>NC_056419.1:1257500-2507500 GCF_905147365.1 Aricia agestis
AGCTTCAAGGGACAGTAGACCTGAGTAATTGATATAAATTTCAGCTTCATACCTCCACGCGTTCCTGAGAAAAAGGGTCTTGACAGACGGACGGACGGACAGACGGACAACAAAGTGATCCTATAAGGGTTCCGTTTTTTCCTTTTGAGGTACGGAACCCTAAAAACATGAAAAATAGGTATCAACTTTCCTTACGTTATCAATTATCATTTCATGGATATCAAAACAATTAATTAAATCTTGATTACTTAGCGAAAGACCAGACTTAAAAGTAATTATTTACTTTGTGAACGAAGTATTTAATGGTAAGTAAATAATGTTTCCGCAAACGTGAGTTGTAAGTTGTAAACCGTGGTAGATAAGAATGGTAGCAATTCTACATAATATTATTATGTCATCTTTGTCATCAATTCGTTTTACCACTCAATAATAATAATAATAGCTCCCACACCGGTTTCGGTGACGGTGGCCGGTTTCATTGAAACCAGGCCAGCTACGCAGGAGTAATTTTATAGTGCCCAAGGCGCAGGACCGACTTTTTACATGCCCATCCGACGCATGGATCATCTTACTTGTCAGACAATCTGGTGTTCAGCCTGCACTGTCCTAACTAAACTTGGAAATAACATGTTTCCAACGCGGGAATCGAACCCATCACCTCCGAGTCAAGAGCCGCGCTCAATACCACTAGACCACGGAGGTGTTACCACTCAGTTACATACCCGACTCCTAGGTCCCTAGGATAGCGTAAGACTTAGGAAGTTAGGCTTTACTAATTACTGGTTATAGACCGGGAGATGGTGACACAAAATTCTTGGTCAAAACATTAATTTAAATAAAACAATTCAACCATATTTTGTGCCAGGGTGCCAGGCAAATTTTTGCATAGCTTATCATCGTCGAGTAATTCACGAACATCACCTTGCCATACTTTTCCGACAGTTCCCAATGGCCACCATACCTACACTGCAAAGGAGTGATTTTTTTTTTCGTTAAACGATTTTTGAACGTATGGCAGCCATTGGGAATGACGATGATTAGCTATGCAAAAATTAGCCTGGCACAAATGGTTGAATTGTTTTTTATCTAAATTAATGTATTCGCGTCGGTATGGCGGGCTGTAAGTTACACAAGAGAAGTATGGCATTACGCTACCGCCTATTTCTTTTTTTTCGACTATCTGAAAATACAAGCATTTTTGTGGAACAAATCGTTCAACACTCGTTATTTATCCGACGCGTTCGATTAACGCCCACGCGTTTGGGCCGCCGGTGCAAGCGCTATGACCATCATTTTCCTTTTTGCCTTTACGTAATTAGAACCCTGAAGAACCGCCATACTGGTACAAATGACCAAGATTTTTGTGTCACCATCATCTTGCTTAATAGTAAATAGATATCTAACGTTAAAATGATAATATTATGACTAATTATATAATAAGGATTCCATTTTTTACCATTTGGCTACGGAATCCAGGCTATAAAGTATAAACTATTGCGGAAATATATCATTAAAATGATTTAAAAAAAGGAGAGGGGGTAAGATTCACATTATTAGGTATTAGTTATTACTATTTGATGAATTTCGCATAATGAAAGTTAAGTATTATAATCCGTTGGCGAAATTCGTCACGCATATTTTGCATGCACAACTAGGTACCTATGGCGTCCGCACGCATATTTTGCATGCTCAACTACCTATGGCGCCCGCACGCATATTTTGCATGCTCATCTACCTATGGCGCCCGCACGCATATTTTGCATGCTCATCTACCTATGGCGCCCGCTCTATGTTAGATACATGCAGTAGTTCAAAGCGATATTTTATGATAATAATTACTTAAAAACTAACATTTAATGAATATGAATAGGTACCAAGAAATACTGTAATTACCTAAGCATTTTATTAATGCTAAAAATAGTTGTAATTTGTACCTTCGTTTTTCACAAAGATAATATGTCAATTTTGTATGTCATCGTAACATTTTTTACGGAAAATGTAAGACAATTATTTAAAAACTGTATTTTAAAAAGATAAAACCAACTTCAAAATTGTACGTAATTGAGAATTAAAACTCGATTATCGAAACTTAAACCGATTTTGATGAAACTTTTACTATTCCCTAAGTTGAACAATACCTAGTACAACAAAAAAAAATACTGAAATCGGTATGGTACTTCCAGAGATATGCGAACACAAACATAAAAACATACATACATACATACATACTTACATACAAACATATTACATACATAAGTACACTTTTGAAATTTGGCACATATTTTGTTCAGACGCTGATAATTGATATAGACTAACATATACGACAATTGGGTAGTTCTGGAAATATAACATACATACGCGTCGAATTGATAACCTCCTTTTTAATGAAGTCGGTTAAAAATGTTACCATCTAAAGGAGATATGTACTTTTTGTTTTTCTGCTTTTTAACTTTCTCAATAAGGACTATGCTCATTTCATTTAGTACTTTGTTTAGGAAAACGAGATACTTAGCATTAGCTTAATATGATTGTTTAATAAAGTCGAAGTGAACAATAATAGTTAAGTAATATTATTATGATTTTATAGTTTTAATTTTTATAGATAAAACACTTCTACAGTTCATCCGATTCAGTTGTGTGTCATGTTAACATTACTTAAGTTAATATCATTAGTCTAAGCATTATACAAATGTTAGGTTACTGGTTTAGATTCCTCCTATGTTCTCTATTGTTATCTAATATTCTATCAGGTGGTGATTCCCATGATCGAAAAGCAATAATATCTGCCTAAATGTATACTAGGATTAGCTTGACAAGTGGTTCCTGATACCTGTCGGCGATATGTCGGTTTGTCGGCGAAATATTGTCGGCAAATGACGCTGTTTCGTTTATTGCCGAATACGAGCACTTAATGTATATTTATACATTATCTTATCGTAATTTATTATTAAACGGGCACAGCCCAAGGCTCAGTGCTTGGGCCATGCCACTTTATTACATATGTAAACGACTTAGTATACCTAATTAAAAACTGTATCCTGTTCCAATTTGCCGACGACACGTGCCTCATCTCAGCCGACGAGGATATAAACATAGCCCTCCAACGTTTACAAGAAGACTTCACCTTGCTAGCAAAATGGTCACATGATGTTGGGCTTGTGATCAACAACAATAAGACCAAAGTCATATATGTAAGCTCAAGCCAAAACAGAAGTAATGTAGTACCCAAATTAGTTGCCCATGAACACGAGTGCCTACATTTAAATCCGCAAACATGTAATTGCATGGGCACCATGAGCAGTGCCCATGGTGCGTATACTATTTTTCTCTTCGACGGAGGCGGAAAACGGCAACATCGGTAAGCGCAGCGGGAAGAAAGTTGACGTTTTCGCCCGGAGGTGAGAAAAGTATTTTTTGAGTCTACAATCTACATCCGGTAGCGTTAACTCTAAAGTCTGAATAATTCATGAGCCAATAGATCCATACTAATATTACAAATGCTAAGTGGATCTGTCTGAGTGTCAGACCTTGTTGACTATAGCTTCATTTGAAAGAATAGGTTAGCTTCTTAGAATGTAAATTAAGAACATACTAAGGTAGTGATTTATAATAATATATTACTTATCTATAAATTCTGTATCATTTTTTAATTAGGGGCAAACGACTAACGAGAAAACAATCGAACGAAGAGTTGCAGGTGCGTTGTTTTATGAGGGAATACGCTCTCTTCTTGAAAGATAGCTCCGTCCCTCTGTCTACAAATTGTCGACTTTTTTGTTAGTAAGGTGCAAATAAATATACCTTTGACCGTCTTACTGCCGCAATCAGAGACGAATATTAATACTTAACTGTAATTAATTAATGAAGATTTTGGCATAAGCCTCAATCTGTCAAACTCTTCATTAAATTTAAGTTTAATTATCACTAACCCGTCCATCCCCAAGCGGCAGCCACTTGGGGATTGATATACTTATAACAACATAACAATTGAAAATATATTGTCTAGGATACCCACGATGGAGGTGTTAAATGTCTCTGAATATAATTGTAGTTATATTTTGATTGCGTAATTCAGTGGTCACAAACGCCCTCTTTTTATCACAACTGAGATTAAGATAATTACAGTACGACTCAGTATCGCGATTCGCGACATGGTACTAATCCATAAGATAAGGTGTGATTAATATTTGTGACCAGTCCCGGAGGAAAAACTTTTTATACTTATAATATGTAAAAATAATATGAAATTCTGTTGTTCATTAATATACAATTACATGTAAAAAATTGTATGAAATTCTGTGGTTCATTATTTTCATTATACATTAGCAGCCCTCAGTTAGTATGATGATGATGATAAAATACAGCTGTACACCCGATCTCAAGTTTCTTCAATAGTTTAGGACCTTGTATGCCAAATGACACATTACGAACTAGTTATTAGCGTCAAAGTTATTTTACAAGTTAGCTGCTTTAGTTTAAATCATAGCAAAAGAATATTTCATGTACTTAAGGCGACGCCTTGATAATTTGGTTGTAGCGATATCGATTTTTCTCAGGAATGACAAAAGCTAAGTTGTCAGTATTCATCATGTCTTTGTCTTTGAATTACCCATAGCATAACACGATTGGTCAACTTTTATAACACAGAATAATCAATCAAAAAGACCTCTGTAAAAAAAGGAATTCTAATTTTGCCAACAGAGGAGAGATCGAGTGATTTAAGCTTCCAAAATTTGTACATAGATTGGTTTAATACTCTTTAATTTGCCGATAGCTTATATGAAATATATAAATTATGGTTTTTAAATTACGCGACAAAAACCTTCTCCATCTCTTGCTGTTCCATTTCTTCAGAAAACAAGCAATCTAAAACATATCCAACACGGTTTTTTTACTTTATCGCGGCGTCACCTTAAGTACCAGTCGTTATAGAAAACATAAATGTTACTCATAGACTACGAATAATAACTTTCCCCACATTAGGCCATTTCTTTCCTCCAACCTGCGCTTCTCATGTCAATAAGAAAGTATTTTGCGGCATAATATTCTTTGGGCGGTAGCGGTTTGGGCGTTAAGAAGTAACAGAGAGACAGACAGACAGCTACACACTTTCATATTATTTATAAAATTAAGTAAAGTATTGGATTTTATCAAAGTGTTGATCCAACTTGCCAATTTCCGCGGAAAAATTTAGTTAGTAGCTAAGTACAGCCGCTGTTAACTGATAATATTAATTGATTTATATAAATAAAATCGTGATTAAATTCTTGTCCGTGTCTGATAGCGCTACCGCCGGGATTAAGACATATTTCGCGGACCCACACGCGGTGTTGGACACCTTAATATTATGACAATAACAAGAGTGATTTTAGGGTTCCGTAGTCAACAACAACCTTATAGTTTCTTGCTGTCCTTCTGTCTGTCCGTCTGTCTGTCCGTCTGTCTGTCCGTCTGTCTGTCCGTCTGTCTGTCCGTCTGTCTGTCCGTCTGTCTGTCCGTCTGTCTGTCCGTCTGTCTGTCCGTCTGTCTGTCCGTCTGTCTGTCCGTCTGTCTGTCCGTCTGTCTGTCCGCGGTTTTGCTCGGAAACTATAGGACCTACAAAGCTGTTTTGTCTGATCTGTGCTAGCGACATAATAGTACATAAAATCTTTACAAAATATTTTTATGATACCTCCCCTACACATCAAGTGGGAATAACTTTTTTTTTCGCGTCCACCCCATCGTGTGGGGTGTCGTTGGATAAGTTTTTTTTAAATATTATGAGTATTCAAAAATCATTTTCCGATTTAGAAAGTAAGTAGTAAGTAAGTGAAATATGAAGTTATAAAGTGGAAAAAATCGTTGAGAGTTCAGTGTGGGCCCCCCCCCCCCCCTTCTACCAGCTAAACGGTTGTTTCTGGAAATGTGAAGAAACTCACGGGGGTAAGAAATATATAATAGCTGAATTTAAAAGGAAAACTATCACGACTAAGAAGACTTCAAAAGATATTGAGTAATAGTAGATCAATAACTAAAAAAAATGTATTCGGCGAAGTATTAAAGGAACTTTTCGTTCAAATTCCTTTGAACGGAACTGGGGGGTGAGCCAAAATCTTTTCGTTATCGCTTCGTTATAGAATCGCCGAAGAAAATGTATGGAATTGACATAAGCGTTCGTTACTTACTACATGGAAGGTTATATCTGGTGAGACTGGAAACGTCACCTGTCGTAACACTGATTTTGAATTATACTTTGAAAAGAAAAAGATTACAAATAATCTCGAAGTTGCGACGGTTTTTGAAAAGTTTTTTGCTGACATTCCGGTCTCAACTACAAAAAATCTAAATTCCTCACCAGAAGCTGCTGAAAAGCTACTCAGAGACAATGTAAAGGAATGTGATGTCAATTTCAAGTTTAGGGAAATTAGCCCTAGAGATATTATTGATACCTTTAAATTGTTGAATATTAAAAATACTACTGATCTCTGGGGCATGTCTACAAAAATTATTAAATCGATAATTGACATCATAGCTCCTCATCTGGCAATAATTTTCAATGACTGCATTAAGAGTGGTGTTTTTCCTGACTTAATGAAGCACAGTAAGGTCGTACCTTTATTTAAAGCGGGAATTAAATCAGATCCGACTAATTACCGGCCTATTTCGATTTTACCGACTCTTAGTAAAATATTTGAAAAAATAATTTTACAGCAATTACTGTTACATTTTAATTTAAATAATTTATTACACAATAACCAATACGGTTTTACTAAGGGTCGTTCCACAACGGATGCTGGTATAGGTCTTCTTTGTAGCATATTTGAAGCTTGGGAGGAGTCACAGGATGCCTTAGGTATTTTTTGTGACCTCTCTAAGGCATTTGACTGTGTCGAGCATGCTACTTTAGTCAAAAAATTGCACCGCTATGGCATAAGGGACTCAGCACTCTGCCTTTTGACTTCTTACCTCAAAAATAGGACTCAAAGGGTTGAAGTTAATAGTAAAAGATCCAATGGGACCAAAATAGAATTAGGTGTACCACAGGGATCCATTTTAGGACCATTTCTTTTTCTCATCTACATTAATGACTTACCTTATCTAGTTAAGGATAATGAGATAGTACTTTTTGCTGATGACACTTCACTTATTTTTAAAGTGAAGCGACGGCAGTCAAATTACGACGAGGTAAATAGTGCTCTCTCAAAAATAGTACATTGGTTTAATGTTAATAACTTACTTTTAAACTCTAAGAAAACCAAATGTTTAAAATTTACTTTGCCCAATGTTAGGCAAGTTCAAACCAATTTACTATTAAATGATGAGAAAATGAATTTGGTGGACTCCACTGTATTCTTAGGCATTACATTAGATAGTAAATTACAGTGGGGTCCTCATATTGCTAATCTTGCAGGTAAGCTCAGTTCTGCAGCATATGCAGTCAGAAAAATTAGGGAAATTTCTGATGAAGACACGGCAAGACTAGTTTATTTTAGTTATTTTCACAGTAGAATGTCTTATGGTATCCTTTTATGGGGAAACGCTGCCGACATCAATACAATTTTTGTGCTGCAGAAGCGAGCTATACGCTCAATTTATAAAATGTCAGCTTTTGAATCTCTGAGAGAAAAGTTTAAAGAAATTGGTATTCTAACTGTTGCTTCTCAATACATTTTGGATAATGTATTGTATGTTAGAAAGAATTTAACTAAATTTAAAACTAAAAGTGATAGTCACGGTAGAAACACTAGAAATAGGCACAAGCTGGAAATACCAGTGATCAGACTTAGCAAAATAAGTAAATCTTTTAAAGGTCAATGTATACGCCTTTACAATAAAATCCCGGAAAACGTTCAAAATCTATCAATTAATAAATTTAAAAAAGTAATTAAAGAACGTTTGTGTGCCAAAGCCTACTATACGGTCAAAGATTTCCTAAACGATAGCACATCTTGGGAGTAGGATGGCTGCTTGCAAGGCTGCTTCTACATTTATTATATGTGACTTACAATTGTGTATTCATATTGTATAGATTAAGTTATTTACATTGTAAATTTTATTTTTTTAAAAGACAAATTTTCCACTTTTTTACTAAAAAGTGGCCCCGTGCGAGTTTCTTACGCCGGTTCTTCCCGCCGGGTTAGTTCCCGAACCGGTGGTAGGCAACATGTAGTTCAACATTCTGAAAATATTTGATTCAAATTTATTCAGAAATAAAACAATTTTTATTTTATTTTATTTATTGTTAATAATATGACGTTGACGTTCGACTCGTTTAATGTCAATTTTTTTTGTAAAAAATTGATGAAATATAACGAAGTGAAAACGTAAAGTTTCGGCTAAATGGCCTGAGATGAAGTTGTCAGTTTTGTAAAACGTTACAAATGTACATTAATTGACCATATAAAAATTATCAAAAACTAGCGGTACTACGGAACCCTATATTGCGCGTGCCCCGACACGCACTTGGCCGGTTTTATTTTTTCTTCGAAACAGTTTTTTTGACAAACTCCTACGAGAGGGCTGGACTGATTTAATACAAGTATTGAGTGCTTACTGCTTATTCGGAAGGACTGGACTGAGTCAACCTCTATTTCACACACCCGAAATAATGTTTTATCCTTTAGGAGCAGCCCCGGATTTATAAATACCTTGGTGCCTTGGTGCACCCGATCCCCAAAAAAGGTGATCGCTCAAACCCTTCCAATTACGGACCAATCGCTATATTATAACCTCTCTCTGTTCTCGAAGATAATGGAATCCATTATAATAGCAGCGGCTCGGCGTAGCTACTAAGGGCCAATTCACACCGGATCGGCAGCGGCGCGAAGAGGCGCGAAGAGGCGCGGCGAGGCGCGGCAAGGCCGGCAGAGGCGGCTCGCGTCGCCGCGGGCGGCCGCTAGTGGACGCTCGCGGCCGCTGGCGGCCGCGCGCTACCTTCAGAGCGCCGCACAGTGGATCGAAAATCGAGTTTCATAGACAAAGGAACTTGAATTTCCAGATGTCTTTTTTTGGGCTGAAATATGTTTTCCTAGTTGTTATTACATAATAAAATGTAAAAAGACTCATCTACGTGTAATAATAAGGAAGTAATAATTTTTTTAAGAAATTTTAGTATGGAGCCGACATGAAAAATGAGCATAATATCTCTGGAATCGCATGATTGGCCGTTATATCCTCACACACTATTATAGTACTAATTATTACTCACATTTTGGCATATTTTGTGTTACGGCGCCATTTGTACTTCATTTTGGTTAATTAAAATCTGTCCATTGGTACTTTATTTTGGTTAATTAAAAACTTAATTCAAATAGAAAGAAGAAAGAAATTATTATGGTGATATAGTTCCCTCTCTTTTTCCAGGATTTTCCAGTGTCCCCAGTAACAATTTAAAACTTCCAACTGAATTAAATTAAATTGTCTGGAACTACTTTTTTTATGAAATAAGGGGGCAAACGAGCAAATGGGTCACCTGATGGAAAGCAACTTCCGTCGCCCATGAACACTCGCAGCATCAGAAGAGCTGCAAGTGCGTTGCCGGCCTTTTAAGAGGGAATAAGGTAATAGCGGAGGGTAGGGAAGGGAAGGGAAGGGAATAGTTGAGGGTAGGGAAGAGAATAGGGTAGGGGTTAGGGGATTGGGCCTCCGGTAAACTCACTCACTCGGCGAAACACAGCGCAAGCGCTGTTTCACGCCGGTTTTCTGTGAGAACGTGGTATTTATCCGGTCGAGCCGGCCCATTCGTGCCGAAGCATGGCTCTCCCACGTATAAACTACTTGACACTACTTGACATATTCTATTGTTTTTTTGTTAAATGATCCGTGTTCTTTACTTTCATAAAAAAATTGTAACTCCCTTATTATTAAAAAAAAAATTAAAAACGTTTTTATTTCGGTCTGTGACCATAATATAGTGTTAGTAAACATTTTACTTAAATACTACGTTAGTAAGAATACAACATTACAAATAATTATATATTATGGGGCAAGCACAATATCACGTATAATATAACTATTATACGTGATATTGGTGTCCTTAACTAGGTGGACGCGAGTCCAGTGCTGCATCGTAGCACTGTCCACATCCAGTCTCTCCGCTACTGTCCTCAGCAGGTATCAAGGATGCCACACATTTCCTAATGATAGCTGAGAAACTATCAACGTCAGCTGAAGCTAGCATCCCTGAAGCACTACAGTGTCGGGGCAGCCCCAGCAGCGCCCTGAAGGCGTTATTATACTGGGTGCGCAGGGCTCTATACGTAGTTTGACTATAGTTGATCCATAGGCTGCCCGTGTACAGAGAATGACAATACGCTTTAAAAAGCGTTATTTTCACTCATCTGTAGCCTTAGCACGGCCACCAGTAGAAATGCGAAAGTATGGACAAACTGTGGAAATAAACTTAAGATAGCGTTCCGATCTTTTTTCGTTCCCAAAAATTCAATTAAAATGCCACTTTATGACAGACTAAAGTCCTAAAAATTCAAACAATATCCTACTCTATGACGTATACTATAGTCTGTCATAAAGTGGCATTTTAATTGAATTTTTGTCGGTCGCGATTGGCCGCGGTAAAGATCGGACCGGCACCTTTAGTTTATGTCCACAGTTTGTCCATACTTTCGCATTTCTACTGGTGGCCGTGCTAAGGCTACTGGAACATCGGGCAAACCTACGGGACAACATATTAGCTCTTATACATAAAGCCCTGCGCTCCCGTTCCATATCCTCATCATCTTTGAGCGTTTCACCGACCCAGTGCCCCAGATATTTAAAGTTTTTAACCTGAGCAATCACAGCACCATTAAGTGTCACAGGCGGGACCTGATAGCTCTTGTTACCAGCTTTAAAAACCAGCAACTCACTTTTGGCAGTATTATGCCTAAGGCCATGGGCCGTAGCGAAACGCTCACAGATGTCAATGAGCTTCTTAAGAGCACTTATTGATGGGCACAGCAGGACCATGTTATCTGCGTAGCTAATATTGTTGACAAAGGTACCGTCAATAGAGCATCCGACACCAGCACTGCTGAGCTCATCAATTAACCCATTTATGTACAGATTGAAAAGCGTTGGAGAGCTTACCCCCCCCCCCCCCCCCCCCCCCCCCTGTCTCACCCCGCATTCCAATCTGAACATGTCAGAATGTACTCCTGCCCACTTCACGTAATTCCTCTGATTTGCATACCAATACTTCAAGATTGAGATAAATGCATATAAAGGAAATAATATTTCCTTATTTAAAATTGGCGCCCATTCATAGTGGCAAAAATTAATTGTGCCACAATTTGACAAACATCAAGAGGAGAAGCCGAAGGAGTTTTATCTGTGACAACTGACAAGCATTACCGAGCAAGTTTTCATATTTTTCAAGAGTTTTCATATTTTAAGATTAATAGTAAAAAATAGTTTAGAATAAACTTTAATTGTCGTTTTTCTTATTTCAGGTATGGTCAAATTATGTTATGTTATAGAATTATAGTATTATGTTGTAGTATAATAGAGAATAATAATAAAACTTCTTATTTCAGAACAACACAACGTTTATTCTAATTTCAAAAACAAATTGTAATAAAAACGTATTACAAAACGACAATTTGTTTATAAAAAACAATGGAAAAACTTCAATTCGAATTTACTTTGTTGCCTAGTAGTGATGGAAAATCTAATATTTTATGTATAACCTCAATTGGCACACCGGACAGCAAAGTATATGCTATACCAGAAGAATTACAAGGAGTTAGTCATCATAAGACCTTATGTTCTACTACATCCTTTACTAAAGTAAAAAATAGCTTAAAGAAACGATACCAAAAAAGAAGAATATGGATAACCTTGTCAAAAGAACTGTCCGAAACTTATCTAGATGCAGATAATAATATTCAATTTAATGACCAGTATTTGGAGGAAATAAGTATAGAGAAATCCCTTACTGGTAATACATTGCCAACGGAAACAGAAAGATTAGAAAAAATATTTGTGAGGTTCCTGGAAAATACTCAAACTAGCAGCAATAAGCAACAGAATTTGAAAAATATAGCAGAAAAATTTGTGATAGAAAAATTTACAACAAGAAATCCAAATGCAAGTCAATGGATTGAGATGTTTGAGAAAGAGTGCATTCGATGTGATGTCACAACCGATGAAAGTAAAATTGAAGTACTCCGATTATTTTTGGACAAAAGTTGTTTAGACTGGTACAATTCAATGATTATAAAATTATCAATGAATTCAGATTGGTCGCAATGGAAAGATAAGTTTTGTCATTCATTTATCAATAAAGGTTGGAATCCAGTGATATATGCATTATCTTTTAAATATAAAGAGGGTTTACTAGTGGATTATGCAATGAGAAAGGAGAAACTATTATTGGAGATGAGAAAATCAATAGATACAGATACTTTAATTGATATCATTGCGGCTGGTTTACCAGAATTCATATTAAACAAGATTGACAGGGAATCCTAAAAAGACACAGTAGATTTATTTAACGAACTCGGTAAATATGAACACCTGATGAACAGAAGAAGTAGGATAACTCCAAGGAAATATGAAAACCAGAAGTATGTGAGTAAAAATGAAGAGAAAAGTCCATGTAAAATATGTGACAAGTTAAATAAAGGTACCCGTTACCATCCGGAAGCTACTTGCTGGTTTCGGTCAAATGAAAATGGACAAGTTAAAAAAAGGGACTATAAACATGTTAACAACTCTGTGATTGAAGCTGAATTGATAACTGACCAAAAAAACGAGTTGTAACACCATTAATATACGTCAAGCTACAATTGGATGATAAACTTGAACTATATGGAGTGTATGACTCTGGTTCAAATGTTTCATTAATAAATTCAAGATTCCTTAAATTAAAAGGAAAAGGTATTGGCAAGAATGAAACAAATTTAAAAACAATTAGTGGTGTTACGGAAACAAGTGGCTTGGTGAAATTGAAAATTAAAATGTTTGCATTAGAAAAAAATGTTGATATTTATGTTATGGATGAGGAAAAAATGCATCATGATTTCTTAATTGGATTGGACCTGATAAAAGAGTATAAACTGATTCAAAATGAAAATTTAACAGTTTCACAAAATCTGAACATCCATAAATCTATACCTACATGTGAAAGATCCCAGAAAATAACAACAAATGATAAGAGACAAATACAGAACATGATTAATTTTAATGAACATATTATAAAAGAAGATTTTGATATAAAGATAAAGCATTTAAAGGAAGAACAACAGCATGAAATAATGAAATTAATTTCTAAATATAAAAATGTTTTTGCAAAGGACAAATACGATATTGGTACAGTTAATGGGTATGAATCAAGGATAGATTTGATAATGGATAAATATTGTAGTAAGAGACCATATAAATGCACAGTAGAGGACAAGAAAGAAATAGAGGCACAAGTAGCTAAGTTACTGGAAAATAAACTTATTGAAGAGTCGTACAGCCCATTTGCTGCACCCGTTACCCTAGCGTTTAAAAAAGAAGACAACAAAAAGTCAAGACTCTGTATAGATTTCAGGGAATTAAATAAATTAGTGGTACCACAGGCCCAACCATTTCCTCTTATTGAAGATCTGATGATAAAAACGAGAAACTGTCGATTTTTTTCAACCCTAGATATAAATTCTGCGTTTTGGGCAATCCCGCTACGTATCGAAGACAGAAAGAAAACAGCTTTTGTTACCCAAGAAGGGCACTACCAGTGGACGTGTTTGCCATTTGGACTCAAAACGTCACCAGCTATTTTCCAAAGGATATTGAGTACAATTTTAAGAAAATATCATCTAAACGGCTTTGCTGTTAATTATATCGATGATATATTGATATATTCAAAAACATTTGAAGAACACATTAGCCATCTAACACAATTACTGGAAGCAATTACAAGGGAAGGTTTCAGATTAAAATTTACCAAATGCATATTCGCATCTGACTCGGTAAAATATTTGGGACATATAATCCAAGACAATTCTATTCGGCCAATCAATGATAACTTAATTTCAATAATGGAATTTCCAGTCCCTAAAACTCAAAAAAACGTACGACAGTTTTTAGGGAAAATAAATTTTTACCATGGATTTATACCAAACAGTGCTAAAATATTGGACCCTTTGCATAATTTGCTTCGGAAAAATGAAAAATTCATTTGGTCTGAAAAATGTCAAGAAGCATTTAATACTATAAAAAAGTTACTGTGTTCAAAACCTATACTAGAAATTTATGATAGGAATTTACCCATAAATATATATACAGATGCCTCATTGGAAGGCATTGGTGCCATTTTGAAACAGGTACAACCAAATGGCGAAGAAAAGCCAGTGGCTTATTTCTCAAAGAAACTTAATAATGCACAGAAGAAGAAAAAAGCAATATACCTTGAATGTCTAGCCATCAAAGAAGCAGTTAGGTATTGGCAATTTTGGCTGATAGGAAGATCATTCACTGTCTACACTGATCATAAGCCACTAGAAAACTTAAATTTAAAAGCTCGACCAGATGAAGACTTAGGTGATTTAACTTACTATCTGTCACAGTACGATTTCAAAATAAAATATGCACCTGGAAAACAAAACATAGAAGCTGACTGTCTAAGCAGGAATCCGGTATTAGAACCAGATAATAATATAGAAGAAAAACTAAAAACTGTTAACTTAATTACATTGGAAGATATTATATTAGATCAAAATAAAAATGTTCATATTCAAAATAACAAAAGTAAATTGATTGAAAAGTGCAATATTTACTTTAAGAAAAGTAGAGAAAAGGAAAAAGTTATTATATCAGAAGAATTTAGCATGAAGTTTTTAAAGAAATTGCACAATAACCTGGGTCATATTGGAATGAAACAGATGCAAAATACTGTAAGTCCATATTATATAACAAAGAATTTATTTGAAAATATTAAGAAAATTTGCAAAAACTGTGATACATGTGTAAAAAATAAATCAAGAGGTCAATATAAATATGGTATGATGTCACAATTGGGCCCAGCAAAGAAACCTTTCGACATTGTCTCCATAGACACTATTGGAGGCTTTGGAGGTTCGAGATCTACAAAAAGATATCTTCATTTGTTAGTCGACCATTTCACAAGACATGCATTTATTCTCACCTCCAAAACACAGAGTGCTAATGATTTCATCAGTTTAGTATCAAAAATACCTGAAACTTTCAATATTGGTATGATACTATCGGACCAATACCCAGGGATAAATTCAAAAGATTTCAAGAAATATTTAGATGAAAAACAAATACCTCTAGTATTCACAGCGGTTAATGCTCCATTTTCCAATGGCTTAAATGAGAGGCTAAATCAAACCCTAGTGAATAAAATTAGATGTAAAATTAACGAACAGGGAAATACAAGAGCCTGGACAACCATAGCCCAAGAATGTGTCAAGCTATACAATGATACCCCACATACAGTCACTGGCTATACACCGAGCTACCTATTATTTGGAAGAGACGTTGCTATTTTACCGAAAGAGTTGAAGCAAAATAAAATATCTGAAAATGATTGGATTCGAGACAAAAATAGAGCATTGGAAAATACTATTAAATCACATGATTATAATAAGAAAATATTTGACAAAAACAGGAAATTTCATGAATATAAAGTAGGTGAATATGTATACATAGAAAATGGGAATAAGCTAAACAGAAAGAAATTAGACGAACTAAGAATTGGACCATATAAAATTATAGAAAAACTATCTAGCACTATATTTAGAGTAGATACTGGACATAAAAAGACAGAATCTAATATTTTTCACATCACAAAGCTGATCCCCGTTCCTGAATTGGAGAAAACATTCGACAGCTGCAGTGCCTAGTGGATTTGGCTGAAAAATCTTTATGATTTTTTTTTCTGAGGGGGGGAGATATAAAGGAAATAATATTTCCTTATTTAAAATTGGCGCCCATTCATAGTGGCAAAAATTAATTGTGCCACAATTTGACAAACATCAAGAGGAGAAGCCGAAGGAGTTTTATCTGTGACAACTGACAAGCATTACCGAGCAAGTTTTCATATTTTTCAAGAGTTTTCATATTTTAAGATTAATAGTAAAAAATAGTTTAGAATAAACTTTAATTGTCGTTTTTCTTATTTCAGGTATGGTCAAATTATGTTATGTTATAGAATTATAGTATTATGTTGTAGTATAATAGAGAATAATAATAAAACTTCTTATTTCAGAACAACACAACGTTTATTCTAATTTCAAAAACAAATTGTAATAAAAACGTATTACATGCATATGGCAGATTCGTATCTTCACGGAGTTTTCTCCAGAGCTTGTCGTATTGGACCAAATCAAAGGCCTTGGACAGATCGAGAAATAGAGCATAAACTGGAGTGTTCCTGGTCGTATAGTACTGAACAGTATGCTTGAGGCACAGGATAGCTGCCTCAGTAGACAGACCCGGCCTAAAACCAAATTGGGCATCATTTAGATTTATATGGGCCCTCAAGTGCTGACAAAGCAGCCTGTCCAGTACCTTTGCCACAGTAGTTGCCAGGGATATTGGTCTATAATTAGCTTTACTACCAGTATCTCCTGTTTTATTTTTGACTACTGGTACAACTACAGTTTTAAGCATGCTCTCAGGTAAGTATCCATGATTCAAGCAGAGAGAGAAGAACATAGCTAGAACTTGAGGCAGGTGAGGACCAGCACATTGAAGGTGTTCAATACTTAAATGGTCGTGCCCCGGCGATTTTCCTTTTGTCATCTTCTTTAAAATCTGTCTTATCTCCTCCGCTTTAATCACAACGGATTTTCTGCGCACACAATGTACATTACAATTTTTAAAGCTGTTAGAACTATTACAGGCTGCACTCATAGGTGATTCTACTTTAAAATAATCTTTGAACATTTCTGCTATCAACGAGGGTTCACTTAGACCTTCCACAACCGATGGAGCTTTAGGGTTTAATAGCTTAGTTTGTTTCCAAAAGCTAGAAAAATTTTTAGTTGAGTGATGTTTGGCCAAAATATTCATTTTTATCTGTATTTTATTATTTTGACACCACTTCAGCTTGCTTTTGAAATTATGTCTAGTCTCACACATCTTATTATAAATATAACAATTTTTTGGTTTAATAAACAATACCCAATATTTAAACCAGAAACGAGCGTCACTATGTGCAGCCTTCACATATTTATTCCAACCACAGATGTACTTGTTTTTGTGTTTATCAAGACGTTTTTGTTTAGCACTAAGTATAGAAGCTTCGCTCAGATAATTTATAAGGCTATTGTACATATCTAGTAACACATTTTTATGACTAGGAATATCACACAAAGTATTGGCACAGATTCTAAAAATCTCAGGAAAATCAATCTCCTTTAACTTTTTATTACAATATTCAGTGTATAAAGATATTTGAGAATCATCCCTCTCGCTCCAAATAATATTGTTAGAAATATTTTTAGCTGGATGTACAATTTGTGATCTCAAAACCCCTAGGTTACACTGTATTTCAAGCGGAAAATGGTCTGACCAGAATACATTATAATTTATATTTCCATTTACGATAGTATGTATTACTGTGTTACAATACAATGGTCAAGCCAACTATTCGTTCCATGACTGTCACTAACATATGTATACGAATTAGAGTTTAATCCTAGTAATTGGACATCAGCACAGATCCAATCCTGTATCTCACAAAAGTTCAATAGTTCATCACCAAACCGTCTACCCGGTTGGGCATTAAAGTCGCCCAATATATATGCATATTCCACATCACAACTGTCAATAATAGCATGCAACTCATCCAAGCAATGAGTAAATTCCACTAAGTTCGTTTGTTGATCCGTAGGCATATACACGGAAAATATTAAGAAAGTGCATTGCCCTAGTGTTACCTTAACAGCAATAATCCGATCACTAACACATTTCACAGGTGTCACAGAAGTGAATAGGTTTTTCCGCCACAAGATTGCCACACCTCCATATGGACGCCCACGCAGTATGTCCTTTGACATATCTATAGCTGATTTTCCGACATAATCAAAATCCAAGTCCACCGTGCCCAGCAAAGGAATATCGTGTGGGAGCAAACATGTCTCTTGTAATGCGATTATGTCAGCTGTTTTGCATAAAGATCGAATACACTCAGTCGATCTTATCAGTGATCTACAATTAAAAGTAACAAATTTCGTAGCACCGCTATCCATAATTATTGTGTATTTACTGAAATACCATCACTGGTGTGTTTAGAGGTCTTCTAAAGATTAACAAAACGCCGAAACGTAACACCCTCAGGCCACAGGGTATCATTTAAAAACAAAGATATTTTATTTTTCGGTACGTAGACAATGAAAGAATTAAAAGGTTTTAACTCTTTATGTTGCAATTTTCTTAAATTCACCTCTACTTGTGTTTTATTGCTAATGTATTCAATTATATCCTGCTCGGTGGTATTCTTATCAACATTGTTTATAAACAACAGGACTATTATATTTGCCGCCTTAAATTTTACAGCTGGTTCAATATATGCCTTGCCTTGATTGCTAACAAACTTGTTTTTCATGCGTTTACGCTGTAGGTACTCGAGTCCAATCGTCTGTTATTGGCTTATCATTAATTGATTTACATTGACAATTATTAGACGCCACAACTTCAGCTAAGGTTTTACGACTATTTTTGTCCGGCGTAGATTCAACCTTATTTGTATGATCATTAAATACATATTCGTTATCTTGTGATGCAATCACTGAGCTTCTCTTATCAGTTGGCGACAAGGAACGCTGCAATGTACTCGGGTGTGAAAGAGATGCAGGATGTTGGTCTTCCACTACGTCACGTACTTCGCTTTGTTGCGATTCTGTGGTAATATGCGGTAGGCCTACCAGTCCACTATCCATACAAAAACTATTTTGGCATCCACCTCCTCTTTTGGTATTAATAAAAAACTCTGTTCCTGACATAACTGATTCTGAATTATTATTGCATTCTGAATTATTTTTGCATAATATCTCAGTCTTCATGTCCTGCAATTGTTGACATGTAACGTAATTATCCTCAATTGTCTGTAGTTCATTTTTAAGAACAATAATATCTTTCAACAATCTAGACGCATCGATATGATCGAATGTCAGCGGTGGAAGCTTTTGCAGATCTTTGGCTACAAGAACGGGCAAATCTTCTGGGTTAGACTCTTTAAAAACAGCGATCACATCATGTAGATCTTTTTATGACTTCATAGCCTTTTTTCTAGTTATTTTTCGTTGCGAAACAGCACTAAACAACAAAGACTTGGCACTGTCAATGTCTTTACTAGAAAAACTATTTAAGTACAAAGTCACAAGGGACTTTTCGTCCATAACATCTTGCTTGTTTTAAACAAAAGCAAGCAGTTCACAGATCACTATATTACATGATGAACATTTCAGTGTAGACGACATCGCGAAAATATTGTCACGCGTACGCGCACGCCAGACACGTCCTTTCGCTAGCGCTCAAGGACGCGGACTCAATTATTACACGTAGCTGCGTCTTTTTACATTTTATGATGTAATAACAACTAGGAGACCATATTTCAGCCCAAAAAAATGACATCTGGAAATTCAAGTTCTTATGTCTAGGATACTCGATTTTCGATCCACTGTGCACCGCGCGTCCGTCGGCGGAAAGTGCTCGCGGCACCTCGCGACGACGCGCGCGGTCGCGGGAAGCCGCGAGCACTTTCCGCCGACGGTCGCGCGCGGCCGCCCGCGGCGCCTCGAGCACTTTTGAAGTTTTCAAGCGATACTAGTAGTTATAAGTATGTAAATAAAGTTTAAAATTATTTCAGACTAAAAGTGCTCTTCGCGCCGCTGCCGGCCGCTGCCGATCCGGTGTGAATTGGGCCTTAGGGGCTAGGCCCTGGGGCCCTCAAGCGCAGGGGGCCCTCGAATCCTTACCAGAAATATTTCTATAACCTTTTCGGAAACAACATCAAACGTTGGGATCTATTAAACTTCACTGGCAAATCGGACACCACTTTAAAAAAAAACTAAATCCGACAAGATAGATATCAAAATATATTTTTATTGCAGATAACGTATTGGACCATCAGGTTCCCTTGAATCTTCCCTATTTCGTTTTGTTAGCCAAACCTACACCAAGTATTAATTATTGTAATGTATGTTGGTACTCTTTAATAATACTTTTAGTACCTGCCTTTGCAGTGCACAAGAAAGAGCTGTAGTTGCTTAGCATTTTAAGATTTAAGAAGAAGGATATTATTATATTAGATTATTATTTTTAAATTATTTTTGTATATTTCATACTTTTATTAAATAAAAACTTTATCCGTTTACATAGCAGTGGGGCCCCATTTTTTAGGTTGACCCAGGGCCCTAGGTTACCTAGCTACGCCACTGATCAATAGCCAGCTTCTTCGATACTTGGACGGCCAGGGATTACTAAGCGACAAACAGTACGAGTTTCCGTAAAGGTCGCTCGGCTGGTGATCTCTTGGCGTACCTAACTCATCGTTGGGCTCAAGCAATTGAGTCGAAGGGAGAGGCACAAGTTTCTTAGCAGATAGAAGCGTAAGGCGTAGTTGACGGCGAATGCTCTGAAACTCACTCTGTTCATGCTGGTGTCCCTCAGGACTGTATGTAGGGCCTACCCTATTCATACTGCATATCAATGACATGTTACAGACAGACTGGTATATACAGCAGCACAGATAGTACAGGTGATGCTGTATATACCAGCCTGCTTAGCATACGCCAACGAGATATCTCACTCTACATGTTTTCTCGATGTTTGATGGTTTGTCTCTTCATCTCTGTTGGCGACACGACAAACTCGGCGGGGCCGTGGTCGCCGGGTGGCAGAGCAGTGGACTGTATCTTGAAGGTGAAGGATGCCGGATAGAAGATTTCTGGAGAAGGAGGTGCAGGAGACGAGAAGGAAACACAGGAGTGAACTTGGTACTGCTTGGAGCGGAGTGTGGTGGAGCAGGGCTTACGCATGCATCTGCTTAGCTTGTCGGAAGTGAATGTGTATGCACCGAGAAAGTGCGTGTTTATATAGGAAATTTTGTACCGTTAGAACCCGTGGGGTTCTATCGGTTGTTGTCGAACGAATGCAGTCCGTTTATTGAAATATAACATTTTACACATAATATGACATCAAATGGGATTCTTATAAGCTAATACAATGGTAAACAAACATTCTTATAAGATAAATAAACAATAAAATGTGTAAAATAAAGCCATGTAAAAAAGAGACAACAATAGTTCGAGTGCAACTATGCAAGAAAGATACAGCAATAACAATTGTGTGAAACACACTACATTCCCGTGCGAAAGGGACAGCAATATTATAAAAATGAGACACAAGATAAACATTTTCCAATAGGAATTACTAATATGAAATCTTAAATCTAAGTGTAAACAAAAAGAGGGAATAAAACTAAGCTATTATTTACAGTCTCCCCCTCGTGCGCAAGCACCGAAACGTTTTATTCCTGGCTGCTTACGAGAATCAGACGAGAGGCTGGGCGACGAATTAGTCCGGCGGCTGTACGGACTTCTGCTACTCTAACCCGCCCGTCTGGACCTGGGAAAGTCTTTATTATTTCACCTCTAGGCCATATTCCACGGGGCATCGTTCTATCACATATTATAACGATGTCTCCGGGGTTGAGGTTGCTGTGCTGCGGGTTGCCGAGCCGAGGCATCAATTGGGGTTTGTACTCTGCTACCCATCGAGCCCAGAACGCTTCGGCCAACTTTTGCGCAGCTTTCCACGAGCGACTATCTGCTGTGTAGTCTTTATACGAGCCGAAAGGTATCATCCCGCTTGACCTCCCAATTAGGAAGTGATTTGGGGTCAGTGATTCCTCGTTTAGATCAGGATTTACTGGTGTTAACGGTCTCGTATTTATGACATGTTCTGCTTCCAGCAACAGCGTATGCAACACTTCATCTGGGGGCGTCTTTTCTGTTAAGGTGACTCGTAATGCCGCCTTCACAGATCTCACTAATCTCTCCCAGGCGCCGCCCATGTTCGGGGCCCCAGGGGGTATTCTTTTCCAAATTATCTGTTTTCCGGAGGCGAAGACCTTCATCGCGTCGTCATTTTGTCGAAGAGCTTCCGTCACTTCTTTCTCGGCGCCCACGAAGTTGGTTCCGTTGTCGCTATATATGACCGTCGGAGTGCCACGGCGGGACATCATTCGGCGCAAGCTCATAATCATGGAGGATGCAGATAGGGAAGGCACCAGCTCCAGATGCACGGCCCGAGTGGTGAGGCACGTGTAAAGTGCGCCCCACCGCTTTTCGCGTCTTCGCCCGATCGTGACGTGCATTGGGCCAAAATAGTCAACCGCCAAGGCTGTGAACGGTGGCTGATTATGGGCCAGTCTTTCAGGAGGTAAGTCACCCAGGGGAATTTTAGAGGGAGTTCCCCTGTAGGTTCTACACCATTGACACTTGTTGCATATATAGCGAAGGATGCTGCGTAGTCCAATTATGTGGTAGCGCTGTCGGAGCTCGTTCATCACGGTTTGGTGATTGCCGTGGTTAAATACTGCGTGCGTGTGATGCACTAACAGTCGGGTAAATTCTTCCTTCGCATGTAGGACAGGCAGATTATATTCTTCCTTAACTCTGCTATCGAGGTATAATATCCCGCTGCGGTCGAGTTTCACAGCAAGTTTGTGAAAGGGGGACCTCTTCGGAGGTCGTTGCCCAGCCTCTATCGTCTTTATATCGTCCGCGAACGAGATGTTCTGACTCCTCTTGATAAGCAGCAATTCTGCTAGTCTGATGTGATCAGGAGAGATTTCCGTATTTACTTTTCTCTTGAGCAATTTGGCTTTAAATGCCTCAGCCGAGAGCAAGACGGTGGCAGCAGCGCGTACCAGGCGCTTATACTTCGAAAACCTTTCAACTTTAGGCAAGTAATCGTTATTTACATGGTCTACACAGACGTGAACCTGCTTAATTATTCTCTCCTCCCCTGAAGGGGGTAAGGGAGCCGCGGTCCGCTTTTCGCACGGCCATGTCGCGGGGTCGTCTAAAATAAAGCTAGGTCCTGTAAACCATCTGTGTGTCGAACTAAAATTCACCGGAATGCCCTTGGTAGCGTCGTCCGCGACGTTGTCGGCGCTCGGCACCCATCGCCAGTCGGCCGGGGTCGTTGTACTTTCGATCTCGGCTAGCCGGTGCGCGACAAACGACTTGAAAGTACGCGGATCGGACCTAATCCAAGCTAATACCGTTTTTGAATCCGACCAGTAATACGACTTTGTAATTTTGTAGTCAGATTCCCGTTTTACTGACTCTGCTAAGCGGGAACCAAGAACCGCGGCTTGCAACTCTAATCGCGGTATCGAAATTGGTTTCAACGGCGCTACTTTCGCCTTTCCCGTAACTAATCTAGCCGTCTTTGTGTTATTATTCATGCCAACGAAATAAACTGCGGCCGAATAAACTTTTTCGCTAGCATCGCAAAATATGTGTAACTCCCCCTCGCCAGAGGGCGGGGCAGGTACGTATCTTTCTATTTCGAAAGTCCTCAGCAAGTTTAAATTATTAATAAACGACATCCACGTAATGTGGTGTTCCTTAGTTATAGGATCGTCCCAACCTACGCCACTACGCCATATTTCCTGAATGAGGCACTTACCTACCATAGTTACCGGCGAAACTAATCCTAACGGGTCGAAAACCGACATGACGGCGCTAGTGACTTGCCTCTTGGTGGGTAAAATTTCCCCTGAAATTACACTAGATGGCGTGTTTCTGAGATTCACGTTAAATCCTAGAGTGTCGCGAGCGTGGTTCCAAATGAGACCTAAAGTCCTCTCTGTATCGCTTTTTCCTAAAGTCGTCGCGCCGCTAATTCGCTTATCGGAAACGTCTTTTATTACTTCGGGCACATTCGACGCCCAACCGCGTAACTCGAACGAAGCGCCTAAGTTAATCCTATACATGGCATTGACCGCTTGCCTGGCTTCGTCCGCGTCGTCGAATGAGTCTAAGTAATCGTCCATATAAAAGTTCCGTTCCGCAGCTTTAGCTACCTTCGGGTACTCTGAACTAAAGTTTTGCGCGTTTTTATTTTTAACATGAATGGCCACGCACGGCGATGAGGCTGCCCCAAAAATAAGCGAGGTCATACGGTATTCTCGCGGGGGGATGTTTCTATCGTCGCCTCGCCACAGAAAACGAAGGCTGTCGCGATCCGAATCAATCACTTTTATTTGTAAGAACATCTCTTTGATGTCCGCTACTACTGCTATTTTTCCTTCGCGGAACCTAACCAAAACGCCGAAAAGCGACTGCAATAAGTCGGGCCCGGTTAGTAGCGCATCATTCAAACATTTTCCCCCACATTTAGCCGCAGCGTCAAAAACCAGTCGCACCTTACCTTTTTGGGGATGAACCACTGAAAAATGAGGTAAGTACCAGGTGCGAGGTGATGTGGCTGGGGTGCTTACTAGTTCTGCGTAACCCGAACTTAGCAAGTTATTTACTTGTTTCGAATACTCTATTTTTAAGTTTAAGTTTTTATCTAATTTGTTCTCTAGATTGTACAGACGGCTTAGGGCTTGTTTCTTATTGTCCGGCATTACTTCATTGTCGGTTTTCCACAATAAGCCTGACTCATACCGATCGCAATCGTTCATTTTATTGCAAGTTCTATTTAAAACAGTTAACGCGCGCTCGTCCGGATCCGCTTTAGGTTTACGCGGCTCTATACCTAACGACTCTATGCTAAAATAATTCCTTATCAATTCAAACGCGGGATCCTCGGACTGCGACGTTCTTACGTGACTTATGAACTGAATATTATTTAAATTACGCGAGCTTGCGTCCTGCCCGTGCAGGACCCATCCTAATTTAGTTAACGACGCCACTGGCTGGCCCTTATTTCCGATACGTAATTGTCGAGACGTAATTAAGTGCCAGTTATCTTGGCCGATAAGTATCGTAGGCTTAGCCTGCTCGTAACACAGTTCGTCTTCTAATTCCGCTAGGTGGCTGCACTGTCTAACTAGGTCCTTGCTTACGGACTGCGGCGTAAGGTTCAAATTACTAATCGTGCTCGCGTTCATTTTTTCTAGATTTCGACTACACGCGCCGCGGATTGTTAGCGATATGTTGCACGATTCGGGGTCGTCAATTTGGTTACCGCCTACCCCTTCCAACTTAAGTAGCTGGCTGCGACCCCTGGGTGCTACACTGTCCGCTACCGTACGCTCAACTAGGGTCAATGTAGAGCCCTCGTCCAGCAAGGCGTATGTAGCGGTGGTGCCCACTGGGCCACTTATCTCAACCGGCACTACTTTGAGGTAGGTGTTTGACGCACGAACGTGATTTATTGAGCTAACATTGCCGCTTGCGGGCGGCGCTGCACTGCCGCTGCCGTGTAATAGCTTATTATGAGACGCTTCGCAACCGTTTATGCCGCACGGAATATATTTACATCTGATAGTTCTCCCGTGCGAGTTATTTAGACATCTAAAGCAAAGTTTACTATTTTTAGCTGCGTCCCATCTTTCCGATACGCTAAGTTTAATAAAATCTGCACAATTAATAGTCGTATGGGAGCCTGAACATACGGGACAATTATTTCTATTGGACGAGTTTGACGGCGCTTCCGTCGCGGAGCGTGGCGCCTCTGTCGCGGGGCGCGGCGTGCGATGCTTCGGCCTGAATGGTTCGGCCTTTTTAGCTGAGGGTTTGAACGCGGCTGCCACGGTATTACGCGGCTCGTACGTGACTTCGCAATCTGATCTATCACAGGAACTATCGCTATCATAACGCGTCGATCTATGAGTCCGTGTGCGAGTCGTGTTTACCGCGCGAGGTTTCATCTTGCCTCTCCTTTCCTCCCTAGCTGTTTCGTACGCGAACATCGCGCCGCACTGATCCGCCATAATATTTAAAAATCTAGCCATTAATTCGAGCTCCGGTGCTCCGGGTCGTTCAGATTTGAACTCGTACCACTTATATTTTAAAATAATATTTAACTTGTCGACTATTCGACCCACTAACTCGGGAGAATACAAATATTGTGGCTGGTTAAGTGACTTTATGGCCGCTACCGTGTTTGATATTTTACTCGCGAAACTACTAACATTGCGCCCGTCTTCCGTCATACGGGGTAAACGTTTTATGTTTTCGATTTCGGAGAGAATAAGTAGTTCTGGCCTGCCGTATCGCCGTTCTAGCGTATCTATTATTTCGTACGGGTCCGATACTGTGTATAGCAAAGATCTAACTGTTTCGCGGGCCGCGCCTCTTAATGCTTTTCTTAACCTAGCTACATTTTGAATGTCCGAGAACATATCCGCGGTGTCATTAAAAACGGATTTAAACGCCATCCACTCCGTAATTGTTCCGTCGAAGTGGGGCAACTCATGAATGAATTTAGGCGTCGCTTCCGACCTACTCGAATTGACCGCTTGAACTATCGCGTTGGCTAGCAATGTCATGTCGCTAAGCGACGTGTTACCGGCGCGCGGTTCGATGTTTTCGGTCGGACGCGGGTCTCGTCCCGGGTTTTGAGCGCTTGTTGACGGCCTAACACATTGCTCCGAGATCCAGCCTTCAACTCGGGTTTTATTCGATCTGGGTGGCTGGTCCGCGTCGGTGGATTCTCCTAGCTCTATCCTAGCTATTTCCAGCCGACTCATGGCAGCTGCGGACGCCGCCCTAGCCCGTGCTAGTTCGGAGTTGTGATACTCTAATTCGGCCTGCAACGCGGATAATTTGCTGCTTGCTCTGTCCCCGGGGACGTTAACTATAGTGCCCGGCGCACTTCCTACATTTTCGACTACGTTGTCGATTTGTGCGGGTACTGAATTTAGTTTGGCCCTAGCGTCGGTACGCGTGCTGCTCTCCGTCGTGTCTTCAACGCCGGTGCCTCTGCTCCATGTGTTGGTCTCGTGGGTCGTGGTCTGCCCTGACGATGGCGTCTCTTCCCGCGAGGGCGTGGACTTGCCCGAGCGCAACACACGCGCGTTCTCCATTGCGCACGAGGGGCCCTAACCTTAAAACTAACACTTTTCACTTTCACTTCACTTAATGTCTTTACCTATACGTAACGCGACCTACCAAGCCTACTACTAACAGCCCGGTCAGCTTGCTACCGCGGTGACGCCGAACCGGGAATAGGAATGCAGGGAATAGGAAGGTAGGAACCTCCCGGTAGAGGGCGCGGGCGCTCACGGGTGCATCAGAGTGCGGGAGGAATGTCCGCACCCGTCGTTGCGTGCCAACTTGTGGCCCCAGAGCGTTACCGTACCGTGCCGGCGGGGTCTGACTGTTCACCTGGGTAGGTGTGCGGAGGCGTCAGGTCATCCACAATGCTTCCGTGCGCTCTGCAGGGGCCGTTTAACACCGCTAGGTGGCCACGCACGTTAATGAGGATTGCTTCCAAGTAATTGGTGGAGGTAAGCAAAGCCAACCACCAACACTCGCGCGTACTTGTTTCTTTCTTCTTTCTTCAGAAGGTAGACGCTGGCCTTGGCTGCAGGGGCTTCGTCTCTTCTCCTGTGTTTTCTCTCTTCAGTCTTCTCTCTTCTCCGGGACTGGGCTGCCGTCTTCAGGGCGAGCTTCTCTCTTCTCCAGGGCTGGCTGCAATCTTCAGGGCGAGCTTCTTTCTTCACGAGCTGACGCAGTGATCCGGCTTCTGAAGGACCAGTTGTTGGCGACACGACAAACTCGGCGGGGCCGTGGTCGCCGGGTGGCAGAGCAGTGGACTGTATCTTGAAGGTGAAGGATGCCGGATAGAAGATTTCTGGAGAAGGAGGTGCAGGAGACGAGAAGGAAACACAGGAGTGAACTTGGTACTGCTTGGAGCGGAGTGTGGTGGAGCAGGGCTTACGCATGCATCTGCTTAGCTTGTCGGAAGTGAATGTGTATGCACCGAGAAAGTGCGTGTTTATATAGGAAATTTTGTACCGTTAGAACCCGTGGGGTTCTATCGGTTGTTGTCGAACGAATGCAGTCCGTTTATTGAAATATAACATTTTACACATAATATGACATCAAATGGGATTCTTATAAGCTAATACAATGGTAAACAAACATTCTTATAAGATAAATAAACAATAAAATGTGTAAAATAAAGCCATGTAAAAAAGAGACAACAATAGTTCGAGTGCAACTATGCAAGAAAGATACAGCAATAACAATTGTGTGAAACACACTACATTCCCGTGCGAAAGGGACAGCAATATTATAAAAATGAGACACAAGATAAACATTTTCCAATAGGAATTACTAATATGAAATCTTAAATCTAAGTGTAAACAAAAAGAGGGAATAAAACTAAGCTATTATTTACAATCTCTGTTGACCCTAGCATGACAAACATTTTTTCCCGCGTAGATCTATCATCGAAATAACACATTTTTATAGAGTTTTGTCGAGATAATGTCGAGATGTTGACATTATGAGACAAGTAGTTTTTAATTATCTCGAGAGTGACATATCTCGTTGGCGTATGCTAGGCAGGCAGCTCCCCCAATATTTCTCGGGTAAATGTCATTGAGAATCGAAACGAACTTGTGCCTAAAATAGAGAATTCATTGGAGAAAGTCTCTGAATGGTGTAGACATAACTTAGTCCAATTCAACCCCACCAAGACACAAGTCTACGCGTTTACCACTAAAAAGTCACCAATGGTCGTATATCCTCGTTTTGAGAGCACCTCTTTAACAATCTCCCCTAGCATGTGGTTATAGGCCGTGGCCTAGGGGCGGCAGCGTCCTAGGATGTCAGCGGCGTCTTTAAAGGCATTACCGATTTGGGGCGGCGGAAATAAAGTGGCCTATTTTATATTTTTTATGAGAGTAGCTACTCTCATAAAAAATATAAATTCGGCATTGTTTAGGAGACCAAACAGCGCACAATCCTGAATCGCACTTATCGTAGTTTCAGAGATCAGTGCCGGTTTTATCAGTACCAGCGCCCTGGCCGAGATATCTTCGGCGCCCAGGGTTCTGGTAAGTAGTATATTTTGTATTTTTGTTTAGTTTGCGTTCAAAATAATATATTGTTTGAAAACAAATATCAGAAGAGATTCTACGTTTTTATCGAAAACCTTAGATATCGTACGAATCAGCTTAGGTTGACAACCTACGTATACAGGTATTTTGTTATAGATAATAATATTTTATTTTGTATTTCGTCCAGGAAATGTCATAATAATGATTTAATTATTTTGGATCAAAATCAATAACAATAATTACCCGGAAGTACAAGCCGCGAAGCCTTCGGCAACGAAGATACAATTTTCCTGTCTCTTTTACCTCTTCCTTGCATACGAAACAAATTGCCCACTTGGCCCTTTAGCCGAGGCGTTTTCTTTATCGCATCTTTATAGAATCGCCGATCAAAATGTATGTAATTGACATTACACGAGTCGAACGCATCTTCGTATTATCGAACGCTTAAATCAATTCGATACATTTTGATCGGCGATTCTATAAAGTAGCAATAAAGGAAATGTCTTGGCTAAAGGGTATGATTATCATTTTTAGGGTTCCGTACCAAAAGGATAAAAACAGGACCCTATTACTAAGACTTCGTTGTCTGCCCGTCTGTCTGTCTCCAGGCTGTATCTCAAGAAACGCTATAGCTAGACTTCTGAAATTTTCACAGATTGTGTAAGTATATCTGTTGCCGCTATAACAACAAATATTAAAAATAAAATTAATATTTAAGGGGGGCTCCCGTATGGGAGTTCACGTTTGCTGTATAGCAAACGTGATTTTTTGGTCTTTTTTGCTCGGTAACAATAATGGCAACAGGTAGGTTGAAATTTTTACAAAGGCCTTAATTATATTATGTATACTTTGATAATAATAATAATAAAAATTTAATAAAATAAAAATTTAAGGCCCCCCTTCGCATACAAAAACACAATTTTTTGCCTATTTTTGCTCTATAACGGTACGGAACCCTTCGTGCGCGAGTCCAACTCGCACTTAGCTGATTTTTTTCAATGTAGATGGTAGATTTGTATAGTATCTGGCAGAATTTTGATGGATTCTCGCTACTTTGCCTTACGCGGAGAGTGCAGCATCATGGGGATGAGAAGATTTCTTGCCTGGAAAGTTCCACATACCCCGACCGATGTCCCCAATCCGCCGGGAATGCGGAAAGCATTTCCCATATTGCTTGTCTCATAAAAAATAATACTGGGCCTGTTTCACTGATAAGTGCCGGATAGGCTATCCACCACATAACTTGACAGATAGAGTATGGAGAATCTGTCAAATAAATTGTGGATAGTATCCGGCACTTTATCAGGAAGAGATGAAACAGGCCCCAAGACCATATTTTGAAGAAAAATCGTATGGGGAAACCTTTAATCGTAATAATTATTATTTAAAACACGCTTAATTATTATTACAAATTATATTTATTGTACCTACCGGCTACCGCACTGATTCTCACGCAGATATGAAACTTTAAACTTGTTTATTATTGTTAACTGGTTTAAACTGACTGAAAGAATATAATATTTTACCAAAATATTATATTTTTGAAGTAAACATTATTTCTAAACCAACGATTTGAATAAATATAGATACGACACCTCGAAGAAATTACTATTTTACCGTGAACGCCTTAGATATTATGCTTACTGTGTAAGGAAATTTATGTGCAAAAAACGTGTTTTTATTTCTGAATTTTTAAACAATTAATGTTTTCTGAAATACTTTTCTGCTTATTGACCTAAGTACCACTCATTTGTAAGTTTACAATATGCACTACTTATCTAATAAGTAATTAAGAAATATATAAGTATTTAAGTTACATATTTTACTGTGTAAATATTAGGTTGTTTACCATCCATCCATCTATATATTTTTTTATTTGAAAAGAAAAATGTTCCCATCTTTTTGGTAAAAGATTGTAAAAGATGGCCCCGTGCGAGTTTCTTTCGCCGGTTCTTCTCGCCGGGGTTCCCGTAGTCCCGTAGTCTCGACGTTCAAAATGTTCAAAAAGGGTATTTATTATATCTTTAAAGAAAAGAAAGATATTTTATATATTTATATTTATTTATTTACTTAAAAGTTAAAACCCACCTGTAATCCACCGCTGCAGCAGCAAAAATGTATTGACTGCTGTAAACCGCACTGAAGAAAATCGGCAGGAGGATCAGCCCGTATATCCGGACCTGGTACCAACCGAACTCCCCAACCTCCACCAGCACCTCGTCAAGATTCACCTCCTTCTTCATGACCACTAGCAACCACTAGCAACTAGCAACCACTAGCACCACTAGAACCACTAGCAACCACTCGCAACCACTAGCAACTACTAGCACCACTGAGACATGTCCGACCACTGCCGCGGGCGCCGCGCGTGTGTGGCAGCGTTGATAGGGAAAAGCGATACGGTTGTCATTTTCGAAGTGGACCTTATGTAGTTGAGATAAGGGCGACAGAGTGTTTATACAATGGTCTGAAGGTGTTTGGAAAAATTCTGACAGCATGCTATGGTTATTTCGCATTCAAATTTAACCATAAGTAATGGGCATAAGGCTCCTTGCTCGCGACGCCGCAGCGGCAGCGGTGCCGCTGCATTACTCATCCTTGTAAGTTGTACCTATTTCTATGGGCCCTTTCACACACCGCCACCGCCACGGCCAGCAGGCGCGGTCCGAAGGGGAGGAGGGGGGTCACAGCCCACAGGGACGTAGTCCCCCCAAAATCTAAGGCCAAATTGAAAAATCTCAAAATCTTTCCAAATAATAAAAGGACCGCACATAAAAAAGAAATGTTAGTGTAGTGACTAGTGAGTGACCCCCCCCCCCCTTTCAGGCTTCGACCGCGCCTGACGGCAAGAATCGTCGAATCGCAGATTATCAGAAAAGGTTGTTCAGGGAAGTAGCTAACGGAGTTTTAATGCAGCTGAAGCCACATGACCGATTTGGTCGTCAGCTCTTAGTCGATATAATATTATCAATGCGAAAGTGTGTCAGTCTATCTGTCTGTCTGTAGTACCTCTTCACGCCCAACCGATTTGCCCGGGAAAGGACACAAGATACTTTTTATATCTAAGTTATTATAAATAGAAGGCACGTTAGTTGACAATATTATACGTCTACTTTCTGAAAACGTAGGTAATGACTTGTGATTTGTGAATGGTTAACATGACTTTCGATTCGATAATGTTATCAGAAAATTATGTTTTAATACTTTCTAATCGTACTCAGCTAATTCCTCTAATCCTTACAGCTTACTAGCTGACCCGGCAAACGTTTTGTCATATAGGTACTTAATACATTACTTATTTCAAAAATTAAGTAAGTAAATAAAAAGTAAAAAACTATTCTCAAGCCTAACGAATGATTTAAATAATCGGCCAAGTTCGAGTTGGACTCACGCATAAAGGGTTCCGTACCGCTATAAATCGAAAGTTGGAAAAAATTGTGTTTTTTTGTATAGGAAATTAACCCCCTTAAATATTTATTTAATTTTATTATTATAATTGAAGACATGAATGGATGAACCGGGTATCTAACATTTTAGAACATGAGAACAATTACAATTTTTTTCTCTTATAATTTGAACAAACCTTGGAACTCACTGCAACATCTAGCTAATATATTTAACTATGTATTACATAGAATCCACATATTATTATGTTTTATTTTAAATAATTTTCCTGGTCTGAAAGCCTTCGTTTATCCAAAAAAAAAAGCCAGTTTTCAAATTGTTATTTATCCACATCATTCACTCATATCTTCAATTATTATGAAAATAAAAATATAATTAAGGATTTTCTGAGTATTTCAAGTACCACCTTTAGCCATTATTGATAACGAGCAAAAAAGGCCAAAAAATCACGTTTGTTGTATGGGATAAACATTTGAAAATTAATTATTAATTAAATATTAATTTTATTTTGTTTTTAGTATTTGTTGTTATAGCGGCAACAGAAATACACAATCTGTGAAAAATTCAGATGTCTAGCTATAGCGGTTCTTGAGATACAGCCTGGAGACAGACGGACAGACATCAAAGTCTCACTAATAGGGTCCCGTTTTTAACCCTTTGGGTACAGAACCCTAAAAGGCCTCATTATGAGTGTGCCAATATGGGTACCAATTTTTAATGGTTTATTTTAGCGTTATCTAGTAATCATTAAGTAATTAATTATTATAGATTAAGTACTAGTTAACGCTCACACCGAAAGTTGTTTATTTCGAAACCGTACATTTTTCCGGGATAAAAAGAATCCTATGTCCTTTCCCGGGATTCAAAACATTAACATACCAAATCTGATTCAGCGGTTTGGCCGTAAAGTGGTGGCAGACAGACTCACTTTCACATAATATTTTATAATTATAATAATATTAGCAAAATCTTCAGCGGTTTGGGCGTGAAGAGGTAACAGACAGACAGATAAAAAGACATACACCTTAGTATTTATAATATTAGTATGGATTTTGTATTTACTACATTCTAAAATCTAAGCAAGTCGTGGACATAATAGTCCTAATAACCTCTGAACGGACAGTGACATAAAGAACAAAATAAAACACCTCGTATGTAACATATTAATTATATTTTCAGTATATTATTTACATCAACATCAAAGACTACTAGTGTACAGTAACAGTATATAGTATGTACAATGTACATGTGTATACAGTAAAGGTTATATAACGGGTATTGCAATCTATTTTAACGTTTGTTAACTTCTGACCGATTATGAAGAGATAGATTATTTTAGAAAACGGATGATCTTTATTAGAGCAGCGCCATCTAGTTTTTAAATCAGCAAACGTAATAATTATTTTTACAGACATTTTATTATAATTTTTGCTTTTATTTGACTTAAATATTTTCAAATAGGAATAAAATAGACAATGTCTGGTATTACACATTGAAATTAAATAGATATTAAATTTTAACCTTGTAAACTCTCACAAATAAATTAACTTTACAAAGTAACAAAACGTCCTAAACTAAGCTACGCTAAAAATAACAATATCTTTATACCTCTGATAACCCAAAACCTTGTTCTACTATTATAACCCCGTCCATGGCTTGATATTAATTCTTAAAACAACTTAATTGCAATTCAAAATATCTAGTCGTACTCAGATAATAAATATAAAAATTGGTAACAAAAAATTAACACTTTAAATGGAATCATTGTATTTTACTGTATATTAAGAGGATTCCACACCGCCGTTTTTTCATACAAACGCTGTCCCCTGTTTCCTCCCTGGATAACGCCGGTAGAGTTATGATTTTTTCCTGAATATCTATGGCCACTATTAGCATGTCCCTATGTTTTCTTTTTTTTCATAATTTAATTATTAAAAAAGATAAGAACGTCCAAAAACCCAAAAAAATGGCCAGATTTTCCTCTGTGTTCAAACACCCAGAAAACAAAACTGGCTAGAATATACAAAAAAAATAAAACATAGGAACACAGCTCAAGCCTTGCTTTAATTCTTAATGAAAAAACTTAAATCGGTTAAGTTTTGGAGAAGGAATCAGCGGACAACGAATCGAAGATTTTCTGTTCTTTTATTAGAACTTTTGTCGTGTTGTCTCTATCGCGCTCTGCGGTGGGAGACTTGAGATTGGTGAGACAGCAATACATTTATACCTATTTTCAATTTCTCTTGCCCCTGGTGTATCCTCTTAACCCCCTCACTAACAAAAAATGTTACATAATGGCTATGCTATACAATATTTTGGCATCGTTTAATGGGTTAAATAGGTATAGAAGAGATGCTTGATAGACTAGCAGGCTTAGCATGTCCACAGTAGAAATGCGAAAGAATAGAAACGCTGACAGTTTTTGCGGACAAACTAGACAGATTTCCTTTGGTAACCCATTACTTCGTCTACTTTACCGTAAGAATAAATCTTTCTATGGTGGGCCTGCTGTAGGCTTAGTATGGTCACCGTAGAAGCGGTTTCTTTCTTCGGAAGAATAGACAAAGTGACAGATTGACATAGGTAACCCGCCATTTTGTCTCTAAAATCTGTTAGTATGTACGTCAATGCTTTCCCGTTTCTATGTTGTTATGTTAAGTTTGCTAGGCAAATAATTGTATAAGGTTTTTTATTAGTGAGGGGGGACTATTTCTAATTGAATTATTGATACAGGTACATTATTGGAAAATATATAATTATCCCTGCTGTGGTTTAGACATTATACAATGTTATATTATTGTAGGTCAAGTAACTTTTCTCACGTATCATACAATCAATAAAACATGGATATTTTTATTAGTAACAGGTATGTGATTATGTTTATTATATGTTTTGTGTCTGCTAGCTTAAAATTGTTATAAATATTATAATTATTATATTTCATCGTTCAAACGACCACTACCTAGCGATCTACAATACGCCCAAAACTCACTTTTAAAGCTATTATAAATATTTCATACCAATTATAATACCATACACGACTACTAACATACAAAACCTGAAAGATATATTTTGACAAGCTTCAGATATATTTAAGAACACATAATATTATAACATTGTAAAACAATTTATTACTTGTATTGGGGTTGAAACCGAAGCCATCACAAATTTTGATTGTTCTAACTGATATAATTTGACTGAACAAAGACATGAACATAACTATAGTTTCAAAAACAAGCTTGGTCCCAAGAGGCTAAGGTTATAAGAAGGTATTGCTTTTATAAAAGCTGCATATCGGAATGACTAATATGTTTATAATTCTATTTTTAATTGACTTCCAAAAAGTAAAGGTTCTATATTCGGCTGTATATGACTTTTGTTCTTAATGATTATTAATGTCTCACCAAATTGGGTTTTTGTGAATCTTTTGTCTAAATATCACGCTCTCTTTAAGAAATACAAAGAACAAGAGAGACTGTTGACTTATTAATGAATTTGATAGACAATAATAAAAATAATAAACTTTTATCACTGACATAGTATGTACTACGTACTAGACTCGACAACTCAACGCAATGCTTGGTCACATTCAACATAATCTATATAGCAGCAGTGCACTTAGTCGCCCGCGAGCTCTTTTGCGCGCCAGACGTACCACAATCAAAAACGAAACCAAAAAAGTCGCAAAAATGCCTAGTTGTTGGTTAAGATACTGCAAAAATGATTCCAGTAACACTTCCAAATGCAACGGAATAACATTTCATCTGTATTAGCATACTTATTTAATTATTTTCAATTAAAATACGAACATTCAATTACTAGGCGAAGACGCGCGCCATTTTGCATAGAGTAGTAGATTCAGAGTGTAATGTAGGCAGAATACAGATCTATGATAAGACGACGATGAATGAAGTACTTACTCACGTAGACGAGTTTGTATTTTGGTAATATGTATTTAAAATATTACGTACATTATACATGCGTACATTATAATAATTTTATTATGGTACATATTTGAAAATATTTAAGTAATTTAAATAAGGTAATTAGCTATAGGGGACTATGGATCCATATTAATTATAAATTTTATAAAAAAGTGATTTTTTATTTTTATTTTATCTACTTACTCAAATAGATTCTGCATTCATTCGAGTGTAGGCACAAAACTGTGTCACTTCTGCGGTACTGATCTATAGCAATCACCGCCCCGCCTTCCACCCCGCTCATGCCTCAAGTGCGACATGTTTTTTGTTCGCAATAGCTGCTCTAGTACGTAGTACTTACTACCTCAGAGTACGTAGTACTGACTTTTATTTTTAATATTTATAAAGTTAATTTAAAACTACAACAAATAAAATATATGCTAGATCCATTATTATTTATCGTTTAAGTTTATGTATAAAAGTTTTTAACCGACCTCCCCGAAAATGGAGTGGTTTTTTAAGTTCTCAATTAGAAAACCTGCTTTAAAAGTTGAATAATAATTCAATAACTTAATCAAAGATAAACATGGGATAGTATTATTTGCTGATGATACATCGCTTACATTTAATATCAAACGGCTTAATGCGTGTTATGACGAAGTAAATAATGCTCTCTCAAAGATTGTACATTGGTTCAGCGTTAATAATCTTTAACTCAATAGTAAAAAACCAAATGTATTAAATTCACACTGCCCAATGTAAGGCAAACGGAAACCAATGTGCTTTTAAATGGTGATACTATGGAACTAGTGGATACAGCTGTATTTTTAGGTATAACACTAGATTCCAAGCTTCAGTGGGGCCCTCATATTGCTGGGTTGGCCGACAGACTCAGTTCAGCAGCTTAAGCAGTAAGAAAGATAAGACTTACTTACTGCATATGCTGATTCTGATGAAACAACAGCACGTCTAGTGTATTTTAGTTATTTACTTAGTTATGTACTTTCATAGTATTATGTCCTACTCCATTTTGCTGTGGGGCAATGCTGCAGATATAAATACAATTTTTGTGCTGCAGAAGCGAGCTGTTCGGGCAATCTATAAGCTAGCCCGTAATACTTCACTTAGAGAAAAATTTAAGGAAACTGGAATCTTAACTGTTGCTTCTCAATATGTCCTATCAAATGTATTATATGTTAAAAAGAATATATATGAATTCAAGAAAAAATGTGATACCCATGGGAGAAATACTCGTAATAAACATAAGCTTCAAATTCCGGTTACTAGACTTACTAAAGTCAAAAATTCTTTTAAAGGTCAATGTATACGCCTTTATAATAAAATCCCAGAAAACGTTCAAAATCTCTCAATTAATAAATTTAAAAAAGTTGTTAAAGAACGTTTGTGTACCAAAGCATACTATAAGGTTACTGATTTCATGAATGATAGTACACCGTGGGAATAAGGTCGCCCCCTGCAGAGCTGTTTCTGTATATTATTTTATTGTAATATTGTACACTGGTTGTATTTAGTTTTTTTTATTTCTTATTTAGTCATAATGTCATTGTAATTTTCCATCTTTTTGGTAAAAGATGGCCCCGTGCGAGTTTCTTACGCCGGTTCTTCTCGCCGGGTTAGTTCCCGAACTGGTGTGAACCGGTGAACCGGCGGTGGTAGGCCCCAGTAGCAACAACGTTCGGAAAACGTTTGAAAAAACTTATTCTGAATAAAAAATTTTGACTTTGACTTTGACTACTTTTAACTTGAATATTATATATGATAGTCGTATACTTTACAAAATGAGTAAATGACATATATTTTTACGAAATAAATCTTCTAAAACCACTACATTGCATTTACGAAGTGTACAAGTTCTAGAAATCATACCAAGTGTTCATGCCTTTCTTCAGACATTATTTAAATAATGGACACACAAAAATGTAGATGGCGCTAAATTGCAAGAAATTGACAACCAATACTTAGTGATTCTATAAAATTCTAGATTCTATGGTCCACTAAGTGAGTCACAGAGCTATATTTTATCTATACATATAATAAAATCGTAGGAAAGTCAATTCTGTACATTGAAAATTTTTGAAGAATAATACTTGCGACGTGATCTACAATCGATATAGAAGCCAAAAATATAGTTTTTAGAATTTTTGTCTGTTTGTCTGTATGTATGTCCGGGGTAAACTCAGAAAGTGCTGGATGGATTTACTTCAAATTTTGCACGCATATTACTTACAGGTTGGGTCAACACATTCTGCGCCCCCCCCCCCAAACCTCCTTCCCCCCCCTTAAAATTTTCCTCTACACAAAACTATGTCACCGACTTACATTTCTCCTTTTTAAAGAACAAAGTTAAAAACTAAACATACCGTTTTCGAGTGTCATTTGATTTGGGGGGGCCCAAACCCCCCCCCCCCCCCCCCATGAATCTGTTACTTATAATGAAATGGTATCGTGGCGTTTTCTCCTTTTTAGGAACAAAGTAAGTCATCTATATCTATACATATAATAAAATCGTGGGAAAGTCAATTCTGTACATCGAATATTTTTGAAAAATAATACTTGGGACGTGATCTACTATGCTGACGCGGACGAAGTCGCGGGCACCAGCTCTGCTTCTTGGTTTATACTGTTGCGGTACCCACAATTCACCTAACAATCCTATCGAAGTTTCGGAGAACGGAAAGATATATACAACGTCTGAAATGACGTCAGTGGGCTCCGGCCTGACCGAGCATGCATGCTATCTCGCTCGGTCGGAAGATCTTCCTTTTCGGCCGCCACTAACGTTAAAATACCATAGAAAAAAAAGCTAAAAATGTAGAGTTTTTACGTTTTCCCATTTAAGAAGAATCTTCGTCATTACGAGTATATAATATTATTTATCTCAAAGTATTTACATAAGACAACATTGAACATTAAAAACGAAGGCTAAAGAACAATATACACCCGAATACCTAATTTATATCTCACTATAAATTTATTGAAATTGATCACAAGACAAACGTTTATAATTGCTCCAACACAACAGTTTTATAACTTTATAAAACGAGCTATAGGAAATTTAAGGAATGTTCCGCTAAAATAAGGTTTTATGCAGGAAAAGAAGAAAATATAGTAAATAATATTATGTACTATGCAGTATTTAAATACATAATTTCCAAAAAAAATTGTCGAAATTAACCGAAATATGTCGAAATAATCGTCATCGGCTTGACCGAGCACTACTGCTAACTATCTTGCTCGGTCGGAAGATCTTCCTTTAGGGTTCCCAATCATACTCCCAGAAAGTTATAAAACTGTCATCTGGACGCACCATAATATAATATCAGCGACACACGACACCAATATATTAAAATTCGATGAAGATATGAGAATTAAACACTATAGCCCCACTCAAACGCTACTCAAAATTAAGAGTTTCTCAAGACAGCAGTCTTTATCCTTCTATAGTTTGATCGCCGAAATTGAGAAAAAATGTCCATTGACCTGTCAAAAAACATTGATATCTCGTTTACCAGATACCAATACTTGTCTGCGTGTAAAAGAGACAGATAGTAGGTCAATGCCCAAATTACTTCTAATCGACGACTATAAATCGATGGACCAGAATAGAACTAGTGTCTTTATTGAGCTTTTAACTTTGAGAAGCCTTTGCCAGCAAATCTCACGTCAAGAGAATCTTTGAACATCGACTAAAAAAGATTACAAATCCTATCAATAATTTGGAACTTTTAAATTTTTAGGGACTTTAGGAATATTTTGACCAGTTTTGATAATAATATTTATGTAAGTACTACATTCTCAATATCTTTTGGATACTGTTGTTTTCGATGTCCTTTCCTACTAAACATGATTTCGAAGGACATTTACGACATTTAGTTGCAGTTTACGTATTTATTTCGTATCGAGCTAATTACAAATTAAAATTATCATTAAATTGTGACTTTCTTGACGATTAAAGGTAGCTTTCGGATCATGGCGACCGCGACCCGAGACCGCGACGCGAGACCGCGACCCACTTTATATGAATTAATAGGAAGTACTGACGGATGCAAGCGACCGAGTCGCGCGACGTTTGGGCGTGGCCATCATATAAAGCAGTGGGTAGCGGTCTCGCGTCGCGGTCGCCTTGATCCGAATGCTACCTTATTATAATAGAAAAACAAATACTTTGATTCCAATACGCTAAAAAGCGCTACCAAAATCTTATATTACAGGCTGCTTCCTCCTCACAATAACATGCTAAGAGTCAGTTCACAACGAAATAAGGCGAAACGTGATCAAGCGATGAAATCTTAAATTCCCCACCTTTTGGTGTGAAATGACCACAGACATAGATCGAAATAGATACCGCATGTTCCTCCATTTGTGTGAAAACGAGCGTGCCACGTTTTTTCCTAGCTACTGTGACGTACCGATGGTAAGAAACGTGTCCATTATGTAAGCCAATGTTTCTATTCGAATTTCTACAGCTCAATAGAGTACAATTAGGCATTTAGGCATTTTTAAAATTCCGATTGACGTCCGATTTCGATAGCAGACTAAAGAACAGACTTTCGAAAGACAAGCATTACTCGTCGTTGTACATACACATGCGGTATCTATCTAGATCTATATTATCTGTGGAAATGAGCCTAAGTACCACTCAAATTAAGTAGCGCCGGCATTCGCTGTTAATCTAAACTCAACTACCACACCTAACTTATAAATGACTTCGAGTATAACAGCACCAATGTAATTATTCTACTGTAGGACGCGCACAACTTTTTCATCGGCATTAATTTTAACAAAACCACTTCAAACAGTATTTCCTCATCATGGGACCATCTGTGACGTGTCATCTTTCTAACAAAAAAATAATCATTAAAATCGGTTCATAAACGTCGAAGTTATATGCAAACAGACAAACATAATTATAAACGGTCGAATTGAGAAAACTCCTTCTTATATTTTGAAGTCGGTTAAAAATGAAGAGCTTATGTTCGATTTTTAAGGTCATTTTGGTGGGCGGGCTTACTCGTAGATCAGTGATCAAGCGCGTCTTTATTGGTTGATCGAGATCAAAAGGTGACATGTTATTGGCGGCTTTAGTACTATCAGAGAAGTTGTCTCATATATTATATACGCATACGGCAGACAGACAGACAGATTTACGTTATTTAGTCGGGTTATGTCAAGTCATCATTGACTAACATTGACTTGACATAACCCGACTAAATAACCTAAATCTAAGGTCTGTCATCTACCTATGAATAAAATTATCGGATGTTACGTTATTTGTAGATAATTAACACATGCGCAGATTGTCCGTCGTAACTTCCCACACACCAGAACCCGCGAAGAGGCTCCGGGTGGGAAACCATGGTCAGGGGCTATACCCCTCTACATGGGAAAATACAAATTGTTTTTAATACCGTTTTGGGAAAAACCCCCGCGACAGAACGCGGGGAAAACCATGAATGAGCGACCAAATACCACGCCTGACCAGGCCACAATCGAGCATCAGATTGTCCCCTTTAGTATGGGCGGTCTTAAAGTTGTGCGCGGCTTACACACACCGTTCAGTGTTATTTTACCTTGCAATTTCCTCGTTCCGTTGGCGACACGATCCAAGGAAAAATAACTTTGAACGCGTTTAAAACAACACTTATACGAATAAATACAATAAATTTATATTTTTAATCTATAACCCAAATTTTGACATTTAAATATTCGATTCAAGGTACCATTCGAGAAATTCATTCACAGGCAGATGGCTGATCTACGTCATTTGGTCGGGTTACGTCTTAGCCCTGTCAATCACGATCACAGGATATTATAGTACTGCAGTGTTTTCACTCTAAGGGCAGCACCAGTATAAAAAGCAAACAAAAAGTTTTCTCTCAATATTTTGATATGATGTGTGCAACATGTCAGAGTCTGGTCGGATTATTATTTAATGTGCTAGTAGCGCCCTCTACACCGAACTTTGTGTATTATGAGACTATATCTTCGTCGGTAGGGTTATAACATAACCCGACCAAACGACGAAGATCCGCCATCCGCCAATATATCAATTTCTCGATACATAAGTATTAGAGACATAAAGCAGTAACAAATCTTACATAGAATATTGTTTAATTTACGTAATTTACTCTTCACATAACATATAAGCAAATTGATGCATACTTAAGCATCATATATTATTCTTTTTCGCCGCAAAGTCGGTTAAACACAGAATTAACATAAGATGTTATTTACGAAGCCTTGACTATAATATCTAAACTAAAGTTTCCCTAGCATATTAAATATTTATGTTAGTTGGGGTAAGATAATAAAGTTTGTTTTAAAAGTGGCTTTTCGAACCTTGCCGCGCGACCGACAAACATTCAAACAAAATGCCACTTTATGAAAGAGGCTAGGCCGCCGAATGTGAGCGAATGTTACGCAGTTTATTGTATTTCCATACATATTCACTTTTACGTTCACATCTAATGGTCGATTTACACGGGTGACTAAAGCCGCACGATTTCCGCCGCACGGCGAAAATCGACCGTGGCAATTCGACTACGCCGCATGCGGCTAAAGTCGCAAGCCCCAAAGTCGTGCGGCCAATGGCCGCATGCGGCTGGTGACTAAAATCGACCGTGCAAACGCTCAGTCGCAAGCGATCGCTTGCTGCGAATACTACTGTTGACTGGTGACTTGCCGGGTGACTAAAATCGACCCGTTAGTCACCCGTGTAAATGGGGTGGCGATTCGACTTGGACAGGCAATTCGACTTTTGACTTGCCGGGTGACTAAAATCGACCCATTAGTCACGCGTGTAAATCGACCATAACGGACAATACGTTATTACACTATGCGTAGGCGCTGACACTCTATCACTACGCTCCGCGGACGCTGATTGGCTACGTAGCTACATCAGCTATAGCGTATAGTCATTAGTCAGCATACTGTGAACGAAAAATACTGTTTATTTTCACGTTTACACTGGGGCTCACAGTGAGCCTGCTCACATTCAGCGGCTTACAGTCAGTTTGATTTGAACACGGCTTATAGCCTAGGTCATAAAGTGGCATTTTATTTGATTTGTCAGTCACGGTCGCTTACGGCAAATATCGGAAAGCCACCATACGTATTTGGTTTTTTTAACAAACAAAGTAAATATTGTTGCTCCTACCCCAACTACACTTAGAAACTTTAGAACCGTAACACCAATTATTGCTTTATAATTATTGATAACCAGTGCGTACACAAGCACGGTCTAGGACCAATATTTCATGAAACAAATTACACTTAACAAGTTGTGAAATTATTTGGAAAACATTATTATTATACTTTACTGTCTTACTCAATAATCGTATTTAAAACATTAAAATGATTGTTGCTACATATCTAAGATAAAAACAACATTCAAATGAAAATAAATTAAAAATAAATACACTAGCAACACTGAACAACGTTAAGTTAGCCGCGAGTTCTTGCGACCGGAAGCGGCGCTATATTCAGTGCTGTCCCCTTATTATTTAACTTTGATTAACACAAATCCCTTGCGTTTGGTCACAATGGCCATTTCAACTTTAAAATTACAATTTTAAAAGTTGTGACGTCATTATTTTGACGTTTATACTTTTTTAACTGATTTAAAAAGTTAAAACATCAAAATTGTGATCATAACCAATTAAGTTCATGTTCATCAAAGTTACATAATAAAAGGGTTGTTTACAGGAAGACTTTACAGTTTACACCCAAAATAACTCGCCTAAATATACATTTTTACAACTGGCAAGTTTACTAGAGTTCGGATACAGGTTGGTCTACTTAATATTATTCTTACGTTAGTTGGCAGTCATTTGGTAATACTCGTTCAAATCTGAAACATACAAAAACAAACATTTCATGTTATAAAAGGACTCGCTTTCAGAATAAAAATAAAAAAGCCTTTTACTTCTTGCCAATTACAATTTGCTAGATCAAATCACATTCTGATTATTAAAAAAAATGAATATAAATACCATGGCTTAATGAATAAATAACTAAATTCTATTCTAAATGGCTCATGTTGTGTTTGGCCAAAGAAGTTACCGAAGGCCCAAGGGAATTTGAGAATACGCCAGCAGCCGCCAATCTAGCGAGTAGTACGTACGCTAGCCGCAGCTAGGGGGAGGTGCGTACGCCAGCCTAGCGTGTAATACGCTAGCCGCAGTCATTGAGCGGTATGTACCCTCGTATGTATGTACGTACGCCAGCCGCAACCAATGGGCGTTACCTACACTATATGCATGTGGGCATATACCGTCATATACGTATAGTAGAAGCAGCCTGCCAGCCAACCCGTCAAGTAGTACGTCCTGCCTGGAGATCACAGTGCGACGGTACGTACGCCAGCCGTAGTTAGGGGGCGGTACGTACGCTTCTAACGCTAGAAGTGTAGCGTACGTACCGCGTGTAGTAAGTACGTACTAGCCACAGCCGATGGCGGCACTTACCAGGATGCTCTTGGCGCGATGGGGCGCACGCTAGCCACAATCAGCCCAGCGTGTAATAAATACGTACGCTAACCAAAACCAGGGCACTCACGCTAGCAGTTCGTCACACCTAGAGCACATAGTGAGCAAGCAATACGTACCAGGGAGCTCGCGGCGCGATGGGCCGCAGCGGGTGGAGCGCGATGGCGGCGGCGGCAGCGTCGGCGGCGGCGGCGGGCTCGCCCAGCGCGCCCAGCACCAGGGCCAGCCGCCGCCACGTGTCCGCCCGCGCCGGCTCCAGCGCGCCCGCCTCGCGCAGCGTCCGCTCCGCCAGCCGCAGCCAGCCCAGTGAGTAGTACGTAGCACCTGCACAGCAGTCATATTAAGCTATTGTATAGCTTTTATCGCGGGCTTTGAGCGGCGACCGAATCAGGAAAATCCGTAACGAAAAACACCCAACATTCGTTTTAAGTAGTTTCAGTTCGGCAGACTACGGCTCGGCGTGGCTAGGTGCGACGTTGTCAGACTTCGGCAAAGTGTGTGAGTACGACTAGACGTATTATACTTGTATAAATTTAAAAATGTTATTCGATAGCTTTATATAAATAAATAAATACACTTGCGTGCAAAAAAATCGACCCACCCCGCGCATTTCTGTTCAAGTCGCTTTATCTTAAAAAGTTATAGTTATTTATTATTTCTTTTTATTAATAATGCGAGTTAATATGATAGGGAATGTGTACGTTTACTCTACATTTTCTAAAACCAACTTGCTTGACTACAAATGACACAAATCACTAAGCACCCCCTTCACTCAGTTTTTTAATCGTTAATTGAACGGTTTTGTTCTGTATAAAAAATCGGTTCAATCTTATTGTTTTTGTTTTGTCTCGATTTTTATTGATTTATTGTTCATTTAACTTCATTTTAAACGTAATTTCTTTGTGGCAAAATGGATATTACTCTGAATAAAGCATCTCAAGCAGGGGCTTTGCTAAGAGCTGAATTTAGACAACGAGGTGTGGCTAGAAGTCTTAATTTAAGTCGAACTTCGGTTACAAGAGTATACCGAAGTATTCTAGAGACTCTAAACTTTATCATGCGACCATGTTCAGGAAGACATTGGGCTACATTTGAACGTGATGACCGTTTTAAGATGTCAACGTCCTTGCGGAATCGACATCTCATTTCAGTTCAAGTGCAACGACGGTCAAGAGAAGTCCGATGAGTTACAGTGATTGAGTAGGCTGTACGACGAAGACTTGCAGGCAGCTGTTTGACTTCACAAAAACTCGCTAACGGTCCAAAATTAGCCCCAGCACACAGTCAAGTGCAGCTTAATTTCGCACGTTCTCATGTTGATTTTTCATTGGAGCAACGGCGGGTCGTGCTCTTTTCTGATGAAAGCTAAATCAGTCTTTATGGTAACGATGGTCGCAGAAAAGCACACCGTAGATAAGGAGAATGATTTGCGCAGGCGTGTATTGACGAAAGGCTTCCATTTGGTAGGTGTTCGGGGACTGTATGGGGCGAGATTTATTTTGATGCATAAACCAATCTTGAGTTCGTACCCGGGCCGCGCCTTGGCACTTTGAGTACCTATCGCTACATTCAGGGCGTACTGGGACAACATGCGGTGCCATGTGCTGGTTTTGTTGATGAAGGTTACATATTGATGTAGAACAATGCTCGACCGCACGTTGCTGCGAAAGTTCGTCAATATCTCTCCGACGTCGAAATTTCGGGTTTGGACTGGCCAGCAAGGAGTCCTAACCTTAATCCTATTGAGCACCCATGGGGAAAACTCAAAAGGAGGGTCAGGGCCCGGACTCTTGCCGCAGATACCCTTCAGGACCTCCGGGTGGCTGTACAAGAAGATCGGCATAGTATCGCTCAGGAGTTCATCATAACTTTGATAAGGTCAAGGAAAACCCGGATGGAAACCTCAATTAGGGTAATGGGTGGCACTACGAGCTATTGAAATCAATTTGTTAGTGTTTTTTATAAGAAAGATGTCATTAATCGCCTACTGAAATTTTATGCCAAACTGACCGGTTTTTGTTTTAAGGCTGTAGAATTAGTAAACAATTTACAGTTACAATAACTATAGCATTAATTAAATCCTTATTGTACTACCTTTAAAACGATACCAACATTTATTTAATACTAATTATGTTTCTTGAGTTATTACCGTTTGAATCATAAGAAGAGAGGTGGGTCGATTTTTTTGCACGCAAGTGTATATTGTGGGTAGCTTCAAGCATCAGTAAGTAAGCAGATAATAACTTGTTATTGTAGGATTAAATATTATTATTATCCATAAATACTAGCCATAGAAAGGATATGAAAACGAATAAGGAAGCGCAAACGAACAAACACCCACTCGGTTCCACAGCTACGAGTACGTATGTCCAAGCTCGAACATATGTGACGTCACACTTGCGTTCGTGAATGTCCTGACATGTTCAGGTTAACTCGCGCTTCCATTCGTATTTATTTATTAAATTCGACGGTATATTATGTATAATAAAGATGATCGCACATTAGTCAGCAATGTACGCGCCAAACGCGCCGACTTTTATATTATGTATTCGTTGTATGCAATAATGTGAAACCTCGCACCGTACGCGCCGCATTTCGTGTATACATATGAGGTACGTTCGACGCGCACGGCGCGTACGTTGCTGACAAATGTGCGATCAGCTTAAGTTTTAGGTATGCTCACCTAATTGTACTAGGCTATCGAGGTGTGTGGGATGTATCGCTAGCGCGTTCTGGAAGCATTGTCGCGCCTCCTCCCACTCCTCGCTCGCCGCATGTACTAGACCTCGCTGTAACGTATATTTTGGAGATAATCGGAAATAATAAACGCACAATATCGCACTCAAAAATGTATAAAAACCACATGGATGAATGTTAAATGTATTATGGTAGTTTTTTTTTATATGACGTTATAATAATTATTATGACGTTTTGTTGAATAAATGTAACGAATATGGGCGTAATGCCGAAACTAACGTATCAGTCTTTATGTGTACTAGAGATCGCCCAATGGTCGAAATTCGACCTTAGTCTCAACGACATTAGGACTACCTATATTTTGTTAAAATATTGACTTTATCATTTTTTTTTCAACTCTTGTCTCTGGGCCTTAGCTGATTTCAGACTGGCCGTGTTTAGCATTGTCTAATAGTTTCATAGATTCAATAAAAAACTATAATCCATTTTCAATTTGTCAACTTATTGTCAACGGACTTCAACCATAAATAAAAGAGTATAATTCGTATGTATAGGCTTGTCACTCAAAAATCTGTCATTTCTCATGTGTGTGTGGTGTAGTGTGTGTAATGTTCTATTTGTTAAAAAAAATGTATGATAAAAGCATAATTTCAAAGTAATATTAGTTCGATGCACTCCTTCACCATATAAACTATAACTGTGCAAAATTTCATGCACCTACGTTTCCCCATTTTTCGTAAAAAGGGTAACAAAGTTTTTCGTTCGCGTATTAATATTATGATTTATTTTACTCATAGTAAAGTGGCCCATTCACTATCCTGCGTTGCAGGATATATCCATCCTTATGCAGGATAGTGAAATGGTGTCGCAGGCCTGCGACTGGACCGTAAATGGGCCCTTTAAACGGAATTTAAAAAAAAATTAATTGACACATAATTGTGGTCACACAACATGTATATTAGTGATGTAGTAATCACTCACCGTGTGTAAAACAAGATGGCTGAAGGGCGTCAACGCCGCCGCTTCCGACACGCAACCCGCCGCCGCGCTCACTCGTCCCAGCCTGGCAAAAACGAAATTTAAGTTATATTACATGTTACACACCGCTCCGTTCCTGAACGGAAAACGCAGTTTTCACTTTGTATGAACTAAGCTTTTATAATCTACTTCTGGTTTAAACCTCACCTCAGACACAGATCGGCGAGCAACAACCACGCGTGCGCGCGGTGTTCGGCGAGCGGCGCGCGCGGGCGGGCTGCCGACAGCGACGACGCGTCCGACAGCGCGCGCGCGCACCGATACGCGCCCACTGACTCCGCGCGGATCGACGCTGGGGAATAGACATTATAATTTTATATAAATTAAGGTCAAACATAGCAGCTCTCTCAACTCACACTGGTGCAGAGCCAAAGAGACGCGACACGTCATAATATTTTTCCGTCTACTATAGTTTGTGCGTTCTAAGATGATATGGGTGACAGTTTTCATGTTCCTTGCTACGGGTTTTTTTTACAAGAAAACAAAAAAAATCTAAATGTAACAAATTATATTCCATCTACAAAAACAAATGTTTCCCCATAATTGTAAATGAATAAAAATGAAAAGATGCTAAATGCTAACTTATTCATAAAAATTATAAATATTAACTGTGAAATAGGAGTATAAAATTATTGTTACGAAAACATTTGACAAAATGTCAAATGCATGAAACAGAACTTATGTCAATAGAGATTGATTCTGTTGAATCGAAATCAAATCGATAAAAAAGGGCGGCCATCTTAAATCGCCGGCACCACTGAAATGTCAGTACGAAATCGATAATTTCGATTGCAATTCCTTTAAGATGTGATTCGATATTTTTAAACTATCGATTAATTTTTGTTAGGTAACTTCCCTACTATTGTCAATTATAATGTGTCACGCATATCATCATAAAACGCACAAACTATACATAATATAATATGTCATGTCGCGTTACTTAGGCTCTATCCCAGTGTAAGTTGAGCCTAAAAGTCACTGTTCAGCAGCCGCAGCAGCAGCTCTTTGCCCGTTAGCAGCTATCTCTGTCACACACTACATCTGTCTCGCTCACCGGCGTCGGCGGCATCGTCGTGCGAGTCGGATAGCGCGTCGAGGTCGGCACCCGCGCCGGCGCCGCCCGTCGCCAACTCCTCCAGCTCCACCTCGGCGCTGTTCAGCAGCCGCAGCAGCTCCTTGCCCGTCGCTAACGCCGCCTGTAGATGAGATAGGTTATTTTTTTCATTATTTTGATAGTACTGTCTCTCTCGCACACAGTCTACTTCTTAATAAACTAATAAGATAGTAATAAAGTCAATCGTCTGCTGTCTTACACGCTGTGCTTACAGGGTAGCGCTGTCTCTATCCGTCAGTAACACAACATCTTCTGTCTCACTTCGCCGCCATCCCAGCGCAGCTGAAGCGCGGCGAGGGCCCACAGCGGCCACTCGGCGGCGGGGTAGCGCTGTCTCTATCCGTCAGTAACACAACATCTTCTGTCTCACCTCGCCGCCCTCCCAGCGCAGCTGCAGCGCGGCGAGGGCCCACAGCGGCCACTCGGCGGCGGGGTAGTGGTGTCGGGCGAGGCGGGCGGCGTCAAGCGCGCGCGTGGCGCGGGGGCCGGCGCACGCGGTGCTCCACAGCGCGACGCACAACCGCAGACCGCCGCCGAAGTCGCTGCGCGCGCGCAAGCACGACCGCGTCGCGTCCTGGGAAAAGTGACATTTAGTTAAATTTCATTCCCAATGAGGCTATAGTGTTATTACCTTAAGTTAATACAACTTACTTGTAGAGAAACATAGCTGATGATGACTCGGTTGTTTTTAAGTTTAGCCCTCTCTCTGTCTGTTTCTGAGTGTGTGTCTGTGGCATCGTAATATCAAAACATACAGCTAATACCAGCTCTTTTTTTTTCCACTCACCATGGCCTCGTTGAGCATGCCGAGCGTCATGTACTGCAGGGCCAGGTGGTACAGCGCCAGGTGGTCGCCGGCGTCGAGCGACACCGCCCGCAGCAGCAGCCGGAGACACGTATCGTTGGCCGCGTCCTTCTCCTGGCGTGCGTTTATTTTCTGCAATAAAACACAAATATTTTTATTACCAGATTATTGTTGGTACAAAGGTCTGTCTAAGATTCTTAAATTCTGATACCACAATGGCAGATGTTGAAACAAATTCGCCACCAAGCACTTTCAAACAAAATATGTAATTAACGTTCAAATTATCGATTAGCACACTCGGCATTGTGCGCCACTAAAAACAGGGAGTAGAATTCTCCCATAATTTAATTACAGATAAAAATATTTATTTAATGTACTTATTTACAATTTAGAAAGTACATATTATTGAAATTTTTTTTCATAATTTTACATAGTAAAACTACTCACATACCTCTTCACACACGCAAACATACACGCACGCACGTACGCACATAAACGCTTAACACACACGCTCGTACGTAGGCACGCATTTACGTGCACACACACAAACAAACGTATTTGTGTGCACATGTGAGTGATACACATGCAAATACATAAAATTGGTAAAATAGCTCAAAGTACGAGGGCTGCTATTTATGTATCCGGAACTGGCCACTTACAAGAACAATATTTAAAAAGTAATTACAACATTTGAAAATAGAACTCTTTGGTTGAAGAATACATTTTGTTTCATGTGACTGTCAATTATTTTTCCATTGTGGCGTCATTTTGAAAATTGCGTGTCTTCATTTGCCATGGATTTAACGCGTGAACATTTTCGTGCAATGATTTACTACGATTTTCGGCGTGGGCTAAATCAACAACAGTGCTTTATTCAACTCACCGCAACTTTTGGAGATGAAGCACCATCAAAAACCACTGTTTATCACTGGTACAGTGAGTTTAATCGTGGGCGGTCTATGCTCACGGATGAAAATAAAGAAGGTCGCCCAAAAACAGCTGTTGTCCCACAAAATATAGATGCTGTGCGGGAACTAATAATGCGTGATCGTCATGTTACATATCGCGAGATAGAGGCGTCCTTAGGCATAAGTATGACGAGCATACATAAGATATTACACGAACATTTGGCTGTAAAAAAAATATGTTCGCGTTGGATTCCGCACAACTTGACAATCGATCGAAAACGGGCTCGTGTCGATTGGTGCAAAAAAATGATAAAAAAATACAACCGTGGTACGTCAAAAGCCGTTTATAATATCTACACAGGTGATGAATCTTGGATCTATGCATATGACCCCGAAACTAAACAACAGTCAACGGTGTGGGTGTTCCAAGATGAGCCGAAACCAACAAAAGTTACTCGTGCAAAAAGTACTTTGAAGCAAATGGTCGCCTGTTTTTTTGGAATTAATGGACATGTGGCTACAGTGCCATTAGAGAATCGTAAAACGGTTAATTCTGAATGGTATACGACCATTTGTTTACCAGAAGTCTTTGAAGAAATAAGAAAGGACAACCGACAACGCAGAATCATATTACATCACGACAATGCTAGCTGTCACACCTCAGCTGAAACAACTCAGTTTTTGGAGGGTCAAAAGATCGAATTGACTGGTCATCCGCCGTACAGCCCTGATTTGGCACCTAACGATTTCTTTTTATTTCCATACGCGAAGAACAAATTACGTGGTCAACGTTTTTCGAGCCGCGAAGAGGCTGTTGATGCGTTCAAAATGGACGTTTTGGAGATACCTCAATCAGAATGGAAAAAGTGCTATGAAAATTGGTTCCAGCGTATGCAAAAGTGTGTCGATCATCGCGGCGAATATTTTGAAAAGCAATAAAACCATATTAAATGATATATGTTTGTTTCTTTTTTTAATTCCGGATACATAAATAGCAGCCCTCGTATACCTGAGCCAGCATCTGGTGTCCAATGCCGGAGTACAGCAGGCTGCGGGCGAGCAGCGGCCCGTCAGACTCCTCCTCGATCGCGACAGCTTGTTCCGCCAGCTCTATACCCTCCTCTATCTGTAATGATGACGCACACACATTATTATACTATCCACATTAAAAGGTTATGCGCGGCCTAGACATTAAGGGAAGTTTAAGTTAACATTTTTAGGCATCTTTGGTCGGGCGGCGTCTCCTTGAACTGTGACTTAAATTTTTTTTTGTAGCCGAACTGTGCAATTTCATCGTCATCTACAAGACTCACCCAGTGTGACCGGTAGCAGGTGGCGGCCTGTACGAGGCGGGATGCGGCGTCGTGCGGCAACAGCGGCGCCGCGCGACGCCACACAGCTAACGCACGAGTCGCTGCGCCCGCACCTACGCACACGCACATCATTCATATACAATCTTTATAGCTCTTGAGAAATAGCCGGAACAATTTATTTTTTGAAAGTTGAAAGCCAAATCAAACTTATGCTAAGTACTCACATACGGTTTTGCTCGATAGTTTTACTCCGAATCGAAGGACATGACATATTTGACATATTTAATTCCATCGAGCCGGCTCGAAGCGAGCCTTCGAGCTGTCAGTTTTGCGGTCCACATGGTGGTTCTTGCTCGATTTGGAGTAAAACTATTGAGCAAAACCGTATGTGAGTACTTGCTTTACAATATTTTATTCAGAAACACTTCATTGTCATTTACAAATACATGGAATCGGGATATAAGATAGAACCTATAACCTTAAGGAAGTAAGATACAACTTTTCTGTAAGCACCAACTTTATTACTCTAATTCAATAATGTCACAACTTATGTTTATATTAGTAAACCTATAAGGGCCCTAGCACACGACGAGCTCAACGTTTGGAGCGATTACATCGTTCCGATTGCTTGTTAGTCACATTTGCAACGCTGGTATAGTGATGCTAACGAGCAAACGTTTCGGGCGACAGCTAGGAAAAAACGGGGAGAGGGGTTCTCAGGTATTTTTCTACAGTTACAAATAACAGGGTTCAGAATAAATACTCTACTGGATTAATAAAAATAATCATACCTGCACTATTAGCCGCATGACTGTTGGGTCTAGCGTGCGACTGCGGCACCGCGGCCGCCGCGGTCGCGAGCGCGCGCTGCCGCCACACGTGAGCGCACCCGAACGAGAACTTCATCGCGCGTTCCAGAGACTGTGCAAACAATAAACATTAACAAAATAATTATAAAAAGTACGCACACAAGGACGCAAAGTAGCGTGCACGAACGCACGTAAAAACACACACACGTCATTACACGTACATATGTCTCCCTCTTTACAGGCCTAGACGTGAACGCACCCGAACGAGAACTTCTAGAGATTGTACACACAAAAACATTAGTTATAGTAAACGTAAAACATAGATGTGTTAAAGAGCAGTCGCAAAAACATGAAAATGACGTTTATATCTTTCTCTTTTACTCGTATGGGGTTTTGTCTTTGATTCTTTGTGAAACAAATAGCTGCTCACGGTTTAACTTTTTCGCTTCCATCTTCAATTTAAAAGATTCATTTACAACGCGCACTTGTATCGTGACGCATGCACGCATTTTCAAGCACGTACGTTCTTCTTCATACACGAATACGCTTTCTTTCTCTCTCCTTCTCTCTTCATCTATCTCTTTCTCTATAAACACACACACACCTCCAGCACGAGCGCCAGCTGCCCCCAGCGCACGGCGGCGAGCGCGAGCAGGTCGGCCAGGCTGAGCGCGTTGCGCAGCGCGTGCGCGCGCGCCGCCTCGAACTCCGCGCTCTGGGACAGCACGGCGTCGCGCACCGCCATCGCCTCGCCCACCAGCAGCACCAGCATCACCTCCTCGTAGCAGTTTGCCGGCACGAACTGGTGACAAACAAACATATAAATTATCCAGAGAAATATTTACAATGTCCTATAGTCAGAATGTAATAAGTTGGCACCAGCGGTCATCGACCTTGCTAGTCTAGGAGCGATGTGAAAATGCTTGCTCAGTATTATGTAAACTTAAAAAAATAATGAAACTAAAGACACAGACTATTATCAAATCTATACTAATATTATAAAGCGGAAGAGTTTGTTAGTTTGTTTGTTTATTTGAACGCGCTAATCTCAGGAACTACTGGTCCGATTTGAAAAATCTTTCAGTGTTAGATAGCCTATTTATCGAGGAAGGCTATAGGCTATATTTTATCGCGCACAGACTAATAGGAGCGAAGAAATAGAGGAAAGTGTGGAAAAAATGGGAGAAATTATTTGAAATGGCTTATTTGAACGCGCTAATCTCAGGAACTACTGGTCTGATTTGAAAAATTCTTTCAGTGTTAGATAGACTATTTATCGAGGAAGGCTATAGGCTATATTTTATTGCGCTGAGATTAATAGGAGCGAAGAAATAGAGGAAAGTGTGGAATAAACGGGAGAAATTATTTGGAATGGCTTATTTGAACGTGCTAATCTCAGGAACTACTGGTCCGATTTGAAAAATCTTTCAATGTTAGATAGTCCATTTGTCGAGGAAGGCTATAGGCTATATTTTATCACGCTAAGACTAATAAGAGCGAAGAAATAGAGGAAAGTGTGGAAAAAACGGGGGAAATTATTTGAAAGGGCTTATCTCACGAACTACTGGAGCAATTTTTCTGTTATTTGCCACAGATAAGAAATAGACCACGTGAAGGATCATAGGCTATTTTTTGTGGACTAATTTGTCTGTGAAATATCTAATTTACGCGGGCGAAGCTGCGCGGAACGTTATATTTCGCGTGGTCACATACGGCTGGACCCATTTTGCTGAAATTTGGTAAAAATATACTTTGAGTCCCGAAAAATAGTATAGGATACATTTTGTCCCGGAAAAATTTACGGCTACTGCACAATATACTTTTATGATTTGCGCGTAAACTATTCAATCTATTTTGATGCAATTTGGTATGGATAATAAGGAATACCAATTTTGTCCCGGAAAAATGTGCGGTTCCACACAATATACTTTTCTGATTTGCGCGTAAACGACTCAATCGATGTACGGTAACAACTATAAACTAAAGTGCACGCGGACGAAGTCGCGGGCAACAGCTAGTAATAGTAATAAAGCCTCTGCAGGCCGCATGTTGACTGTAGCTGAATTTAACCACCGTCACCTAGCCCGGTGTGGCATACCTGGTTGAAGCTGGCGTACTTCTTGGGTTTCCACGGCCCCTCGGCGACGTGCTCCTCGCGGCGGCGCGACAGCGTGCCCGCCAGCTGCGGCACCGCCACCTTCTGCGGCGCGCGGTACACCTGGACACGAGTTTGTTGTTATCCGACTGCGATAATAGTATTATGAAGGGTTATGAATGTATGTAATATACATATTAGGTAGGTATATAATTCTTTTTTTTAATTTTGAAGCAAAAAATGGTGTGGCGGTACCCACAATTGCCTAACATTCCTGCATCGCGCTATCGAAGTTTTCTGAGCGCGTCGGTATATACGACAGCTGAAATGTATCACGTGGGCTCCGGCCTGACCGAGCATAACACCTCGCTCGGTCGGTCGGAAGATCTTCCTTGGTGGCCACCACGCCTTATTCCCACAGGGACGTTTACATTCAGCCACTGCCGCTGCTCCCCGCGCTGTCAGCGATACTGAATACTTCTGCGGCAGTAACGACGCGAGTGAGCGTGTACACTCAGCCCTCTACAATGTACAAGTATGTAGAGTAATAATAATAATATCTATGGACGCTTCACACCACGTCAGTCTGGCCCCGTGCTAAGTACCTGAAGGTTATATTTCCGTTGTCTGGTACCTATAACACAAGTGTGTTACAGGTACCAGACAACGGAAATATATTTAATACTTTTATACTATACATATGTAAAGAAAAACACTAGATAGTACCGTTTTCGTTTATTATTATCTGTGGTAAATTTGCCAGTAAAACATTATTATATCACATAGTGACATAATAATGTTTTACTGGTTTTACACTCTTTCTAATATATTAAAAAAGTAATTGTCACTGTCATTATGAGTAAATTGGCGGGATGACTATTAATTTTCTATTTCTTATAAATGTGTTAAGATCTTATTTCCTGTAAAATATCAAAACCTGAAGTAAAGGCATTAAATGTTGTTTTTTTGTCTTTCAGGTAAGTTTTAAAATAGTATATTGTGTTATAAGTAAGTGAAAATACAATGTATGAAACCATTGGTTAATAAAACATTTTGTCTTTCAGAAAAACGCATGTTGTCTTTATTTCATCATAATTAGAGAGAAATATCATTATACATATATTTAAGATTTTTATTATATCATACACATATTTAATACACATCCATGACCCAGGAACATTGAAAAACTTTTGTTCTGAAAAACTGTTCCGTCGGCGGGATTCGAACCCGCGACCCCCGGCTTGAATTGCCACATACTCTAACCATTGAGCCACGGAGGTCGTCAAAAGAGTCTACAGAGTCTACAGAATGTATCATTGTATGGTAGACAAGCTAAACCAACCAAAGTCAAAATATGATTTCGACGCTTTAGAGCATAGGTTCTCAACGTGGGCGATAACGCCCTCCTGTGGGCGTTTGAGACTTTCGGGGGGGGGGGGGGGGGGGGGGGGGGGCAGTAGAAGACCCAGAGAGAGGGGGCATTGAGATGGCGCAGATGGGGCGTGGGTAGATAAAAAATATAGTCTATAAATACAAAAAATACACGCTAATCACGTATTAAAGTAAATTAAAAATTAATATCGTTTAATTTTTGTTATTGTAGATTGTAGGTAAATATTGTAATCATTTTTATCACGTGTGCAAAATATTGCTCAATATAACTAAGCGTGCGTTTGAATTACTCCCATTGAAACATTCTTCTTTCATTCTTCATTTAAAACTCAGAAATATGATAGGGGTAATATTCCTATCTTGCGACTATAATACAATATCTTACGTTTAAACATAGTCGTGGCAATAGCTGTTTTAAATTCGCAACAGATGGTAAGTAAAATTAAGATGGCTCTAGAAAAAAACATATTCTTAAAGTGGGCGAAGAGCAAAATAAGGTTGAGAAAATATGCTTTAGAGAGTTTGTCGCTAAGTAGAGTGACGTTACATGGAGTTTACACTGTACTCGGCGCGTCGGGCAGCGAGTAGCGACAGCGGCATGACGAGCGGCAGGGCGAGTGAATGAATGTAAATACATTCTAGCTAGAATGTAAATACATTCTAGCGTAGCCCACTTCCCTGCCCAACAGGGCTGAATATGAATAACGCATTACCCGACTGCAATAGTTAATTAATGGTAATTTTTATATGGTTTCAAGCTGGCTGTATAAATTTTTAAGCCAAAGAATGATAAGTTACGTCAGTCAACACTCGTGTCATTTTGTTCGAAAAATTCGAACAAAGAAAAAATAAATTCGAAAAGAAAGAATGTTTCGCTTCGCAGCTATGCACTGCACACCTGTTAGATATATTTTATATGCACATTTCCTATTTACGTAGGTTAACTTCCCAGTTTTCGGCCCAGGGGCTGTACCACGAAACCGTTTTGAGATTCAAACAATCGAACGAGAATGCCGCGTCCTACTTTAACAAAAGTGAAATGACGTTGTTAGAGCAGGACGCGGCGTTCTTGTCCGATTGTTTGAGTCTCAAAACGGTTTCATAGTAGGCATTAAGAGGCCCGGGGCTTTAGTATAATTTATAACATCCCATTAAGCATACCTGTCCCGTAACTCCTCTCATCAGCACTTCAGCCAGCTGCCTCGCCAGGGTCAGTCGCAGCGCCTGCGTCGACACTGACTCAACCGCCATCAACATTTCACGGTACCTGTGATTTTCAACCTTATTATTACAGGCATAAAGTATAGAATCAAACTAACAGCACAGACTGCCATCAGCATCTCACAGTCCCTACGAGTATTAGGTTTATGTTCTGCCAAAGAAGTAGATTTATAGGCAACTGACGAATCTACGTAACCTTCAAAGTTCAAACTCAATTCAATAACGACTAAGTGGATTTATTTGACAATAGTATGATTGAAAGGCGGGAACGTTCAATATTCACCCTAGGCGGTCAATAATATTTCACAGTATGTGATATTGCACAGTAAAATTGATCGTCTAGGGGCCCGCTAACATTGAATTGATATAATCCGACCAATAACGTAGCTACGCCATCTACCTATGGCTCAATTTATTCGATGATACCGAAGTTAATGGGGCCCCATGTCATGCGCGTGTGTGTGCGCAATACCTGTCGACGGCTGTGTGGAGACGCGCGTGTCGCACGTGCAATAGTGGCGCGCGCTGCAACGCGGTCTCTAGCGCGGCGCCGGCGCGGGCGGTCGGCGCACGTTGCAGGTACAATAGTGCTAGCTCGCTGGCGATCTCGAAACTTCGGACCTAGACAACGATAATTCTTATTTTAAGACACTGAAAAACCTACAGATGTTGATACAAAAAGATAATATTATGAAGTACTATAGACAAAGTGAAGTAATTTGGCACCAGCGGTCAATGACCATTTTAGTCTAGCTTATAAAAATAATGCTCCCTTTGTATTCTGTTAACTAACGAAACTAATTGAACTCTTTTATAGACACAGACTATTATAAATTTATCGGAAAACCTCTTAGACTAAACCATGCCCTATTTATTATTTTTCTTTTCGAGTTTAGTCCAATCAAATTACAAATTACGAAATAAAATCGACAATTTTGGATTAGTCGCCTTCTTAATAATACATAAGTACTTAATGTGTAGTTAAAATTATATTTACAAAAATAATTTCTTTACAAGCAAGTAATTTCAGAAACACTTCATTTAATTTTAAAATGTGTAACATTGATTGAGTGTGATCTGAACACATTATAATTAATAATAATCAAGGTTTCTCTACAATATAATTTCAATAACAGCAAAAAAGTAAAAAGCCGGTTAGTCGGCGCTTTCTGCCGACTATTCTCCGACTAGTCGCCGACTACAAAAGTGGACGGATAGTCGGCTTTACCGACTAGTCGGCACATCTCTACTTCGGAGTTATACATTACTTTACCGAGCGAAATCCGCGCCATTGTCGCAATACATATAATAAGATCAATCGATTAAACTATTTAAAAATTGTACTTCATTCAAGTATTAAATATTGCAATCATTCAAATATTGTACTTCATTAATTTGGGTATTTTTTCTATTCAATGGGATAATAATGCGAATGAGGATTACAAAAAGAAGTAAATGAATAATTATAACTGTTTCACACGTTTATTGATAAAAAAATAGGTTATAAAATTCTTCAAGTTAAGCACCCGAGGTCGATGGAAGTGATTCCTCAATATTAAAGGCCCTGACGGTATCGGGGCATACGTCGTCCTCGTCCATTGCGTTAAAAAAATCATCGTCGACAACATTAACGATATTAGAACAATAGTTCTCTTGGCAATTAGTGCAAATCACTGAGCAAAAGAGACAATGGCGCGGATTTCGCTCGGTAAAGTAATATATAACTCCGAATGTATTGGCATTACAGAAAAAAGTTTAAGAAAAAAATTGTTCATAACTAAAATATCTAGACGATGATCGGTAAAATTTAATAAAATTGAATGGTTGGGGAGAAAACGACGAAAAATAGAAAAAAAAATTTTAGCCTTGCGGGAGTAATAAGTTGAAAAATATAAATGTTAAAAAAAAGTTTCAGATAAGAAAGTTAGTAAATTTAATTTGGAAGAGAAAAGGTCTCTACAATTTTTTGCCTAACACTGATCATTCTCGAGATATCGAATTAAACGCGTTTCTATCGAAATGACCTTGAGCTGACCTCAGTAGAACCTTGAGGGGATTTATGCTCAGAATACACCCCCTGATTGATCCTTAAAATCCCCAAACTGTATTCGTTCATGTTTATTTAACCCATTTTGAGCCGTAATTTTATTGGACTAGTTGCATAACTGTTAGCACTAGCATTTCACATTTAAGCCCAAAAGAGTAGCTCACCATTTCCGACTCTCGCTCGACCTTCTTGTACTTGCTGGTGGAGGCGGGCACCGACGTCAGCTCCAGACACAGTCCCTTTATAGCGTACGACTCCGCCACGATGCGGAGACTGCGACTGAAATATCGTACGACATTCGTTAGTAAAATGAGTAAAGAAATGAATAACCTGGCTATGGCAAAGGTGGTTATAATATAAAATTATAATAAAAAAAAGAGTGTATATTATGGAGTTTGGCTTGCTCTAGCTCGACTCGAGCATACCAAGTTTCAAAAATTTTAGGGCCAAAACGACATTTGAGCTCCAGAAGTATCAATAGATATCGTCTTAGTCGTGATAAAAAGACTGGGTACATAAAAGTATTAGGCTTTCTGTGTATTTAGGTAGTTTGTTTACTTTATACAAATATTTAGGAAAATAACGATATGTTTGTTTTTTTTTAACAGGACGACAGGACAGGACGAAAACACTGGACGAATTTTAATGTGACATGTACAATGTACATCCTATTCGCAACTGAATCTACCATTATCGTGGTGTTTAAGTTTAACTAAGATACAAACTACAATTCGGTGAACTGATTCAGTTATGTCATGATTCATAACACTACGATCGAGGTGCATTTGTATTATGTACGTAGTTTAACCGGCGCCGAATCAATATATGACATCATCAGTTAATTTTTAAATCATCAGACGAAACTTAATCGATTTTGTTACGAGAATAATACAATACATTGTATAACTATACAAAATGTATAATGGAATAAAGATGTTTGACTGTTGTTCATTAGCATTCATTGACCTTCAAAATTTTGTGATAAAATGTGGGCAATTAACCGTTTCCGCACGATGTCACCGATAGGCATCATGAGTAGCTTTTCTGTATGGCGTACTGTAACAAGAGTATGTGGCAGGGTATGACATACCCGCTTACAATATTTGCTGTAAAACCGGATTTTTAAGGAAGAGCGCCAAATTAATTATCTTTTATTATAATAAGACTATATTTTAACATATTGGAAATAAAAAAAATGCGTTATTTTAACATTTTTGTTATTTTAGCAAGCAAGCAAGACTCTAAGCAAGTCACTATGTATTTTCAACAAAAAAAATCCAACTAAAACAAACTAAAAAAAAAATTGGTTCTTATGAAAAAAAACAATTAAACTATTTTGCAACACGATATAAGTAACCATATAAACCAAGAAAAAATAACAAAAATATTTAGGAACATCTTAGGAATTGGAGCTCAGTTCAGCACAGTTTTTGCAAGAAAAAGTTGCATGCTGCATACATAATATCGCCTTTGTACGGCTTGCATGATGATGCAGTGTTGCCAGATGGTTTTAACCTTTTATCTGTAGTGGGAAGTGCTGTATAAAATCTGTATTAAAGTTAACAAAAAAACAACCTTTTAATCATTATCTACGCTTTTTTATAAAAAAAGGGATACGTATTGACGTTATAAGGACTAAAGTGATAATCGTAGGTATAATGTAGGTCCGGTCTTAACGAGGTTTATTTAATTCGAAATAACTCTTTCTTAGTTTTTATTATTCGTAGAATACATCATTTCCTTTTTTCATTTGATATGTTGAATGCAGATATTTCATTCAAAAACTATCACTTAAACAACGTTTATTTGTTTATAAAATGCTATAAAAAGTAGATACATTTTTTGGCGTTATACATGACTAGCATGTAATATCCCGTTCTACAATAAAACGAAAATAAATTGATCAATAAAGCCAAAGGTTTACAACACCTGATAAAAATAAGTTACTTACCTTCCATTTTTGTTTGTACACGTAAATAATCATTTTTAAATACTTGAAATGAACTATAATTTCGTTCACGTTCGCTTTTGGGTCGCTACTAAAAGAAAAACAATTGGAAACAGACGAAACAGCGATAAATTACAATCCCTGGCGGGTGGCGAGAGGAGATATCAAAGTTCCTGGCGGTAGCGCCTCAGAGGAGATACGAAATATTTGTTCGCAGCCAGGCGCGTGAAATTGCCAAAAATGACACCGCACCGAATCGGTTAATATTACATATTAGTTTTGTCCCATCATAAACGAAGAGGTATCTAAATATATACAAACATACAAGAAAAGATTAGAAAATCACACCAATGAACTTGCTAGGGACCTGCTAAGAGATCACGACATAAGAAGACTGAAACGTCTGCATATACTAGACCAAAGGGAATGAATAATCGTTCTAAAGTAATGAAAGAACTGAGTGTTCAGTGGAACACCTCTCATAAAAGTGACTACCAATGAACACACCATCTGATAATGGCTAGTGAAAGCCGATAGCAGATAATAGAGGATAAAAAAAAATAGTTTTGTCCTGAGCATGAACTCACACTATACACGATTTTGTCATAAAGCATGCCTAATTTAAGTACAACTTATATAATGATGGGCGTCCGGCATACCCAGGGGCGTACCGTAGGGCCCCTGGGTACGCCGATACGGGAAGATGAAATAAACATCAATTTTCCTGGCAAGTGAAAATAAATGTGTTACCTACTCTGCGCAAAATGAAGTGTTGGAAACAAGTCAGATGAATAAAAGTCAATTTTCATGATTATTTATTTCAATATACTAATAATTATTATCTTTATCCTTTTTAGTCCATAAATATTTGAAACACAAAATTCCTTCTACACGAAAATTGAAAGAAATTTGAAACTGACAATAAAAATGTGTTGTTACGTCTTCATGCTTCACTGCTAAAACAAAGTTGCAAGAAACATCTAGCATTTTAAAATTATTACAAGTACACAAATATTTAATTTGAGATAATGGCATATTACTCATATTAGGCATTGCAAAGTGTGAGAAACATAATATTCTTATCTTAAAAAGATCATACACGCAACATTATTTAACCTTTTCAAACCTAATTTTGTAGCTTGCTGACCTTTTGCTAATTGGTTGACATGTTTCTAGTCAATAAAAAATGGCCTGTAAGGTATTTCTCTTGTATTAAAATCATTTTATTGCTATTTCCTTATAACTAATAAGTAATAACCAAAAACTTTATATTGTTGTTTAAATGTAACTTAAGTGGCTGGTTTAGTTTTTGTCATATTACAAAGATCTGTTCTTGTGTGTAAAATATAAACAAAGTTATTTTTATTATAAACATTCTACATCATGCAGCTAAAAGCTTTTATGTAAAAATTGTTTAATAAATAATGTAATAAAAATAATTATTACTTACACAGGTAACTCTTTCTCCGTCAATGTACTCAGTTCTGCTAATTTATAATGCTTCAGTGCATCCTCATAAGATCCGCAGGCATAGTTCAGTTTACCCAGCAGCAGATGGGCGTCCAATGCCACACCTGCCTTCTTCCCTGACTCATCGGTCGCCAGGGTCAAGAAGCCCCGGGCTTCGGAGAGCTCCCGCTGTGCTCTTTCTATGTTTTCCTTGATGGGCGGCCATTCGTCTAGATACGCTTCAAGCTTGCCCTCGCCAATTAGAAAATGAGAAAGACTTTCTGTAATATTTGATAATAAATACTCAATTAAAATTCAATTTGTTAATTAGTAAAATTGCAAAATGGATCATATTGTGTACTGTTTGGATTATTAAATTATTGCTCTTACCAAGGATAAGATAATATTATGAGCAATAAAAAAAACTTAATTAATAAATAAATTTTAAAATAATTAACTTTAACTGTAGAACATTTTTACTATATTTACAGTAAAATTAAAGAGTTTAATTTGTGTCTGAACTCTGAAGGGGCAGAGTAATATTTGAAGTACTTTTTGATAAGGAAATGCACTGATAAGGATTCTGTGTTTAGAGCTCAAACAATACAATTAATGGGGAGTGATACATGTAATTACCGTGTTGTGGAGACCTGGCCTTGAGCTGAAGGGCTAAGTCCACAGCCTTCTTCCAGTTGGACTCCTCACGACTCTTCTCGATCTCGGTCTCGTAAGTCCGCACCGCGTTTTTGCTCCGCGATGTCATTTTAGCACAATAGCACTACGGTGATGTCACAGCATGGATCCCGCTTGTACACTTTACTCAGACATTGCAAAATCTTCGAAAATCGCTAGCGCAAGAAACCCCTCGCGAGTGAAGGCCAAATCTGACATTTGTGACAATTGACTGCTTGTTGACATGTGGGCGGGATCAGTTTTGACATAAGCCGTACATACCAAAAATATATCTTTTTATTTTAGAATTTTTATTTTGACTTTTTCATTTTGTTGTAGGTAAAACATATTTTCAGTTTTGTTATACTATGTTAGTACTTATAAAAATAATTTCAAAGGCGTATTAAAAGGTGCATTGCTTTTAAACAGGTCCGGGGCTTTGTAGTTACACCATTTGACGGTAGATGGCGCTACAAGGCTCAAAATTTAAAATCACATTGAAACACGTCTTGGAGCGAATATGGTGGCGAAAATACCTAGCCCCCATGGGCGTAGCGAGGTACGTGCAGGGGGGGGGGCGGCCGCCCCCCTACAAGAGTGAGTTCGCTCGCTCACATTTTGTTTTTAATTTGTACCTCAATTTGTACCTTAATACCACGGACGTAAAAAAAGTACTTAATACCTAGTAAGTACCTTTATTTGTATCAATAATATAATCGGTTTGTAATTTGTATGCACTATGTCTATCTGTTTGTCAATCTGTTTGTCCCTTGCCCACCACCAAACTGATTTTAGCGAGTGTGGCGAAACGTGGGTGAAACTTTGACTCCCGGAAAAGTTAGAATAGTGTTGCCAATAAGCAAACTATTAAGTATTTTGGTATAATTTTAGATAGAAAAAAGCCGTCACCAAACTTACGTGTCAGGCGGGTCTCGAATTTCGAATATTTTTAAAGATAGTGTTTTTGGGCAGTAAATTAAGTTATTTTTAAGATATATTATATTTACTAAGAAGAAAATAAACTATTTTTTACGCACATTTAAACTTTAACGCGTGCTTCTATAGAATATTTTTAGTAATATCCATTTTTATTGAAGCAACATGCTGTGGGACAGGCCAAAAACAGCTCTCCGTGAAATTAAAATATTAATAATTATTAATTATTGAGAGAACTTAGCACTAATATCGCGTATTTGTGTTAATGTTTATTATATCCTATTCATCTTTTGAAAAAATTAACCTATATAGTTTATCCATATTGTTGTAATTAAAGTTCAAAGACGTGCAACAGCCTAAAAACCAGGGGTACACTTTTTTTGGGAAATGCCCATATTAGAAGGATAATAATTTACTTATATCCCAGAAAAATTTATGGTTACTATCGCGATAAAAAACCTAACCTCGGTAAGGTAGGTACTTCAGCGTCATATTTTCGTTAAATTCCTTAAAGCAATAATAATTGCTTTAAGGAATTTAACGTTAACGTTTTAATAAAGGATGAGTGGTAAGTTACCACTCATCCTTATTAAAACTGACTCACTTAGCCTACTTGAGCTTAAATTCGTCACAAAGCGTCGAGTTCTATTCAAGTTATTCCATCAGCAACTGCGACGTCTCAGCAACGTTACCGACCAGTAATGATGTGAAGTTATCGTCGTAGATAAGCACGGCAGGCGGCGACGTCGCGCAGGGTCACAATGCTCGGGGTTAAACCTTGAATACTTTTAGTTTTCAAGAAAATGGAGCTAATAATAGTGTATAGGTACTACAATGCTTAAGCCCAATTTTATCGACGACTATAATTAAAGCTAGGTAATGCTCGAATTAGTATCACTTTATCTCTTTCGGTTTTCATAATAGGTACTTAACTATTAGGTTGGGTAAAAAGTTTCTTCGCATTTTATATAAAAATCCAACAGGGTTTTATAAAGTTTATTTACAATTGACTGAAGTAAGTATATAGGTGCCATTTTGTTCGATATTGGTTTAACTTTTTGCCATTTTATTGGTATGTATTGGGACATGATCCCAATGCTATAAAAAATTTGGGGCTTCTGATGAAAAAACTGCGACAAGTGGTTTTGGCAGTACTCTTGTGATGTCAACCTGACACTGCCTAAGGAATTCTGCAGTGGAAATCTGAAGGTGCAAGGTCAGGACTATACGGCGGATGCATTAACACCTCCCAGCCACACTCCCGTAATTATCGCTGAGTGGCTAAAGATGTGTGAGGTCTAGCGTTATCACCAATGAATAAGGAAACAGATGGAAGCGACATAACTACAAAAAAGTGTGACCGGCGCCATATTGCCAAGAACTAAACATGGCGGTCTTTAGTGATGGGACACTCGGTTAGTATTTGTCGAGGATATCTATAAACTAAGATGTTATAAGTGAGCGTCCTGTTATATTATATATTATATTGATATCAAAAATGATTTTTTTTATGTACATAGAGACAAAATAAGCAAATATGGTTTTTTTATATAAGAGCCTCCTTAATTTTAATAAAACTATTTAATTTATTTTAAGTTTATTAATTATTATTTAAGTTGCCATTATTGATATCGGGCAAAAATTACCAAAAAATCGGACAAATACTAGTTGTACTCGCGCACGAAGTGTTTACAGTTTATTTTAATTTTACCATCAATTATTATTATTATTAAAGTATGTATACAACTGAGTATTTTGTGAACATTTCAAGTGTCTACCTTTTGCCATTATTGATATCAAGCAAAAAATAGCAAAAAAATCACGTTTATTTTGGGGCTCCCTTAAATATTTAATTTATTTTGTTTTAAGTATTTTTTGCTATAGCGGGAATACATATACACAATCTGTGAACATTTCAGAAGTCTAGCTATAGTGGTTAATGAGATACAGCCTGGAGACAGACAGACAGACAGTAATAGGGAGATCGCAGATGACAAACTTTTTGTGCGATGTGTGCCGCGCCATGCCGACTGTATGGGCGCCGCAGACTCGATCGCACAAAAAGTCTGTCGTCTGCTATCTCCCATAGGATCCCGTTTTACTCTTTGGGTAATGGACTTTTCTTTATATTTTTAGAATAAAGATAAAATTAATGTGGAGATAAATAAAAGATAAATATAAAAAATTACAAATTTATTTAAAATTAAAAATAGAATACCTAGTCAGCAGTAGAACGAGAATATGGAATCGAACTTAGCTTCAGTCACTTTCTTAGCCTCGAAATCTAACGGGTATTTGGGCACACTGCACTTAATTTGGGTCACTCAACAACGCGCAGGATCCGCACATGCTTCCAGAAATTTTCATTGTTCATCAAACCTCTCCTGCAAATCTTTTATAATATTTTTAAAATTTGCTATTTTTTTATTACCTTTGCCCGCGAACTTTTTCATTCCATGTCCTTATTTTTCTTTTAAGACACTTTTGCTCTAACTTCTTGTTTTGAGTTCGTTTCTGTTAACAAGATTTTTATTTTTTATGAAGTTTTATTCTGCATTTAAAGTGTTGAAGTTACATTTTTATATATAAACTAGCTGTTGCCCGCGACTTCGTCCGCGTAAACTTTAGTTATGTCCCGTCGATTTCTCATGGATCGCATCATCAGATCACCACTTTTGTGATCATGTTACCGAAATCGGGCTTCACCTTATACAACAACAAAAACATTTTAAAAATCGGTCCACAAATGGCATAGTTGTCCGAGAACAAATACAAAAAATAGAAAAATATATCGTCCTACTTTTCGGAAGTCGGTTAAAAAGTAGCCTAAGTTATTCCTTACTACATCTGCTATCTGCCAAAAAAAGTCCCGTCAAAATCGCTCCAGCCATTTCGGAGATTAGCCGGAACAAACAGACAGACAGACAGACATACAGACAAAAATTGCAAAAAATGTTGTTTTGGTGTATGTGTATGTATACATTCATATGCATGTAGTAAAAAACGGTTCTTTCAATATTACAAACAAACACTCCAATTTTATTTATATGTAGAGTAGATGTAGATGTAGATGTATAGATGTATAGATTATAATAAAAAAAATTGACACGCTAAGACTAATGGGAGCGAAGAAGTAGAGGAAAATGTGGAAAAACAGGTGGACTAATTAATTGTCTGTGAAACGTCTAGTATATTATAAATCTATTGTGTCTGCGATTCCCATGATCGAGGTAATAATAATTAATATTTACGTGGACTCTCCGGGCGAGCACACCCGCGCGGCGCGCCTTGACAACGCCCAATTCGCAACGTGCAGCAGAAATCGTAATATTTTAATTTCGCCATAACATTAAAACCAAACGTCCAATTTTAATCATTCAAAGACCAAATATTATCTACATTAACTGTACTTAGTAATGAAATAATTTATTTTGATAAGAATTAATGCCATGAGTAAAATAAAGGCATTTAAATGTAGTCCAAAAACATTTCAAGATTTTTTAATAAAAAAATGGTTATTGTGCCTCACTCAACATAGATAGGTATAGTGTATCGCGGACTTTTTTGTAGATATTTAAAAGATCTACAATTACTTAGAACGTTTTATGGTTCTATCTTTTATAGTTTAGGCAGCGTACGCGAAAAAAGTAACATTTCTGGTTGATTTTTTACACCTTGCGTCCGAAAATCCCAAATATCTTACAGAACCCTATTTCTTTCCAAAATAAAATTTAGCATATGTTCAGCAGAATTAATGTTAAATTCCAATGGTAAAAGAATATTTCACATCGGTCCAGTAGTTTCGGAGCCTATTCAAGACAAACAAACAATCAAATCTTTCCTCTTTATAATAGTAGTGTAGATGTATATACAAATAAATATATATTTCATGAAATTTAGTATATAGGGGGTTTCGGGGGCGATAAATGGATGTAGCTAGGAATCATTTTTAGAAAATGTCATTTTATTCGTGTTTTATCGAATACCGAGCAAAGCTCGATCAAATAGCTAGTAATAATTAACATCAAACTCTATAGTACAGCGATGCTTTAAATAAACTGCTGTATCACTTTTAATTTGGGTTATAGAAGTTTGATGTTTACATAATGAGTAAAATTATTATTAGAATGAAAACAAAGTGACTATTGAAATGACATTGATTTTGTTATGATTATGTGTGGTCAAACAGATAACGAGGCGGATTAAGGTTAAAATCTTTTAAATAAATGATCTGCGGGGCTAAAATGATCGCATTTAGCAATTCCTCTCAATCAATTGAGCAAATGAATGTCAAAACTGTCAAACTGACAAATGTCAAATTAGTACGAATTACTACAGATCGACAAGGCTTTTTATGAACGTAAAGAAGAACTGTCATAAAATGATGTTTTTGTATGATGGCAGCGTTAGTTCCTTTTTTCGCCACGTTCATGTAAAGCCTTGTCGATCTGTAGACATGAATTGCAAGCAGAGACCATTTTGCAATTTTAAGAAAATGAATCATAATTTGATTCATATTATGATTCTACAAAGCGACCATTTTAGCCTCGCAGATTCTTCACCTTATATTTTTTAAATTCGATAAAAAAGTACATTACTAAACGTCAAACCTACTAATTTCTATGTTGATTAAATATCGAAAATCAAGCCATGTTATATTCTATTCTATCACAAATATTATTTATTGTCTAATTATTAACTAAATTAGCACATACGAAGTCAAGCCATCGTTAAAATATAAAAATTTTAGTAAAAATATAAACATACCGATCCAAGGACAAACTTTTTTAAATTTCTTCACTTTTTTGACGGACTATAAATTAATTTAAAAAAAAAGCAAATTGGTCGAAAAATTTGACCGATATATCGATATTTTTTTCGCGATATATCGAGACCGATATTGATATTTTTTCAAATATCGATGTATCGATATATCGATATTTTCTTTCAAATTCGATATCCCTATAATACGACACTTTGACAGTTTATGTACCTCGGGGAACCGGAACATAAAATGGCGGACCGGCCACAGTATTTTGATTTGGTAGAGACCATTATGCCGAGTCCACTCTATAAAAGTCAATGGTTATCACGGTTAAAAACCGCACCCCTTCTGTTGTTTCATTCCAGCCGCTTTCTCTCAACTTCTTGCTTTAATCTCATCAGTTGTTCGCAGTAGCTACAGTTCAGAATCGATGGTCCTGCCTGGCGGTAACAGCTCATAATGAATAATGCCCTTCCAAGTTCCAATCCCACCACACACACAGCATTGCACCTTGTTGTGAGTTAACCCGGGTACAAGGTATTATGAATGAAAGAGAAGACGACATTTTACCAACTTGAGGCTGTCGCTAGTAGTGCGGTAGCCACGTGACTTGCGACTTAATGTGAAGGCAGTCTACACTAAAAGACGTTGGTGAAATTGGGCCTTTGTGAAATGAACGTGGAAGATGTATTAGTTTAATATCGGTGGCGTATCAACATAGCATAATATGCTGTTGTGATAAACCCCAAACTTGCCTTAAGTTCAAACTTTAAAGTAAATATCATGTTAATCACTGGGGAGGGGGCAGCATACCTGTTTCAAGAAGAAGGTCGGTCTGGCATATTGAAACAAAAGGTCATGAAAATTGACTTTCATTAATCTGACTGAAAAGATATTTTGTTTCCAACACTTCATTTTGCACAGAGTAGGTAACACGTTTGTAATTCCCACTTACCAGGAAAATTGACGTGTATTTTATCTTCTAGGGGGGTGCCTGCCCCTACCTGGATACGCCTATGAAACTATACCTAAATAATTAATAATACATCTAGTAATTGGTCATTTTTGTTATGTGAAGAACTCGAATATACAATAAATTACTACTTTTTTCCACAACAGCATCCCGCGGTTATCGTATCTACGCGTTTTCCCGTGATGTGAAAGGAGCAGCGCAGAAAGTAATTTTTTTTTCACCTTTGTATGGAAAGTTCATGGCGCGGGGAATTTGCCCAAAAAAATTCGTCTTTCAGCGCTGCAACTTTCACAGTGAACTCTGATACAAGGAACAAGTACACACCCTAAAGTATTTACTTAGTTTTGTTACACCGTGTTATAATTATTATGCCCATCAATATCGGCCTAGTAAGTTCGGAATCTATACGATGCACACAAACAAACAAACTTTTCCACTTTAAAATATTATACTAAACTGTACAGAAGTATCCATGACTTATGCCGTAATATATTTACTAGGATGACCATTCCATGATTCCCTACTCAACTTACCTGCAACGCACCTGCAGCTCTTCTGATGTTGCGAGTGTCCATGGGTGACGGTAGTTGCTTACCATCAGGTGACCCGTTTGCTCGTTTGCCCCCTTATTTAATTAAAAAAAAAACTTCTAGAAAGGCATGGTCGAACATAATATTATTACTAGCTATTTGACCGAGCTTTGCTCGGTATTCGATAAAACACGAATAAAATGACATTTTCTAAAAATGATTCCTAGCTAGATCGATTTATCGCCCCCGAAACCCCCTATATACTAAATTTCATGAAAATCGTTGGAGCCGATTCCGAGATTCCAATTATATATTTATATATATACAAGAATTGCTCGTATAAAGATATAAGATATAATATAGGGGTGATTGTACCTACCCAACAATACTTACCTATTGTTCGTGTACCAAATTGCGGTATTAACAGTGACATAACTAAATTGCTGTTATTAAATTGACAGGGTAGAGCCAAAGTTTTCTTTCCCAATTATTTCAAAGTAATCAAATAAATTGGATCAGCAATTTTCTTTGTTATTGATGTTATTGTGTTTAAGGCATTGTTTTTAACACAATAGTCAATACCATGAAATGAGTAGGGTCACCTGATGGTAATTGCCACCCAAGAAACAATTAGTGCACAAGTTTGTGGGAATAATATGCGTGGTGGCCGCAAAGGAAGATCTTCGAACCGAGCGAGGTGTGCTCGCTCTGTTATTTATTACAGCCGTGTATGCTCGGTCATTTATATACCAACGCACTTAGAAAACTTCTATAGCGCGATGCAGGAATGTGGCACTAATTGTGGGTATCGCCATTCGCCACATCACTCCCCCTCGAAGACCGGAGGTCGAATCTTGAAGTCTTTGTGTCGCTTGAGTAGTCAGTATCCGTTTTGTACATCGTACTTAGGTATTTCGTGAAGCCATTTCACGGCAGATTTCTTTGTGACTTTGTTAGTCTAGACTCTAGTCGATTCAGTGCATTCCTAAAGAAACAATTTTACTTCAGCGCCAAAAATGTACGTTTAACGTCTGTGTATAAAGGTAGTGTAGATACTCGATAGATCGATTAAAAACCACCGAAAAGAAAATCAAAGGGTTATTAGTTAATACTTATTAGATACTTTCTAACAATATGTTTTTCTCTTGATGTGGGTGCACTGCACCACGCACAAATCAGCTATAGGCATTAGGCACACAACTATAATTTCTATAGAGTTTTGTGTAATAAAGAACCATTTCACTGTTAGTGACCAATGATTCTCCTTTTCCATGCATTTTATGAAAACGAAAGGTGATGAGCATAATTACGAAAACGGTTTTACTGCATCAGTACCGCTAGGGGGCGCTGGCGTGGTGTGAGCGGGGGGATGCGGGGGGTTTGAGCTCGGGGGGTGTGGGGGTCGACATTGACCGAGTGCGCCGTGCGTCATTCATCCGCGATGCAACGCCACGCCCCGATATGCATGTGGACCGTTGAAGTTGGGAGGCAGTCCTGGTTAATACTGTGATGCAAGAATGGGTCATAACGGATCGAGTGAATAAGAGGTTGTTATACGTCTCATAAAATGTAAGCGAAAAAAATATATACAGTCGAATATACAGGGTACATAACAAAACTAAGTGACAATAAAAGTAGGGACCCATAATATAATATATCCTATATTATAGGGACCAATACATACCCTAAAGAGGGTATATATGGGTCCCTATATAGAGTTCACTGTGAAAGCAGTAGCGCTGAAAGAGTTTTTTTTATTTGTATGGGTCCCAGTGTCATATGAGTTTGCCCATACAAAAGTAAAAAAAAACTTTCTAAAGCAAACACACCAAAATACTTGTCACTATGTTTTGTTATACCCTGAATATACAGCCGAATATAGAACCTCCTTTTTGGGAGTCAGTTAAAAATTCTCAAGGGCATCAAAGACTTTATAATATGAAGAGTCTGTACAATGTGGAGTCTGGAATTCTTGCCTATGGCGCCTTCTACAAAGAATGCAACGTATTTAAATTTTCATCAGAATATCTTAGAGAATAATTATTAATTATATTTAGTAGTTAGTACCAATTATTTTAGGAATTACGATATTATCTACTCCTGAATATGTCAAGCAGTATGCGAGCTGAAGATGAATTTATATACGGTATACCCGTCTCAATTAGGTAAAATATAAAAAAAGTAACAATATTTTCTTGCAATCTACAAGGAAACTTGTTACTTTTTCTCTAATATTATCACAAAATACACTAAGCTCAATCGAAGCTCGCTGGTAAATAAAATCCAATCAACCGGTTGCAATCATATTAAGCAAAACGTTCCGGGGCAGCGGGGGCCCGCCGCGCCGGGGCCTCGAGGGGGCCTCGGACCCGGGCCCCGCGGGGGCACAGGTATCGAGCGGCCTTGGCACGCTGCAGTGCCTCAAATTATTTATAATGCGAGCGGCCAACTACTCCTTTATACGGAATTGGGTCACGTGACATAATGGAATTTCGGCACGACACGCCTTGGCCTGGCAAAAACATGCCAAAAAAAAAAAATTTTTTATAGGAATATATATAAGAATAACAAAATTAATTATTTAATTAACAATAAAGATCTTTAGCTACTAGTTTAAGCAAAAGCATTTGCAATTTTTTTCATGCAATTTGCATTTAACTGTCCTTTAGCCCATAAATGCTATTGGAATGCACTTATTTCATGCCGGTTTTCTATGAGACGGTCGAACCATTGGTCGTTTAGAACAACGATGAATAAAAGATACTGAATACCAATTTGCTCTGATCGCCGTCCCAAATTATGTAACTAAGTATACACATTTAAAATTCAAAATGGAGTAATTTATGTATGAAATGCAGCGGGCGGGCCAAGAATTTGTTTTGTAAATTTCTCAAAGGGCCGAGCTGAGATTATAAACCTTCGTCCTACTTCGTGGTTCGTCTATTCATTATAATTTGATTTAACCGACCGGCTTTGACTCCTTAAGCCGCATATTATGTGGGAAGTATAGTACGGTCTACATAACACACAATGGTTAAAAATATTTAAAATTTTCTTCGTCTACCGTCGCGTCAGGACTCAGGCCCCTGGGGCCTTATCATTAACTTTGTCAAAACCTGAGCTAATCCGCGCAGCTCAGAAAACACTTGTAAAGTAAATTGTTCTTTTTTCGCATCATAACAACTTTTACTTCTGAATGGTTGTAACCTGTAATAATTGTCTCTGAACTGGATTAAGAAATGTCAAACACGAACGTCAAATTTGACTCACGGAATTGTTTTTTTTTTTAGGAATTGAAATGGCTTAGCCATAACGACTAACGGAAAAATTGTAAATAAAGATGAAAATATAGTTTAAAAAAAATTTATATTTTTTACTATAAAATATACTATTTTCTAATACATAACGTGGTCAATGTAGGAATAGTTACTTTTGCACCGATTTATTGTATTTAAAGGTAATTATTATAAATGTGTAAATGGTTTTATTTATATTTTTTTGGTATTTTATAAGCCCTTTATGAAAACACTGAGAAAATAACACTCCTTCATGTTTATATTATCACAAGCATGGCGATCTAGAGGAGAAAGAATTCTCTGACATTGGCAACTAACTGAGTCGGCAATTAAAAAAAAGAAGAAGAAGGAGACAAAAAAAAAAGATAATTAGATATTGTTATTAAGTTTATAGAGATTATGTTATATGCAAAAAATTGATAAGTTTATTATATCCTATACCTATTTGATACCTACGCTAAATAATCTACCATAAAAAAGTCTTAGAAATGCATCAAACTTGTAGATTACAATTACATGCATTACAACAGAGTTGATGTCATGAGTTGAACATAGTTTGTTGAACTTGAACTCATTCTTGAACACCTACGTTTTTTTGAGCTTTCAAATAGGTATTATTGTAACATAAACAGGCAATTTATAAGTTTAATAATCCCCTTTTCGTGCCTTGTAAGGCATTTTACATTATTAGTATTGTGTACGCTGAACCAAATATTTTTCAGGATAAAGGATGATTGCTAACACTGAGATACTATAAGTACTACATTTTATAATAAAGAATTGCAAGTGTAATGATGACAAAGTCCTAGGAAGATAATATATATTCACTCAAAAGCTTTAATTAAAAGAAATTTAATAAATACTCGTTTTTAAATGTTTTTTCATTTATTTTCTCACTTAAATATACCTACCTTAGATACATATTCATACACAGCTTTCATCAATAGGTACTATATTTGTCTTACATCTTATTATCAACCTAGTATCAGATAGGCAAGTGGTAAATCTCTTTTATATTATACTTATAAAAACATTTATACAGCGGAAATCTTAAACAAGGTCTTGTCACTTAAAATCAAAGAAGATGAATCAAATATCCCTTGTGTAAATATTAATTTATTATTATTAAAGGAGTTCAAATACAAACTTTTGATGAAAGATAAAAACAATATTATAATTTCAGACTTTTATTTGGCAAACCAATAACAATTAGAAACTGCATTGCAAGTTGCAACTATGGGAAATTGCCTGGGATATCTCAGACAGAGAGCGGTCAAGGGTTTTGTGTTCTTTGTGTTGTATTATGTTGTAGAATGCCTCCCGTGTGAGTATCTCTATATACTCACACAGGAGGAGTTCTGAATGTGTCAGAATTGCTCCTCAGTCACCAACGCAAATGCTTCAACGCATGACCACTCTGTCTGATAGGTCCCTAAAACGACCACATCTTTTTAAAATGTATAATACATGAGGACTTACTAAAGTCCTCATGTATTTTAAATTTTAATGTAATAATATAAAACTAATATTATTATTATTGAGGTACAAAAGTATTTTTGGTAATAATAATATAAGTTCCAATGAAAATATTATGTTTTATGAACAATAAGTATGTTTGTTATGCAATTTTTGTTATGTCTTTTTGGAAAAAAGTACTATAAGTAATGTAGGATTATATTTTTGAGTTTTAGTGACTATTCCCATTGTATATTATATCATATTGTAGTCAAGAGAAGTTATAAATGAAAAAGTGCATATGAGAATTTAGCTAATTTGGATTTTATATTATCAATGATTTAACTTTTCTAGTAGTTTAGGTGTATGTGTGTGTGTTAATATTTATTCGTGAATATACATGAATCTAAAGTTTCAGAGGTTGTGTTCTCAAAATTCTTGTTATTGAGAAAGTAATACCTTTGAATTTACCTCTTTGGTGCAGCGTTTATCATGCATGGTTTACAAGGAAATAGTTTGTGAAATAACACAAATAGGTTCCTAAGAAGTACATAGTAAGTCCTCATGTATTTTAAGTTTTAATTTAATATAAAACTAATACTTACTTATTATTATTATTGAGGTAAGTACAAAAGTATTTTTGGTACTTAATACATAATAATATATGTTCCTATGATAATATTATGTTTTATGAACAATAAGTTCCATATGTTTGTTATGCAATTCTTATTAAGTAAGTCTTTTTTGGAAAAGTACTATAATGTAGGTTTTTGTTTTTGAGTAAAATTTAGTGATTTACACTATTCCCATCATATAATACCATATTGTAGTCAAGAGAAGAAGTTATAAATGAAAAAGTGCTCATATGAGAATTGAGCTAATTGTGATTCTATGATATTATCAATTATTTAACTTTTCTATTAGTTTAGGTGTATCAATGTTTATCCGGAGCATGTTATACATACATCTAAAGTTTAAAAGGTTGTGTTCTGAAAATTCTTGTTAAAAGTAAGTACTTAATATTGAATTTACCTCTTTGGTGCAGTGTTTATCATGCATATACCAAAATACTTCAGGTTTACAAGGAAATAGTTTGTGAAATAACACAAAAACCTACAATGCAACTATAAGATTGTACCTGTAGGTTTTTGGTGAAAATTCATACTAGTTTTACAGTAATTATACACAACACTTGTGTTCCTTATACCTTGTATGTGTTTCTTGTGTACTAAATCAATGCAGTCTTAGCTCATCGCACAAATGCAAACCTTATTGTTGACTAGACATATAGGTATATTGTACTAATATACTACACCTCACTTATGTTATTATTCTGAAACCTCACTAACACTAAATGGATTACTAAGGTCTCTACGTCTTTACTTATGTATCACTTCGTGATTAACTTGAGAATACTTAATCGTTTTCCAAAAATTTGGACACTTCGAATGTTTAGTTTTTTGGTTTTAATAACGAATTATTTTCACTAAAATATATGCTATAGACTAAAATATAACTTATTAAGTAACTAACCAACTAAATAGCAATATAATTTAAGACTAAAAAGTATGTAATAAAATTACTAAAATGTAAACTATTCAGTAAAAGCTACTCATTGGTTGGTGTTTATTGAATTGCTGTATTTGACGTAAAAGCAAGCGAGCTTATGTCAGAAGTGTTGTCATGATACCAAATGATACGAAATTATTACTCAGTTAACAATGGAGAAGTGAGTTTTGTGTCACGTGACCACTGACTGGCTGGAAAATAGAGGTCATGGTACCAAAATGCGAGCCAGTCAGTATTCTGGCTGGCTTTAAGAGCTCATGATAGAGGGGTCGTATTTTTAATTTTTATAGCCAAAGTATTTTAAATTCAGGTATGTTGTCAATTTACCCACTCTGTTTGGATTGTTTGGAACAGAATATTATTATGTAACGAGTTTTCCAAAAAACAAAATGCGATCACGGGGGAAAACACTTTTTTTTAAAGAAAGAATGAATGTGCCGTCAGCTAATCTAGTCAATGCGCAAGTAACATGGTCCTTACTTCTTGTCTATGATTTATGAAGCCACCATCTTACCAAACAAGGTATATCGTACTTATTATGTAAATATTTTTGTTAGGGTATCCTTTATTAAAAAGTAAATCCTTTATAAAAAAATCTAGAATCTAGATGATGCCCGCAACTCCGTTTTACATTGCCTTACATTTTTCCAGGATAAAAAGTATCTTATGTCCTTTCCCGGGACTTAAAATATGTCCATATCTAATTTCAGCAAACAAAATTAACAGACAGGCAGACAGACAAACAGACAAGCGGACAGGCAAACAGACAGATAGATAGACTGACAGACAGACACACTTTCGCATATATAATATTAGTATGGAACTAAACTACAAACCGCATCTGAGAAAACCCGCAATGAAGCCGTACGTCTCTGTCTTGTAAAAATTATCGCCGCCTCCCCCCGGGGTGCCGTCCGCACCCCGCACTCGCGCTACGACCGGCTTCCTCGTCGGAGCTATAAACGAGGTAGTGTTGGGCGCGTTTTAAAATTATTCGATAGATTTTATTTGAGGTAAATTTGCGGTAGGGTTTAAGCTGATCGCGCATTTGTCAGCACCGTACTCGCCGTACACGTCGAACGCACCGCATAGTACACGAAATGCGGCGCGTGCGGTGCAGACGAATGTGGGAGGTTTAACATCATTTCATACAACGAATTCTAAAATGCGGCGCGTTCGGCGCGTGCGTGATGATAATAATATGTGCGATCACCTTTAAAGGTGATCGCTATGTCTAGCAAGAGTACCGAACTACTATCAGAGAAGTTGATTCCTATGCAAATCGGGGACCTAAGTAGTTTGGTTGTATTACGTCAAACCCAGCTGACAGATCACAATTAACATTGAATTGACATATTCGACCAAATAACGTTGGTCTGTCAATTGCATAGGAATCAACTTCCTCGATGGTACAAAACGACAATTTAAATTTTGCCTTTAAATTCTGCATGATAATTATTGATTGTTTTCGTTAGCGGTGTTTTATTTTAAAAAAATTAAACACAGCCAACGAGACTTTTCGAGTTGTTGCTTAGTTGATTCCGATTGCCAATGGCTTGCTACAAACTTGATCTTTAATAATTATTATTACCAATTTTCCTTAACTTTTTATGTCCGGGAGAAATGCTCAGGAAAGGGGCTGGCTTTACCGAATATTTACCAAACCTTTAGTAAAAAGTTACCTTTAAAACGTGTGAAATATTATAATCTTTACATAAATGGAAGTACATTTTGCAATCTCAACGTTGTTTTTAATGTCAGAACAAACGTACTGTAATGTACGTAGTATGACAATAGGTACTACTCTCCTATATAAAAGAGATGATTAATACTATCTACTTTAAAAAAATTCAAAGAGTTATAAACATCGATATCGATAAACACAATCACTCTCACCACTACTCGGAAGCAGAATCAGAATAATAAAAGATTTTATTTGTTCCCCGCCCACCTCGCTGTGCTGGGCTGGCGAACACTTCATGATCGATAGAGAGTAGAGACCAACGAGCAGACGAATCGCATGATGGTAAGCGCCGGTCAATGATGTTTGACATAGAACGATGGTATTCCAAATATTTCATGTGTTCCCAAAATGTTAATAATGATTTTTGTTTTTTCATAGTTAGAGGTGGCATATTAGCTAAACGACCAAGATCCACCTGCGGGATTACGCGTATGCGACAGTTATGCAACAGGCGTTTGATAGCAGATATCGATGTCTGCTCTCAAACGCCTTTTGCAAAGCTGTCGCAAGATCACTCTGCTGTCATTTCCCTACCAACCACCATTATTTATTTTGTTTAAGTATATTTTGTGCACAAAGTTAACAAAGACACATTTAAATGCTATAATAATTAAACAGTGGCATAGTTATTACTTTAAGAGATCTCTTCCAGCAAACCTTATAATTTATAATTAGTAATGTGGTTCGACTAACTTTATAATTATAATAAATACCTAGAGCTGAAATATAATTTGATATAATCTTGCAATGTATCTGAAAATGGAGTTGTCTAAAAATAGAAGTCTGTTTTAACGATGTCGCGGGTTTAACGAATGTAGCTATGAAACTGGAAGCCCGAGTAACGTACTCGGGCTTCCAGTTTCATAGCTAAGTTACAGCCTGGTTGCTATATACTGTATTATTTATTACAAGCTCTCGCGTTCGCCCGCAATACGTAATTGGACGTAAAAAAAAAGATAAATCAGATGGAAATCTTTGTGAAATTTATTAGAAGAAGGCACGAACAACTATTTATTTCTATATCTGTTAGTTTCAACAAATTATAACCTAACCTAACGGTACTCTTTTTATTTCCTCTTAGTTTTTAACAAACCAAGACGCAACCCAAGGGCGGATCCAGCTTTGGCACCGGGGGGGGGGGGCACATTTTTTTTAATGAAATAAGGGGGCAAACGAGTAAACGGGTCACCTGATGGAAAGCAACTTCCGTCGCCCATGGACACTCGCAGCATTAGAAGAGCTGCAGGTGCGTTGCCGGCCTTCTAAGGGGTAATAGGGGAGGGTATGGAAGGGAATAGGGGAGGGTACGGGAGGAAATAGGGGAGGGTAGGGAAAGGAAAAGGGTAGGGGATTGGGCCTCCGGTAAACTCACTTACTCGGCGAAACACAGCGGAAGCGCTGTTTCACGTCGGTTTTCTGTGAGGACGTGGTATCTCTCCGGTCGAGCCGGCCCATTCGACATAGTCGTGGTTAAGACACAAGAACTTATAATTTAATTTTGATTATTTACTAAGTGGTTCACCTAGGACCGGGACCCTTTATTTTGTTATCTTCTGGAACCTTCGATCAAATATTTCTGTCTGGAACGAAGTCCTTCAATGTAGTATGTATCTTCTTGCGCACAAACGGAGCAACACGATACTTTACGGAGTGCGTTTAGTTCAATGCGTTTTCGCGTAATTTTGCTACCCCATCATAGATTTACCTCTAACTATTTCATGCAAATATCTTTTTTTAACGTGACGTTTTTCGGTGATGGAAAACACCTACCGTCGCCCATGGACACTCGCAACATTAGAAGAGCTGCAGGTGCGTTGCCGGCTGCAGTATAACATCGCCAAGTGCGGCTATACCCTAACTGCTAACAATCAGGATATGGTAATGCGCTACATGTACAATCCCAGCACAAACGGAAACAACAATTAGCTGAGTACCGCGGTGTTTTGCTGACCTAATTACTTCAGAATACTGAACATACACACTGACGTCACAATACAGAACTACTTACGTAGTAACTGTTTAGTAATCTGTGGTTAATGTTTGTCAGTGTTTGTTAAATAAGTAACCAATCTTTTTTCTATAAAACCACAGCTGACACTTTTTTAAATGATATATTTTGTATTGTGGAGGCACGAGTTCGAAACCGACTATATGAGGTGGCGGCAGACGACGTGTCGTCGCGACACTACTGGTTTCTATGTATTTCTATGAATAAGTGTCGCTAGCTTCGTGTCGCTAGCTGCGGAGGGTATTTCATAGAAATACATACAAATCAGTAGTGTCGCTTCATGTCGCCCGCTGCCAACCGGTATCTTACTGTAGCTTGTAAGACAGGCTGCTAAATTGCTCTCTATCTTATTTACGCAAATATTAATTGATAATTTCCAATAAAATATGCTTTTGATGATTAACGCTAATCGACATAATAAAGACGCGTTATGTTGTCGGTGCTCAGGTTTTCTGTCTGCGTATTAATATAACTGCACGCGGCACGTCACGCTGCGCAAGTTGCGCAACATCAGTGTGGTTACATACAGTAGCGGGCAGCGGCTAGTGGAAGCTAGACTGAACTGTGTAGAAGATGTAACGAAACTAAGGGTTGATTCAGACCGCAACGCGACGAGGCGAGGCGAGGCGCGGCGCGGCATTATTGTATGGATTTGACAGATTTCAACTGCGCGAAACGTCTTGCGAATCTGTCAAATCCATACAAATTTAGAGCATCTACGCGTCGTGTTGCGGTCTGAATCAACCAGTGATAATATTTTCAAAGTAGCAGCGTCAAGAGCGAATTAAAAATATTTTTTGTGATGTATAGGGTGCGGGCGAGCATCATGAATTTTTCCATACAAAGGCGACAAAAAAGTTACTCTTTCAGCGCTGCTACTTTCACAATAAACTCAATATAGGGGACTCATACACACCCGAAAATATTACAACTTAGTTTTGTTACACCCTGTATTTACATTGACATGCCGGCATCTACGACATAATAATAATAATAATATCTATGGACGCTTCACACCACGTCAGTCTGGCCCCGTGGTAAGTACCTGAAGGACTTGTATTACGGGTACCAGACAACGGAAATATATTTAATACTTTTATTCTATACATATATTTAAGATTTTTATTAAATGATACACAAATTTAATACACATCCATGACCCGGGAACCTTGAAAACTTTTTGTTTCCTCGGCGGGATTCGAACCCGCGACCCCCGGCTTGAGCTACCAACAGCCCACCAACTGAGCCACAGAGGTCGTCAACGACGGACGACTAATAAACTCCGTCTTGATGTAAATTTAATACTTCGATCACAGTTTCCAGGAAATGCTATTGTATTCTATTGTTGTCGCGATCCCCGGTGCTCCTATGGGGCTTGAATAATTAAAAATCATGTCTAGGTTGTTACTACCATATACATTATACATGTACCAGGTTAAAAACTATTATAGGTTTTGTCACCGGTCTTAAAGTAAATAAACTTTTTATTTATTTTTATTTTTTTATTTATGATATAAGGGGGCAAACGAGCAAACGGGTCACCTAATGGAAAGCAACTTCCGTCGCCCATGGACACTCGCAGCATCAGTTAACAACTACTACGGTAAAAGGACATTAAAATTTATAGTACCTAAATTATTTAATAAAATAGATATACTGAGACATGATATAAAATTAAACATAGGTGCGCTTAAAACAAAATTACGTAAGCATCTTATGGAGTGTAGATAATAAATAGACACCAAGTTTTATGCATTGCATATTTGCGCAATCAAATATGCATATGCATATAATATTGGTTTAGTCTCATCGATAGTTACTAGCTAAAACATAGACGGTTAAAATATAAGCTAATTGAAAGTTACATAAAACAGATAAAAATATTATATTACTTATACATGATACTCTTATATACTTACAGAATATAATATAATAGGTAGTATAGGTAGTTATAGTTGCAAAATAATATTGTGTATAATCATGGAGTAATAAATTGTATGTATATATATATATATATATATATATATATATATATATATATATATATATATATATATATATATATATATATATATATATATATATATATATATATATATATATATTTATTTATGTTATTTTTTATTATGTTTAGTCTTTGTTAATGTTGGCGTTGTTAGTGTAATATTGTAAGTAAAGTGTAAGTGAAAAGGTATAATATTGTTGGTATAAAATCTTGTATGTTACTCTAAAAAAGATTGGTAAGTGTAAAATGAGCGCTTCTCGCCTTCAAACGTAAAAGTTTGGCGAGTTTATAGTTTGTAACAGCACATAAAAAATTGTATTTTGTGAAATAAAAAAAAAAAAAAAAAAAAAAAAAGAAGAGCTGCAGGTGCGTTGCCGGCCTTTTAAGAGGGAATAGGGTAATAGGGGAGGGTAGGGATGAGAAGGGAAGGGAAGGGAATAGGGGAGGGTAGGGAAGGGAATAAGGATAGGGGATTGGGCCTCCGGTAAACTCACTCACTCGGCGAAACACAGCGCAAGCGCTGTTTCACGCCGGTTTTCTGTGAGAACGTGGTATTTCTCCGGTCGAGCCGACCCATTCGTGCCGAAGCATGGCTCTCCCACTTTAGACCTACTTACCCGTACATGTATGTTCAGTGACTTAAACATAAAGAGGCAATAGACAGACACATAAATAGACAGATCAGATGCATAAAAGTATGTTGACTATATACATATAGGTACATATTAATTCATACGTTGAAACGAAATAGAAACACGAGTACAATATCATTACTCTTATTAATAACTAGTTATTCTCACGCACTTTCATTTCGTAATATCCCACCCATAAAGTTAATATACCTAGCGGAATAGAGAAACAAAGGCCTGAGCAATCGAGATGTCACTATCAGTAACACTGCGTGGTAAAAAGAGACGTGTGATACCGTAATTTGTGGTGAATAGGGATCCAAGGACGAATAGGGACAAAACCAAGAACCGTTTTCAACATCAAAAATTAGTTGCCATTTCATAACTTTCTTTTAATTTTTTTGAAGGTAACAGAAGAATTCTTTGCAGTTTTGATGGCAACACTAAACATGTGCGAAATTAGCCACAAGTTGTCAAAAAACACTTTTCAAAATAGCTCCTCGAAGCGCCAGTTTGCACGGGTATAATAACTTCGCTCTGTTATTGAAATTCTTCAGTGTATGAATGTAATTTTGTCGCGAATGTATTAGTTAAGTGTTTGGGCTGTGATACACACAAAAGGTATTTTAATATACTCCTTGCAATGATATTTAACGAATTTCAAACACACAAATTTTTCATTGTTTTTGGGTTGAAAACGAGTAGAATAGGGACGACATATAAATTAATAGGGACGCCGTAGAGGTGAATAGGAACGGCTCTGTAGGGTTGGCACTAATCATTTAAATTGTTTTTCTGAGTTATTTTCACATTTATTTGTTTATTTACTCTTTATTGCAAAAATTAAAGTACTATTGGCGGACTTAATGCCAAATATCATTCTCTAGTTTTATTGGCGGTGTAGATTACGTAGATTAAATGGAGAAAAATAAAATAAAATATAGATAGGTACTTACGTATAGACTAACAATTTATAGACACGGGACAGCCCTTGGAGTTTTTCCCTATTGACCTTTATCGCATCCCAATGACCCCTGATTGTGGGTGAATAGGGATTGCATATATTTTAGTGTTTTGTGAATAATGCTCAATGTTTATTCCATTATTTTATATTTAATAATAAAGATATTGACAAGACTCAAGTAATGAAATCCTTTTTGGGTACTACTTTCTTTCAAAATTATTCACAAATTCGTTATAAAGTTGAGTTTTGTCCCTATTCACCACAAATTACGGTCAACAGCACTCATTTTTTGACGTCCAGTCGGCACGTGCCGCACGTTGACAATTTAATCTCATAGAATTCATGTTCAATCATGCTTGTGTAAGTGTATACACATATTTTTCACACAGATGATAACCAATTTTGGTTACGTTTGACAGCTCGAGATTGTTGCTCTATTCCGCTAGGTATATTAACTTTATGATCCCACCACGGGTGCATTACACTATTTCGTTACGTAATAAAATATAAGTAGGCAATGCTCCACAGCTAACTAGTACAATACTAACAATCCATTTTGTAGTTTTTGTCCAATAAAATGACAGGCACCCCAAAAAACTTTAAATATTTATGATAACCTAGCCCTATAGGTGCTTGACCTAATATGTATTCTGTGCTATAGGCTATAATCAACCTAGCCACATAGGCTAATGAACACTTTATAGGAATTAGGCTACTATTATTCCAAAGCCTACTTGCTTTAATACAGAATATATCATCAACATTCATTCAGCCAGTCTTCCTGAAAAAGTAAAAACCTCCACACAAAAACCATATTAATAATAATAATAACCACATTAATATACAGTATTTCATCAACATTCATACTCTCATTGGAATATCCTGAATTATTTAATAAAAATGCCATTCATTACCACGCAAAATAATACTCATACAATATTCGTAGCGGCGTAGCTCCTAGCTCGTAGCCTCGTAGAGATGTGCTACGAACATATTAATAAGTTAAACGGGACGTTATGAGACGTTGGAACCATACATTTTGACGCAATAAAAAGTGGTATATTCTTCAAAAGGTCCAGCCTATGTCTATACCAAATTTAATCACAATCGGTCTAGTATAATTTGTCAAGAAAGTCATGACAGGCGGGAAATTTTTTAAATGAAATAAAAAATAGGAGAATTTTCTAAATTCGAGATAAAAATGTGCAAAGTGACGACAATATTTATAATGTAATAAGCGTTCTCTGTGAAAATACAAAGAAAAAAATACACCTTTTAAGCGTGATTACGTTTAGAAATGACTTTCTTGACGCACTATAGTTAAGGAGCTATTCTTTGCAAATAAATCTTTCTCCTTTAATATTTTAGTAAAGAAGTAAAGATAATTAAATTATACTTTAATATTTTATCGTATTTTACGGGATTATATTCTTAAACATAATTTATGCTATTACCACTAACACTGGCGTTTAAATATGTTTCAAATGCAGTAAAAGTTACATTTTAAGAGAAAATTATTAGCAGTGTAGTTAGCAGTCATAAAAATTTGTGTTGGATAGAATATTTTCGGGTAAAAAATAAGTTCTTACCTATAATATTTTTAATCCATACTTAATATTATACAAGCGAAAGTGTGTCTGTCTGTCTGTCCGTCTGTCTGTTACATTTACACGCCCAAACCGCTGAACCTATTTTTGCTGGATATGGAGTACATTGAGTCCTGGGAAAGGACACAGGATACTTTTTATCCCGGAAATATGTACGGTTCCAGCGGGATAAACGAATTTTGGCGCAACGGAGTTGCGGGCGTCATGTAGTCAAAAATAAAATTTACATAGCATATCAGCCCCCGTAGACAAGTGGCAAAACGCTAACGCTAACGCTAACGCTAACGCTACAAAATGTATGGATTTGACATTAGTATTCGCTAGCGAAGCGATGACTTATGTCAAATCGCATACATTTTGTAGCGTTAGCGTTAGCGTTAGCGCTTTGCCACTTCTCTACAGGCCCAGTATACTATCTATAGTTCTATACAAAAGAGCTCCTATAACTCAGTTAATAAAAAGATTTTCTATTCAGACTTCCCTTAAGATGTTATCTTTCTTTATCTTAATAACATATTACAGTGGAGTGGTGACCCTGTGCCTCCACCTTCGCCGGAGAGCTCTCAACTTGAGATCATACTTGATACACCTTTGAGATAAATATCATATAAGCTTTTAAATAGATTTATTAAATAAATTAAGAAAGTAACTGTCGGACACGAATACAAAAGTAATGTAAGTAATAATATTACTTACATTAAATGCTAATGTAATTAAATGAGGAGTTTGGCAGATAATGTATGCAGTATGGGGCTTATTTCAAAATCTTTATAAAATTACAGTTAAATAATTACAATTCTTTTTTTGATTTGAATTGAAGATCTGGAAGGTTGTTTTTTAGGTTTTGAATGTAGTTAGCTCTCTCACTCGTTGACTTTAGTTTGCTGGGAATGTTTTTAAATTGCCTTCGACACAGTTTTGGTTTCTTAATTACTACTGAGCACCTTATTAACCTGTGGTCTGAAGGGAAGCATATTTTATTCAAAACTTCTACATTGGTTATCAATCTTGGATTAGAGCTCAATATAAAATCGATTTCGTTTTTGGTTTTATGATCTGGTGATAACCATGTCCATTTCCTAGAGTTTTTCCTTTTAAAGTATGTGTTCATTATTGCTAATTGGTTTTCGTAGGCATATTGTATTAAAATCTCTGGTTTTGCCCTACTAGAGATGGGAATAGATCACAATTGACATAAAATATATGTCTCTAATGTCTAACGGCCGTTCCCAATATTTGATCTATCTCTGGTTTTGCCCTACTAGAGATAGGAATAGCTCACAATTGACGTAAAATATATGTCTCTAATGTCTAATGTGAGTTATTCCTATCTCTAGTAGGGCCAAACCAGAGATAGATCAAATATTGGGAACCGCCGTAATGTGAGTCATTCCTATCTCTAGTAGGGCAAAACCAGAGATAGATCAAATATTGGGAACGGCCGTAAATAACCCTTAAAGAACCTAAAAAATCTCTGAAGTAGAATGATTATGGAAATGCAAGGGTTTCAGGATAAAATAACGACAGATATTCTATATTCCTGGTTTCACAAATATCTGCATACATGCAACTCAAATTAACCCTTTATTTCTTTTCAATTCAATTTAAATTAACTTTTCTATAGAATTCTAACTTATTCTTCATGTGGATCTTCAAACTTAATCCTGACAGTAGTACCCACCATTCAACATTTGGTAATAACTGAAAAAGAAATAGAACTTTATTAAAATCATTATAATATACCTGCATCCTTTACTACACTGAACCAATATTTTTAATAAAACTACGTAGTTAGGATCAACCCACACGTACCACAACCACACCACATCGCAACAACAGAATGTCGTCGAGCAGTGGTTACGTGTGAATGGTGTCGCTGCAGCTTTTTGTAGTTGCGTTGTGGTAGCGACAAAATGCCGACGTGGTTTCAATGTGGTCACGTAGGAAAGCCAATGAAACGGAGGGGGAAAAGAGCGCGGGTAGTGTGTGCGCACTGTCATTGCATCGACGCAGCGTTGTGGTTGCGATGTGGTCGGTATCACACAAGTGGTCGACAACGACTGCAAAATGTGGTACGTGTGAATGGTCCAGTTCATTTACAATACGAAATATACGCCCGACCACGTGGCGTGGTTGTGATTGTCGTGTAGTTGTGGTACGTGTGGGTTGGCCGTTAAACTGACAATTTTTGTACTTTAGCTTCATTAATGTTTTTTGCTATCGGTACTAGTTACAGTAAAATTCAATGTCGCAGTTTGTCGTCGATTTGATGGCCGTTGTTTATTGCCCGTCGCCACAGACATACAAACATACAGACAGACACACATATATGACGCCCACAAGTCCGTTGCGCCAAAATTCGTTTATTGCGCGAGGATTGTACATTTTTCCGGGATAAAAATTATTATATGTCCTTTCCCGGGACTCAAAGTATCTCCATGCCAAATTTCAGCAAAATCGGTTCAGCGGTGTGAGCGTGAAGAGGTAACAGACAGACAGACAGACATACTTTCGCATACATTATAATATTAAGTATGGATGTAGAGGTATGACACAAACACACAATAGGTAAACCAATTTCAACGATATGAAAACTCTTATGTGATGTAAAAACGTTCGAGTAATCTAAAATACTATAACTTGTAATTAAAAATTTGATAACAATAATTTAATCGTGTTGTAAATGGGATTTTTTTTTGTTGTTTCATTGGATGGAACGGCAAAATTATTCATATCAGTCAAACATCTATACATCTATACATCTATACATCTATACATTATTAAATTAGAGTGTCTGTTTGTAATATTGAAAGAACCGTTTTTTACTAAATGCATATGAATGTATATAGGGTACAGACACTAAAACAACATTTTTTACAATTTTTGTCTGTATGTCTGTCTGTCTGTGTGTTTGTTCTAGCTAATCTCCGAAATGGCTGGAGCGATTTTGACGGGACTTTTTTAGGCACATAGCTGATGTAGTAAGGAATAACTTAGGCTACTTTTTAACCGACTTCCGAAAAGGAGGAGGATATATTATTTCACTTTTTTTATAAAGGAACCTTAAAAAGGGGATTTTTTCTCTTTTTTATTTTCTTTGTTGTCACATTTTGCTGACGCGGACGAAGTCGCGGGCAACAGCTAGTATTATATACAGTTTATTAGATGTTGTTTATAACTTCGTTCTCTTAAAAAAAAGTTATAAGCCGTAATTACATTTTTTTGGCGGTGAAACTCATGTGCTCATTCTGTGTCCTTTCCTCACACTCAAATCAAATTATGCACAATACTAAACTCTATACCAAAAATCATCTAATTTGGTTTCACGGTTCGAGAGTAAAGACGTAATAGACAGATACGTAGATTTATAGTATTAATATAGATTGAACTCCTAACGTAACCAAAATATAGATTTAGAACCAGAAGAAAGAACATCGGAACATCTAAGCCTCTATTACATCTGTGATCGTTTTTATCGGCACCGTTATGGTATTAATGAATTAATTAAGGGCTGTTGAAGGGTTTGTGGTTGAAGTTAGAGGTGCTATTAGCTCTGTGGTTATAGCCTTATCATCATCAGCTTATCAGTAAGGTAGAAGAGATTTAGGACGCTTACATATAGCCAAACCCCCCTTCCCCTCCCTTAATCTCACGCGAGATTTTCAAAAGCTTTATTTTGGCTGTAAACGTGTATAAATCTAGTAAATCATAATTCGATTCGATCGATACAAATTGAATGATGATCTCTCGATTAGGCCATATTCTAGAAATATTTTTTCACACAATTTAACATTTTTGCTGAAAAATAATTACGTGATATTTGCTGCGAACACCTACCACTAAGTGAGATTGGGAAAGATTTAGCTTGACCCTCTCCCCCCCCCCCCCCCTAGAATATCTCACGTTATAAATGCAAAAGTATCTGAAAGTCATTTTGCGAAATATGAAATTCGACTCTTCCTTGCTGGCCCGTCGTGGATCAAGTAATTGGGAACGTATGTTGTGTTGAGGCATCTATCTTCTATACATAATATTACAAAACAAAGTCGCTTTTTTTCCCTCATGTCCCTTTCTTCCCTTTAATCTTTAAAACCACGCAACGGATTTTGATGATTCTTTCAGTGTTAGATAGCCTATTTATCGAGGAAGGCTATATTTTATCACGCTAAGACTAATAGAACCTAAGAAATAGAGGAAAATGTGGAAAAAACGGGGAAAATTATTTGAAAGGGCTAACTTGAGCGCGCTAATCTCAGGAACTACTGGCCATTTAGCCGAAACTTTTTCGTATTCGCTTCGTTATAGAATCGCCGATCAAAATGTATGGAATTGACATAAGACGAGTCGAACGTCAACGTCATATTAACAAACGCTTATGTCAATTCCATACATTTTCATCGGCAATTCTATAACGAAGCGAAAACGAAAAGGTTTTGGCTCACCTCCCTGGTCCGATTTGAAAAATTCTTTCAGTTTTAGATAGCCCATTTATTGAGGAAGGCTATTGGCTATATTTTATCACGCTAAGACTAACGCTAAAACTAAAATAAAAATAATATAAAAAAAAAAAAAACGGGGGAAATTATTTGAAGAGTCTTATCTCGCGAACTACTGGAGCAATTTTTATGTTACGAGTATTTGATACAGATAAGAAGTAGACCACGTGAAGGATCATAGGCTATCGATTTTGATCATTTTTTTGGTAGCTATATATTATTTTATACCGCCTAATATTCCTGCATCGCGCTATCAAAGTTTTCTGAGCGCGTCGGTAAATATACGACAGCTGAAATGTATCACGCGGGCTCCGGCCTGACCGAGCATAACACCTCGCTCGGTCGGAAGATCTTCCTGTGGCCACCACTCATATCCCACATTATAATTGACAAAGGATGTCATCGGTTTTGCATAGCATAGCTGGACAATCCCGCTGGTATAACCAATTGTCTCCCACCAGTATGCCTTCACTATTACAGTAGCTGGTACCAGTTTTAATGAACATCACTCGAGTATTGCTGGCACGTTCGCGGACGTGACTGTGTCTGCTCCGAAGTCTGAAACTATTCATTATTCTGTCAAATATACTAAGAATATATTTCCTGACATAGATAACTATTTCATTTTGGTATTTATTAAAGTTTTTTGTCATTAAGTAAGTACGCTACATGGTACGACTATTACAATATGTTCCTCTACATTCTACAATCCATACTAATATTATACATGCGAAAGTGTGTCTGTCTGTCGGTTACCTCCTCATGTTTAATCCGCTGAACTGTTTTTCTAAAATTTGGTATGGAGATACTTTGAGTCCCGGGAAAGGATATAGGATACTTATGTCCAGGAAAAATGTACAGTTCCCGCGTGAAAAACTAAATTTGGCGCAACAGAGTTGCGGGCGTCGTCTAGTTTCCTATAATAATCCACGCCGATTTCGCATGTCTGCAAACATGGTACATAATTGTCCATCATGGTCCTAACTGCGGTAAGTCCAGTGTGACTATTATGACCAAGATGAAACCCTTATCCGATCAGCCCTAGTAGACCAGTGGCAAGCGATTATCGTAAACGCTAACAAAATGTACTGTATGCGATTTGACATAAGTCATCGCTTCGGTAACGAATACTAATGTCAAATCTTATTCCCTCTTAAAAGGCCGGCAACGCACCTGCAGCCCTTCTGATGTTGCGAGTGTCCATAGGCGACGGCAGTTGCTTACCATCAGGTGACCCGTTTGCTCGTTTGCCCCCTTATTTAATAAAAAAAAATCCCATACATTTTGTGGCGTTGGCGTTTACGATAGTCGCTTGCCGCTTGTCTAGGCCCTCTGCCATCTAGACAGATCGTCAAGCACACGCTAATGTCAAGTCCTTGGCGTGAGCGGAAAACGCTTGCACTAAAAACGCTTGGTTTTCTCTAGGCCCCCAGGCAGGCTAAATATACTAAGTATACTAGATGATGCCCGGAACTCCGTTGCGCCAAAATTCGTTTTTCGGAATAAAAAGTATCATATGTCCTTTCCCGGAACTCAAAGTACTTCCATACCAAATTTCAGAAAAATCGGCTCAGCAGTTTGGACGTGAAAAGGTTATAGACAGACTTTTGCATTTGTAATATTAGAATGGATATACATTATACGAAAAACATGAACCTTCTTTTAGCGCAGTCGAGTAAAAGCATTATCAAAATGAAAAATATAGCAGAAATAACAGTGATATTTTACGTTTCTAGCTTTTAATGCTGAATACGTTTTGTTGTTGGCGAGCTCTTGAGGCAGTCTCGAAAACTTCGCTGGTCAAGGCTAGTCGATCGGTGTTCCTATGCCTTTGTCTCAAAAACACGATACTAAAAAAAACTTTAAACTTTTTTTCTAAAAGAGGCTAGGAGATTTATGTATTCGTTTAATATCTCGATCGTGTGAATCGCAGACACAATATGTAATTCTTATGCGTCATCCGGGTGCCGCTTGGAGATTGATGGGTTATTATAATATTTTTTAAAATCTTAATCCAAATTATATAACAAACTGTAATGCGTGTTAACATTTAGTATCAAACTATTTTAACCTTCGATTTAAACGAAGAGTCTCATATTATAACGTTTGTGTTTAAACACATAAGTTGCGTACCTGATAATTAGCTATGTCCACACTGTGCCTTTTGTTTTGTTCATGAGGCATGCCCGCGACGCATGCTCTCTGACCGTATCCAAAATATTCGCTTTGTTCTTTTTTTTTCTGGAATTTCTTATGACCAAATAAGCCGCACATATTCCACCCAGTAAAATGTTCTCGTCGCACATGTACAATAAGCTGACAGACACTGCAACTGAACAAATTACAATGTCGCCAAGATTGCGTTCGTTGACGCATTCAATTATTGAAAGCGCCAAACAGCCCCAAACGAAAGTTAAATGAAAGAAGAAGACAAAAATTGAAGATGAAAGTGCACAGTGTGGACATAGCTAATAAATAAATCGATTGTGATATTTTCATGTTACAAAAATAATTGTGACGTAATCGAAAGTGTTCAATAAGCACTGCTTAATAGCTGTAATAATGATTTATCGTCACCAGCTCGCTTATTGCGTAACAATGATAGAAATATAAACCTAATGGTAAAGTCTGCCTATAGGCTCAATTTAGACCGCCATGGAATGGATCGGCTATCGGAATGGTAGCAATAATTTTGTCAAATTCTCAAAAGTTCCGCGGAAGACGCGTTTCCAATTTTTTGGCTCGTATTTAATGTGTGTGTTATACTATTGTCTATTGACATAAAGTTCATTGTGCTATGTACAGTTTCGTTGCAAAAAGTCGCTTCCATTCCATTCCGCGGCGGTGTAAACTGAGCCTTATTTTGCTCTACTGACTATAATTATATTCGTCCACAAAATACCTCCTACTTAATAAATAAGGCAACATTTCCAGTAATATCGGCGGTGTCCTCGTCTGGGGACAGTTTGGAGCGAGTTAGCTCGTGGACCAGTGTGTCCGTCGGGAGATAGTTATTTGTTTAGTTTTACGACTAGCTATGAGCATCAGCATTGGGGATGGAGTTTGTGAAGAACATTGATACCTCTTGAAGCAATTTTTAGTGCGTTTGTTTATAAATACAATCCATACTGTCTATTTGTCAGTTACTAAATTAAGTATTATGTCACGGGGTTCAAAGCATCTCCTTACTAAAATATAATCACATTAGTGGCTTATGTAACAGACAGAGAGACAGTCAAAATTCGTCATTTTAGACTAGACATATTTGTGTATGTAATGTATTATGTAACTGATATATGCAGTAATGGTTCTGAAATATAATCGTCACAACATTTATTGTTCGTAGGCACAGCTCGCAATCAACCAATTAAGTTTGAAAATATTCTCTAGAAAAAATTACATAAAACAATAATCGCGAAAGAAATACAAGCATAATATCATGAAACAACTAGTACGCCAATAAAACGTAAAATAGATCATAATAGAATGACATTGTCGTCAACGTAATGATGCAATTTCACAGCTCATCTGCATTTTGAACTCTACGCCCCAGGTAATAAGATCGACGAGGCTGCTCGACGGTTATCGATTCGCCGAAGGCTGTAAGCCAATCGCACTTGTAGGTTATCGTGGCACAATTATCTTTCATGTTTTATTTAATAAAAATATAGGTACTTGACATAATTTCGTAAAATGTACTCACGAATAACGCTGTGTCAGAAGTTTTATGTTAAGTAGGGCGGCAATAAGAAATAGCCATACACAGCCATAGTATAACTAGATTAACTGAATAAATCATATATTATCCTACTGGATGACGCCTGCAACTCCGTTGCGGCAAAATTCGTTTATCGCCAGTTAACCAGACATTTTCCCGGGATAAAAAGTATCCTATGTCCTTTCCCGGGACACAAAGTATGGAGATACCGATATTCAGCAAAATCAGTTTAGCGGTTTGGGCGTGAAGAGGTAACAGACAGATACACTTTCGCATTTTATAATATTAGTATCTAAGATGCCTTGCATTTTTATACGTCTAAGTTTGCTGTCGAATTTGTCGATAGCAAATTGTCTAACTACCCAGCTCATTTCTCTAAACGTCGTGGCCGGGTTAATGAGGTCCTTAAATAGTCGCTGTTAATTTGTGTAATAAACGACAAAATATTTTTTTCAAATATTGTATTGTTATTTAAAATGTTGAATTATGAATGCAGTCTTGTTCTAAATGATCTATAGAACATAACTGCATTCATAGCTCAATACGATTGACTTGCTAGCTCAAGCTGGGGGTCGCGGGTTCGAATCTCGCTGATGGTACAAATAAGTTTTTCAAAGTTCCTGGGTCATGGATGTGTGTTAAATATGTGTATAATACATTATGAAAATCTTAAATATATGTATAGTATAAAAGTATTAAATATATTTCCGTTGTCTGGTACCCGTAACACAAGTCCTTCGGGTACTTAGCATGGGGCTAGACTGACGCGGTGTGAAGCGTCTATAGATAAAAAAAAATAAGTTATTTTTAGTGGGATGAGACACAAATGCTTAATAGCGTCCAAATAATGTATTCAAGTGCTTTGACCGGGTTGAAAACATCTAATTTACGTCTGTAGTCTCTAGCATTCTTTGCAGCTAGAACTAATCGAGAAGAAACTATCACAAAGCACATATTAATAGCAGTATGAGTTGTGACTTATAATGCATATTCTGGCAAACGCCCAAAAAAGGGATAGGCAAAGAGTCAAAGAATGAGCACTAGCGCAAATTTGACCTTGCGCCAGAGCAATGCAGCCTCAGCGTAGTAATTGTTGAGTTGCCGCCGCACTGCCGTAGTTTGCTGTAGTGTAATAACTCGATAGCCTCTTTGTTTCATGTTATTTGTGTTTGGAGTACACTCGAGAACAAGGAAATGGTAAAAAAGTATGGCTACATTAAACGGGCTATTATCACGAATCTGTTGACACCTCATTTACTTACTAAAAATGATCAGTACAGTAGTTTAGACGCTGCGATAGGAAACTACGTTTCCATGCTGCTATGACCATAACCATTTATTTTGGCTTCGCTGTTGTATTCACATTTACATGGGATCTTGGAAATTCTTCAAATTTCTTTTTTGAATTATACATTTTAAACCGATAGCATAGTAAAAGGAGGGGAAGTAAGTTATCTTCATACAAAGGCACCGTGCCCGGCTTGTATGTGTGCGCCATAGTATCAATGCGGCCCCGTACGGCACACAACAAAATCTCGACGGTACCAGCCTCTAAAACTTGCCGAGATTTTGTTGTGTGCCGTACGGGGCCGCATTGATACTATAGCGCACACATACAAGCCGCGCGTGGTGCCTTTGTATGAAGATAACTTACTTCCCCTCCTTTTACTATGCCGATAGGCTCACCTAAAAGTGTGCTTTCTTTCCATCCCATACTAGAGTGTTAGAACTACTTATGCCTACTAAAATGTCTTCAGTTATTTTAAAGCCGAAATGGTGTTAGCATGCAAAACTTTTTTCGTTTATAATAACAATTTCATTCATGTTGTTTATAAAAACAATTTCATTCATATTACTTCACATTTCCTGCAGACCTGCAAAGCTTCAAGAAGAGAGCGTATTCTCTCTTAAAAGGGCGGCAACGCACCTGCAACTCTTCCGATGTTGCGAGTGTCCATGGCGACGGTAGTTGCTTCAAATCAGGTGACCCGTTTGCTCGTTTCCCCTTAATCTGAAAAGTGACCATAATGGAACTTCTCAAGCAGCCAAGCTACTAGCAGCTAGCCAGCTACAGATTGATAACCTAAAAATAAAATAATATCTATGGACGCTTCACACCAGCCCCTAAGACAAGTGGCAATCGATTATCATAAACGCTAACAAAATGTGTGCGATTTCACATAAGTCATCGCTTCGCTAGCGAATACTAATGTCAAATCCCATACATTTTGTAGCGTCGCGTTGGCGTTTACGATAATCGCTTGTCGCTTGTCTAGGCTCTCAAGAACGAATTGAAGATAGCTGTAGATAAATATGCGATATCCATAAAGGCATTACGTCGATGGGTGGGAATGACATTACGGGAGGCAACTGGCAACTGGCAAGGTCACTGCAGCATTCGTGCCGCATTACCGACTCTTTGTCAACACACCATTGTTATATACCACTGCGCTTTCCACGACATAATGAGCTACGATGTACTGATGACGAAGAGAGAGGTAATGATTATTTATAGTTGGTAATGGTCTTGGTAACATATTATGTAACGAGCTTTTGCCCGCGGCTTCGTTCGCGTTAATAAGTATTATTATATACAAACTTTCGTCCCCTATTTTAACCCCTTGGATGTGGAATTGATCAAAATTCTTTCTTAGCGGATGCTTACGTCGTAATATCTATCTGCATGCAAAATACAGCCTGATCGGTCCAGTGGTTTGGGCTGTGCTTTGATAGAATATCACCATGTCAGTCAGTCACCTTTAAGTTTTATATATATAGATGAAGTATATCATATTTCAAACACACTTATTACCTCTTATCACTAACGTGGGTCACTAATTTTCGATAAATCGTCAACGATGTATCGCAAATGAGGGCCGCGATCAGCGTCTACGACGTCGCTACGGCGTAGCACCTCTACGAAAATACGTAGCAAAGGAATTAGCACAGTAAAATTAATAATTTTTGTATGGATTTTTTTGTTTAGAAATCTAAAAATGTATTAAAATTAAACAATGATGATTATCCATCACTTCGTACAGTCAGGGTCAGTTCACATAACGACGTGGCGAACGTGGCATTTTTACATGACCCATTAAAATCTTTTAAAGACTTGCCAGCCGCGGTGTCTCATTTTTAAAAAAGTGTTTTGCAGCACCTTATCACATTACACTGTGAATTGACCCTTAGGAGACAAAAAAAAACACATTTATCGGAAAAGAGAATTCTGTTTTTAAAATATTTGAGTGCAGTATCGATGTACACTCCAATTAATGTGACTCGCTGTGTCACGGCGTGACCGGGACACCGGTGTCACGTCACCCGCGACCCGGTGTCACGTGACCCACATACGACCCACGTATCTGCAGTTCGGGTGTCTTGTATGCGGGATAGTAATAGCGGCAGTGCCGAAATGTGAGGTGGGTTAGGGTGGGTGAATAAAATTTTAGTTCAAAGTTATTCATAATCACAATTATTTATGATTATTTTGTGTATTTATAGTGAACGTCCGTGGCCTAATGGGTAGACCTTTGTTTCGCACTCTTAGAGGGTGCAGGTTCGAACCCGGGTGGAGTCGTGTGTACCTATGAGACATTTTCTGATCTCAAGTACATAATACAGACGCTCATACGGTGAAGGAAAACATCATTAGGAAACCCGCACGTGGTTGGTCCCAGACGTATTGACTAGTTATTACCTCTGGCCTAGGCCGACTATGTTGCGAGAATGCCGTATGTGCTTGGGCAACCATACGGACATTTAAATCTTGACCAGGGCAATACAGTATTTGAGGAGTGCCGGTTACTTCGCTCTGAAAAATACCGTATAAATCATCCATTACGGATGTAAAGGCCTAGTTTTATGATTATTTTGCATAATTAATTTGTGAAGTTACAAATCTAAATTTTGTAAAGTGTCAAACAATAATTATACCTACTAACAGAAACATACATACAATAAACATACTCTCGAAAAACATAACTTACCTTCTGGCACAGCCGGGTAACAAAACAATTTGGAAACCGTAGCAAAAACATTCCTTTTCAGGGTCCCTCCATAGTCCATAGTCCATACCACGGAGCTAACTTCATACCCACCTTAATCGGTTTTTTTTTTTTATAATTAGTAATGACTTTCAACTTGTCAGTTTAACATCCATACTATTATTTAAAATTCGAAAGTTCTTTCTGTCTGTTACCTCTTCAGACCCAAACTACTGAGATTTTTCTGAAATTAGGCAAGGAGGTACTTTGAGTCCCGGGAAAGGACATAGAATAATTTTGATGCCAGAGAAACCTACGGTTCCTACGCGATAAGAATTTTGGCGCAACAGTCATCTTGTTAATATTTAAAATGCTTTTAAAGTTGTCAGTTAACATTTAAAGTATAAATACCTTGTATTTGTGGTAGCAAGCTATAACGAGCTAGCTCCTAGCGTGACTGAGTGTCGTGCCATTTCCACTGTCGGCCAATTCAAAGGTCGTTAGTATTCATCATCATTAACACGATGGCGAGTGAGTTACAGTAGGTAAGTTGTTTGTCATGGAAAGTGTAAGGGCACAATTAATGTAGAGATTATTTACCAACTAGATAACGCCACAAATACTCAAATCGGTTCAGTGGTTTGGGCGTGAAGAGGTAACAGACTGACAGAGAGACAGAAATACTTTCGCATTCGCATTAGTAGGTATTATGAGCTCCGTAAAAAAATTGGGAATATCTATTCCACAGGTTGTAACAAAACAAAGTGACTTAGTTTAGGGTGTGTATGAGTCCTCAGCTGTATAGTGATATTTCTAGTTCACTGTGACACATAAAATTAATATACCTAGCGGAATAGAGAAACAAAGGCCTGAGCAAGTGAGATGTCACTATCAGTAACACTGCGTGGTAAAAAGAGACGTGTGATACATGACAGCAGCACTCTTTTTTTGACGTCCAGTCGGCACGTGCCGCACGTTGACAATTTAATCTTATAGAATTCATGTTCAATTCAATGTAAGTGTATACGTACACATATTTTCCACACAGACAGCTCGAGATTGTTGCTCTATTCCGCTAGGTGTATTAACTTTATGCTGTGACAATAGCAGCAGTGACACTTTTTTACTATAAGCACATTCATGACTCTGGAATTCTTCCTACTCCTCCTATTTTCTTCCGATTAATTTCATTGCGGGTCCCAAGACCGCTTTAGCATGTCCCTCGGGCTCCCTGAGATCATATCAAAGGGTTTTCGTGGTTGGATACCGTGGTGGGAATGTGTGGTGGGCCAAAGCCCGTTAAAAAAGCACATGCATGACGCTTTATGCTAGGGCGTACAAATCACAATAATTTACACTTTTACACAGAGAACTCTATACAGGGGACACATACACACCCTAAAGTATTATCACTGAGTTTTGTTACACTCTGTAGAGAATAATCATAATATTCAGAAGCATAGTGTGCCACTAGCGTCAATGTATACACCCTGTATACAATAGCCATACTCGTATTATAATATTCAGAAAAATAGATGAGTCTGCGGCGTCAAAGCTAAGCAGAACGAAACGCATTAATAAAGACATCAACTAATTCTAGATAAGAACAAAACTTTGCGATAATTGGCTTCAAACAGAACTTTAACAAGAACTATAACTAAACGAGTTTAAAAGAGCTAAATGTGAGTTAGAGTTTATTACTGAAGTTTAACGTATTCTTTCCATTCGAATAACTGAACTGTGCGTACTTACTGCAGTTCTGTTCAGTGATGAAATAATTTTTAAGCTATGCTCGAACCGTTCAATTGGAATGGATGCACTCCACGTACTCCAAAAAAGCTTTCTATAATATTATAATTGATCTGGTTTACTGCACCGGATTAATTTCTGAACAGAGGCGTTATATCAACTACCTTGTGGCGGCTTGTGGAAAAAAGGTATGAACCCAAAAGCTTTGTTTAGCTTATTTTTAAAAATATTTTTTTTTATTATAAAAATTATTAAGGATGGTTGAAAATATAATAATTGTAAATTTATTATGATTATTTCTTTTGTCATGTGAGTTAGTAAAGATGTTAGTAGATTTCACAATGGTATCATCACATTTGCCCAACTGGGCATGCAAATGTTTAGCTTATAAACTACAATATAATAATATGAAATATTACTATTCTTACAAATTAACGAAGTATAAAATATATATTTGAAATGTGTTTTATTTAACACATTTCGAATATATATTTTATAACCATACAGCGGAAGCTAATAATTCCGCTGTATGGTTAACTTTTTTTAAATATTACCTTTATATTTATAATAAATAATTAGACATAACAAAATCTATTATTATTAATCATATAATTCATTATTTAATTGTATTTTATGGAGAATTATTATATATACCTAGCCAGTTGCAGGTTATTATTATTAAAGAAATCATTTAAATTGTTTCAGCAAGTGAAGACGTAATAGACAGACAGACCGACAATATCGCATAAAATATTATCTGTATAAATTTTTGTCGGTCTCATTATCTCTTGGATTTTCCCCTCCCTCTCCAACATATGCGGCATGGTGTGTTGGTCTCGCGTTGCTATACTTAATGCGATGTGAACTAGTCACTAGATATTATCTAAAGTTTTTTCTTTGGTCTCATTATCTTTTAGATTTTCCTCTGCCTCTTCAACACATGCAGCATGGTGTGCTGATCTCGCGTTACTCTACTCAATGCCATGCGAACTAGTCACTAGTTATTATCTAAAGTTTTTTTCGTTGGTCTCATTATTTTTTGGATTTTCCCCTCCCTCTTCAACACATGCGGCATGGTGGGCTGATCTCGCGTTGCTCTACTTAATGCGGTGCGAACTAGTCGCCACAGCTGCAGGCCGCACTTAGAAGGTATCGCTTACATAAGTGTCGCATAATTTATTCCTAGAATATAATATTCAGCTATTTATAACTTGAAGTTTGCTAAGTTATATTTGCTAAATTATAATGACAATCATCTCATAATCTTCTTTCCTGTTTTGCCCTGAGACTCAAAGTCTTCGTTACTTTAAGGTTCAGCATCGTAAGTGTATAGTACAGACTACAGAGATTCATAATAATAATATATTAGTAGAGAAAAATAATTATAGAGCGCTATACTAGCTAGTTTGCCTCAAAACATGATATTATAACTGTACTATAAACTACGTTACGTATAAATGATATTGCAATATTTTTATCCGTGTTTAAATCGTTCTTAATATTAAATAATTAACATTATTTATTTGACTACAGTAAATATAAACGCGTGAGCTAAGATAGTTAATGTCTTTCTGAGGAGAATATCGGACCACCACACCCGCCTATCGAAATATAAACTTATTTTCGTACCTCGGGCGAGAAATATAAAAATAATATTGTAAGCGTATTTTTCCATAATAATTCTGCCATAAAATTTACATACAGTACAATACAAAGAATCCTACAGCAACAAAACGTATTGTTCCTTTAGCGACGATAATAATAATTTATTGTGAAATTATTCCACAATCTAAAGCCGAATTTGAGTAGCTATCTCGGTTTCCTTCACTTTTCACTCGTAATTTCGCTAAATTACCTCCGAGGAATTGGAAAAAATGAAGAAATTTAAATACGACAACATGTAAAACAGCGATTTCCATTACCGGCTATATAGCCTTAGCCATATCCTTCATAGACCCGTCCTTCAGTGAAATTCAGCAATGTATTTGAGGATTCGCGATAGTATTGCCTTTGATTTTGTGGTAGAAAGGCTACGGGCGTCGCACGTGGCTCCCGATCGATAGGTATATACCCGACAACTGTTGCTCCCCTCCATCTCTTTTCCTCCCATTAAAAAGGATACGCCGAGCGAGACGCAAAAAAGGATTCCACTACGATCGCATGGCGCAAATTTCACGCAACGCGTCTATCTCCGTCTAGAATATGGAATTTTCCGATGACGGGAGCGAGACGGAATATGCGGCACGGTACTCCTAACGTTACAAAGAGGTCGAGCGATGAATAACAATGCGGAGTTCGGGAGTGCCTCCGCGCCCAAAACATCCAGATATTTGCTGTTTTATTACAGAAAGGCATGATATTACAGACGCCCACAGCCTAGAGCCTTATTAATAATAAGCTTTAGGCATAATTATTATCAAATATAAGCCTCATAACAAAGAATGAAAAAATTACATAAGTATTAACTTTCTGTTGTAAAACGTAGTCATAAATGATTATTTCCTGAACTAATCCATTAAAAAGTTAGCCCGATAGCTAACGTGGAACTACACGAAATACTAAAGGTAGCGAATTGGCTCCGTTTTTGTGCCAAGGCCACCGCTTTCACGGGGCATAAAGCAAATGGAAGAAAAGATATTCCAGCTGACAGTTGTAATGGAAGACATACTTAGATGCAGTGGAACTTGAAATAGTTGTTAATGAAGGTGCTTTTAATATTCACATGTTATTGTCTTATGTGTACTGTTTTTATTGTGTAATAAACATAGTGGATGCATTTCAGCTGTCGTGTATATATATTATATATACCGACGCACTTAGAAAACTTCGATAGCGCGATGCAGTCCGAATGTTAGTCGACTTGTGGGTACCGCCACATCATCTTTGACAGGTAATGTTTAAATAATATACGATGAGTATAATTCCGGCAATGATATTCTATGTTACTAACGTAACTAGATTGGAAGTTTACGGTAGCAACGCGTTGCCACTTCGAAGATGCCTGCAGGCATATCTCACATACATAATGACATAACGAATATATGACTTGACAGTGTCTTTTGAACAAAAAAGTGGTTACGCATTTCTGAGAATCTTTTGTAATATATGACTTGACAGTGTCTTTTGAACAAAAAAGTGGTTACGCATTTCTGAGAATCTTTTGTAAGACATTGCTACTCTAGTATTTTAGAAACTCATTGAATTCCGGTATTACACTACACTGTATTCAGGGACCCTTGTCCTAATTTAGGGCAGTGTAATAGGGCTCAGGAAGTAAGGCTCCCTAAATTATCCTACTCGCGGTATTTACAATAAACCTTAAAATATTATGCTGTATGCATAATGAATATGTGAATTCATAAATAACGCCTGATTGACTGATATCAACACACATGCCAAATCCTCCGAACAGGAAACTTCAAATTACGCACACTTGTAATATAGGCATACACTAAGAAAGGATTTTTACAAATTATACCCTTATGGGGTATGGGATAATGAGAAGGTGGTCAACGTTTATTTTCTAAAAACCCTATTTAATAATACAGACACAATTTTGTAAAAAAAAACCTATCAAGTCATTCTTTAACCATCAAAGCGTTCCATCAAACCAAGTATTACAAAAACTTAACTATCCAAGATTATGACGTCATTAAAATAAAACAATTTAAGTTATCTTTACGCGCTGTTTCACGCCGGTTTTCTGTGAGAACGTGGTATTTATCCGGTCGAACCAGCCCATTCGTACCGAAGCATGGCTGTCCCACGTATATCTACGTGGGACACGTATATATCTCCAATACAATTGGGAAAAATAAAGATTTAAAATTTTTGTTAACACTCATATATAATAAATAATAATAGTTAATGATAATTTAACATAGAATATTAAACATGATGAACTTGTCTAACTTGAAATGACGCCACCCACACGCCACACTTGACATAGTTGATATAAATGGGAAATTTTGTACTGTAAACACGACAGAGAGCACGTCATTTTAGAATTTAGATGATATTACAGACGCCTAACATGTTAACAAATGTTCAAAGAGCACAGAAACAAAAAACTATGCGCCAGCAACAATTTTCTTTTTCATGATTTCCCTAAACGAAAGATATAACACGATTTAATCCACGATTAACTGACGCAAGTGGCTCTAAAACATAAAACATAATTTTCACATGTTCCAGGAAACGTCAAGATTTAAAGCCTACCAATTCATCAAATAGATTTACATTCGATGGCGGCAAATTCTTCAGCATTTGCTACGGAAGTTCATCTAAATCCCTGCGTCAACACGAGATTTACAGATTGAGAAAAATTCCTGTAACTTTCTTACAAGGCGCTTGGAAAGTAAGTTTTACTTACTAGATTTACACGAAGTATAAATAGGAAAAGTTTGTTTGTATCGAATATCCTCCATATTACACGGGTACTATATACATGGGAGAGCCATGCTTCGGCACGAATAGGCCGGCTCGACCGGAGAAATACCACGTTCTCACAGAAAACCGGCGTGAAACAGTGCTTGCGCTGTGTTTCGCCGAGTGAGTGAGTTTACCGGAGGCCCAAATTCCTACCATATTCCCTTCCCTACCCTCCCCTATTCCCTTCCCTTCCCATCCCTACCCTATTACCCTATTCCCTTTTAAAGGCCGGCAACGCACCTGCAGCTCTTCTGATGCTGCGAGTGCCCATGGGCGACGGAAGTTGCTTTCCATCAGGTGACCCGTTTGCTCGTTTGCCTCCTTATATCATTAAAAAAAAAAAAAAAAAAACTAGGATAACCACTGGGCCGATTTTGATGATAATATTTGGCGTAGACATAGAGTAAAGGAAGGATAGAGGATACTTTTTATCACGAAAATTATACGATTACCGTGTATACATGGTATTGAGTGTGTGGAGCCACGCGCAACATTTAATAAGTTACGAGTCACGACCAACGCACAACGTAAAATATGTCTTTTTCATATAGCGATCTTATACTTTAGAAATTGCACTTGATAGATAATAAAAGCTTATATATAGATTACTAGATGTCCCGCGCGGCTTCGCTCGCGTACATTAGGAATTTTACGGAATTAATATTCGGCAAACATCGCGTGACTTCGGCAAATTTCGGAGTTTGGAAAACGGCACCGGCAGCCATTTCGGCAACCGGCGCCGGTAGCGGAGGCACTCCCTAATACTTTTTATTACAATTATTTTTAACCGACTTCCAAAAAGGAGGATAATAATATGCTAATTATAATTGCAAAAAAAGTAATTATAGCGGTAGTCCCCGAGCGCCACAATTTTTTTGCTATCTATACCCTGTAGCAGCGTGCAGCGGTCAAGACTCAAGAGGGTCTGATGGAAAGGCGAATGTTGGGCAATAAGCTAAGCCCAATAACAACGAAGTACGAACTCGACGTAAAGGGCCATTGTAACATAATGTTGAGTGTGAAACATTATCAGCTTTCTGCAGGATTTGAACTGTTGTTATGTTATTAAAAATACAAGCAAAAAAACAATAAGTAGGTACTTCATCAAATGATTTCTTCATTGTTACAGAATATTATGACCTAATTTCAACCAGCCTGGTTAAATATTGTGTTATTTCATTCGTTCCGAGGTTGAAAGATCATTCATAGTTAAAAGAGGTTTGTTACGTATACGTATATAACATCCTCTTTGCACTGGTTACCTTCAGCTAGGTTTGGCGCATGTGGAACTTAAATTCTTCCATACAATACCAAATGTAAGCAGACGTCAGGGTTTCCTTTTATTTAGGTAAGTTATATTGCCTTGCTATTAAAATTGATTTAAACGTGGGAGAGCCATGCTTCGGCTCGAATGGGCCGGGTCGACCGGACAAATATCACGTTCTCACAGAAAACCGGCGTGAAACAGCGCTTGCGCTGTGTTTCGCCGAGTGAGTGAGTTTACCGGAGGCCCAAACCCAGGCCCTATTCCCTTCCCTACCCTCCTCTATTCCCTCTTAAAAGGCCGGCAACGCAGTTGCAGCTTTTCTAATGTTGCGAGTGTCCATGGGCGACGGAAGTTGCTTTCCATCAGGTGACCCGTTTGCTCGTAAGCCCGCTTATTTCATTAAAAAAAAATACCCGGCAAATAACTGGACACAAGGTCACCCTGTCTTAATCTGTAAAAGGGACACTAAACGTGTGTAGCAGATAACAAGACAACAACAAAATATTCTTCATAACTTAATTAATACAATAACGAAATAATTCCGGGCAACTAAGTGAGGTTAGCCGAAGTGCGGTCCCGGCGCGCCATTTCGCTGGACGGCGGACGCATAAATTTTCATGAGGCGCCGCCTTCTTGTCAAATTTATATTAGAATTTGTAGCGACCCGCCGGAGTATACGATCGTTATAAATAAGCTTTTATAGGACATTCGCTATAATATTGGCATGTTACTTTAAGATTATTGGCGCTGTTTTTTTTTTTTTATGAAACAAGGGGGCAAACGAGCATACGGGTCACCTGATGGAAAGCAACTTCCGTCGCCCATGGACACTCGCAGCATCAGAAGAGCTACAGGTGCGTTGCCGTCCTTTTAAGAGGGAATAGGGTAATAGGGGAGGGTAGGGATGGGAAGGGAAGGGAATAGGGTAGGGGATTGGGCCTCCGGTAAACTCACTCACTCGGCGAAACACAGGGCAAGCGCTGTTTGACGCCGGTTTTCTGTGAGAACGTGGTTTTTCTCCGGTCGAGCCGGCCCATTCGTGCCGAAGCATGGCTCTCCCACGTATAAAATAACGTGTTTTCATAAGTTCTTTTAGAGTTCCGTACCCAAAGGGTAAAAACGGGACCCCATTACTAAGACTTCGATGTCAGTCCGTTTGTCTGTCCATCTGTCCGTTTTTCTGTCCGCATGTCTGTCTCCAGGCTGTATCTCAAGAACCGCTATAATTAGACTGCTAAAATTTTCACAAATTATGTATTTCTGTTGCCGCTAAACAACCTTTCCCGGGGCTCAAAATATCTCCATGCCTACAGCCATCTCGTTTCAGTAGTTTAACCGTGAAGAGGTAACAGACAGACAGACGCACTTTCGTATTTATAATCTATATAATATATAAAACTCAAAGGTGACTGACTGACATGGTGATCTATCAACGCACAGCCCAAACCACTGGACCGATCGGGCTGAAATTTGGCATGCAGGTACATGATATGACGTAGGCATCCGCTAAGAAAGGACACAGTATAGCAATATAATATCTAATATTGCTATACTGTGGAAAGGATGTTGATCAATTCTACCTCCAAGGGATTAAAATAGGGGATAAAAGTTTGTATATAATAATACTTTTTAACGCGAGCGAAGCCGCGGGCAAAAGCTCGTTTTATCATAAACCGGTTCTTAACATTTCATACTAGATAACCGGGTAACTGTGTCAGAGGTATTTACAAGTATAATGCGATGTCCGCTACGAGTGGCCCTCACCTCCCCCGCTCTACTACGGTCTCAAAAGTTATTGTTTCATTTCATTTTGTTCTTAATTTATTCTGATTATTCTAATCACTGCTTACAAGTAAGTAGTATACACTAGTTACAGACTTTACAGGTATGTTTAATTATATTTTAATTAAACATACCTTTAAAGTCTATTTAAATAAAAAAAAAATATTTGGGGCTGCCATTTTCTTCTCTATGTGTGCAAAATTTAATTAAAATCGGTCAAATCGTTTAGCAGCCTCTTCAAAACAAGCAATCAGTTAGCATAGACTAAGGAAAATATATAGGTCGAATCGAAAATACCTTTAAGTTACTTTAACATCTCTCTCATCGTCACAGATTCATTTTAAATCAAAACACTATTTCTTTACAATTATTGATACTAAAGCAATCTAATATTAAAGAATTGAATAAACTTTATTTTAATCTTATAAATATTTTATTTTATAGAAAACATAAACTGAAGCCGACCCTTTTAACCTAGTTAATAAGTAATATTTATAAATTGGCTTTTAACAGGGAAAAATTCGCTAGAAAATATTCCAAGAGAAATACTAAGGTTCGGTTGTCCACCGCCTACGTCAGCGACAAAAATTCAAATAAAATGCCACTTTATGATATTATACTAGCTGACCCGGCAAACGTTGTTTTGACATATAAATTATTTCTAGTATCAATATAAAAAGAAGATAAAAACCGTTTCTCAGGCGTAACGAATGTTCATACAAAATTTCATTAAAATCGTTTGCGCCGTTTTGGAGGAGTTCGCGCACTAACACTGTGACACGAGAATTTTATATATTAGAATTTTATTAGGGTTCCTTACTCAAAGATTAAAAACGGGAACCTATTACTGAGACTTCGATGTATGTCTGTCCGTCTGTCTGTCTGTCTGTCTCCAGGCTGTAACTCAATAACCGCTATAAACTTCTGAAATTTTCACAGATTGTGTAAGTATTTCTGCTGCCGGTATAACAACAAAAATATATACTAATAAAATTAATATTTACGAGTATGGAGGGCAACCATACAACAAACGTTGTTTTTTTGGCCTTTTTTACTCGTAATAAATAATGGCAACAGCTAGGCACTTGAATTTTTTATAAAGGCCTTAGTTATATGTCTACTTAAAAAATTAATAATAATATTTAAATAAAATAAAAATTTAAGGGGGGCTCACATCTACATACAAAAACACAATTTTTGGCCTATTTTTCCGCTATATCGGTAAGGAACGCTTCGTACGCGAGTCCGACTCGACACTCAATTATTTTTAATTTTATTTAGGCTTGATAAAGGTTTAACTTTTTAATCGACATTGGTCACGTTAGGACGTAGTGACTAGTCCAAAAGATTCATTTTCTACCAATATTGATCTAGCAACTAATGCCGTTGCTGCTTTGTAGTGGTGTAGAGCAAAATGACACCTAATGCCTATGTCATAAACGTGCATTTTGTTTGCGAGTTTCTTACGCCGATTCTTTTCGCCATGTTAGTTCCACCGGTGGGTCCGGTGGGTGGTGGTAGGCACCAGTCAACGACGTTCTGAAAGTATATATATTTGATTCAAATCTATTCAGAAATAATACTATTTTTTCTTTGTTTGTTTGTTTGAATTTTTGTCGGTGACGTCCAAGTGTGAGAGGTGGACAAACGGCCTAATAGAGCTTTTTAGAGAGAACGAGAGATATTGAAAATTCGGCTCACCAAAGAATTCCGTTATTTTACCAAATGTTCCATGTAAATTAGATTCAAGCTGCCTTGTGATTTTCTTTTTTACTAGTAGGTAAGATTTGGAAATTCAATTTAGAATATTTTGGGCAAATAATCTACTGCTTTTGTGTAGACATTTCAGCAAAAATGTTACAGGTAGTCGATAAAAAAGTGTTCTTGTGTTTGGTGGCAATAAACTCACAAAATCTCATTAACCAATAATCAAAAGTCAAAAATTATAACGCTCCTATACAAAGCCTTATTGATTGTTATTATTACTATACGGTACTCGACGAAACATGGCGATAGCGGTCATTGACTCCCTGTCAAAAACTTGTTATTTTCTATATAAACCGCGATTGACAATGAAGTGTCAGATGTTGTCAATCGCGGCTTTGTTTCGAAAAGGACAAATTTTTGACAGGGAGTCAATGACCGCTACCGCCACGTTTCGCCGAGTACAGTATTAAGCCCTCGAGAGGTGGCGTGGGGCCTTTCAAAGCCCGGAGTTTGCGAAAATGAGAAAAACCCACATTTCAATTAATCGTAGCATCTCCGTTCTTTAGGTCCTAAAAAGAATTATAATATTTCGATAATATATCGAATCAATTCGAAATATTATATTAAATCGCAACTAATTTGAGCTCGCGTGCATGTGTTGTGTATTAATAGATATTCTTATTCGTGCTGGGCTTCTAAAGACCCCAGGTGACCAACCGCGTTACAAAATTTTATTTCATAATTTCATACAATTTTCACACCAAAATGGATTTCTTTTGTAATTTTTATTGTATTTTGTCATGCCGAAGCTGCGATTTGTATAACTAACAAGGCAATTTCAAAATAACAAATGCTGACGTGGACAGTCGATGCAGAATGTTTTTGTCATCGCAACTTATTTACAATAAATTTTCTGGACGGCAGAATTTCTACACTGCCCCGGATACTCAATAAACTACCTTACGCTGCTTCCTGTAAGATACAAAATCGTATGCGTCATAATTCTTTTATCACTCTTCAATCAGCACACAAAAAACAACTCTATTTTAAAAAAACATAAGGTATAGAATTGCGTGTGTTATATTCAAAGTACCCAATTGTCGCAGCTCGACAATCGTCGCGAATGCTCCTGAAGGGACACGAATGTCTTCATCGTATTATATCTTACGAAATCGTTTCCTTCTATTTCCAATGTAAAGAATGTTTGAATATTGTATTGGATTTACTTTTTAGGTCCCGAAAAAAGACATAAGGTAGGTATTATAACTTAGAAACGTCTATTTAAACTGTTTAAAGCTAAGTACTCACATGCGGTTTTGCTCGATAGTTTTACTCCAAATCGAGTAATAATTATTGTGAGGACCGCAAAACTCACAGCTTGAAGGATCGCATCGAGCCGGCTCGATGGAATTAAATATATCGATTTAGAATAAAACTATCGAGCAATGCTGAATGTGTGGACGAAATCCGGAGCCGCGTGTTTTGCTCGATCGAGCAAAACCGTATGCGAGTACTTAGCATATCAGCTGTTATGTCGTAAGCCTAAATGTATGAATTCCTTTTAAGAAAGTGTTCAGAGCACTTAGTCGAGGTGGTTAGTGGTATCGTTAATTTCACTGTAGAAATGTAACACAGCATTTCATAGCCTGCAAGCCTTCGTTCTATGCCTTTACAACACTCGTCGTGCAACCTCCGTTTGGATGGAAGCCAGTCATGTTTAGGTACATTAAAAATGTCTTTTAGACGGGCGTTCTATTAATGTACCATCGAAAAAAATGTTTTAAAGGCAGTTGATGTAAACTTACGGCCGTTCCTCCCAATATTTGATCTATCTCTGGTTTTGATTAGACATTAGAGACACAAAATATTTTATGTCAATTGTGAGCTATTCCTATCTCTAGTAGGGCAAAACCAGAGATAGATCAAATATTGGGAACGGCCGTTAATGTTAGCCGTCACAGACCCCGCATTCCATTTGATGTTAATTATTATTTTTAACAAAAAATTAAAACCGACTTCCAAGGTAAAAACAATAATAACATCCTTATAATATGAACTAAAAAGTATTAAATAATTTTTCCTATCTAATAGTGCCTTTTTCCGTATTCGGCTAAAACTCTACTATTTCTCTACTCAATCTTCATCATTTTGAAGTCGGTGCCAGTTCCAAAAGTTTCAAATTTTCTGGCAGACTGAAGATTCAGCTATCTGGTACCGACTTCAAAATGATGAAGATTGAGTAGAGAAATAGTAGAGTTTTAGCCGAATACGGAAAAAGGCACTATTAGATAGGAAAAATTATTTAATACTTTTTAGTTCATATTATAAGGATGTTATTATTGTTTTTACCTTGGAAGTCGGTTTTAATTTTTTGTTAAAAATAATAATTTCACTCTTTTTAGTTACCTAGTAAACTATCGCGTACTATACGTAGAATAATTAATACACTATATTATTCTACGTATCTTATTACAAGCTCACTGGTGAGCGAGACACAATAGAATAACAATAGATTTCCAAGAATCCACGGTCGAAGGATTAATAGGAGTATAATCAGTAAAACCGTTTCGGAGGAGTAAGGACACGAGAATTTTAAATAATTTATGAAGATAAGAAGATGTACTTATTTATTGTATTAAATATTAATATCATAAGGCACTTATTTAAAGGGGCAGTTGTAAATTGCAGTTTTGGTAAGTTAAAAATTATAAATGGCACAATTAATAACTAGTTTAGCAGTTAAAACTAAGCAGTAAAGTAAACAAAAATGAGTTGTAAAAAATAATGAAATGGATCTTTGAATACATTATTGAACAGTAAAATAATTAAAAAATGAGTGGTAAAAATTAATGAATGAGCGGTTACGGAATTTGTCAGTGAGAAATCTCATTCTAAGCAGTTTTTTAAAATATGAGGTGGTAAAATATAATAAAATCGGCCAAGTGCGAGTCGAACTAGTCTATGGAGGGTTCCGTACCATTATAAAACGAAAGTAAGGGTTGATTAAGACCGGAACGCGACGCGTAGATGATGCATTTCTAAATTTGTATGGATTTGACAGATTTCAATTGCGTCAGACGTATTGCGAATCTGTCAAATCCATACTTAATAATTTAGAAATGCTTCTACGCGTCGCGTTGTGAACTGAATCAACCCTAAGACGGTCGCCGGCTGCTGCCGCAGCACGCTCGCTGCGCTCGCACGGCTTCCTCTGTGTTGTGGTCTAAGTTCTAACCTAACCTACTCTTGGACTTTCTGGATTGTGTTTGTTTTTGTTTTGGCGGGGGGCTGCGCCCCCCCCCCCCCCCTCCCCCCGCTACAGTAACCGTGGTTAAGTAGACCTTCTGTTACGTCGTTATCGAACCGCTCATTCCATCATTATTATCTTTCATTCAGTTATTGGACTGCTCAATTATTTTTTTATTACTGTCCATGTTTTACAGTCGCACTAATTAATCAACCGCCATAAAATTAAATAACTGCTCAATATTTTTTTAAACTGATCATAAAAACATCTCAAATATATAAATACTTATAAGTGGGGAATTATATCGTAAAAGAAACACAAGCACAAATTTTTTTTTTTTGAAATAAGGGAGCAAACGAGCAAACGGGTCACTTGATGGAAAGCAACATCCGTCGCCCATGGACACTCGCAGCATCAGAAGAGCTGCAAGTGCGTTACCAGCCTTTTAAGAGGGAAATGGGGTAATAGGGGAGGGAAGGGAAGGGAATAGGGGAAGGTAGGGAGGGGAAGGGAATAGGTCAGGGGATTGGGCCTCCGGTAAACTTAATCATTCGGCGAAACACAGCGCAAGCGCTGTTTCACGCCGGTTTTCTGTGGGAACGTGGTATTTCTCCGGTCGAGCCGGCCCATTCGTTCCGAAGCATGGCTCTCCCACGTATAAACGCATATTTGTTCGTAATTTATTTATTTGACAACTACTTTGCTACATATCCACCAATAGGAGGGTGAATTTGTGTACGAATTCGGACATCTACCGGTCCCTAGCACTTGTAAGTTGTATGACTCGAGCGATCTTTACACGAAATATTTCGAGTGTTTTGAGAATACACAAACTATTAGCAACAAATTATATCGTGCAGGAAACCGGTCTCCGGTAAAAACCGGTAAAAATAAATTTTACAAGAAGGATGAGCTCATTTGGGACCCAAAATATCGCTATCATAAATTTCATATTTCTCATTCAACATCGCTATTATAATATGAACACGTCCTCCATGTTCGTGTGCGAATATCAAAATGAATCACCCCACGAATGTGTGAACGGTAGTTCTCGACAGCATTCGTATACGAATGTTTCGTGGGATGTTTCGTCGAATGACGAGGCGAATAGCGAACGCGAATGTATAAATGCAGTAACTAAGGTTGCATACTAAGGTATCTATGACTATCTCGCCGCTAGTGCGCGCCCGGCCCCGCGCCGCTCGCTTGACAGATTAAAGCGAGACGGCAGACAGTTATTGTACTAATGAACGCTAAACGCAATGCATAAGGTTGAAATTAGGTTGTTTTCCAGAATAGTAGGTAAATAATATCTTGCCGGCCTTTTAAGAGGGAACAGGGTAATAGGGGAGGGTAAGGATGGGAAGGGAAGGGAATCGGGGAGGGTAGGGAAGGGAATAGGGTAGGGGATTGGGCCTCCGGTAAACTTACTGACTCGGCGAAACACAGCGCAAGGTGAGAACGTGGTATTTCTCCGGTCGAGCCGGCCCATTCGTGCCGAAGCATGGCTCTCCCACGTATATCCCTCGGAGACATGCATGTACTTACTTGTATTATCGAAGCAGCTTACTTCTCAAAGTAATGTCAAATGTGTGCCTTACGCTCTGGAGTTAAACACGATCAAAACGCTCAAAATGCCTCCTGTTTTGAGCGCTCTCCCTGATGCCACTCTTGGCAGGAAACTGCGCAAGACCGCGAAAAGTGGCGCAGACTCGGAGGCCAAGATCCTGAGGGTTGCTGAGCCATCGTAGTAAGTAAGTAAGTAATGTAAGTCGTCATCTATCTGCTAGGTTTGACAAAACGCACTTTAGAAGAGTGTCCTGCTTGGGATACAGAGCGGTGCAACCTTGATGACGAAATTGGCACATACATTTCTCTTCTAGCTGTTTTATCTACAACTCTGAATAGAGAGTGCTTATTCGGCTGTAGTCTCCTTTTGTGAGTCAATCATGGCACTAAAGGAGACTGCTGAACGAGATCGAGAGAGATCAGATCCTGCTCGACGTTTCCGTCGACATCATGGCAAATGGCAATGCTGCAAGTCAACAGAGCGTTTTGCTCCCTGCTAACTACTAGCTAGGGCTACATTATATGACGCCTCCGTGGTCTAGTGGTATAGAGCGCGGCTCTTGACTCGGAGGTCGTGGGTTCGATTCCTGCGTTGGAAACATGTTATTTTCAAGTTTGGTTAAGACAATGCAGGCTGATCACCTGATTGTCTGACAAGTAAAATGATCCATGCGTCGGATGGGCATGTAAAAAGTCGGTCCTGCGCCTGATCTCTCGCCAGTCGTGTCGGTCTTCCGTCCCATTGGGTTATGAGAGTGAAAGGAATAGAGAGTGCTCTAGTGTACTGCGCACACACTTGGGCACTATAAAATTACTCCTGCGTAGCTGGCCTGGTTTCAATGAAACCGGCCACCGTCACCGAAACCGGTGTGGGAGCTATTATATGAGGACATATAGTACCCCGGGATAGCTTTCTGAGTGAAGAGAGTGATCTTAGTGAAAAGCTCTGTTAAAGCAATGTGCTGGGAGATCAGCGGAAGTTGTTCGATAGAGTACCCGTGGCTCTTATATGTACGGAAGTCTGTCAATCGCAGGGGTTTAGTGGGTAAAAATCCCACATATCCTACCCAGGAATCTTTTTGAAGATTTCCCTTGCGTCAACAAAAAAAAGGTTTGACAAAACGCGACTAAATTTTGGAGGTCAGCCATATTCTGGCATCTGGCATCAACTTCTCTGATAGTAGACCATGGAACTCCCTTAGCAAGTATAGACTTGGCTTGCTTCATACAGTAGGAGACCAAAAGTATCAAATGCTCATATAACATTAATAAAATGTAATATTAAATTACGTACATTCTAAAAACAGTACGTATGATGTCATGTAATAAGTCAATTAGATTTTAATAACATAATAACTTGCCACCCGAAACCCAGTTCCCCCACTTTTCCCATCGTCCCCATCTTTCCCCATATTCCCCATCTTCCCCCATATCATAACGATTGATTTTGAATAAATCAATCGTTATGATATGGAGGAAGACTGATAAAATGAGAATACTGATGATGCCCGCAACTCCGTTGCGCCTAAATTCGTATATCGTGCGGGAACCGTACATTTTTCTAGGATAAAAAGTATCCTATGTCCTTTCCCGGGACTCAAAGTATCTCCATGCCAAATTTCAGCAAAATCGGTTCAGCGGTTTGGGCGTGAGGAGGTAACAGACAGACAGACAGACAGACGGACAGACACACTCTCGCATTTATAATATTAGTATGGAAGTATGGAAGTATGGATTTAAATACAATTGTGGAACTGTCATAATATTATCGATATAGTATTGACAGAGTAGACAGAATGATAATCAATTGCCATAATGGAGTTTGACATGACATGATGATAAAGAAATAATGTTGTGGTGACCTGTATATGGATAAGTGAAAATATATTTCGAAGACGCAAATGGAAGAACACGATAACCAACGTTTTAAAACATACGGACATTTCCTATTTTTTTCCTTTTAAATAATTTGAACATACCTTGTAACTTATTCTACTTCATCAGTCATCGCTCATCATATCGTCGCGAAATATTACATCACTTTTTGTAATATTTCGCGTTGCGATAGGGTACACTATCTTTAATATATTACTTATCTGCTACATATTTCACTTGCTTCTTGACATTTCACAATAGCTGAACTATCAGCTATTAAAAGAAAAAAAACAAATAACCTCCGTATAACCGTTTTGAAATGTGATCTAAGAAACAATTAGTGTCATTTTCATATTATAACGATGAACATTGAACATAATACTTCTTTTAGCGTCGCGTCGGGTAAAAATGTGCAATGCTTTTTCTTGTTTCGGAAGCATTTACCAAATTACGAAATTTTCCGGTTTCTTTACAACGGCAAGCAAATTTTGGGCTTACGTAGGAAGTTGTTTGTGTCGATAAGTGATTGGCTGTTGATTGCTTAGTTCTGCTACACACGTTACGATAAAACTACACAGTTTGGACACAGAAGAGACATCAATAGCTGTGTCCATACTATGCGCTTTCGTCTTCAATTTTCGTCATCTTATTTCATTCAACTTTCGTTTTGGCGCATTCAATAATTGAATGCGTCAACGAACGCAACGCCAACATTGTCATTTTTGTTTTTTGGATGCGGTCAGAGGGCTAGCGTCGCGGGCATGCCTCATGTTCACTGTTGACTGCGCTATAATGCATGCCCTTGGCGAACAGAAAAAGGCACAATGTGGACAAAGTTAATGAAAGAGTACTTGTACGAGTACTTAAAAAGTGTCGAGACGGAATATCTGTTGTGAAAAATTAAGCTATAGTTCTACCACAGATTACTAAATCGTTGCTAATTTCTACTATAAACCTAAAAGTATAATATTTTACATCACACAAGTATTTTACTATGATGCTATGTTTTTTGTTAAATTTTCTTCGCTTTTAAACGTAATAAAAACAGTTATGGAGTTGGGTCAGCGTGGGATGAATATTTTCATTAATATAATGGCTGAATACTTTAGTCTTCTGTAGCCGAACTGTGTAGTTACATCGTTGCATAGTGTGTAGAGGGTTATATCTATGCTACTGATAATACTTAAGTGAATGTTGATCAGATCAAACAAAACAAATTTTTCTGTAAGTACTTACATTTAACAAGTCTTTACGGTACAAAGAAATAACAACCTTATAAAAAAGTTGGAAAAACTTTTTTGTCGCAAAAAATAATATCGTTTATAAGATCTTTTTTATCACACTTTGTTCTGAGTTAAACAATTTATTTTTATAACAGACCTTATTCTTAAGTCAGAACGAATCTACCTTATTTGTTCGGGTTATGTCAAGTCATTAGTCGTGACTCGTGATATTCTGTTGGCTGACCTGACATAGCCCGACCAAATTACGTACTTAAGTTATTTGCCTATGAATGAATGTATTTGATAGTGCTTTAAATATTAAACTATGTTTAATACATATAATCCATACTAATATTATAAATGAGAAAGTGTGTCTGTCTGTCTGTCTGTCTGTTACATCTTCACGCCCTAACCGCTGAACCGATATTGCTGAAAGGCATGGAGATGCTTTGAGTCCCGGGAAAGGACATAGGATACTTTTTATCTCGGAAAATTTTGTTGCAACGGAGTTGCGGGCGTTATCTAGTAATTAAGAGCTCACCTGACTCTAAAAATCAAACATCGTTCTTCTCTCTTCACACTCACGCCCGTCTTTAATATTTTTTTTTTTTTTTTTAAGATTTAATGGCCTGGTAACGAGACCTTTAAGCCAAGTCTTTTTAAAGGGTTTTTAATTTATTTTATATTTATATAGTTCCCACTGTATTTTTAATATATTTGTACAAAGCACCATAACACTTTCGGTTTTTTAGGAAATCACTTAATTGGCGGCGGGAGGTATCACTTTCTTCAATAATTTCAGTTGCCAACACTAGTCTATGAAAGGTGAATCTTGAACAGTTGAAAAAAATGTGATTCATGTCGGCGTTCTCTTCGTTACAAAAAGTGCAATTATTGCTGCTTATTATGTTCAATCTCGCAAGGTGTGCAGGTGCAGTGTTATGACCAAATCTGAGTCTGTTTATTGTTGTGATAAAGTCACGGTTCGCTATCTTCAGCTCATTGTACCATGGATTTGTCGGTAATTTTCCTTGAATTTGTCCATACCACTTGCCTTTAAGTTTTTGGTCTTCTTTCCAAAATTCTTCCCAAACGTTTCTTACAGATATTTTCACATTACAATAAAAATCGGTCATAGGAACATTTACAATACTTTTGACATCTAGGGCATTGACCCCATCATATGCAGTTTTATCTGCTATTTCATTTCCAAAGATACCTTTATGTGCAGGGACCCACATAAAGGCTATTGTTATACCTTTATTTTCCAGTCGCCACACAAAGTCTTTGATAAAATAAATGATATAGTTAGTTTTAAAACTAAAATTGACATTCTGAAGACAATTAATAAGACTTAGAGAGTCTGTTAAGATCAGAAAATATTTACAATTATTTACACCGTTTATCAATTTTAAGGCTTCAAAAACTGCATATGCCTCTGCTGTAAAAATAGAACATTGCATATCTAGAACAAAACTTTGAGCAAAGTCCCTTTGAGAATCATAAATAGCACTTCTCACATAATCATCACCCTTACTACCATCAGTATAGATTGTATAGTACTTGTTATTTTCTTCTAAAAACGCAAGGATGTCTGAATTGTTATTGATAGATTTTGTTATGACCAGAATAGGATGTATTATACTTCTATACGGATGCATGTAACATGACCAATGTGAATACATTTTGATATTTGAATAAAGAGATTGTATTTCTAGGAAAATCCGGCACAAAGTTGGGGACAGCCCAGTCAGAAGATCATGAGGTGAAGCTAATGGACCATCTGTGATGATTGGGTGAGGTATGATTCTATTTATAATTTGGTAGTTATTTGATGAAAGTAGCTTAATACAATATCTTTCAGCAAGATAAAGACGCCTTAATATCAGAGGCATAATACTTGTTTCGACCTCCATGGCCCTTATGGGAGTCGAACACATTGCCCCTGATATAATCCTCAAAGCTCTATTCTGTATTACATCTAACTTTAAAGTATGAGTGCTATTCAGATAGGCTAAAGCACTGTAATCAAAATGGCTTCTTACAATAGACTTGTACAGCACTGAAAGTACTTTGGGATCTGCTCCCCATGAAACACCTGCAAGACATCTTAAAATATTAATACCCTTGATGGCATTTCTTGATATATATTTAATATGATCCTCAAAAGATAATTTTTGATCAATGTTAACACCTAGGAATTTATGTGAGGTTACTCTTCGAATAATCTCACCATTATAAGTTACATCAGCAGATGGCGTGTCTTTTCCAAATATCATTAAATTACTTTTACTAGCATTAATTTTTAAATTTAATATTTGCTGATAATATTTTCTCAATTGGATTAAACAAGCATTAATCTTTTCTATAGCTACTGATAAATTAATATCTGAACAATATAAAACTAAATCATCTGCAAATTGAAGGATATTTACATTTTTAATATTTACATATTTACATATCTCCCATATATACAAATTATATAACAAAGGTGATAATGTTGCACCTTGCATTGTGCCCTTAGATACAGTCCGGGGCCCATGTAAAATATTATTATGCTTAACATACAATACTCTGTCAGTGAGGAAATTATAAATCCATTTACACACATATCCGGGTACTCCAGCATTACTAAGTACCTTAACTAGTATACCAGGGTCCACATTATCAAATGCGCCCTGGACATCTAAAAATACACAAACAGTATGTAATTTATTGCCCTTTGCATTTTTCAGATCATGGATGAGAGAAATGAAGCTGTCTGAACAACTTCGTCCTCTACGGAACCCATACTGAATTTGAGGAATGATGTTATGAGATTCTGCGTACCAATCCAGGCGGTTCTTTAGCATATTTTCAAATATCTTACCAATACATGACGATAAAGATATTGGCCGATAAGAACTGGCCTCCTCTGGTGGTTTATCTTGTTTAAGTATGGGTATCACACATTGAGTCTTCCATGAGATTGGTATCAGTTTTTTAAGCCAAAGACAATTTAAAATACACAGTAATATTTTTTGGATAGATTCTGGTAGTTCTTTTATTAATATATACGGAAAATCGTCCAAACCAGGGCTAGTATTTTTTCTAGATTTTATACTTGTTAAAAATTCTGACCATGAGAAAGGATCCAATAGAAATCCTGATTGTGGATTTTCATTGTCCGTCTTTAATATGCCAGGTGAAAAAGGACGGCGCGGAATCATCGCCGAGTTAGTTTTACTTGAATAAAAGACGAACTATAATGATTATGAAAAAAGTGTTTTGAGCAAATTTAGGTTTTATCAATACCTTTTTAGATATTAAAAAATATTAAAGAAAAGACAGCAAACTTCGAAGATCCAAGCAAAAATGTGTCTAAAACAAGGTTTTTTGTAAAAAAGAAACTATCGAGCATTTTTTGAGTAATCGTGTTTTCGTCTTGAGCATTTAATTTTTATGAACTGAAGTTACTTGTGTCAAAAAATCAGTTGTCTAGACCTTACAGATTTTGAGATCTAGGTTAAAGTATGTAGTCAAGTTAGGGTCTTATGGGCTCTTAATAAGTTTTATATCTACCAAGTACCAGGTCTAAAGCGACTGTACTTAGTATTTTAAGTTTCAACAACTTTGAAAGATTACCTTAAACAGGACACCATTACACCATGTACAACCATTTGATGATGACAAATTGCACGCAAACTGATGTACGGCCCCATGATAATGCACTTAGCGTGTCTCCGGGGTGATGGGGGTACGGGACTTATGGGGTTCGGGAGTTATGGGGTCCCGGAGTTATGGGGGTCTGGAGGGTTTGCAAGTTATGCGGACGACTCTGGGAATGCTGGCATGAGTTCCCGGGGCGCGAGCCAACCCTAATTGTCTGCTCGGCGCCATAGACAATACGATTAGGGCTGCCGCACGATACTTACTGTGATTTTAGAAATCGGTCCTTACATAATAATAATACTCGTTCTGGTGAAGAGACCATACATAAGGGGTTAAAAGTGCGGTTTTTCGTGCCACTTGACTGCACATTAATTTACCTAAATTAGCACTTAAGCCCCCGTAGACAAGTGGCAAAACGCTAACGCTAACGCTAGCGCTACAAAATGTATGGATTTGACATTAGTATTCGCTAGCGAAGCGATGACTTATGTCAAATCGCATACATTTTGTAGCGCTAGCGTTAGCGTTAGCGTTTTGCCACTTGTCTACAGGCCCTGTTCTGGTAGTGAAAGAAGCCCCCTGGATGAAAGTACTTGTAACCTAATCCTTTAGCCAAGTTGTCATTGCTAATTACCAAGTCAATGTTCCAAAAACTGTAAGTAATAATCAGAATTAATAAAAGTGTGAAGAGACATAGCGTTTATCGCTGGCAAGTGGCAACATTGTAATAACCTAAGAGTTTTTTAATAACTTTTTAGTTCAACGGTTTTTTCATATAAAATACTACTTGAGTATCAGCCCTGTTTAACAAACATGAAATCGATATTATAGTTAATGCGCTGTGACGACTGATTGCCGCGGATACATCGTTACAAATAGAGTGCTCCAATATCTAAAAACTAAAAACAAACTGTCTGACATGATGAGAGGCGTCTATAAATAAAGATAGAACCTTCTTGCAGGCTTTGTTAGTAATTTAATAGAGTAATGACACGTTATCATTAAAATGATACCACAAAATTCTGTGGAAAGTACCTTTTAACAGCTTGGTACCGTGGGACCTTAATAGATACCAAAATTCATTAAGGGCTTCTATACTGGTAAGTACTGGATAGGCTATCCACAACCTATCTGACAAATAGAATAATGAGTATCTGTCAGATAAGTTGTGAATAGCCTATCCAGCACTTATCAGTAAGTGGTGAAAAAGCCCCTTAACCTATCAACTCCGCAAAAACACGATTTCTTCAAAATTTTCTCGTTAAAAAAAATCACAAACATCCATCTAATTTTCACAATTTTTTCATTTATTGCCATAACCGTACATTGAACTAAGTTAATATTTTAACTCACTGTATAAAATTCTGTTATTGAGAAACCGACCTAGCGGATTTTTAAAATTTTGTATAATTATCGAGTTATTGAGAAAAAACTAATTTGGCGATGAATCCGCGTCGTCATTTTTCACCTGGCATATAAAAGACGGGCGTGAGTGTGAAGAGAGAAGAACGATGTTTGATTTTTTGGGTTAGGTTAGGTTAGGTTAGAGGGCCTAACCCTCTTAATACAGAACCGTACGGTAGACAGAGTAACTAATAAGCTTTGATAACCCTATCACAAATAATCCTAGCTACTGCTTATATAAAAACTGCTGCTACTTGTAAACAAAGGATCAATTTAACTTTCCACAAAGACTTTATACCGTTTTAAAATGTCGTGGTGGAGCGCATGCAATGTTGTAAAACCCGTGTTTGTGAAATAAAATATTCTGAAAGTCTCTCACGCACGAAGCGGTGGCTCTCACGAAAGGTTTTTAATTCGATTTTAATGTTTCGCGGCGGAATAAATTAAGAGTGTTTAAAATTCAATATAAAAGTCAGCTCATAAAGCCTGTCCATGTTGGCTAATCTATATATATATATATATATATATATATATATATATATATATATATATATATATATATATATATATATATATATATATATATATATATATATATATATATATATATATATATATATATATATATATATATATATATATATAAAAACTCAAAGGTGAATGACTGATTGACATAGTGATCTATCAACGCACAGTCCAAACCACTGGACGGATCGGGCTAAAATTTGGCATGCAAGTAGATGTTATGACGTATCCGCTAAGAAAGGAAATTGATAAATTCCAATCCCAAGGGGTTCAAATAGGGGATGAAAGTTTGTATATAATAATACTTCTTAACGCGAGCGAAGCCGCGGGCAAAAGCTCGTGGTGTATAAATAAACAAGAATATCCATACTAATATTATAAATGTTAAAGTGTGTCTGTCTGTCCGTCTGGTCCGTCCGTCCTTGCGTCCATCCTGTCCTGCCTGTTACCTCTTCTTCTTTTGCCTTGTAAACGACTGAACCGATTATGCTGAAATTTGGCATGGAGATACTTTGAGCCTAGGAAAGGACATAGAATACTTATCCCGGAAAATATACGGTTCCCGTGTGATAAACAAATTGCAGAGTTTGTCCAAAGAGGATTTTGACTGCATAAGGCAGTCAAAATCTCTTTCTAAAGTGAAGATCTTCTATTCTGAATATTTATCTTAAAAACTCATTACTGCATCGCGTTCCAGTGTAAACTAACCCATAGGTTATTTGCAATTAAGATTTTGCGGTTTATTGCTTAGGAAGTGACGGTTATAAGCGACGTTGAAGGAAAAGGAAGCCAATTAATTATTTGTGTTAAAAACTATGATTGGACTCCAGAGTTGTGCCTTCTTAAGTGTTATAAGAAATAAGAACGCTGTTTTCTTGATTAGAATATCAGAGGCCCTAGCCAAGCCAAGTATCTTTCGTTCAAAACGATGACAAATTCGTTACAAAATGTATGCGGTTTGACATAAGTCATCGGTAAATGATATTTCTTTTGCGAAAACTAATATCAAATCCCATATTATATTTTGATAACGAATTTCGTCATCGTTTTTAGTGATAGGGACTTTGGCTACGGCCTCAGTTTATTCGTGAGTTTAATAATTATTGTGCTATAATTTCCTTAGCACAAAGGTCCCTTCCTAGTACCCGGGCGTCAAAATCTCAGAATCAGTCATATTTAAAATAATTTCAGCAGCTTAATCATGAAGACATGACATTCAGACCGACAAACAAACATCACTTCGCATTAATAATATATGGATTACATCTGAACGGGGTGAGAGGTGTATTATCTCAATTCATTCAATATTTACGTCCAAAGAAATACTACACGACGCATGCGCGCCGGAGACGTAGCATCCTAATAAAACGTAGACTCCGAAATACAACTCAGTATACTGGCTAGTGTCCATGACGTCATGAATCCGACGCCATACTATACCTAATGTATGAGATTTCATACAACACATCACAAGCGCCATAATACAAAGCGACGCGTAATATGAAATCTATCTTCGCTGTATAAACTAGCGAATACAATATGGCTAAACGCTCTTGTGTGAGGGAAGTGTGACGTATTAGTAATATCAGCAATAACAATATATCAACAAAGTCATATACTTTAGTTCACTATATTGGACTGGCCGCTAAAATTGGGATCGAGTTGATTCGTTCCCAAAACATCGGCTTCATGGCGTCACGAGCACTAGCCAGTATACTGGGTAAATTTCAGAACACACCCCTAATAAAATAAGGAGCACCCCGTCCCCTCCCGCCTTCCGCTTCCTACCCCTCCGTCGCCCGAGTGCATACTAAGGCTATTGATCTACATATTGTAAATGTTAATTATTGAGGTTAAAGGTCGCGGCTTCGAGTTCAGCGGTTACCGAGGACATGGGATGTCTTTTAGTCTTTGTGAAATTTTTATTAAAATCGGACAGGTGGTTTCGAAGCCTAGCTGATGCAAATATATAATTCACTATTCAAATTGCAACAATTTAGATTTTTCAACCGCAATCCCAGACTAAGACTCTCTCTTGTGTCTTCCCTCTTTGTCAAAGAGGGAAGATTTTATAGAAGAGATTTTATACGTGGGAGAGCCATGCTTCGGCACGAATGGGCCGGCTCAACCGGAGGAATACCACGTTCTCACAGAAAACCGGCGTGAAACAGCACTTATGCTGTGTTTCGCCGAGTGAGTGAGTTTACCGGAGGCCCAATTCCCTACCCGATTCCCTTCCCTACCCTCCCCTATTCCTTTCCCATCCCTACCCTCCCCTATTACCCTATTCCCTCTTAAAAGGCCGGCAACGCACTGATGCTGCGAGTGTCCATGGGCGACGGAAGTTGCTTTCCATCAGGTGACCCGTTTGCTCGTTTGCCCCCTTATTTCATAAAAAAAAGAGGGAAGACAATAGGGTCGTAAAATAATCATAACATCCTAATTTCCTTAAAGAAAACAAATCTGATATTTTACACAAAAGGCATGACTCAGTTTTATTCTCATACACTATTGCACCCAATGAGTAAACATTATTACAACTAGATGTAGCCCGTAAGTACGTTGCGCCTAAATTCGTTTACCGCGCAGAGGGCCTAGACAAGTGGCAAGCGATTATTGTAAACGGTAACAAAATGTATGGGATTCGACGTTAGTATTCGCTAGCGAAGCGATGACTTATCAAATCGCATACATTTATTTTTTATTTACTCCTTTATTCAAAGCATTACAATATACAAGAAAAACGTGACATAGTTGGGGACATTTTGTTGGCGTTTACGATAATCGCTTGCCACTTTTCTAGTAGGGCAGGAATCGTAAATTTTTCCGGGATAAAAATATCCTATGTAATATCCCGGGACTCAAAGCATATCCATACAAAATTTCAGTAAAATCGATTCAGTGGTTTGGGCGTGAAGAGGTAACAGACAGACACACTTTCGCATTTATAATTTGAATTGTACGCTAAATGCTTTCTATTTACTCTATCTCTATGATACGTATACATTATTTATATACATCAGGAAGCGGCTCGTCGGATGTTGACAGCGACAATATCCCGTCGACGTGACATGACGATTACCTGCTCATCATCAGCATCAGCCATGTCTAGCATTATCACTTTGTCTCAATGTGATTATGTATGAGCGGAACGTTCTTCAGGAACTTTTTATTTTATGCTTTAAATAGCTTGTACTATTTTTATGGTCTCACTCCATATCTTTGTAAAAAATCATTTCATTTGTATATTAGTTTCGGGGCCTTTTTAAAGCTTCTCAAAATGTTTTCTCTTTAGTTATATTGGTATTATTGGTATGTAAAAAATATCTAATAAAGAAATAAAAATATAATAATATAGCTTATATACTTAAGCAGTAGAAGTGTAAAATATCAAATAGCAAACAAAATAACACAGATCTTGCGTTGGGTTCTACGATAAGCTACGTCGTAGACGCTCTACGCCGTAGCACGTTCGTAGCGGGCCTACGCCATTGTAGCGACATTTAAAAGTACTAATGAATAAGTACAGTTTTTTTTTTATAACGCTAATATACCACATTATTAAAGTTATAAAATGTATCTTTCTGTCAGTCTGTGTATATCTCTTCACAGTTAAACGGCTAAACTGATTCAGATGAAGCTTGGTGCGAAAAATCTTTGAGAGACAGGAAAAAATGTATGGTTTAAGGGCGATAAACTAATTCTTATCTAGCTGCCTATAATTCAGTATACCACTTTGACCCTTATAGCCATTGTATTAATTAGTGAGCAAAATATCAGTACCTTTGTAACAATATTGTAGGAGCTGAACTATGATAACTATGTTTAGTTGGCTTTATTTTCGGTATAAAATCATATTAATTCCTTCTCAATCAATCAACCATAAATATAATTTAGGAATCTATTGGTTGTTTGTGTTTTCTTTTATCGTAACCTACAATTACTTACATTGGGGACAGTTGAGTCATGTATAATAGAAAGCATTTAGAATAATTATTCTATACACATTTATAGAATTGTAGTATTGATATAGAACTACTTGGATTGTTTAGTAATATTATTCTTATTTTGTGTATTTCGAGGAACTTACCGAAGTCTCTTACGCTGAAAATGGAGCCCGTGGAAATAATTTTGCCGTTTGGTCCTGAAGTTTTAGAGCCTATTCCATGCGCAGAAAAAATATTTACTTCTCGTTATACAATGTGTCCCGACACCGGTGTCCGATCCTTTAGTGTAAAGCTTAAATGGCTGCGATTTTACAACCTGAAAGAGAGATAATATTTGAGAGCAAATTTGTTGATGAAATATGTCATACATCACGACATTAAAGGAACGGAGACCGGTGTCGGGACACATTGTATATGTATTAGTAAAAACTAGTATCATTTAACTTGATAACTTTATAAAACAAAAACTAATAAAATTGTTATTGTTCATTTTAAGGTATGAACAAAGTGCGGATGAAAAAGACCAGACATTTTTTTTTTGTAAAGAGAATTTCAAATTATTTTTTTTATAACATTTCGCGCACACATCAAGTTCAGCCAGTATTTTATGTTTTTTAATAAAATGGTTATCTTCTAGTACATTCGACGTTGCGTGCGGCGCGCCCAGACCCATTATCTGTTTTAATTAACGTTATATAATTAATATTCGTCCACAATTAGTCGCTCGTTTGCATGCCGAGCAGAGGGGTAGATAACACCCAGACTGTTTGGTGTTAGACTTTTAGACTCGCTGAAGGGTTGACACGCAATAAAACAAACTTTAGTATTATTTATTTTTTTATAAAATAATTGAGGGGCAGACCTTTGCCCACACAGGCTCTTAAAAAAAGGCGGCAAACGAGCAAACGGTTCACCTGATGGAAAGCCCATGGACTCTCGCAACAATAGAAGAGCTGGAGGTGCGTTGCCGGCCGGACTAGTATTTTGATTGATAAGTGTAGAGAGGTATATTGATCTTGCCCATGATCAACGTTGATGAATGATCAATGAAGTCATGGTGGCAATCAATCAACTAAAATTGAGCGTGTGTGTAACTTTTGGACACGATAGATAATAATCATTATATCCACTACGCGACTAGGCGACTGCTAAGCGGGAGCGTCAAGTTGCGTCAAATTGTCAAATATGTGTTTTGAATCAAAACACACATTTGACCTTCCTTACTCTTGAATCACTCTATTAAAGCAAACCGCATCAAAATCCGTTGCGTAGTTTAAAAGATTAAAGAGAACAAAGGGACATACGGACAGAAAAAGCGACTTTGTTTTATACTATGTAGTGATTAGCTTGAAGGCGCGCGATGTTCAATATCAACCCTAGACGGTCATTATTATTACGCAATGTGTGATATTGCGCAATAAAATTGATCATCTAGGGGCCCCGCCCGCTATGACATACGACTTTTTCTTAAAATATTTTTCTTCTATACTTTCAATTTACTTTCATTCGATTTGAAACAATAAAATAAGTGAACATTTTGAAACTATTCGTAGTTTTACTGCAGGTAGCCTGTGTCAGACATTTTGTTGGCATAATAGTTTAAAAAGTATGTACAAACCGCCATTAAAAACTGCAAAATTTAAATACTCTGTCACGCGCACATGCGATCAATGCTATACGCTTTTGTTACAGTTTTTTTTTTTGTTGAATAAATGTAGACGCTATTTTTCAATTCAGCTTAACACCAAGCCAATATAAATGTTACTGAATACGAACATTATCTAATATATAAAAATAAGTCGGGTTTTCCTTCCTGACGCTATAGCGGAGTTATAACTCCAGAACGCACGAACCAATTTCCACGGTTTTGCATTCGTTGGAAAGGTCTCGGGCTCCGTGAGGTCTATAGAAAAAAAATCAGAAAAAACTTCAAGAGAAAAGCAGGAAAACAAGCATAACAACATTTGCCGAGACAGCTAGTTATTTATAAGCGCGAAAGTGTATTTTTCTGACACCTCTTTGCCCTTAAACAGCCTAAACAATTTAGATGAAATTTTGTATGAAGGTACTTTTAGTCCCGGAAAAGGAAATGGGATAGTTTTTCTTTCGAAACATAATATTATACTGTTCCACATAAAAAACGAGATTCGATAATACGAAGTTGCAACATCCAATCTAAAAAAATGGCAACTTTAAGAGTTAAGTCATATTTACTTATCATATTATACCCCATCAGTTGTAGGCTGTACCGAGGCAGGCGCGGCGCTAACGAGTTAAGCAGAACAAAAATACCTCATCGTACTACGCAGGGTTAAACTGGGTACAAAAATACCCCATAGGTAACTCGTGGGTGCAGTCACCCAGCGTTTAGGGGTTAAATACGGGCGGGCCTGTTTGACCGCTGCACTTTATGTGTTTGACATGACTTTATAACTCTTTAACGTGGATAGAAAAGGGGTTAAGTTTATGAGGAAAATTTTCTAGAATCCTTTTGGTAATTACTGCTTAACTATACTTATTTTTTTTTATGAAATAAGGGGGCAAACGAGCAAACGGGTCACCTGATGGAAAGCAACTTCCGTCGACCATGGACACTCGCAGCATCAGAAGAGCTGCAAGTGCGTTGCCGGCCTTTTAAGAGGGAATAGGGTAATAGGGGAGGGTAGGGAAGGGAAGGGAAGGGAATAGTTGAGGGTAGGGAAAGGAATAGGGTAGGGGTTAGGGGATTGGGCCTCCGGTAAACTCACTCACTCGGCGAAACACAGCGCAAGCGCTGTTTCACGCCGGTTTTCTGTGAGAACGTGGTATTTATCCGGTCGAGCCGGCCCATTCGTGCCGAAGCATGGCTCTCCCACGTAACTAACTTAGGTATTTTTTTTTTTTCATAATTTCTTTAAGTATTTGTTTGAAAGCACTAATCGAACCACTGAACCGATTTTTATGTTATTTAGCACACACGTAGAGGACATACCACTTAAGCTACTGTATTTGCGGAAAAATGCACAGTTCCCTTTGACTATATTCAAGGTATTTTTCTGACTTTGAAATTACCAAAATGCCTGACAAGCACTATTCACTGTAATGTGAAAGTTAGTAGGGATGCATGATGTTTGTTACTGTCACGTTCGACGTCTTTATATTATTTGACCCTCGTCTTTCGACCCTTAAAACTTAGGCTATTTATCCTCATCCAACGTGAATAACAATGTAGAAGAATAAATATCTCAAGTAATGGAGGGGTGCAACTTTGAATAAATCGGCAGATCCGTGATCTTGCGACAGGTAAGCAACAGGCGTTTGAAAGCAAATGTTGCACAATATTTGGGGGCTAAGCCCCCACGCTTTCTTTCTTTTAAATCCTTTCAACTGTGACCGCGCTCTAGGAGGCGGGCGATGTCAAAAATGCGCGTATCTGTCCCTTGAGCTTGATTATCACCTTCGAGTTTTATTTTAACCACATCATATGGTAAACTATATCTTTACCGCTCGAACTTGCACAAAGCGTACCTAAAATAACGAAGATGGGGTATAGTCACATTATTAAATTTAGTCACTTCTCATGACTCTTTAGAGTCACGAGTAATCGTCGTAAGTGTGTTTTAACACACTTACGACGATTACTAGAAGACTGTAAAGAAGATTGTCTAAGAATCGCGCGCGTAAAGCTTTGTTTTTTTGTAAAGCTTGTGGGGTGAAAAAAATGTAGGGGGATGAAAAAAATGGCCAGGGGAGATGACGATGATGATAGAGGTACAACATGGCTGACATTTATGAAGCAGCAACGACGCCGGGAAATGAGGTACACATCCTACTAATACCTATCGATTGTCCGATTGCTGTGTCACATCTATGTTTATTGTATTGCTTGCAAAAGAGTTCGAACCTTTTCGTATGGAGCGTGGCATACCTAATAAGTTTCAAGTATTTAAAATGTCGTATTTGACGATTGGCGTATGTTTAATAGGTGTACACTGTACACCAACCTATGAAACATACGCCAATCGACAGAGAAAATGATATTACAAACAACAAGTGGTAGGCAACATGTAGTTCAACATTCTGAAAATATTTGATTCAAATTTATTCAGAAATAAAACAATTTTTATTTTTATTTTATTTTAACAAATACTTGATAAAATGTCGTAAATGTTTTAGGTTGTATCTTAAATGTATCTAAAATGTTATTTATTTTATATTTTCAAACTGAAATAACTCAGAAAGTATATTATTTATGACATTTATACGTGGGAGAGCCATGTTATTTTGCCATATAAATTATTTCTAGTATTAATATAAAAAGTAGATAAAAACCTATTCTCAGGCCTAACGAATGTACTGTATAAAATTTTTCATTAAAATCGTTTGAGCCTTTTTGGAGGAGTTCGCGCACTAACACTGTGACACAAACACACTTATTCTATTCCATTACAGACTACCGTGTACTTTTTAGGGTTCCGTACCCAAAGGGTAAAAACGGGACCCTATTACTGAGACTTCGATGTCTGTCCGTCTGTCTGTATCTCAAGAACCGCTGTAGCTAGACATCTGAAATTTTCACAGATTGTGTATTTCTGATGCCGCTATAACAACAAATACTAAAAACAAACTTAAATTAATATTTAAAGGGGCTCCTATACAACAAACGTTATTTATTTTGGTATTTTTTGCTCGATATCAATAATGGCAACACATAGGCTTGTAATATTCATGAAATATTCAATTGTATTTTTACTTTAATAATTAATATTAAAATTTAATTAAATTAAATAATTAAGAGGGGCTCCCATACAAAAACACAATTTTCAGCCTATTTTTGCTCTATTGTGGTACGGAACCCTTTGTGCGCAAGTCCAACTCGAACTTGGCCGATTTGTTTAGGGATGTAGGCTGTAGCCAAGGAAATTGTTAAAATATTCCAATTTGGAACTCCATTTCCGTCCAACGCGGCACGTGTTGAGAGAGAGGGCGATATAGAAAGAGATGGCAATACAAAGAAAGAATTCCATCACAGAGACTTGAAATTGATGAAATTAAATAATTAAAACATTCTTTTATTGGGCTCTATTCTTTTATTGAAATGTATATGAGAGGTCTAATTATATTATTTACTAAATATTTAGAAGCATTAACAACAACTCTTATATATGTTACAGGCTGTAACATATATAACTTACAGCTAATTAAAATTTATAGCCGAACTGCGGCTACAAGTAGTTTTACCCGGCTACAACTAGGTGTAGCCCGCCACATGCGGTTAAACTTAGGTATGTCCTACTTATCTTCGGTTACAACTAGGTTTAGCCTTCATTATAGCGGCTAGAACTAGGTGCAGCCACACACCGGTGGTTAAACTTAGGTGTATCTGGGGGCACGGCAGTGCCCCCTCCAAGTCGAGCAAAAAAGCGGCACGGCCGTACCATCCTTTTCTCGAACCAATTCAGGCTCTTTTTGACCCCCTATAACTTCATTGTTGATAAACCAACAAGCCTGAATTTTCAGTTGCTAAGCAAGCATTGTATAAACACGCTATATTTAAAATTTTATCCAATTTGAACGAGCAGTTTAAGAGCTGTAACTTATTAAAGTTTCTTAATTTCGTCACTGACTGACTGACTGACTAACTGACCGATCAGCAAAAGTCTAAGGCACTTGTAGCAGAGATAGAACCTTCAAACTTAGAATATAATTAGTGTTTAGTGTCTAAATTAAGGAAAAATTCAAATATTTCAAAACTTCTGTCCAGTTTTCTAGATACACTAACTTCGTAAATAACTTTGTAATCCCATATAAATGTATAGGATTACAAAGTTACATTTGCGGTTTATGAATCATTGTACCCGTACCATCAATATCTCCGGTTTATCGTCGGTAGAGAGATACCTAGCTAGTGTTTAGTGTCTTAATTAAGGGAAAACCTAATAAACATGTCATAATTACTGTCCAGGCTTCTTCTCCTTTCTCTAACTTCGTGAATAACTTTGTAATCCCATATAATACATGTATAAGATTACAAAGTTACATTACTTGCAATTTATGAATCATTGTACCGGTACCATCGATATCTCCGTACTTATATTCGAAGGAGTAATAGTTGTAGATAGGTATATATATACAGGGTGTAACAAAAATAAGTGATAATACTTTAGGGTGTGTACGTGTTCCTTGTAGAGAGTTCACTGTGAAAGTAGCAGCGCTGAAAGACCAAAAAAATTTTTCACTTTTGTATGGGGAAACTCGTGACGCTCGGGCCCTTGCCCATACAAAAGTGAAAATTTTTTTTCGTCTTTCAGAGCTGCTACTTTCACAGTTAACTCTCTACAAGGAACACGTACACACCCTAAAGTATTATCACTTATTTTTGTTACACCCTGTATATATATGAAGCACTTGCTTTTGCCCGTTACTCTTGATTCTTTCAACTAAGTCTACGTCAAAAATCAAGACGATTGGTTGCTTCGCTAGGCCGTGAAGGAAGGACAATCAAACAAACAAACAAACACACTTTCGCAATTATAATCATATTAGTATGGATATTGGGTAGTCATGAAAGGCATGTAGTATAGTAATACTGTATACATAATGATTATATTATTATTAATTGTAAGTTTTATTTATTTCTTTAAAAAATCGTTATTGATATATTTATAGTAGTAAAATACTGTACCAAAAAGTAGAAAAGAAGGACTCTACAAAAAGAAGTAAGATCCCATCAAAAACATCCTGTAAAAAAACCAAGTCTCGCAACTCAGTTTTTATACCGTAAAAATTTATGAGATCCATGCAATACCAAGTCGGTTAATTTATTCAGTCCCTACTCGTACCTAGGGGACCTTCTGTCTCATGTTAGTACGTAAGTAGTTAATATCATATAAATATTAAAAATCTTTTACGTTTTAAATAAATAGATCGACTTGGACATCGCATCGCATATATATATATATATATATATATATATATATATATATATATATATATAAAACTCAAAGGTGACTGACTGACTGATTGACATAGTGATTTATCAACGCACGGCCCAAACCACTGGACGGATCGGGCTGAAATTTGGCATGCAGGTAGATATTATGACGTAGGCATCCGCTAAGAAAGGATTTTAATAAATTCCAACCCCAGGGGGTTCAAATAGGGGATGAAAATTTGTATATTCTTCTTAACGCGAGCGAAGCCGCGGGCAAAAGCTCGTCATAAATATTATGGATTGAAAATTAGCATTTGGTTTGTAAGGTAGAGCATTATAATTATTATAATGTTGAAGAATTGCAATAGATTTTTTTCTACAAAATAAATGGCACCACTTCAAGATTTTGGCGTCAACCTACCTTTTCAACCTTTTCAACTACCTTTTCTAGCATGTAATAACTTTCTTCTGTCCAATATTATAATTTATGTCGTGACTTCGTGACGTATCCTGACTGTAAAATATTCATTTCTAAATCGAATTATCTTTTTTTACATTAGGTAGTAGTTTATTTAAGTAACAGGTAAGTACACAAAAAAGCTACCAAGACTAGGTAAGTTTTAACCCCATATTCTCACGAGAAACCATATTGTTACTAGTTTACTACCCCTCGGAGTTACACAATAAACATTTTAGCATTTATAAAAAAAACATTTGAAATTCTTAACAGCTGTGTCGGACACGATCCCCGCTGGGCATTTTTTTCAAGCAAGCCATCGCGCGTAACAAATATGACGTATTGTTTTGTTTTCACATTATTATTTCTTCGTAATTTTACATTATTTAGCAACAAAGACATTATATTTTCATATAAACTGTACAAATATTGAAATATTGATACTATCCTGATGATCCACTGCAAAATTAGATTTATCTAGTATTCTTCTGCGTTACTTATGTCTATATAGCTAAACTATAGACCTACAGAAGTTATATCTAAGCTTTATATTATAAAACCCCAGCTCACAGGCAATTGTTACCAATTTCGTCCAACAGCAAACTTTTGGAGCGTTGTGATCGCGGTATTTTCCATTGTTGAGCTCTGATAGCGATACTCGTAAATAAAAGAGTGCAAATTAGGCATGCAAGCGACGAACAATGCATGATGGAGGCGGGTCAAACATTTTTTATTCAACACGCTTGCCAAGCGCGACCATTTGGCAGGACTCGCTGGCAACACTGAGTGAAACAGGGCTGCCAACATTACAATTACACGCTACTCAATTTAATACGTGTGTAAAGCGTTCGCCAGCCCTGAAACTTGAAAGCAACGAATGCAAAGTGCCAACATACAAATTAACGTATAGTATCACAAAAGCGGTACTTTCAGTACTTCTATACATAAAAATATACTCTAAAACAACCCTAGCCCCTAGGTCAATTCTTATGTGACAATTTTTTTTAATCTATGGACGCTTCACATCACGTCAGTCTGGCCCCATGCTAAGTACCTAAAGGACTTGTGTTACAGGTACCAGACAACGAAAATATATTTAATACTTTTATACTATACATATATTTAAGATTTTTATTATATCATACACATGTTTAATACACATTCAGACCCGGGAACATTGAAAACTTTTTGTTTCGTCGGCGGGATTAGAACCCGCGACCCCCGGCTTGAGCTACCAACGCGCTCACCACAGCCACAGAGGTCGTCGAATGTGACAATTCAATATTAATTCAGCTTCGTTTCTTATCCTTTTCGTTTCCTATCAAACAAGAAATGTGAGTGCAAATTCATTTTGTGCCAGAACCCAGAATTAATAGTTACAATTATTATAAATTAATATTGTTACTGCAGCACTACAAATTTGGACCTAAGCCCCATACATTGTTATCTGTCAAATTCTTTATTTAATTACAATTAAGTAATTAGGTACTTAATATTCGTCGCTGACTGCGGCAGTAAGTGTAATATTAAATAAATAAAAATAAAATAAAATGTGTTTAGGAATTTCAGGTATGAGGTATCAAAGACCCATAAATTTATTATTTATCCCATACTTATTAATATTTTGATCTTTTGTACAGCAGATTATATCATGCAAAAATGTAAATATTCACGTATTGATATAAGGTTTTAGGAGTTAATTTATTCACAGCATTGTTGAGTCAAAATTGTGTACGTAAGCCAATCAAAATAGGCTAATGAATAAAATAAACTTTAGTCTAAAACCGCAGAAAGGCACTAACGCCGTAGCTGTAGCCATAACGCTGATTGTCACTTCGAAGAACACACAGATGAACATACACATAACTGCCAGCCCTGGCAGCAGCTTAGCTCTCAACAAAGAGAATGCCTCAGCAGCTCCACACATGACCCCGTTCACAAAAACCCGCCTCATTTGTAATCTTTTGTTTATACCCGCATTATGTTTCTTGTTATTAAATGTAAATGTAAAATACGTGGGAGAGCCATTCTTCGGCACGAATGGGCCGGCTCGACCGGAGAAATACCACGTTCTCACAGAAAACCGGTGTTTTGCCAAGTGAGTGGGTTTACCGGAGGCCCAATCCCCTACCCTATTCCCTTCCCTACCCTCCGCTATTTCCTTCCCTTCCCTACCCTTCCCTATAACTCTATAGCGCGCCTGCGGCTCTTCTGATGCTGCGAGTATCCATGGGCGACGGAAGTTGCTTTCCATCAGGTGACCCGTTTGCTCGTTTGCCCCCTTATTTCATTATAAAAAAAAATCCTAATAAGAATGTTTCGAGCATTCATGGCCCTGTATTAGACATATGGTCAACATCTTGATGACTGGCAGTCTTCCACCGTGCGTTTTTCGCGTAACTTTCTGCCGCGCACTGTAAAACTCTGGAACGAACTGTCACCAGTAGTATTTCCGGACCAATACGACCTGCAAATCTTCAAGAAGAGAGCGTATTCTCTCTTAAAAGGCCGGCACCTGCAGCTCTTCTAATGTTGCGAGTGTCCATGGGCGATGGTAATTTCTTTCCATCGGGTGACCGTTTGCTCATTTGCTCCCTAGTGCTCCATAGTGGCGATGACTTTTGTTGCATGACACAAAACTCTATCATCATATCATCACAGCACAAAATTCTACTAGCAACGATTTCATACAAAATTACGAAGTGTTACGAACTAAGAAGTGACGTCATAGCATAGCCCACTTTTAGCAAACTGTGCCTGTCTGCCTAGCATACGCAAACGAGATATCTCACTCTACATGTTTTCTCGATGTTTAATGGTTTGTCTCTTCATCTCTATTGATCCTAGCATGACAAACATTTTTTCTCGCGTAGATCTATCATCGAAATAACGCATTTTTATAGAGTTTTGTCGAGATAATGTCGAGATTTTGACATTATGAGACGAGTAGTTTTTAATTATCTCGAGAATGAGATATCTCGTTGGCGTATGCTAGGCAGGCTGGTCGCATTATAGAGTTGTAATTTAGCAAGAGTATAAGTCTCGCAGCATTTCTCCACCAAGCATGCTGCATGATGTTATGGGAAGAGCCTTCTTCCGACCCAAAATTTATTTTCATTCATTCATTCATCAAAACAAGCAACATTAGGTACCTACATGGAAATTCGGCAATTACCCAAACACTTTATTATGTGGTCCATAACTTTAGTTAACAGTCGTACGAAGAAAAGTTGATATTAATTTCTTACTAGCGTATTGCGATGCATTGAAAACCCATAGCGCCCCTAAGTCTAATTCCATTATTCGCCATTACAGTTGGCGTGTGTGTGGCTATTATGTCATTACCCCGTAACCGTCGCCCTTGATTAACCCACTATCGTAATAGAGCCTTTACAATGTTTTTTTTTAATGAAATAAGGGGGCAAACGAGCAAACGGGCCACCTGATGGAAAGCAACTTCCGTCGCCCATAGACACTCGCAACATTAGAAGAGCTGCAGGTGCGTTGCCGGCCTTTTAAGAGGGAATAGGATAATAGGGGAGGGTAGGAAAGGGAATAGGAGAGGGTAGGGAAGGAAATAGGAGAGGGTAGGGAAGGGAAAAGGGTAGGGGATTGGGCCTCCGGTAAACTCACTCACTCGGCGAAACACAGCGCAAGCGCTGTTTCACGCCGGTTTTCTGTAAGCTTGTGGTATTTCTCCGGTCGAGCCAGCCTATTCGTGCCGAAACGCGGCTCTCCTACGTCAAACGTGTTACGACCAAAATATTAATATGTCTCTGTCTGTCTGTCACCTCTTCACGGCTAAACCGCTGAACCGATTTTGCTAAAATTTGGCATGGAGATTCTTTGAGTCCCGGTAAAGGAAATAGGATTTTTATCCCGAAAAAATGTACGGTTCCCGCGCGATAAACGAGTTTCGCAATAGAGTTGCGGGCGTCATCTAGTTTACTATATTTTGCTCCCATTTTTTGTTATGTCAAAATTCGTTATCGTCGAATAATAAACACTTTTTAGTTTTTATTATTCGTAGAAGAGGTCACAGACAGACACTTTGACATTGTGTTTTGTGTTAATAATCGGAGCGTGCGAAGTGGGTGGAGGGGATAAAGAAAGCGATTGCCGCGCTTGCCGTGGCAAAAATATGCAACCGAAGGGGCTCAGTTAGTAGTCAAACAAACTTGTCTTTATGGTTTTTGTATCGTAGACTGTTAAAATAACGGCAAAAATAGGTAGTCAGTATACAAATTTAATGTTTTTCCTAAATTCACTTGGAAATTAGATCAGATAGCTGCTGTAAAAATGAAAAAGTATGTGATTCGATATAATCTAAAAGTGACCTAAAATTGCATTATCAGTCAAGTCAATTTTATTTAAGTTGCATTTTATAAAGATATTAATTGAGTACCTAACTATCGTTTTAGTGTTGATGAATGATGGACCACCATGTTCTCAAAAACCCGACGACAAAACTTGCAGTGATAGTTTCATAGAATACCTATTTTATTTAAATCCAAAGTATCAGTGTTTTAGTAAATTTATAGACTCCGATTTTCTTACTGAGTATTAAGTAATATTGTAAAAAATAAATAAAAACACGATTTTTAAAAACATTACATTTATTTTTTTCAAGTATAAAGTATTGCTTGTATTTTTGTTACTGATTAAAGCAGCAATATGTTTGCACTTGCCGCTCTGGTTATAAACGCAGCTGCATTTTACTCCAGCAACAACCGATCATTATTACCTATCTCTAAGAATAAATAAAAATGTTAGACTACAATAGTTAGTTTTTGGTTGGTTCATTACTCACGTTTGAACTTGTTTTATATGGTGCTAAAGTCACCGATGTTCAACGAATTATATTGGCTCGTATTAAATAACATTGCCATTAGTTCTTAGCTCTTCTACATCCCTTACATGTCCTGCTAATACCAATTTATTTCCTTTTAGCATAGATTGGGCCTTGAAACTTATTGAGTGTTTTATACTTTCAAAACCAGTTCTTTATGATTATATTCATTTTCCACAAGTAGTTTTTAACTAAATCTAACCCAAATACCATCAATTATTGTTCTAAATATATTTTATTTGCTATAATATTTACAAAATAAACAAACTCTTGTTGTTTATTTTTTGACACATGCCCCTAAAACTTCTTTTGAAATATGTCACTACTGACGTGCACGTTCCGAATTAGCATGACATGTAGACGTAATATACATGTATGTAGATTGAAGGCATGCCTTGGTGTCAGAGCATGTAAAACATAAAAGGGCTTAAAATTTAAGCAAATTTTATTAATTTAGGTACTTCTTAAAGTTAACATACCTCTTTTATTTGAAGAAAATAATAGATACATGTTTTTTTTTTATTAAATAAGCGGGCAAACGAGCAAACCGTTTTGACGTGGGAGAGCCATGCTTCGGCACGAATGGGCCGGCTCGACCGGAGAAATACCACGTCCTCACAGAAAACCGGCGTGAAACAGCGCTTCCGCTGTGTTCCGCCGAGTGAGTGAGTTTACCGGAGGCCCAATCCCCTACCCTTTTCCTTTCCCTACCCTCCCCTATTTCCTTCCGTACCCTCCCCTATTCCCTTCCGTACCCTCCCCTATTCCCTTCCCTACCCTCCCCTATTACCCCTTAAAAGGCCGGCAACGCACCTGCAGCTCTTCTGATGCTGCGAGTGTCCATGGGCGACGGAAGTTGCTTTCCATCAGGTGACCCGTTTGCTCGTTTGCCCCCTTATTTCATTAAAAAAAAAAAAACGGGTCACCTGATGGAAAGCAACTACCGTCACCCATGGACACTCGCAACATCAGAAAAGTTGCAGATGCGCTGCCGGCTTTTAACAGGGAATACGCTCTCATCTTGAAGGATTGCAGGTCGTATTGGTCCGGAAATACTACTGGTGACAGACAGTTCATTCCAGATTTGTGATTGTGATTTTATATTACTATTGCCACATCACACAAGATTTCATTTCACATTTTGATTAACTATACAGTAGAAAATAATATGAAAAAGCCATTCTTCAAGGATTGTTGTTTAAATTTTAATTTAATAAATAGGTGTTTAAACCTACAATGTAAAGGCTCTCTATGATATTTTCATTACACAGTACTGCGAAATACTCCACCCTTGTCATTCGCGATCGGGGTAGGTAATCTTTTAAGCCCTACCCAACTTTAAAAGCACGTATTAGCCGATACAACTATAACTGTTCACATTTAAATAAATAAATATTATCTGTAAGTACTTAATTATAAAAAATATTATTTTTAATAACTAATAAGTAATAGCAAATAATTATCTATATATATAAAAATGGATTTTCAATTGTGTTAGTAACGCTAAAACTCGAAAACGGCTGAACGGATTGGGCTAATTTTAGTCTTAAAATATTTGTAGAAGTCCAGGGAAGGTTTTAAAGTGACACGAAGTTCACCGGGACAGCTAGTTATTACAATAAAGTAAACAAATTAGGTATTTGATTCAGCAACTTCGTTTTAAAATTATTGCAGCTTTTTAAATGCAGGCGCAATATTTAGTCTGCAAGCTGTCTACGCAACTGCTAGCCATGGCCCATGAGCCATCTGCCATCAGTACTACCACCTATCACTCTTACGAAGATACAGTCCGACGTTCAGATCAGACAGATGGTTCTTCTTACCATTTAGGTGCGGATTCCTAAAAAGTTGAAAACATACTTACATGTTAATATTTAGTTCGCTTAAAAGATCACAAAGCTATCTCAATATTAACAGAATGACTTACTTACTTAATTTTCTCTCTTGTGTGGGGAGGGCATATCGAAATTTCGTCGCGACGTCGCCGGCTCGAGACGCCAATCCTTTTTGCTTTATCAACATGAGTAACACCTTATCTATGTTTTACAGGGGTCTACAGAGTAGTAGCTTGTACTATTATCTATTCCGTGGTAGTAGATAGATTTAGAAATATAAAGATACTAGCTTTTGCCCGCGGCTTCGCTCGCGTTAAAAAGTATTATTATATACAAACTTTCATCCCCTATTTGAAGCCCTTGGGGTTGGAATTTATCAAAATCTTTCTTAGCGGATGCCTAAGTCATAACATCTACCTGCATGCCAAATTTCAGCCCGATCCGTCCAGTGGTTTGGGCTGTGCGTTGATAGATCACTATGTCAATCAGTCAGTCACCTTTGAGTTTTATATATATAGAAGAAGATAATGGCGATGTTTTACTGTAATCATACAGAATTAGGAAAAAATTACTTACCTGATGACAAAATACCTAATGGATCGAAAAAAAGATAAGTACCAAAAAGAGAAAAATATATTTGTAGGCTGTTACCTACTTGCAGTGTCTTGAAACCTTGCACCCACACTGCTATATAGTATATACCTATAAGTATATTATATTTTTTATGAAATTAAGGGGCAAACGAGCAAACGGGTCACCCACTCGAAAGCAACTACCGTCGCCCATGGACACTCGCAAGTCGCAACATCAGAAGAGACGCAGGTTATTTTCCGGCCTTTCAAGAGGAAATAGGTACGTTCTATAGATCATAACGTTAACCTTCTAGGTTATAAAATGTTATACCAGTTTCGCGTAAGGTACAATCACAGTCCACAGATTACTAGATAGTAAATAGTACGTACGGTACAGTATACACTTTGACCTTTCTTAAACTCTATAAACAAATAAAGTAAAGACTACAGATTCTCTAAATTTATTTACAAAGGATCCTCGAGTTGAAATAAAATTTATAGCATAGCTCCCCGACGGCTAGCATTCCGGACTGAACAATAAGTGCTAAATAACGGAATGTAGGATATTCCAATAAGCTCGCTCAGCGTCGCTAGATACTTTCTACAACAAAATTCCAATAATATTGTACATAACTACTTAACTGCAATACCCTCCTATATTTTCCCAGATTATTAAATCTAAAATACTACTGTTTTCAAATTGTAGGTCCGTCTTTATTTTTCAGAAAGAAGTTCAGAAAACAGTGGTGTAGACCTTTATTTTTAGTTGGACGACCCCATTTAATGTTTTGAATATTTGGTTTTTCTTTCCAATGTATATGCGCGATGACTAAAATTACAACAAAAAACAATCATACATAATATTATATACTTACTTAAATAAATTTTAAAATACCCGCCTACCCAGAATATTGCGATGTCAACATTAAATTTTCCCGCCATATTTTGTTTTTATTTTGTAAAAAATGACAGTTCCATCACAGATAAAAAATTAAAAATCGATTTAATAGATAATCGATAATGTAGCTTCACTAATAAATTGTATTGATTATTAAATTACATAATATTAATATAAATATATATTTTAAGATTTTTGGAATATCACGTTAAAAGTTAAAACCATTAAAATTGAATTCGCTAATTTAAACTTAATTATTTTATAATTTTTACAATAAATCGTGGGCTGAGCTACTTTTAAGTTAATTATTTGTAGGTATTTATAGCTGGCAGTCGAGTTAGCTTTGAGCTATACAACCAAAGCTGTTATAAAAGCTCTGCCCATCACAGTTTAATAATGTGAGCTACATATTTTTACCGGTTATTACTGCCATGCACAACTGGCAAGTCACAAGTCACATCAAATGTATTCAGTATTGTGAGTTGTGACTCACAAGTTACAGCTCACAATACTGACATAGGTACACTTTTTAATATTAGGTGAATTGTGACTTGTGGGTGGCATAAGGCAGCATTCACAGCTTTGTGGGAATGTGAAAGGAAGGATAGAACGATTAAAAGATTTTGCCAAATTGTCACTTTGTCCATTCTTCCTAGAAAAGTAACGTCGGGATAACACTTCTATCTTAAATGGTAAAAGAAACGGGGGTTCGAATCAATATTTTTCGTAGGCCCAACTCACAGACCCAGTAAGGTGTCTGGACTCTGGAAAAGCCGAAACGCATGTTCATAAGGTCAAACACGCACTTGTAGCTCCCCGGTGTTTAGAGTTTAGACAGTCTCGAGTCAAGACTCTCGAGACGAGACACAAAACTCTATGATAGTCAAGCATAATTAAGACTTGACTCTAAACTTTATTGCCTTTATTCTATAAAGTATAATAAATAGGCTGCGTTCCAGATGACGTTAATTTTGACCAAAACGCTCAAAACGTCCCCTTCTGCCGTTCCCTTTGGCGACCGGGGTCGTTTTGATAGCGGCTATGACGTCACTCATGACGTCATCATTTTCGCTCAAAACGACCCTTGACGAAGATGGTCAAAGTGGGCGTTCTAGTTTTTTATTTTTTATTTTAACGTAACTATATCGCGAAAGCCATGTTTGGAAAGTTTTCAGGAGAGAGTAGAGACAAAAACTTTATATTATTTCATTACAAATAATATTTTAATTAAATAACATCTCATCTCTCCTATTTTGTTGACTTACTCGTACTTGACTAAGCATTAAGCGGTATTGTTACCTAACGTTTATATGTATATTGTGACAATAGTCAATACTCAAAATATGTGGTTTTGTTATTAAAATATGATTACTTAAGTAAAAAAATGTAATACTAAAAACGAAACAAATATACATAATATTATGTACCTACATATTTTATTAAAATAAATGTAACTATAAACAATAAAATTACTTTTATTTACGACTTGAAGAAAAGGATCGTAATATCCAAGTTCGGTTCAATGTACCTATGTATAAAAAAAATATAGTTCTTTTTTTAAACTTTTCTCAAAACGCTCAAAACGATCCATAATCCGTTCCACTTGGGTTTGTATCACTGACGCTCACAAGCTAGTGGAACGGGAAAAACTACGGTCTTGAGCGTGAGCGTTTCTAACGTCATCTGGAACGCGGGGATAATGTAATATTATTTTTATTATTATAAAAGGAATAGAATATTATAATCTATATAATATATAATAGGTACTCAAAGGTGACTGACTGATGGACATAGTGATCTATCAACGCACGGCCCAAACCACTGGACGGATCGGGCTGAAATTTGGCATGCAGGTAGATGTTATGACGTAGGCATCCGCTAAGAAAGGATTTTGATAAATTCCAACCCCAAGGGGTTCAAATAGGGGATGAAAGTTTGAATATAATAATACTTCTTAACGCGAGCGAAGCCGCGGGCAAAAGCTCGTATTTAATAAATATTTACAAATTGTTTTGTTAGACCGTTTCAATTGAAGAATTCCAATTGAAGTGAGGTGTTGCGTGCTACGCATACAAGAGAGGCCATCGGGAAGCCTGCGCAGTCTCGGGCCGGCTGATCTTGTTAGGCAGCCGGCACTGCGGCTATGTAGGGCAGCGGGCCTACCCCGGGCGCGCTCGGCGGAGCGGGCGCCGCTCGCAGCCGCCCCGCGGCCGCAGTGACGCATTGCAGGTGCGCGGTGGCCAATCGGCGCGCGCCGCCCGACTCTCTACGCCGCCGCACCCGCCCGATATAAAACCGACTATCCTTTGCAGATCTAATGTAATAGAGTGCTGTGCGTCCCGAGACATGGACTTCCACGTCCCATACTTCCATTGAATCGAGAAGTTGACGTGAACGAGTGAGAATCGGATCGGACCGGTCATGAAAGTGCGGCTATTCGATTGAACGATTCCGAACGATTCGCGCGGCGCACGAAGTGAATCGCGGTCGTGAGTTTCCCGGTGCGACCGCTCGCGAGTCGCGCGAGAGGGCGGCAGTATCGTTTTAGCCGTCGTTCTGTGCGGTCGCTTTTGCGGCGTAGTCTGTGATTTTAGTGTAGCTCCGGATAATCCAAGTTAATCTACGATGGTGAGTGTTTTTCCATCAAAAATCGACCGGGAGTGTCTTCTAGGGAACGTTCTGCGTCCGTTCCGGGGTATATTTTTTGGGTCGGGTCAAATCGGTGTTTATAGTGATGACGGCCTCCATTATTATTGTGATGGCCGTTTTTTACCGCATTGCAGATCGAACGAGTCGGATTCGATAAGACAGACGTGATAAAATATACATTCGGAGGCCCCCTCCGGGTGATTTAGTGATATCACAGCTAAAATAGGCGGCTAAACGGTCAAATCCAGAAACGTCGGTCGCCATAGTTTGTGTCGTTTGACATAACAATATTCTGCGAAGCCGGTGTCGATATCCGTCATCGGTCGCGAAAGGGAAGTCAGCGGTGGTGCCGGGAGTCCGTGGCGGGCCGCTGTCGGCGATCGATCCGCGGTCGGGCGCACCTGTCAAACGCCCGTTGACTCATCGCAAGTCTTGCCGCTCGCCTCTAGCATACATTTTTACATACGCAGTTCGCTAAAGAAGCTCCACTGCCGTTCTCGGTCGATCTGCGAGGATTCAACCAATTGCAATGGTAATGTTTTGTATGTAGCACTTCGATAACCATAGTCGACTAGTCGCCGGTCGTGTCGTCCCGTTGTGGTGTTGGTCTATTCGGTTTATATAAGATTGCGAGTCGTTTTCGCTGGTTTTACCCCGCTCTTGAACTTTACGAATATGGTAAGTACAATCCTTATTATCGAATTTTGGGCTGTGGCCTCAGTTGAGAGTGTGATCACTTGTTCAGCGATGTAAACCGTTAACGGTCGCAGTGATGACGTGATACCGTAGCCAGGTAGAAACTAGTCAGTTCTGTGTTACTTTTAAAGTTGAAAGACACTCATTTTATATAAACATGAAAGTTAAATTATGACTTCACATAAAATTGTTGTAATACACAACATATTTTTTCGATCTGTAAGCGTTAAAAATCAAATAATGTTCTATATTTTCTCTTCTGAGTCTGGTCTCCTATCCTTACATGCTACGCATACTGTAAGAAAACGAGATAGTGACATTTATCCTATTAGAATAGTTAGAAAATTAACACAAATGTTTAACTTGTTACACACGTGTGTGTTTGTACTTGAGCTAAATATTGTATGTAGAGAGTGAACAAAAATAAAAGTTTTATTAAAATATTTGCACATCAAGATGTATCCAACAAAACATGAGCGCTATTTCACATTGTACCATCTTATTGTTAATACCATGTTTTTGCAAATAAACATTCTTATTCTTACGAACTTTCTCAAATCATATTCAACTTAATTGTTTTGTTAACGGTGTAAAGAAAGTATACTAAAATTATTAAATTGGTTATAAAAACTTGAAAGTAGACTACAATGATTAGTGTTTTTGCAAACCTAAGTAATGGCTAGCTTTCACAGACTTTCCCTCTCTCTTTTTTTTGTGTTTTATCAGTACTAGACAAAAGTAAAAAAACTGATGGAGTACATTTTATATTTTGGTACAAACAGCTGACAGCTACAGCTGATGTATTGGTTTCCAATCGGTGACCGAAAAGTAAAGATTTCATTGGTTTTGCATCTGGAACAAATCTTTGTTAATTATGTATAAGCAATGCATGATGTACATTTTAATAGTTAAATAACAGCAAAAAAGAATTTTCATTAATTGTGTACATAAATATTTGAAAGTTCTTAAATGTATGATAATTGATAGGTATGATAGTGCAGTATATTTTGTATTTTGTTCATTTTAATTATTAATTTTTATTTTCTGAACACAACATTTTATTGTATGCTAAAAAAAAGAATCAAGTAACTATGTTAAATGAATTTTTACTTACTATTTGATGGGTGGTTTAATATTGTCCAAACATACAACAGTTGTATATTAAAGTATATTCTATACAGACTTGCTTTCTTGACTAAATCAACACTGATACTACCTTGCGGACTTAAATTCTATGACACAACATAATTATTATGTAAAATTATATGAAAAATGAGTATTATTGTACAAATTTCTCATAAAATTACAATTGTTTTTGTTATTTTTTATTACCTCAATCGTGGGGACTCCAGACACAATAGATTTTTAATTGTTATGCGACAGCCGGGTGCCGCTTGGGGGTGATGATGATGTGGATGGGTTATATAGTATATATGGGTTATAAATGGGTTTGTCCATAAGGAAATAGTATCTAAGAAGTATTGACCTTAGGCAATGTAAGTTTTTATATTACCAGTAATATCAGTCCCTCTGAAAGATTTCAAATAAAATTGAGTGTTATATAAAGAGCTATGAACAAAAAATATCTCCTTCATACAAAAACAATATGAAATCAAAGAAACACACTATCACACAATTTCAAAAAGAAAAAAATTATTTCATATATTTATTTCAGAGAAAATTTTCATTGACTAAGGTTTTTTGTACAAAAATAATTACTGTTGCTTCACCTCAGAAACAATTCCTTTGTGTTCGTATTTTCACATAATGAATTCATTACAATGTATGTGCTTGGTCATAGGCAAATTCACATGCTTTTTTTCCTTAATTAAAATAAAATTGGTCGATAAATCTGATTGTTATGTCGCTCAGAACATCTTCATTTAGTCTTACACTCTTGGTTGAAACACATTGGTGGTTGTGCAGTGTCCTACCTACGTTAACAAGTGATCATAGGCACCATGAAGAAAGGGGTATGTGTTGTTAGATATTCTGATAATATACTCATCTGTTTTGTTTCTTATAATTTTAAAAACCTTTTTCAACAATTTTTATATGATTACAAAATTTAAAATTCACAAAGCTAAAGTTAAAAGTAAGTTACAATTTATATACAAGACGTTAGTGTAAACACCATTATCCTTGAAACCATCAAATGAGCCCGTCAAAATGAACAACTTTCTATGAGAACAATGCTGGGAACTCAAAAAAATATGTCTTCATACCCATACGGAGGCCTCTCCGTATGGGTATGAAGACTGCATTTCTTTTTTTGAGTTTCCAGCATTCTTCTCATAGAAAAAGATGTTCATTTTGGGGCTCATTTGATGGTTTCAAGGATAACGGTGTTTACACTAACACACTATATATTATAATATCATAGTTGTTTTTATTTCATTTCTTACATAAAATGTGATTCTTAGCTTAAGCGGGCACCCGGCTGCCACATAACAATTCAAAATCTATTGTGTCTGCCATTCCCACAATCGTGGTATTATAATAATACTAATTTGTAATTCTTGTGGTAGTCATGTGAGAATCTAATATTTCTGTAAAGTGATATATATAATATTACTTCTTGAAAACAGATACCTTTCAGTGGATATTTAATTGCAAACATTATTATAATGTTCATCTAGATTCAAGAGATGAGTCAATCTATGATAATTATAAAAAGGCTAGGTTTTGTGTTCTAGAGGTCGAATTTTTCTTGCTAGTTGTATGTAATGTAAATACTGCTGTAAGAGATTTCTTTTAGAAATAAGCAGTTCCTTTGTGTCGTCTTTCTGTGTTAATTATATCTTTATATGTGTCTCTTGTGTACAATAAAGAGTTAAATAAATAAATAAATAAATAAAATACTTCATAAAATATCTCATATTTAATTCTTTCAAGTGATGCACAAAATTTTAAAATTTAGAATAAGAATGTTTATTTGCAAATCTCAACATGCAAATATTTTAATAAAACTTAAATTTAATTTTGTTTGTTCTCTACATATACAATATTTAGTTCAAGTACAATATTGGTAGTAAATATAATAATAGTAATGAATTAGTCAAATGTCATAAAATTTGGTACGTCTACATAAATATTATTGCAAAAAATTAATTAAAAATTGTCAAGATTAAAATATGTTACTTATAATTATTATAAATTATAATAGTATGTTTTCATCATTAATAAAATCGTCAATACTTTAATACATTTTGGCTAACAGTAATTCAAATAATCTATTCTTAAATGTATGTAATAAATGTCATTATTTTCAAATCATGCAATTTATTGCTTATTAATATATAATAAGCAATAAATTGCATATGTATGGCTATCCATATGGATAGCCATACAGTATGCATTTTTAGAAAAAAGAAGCAGTTTCTGGTCCTGGAATGCACAAGTTTTCTCTTTACCTATATCACAGAATATATATTAGTAGTACCAACAGATTTCCCACTAGCGAAACCCGTTTAACGAAATAACGACTCATGCTACGATACTATAAAGTTCACATTCTGACCGCGTAGTGCTAGGTGCCTACAATTATATTTACCTCATAAAGTAAATATACCTAGCTGAATAGAGAAACAAAGGCCTGAGCAAGAGAGATGTCACTATCAGTAACACTGCGTGGTAAAAAGAGACTTGTGATACATGACAGCAGCACTCTTTTTTTTTGACGTCTTTTGAATTTATGTTCAATCATGCTTGTGTAAGTGTATACGTACACATATTTTTCACACAGATGAAAACCAATTTCGGTTACGTTTGACAGCTCGAGATTGTTGCTCTATTCCGCTAGGTATATTAATTTTATGATTTACCTACACGTCCGCTCTCTTTCTATCGCATAACTCGTACCTTTTCTGACGAAATCAAGGTTTTCGCTTGTTAGAAAACAAAATATTTTTTTTAATTACTATTAGTACGAATAGCAAACCTTTTTATAGTAATATAAAATTTTAGTAATCCAACCTATACATATATATATTTTATAGTATAGTTTTTATTTACTTTTTGTATTTAAATAGTTCAAATGCCTTATTCAAATACATATTTCATTGGCCTTTTTTAATTGTTAATTTTTATAAGATTTTGTCACAGCGGTTAAATCAGTATCATGAATTAAATTCCTCTGTAATCAGTAAACAGTAAATAGGTACGCGACGAAAAATCTTGCGCGTGCGTCACCGCTTGCTTGTGAATCCCTAATGATTTGCCACCCGCGGGTGGTACTTACAGTTAGATACCTATACGCACGAGTGAGATAGGCCTGCCTGTATATTTAGCACAAAAAGTTCTGCATCTTAAAAGTTCTGTAAAAACCATTTCTTCAAAAGACCTGATTTGTAAAAAGATACTCATTACTCAGATTAGTCAGGGTTCCCTAGAACAATTTTTTTTAATTACTATCAAGCAAATTTTTTGTGACTAGCTTCATTTCGATAAGACGAACAACAATTTTATCTGCGAAAAATCTCGAAAGTTGTAGCTAAAAGAGATAGAAAAGATTTAATATTTTTATTTGAAAGTCCTAAAATATGGATTGCTCTACTTGTAGGACAGCGTTACTCTTAAATAAAATAACTATTATTATGTTAGGGTTCCATAGTCTACCAAGTTTTGTTGATTACAGAACCCTAAAACGGAAGCCTAACCAGCAGATTTTTAGGGTTCCGTACCCAAAGGGTAATATCCCTCCCGGCAGTCGGGTAAAAACGGGACCCTGTTACTAAGACTTCGATGTCTGTCCTTCTGTCTGTCTGTGTATATCTGTTGCCACTATAACAATAAACTAAATTAAATAATTAAGGGGGCTCACATACAACAAACATGATTTTTTTTTTCTTGATATCAATAACAGCAACACGTAGGCACTTGAAATGTTCACAAAATACTCAGTTATATTTGTACTTTAATAGTAAATAAGAACATCAATATAAATTAAATAATCGAGGGCTCCCATTAAAAAAAAAACAAATTTTTAGCCAATTTTGCTATATAGTGGTACGGAACCATTCGTGCGCGAGTCAAACTCGCACTTGGCCGATTTTTTGTATATTTATAGGTTAATGGTTATAATACAATTTAAGAGTAACATTGTCCTACAAATAGAATAATATATCATATTTTAGGACCATCAAATCAAGATGTGAAATCCTTTCTATCTCTGTTAGCTACCACTTTCAAGATTTTTCGCAGATAAAAATGTTGTTTGTCTTATTAAAATGAAGCTACTCACAAAAAATTAGCTTGATAGTAATAAAAAAAATTGTTCTAGATACCCTGAGTATATGACTCCTTTATTATAGTTTAGCAAGTCCTTTTTTTGTCAACACTGTTCAAGTTTGAAACTGTGGTTTTATAAAATAGAAAGAGACAATCCGTTGAATACTTTAAGATGGGAATTCACTTATGATTCTCTAAATGTCCATGTCCAAAATAATATGTACTTGTCTGTGGTAATGATTGTCTACAACTGAAGGTCTTGCTATCATGCTCATGTCAGAGTCAAACTGCGAATTATTATCGGTAGTTGTTGGTCCATCCTAAAATACTTATCATTTAGCATGTACGGGTAGCGTAGGGTGACAATAAATGTATGGCAACTTGCCAACCTCCTTTAGGGTAGGTAATTACATACTTACATTTAAAAGCAATTTGTATATCGACTGATTGTATTTATCATTGGATTTTTTTATATTATATATCAATCGTTTTCTGTGTAGAGATAAGTGTTTATTGTAATGCAGCATTTGCTATCAGATAAGGGTCCCGCAGTGTGACGTGGCGACATAATTGCCCGCTTATCTCTACACGTCTTATTCCATATTTAAAACGTCTTGTGCACAGCTCGTCAATATGGTTGTCTCGGGGGTAATTTTTTTATTTAAAATTTGTGGCTAAATGCCCAAGATTGGGAATCTTTGCTAATAAATTGTTCAGCTGAAATCTGTGTCAAAATTTTCTTTTGATCAGTAAAAATCCTGGAAGCTTACTAAAAATTAGAATTCATTGTGCTCTAAGTTGTCCATTTCATTGGATTTGTCTCTGAGTAAAATGTGAATTATTTTTCTGTTCGTGAATTTGTGAATGTGTGAAGCTGTAGGTTGTTGTTTGTCTTGATATTTTTAGAACTTTTCTTTAGAAGTAATTATTCCCCTTTAATTAATTTTCCGTTGTCGGTCTTCTTTATTTGTACTAAAGTTGTTCAAGTCAATTTTCCTTTGAAACTTTTGCTGGTTTCCAACATTGAAAAAAGGAACACTCGAAATTCAAAACTTTCTCACCTATTTTTTTTTTATTACAGGCCGATCAACTAACAGAAGAACAAATCGCGGAATTCAAAGAGGCGTTCTCACTGTTCGACAAAGATGGCGACGGCACCATCACCACCAAAGAGCTGGGCACCGTCATGAGATCACTAGGCCAGAACCCCACAGAGGCAGAACTACAGGACATGATCAATGAGGTCGATGCGGACGGTAAGTTTTTTTTTAAATCGCTCGATACGAGAGATTTGGGATGGGCAAAGGTTTGTTGTTGAATAGAAATCTGCTCAGCCAATGTAGATAATTTATATTTTATTGTAGTACTATGGCAGATTTTCATTTAATTGCAAACATTTTTAAGAGCACCGAAAAAGTACAAAATATACCTAAGGCGAGGGATAGAATCTTTTTCTATTTCCTTCTAAATTTAAATACGTAGGGCTAGTTGATAAGCTAAAAATGTTTAGGGAGGAAAAGGTCAGATGTGTTTAGTGAGGACCCTTCGGAAGCCCTCCTGAACCTTTGTGGTTTAGATGAGGAAGGTAGAGGATTCCCTTTTAGGGATTAGGACAAAGCGACCGGAAATGAAGTGTACCTTTCATATAAGATTTATCTGCGATCTTCATTTAAGGTTCTAACTTCTAAGGATGTAATTTAAACTCTACCCCTATTGTCTAACATATCTTCTGTACTTATAATATTATAAAGCGGAACAGTTTGTTTGTTTGTTTGAACGCGCTAATCTCAGGAACTACTGGTCCGATTTGAAAAGTTCTTTCAGTGTTAGATAGCCCATTTATCGAGGAAGACTATAGGCTATAAATTATCACTCTAAGACTAATAGAAGCGAAGAAACAGAGGAAAATGGGGAAAAACCGGAAAATTATTTGAAGGCGCTATTCTCGCGAACTACCTACTGGATGAATTTTTAAGTTATTTGGCACAGATGTAGAGTAGACCACATGAAGGGACATGGGCTATTTTTTGCGGGAAATGTACGGTTTTCGTAAAATTACTAATTTATATGCGGGCGAAGCCGCGCGGAACGTCTAGTTTTAATAATAAAGTGTAAATATTTTTCGGAATTATAATAATATGCTATCAAGAATAGCCGGTTTATATGTAGTTAGTTTGCAATAGACTGAAACAATAGTTTGCAAATATTTAGATATAAAAGCAGATATTTAGAAATTAGAGATGGCTATAAAGAAATCAGTAATAAAAAATGTGACCTCTAAAGACAACCTTTAGTTCCACTAGCCGCTAGCGTCTAGTACGTAATGCTGAGAAAAGAATAAATAATGCAAATGAGTCATATGACTGACGGATCATTGTATTTCAATGCGCGAGTAATGTCAGGGAAATTAATGTTTAGCAGGCTGATGTACTGGCAATTTGTTTTGATACCCAGGCCGTGTGATGTCTGTTATATCAGTTTAGGACACCACGTTGCTCATGGCTTTTTTTTTTATGAACTAAGGGGGCAAGCGAGCAAACGGGTCACCTGATGGAAAGCAACTTCCGTCGCCCATGGACACTCGCAGTATCAGAAGAGCTGCAGGTGCGTTGCCGGCCTTTTAAGAGGGAATAGGGTAATAGAGGAAGGTAGGGATGGAAAGGGAACGAAATAAGGTAAAGTAGGGAAGGGAATAGGGTAGGGGATTGGGCCTCCGGTAAACTCACTCACTCGGCGAAACACAGCGCAAGCGCTGTTTCACGCCGGTTTTCTGTGAGGACGTGGTATTTCTCCGGTCGAGCCGGCCCATTCGTGCCGAAGCATGGCTCTCCCACGTCAAAAATGGCTGTAATATGGGTGGTATTAGCTCGATCGCTGAAAGACATCAAATTGCTAAGCATTGATTTTTCTCGACTGTACCTATTGTAGTGTTTAAAATACATCATTATGTGTTTCAAGTTGTTAGATTTAGTTTATCGTTAATATCCTTATCGACTCGTTAGAACATTGATAAAATATCGATTTTATCGACGTACTAGGTCGCTGTACAACGTACACGCTATTAATTCATTGGCCAACTGATAAATAATTACTTGTGACCTAAACCTAGACCGATTGCTGGAGTTTTAATTAAAGGGAGGCAGGCAGGTAAATTAGGAAAGAGGATAAGCAATATATAAAGCAGGGTAAAGGTACGGATTGAGTTTGTTAGATCCGGTGTTTGTTAGATCCGGGACATCCCTCCTTTATACGACTGAAGACGAACCGCAGGTGGTTTTAGTGAGTAAGAGTCTCACATACCCCCGGGGTGATTCAGCTAACTGAGGCACATCCCCAACCCGAGGCACCCATGATGGGCTTCCCCTGCGCGTCAAAAAAAAAAGATGAAACCTACTCCAAAACATCTTCCCTCACCCAAAACATCCTCCCGCAACCTATGTGACCACCAAAAAAATTGGGGTAGGTAGGTTTGTGTACCTTAGCCTAAAGCAGTAAAAGATACGTAAAGAGACTTTGACAATATAACGGTAAACATACAAATTACACTGTTGATTGTAAGCAAGTGTAGTTGTCTACTTTGCACATCCAATAAATTAAAATGTTTCACTCAATCATTTCAAAGACTAATGCCACGTAGTGTTTTGGGTGAAAAAGTTACCTGTCATGATACAAAATAGTATTTACTCCTTTTTTTTAAAGACTAACGATTGCCATTCGAAACTAATCTTTCAGCGTTACAGAAGTCATTCGCGTATATTTCAGTCCGCCTGTGATAAATTGTCTTCAACGACCGTGAGAAAGGTTGAATTTTTGTCTTTATTTCTTATCTGAAATTATACTTTTAAATCGTATAATTCTACATAATACAAGTCGTAAAGTATACTTAATAATTATTAAAACGAATTGCCTACTTGATGAATGATGCTCTGTTTCTGATGTTTCTTGTCAGTTTGTCTATTCATTAGCGCTTATGATTGGCTAACGTCAAACACTTGTAGCCAATCGATAACGTTAAGCTGGCTTCTCACGGCGTGTGATATCACAAGCCGCGCCGCGCCGAGCCAGCTATTACGAGCGAGCACGAGCCACAGGCGACCACGAGCCACCCCTTCTCACGGCGCGTTATATCACAAGCAGCGCCACGCTGACAAACATTCAAGTAAAATTAAACTTTTAACTCGAAAATTGATATCATTTTACTCTAAGTCACTACGTTAAATAAGTAAATTTTAATGAAATGCAACTTTATTCACTAGGCAACTAGGTTGCATTTCAATCTATGCCGCCGTCTAGAATGTCACACGTGTGACTTTAGGGGAGGGGGCCAGGCCCCCCTCATTGTTTATTTCCAAACCAACTAGCAACAGACTAGTTATATCCACGATTAAACTACCATGGTCTTAACCAGACCAGCAGCTTAGACCCTTTCACAAGAAAAACAAAAAAAAAATATGTCGCTAATTTTATTATATTAAGTTTAATTCCTTTAGTTTGATAACAGATGCCGCTGCTTGGCGGCTACGTCGCGCTATAGCTAGCACGAAGATATTTGTTATAGGTATACGGTGATTGACTGGTATGAAATTATTTCCATTCACACTCACTCTTGGTGTTCTCCGCCAAGCAGCGACATCTGTTATCAAATAAATGAATTACACTTAATTTAATAAAATTAGTGGCATAGATTGAAATGCAACCTAGTTGCCTAGTGAATAAAGTTGCATTTCATTCAAATTTACTTATTTAACGAAGTGACTTAGAGCAAAATGATATCTATTATCGTGTTAATAAAGTTTCATTTTACTTGAATTTTATGTCGGCGTGGCGAGGCTTGTGATATCACGCGTCGTGAGAAGGGGTGGCTCGTGCTCGCCTGTTTGCTCAAGCCGCGCATTTGAAGTTACCGACTTTAATCGGATCGGGACGCGCCTGCACGAGCCGCGCGCCGCGTGGTAGCACGCGCCGTGAGAACGCAACCACCACGCCACCATTTTCTTCGGGCGCGTGGCTCGAGCTGGCGCGTGATATTAAACGCGCCTGCTTGAGCCAGCCCGAGCCACCCTTTCACACGGCGCGTGGCTCGAGCGGGCGCGGCGCGGCTTGCGATAATACGCGCCGTGAGAAGGCACCATTATTGAATAGATAAACTCCTGTCAAAAACTAGCGTTGAAGTAGACACCATCTAGTCATCGATCAGTTATTTAAAATATTATCCAACTACCCGCCAAAAGCAAAGAATTTGTCAGTCGTAGAGCTGTTGTAATTTATTCGATGATGGCTGCCAATATTGTCATCTATATTTAGATGATATTTTCATTGTTCACGTATCGAGGAATTTTATTTTCGATCACACAATCTGAATTGTTTTTAATGCAACGAAATGACTAAATTGAATTCTTGTAAAGTCTTCTGGAGATAGGTGTCTTCGAAGTTGCAAATCTTAGAGGCTGCTGTAGGATACTGCTAAATCCTAATGCAAAAAGTCCAATTGTGAATACCGGCACATGCTATCTACCCATGCCAGTCAGTTTTAGATACATATTTCGTGTCTTTTAAACGCTTTACTGCTTAGTCAAATATTTTTCTCAACAATTAGCCTTCTTTAAACAATAATGCTCACTAGCGTACACATTTCCTCTTTCTATTTCAATAAATTTAATCCAGGCAATGCTATCAGAGGAGTATCACGTACATACGGTATGTTTGTACGTCACATATTCTTTGCTGTGTGACTTCTTATCAAAGACGCGCATGAAAAAACACCACGCGTATAAAAACAATAACTTTACGTCAATTTAAACTGTTTACAGCAACAAGCAATTTTGTATTGTCTTGCATGCTGAAGTAATTATAGATCAAAATATATCAATCAGGCTCCGCTGATGATGAGAATATGCCGAAAGCAATAATGGTTTAAATTGACGTAGTATAATGTGTTTACTGGTAAATTGTACTAAAATGCCCACCGATCAAATGTTTGGTTAAACAAATCCACCTCCACACACCGCCACGAAAAGAATTTCAAACGAGCAAATCGCAATATCGAGTCGCAATCGACGATTTCACACAACTGATATATCGACCTTGACATTGCTAGACAAACTTGGGTAGGTGTAAATAGTAAACAAATAATAATAATTTATTCCACTCCGTTCTCACCTGGCTAATCTGCTCGGTTTTCGTGTTTATAAATAAATTACACTTAGGTTGGGTTGCACCAGAGGCGTGGTTAAAGTTAAAGTTATGGACTATGGTCAAAGTTATGGTAATAGTTAAGGCAAATTTAACTTTAACCTTGACTTTGACCACAGAATTTGACAGAAGACGTTGCTGGTAAAGGAGAACTGTCAAAAATGGCGTTTTTGTATGATGACAGCGTTAGTTCCTTTTTTCGCCACGTGCATTTAAAGCCTTATCGAGCTCTATGGTTATGGTTAAAAATGGCGTCTTGATGACGTCCATTTTTAACTTTAACCAAAGATTTGACTTTTTACATTGTAGTTAAAGTTACAGTTATAGTTAAAGTAAGTTGGTGCAACCCATCCTTAGCGAACCACGATAATATAAGAGGATTGAGAGCTCAACCGATTGTTGACGAATGACGATCCATCTCTATTAGTCGATCTTCACAAGTGAGTTTCAACGTCGTCGTAAAATTAACCCAAAGCAATAAAGTTAGACTTTTATTCAACAATTTAATCAACCGAGATCTGACCTTCTCCTTTATTTGAACGTCCATAAATTGCAAACTTGTGTACGCAAAAAGCTTGACCTTACGATGGTACCAAACAGTTCTCCCAACTGTACACACTAATTACCATATTTGCCGCATAATAAACAATTTCCTACGAAATATAGTATGGGAAGCGTCAAGCGACGTGCGTCATCTGTTTATTGTTGCCGGCGTGAGATCGCCCGATCGCCTGGTAACCTGACACTCATTAGCTGGAGTGCATGTGTCCGTCTTCATTGAGCCGCTGGTGAACCATCATCAGACCACTTAGTTGGGAATTAATGCCCATATCAATATGTTCCTGTATAGCAGAAAACATTGCGTTACTCATACAGTTTCAATCCAGAATCCTATCGTACAGCAAAGTACCTAGTATTAACATTAACGTCAAACCAATTTTGGATAGTTTTCAGAAGAAAACTGTTTCGATGGAGAACCATCGAAACTGTATTTTTGGATAATATTTTAGGGTGTGTATGTGTTCCTTGTAGAAGTTCACTGTGAAAGCAGCAGCTGAAAATCATTTTTTTTCTCTTTTGTATGGGGAAACTCGTGACGCTGGGGCGCTTGCCCATACAAAAGTGAAAAAAAATTGGTCTTTCAGCGCTGCTACTTTCACAGTGAACTCTCTACAAGGAACACGTACACCCCCTAAAGTATTATCACTTAGTTTTGTTACATCCTGTTATAGCATAATCGACCTACTTTAGGAAGTTCCAAATAGAAAGAAAAACTTTTGATAGGAGGAGAGATATTCTAGCAATGTATTTTCACGAGCTGGTAGACAGCTACACCCCAGAGCTGGGCCAATCGGAGCGCGGGTGATCGGTGCCAATTTATCGCGGCGCCAACATCATGCCCCGACACATTCGATATGGCGCCATTTCACAATTTGTGGCAACTAAAAATTGTTCGCAAACTCTCAGATGCTGTGGCTGTAACCACTTGAGTGAGGGGTTCAACGGAATCGTAAGTCGTAACGTTGTCCAATACCAACGTCAAAGGTATTGAATCTGTCAAAAAGACTTCATGTTCTCCCCATACAGTCCTGGTCACCGGTTCGGATCACCTCAGGTGATCTTGTCTTCGTGCACAAATTGCTCACCGCTCCTAACTTGATGATGGATGGTAAATGGGGCAATGAGAAAAACACTTCCCGCTTCAAGATCAGACTAAACCGGCAGGACATAATCCTCTCGAAACGTCCATCCGTCCCTGAAAATTGGACACAATTTACTGCTACTGTCTGATCTTTGTCCATGTTGCAAGATGCTAGTCGTCCAACTATAATTGCTATTTCTGAACTCATCAATAACCGGTATTGATTGTCTGGTTACAGCTAGGTCTCAATTATTAATTAGGCTGTAAAGGCCAGTTTCTCGATGTTTCGTTTTGAAGTATTGTAGCAAGTAGAAAAAATTTTTCTTATTTGGTTTACAAACTGCTCCAAAATGTTTAAAATGCTTGATTTTGGGAATTTCAAATTTTAGTTTCTTTATAAGCTAAGCTGTGTACCTATTAAAATATGTACATGACATTTTATTAACGGTTTTAGCGTATGCATGTAACATGTTATGCATCCGCCAGCCATAATTCGTGGCGGCCACAGGAAGGCCTATGTGATAAACATTTTCCTGTCGTTTATCCTGTGCAGATAATTGTGTATTTATAATGACTAACCTACCTAAAATACCCTATTTAAACTGGCGCTGTGCTCAAATATCGTACTGATTTACGTTATCCTACGAGGAAATATACAATATTTTTCCATTAAAATTCAAATTTGAATAAAATGCTCATAACCAAAACTTACATTTTATATCAAGCAAATATGCATAATTCAATTGTCATTTTGCTACTGCCATTGATGGTAAATAATTCGAACATTATTTTGCCCGGTAATTAAAATATAGAATGTTAAATAAAAGTAGAGTGCAACATGTAATAAATTTAGATGTGCAAGACGAAGTGAGTATCATACTAAAGACTGGGCAAGTTTCCACTACCAATATTACGTCGCGCCGCGCCGAGCGATAATTATAAATGTGTATGTACCGGAATATGTGTGTAACGCACACTGTTTACTACCGCATTATGCGCTCGTAAACCCTTTTCTCGAGCAAATGTCACGTAAAACCAGATGAACGTCTTTGGACAGGACATCTTGATTTCGCAAAGTAGGCTTTAGAGTCTGATTTGGACGTGTTACGTGCATAAACCGTATGCAGATTGCGGCTATTACGAAACGGCACCGATTATGGAGACTCGAACATGCACGATATGACAAGTGATCGTAGAGATACGTTATCGACGCGCAGCAATTAGCACGAACACTGGAATGAGGCGCAGCGTGTTTTATCGTCGGGCGTTATCCGGGCCATCGACGGGGTAATAAATCGTAAGGGAGTGCACTGAATTAAACATGTCTCCTCCCAACGCCCGCGCCCTAGAAACGAACTTGTTATAGACACGGTATTGATCGAGATTCCACTAGCGGCTATGTTGACTCCTCCTGTAGGCTGTAGCATTCAATTTTCCGGATGCGAGGCTTTTGACGAATTTCTGCCGGTTGACATTATTTGGGTAAAAATACCGTGAGGCGTGAGCTTACACGCAGAAGGGAACGAACAGCTCATATCAAGATGTTCCATAAAGATCAAAGATAATGAAATGGCCAATTATTTTCAGCGGCACGAGAAAAAGTCTGAAAATATCCAACAAAAGACTTCCTAAAGGCCGGAAACTGGCCATAAATTATTTTGTGCAACGAAAGCGCCCGGTGGGTATAAGTCGGGCGCCGCCATTGTTCCCGAAACTAGAGTTTTGCTCGACAACAGCGACGTTATTTTCGTTAGGGATTGAACCGCTAGAGATGTGTTTTGCGTGGGCGGAGATGTGTTTTTCGATGACCGATTTCAGCATGTAAATGCCAAGTTACATTGACCCGGGTTTACGGCATCTCGATAGCGATTTTACTGCGTCGGCGACTGCGCCAACCGCGTCGACCGCCACTCGACTATCCCGGAAATGCATCAAGTTTATTATGCGGTGTGCTGTTCGTAGCGTAAAAATACATTTTACGAGCCCGCAGTCTACACGTAAAACCTTTTTGTTCCGCAGCGGGGCTTTCGCTTTTAGATGACACGGTTAAAAGCCTATTGTTTTCTTAGGCTTACGCAACTCCACGTCCCGAGATAATAAAGCTCGCTTTTTATGGATTTTATAATTTCTGACTTTATAGCGGCTTTGGACGGGGCGTGATTTACAAGATAGAGCTATTCGTATACGTAGCGATCTAAACAATAATATATCTCGTTTCATACTAAGCACGACTCGATTGTCTGATGTATTTAATGTCCCATTTAAAGATATGCTAATGATTCTAGTACTCTGACGCAAACTCATTAAAACAAGGTAAAAATAACCGTTTCCTTACAATATTATGTTTATGCCACCTAATCAACCTATATAATTATATTTTATATACTCTATCCGAGTGTGTATTTACCGGACATTATGTTGATCTAAAGAAAGAATTGGGTACGTAAATGTTGTCCTATTTATTTCCTGTAAAAACTTAAGTTGCTATAGATCCAACTGTGTCGTAGAGATTGCAGTGAGGATTCGGATTAATAATTTGAGAGAAGATAAGAAAAGGCTTTTCTGGCTGTAACTTGTAAGGCACATAATAAATTTAAATTGTAGCAGCTTCAGTCAATGAGACTGTATGTTCAATTTCAGGCCACTCGGTGCGTGAAAGCTGACCGTGACGGATTTTTGCGATCAGTGCGGTCAGATTTAGCGGCCAAGCGCAATGATGTCAGCGATAGATAAGAAGTCGTTCACATCGCCAGGAGATAGCTCGCGCTATTGTGCTATTTATACCCGCCACACTAAACTAGAAAACGCTTCGGCTGAATCTGTTGCGCCAGGTTTATTTCGTGTTTCAATTTCTCCGGTGTAATGGCACGTTGACGAAATACACACGTTGAATCATACACCAAAAGTCACATTAAAATTCTTCGAAGGAAGTCTGACTACCAGATTACTAGAAAAATCCAAGAAATATTAAAAATTAGGTCTACTAGAAACTAAGCTTACGTCGTATTTCGTAGTAGGCCGTGCTAACGATCTGACCCCAGATTGTATTTACACACGAACCTCGGTTTATTCATGAATCAATCCTCTGGGCCCGTTCTTATGATTCGTGAAATGTTTCACCTTCGTAGTTTATTACTCGATATTAAGTGGAAGGCTGCACGTAAGGCGGGCGGGGGGGTGGGTGGATCGATATCGTGTCGGTGTAATTGGGCGAAGATCGACCGGCCCGCCGCCGCCCGCCGCCCGCCGGTCGACATCGTAAGTAATCCGTGTGCCCGTGGGATTACACGGAATCCGCTCGCGAAAGAGTATTACCGACTTTGGAGGCGCTGACGTTGATGTTAAAGTATTACTGTACCTTTTTACGGTTTTGGACTTCGCTTATTTGTGGAATTTTTTGATCTTTTCCTGCCCATATCTACGGAATCTATTCAGCTGTAACGGTTACCATCCACGAATTAGAAACAAACATTAGAATGTATCATGTCTATTTGATGACGAATGATGATCATTGTCGCATTTTAATTAACCCCGGCCAACTTTGATACGATCGCCACATTGATTTAATGACTCAAACTTATTTCCTCGTATGTCATACTGATCGTAGCGTCTGATTATTTAAACCTTTTGGTTGGACTAGGCGGACTAATGTGCTAAACTTGTAGCAATAGGAGGAAACCGAGTAAGTAAAGCTACTCCACCACTAATATTTGAAGCGAACCGGAATACGAAATAGGACGTCGAACCAGTAGGATTTAGAAAAGAAGCCCGTAAAAAACTCAGTAAACCTCATGACACGGTTTAGCTATTATTTATAGTGAAGACACATTGTCAGTCGCGTATAAATAAAGAGGCACTATATCGGTCCGTGAATCAGTATCAGAAAGGTTACTTCGATATGGCACAGCTCAGCTATAACGTGCGGGGAATCAGAATAGACGTAGCCTGGACTAATCGTCGGTGACTAATGACTAACCGGTCACGAACGCTCGGTGTGATAACCAAATTTCGGTTGATAGCGATAAGATGTAATCACCTGATTAATGTTCGAGCTTTCGAAATTTGAATGTTGATTTTGGCAACAATTGTCACGAAACTACATACAATACACGAGTAGGACTTTGTAAGGCAAGCGGCTTACGCGACGCGAAGGGCCATACGAGACACGTTTATAACAATGGCGGAAAAGGTCAGACGTAATGTTGGAGAGCGTACGGTTGTGAATATATTTGTGAAAACTGGCGCTCACAAGGGTTCCGTCTTTGAGGTCACCCGAACAATACATATTCATCTCATTGACGTTGTTTGAATAGATAAAAACAAGACGGCGTTTTTAGAGTTGTGATTTGCATTTGTGTACATATTGTACACAGTACGTTGAGTTTTAGATTTTAACGGAACAACTTACTATGGTTCGTTGGTGGTCTGAAACCGCCGATAAAAAACAGTATGTTGTCTGAATCCAATTGATTATTATTCATTTCGATAATAAGACTTTTGTCATTCCTGCGATTTTACTGCAAGTGAATCAAACTAGTTCCGGCCAAAACAAACATTGTAAGCGAATTAGAGATTTTATTGAGACCGATGTAAGGAACGCGCCAACTGGGCGTGTTAACAACGTCCTCGTCTGAAAGTGCAGACAACATATTATAGATATAAAACTATTCTAAATCGGATCGATTAAACAAAACAAGAGACTTCTCCCAAGACGATTGACATTGTCGTATTCAGAGAACACAAAACAGTAAAACAGAAAAAAGAGTTGGAAAGAGATTTAGCTGGTCAATTTGTTTACTCGTTAGATTTTCGGTTCTGTAATCTGTATGGAGTACAATAATAATTTCACCGTGGTGCAGATCTGCATGTCTGGCGCTGGGCCAGCTCTCGTCCGCGCCCAGCGACCGGACAACGAACCGATCTGCGTATCAACTTAGCTTGATAGCGTCTGTCCTTGCCAGTTACACATATTCGGTGGTATATCACCTCTTGAAGAAACAATGGAAAATTAAGACTAAACTAAACCATAAGGGTGAAGCCAAACGAGCGTAATTTGTGAGTTGTGAGTCGCAGAATTTCGGCTAGCAGAAATTCTGCTGCATTCAATTTCATACTAAAGTCCTGTTTGATTCACACGAGCGTAATTTTGTGAGTCATGATTTGTATGAAAAGATATTTAAATAAAAGATATTATTTACTATTATTTTTCACAAATTACGCTCGTTTAGTTTCACCCTTTTAGAAAGATGGTAATAAGGAAATACGCGATTACAATAATTATTATTTAAGTACAATGCTCTTTATGCATAATTAAGAATACCTAGTTTTGAACATATTATTTACTGTTAGTTAATTGGTTGTTTGGTTATTTCTTATTCGAAATACGTAAACTAATAATACCGCAGACCACAAGCTGATAAATTGTTTATACATCATGAGCTAATTCGTTTGCGTTTATTTTCCCCATTCCTAAAGGATTGTGGCATAATAATTAAGATTCGTTACATACATAACGTCATCGTTTGGCTTGTGATCTCGATCTATTTATTAGTCGTCGATTTTATTTATAGCTTCCCCGCTTGATAACAGACTATGCTCAGGCTTTGTTTTGTCATTTTATGGGATTATCTCAGTGTTTGCTTTTCTTACGTCATGTTCGCCATTAATTTGGTTGAGACGTGGGTGGAGCTTATTTATTCATGTTCAGCCTTATATTTCGCAGGCCATATACATTATACAATTTGGCCTTCACTGGTGTACTCTTGACTCGTAAAGAGTCTTTTATTCCGCCTAATTCAGACTGTACGCGCTGTTCGGCCTCCACATCGTACTTTTACGCCTAATGCTCTCCGCTCTTTAATTAATTCCGAAAGTGGCAGGTAAAATTTTCACTAAAGTAGAAAGGCTGTTTCGGGGTTGTTTGTGTTTATAACCGCGTCGAGTGTGTCGTTTGCGGGCCCCGGGGCGCCCCGGCTACGCCTACTTTAATTAGATGATGAATGTTGATGAAGGTTACGTAACGTAATGAAAAAGCTATTTAATTATCATCAAAGTAATCTCGTTAATTGTTATTTAGTTGTGAGTCATGAGTCATGACCAACCAGTCGCATACCGATACGTTTGTTGCCATATTGATTGGTTGTAGGCAATTCGAAGCTAATGAAGCATTCTCCATATTTTAAACTGCTAGTTGCATATTTTAGGTCTATCGACTGTTTCACATTCACTGTTGCATGCTGCAAAAGTTTGCAATCATTTTTCCTCCAAGACCCAAGTATCGTCTATTTGTAGAACTTTCTAGATAGAAGATAGCCTGGACCAATGTTCTTTCGAATATCACCCAAAATATAATGCGCAAAAAGTAAAGCATATACAATTATGATAAACATTAAATTTGCTTTGGCTCTGTAATCTCGCCTTCACCTTGTTCTTATCGCCCGGTAGGTAAGGTTTACACTCGCTAAGCTTACACACGTCGTTATCAGAAGTTGTACACACGATAACTACCATATTGTTGCTATATTTTATGTTATCATCGCGTTATTAACCTAGCACCTCCAAAAATTCATAAATATACCCAGTCTGACTTACAACAATATAGTTTTCGCTGTTTGCTCTCAATAATAGTAATCGGATTATTAACAGTAACTAAGCATGGCATATAACGCGTTCTATTTCAATACTTCACGCGTTAATACGCTGTAGGCACTAGGTGTAGATACATAAATTGCGTCGTCGACAAAGAATGTAGGTGGTGAGGTGTTCGATTCGCTGACGCCACCTTGACTCATGCGGCCTTAGTAAGGCTTCTCTGCCATATCATCCTATATCTGATTAGCGCCAAGGTCCGCCGGCTATGAATACGATTAAACTTAATACTGAAAGCTTACAATGACCCCATAAATAAAGGTTGTCGCCTGCTAATTTGCATTTCCTTACAAGGTGCACCTAGTTTTAGCTGAGAAGCCTTATGAGTTATGACTTCGGAATTAAGACATAGCTTGGCCGCTACGATATCGCGGAAATGAAACATTTGCATAATTGTAGAGATTCTAGAAATATCGTCCTCGGCACATTCTCAGAATATATTAGCTACCGTCATGACATGTAAAGACCATTAATCCTAAGCCCATAACTGAGGAATACGTGCATTTGATCTTAATTTATTTGGCGCTGCCAGCTGCCGTTGTTTCAAAGGTGGAATATATTCACCACTTCCTGTCGTGCCTCCAGGAAATCGGAATAAATGCATAACATTGTACCAGAAACGATTGTATCGTGAATGAAAGACATCAATGAATCTTCCGGTGCAGTCGTGTGTGTCTCTGATCGCGATTGATGGCTCATGGCGCTCGTCGGCCGTGTAATGATTTGTTTATACTGCAGATTGTTTAGCTTGATTACATTTGCAAAGGCGTGTCTTCGGACAAATACAAACATGGATGGATGGATATTATTATTATTTATAACAGTGCATTCTGATAGCGTGCGGAATTCTCGACGGGACGGCTTCCGTTATTGGAAATAGTTTTTGGGAATGTCAGGATTGCGTCCGTAATAGACTGAACTATTTTCAACCAAAATAGAATTTATCAGTTAAAAGCACACGTCTACTAGAAGTTTCGGATGTTCGGAATTCGGAGCTACGTATTGCTAAAGCCAGCTCGGATTTCAAAGTCGCTGCATCCTGCGGACGTATTCTGACCCCTTTGTTCCAGTCTCAACCACAATATATTGTGTACTTGTAGACTGTAGACGCTTGACAGGATTCAGGAACTGTTTGTTACCTCTTGACTGGTTTCAAGCACATTATGTTATGAATACTACTGGTATTGTGTGTTAACCATCTTACTAGGTCTAAGATTCAGTAAAACCTATTTGAATAAAACGATTTCTTGTTCTTTCACCTTGCCTTAATTGAGCATTCAAGGTCGAATTCCGAAATAGCTGTTACATTTTTATTAGATCTTGTTTTTTGCGTGTTGCCTAGCATAGAGATTAATGTCTTTAAGTTACTGTCAACACAAATGGTTATAAATATTAACAATAATACTTCCATTATGCTGGCTGACAAATGCCAGGTGCTATTATTGCTGATCTCAGAGGCAACACCAGTACCTACTATGATATTATTGTTGTGTTTTATTCATGACGTGTCTAATTATACGCATACTGTGACTAAAAAGGTACTGAATTTAGGTTATGCGCTTGTTTATGTTGATTTCTTGACCGATTTAATGTTTCGCTTATGTTTTTACGGTTTACATACCTAGTCTTGTTTACAATTTGAATTGATGAGTTTTTGCTCGCAGGCTTTTTTTCTATACATGTATGTGTTAAATACCTCCTCAGATGTTTATTCAAATGAAACCTTTTCCAGTCTCATTTCCAAATACTTGTTTCCTTTTTTAGTCGATAGAAGTTGTTAATTTAGTTTTCCAATAAAGTTTTCAATTGCATACAAAATAATCAACAGTTGTCTTTATCGTGACAATATGGGGCGGTCCGTTGGTGACATCCTTCTACCGGAGTACTCAACGTGAGGTGGGACGCTCGCTAATTATAGTGCGGACACGTCTGTTGGCAGCGATTGTGTGCGATATTAAGGAGCAATACCGTATAGTTTCTAATAACTCGGTACATAATATGCGCAATTGATCATACTCTTACCAGTTTTTCTTGTCTGGAACCTTAAAGATTTGAACCTTAAGGATTGTCGACAGATTCGGGAAACTCCTAATTTGTTAATTACTTTGCATTGCTGGTTGAGGTATCTTATTAATCCATATTTCTATGTTGCATACTCCAGCCATTACCAGGAACTATGCTCAGTCCTTCGCAATTCCGGCAAGGCCCACCTCGCATGTAGCACACGTGCATATCTAATTCCTGGGCGCACTACAATGTTGGACCTAGATGTCTCGAGCCAGATGTGTCCCAGAAGCTCGGACAGGGGAATGTGCTCAGCACCGTCATGCGGCTTGACGGTCTGCACTCGGTATATTTAGCCCGCCGATCGCCTCGAAAGGTTACTCCCGGAATTAGCCGCGCCAAACTTAACTCCAACTTATTTTTGCACCACCGGAACCGCCGCGGTCTTTTTATAACTGACGCGTGATCTGGATGTTATGTATTGATGGATGGTTTCAAATGAATGTTAAAGGATTCTTATAGGCTTTAAAATATCTCTCCATTTGTCGAAACAATTTGCAAATATATACCAATTCTTGTAAGTCCTGCCTTGGCTTGAAATTGGATTTTATGGAGAAAATACCTTTCCCGAAAACTAAGTTCCAGAATTTCAACAAATTCGCCTTACCGGTATTTCTTAGCAAACTGCACGGAAATAAATAGTATTCAGTATAAACACATTAGAAACATAAATAAACCGTTTGCGGTGGCGTTCCTGAGTTACGGTCGAAATTGTACGAGTTACTGACTCATTGTGAAGGTAAATTACGTGGATTGACAACAATTACAACTTTTTCTTTTGGCTTGCGACCAAAAAGTGGGTAATGTAGGTTTTTGATACCCAAAACAACACCTAAATTTTACAAAGAATTCAAAATTCTCCGTAAACGGGTTGTCTTGTGCTCACTTACCTACCTGTAAATAATATTAGGCATTACTTTTTATGTGCATTACAAAATATTTTTTATATATATTATATTATAATATTTTATAAATATTAAATTTAATTTACTGTTTCTTAGAGGGAAATTGGTAATTATTTTGTGCATAATTTCACAAAATAATAATTCGCTTAACACATTTTTTTGCGTCCGCTGAAATATAATACCGTAGTGTAACAGTTTCTGAGTTCACTGACTCGCCGTCTCTGCCAATTTCACCCAAACACAACGATGACATGCAAAAATTATGGACACAGTCCACAGAAACGTTTTAGCTATAACAAAATTATTCACAGTAAGTACCTGAGAGTTCAGCTACAAAAATTAAATGTGCCTAAAAACGTAAACCCTATCTATGTATTTAGGAATTCAGGAATTTCTTATATAATTCTCTTGGTTTATCAGTTTTTAGAATTTGCGGATCGTAACTCGGAACCATAATTTTTAACCGTGTAAAAATACCGTGGTCTGGCGTAAACACACGGTGTAAGATTTAGTGTCTTTGCAGTCGCTAATAATATTTATGTGAGATCGGTGTGTGTTTCAGTAGAATTAATGGGAATATGTATTGTAATTAATGTGAGATGAGCGTATATTATGTACGAGGCAGTTTGCATAATAAGTTGGCCTTAAAAGTCTTAACAATTGCACATAATCATTTTCTTGAATAAATGCTTGCCGACTGTAAAATAAAACGAGTTATTTCTTTCTAATATAATAATATGTATATCGATGTGCCTAAGAGTATTTATGATGCTTTTTCTTTAATAAGATGCCGACAAATAAATTACACCATTACGGTATATTAGTTTTGATATCAAAGATAAACCGTTAGAAATGTTTACTTTATTTTTATCGTGCAAATCATTGTTCATTGAAAGAGAACTGTTTATATCTGAATGCCTTGAACCTTAATCTATAAACGCCCGTCTCTTTGATCGTGCACACTCAACTAGAAAATATTAACTGTACCTGAAAAACTCAATACATAAGCGTCATGGCATCAGAGTTTTTATAGTTTTTTGCTGCGTAAACGAGTAAACACTAAACATACTCGTTATATCAACGTAGAATCTAACATATTGTGTCAAAATTCACGCCCGATACGTTAACGAGGCCTAAGAACATATTGTGGGTACGTGATCACACATGGCCAACATGTTATGAATCTGTTTACTGAATAATATTTCCCTTTAAGGGAATCTGTTCCGGGCTCTGAAAATGCTTATAGCCTTAGTCATCTATCTATACGTGATACCGATACATCGTTGAGATCGTTATCTGTATGTATGTTTTGACGTGCAGCAATCAACATGCAAAATCAGACGTCTTTTACTAGCTTAGCAACAATTTCCTATGCACGGAAATGTTACTTTTTACTGCTTCCATTAACATGGAAGAAAGGTCCATTTGAACGAATATGTCGTGCGTTATATCACCCATAAGCTAACGTCAAAACTGTTAAATTCCAGGCAACGGCACGATAGACTTCCCCGAATTCCTAACGATGATGGCGCGCAAGATGAAGGACACGGACAGCGAAGAAGAGATCCGCGAAGCGTTCCGCGTGTTCGACAAAGACGGCAACGGCTTCATCTCGGCCGCCGAGCTGCGCCACGTCATGACGAACCTCGGCGAGAAGCTCACCGACGAGGAGGTGGACGAGATGATCCGCGAGGCCGACATCGACGGCGACGGCCAGGTCAATTACGAGGGTGAGTACTCCTGGGTGTGCGCTTGCGCTTGCGTCGTTTGGTGTTCGGTTGGGTTAGGCTGAGTTTCCATTAGAAATGTGTTGCGAGTAATGTGTTTTTAAGTACCAATAGAGAATTTGATGATCTTAAAAACACATTCCTCGCAACACATCTCTGGTGGAAACGCAGCCTTAGGCCGGATCGCGATAGGCACTTGGTTAATTCTGGTGTAGGCGTAGTACAGATGGGGTGGAAATTCCATTGCGTTGTCAAGTGAATGAGACGAGTAACTGTAACGAAACACCAAATGAAGCTGTTCGTTTTAATTTTTTTGCCTTTTTGCTCATGTGTCCTTATTTTGTGGCGTTAGGTTTCGAATGACACTGCTCATTTCTGTGTTTACTCCCCCACTGAATCTAGGATATGCAATACCACCCCGACACTGAACGATGTCTCGCTTCTCACTCCGCCTGCTCCGAGCTGACTCACGCCGGAATTTTCCGACATAAAAATGATGTTTGCTCTCTTCTAGCAACATAAACAATGGATGTTTGGGATGCTCTTGATTTATTTATACCCATGCACAAAGTGATACACGTCTACCTATGCTACTTGTTCCGTTCTGTTTTGCGATAATTGAGCATCCGTTCGAAGCATTCCTGAAAGTGCTCCTCAGAAATCTTTGGGTTATGATTTAAACTACACTACAATAATAATTATCTACGCTCCAATGAGCAGCTTATTTATCGCACTACTGGGTCTGGCAAACAAACGAGATAAAATTGAAGCTAGTGTTGTTTTTTCCTATTATAAAGATAATTACGAAAAAATGTAACGATTATTGTAAATGATGTTGTAAATAAGAAGAATTATCATCCAAACGTAAGCAGTTAACCCAAACACAGTCACGATACCACCACTAATTACGAGACTATTTATAGTCGTTCCAGTTTGTAAATGATTTTAAAATAATTTACGATCTAGAAAATTGTTTGAAACGTTTAAACTAATAACTATTACGTCAGCGTATAGTTTATGGACACATTAGGATTGTCCGTCCGCCTCTACTCGTAAATAACAATTTTGGCTACATGATGTGAACGAGCACTGAGCAGTCTGCGCATGCTGTACAAAACCCCACAAGCGAAATTAAACTGCTGGATGTAATTGTTCAGTACACAGATGAAGCGCCGACATTTTGTACAAAATTATATTATCACTTATCACAATAAACACAGCCGCAGGTCGCGTCGCAAATTTTACGCTACTCAATGTCTATTGTTTAATTAAAGTATCTATTGTTTGAGATAATTACTGGCCAGCGTAGTTTACGACGCGACCTACCAGGAACTGTCGGCGAGTCTGTAACCCTTGTAACATTGTACAGTTTCAACCGCCGAGGCTCTCTCTCTTCCAGACTTCCATGCACTCGCGAAAATGATATTCGGTCGCGGGGACGGCAGCCGCTAGCCCGCGGCCCGGCCCCCACGTTTCGTTAACTTAACTAACGGTCGCAAGAGACTCCACGATATCGCTGTGATCTCGCAATATTTCCTAGTAGTGTGTAACGAAGGCCTCCGCCCGCGGTGAAGTAGGTACTGACAGCGCTATCTCGATGGTTTGCTGCTCGTTATTAACTGTTTCTACCTCTGATATGTTTAGTTCCCCTCGGCCCCTCACCTCACTGTCTGGGAAACTCACCGCTGTCGTAAATCTTGGCTCGCGGGCCGCCCGCAATCCCCCGCCCCCTGCGCCGCGGCGTTGCGGACGGCCGCAGACTTCCTGCAACCCTGGTGCATGTGTCTAATATCTGTATAGAAGTTTCTAACGAAATACCACCTGGCGATCCCCCCCGGTAGGCCGGCCTCGCCCGGACCTCGCTAACGAGCAGCAAACAGGAGAGACGCATTCGCGACGATCACACGCTTCATTACTCAACAGAACAGACTTCACTGCACTGTTCATCGCTAACTGAACCGAAACAATCGGCTCTCGACGCTCGGTCGATATCATCAGGAGCACGACGGTGCCCCGGTTTTTTACGACTAATTGGGAGGGGTGGTATTTCATAATCCCTTGTAGTGGCATGAACAGGTTCGATCGTTTCTTATTACTGTTCGACTACCGGCGAACGCATGCCTCCCTTCGCTCACCGGGCGAGCCATGTGTTCGCCGACTACATAATGTTTTTTTTTTTTTCACAATAAATATCGTTCTAAAATCTAACAGGTTATTTGTCTAATAGTTGCATCTTATTTGTCGGTTGGCATTTTTGTGTTTACGGTATTAATAATATTTAATACTTCATCTGGAGATGTTTGCAATGGTTTTGTGAATATTTTTGATTTGTTTTTTGGGCTTCCCTTTAGCGAGCGACGTGTGTACTGACCCCTGCTTCTCTTTCTTTTTCAGAATTCGTCACCATGATGACGTCGAAGTGAGCCGCCGGCTAGTGTGTGTGTATAAAAGAGAATTATAAATACATTTTATTTCATGACACACAATATACCATCGTATTGGACCTGCATTTCTCTAGTGTTTGCGATAAATTAAATATTGTCATCGTTTCAGTTAATCGTACGGCGGCCGGTGCGGTCCCCGGCTGCCATCTTTATTTAGACTTAAAGTATTCCGTTAATTTTACTATGTAAGGAAGGAAATTTCAAGTGTAGCGGTACAATGGCGAAACGAATAGGTGTGCGTCGCAGTGACGGTGTGTGTGTGTGAGTGTGTGCGTGTGCGCGCGAGCCTCAGTGTGCGTGCTAGCCTCCGCACTTTCCGATACAATTTAATGTAAATTTTTTTCAAGTATGAGATATTTATAAAGTACGTGATGATTAAAAATAATAAAAAATCCCAAAAAAATATACCGCGGTCCGCGCATGCGAGTGCGCCGCGATCGCATTAAATGTTTAAATTTAACTAACTCAGTAAACGAATAAATTAGATTTATTGGTACTGCATTGATTATATTATCTGTAAATGACTTGATAAATATTATATTTCTATTGTTGGTGAAACTAATTCTATCGAATGGGAAGTAATCCGCTCTGTTATTCTCTTGACATTTGATTCATTCTGTTATTAAATTTTACAAAAGACATACTGAAAATAAATGTTTCTTCATTTTTAGGTCAATAAGCATCCGTGTTTTATTTTCTACCTACCCTCTGGCCCCACGCTCAACATATTGCTGCAGGCTTAGCATTACCTTATTTACCACACATAATAATTAGACGCTGTTAAGCATTTGTGTGTCATCCCACAAAAAATTACGTAGAGTTACGAATGCAGTAATGTCCTTAAGATTGTTCAGAGCAATACTGCATTCATAACAAGACAAAAAAATAATTGTGGGTTGACAAAAAATGTTTAACAGCGACTATATTATATCAATCAGTCAATTTTCGGGCAGTCTTGTCATTTTGTGTCTACTTACGGGGAAAAAAATAGGCTAAGCCTGCAGGTGGCGCCACTGGTGGCGTCCTAGCACCGTCCTAGCCATAATAATTGTTATCAAAGGCTCAAGAAAGAACGCAAATTTTGGCTAAATGCAAAATGTTACTTGGATGACATTGACAGGACGGTGCTAGTGCGTAACAGCTCTCTCCTCTAGAGACATGTTTAGCGAAGTTCTGATTTTGAAACAACCTTGTGAGGCTGCCGTTGACAATACAAAACAATATGTGAAGAATACAGCCACTACATCATCCACACTAGTTATTGACACAGCATAAACTGAAAGAGCGCAATACATCACAAGTTGCTGACAAATTGCGACAAAAGTGGGTCGCATCGACACACGTCCAACTCCGTAATGGATGAATGACATTTTAAATAAATTGCTGTAGCTCTAGTATCTCGGGTACGCGCGTAAAACTCCCCATCTGGACAGGCTCTTACTGGTTTGTCCGATGGTATGAGTTGACAATACGAAACGACTCTGATGACCATGGTCTAAACCATGATTGCGCAGCTGTACCTATAGGCAACAACGTTGATCATAATATTATGTGCATAGATACAAAAACCGGCCAAGTGCGAGTCGCACTCGTGCACGAACGTTTCCGTACCGTTAGGGCCAGCGCCAGACAGAACGGAGCGCAGCGGAGAGGATTTTATTAACGCACTTGAAAATAAACTTTAAAATTATGACTTTAAAGTGCGATAATGGATTCCCGCGTATCCTCGAAGACGCGCGAGCATTTCTTGTAAGGTTCAAGCATTTATGCACTTTAGTCTAATAATTTTAAAGTTTATAAAATCCTCTCCGCTGCGCTCCTTTCTGTCTGCGCTGACCCTAAAGGCGCGATCCACCGCGGCGCACGCTGTGCACGGCGGCCACGCGGTGCACGGATTTATATTGTTTGAGCCTTTAGGCTACGTTTCCACCAGAGATGTGATGCAAGGAATGTGTTTTTAAGATCCAATAGCATCGCCGCGCTGAGCGATGTCACGGCAAGCTCACGTCAATGAAGCGATTCTATTGGTTCTCAAAAACACATCTCTGGTGGAAACGCAGCTTATAGAGCAAAAAGAGAACGTAAAAATAGGCCAAAAATTGTGTTTGTGGTCCCGTTTTACCCTTTGAGTACCGAATCCTAAAAACGACCTACTGCACATGTATGTTTTACTGGTCAATTAGTGTAGTAGTTAGTGTCTAAACACACTAGGCCGAAGTTACGCAGCGTAAATTCCGCATGATTAGGTCCGCAATGCGGTGCTGTAAATAGGGCGGTGCCACCGGTGTCTAGGCACAGGGCGTAGATTCTGGGGGGCGCAAGAATGACCAGACCAGAGAGGGCTGTACATAGCATTGCTCTGGGTACCTAAAACATCTAAAAAAAGGGCGCAGTTATAGAAGCTCGCACAGGGTGCAAAAAAGGCTATTTACGGCATTGCCGGAATGTCAAACGCATACAAAATACGGACGAAACGCGACGGAATAGTGTGTTATCGGTAATTTAAAATACATTGCGAGCGTAATCATGCGGAATTTACGCCGCGAAACTTCGGGCTAGTGTGCTAACGGCCGTTCCCAATATTTGATCTATCTCTGGTTTTGCCCTACTAGAGACAGGAATATCTCAGATTAGACATTAGAGACATATATTTTATGTCAATTCAATGTTAGCTGCGATCGGTTGTATGTCAAACCAGAGATAGATTGAATATTGGGAACGGCCGTAAGACACTAAGGTCAGAGTAGACAGAATTATAGAGTATGCCGACTTAGAACTGATGTTGAAATTTTTAAATTTGACGTATTATGACGAAAATCGTCGCTAGGGTTGTTAAATTGTTACCTACGAATTTAAAACTATGACATATTCGGTGGACGTGTTCCTCTTTGGTCGTATTTTTGTTTGTGTTTTGACACATGCGATTAAAATTGTCAGAATCCAATTTTGAAATCTTTATTTTAAATATTTAAAAATAAATTATATCAGCCAGCGCGAGGCACATTCCGTTCATAATCCTAGTCATAGACTTAATATATACTGTCGAGGTTTATGATCCTAGTGAAACCAGATGAATTTGACAGATGTTGAAACCTGCCCGTTTCTTTGCAGTCGAACTACTGGTCGTTATGTCTATTGTGCTAAGGTTCATATAGTACATTCAATTAATTAGTAGTTTCAGTCAAACAGACTTCGTACAAACTTGTTTATATTTCCAAACAATAACAATAGTCAATAGGTAGCTCAAAATATGACATTGGGACTTACAAAACTAAGTCATAACTGTAGAATGTAAAGATTATAAATTGTAAAAAATCCTATCAAAAATAAAGTAGTGGTTACTGAAGGTAGTTATTAAAAATCCCTTGAGCTCCCACACGAAAATGCGAATTCGCATCGCATATCTGCGACCAAAATTCATAATGAAAATGACATTACGATGCGATGCGAATTTGCAGTTTTGTGTGGGACCCCTACATTGAAGCTAGACTAAGCTGGATCAAACTGGTGCTGGCTGCTGTTCTGGTTGCTCCCCAGCATGCATCAAGTAGCTGGCGAGGGTTCGGGTTGGGCGGCCGCTCATCCGCCCTGGGCGGAGGTAGGGCGGCGCGTTGCGAGCCATCCGCCCAACACCAGACACGTCCATGTGCATCCAGTCCGTGCATACGAACTTCTGTAGAACATAGGATATTTATAAAGGGTGTAACAAAACTAAGAGCGCTTACAGACAAACGTGTCGGCGGCAGTCGACTGCAGCCGAAGCTTGCAGTTGTGACATACCGCGTAAAGGTAAGCGCCCACAAGTCGGTATCGTACGCAACGGACGTCTTGCATCAAACGAACTTTTTTACAGTACGTCGAAATAAACTCAACAGCTGCCGTCGACTGCCGCCGACACGTGCCGTTCGTCTGGAAACCTAAGTGATAATACTTTAGAGCAGTGGCCCCCAACCTTTTCTCATGCGGGCTTTTATGAGTCCTGTGTATAGAGTTCACTGTTAACCGTTTCCGTGCGGATGTCACCGATAGGCATCATGGGTAACTTTTCTGTATGGCGGGTGACGCCCGAGAGGAGATAAAATGTTTACCTGTAAAACTATGATGAAATTACATTTTTCAGAGGTTTCCCCTCAATGAAAGTGGCTTTATTTGTCACGTATTTTACGTGTACAGTGTTAGTTTTAGGATATTGCATAAAAACTTACACTTCAGGAGTCCTAAACATTTTATAAATATATAACGCCCACACCAGCAAAATCTCACATCAACATAATTTATTCTTATAACTAACTAGCAGCCCGCCCCTGCTTCGCACGGGTATGAAACAAACATTTCTAAAGTTGGTGGTGTTATTAAAATAGCAGCGCTGAATGAGCAATTTTTTTCACTTTTGCACGGGGAAACTCGTGACGCTGGGGCGCTTGCCCATTCAATTCACAAAAGAAATTGGTCTTTCAGTACCGCTACTTTCACAGTGAACTCTCTACAAGGAACACATACACACCATAAAGTAATAATAGGCCGGTTGCGGGACAGGTTGAAATTCGTCCTGTCACCACGCTTATTATCTTTTTCACTCGCGCACGAATTATTATATTTCTACAAGTACGCAAGACACGAGCAGCGATAGCATTGATACTTGCTAGTGTTTTTTTTTTATTTTAAACAACTTTATTTTTCATTACCTTGAGGAAGGCAGCTGCCTTACAGGCCGACGCTTTGCCAGAACCGCGATTCCTGAGGTCCACTGCGGGATCGTCTGTGCAAAACAAAGAGGTATTAGAACATGTTTGAAATAATTATATTGCTCACGAATAGCAAGTGATAGCCGCCACCTCACATACTGATACACTCCCAACAGCGTAGGATTTATAGCGGTCTAGCGGTCATTGACTCCCTGTCAAAAACTTGTCATTTTCCATATAAAACCACGATTGACAATATCTGACACTTCATTGTCAAACGCGGTTTATATGGAAAATGACAAGTTTTTGACCGGTTTCCCAGCACCCGTAGCATGGCTACAGTTGAATTTTTAGGACTATAGTCTACGTCATAAAGTGGCATTATATTTGATCTTTTGTCGATCGCGGCTAGCCGCGGTACAGATCGGAACGGCACCTTCAGTTTATCTCCGCTGTTTGTCTATACTTTCGTATTTCTACTGTAGCCATGCTACGGGTTCAGGAGGCCTGGACTCAAAGTACCTCTATACCAAATTTCAGCAAAATCGTTCAGGGGTTTAGTCGGGAAGAGGTAACAGACAAACAGACACTTTCGCATTTATAATATTTCAATGAAACCAGCCACCGTCACCGAAACCGGTGTGGCATTTTTTTTTAATTACTTAGTATGGATTTGTAATGTTGGCTAAGTAGGGTTTCTCTGATTGAGTAGTGAGTACATTGAATTAGTATGGCCAATGGCTAGGCTACATCCTAGAGTCTAGACCTTTCTAGACCTTCAGACTGGTCGATTAAAAATATAGGCCTTGCAAGTTGCAATAACAGTAACAATAGCAATCTTTATTGGCACTTAGCAGTCAGTTATAGTTAAAACTTTAAAAAAAACCCTCTAGCCCTCCGTTTTACCCGTGATCCGCTTCTCAAAGAAGTGCCATGTAGGGAACAGCCAGGGCCTGTCGCCGGTGGCGGCGCCCGCCCGCCTGATGCCCGCCCACGGCCCCGGGCTGTTCACGAACACACCGAACGCGCCCTCGCCGGTCGCCAGCTGCATGCCGCCTGCGGAACATTCATCACTAGCAACTAGGACGATTCACGACGGTACGAACGGTAAAGTTTCCGATTCCACATGGATTCGGAAACTTTACCGTGCGGTCATTGGTCAATATCCGCGTACTGACCAAGCGAGCAGCCTCGCAAGGCTCGGGCCGCGGCACGCTCGGGCGAGGCAGCGCGTACGTTGGCCTCGGGCGGAGCACGTCTTGAGTCTTGACCGACGAGGATTCGCCTCACGAGGTAGCCTCGCGAGGCCGCTCGCTCAATCAGTACGCGGCTAATGCCTAGCGCGGCGAGCGTTTGTTGGATGTCGCGCGATAAATTTCCGAATCCATTATCCAAGTAGAATTACGCATTGTGAATCAGGGGCCGAGTATCTTAATAAATTGGAGCTCTATTATGACAAGAGTCAAGATTACTGGCTGGTGACTAGAGAGTAGGCCGGGGCCCGATTCTTTAGCGTCGATATGGAGAAAACGTAAGCTATCTTACTATACAGGTACATGCATCACTATACTTACATCACACGCTGTCTATAACGCGCGAGTGAGATAGCTTAGGTGATCGAAATGCCATTCGTGGCTACAGTCGTTACGCGAAAGTAGTCTGATAGCAAGCAACATTTTCCTCCAAAACTCAGTACCTCGCTTTAATTTAACTTGCAATACCCTACGCCGTACCTACACCCCACGTAGGTCTTCTTAGGGTCAATTTATACTAGCGCAGAGTCGAAGCGCATTGAAGCGGTGACTCACGTGTGAGCGTGGCGACGTCGAGCAGCATGCGCGGCTTGTACAGCGCCTGCCCGTACACCAGCGCGTCTGCCAGCATCAGCCGACCCTCGTTGTCAGTGTCCTCGATCTGAAACACTACATTATAGCAGCCTTGTCTTGTCCTCAAAAGTGTGTCCTCACTAGGCTTAACTACACTGCAGCGACGCGACGCTACACGCCACGGTCAAATAGTCTTTATAATTTGTATGAAATCGTATAAGCCTTAAGCCACAACGCGGCAGTGGAGCTACGCGACACAAAACCTCAGTGCTACCTATATGGAACATGAAATGTCGCGTTGCTTAGTGTCGTATGTTGTCTAGCCTCAAATGCTGATTAACATTGGTGCAGTAGCGAACGCCTGCAGTATTACTAGATTTTAGCACTATAATAAACGTAGTTACCTATAAGGCTGCCTTCACATTACGTCGCAAGCAGTGCGGCAGCAGCGCTGCAGCCGCAATACTATACAAAAGACAGCCGCGCGACTCTCTTTTGTATAGAAGTCGCGCGGCTGCAGCGCTGCTGCCGCACTGCTTGCGACGTAATGTGAAGGCGCTCTAACGCTTCAGATTAACTTCAGATTACTGTGTCAATGTAAGCCATAAATGGCGAATACCTACGTTGCACAGCAAGGTCTGGTCAACGTTGGACTTCGGAGTCCAGTGATGTTAGTTCCCATCAAAATCAGACACACGCCAATCGCCATGCCTACAACTTACCTATTGAGTATCAACTGACTGAAATAATATTTAATTGAAAGTCTGAAAAAAAACCCTTCTGTTTGTGTTTAGAACTCAAGACAATAAAGCGGAAACTAAAAGTTTAATGCCAACTACTTAATTAACCAAGTACGATAGAAGAGAAGCCATTTTTGCACATTTCAACTTTTAATTGATGTAGAATGTTAGTTGGGAAACCTAGGCCAAATTGGTAATTAATGCAACCTAACTGCAAATTGGCAGAGTTCGGAAGTATCAACAGTAAAAAATTATGTCCATTTTGTTAGAATCACGCGGCTCATAAAATGTTCCAAATTAAAAAAGTTTCGGGGACAAAATTGGCGGCAAATTCCTTGGTCCATTTTCCGAGTTTTTTTATTATAATTAAATAAGGCGAGACGACCCCTGTCAACGTTGCGTAATGGACATAAAAAGCGCGGGAAAACGAACGGCAAAATTAATGCAGCGTACGGAAACGAAATGTCTATCTGCCGCACTCAGAGTGGAACATTAATTACTTAAATGTAATTAATTCAAAATTTTGACATAAGTCCCATACATTATCTGTCAAACTCTTCATTAAAATTAAGCTTAATCATAATTAAATGTCTCTGAGTATGGCGGTATGTCATGCAAATGGTGCAAACATCAACATGACTGTTGCGAGCTGTAACTTTACATGATTTAATTAAAGTCCAGTTGGACTAAACTCTAAAGGACAGGTCTACCAGAATCTGATGGCAAATTTTGACGGCAGATTTTCAAAAAATATCCTTGATCATTGGATAAATTTTTATATTTGCATGTTTCACACACAGAATAAGCCGCTATAAGGAAAAAAAAGATCAAAATGTTTTATTCCAATTACCACGGCGTTGCTAGATACAATTTAACTTCTCACTTTTTGCCATCAGATTCTGGTAGACCTAACTATACTTACGGACATACATAATCGGATTTTGTCAATTCAATGTTACTCGTGACTAGAGATGGGCACGTACCTGGGTATTTACCCATCTACCCGGTATTTACCCTCACGTACCCGGTAAATACCCGTATCTACCCAAAAGGGCGGGTAGATAAAATTCAATACTTAAGTCACAACCACCTCAAGAACGGTAATAGCTAGAGAGTTGAAATTTTCACAGATTGTGTATATCCGTTGCCACTATAAAAACAAATACTAAAAGCAAAATAAAATTAATATTTAAGGGGGGCTCCCATACAACGGACGTGTTTTTTTTGGCCTTTTCTGCTATCTTATCAATAATAGCAAAATGTAGGTACTTGAATTTTTACACAGTCTTTAGATGGATGTTAACTTTAATATTTAATAATAATATTAATATAAAATAAAAAAATTAAGAGGGGCTGCCATACAAAAAACACAAATTTTGTCCTAATTTTTCTCTATAATGGTACGGAACCCTTCGTGTGCGAGTCCGACTCGCACTTGGCCGATTTTTTTTATTTACATTCTATTATTTTATTAATAATTTAAAATATTTGAAAAACCTTTAAAATATTTAAAAAAATATTAGAAAAAATATTAGAAGACCCTTGAAAATTACTTTTAAAATAGACAATGTATAAGTACCTGGTTAAAGAAATTATATAAAAAATATGTAGGTATAATTTTTTATTATTTATACATATAACACGTCCTATCTTATATAAAATCTGATTTGCTTTGATTTGCTTCTGATTTTTTTAACTTCTCATTCTGCTAGCGATCTGACTTCTAGACATTGAACTAGTCGTTTTGAATTTCTTCTTTGTATGGCACGCATCCATTGATGCGTCTATATATTTACTATTTATCTTTATTTACAGAAGATTTTGTGGGGCTCGTCTTTTTAATCTTTTGAATGTTTGGTTTGGTAGAGTTTTTATCAATTTTTTTGCCAATATATTGGGATGTCATTTTATCCTTTTACAATAGTTTTGAAGGGAGTTTTTATTCGTAACATAATATGGGGCTCCAGTTATTGAACGCAGGGTTTTAGATTGGAATCGTTGTAGAATTTCTGTGTTTGATGTGGAGGTTGTGCCCCACAACTGCATCCCATAGGTCCAGATGGGTTTGAGTATGCTTTTATACAAAATAAGTTTATTTTATCAGCCAGTGAAGCTTTCGTAGCTGCTTGTCTAAAGCCTTTCTTTTGTTCCATATATGTGTTCTCCATGTTAATCGCCTGTCGAGATAAATTCCTAGGTATCTAACATCGTTTGACTGTGGTATTTTTATCCGATTAAGTTCTACTTCTGGACATGTTTCGTGTCTTAATGTGAAAGTTACATGGACAGATTTATTCTCGTTGGCTTTTATCCTCCAATCTTTTAACCACTATGATATTTCGTTTAAGGTTCTTTGCAATTTTGCCGATGCTCCATGGGCTGTTTGGTCTACTGCGAGGATTGCTGTGTCATCTGCGTATGTATATGTCAGAGCTTCATCAGTACTTGGAAGGTCTAATGTGTTTAGAAGGTAGAGATAAGGGCCCAATATACTGCCTTGCGGCACTCCTGCTTCGATTTCATGGAGACATGTGACACTATCTCCGTACTCAACATAGAAATATCTATTGCTGAGGTATGCGTTTATAAAGAGGTAGAAGTTTAAGGGTGGCTTTTTACGAACTTTATAAAACAGTCCAAGATGCCATAATCGATCAAAGGCCTGTGATATGTCCAGAAAAATAGTAAGATTTGCTTTCAAAAGCTTTTTGAATTTCTTCTACCAGTCTGTGTACCTGCTCCACGGTCCCATGCGCTTGGCAAAAACCGAATTGGTGATTGGGTAACAGTTTACTCGCTCTGATTTCTGGCATCATGCGTTTCAGGAAGAGTATTTCTAAGACCTTGGAGGGCACTGGCAGAAGACTTATAGGCCGGTGAGATTTTTCATCCTATGGATCTTTTTCGGGTTTGGGGATTAATATTATAATCTCTACTTTATATTGCGTGGGGACAATTTTTTTTTAAATACACGCGGATTTGTGTGAGATATTTGATTCTACTTTCTGGTAGCTCTTTTAGTATTTTTGGTAAAATGTTTACGCCAATTTTCATGCTGGGGAAGATTGTTAAAGTGGTTCCCTTAAACGAGGATATACCATTGGTGACTTTTTTGTGGTGAACGCGCTGACTTGTGTTTTGGTGCGGTTAAATTAGACTGAGTTACGTCTACTCCATTCCACCCCGAGAAATATGCGAGAAGTCACATTATCTGTACTATCATCTGCATAGAAATGAATGCCGTTGGTCTGTAACAAGTCATTGATATGCTGTATGAATAGGGTAGGCGATAGCACACAGCCCTGAGGGATACCAGCGTCAACAGATAGAGTATCAGAGCATTCACCATCAACTACGACTGCTAAGAAACTTGTGACCCTCTTGCATTATTTCTTGGATGTATGGAATCTTGGATAATAGTGAAATTGTATATATCCAAACTGACAGCTAATACCCATAGTTTCAATCGCCTGAGCCAACGATGAGTTAGGTACGCCAAGAGAGCCGAGCCGAGCCTTAGTAATCCCTGAGCGTCCAAGTGTCGAAGGGGCTGGCTATTGATGATGGACTCCATCATCTTCGAGAAGGTTATAGCGATTGATCTGCTGTTGGAAGAATTGGAACGGTCACAGTTTTTAAGTATCGGGTTCTCAAAAAGCTGTCTTTCAAGAAGCCGAAACTATGTGAGTAGGATAGTTGAGCCAAAAAAGACGCGTAAAGACCGGAGCCAACTCTGAAGCACTCACTGGAGCTACTTGCACTGAGCGCTGATAAAACCGAATATCCGACATGACGCTCATACTTCGTTACCATAACCAACCATACCGGTTGGCGGTTTCCGCCCTCATCATAAAGGGTCGAGTTGGACGACATGAGGACATGTCATAAGATCGGCATTCTCTTTTGCGTTTTGAAGGAAACACAGTGCAAGCGCTGTTTCAAGCCGGTTTTTTCGGAGTCGACCCATTCGTACCGAAGAATTGCTCTCCCACGGTTAAAAGGGAAATTTTTTCTTTTAAGTAACACACAGGCCAAGAACTTTTTATATTTGATCATTAGTTGCGTTTATACAAAAACAGTACTCATTTACATAATACATTAATTTGCATGTACATAATATATAGGTGTCAAGACTGTAAAGGTGCCTCTTCACAATTGACCATACCCACTACTAGCCATCGCCATTGTGTAAACGGAGTAATGGTGTATGATGGCGGACGATTTTCAGGCGTGGCGGGCAATGGCGTGGCCTGCAGTGGGTCATCGATATCCACTATAATTGTATTTCACAAAATTCTTACCTCAAAGAGGTTTTATACCTTGAGGTTGTAATAGTATAGGCTCAAGGTTAGTTAGTGGAACCTTATAATTTCTTAGACACAATTACACAACAATATTTCGTATTAAGTGCCTACAATTACTAACAAATATTGAATTACGAGAACCTATGTATTTTAGAATTTTTCAAAGTTTAGCCTAAAGGAGGGATGAATGTTTTGAAATTTCGCACGCGTGTTTCCCTTAACGATGAAGGCGTCCACTAAGACGATTTACTCAATTCCCAAAACTTTATCACCATTAAAAGGCAGTATACTTTAAAGAATATTAATATCACACATACAAAACCAAAATTTAGGAAAAAAGTTCAAAAACACAGCGTTACTCTTTGACATGCGGCCGGAATTCATGAAAAACATGGTTTTGTATTGCAAACATACATTAGTTTAAGACTTAAAGGGCCTTATTCGAACAGTTACGGGCTAGTGACCAAATTTGCATTATTTAATGGAGGTTTTACTAAGGATTTACTAAAAAAAAATATGTGAAAACGTACGCTGAATTATAAATACCCACCATTTTTGGGTATTTACCCAATCTACCCGGTAAATACCCAGGTGGGTACATTGGGTATTTACCCATCGCCCATCTCTACTCGTGACTCGTGATCAACTGTCGTATGCGGTATGGGTTTGACATAACGCAACTAAATTACGTAGGCCATGCCTATGAATCACCTTCCATACAAATATAATCCATAGGTCTACTTAGTTTTCCTCACCTGTATAGACAGGCCATTGAGTGCCGTGACCACGTCTCCGACTTTCATGCACTGTCCGCTGATCATGTTCTCGCACAGCGGTATCAACGCGCGGAGGTTCACACGAGCCTGGACATAACAAACGATTAAGTATTAGAGCGCTTACAGACGGATGGCACGCGTCGACGGCAGTCTACAAGTGTCAAAAAAAGTCAATGAAAAAAAATCCAACGACTGCCGTTGACTGCTGGCGACGAGTGCCGTTCGTCAGGAAGAAGCCTCAAGTTAAGTTTAACACTTATCAGAACAACCCCAGTTGTTTCTGACTGGCTGTTTAATAACTACTAAATAACTACTTTTCTCCCAAAAACCAGTTAATCCAGAAGTAGATAAAGTTAAAGAAGTAGAGAAGAAGATACCTCAGTAGAAAATAGCGGGTGACCTTATGGCTCTTTATGGCTCGTCGCAAGGCTTCAGACTCGAAACAAGACATGTTTGCGACTGTAATTCTGCTCGCTACGCTAGTTGGTCAACTTGGTGATTGGTCAGCACCGACGAGCCGCAATTAAAACAGACATTCTTTAAAACCGCGGTATAGGCTCGACGCTCGTACGTCGATCACCCGCATAAGAGTTAAGACTTTAAACGCAAATTATGTGCGACACTGGAAATTCTGTTGATACTGGCCACTGGCGCCCGCGCTACTACCTTCAGCTCAGCACAAGCTCGAATGGCGGCGACGACGACCGCGGCGCCCGCCATGCAGCCCCGCGCCTGCACCATGTCCTCGTGCGACTTCAGACATAGACCACCGCTAAAAGAAATAAGAATTGATAAAACATCTAAAATAAATCAAAAGATAGCCTGCTGCCTAGCAATGGGTCTTCAGATACTTTGAGCCTCCGCCCCCGAAATCCGAATAAAATAATAAGATAATTTTGTATCCCTGAAACTACTTTTTAGACGTGGGAGAGCCATGGTTCGGCACGAATGGGCCGGCTCGACCGGAGAAATGCCACGTTCTTACAGAAAACCGGCGTGAAACAGCGCTTGCGCTGTGTTTCGCCGAGTGAGTGAGTTTACCGAAGGCCCAATCCCCTACCGGCCTGCCCTATTCCCTTCCCTACCCTCCCCTATTCCCATCCCTTCCCTACCCCTCTTATATTACCCTATTCCCTCTTAAAAGGCCGGCAACGCACCTACAGCTCTTCTGATGCTGCGAGTGTCCATGGGCGACGGTAGTTGCTTAGAATACAATATGATGATAATTGTTAATATCTCACCTGTCATATGTAGTCCCTTTCGCAGTCAACAGCGTCGGCGGTGCGCTGTCCGCAGTATACTCCAGCTGCAGCATCATCGGCGGGGTGCAGGAACCCTGGGCGACCGCGAGGAACGCCTTCATACCCTGAGCCTCGATCCAGCTGCGCTCATGGGCTAACACACGGACGCCGAGAGGACATAGCACGTTTAGGCATTCCTGGAAAATGCTTGATGTTTCTCTTTCTTCACAATAATATAAGCGACGTTTGCATTAAGCCACTGCCGCTGCTCCTCGCTCTGCCTTTTTATATTTCCCTGAATACTTCTGCGGCCGGTAGCGGCGTTAGGGGGGGGAGCAACGCTGGGCGACGGATAAAAAGAAAAAGGAGCGCCAAATTTTTTCAACACTATCAGTACCATGGGCGCCGATAAAATCTAGCCCAGGGCGCTGGTAGTGCTAAAACCGGCCTGTCTGCAGCAGTAACGACGCGAGTGAGTGGTTACATTCGCCCTCTACGTATACTTGCCGCGTCGGGCAGCGCCGCAGCGGCAGCGGCATGAGTCATGTGATGTCTAGTATACGCCAACGAGATATCTCACTCTACATGTTTTCTCGATGTTTGATGGTTTATCTCTTCATCTCCATTGACCCTAGCATGACAAATATTTTTTCTCGCGTAGATCTATCATCGAAATAACACATTTTTATAGAGTTTTGTCGAGATAATGTCGAGATTTTGACATTATGAGACAAGTAGTTTTTAATTATCTCGAGAGTGAGATATCTCGTTGGCGTATGCTAGGCAGGCACGTCATGTCGAGTGTGGTCGAGTGGCAATGCGCTGTGCGAATGATTATATATTTACATTACTTTACTGCGGGGAATGGTAGTTCTCACCCAAACGGCAAACCTAAGATATTCTGAGCTTAAGGGCCGCGCTACACCGGAATGGCAGCGACGCGGCGAGGCGAGCCCTTTAAGTGTTATATTATTTTAAACTTTATCGTCATTATTGTAATACATAGTATCGCTTGAAATTTTTTATTGTAATACATAGTATCGCACGTGGCCACGATTTCTCAAGCGATACTATACATAGTATCGCTTGAGAAATCGGCGAGCACTTTCAGTGTCATATGATTTTAAACTTTATCTTCATTATTGTAATACATTACAATAATGAAGATAAAGTTTAAAATCATATGACACTGAAAGAGCTCGCCTCGCCGCTGCCATTCTGGTGTAGCGCGGCCCTAACAGGCAGATTGGCAGCTAGCGTGTCCAAAAACTTAAAAGTGCATCAGCTTACTACCTTTTTCTAGATTGGTAAATAAAGAAAGGTTAGATACTAGCTTGTTACTTGTAGCATAGAATACATATCTTGTAGGTATTTAGATTCTAGTTCCTCGGGAATAGTGAAGAACACTTTAAAGCTTGACTCCTCTCTTCATAATAGATTCGTAACATCAAACAATTTTTTCAATATTTTATTTAGTGGACAAAATAATAATTAAAAGCTTCGGCCATGTTGAAATTAGAATTTATAATTAGGAAATAATCGATAATTACGTGTTGTTATGACCGATTACCGATTTTACTATTCTTGGTAGCAGCGTTAAAATTTTAATGCTGTTCAGAAATCATAAACTTAGCATTTGGCCACAGATTTGCCCGTAGTAAATTCCCATTGGCGAAAACCGCATTAAAATCTTTAGGTAGGTATAGTTTATTGAAGATCAAAGCTGCTTTTCCAGGTATTTCAACATTAGTTAATGCAATAATTATCTAGTAAGTAATTATTAAATTATAATAAATAAAGGAAATTGCGTCTTAATAATTTTAGAGACATCGGCCCAGAACTTTTCCTCGTCCTTTTGTCATTAACTTAATTGATGGTTTAATGAGTGAACTGTGATAATGATCTTTTGTGCAATTAATATATTTTTATTTTTTCCTCAAACTCGACTTATATTAGTAGAAGTATAAATAGCTTATTAATAATTATTAATAAGCTTTATATTCTAGGTAAAACTACATATCTATAGGTACTAACACAGCAATCGATGTAACTAATAAGTACCAAACTTTACTAACTTAGCAATCTGCTAAACTTAAAATATATTTTGCTGGAAATCATTCACGAGACATGGTCAATGGTCATTTGATCATTTCAATATGGGACATTTCAGCAGTCAGCACTCTAACAAAATCTCCCTCAGCACAGGTACGAGTTTAACGCATGTGTGCCGAAGTACCTAGGGCTACCTGAGGCATTGTTTTGATGGGTACATCAAGTTATCAGACCAAATGTTTGCGCCCGCTTTGGGCATAGTTACTATGAATATTGTTAGACATAATTATTATTGTTTAATATTTTATTAACTTTAATAAATAAATTGTTTAGTGCTTATTAATCACACTATGCCTTCACAAACCTGTGCAAAATCCATCGGGGTCATCTTATTCGCTGGCATGTCGGACAGGAACCGCGCCCAGTTCTGGCACCGGCCGAGCACCGCGCCGGTGTCCCAGGAACCCACCGCGCTGTACGGAACCACTTCAGGCTGCTTGTGCTCTCCCTCTGTTTTGAACTCGTCAAACCTAACCAAAGAGTTGGAGATATAGATGCCAACTTACTATTAAAATGGAGTTTTCAAGCGGATATGTGGCCTTAAGGAGTGAGCACACTGAGACGGGCCGTGCCGGGGCTTAGCGTGCCGGGGCGCATCGCAAAAATCCGCCTCCATACAATTTGTATGGAAGCGGATGCGCGTATCGCATACTGTGCCGGGGCGCATCGGCGCGGATTTTTACTCGGCGGATTTCCGTCAATGCGACACGGCCCGACAAGACCCGCTGCGCCCCGGCAACAGTGTTAGCAAGCGGCGCGCGGATGTGATGCGATGCGGCCCGGCAAGTCTCGGCTCAAAATCCGTCAATGCATTGCGCGCCGACCCGCCCCGGCACAGTGAGTGTTAAAAACCGTCAATGCGATGCGACCCGACCCGGCAATAGTGTGCTATAGCGCGCCCCGGCACGCGCCGACAAAGTGAGCGCAAACCTTTAGTGTTAGCTCACATTGCAACGGGACGAAGCAATGCGATGCTGGGCGTTGGGCTGCTTGTTCCAATTTTGCATGGCTCATTTAAAAACGCATCGTAGATACGCATCCTCGCGTTGCAATGAGACTCTTCTTATCGTTTAGGTAGGTCCGATTCTTTTGTAAAGAAGACAATACACATCTACTAAAGAAAACGTCCACAAACCTCCAAGCAGCAAGATGTGCGGCCTCGGCAGCAGCATCAGGCGCGTCTGTACGGTCTACCACCACGTGGTCACAGCCCAGCTGCTCCAACAGGGATACGCCAGCTCCCACGCCGATACGAGCGTTCTCCTGGAGATGAGGTAGAATCAGGGTCTTGAGAGTTATAATATTAAAGCTCGCGAGGGGAGTCGAGCAAAGCAGGTCACACACGCAAGGGTGTACCTAACAGGTTTTCTTTCTTTCTTTATTATACTCATACAATAATACACAATAGCACAAATTAGACAGTGTACATCACGTCGTCTAAATCCCATGGTAAGTTGAACTTGTGTTATGGCAATCAGACAACGGATGCACACCGAACAGTCTTATCCTACAGCATATTATTATTCTCACAACACTCTCGTCTCTCACATTCACACTATTATCACGTAGTCTTCCTTGGCGGCGACGTGATGCGCGCTTCATTGGGGAGCCTTCTCCGAAATCTTCGGTGAACTACAACGGCGGGCCAGAACTCCTCCACCTCGAGAGTGAACAAACGTTTTGTCGGTACTCTCGCCACAAAGGAACCAAAGTTAACTTTGTGGCGAGAGTACAGACGCTCCACCCTCAAGGTGAAGGTGGTCTTCTCGCGGATGTAGTCAACGTCCTCGACTTCCATGGACCAGCGCAGGCGCGACACGAAGAGCGGCGTCGCGGGCACCTCGCTGCGCAGTTTGCCTGAACAGGTCAACTGTTCGGGTAAACTGGAGCGTGTATGTTACTGAACTGTGCAGGTTTTGCATCAACTTTGCCTGACAGGCCTAACTGCACAGGCAAACCTGTCAGACGTACACGCTTGCGTTTATGCTTCAAAATCAGTGGAACTGAGATTTTCGAAATTAGGTACAGGCAGACCGAATAAGAAATAGAAACAGAGTTCTACGGTAACGTTTAAAAAAGATTTACTTGATGACAGAGGTACCTACGTTTAACGAAAGATACGTTCTAAGTCAGAGGCCTGTCCCAGTCACAAGAAGTGAAGCCACTAGCCAGATTTTTATGAGTGAGTCAATCTACGAGAAGACTACTCAGTACACCAATTTGCAAAGTAGCGTAATTTCATACTGTAAAATGTAGTTTTGTGATATTACAGATATGACTAATGGCAAAGGGTATCTTAGCTTATTCGATTTCTTTTTTCTGAGGACATACGCCACGCGCGTATAGGGTATTAGGTGGCATTAGGTGGTAAGTACTGGTTAGTTATGTCTATTATGGTTATAGTCTATGAATTAATAATCAGACCGTACGTTAAAATGTCTTAAAAAATCCGGCTTTTGTTTTGGAAGCTTGAACACAGGCAGGTGTTTAGAATCTCACAGTCACTATAATCAATATCTTAATAATTTTCCTTTGTTATTGGACGAGGTTAGGTACTGTTATTATTAATGGATCAAATGGATCGCCTGATGATAAACTGTTTTAAGCGGCTAGCCGGTAACGTTAAGCCCGGGCGCGCACTAGCGGCCAAACCGCCGCATCGAGATAGATACCTTCGTATAAAACCGCCGCGCCCGCGCCATAGACGACGCGCACCCTGGACGCAACGCGACCTGCGGCCACACCATACTTTCGATGGCGGCCGCGGCCTGGCCGTTGCGGCCTGGCCCATGGAGCTAATTAGCTCCGTGGCCTGGCCGCTAGTGCGCGCCCGTGGTAAGTGTGCCCTAAGCTTGGGCACAGTATTATAGGGATAATAATATTGTAATCTTAGATAAATGATTGGTCTCGCGCGCGCGCTCGACTAGATACCGCGCTGTATAGAAAACACAGATTCCCGAATGCGGCACCTCAATATTGTAGCGTGTGTAAAACAATGCACAAATATTGTTGTGTGCGTAGATAATCGGGTTGCCAGATACGTGACTGGTGCCCAATCAATGGGGAAAAATTAGTTGCTGTGGTCTTGTAATTTATTATTATTGTATAGTAAGTGCTGATTTTTCAATCACCAGATAAACTTTACCATTGGAATAAAGTCCATTCGAAAAGAATACGATAAAATAACAACGTTGTTTAGGTCAACGAAATACAATGGGTACAATATTGATGAGAAAACAATACAAAAACAATGGTAGGAAGTTTAACGAAAGTTAAGAATGAGTCATAAAAAAGCAAATGTTAAATTTGTTTTCTCATTTGTTACTGTATTGTGTACTTACATAAAATATAAACTGTATTTAAGATTTTTATTATAATATGATACTCATAATTCATTTTTATTAATACACATTCATGATCCAGGAACTTTGAAAACTTTTTGTTCCGTTGGCGGGATTCGAACCAGCTACCCTAGCTAGAGATTTTAATGCGCTCATCCACTCAGCCACTATGTATATATAAAATAATAAGATATAATAAATAAATAAATAAAAATCACAATCTCAGAAAAAATTGGGAATTTTTAGTTTATGGTAATTGGCAACACTGAACATCAAGCGGTACTCCGATCCGAATTTTCAGGTTTATATAATTTTTCTGTGTTTATGACGATTTATATAATATTTACTGATGGTATGTGATGCCAGTACCTTTCTTGTTTCTTGTAGTGTTATTATTGCATAGTCTCACTACGCAAACTGGAATTTTGCTACGGACGTAACTTAAAATTTCGAAAATTATCGACACATCTACCTCACCCGAAGCTTGCGGCGCGACTGGCGCGCTTACGCCTTATCAGGCGTATGATTTGTTGCCGCATTTTTCAAGTACTCCGACGGTATCTAGTCGTAGCGCGAGCGCGAGACCAATCATTCATCTAATGGCGGCTCTCGACATAGGCGAACGCGTTGGCCAACGCGTCTGCAGACGCGTTGGCCCAATGTGTAGAACGGGCGTTCGCGCGTTGGCCGTAGGTATTTAGACGTTGGCCAACGCGCGAACGCCCGTTCTACACATTGGGCCAACGCGTCTGCAGACGCGTTGGCCAACGCGTTCGCCTATGTCGAGAGCCGCCATATGATTGTAATACTGTGACTTGGGTCGAGGGTTAGGTCACAACAAAATACAAAACTTTGCATCCATACTATGATTATAAATGCGAAAGTGACGTCTGTCTATCTATCCGTCTGTCTGTCTGTCTGTTACCTCTTCACGCCCAAACCGCTGAACCGATTTGGATGAATTATGAAATTTGGCGTGGAGTTTTGAGTCCCGGGAAAGGACATAGGATACTTTTCATCCCAGAAAAATGCACGGTTCCTTCGCGATAAACGAGTTTTGGCGCAACGGAGTTGCGGGCATCATCTAGTTATTCATAAAGTAGGTAAGTTATAGGCATAGCTGGGTATTAACTCGTTAATCCGTTAATCGTTAATTAACGAAGTTAACATTTTGATTAACGGATTAAGTTTTAAGTTAACTTTTAAAAATATTAACGGATTCGTTAACTTCCGTTAATATGCAGAAGTCCGTTAATAGTTAATCCAATGCCTACTACGGCGGGGCGCGAAAAACAGGTTCAGACAGTTAGTATGAAACCTGACAAGACGTGCCGGGCGGGCGGGCAGCGTGCACCGCGGCACGGCAGCGCGAGTGAAACAAAAACAATACCTACTAGATACATTTTCAGGCGCGTGCGAGTGAAAAGAAGAAGAGATTTGTTTCGTTTTATCATTTCATTACTTAGCGCCGGTCCTTATACAGTGAAGAGTGATTTGTTTATTGTTATTATAAATTACTGTCAGTGGTTATTTAAATGATGATAAAGAAGAATACAGTGTCATTTAGTTCTAGGTAGAATTCTTACTAACGTAACTTCCAGAACCTAAACCAACAGGTTTTGTATGTACACTAACACAATGATATAAGTTATAACAAGGCCATATTACACATATTAACGGATTAACGATTAACGTTAACTTGCGTTAATTTGTCCGAAATGCAACGCTTTAACGTTTAACGAAGCTAACTAATCCAGAATGCACGAAAACATACTATAAATAATATAGAGATGAACTGAAACAAGATCATTAAACAAAACTTAAAACTAAGGTGCGACAAGGCTTTAATTAAATAAACGTGGGCGGGGGCGTTGCTGATAAAGGAGAACTGTCAAAAATGGCGTTTTTGTATGATGGCAGCGTTAGTTCCTTTTTTGCCACGTTCATTTAAAGCCTTGTCAGCTGTAACGACAAAACTCAATAAAACTTAGTGCGTTCCGTTTTCGCATTTTTGGTTTGAAACATCTTTTTTTTTTCAATTAAGTACCAAAAGGAACGTAAAAGTAACCTCTTTAGTCATGTCACATGAATGTAACATGCAAGGGTCAAAAGTAACGTAAAATGTTACAAAAGTAACATTCTGGCAACGCTGACTGATGGTGATAATATTGACCGTATAATAGGGCGCTTCAGTACTTGTGATTCGCGTGGATCGCTTGATTCTCGTATCATCAATAATACTGACGCGTGTAATCTGCGCCATTGATCTCGGATCCAATATACTTATATGATAATCTAATGGCGGCTCTCGACATAGGCGAACGCGTTGGCCAACGCGTCTGCAGACGCGTTGGCCAACGCGTTCGCCTATGTCGAGAGCCGCCATATGTCGAGAGCCGCCATATTATCCACCTAAATATAACTCAGTTATTTACTTATTGAAATTATTTAATACTCAAGTTTTATAAGCTACGCCGCCTGCGCTACCTAGCCCTCTGCAGTTCGAGATTCAAACTCTGCCAATAGATGACCTTCTTGTAGGTAGGTCTAGGTAGGTTCAGGCTGTACCTAATAAAGTTTGCGACGATTCCCCACCGCTTTGAGGTATCGACATAAACCAGAGTTAACACTTCTTTAACCCAGAACTTCCACTGTATTTGCCGTGACACTTACCCTGGTCTCATCCAGCGCCTCACAGTCGTTGTACCCGGGTGCCCTGGGCCCCAGCGACGTGAGAGCTATGGCGCTATAGTCGCTGTCCACGTCCGTCATGAGAAACGCCTTGCCCAGCTTGAGGACTGATGACACTCTGTTGGAGACAATATTACAGGTTATTGCAATTAATAAAGGGCATAGATCTGCATGTATTAACCTGGGAACGATTTTCTGCTTGATCAGTTACAAAATTTGCGTTTGCAATCGCCGAGAAAACCAAAAATATCTGCTGATATAAGTATGAGTAAGATCAATCATCAAACTTTTTAAAAATGTCAAAATTTGTAAGAAATTCCGTGCCTCGTAATTTTGATTATACCTACTTACCTCGCATTACGCGAAAATCGTAAAATTAAATAAAATTTTGAAAGTATTACTTTTTAACACTTTTTTCGAGCGACAACAGTCTGATAGGCGCGGGAATTGGGTCTCCAAGACTCAAGAGCAAGCTACTCCAACTTACTCATTCAGATGTTTGCCAATCTTCCCGCCAAACTTCTGGTCAAAGTCCGCAGCATCAGGGGACAACTCGACTTTGTCTTCTCCTTGATATACGCCGAGCACAAGACCTTTCTATAAACAAAAAACGTTTAGGAATTTGGGCCTATTTCCGATAAATCAGTTGTAACTTTAGCTTTTTGGTGATAACTGATAAGATGTCTAGGGCGTTGAAATTAAAATATCTATAAGCACCTAGCTGATTATGTCAGATTTATTTACCTAAACTGAAAGTAACAAATATATTAATGTACAAACAGCTGAAGTATACACCTTTATGGAACCTGACCAATTTTTAATACCCCTGACACAATTTACCTAGTTTTGCTCTCACTCTTAGACAAATCTTATTTTTAAGGTACCCTGTACCTCTTAAGCCCAAATCGAGCCTGCATCCCTTAGGATGCAGAGCATACCAAAGAATATTCATTCATAAAATACTTAAAAACCTGTTGATCAATAATAGTATACTTTTAGCATTTGCATCTACTTAGTAGACATACCAAGAGACTACCCAACAAGAAACAAAATTTACCTTAGCAGAAGACCGAGTCCTAGATCCATCCTTTGCACAGGCATCTTCCTTAGCAGGCACACAACTACAATACCTAACATTTGGTTTCTGTATATAACTTATTAATTTTAAACTCGAAAATAATTTTGAACGTCCCATTGTTAAAAAAATTTGAATAAAATATGAGACCACCTAGATTACTCTGAGCTGTTATTTTTAAATTGTTAGTTTATAAGTCAAGTGAAATCTTAATAGCTTGTGTGCCAGTTGCACATATTAGTAGTATGTAGTATTTTCATAAAGAGCTGATTTTGGTCAAGAAGTTTACCCTATAATGAAAACCATTAGTTCTACACTGTACAAAATATATTATTAAACAATAATAAAAAATATAGTATACTTAACAAAAATTTGTAAGGCATCTTATCAATAAAGTATAGCTTGCACTTCTTTTCCTCAACTTAAGTTTCTTCTTATTGGTTTCTTCATGATAAGATCAAGAAGTAGAAATATTATTTTATAGTTTTTGTTATCTACCTGTACCAATATTAATTTTAAAAGCAGTCGTTTTTGGTACATGTCTTATGGTCAAAGATACTCTCGTGTCTCTAACGACTGTGGTACCCTTAACATAATCTGTGGAACACATATTTAAATTCCTGATTGTATCATCTATAACATCCTCTTTAATCTCTTCTATGCTGTGGAGGTAGTGATGGAAAAGTTTGTCCTGTAATACTAATAAACTTCTTGGTTCCAACAGGAAGGAGAATACTGGTTTTAGAGATGCATCATTATCAGAAGGTTCCAGAAACTTCAGGACTATGTGGGATCCAACTGAAATTGTTGTGATAGTCGGATAAAATAGTGAACCGTCTAAATGTGGGAGAATACCTTGCCCTGGTGTGTATTCATTCACTAAAACATGATTGGGTTTGTTTCCTCCCATAAGTTCAAGAGAGTGGATCTTATCTAGGTACTGCTGCAGCCATTGAGGTAGTTTTTCAGCTATCATTCCCTTGTTGTGAGGAATCCCTCCCCAGTTTTGCAGTCTTCTGTTAGAAAGTTGAGTCCATTTTGGTTTTGGGGCCGAGTAAATGTTGGACAGGATTGATTGCTCCTCATCTTTGGTTATAAACTCTGATATGTAGTAGGCAGTAGGGTCGACCTGAGGAAATGAATAAGCGCATAAAGGAGTCAAGATAAATAACAAGTATCTGTTTTAAAAGAATGATATAAAATATAATATCGACGTACATTTGTCACTTTATAATTTTCTATTCCTAATGAAATTGGCATCTTTGTATCCGATTGTGCTTAAAATTTAATTTAAACAGAATGCTATCCAAAATCAGTTTCAAATATAATTTTGCATGTCCGTCATATGATGAAGTTTTGAATTAAAGATATATTTTATGCATGTTCATAATTAAGAACTTGATTTATTTTCATTTATCTGAATGTTAGATTTTTGTAATTTCTAAAATTTTTACAGAACTTTGATTTTTGAAGAGTATTTTGACATTCACAGACTACTAAGTTGACATTGACATGTTTTGATTTTCTTTGACGTTTATGACATTAACTTTTTTTAAATTTGATTTAAACAGTTGCAGCAAATTATACTTAGAAATAGCTCTAATATTTAAACGCAAAATAAAATGTCACAAGGTAATTATCTAGGATTCTTCGTTGATGATTATTAATATCCGTTTTTATTCCAAATATTCAAAAGATTTTTATTTCAAACAACCCATGTTAAAATGTATTTTCCACTTTTTCTTACGAACCTTCGATGTGACAATGATATTGTATTCTTTTTAATTCAGTGCAATATCTAAACATGTACAGCTATCTTTGACAGGAATGGACAAGCGATGAAATGTTATTTGTTAACAATTTTTTGTAAATATTCATTTATATGAGTCATTAAAGAATGTGATCACGGTTCACCATGGGCGGCTGTATCGGAATAACGAGGAGCAGAAGCGGTCCCAACGAGGAGTCACCCGGCTCGGTGTCGCGGCCTAATTCGGGTAGGTGAGCGATCGCGAGTGTCGCCGTGGTTACCGTGCGGGACTAAACTGACCTTTGTTTTAGGCGGCCTGCGAAAAAACCAGTCCCTGTGTCACGAGACGATAAGATGGAAGTCGGACGTACCGCTGACGGAGGGTCAGCTGAGGAGCAAGAGGGATGAGTTTTGGGACACGGCGCCGGCCTTCGAGGGTCGGAAGGAGATTTGGGACGCGCTCCGAGCGGCCGCCGTGGCCGCGGAGGCGATGGACTTTCAGCTGGCGCAGGCGATACTGGACGGGGCTAGTGTGTCCGTACCTAATGGTTACCTCACAGAGTGCTATGATGAGTGGGGGACGAGATACCAGGTACAGTAGCTACAGTAACTACAGTATTGTATAGTTATTTCTATAGAGCAGTTATTTCTGGTAAAATAGCATCTAGAATCTAGATGCAATAAGTAACATGGAATATGATATTTGCATTACATACAGATTAACATGTTGTTTGATGATGTTTTGGTCTTAACATTAATTAAACACAAAGACACTGAGTTTCAGACTATAAAACCAAACAATTACACAAACATTCCTTGTTCACAGGGAAAATCATGTGAACAATGTTTGTTTCAATTAATAAAACCATCAAGGATATATATTTATATATTTGACTGATTGCAGTAAGCAACAACACCTTAAATTATAATTTATTATGATAATGAAATATGAGAAACAAGTACTTGGAAACGAAATAAAATGTATGATGTTTGTACATGGTTAATACAAACTACAAATACAATAATACCAGCTTACTGTCAGTTTTAACTTATGTGTGATAACTTTTTAACACATTAGTGTTAAAACATCTAATGATGGCCATACAGCCATACTATTTAGTATTTACATACCGTCTTTCGTATGAGTCTATTGTATCATACAGCTAGTTGAGTTCAAGATAGTCTATAAATATAATTGATTCAACAGACTATCAATGCAATAGAACCTCCTAAATTGTTTTAATAATAAACTGTATTTTTTGTATTCTCAAGTCTACTCTAACATTACAGGTCCCAATATATTGTTTATCGGCTCCAATAAATATGGTGAAGGAGGCTAGTGGGCGGGACTCGCCGGCGGAATGCTCAGAGCCAGTGGAAGGTGGTGCAGCGATGGCACTAAGACTGAGATTGTCCACGACATGTAAAGATGTGGAGCTAGCGGTATCATCTAAACACACAATAGGACATTGCAAACAGAAATTACATGTAAGTTGCAAACATTATCAATTCTTAACTTTAACTAAACAGAATCATTTACAATTTACAAATGAAACACCATCTCTTCTTAATGTTTGTAAAATACTGTAAGAATTATAATAGTGCAAAGAGATTGTTGTAAATAGTGGTAAATATGAATTCCAAAAAACCCATGCAACAAGCTTAAAAACAATGTTTAACTGTCGTTTATTATTAATTACAAAATAATTAGATTTTTTTAAAATGTTGCGTTTATAATAATGACTATAACTCAACATGGATTAAGATAATAGATTATGTTTAAGAATTTTAGTTAGCTCTTCACTTTATATTGGCTGAGGAAGTGAGGACTAATGGCAAATTAGTCCTCACTTCCTCAGCTTACAATTATACAGATCTGGGCCCTCATGGTCAAGCCTCTCTCCATGTGCGCTTGCAAGTGAGATAACTTGCGATCGAAGTAAATCTACAATTGTAACACATATCAGTGCAGGGGGCTTCCTTGCTGCGTTTGCTAAGCTGGGGCCAATTTTTGGCGTCACACACCATTATAGTAAATTGTAATAGTATTATAGTCAAACTGTACCACTGACTTAATTATATTATGATGTATTGTGTGATGCTCAAAATAAATCCATTCTTATTCTTATTCACTCCAGGCACAGGAGGACATATCACCGTGGCGGCAGCGGTGGTTCTACGGCGGCAAGCTGCTGGGCGACCGGCTGCTGGTAGACGAGGCCCGTGTCGCGCCCGGACACGTCGTGCAGGTCATCGTCAGCACCGAACCCCATCCACAGACTTAGTGCACAGGTACGTGTGGGTAGCAGGTTTGTTTAGGTAGTGTAGAAGTCTCATAGCAGAGGAGGTGCCCTTATAAAGCTTATATGCTAAGATCCCCCGCAGACTGCATTTTTTTATCGGCCGATATGGTCGGTTGCGGGTTGGGCTGTTAGCGCGCACACTACACAAACAGCTGGGTTGTTGGTGAGTGCGCAGACTAGACACAGTCGGCCGATTGCCCTCGCACGGTTCCATTCACAGCTATAGATTTTTAAATGGAAAATTTTACACGATTCGGATTTCAGCCAATTCGGCCGACCAAACATGCGCGCGTGGAACGTGGTACTGATTGTCGATGGTTGATCTTGAAGACAATCGTATAGCCCATCAAACATAATAATTATCGGCCGACTCGGTATCATTGTAATATGCGCACTTCCATACAGCTTCATTCTGATCAAGAGCCAAACTAAACTATCGGCCGATTAAAAGTCTGCAGTCTGCGGGGTTTCTACGGTGTGTATAGTATTGGCAGTCATCCATTCCATATCATAGCTGTAGGGTACATGTAGTAGCGGCAGTCATACAAAGTGCACAAGTATGAGTATAATGGTAGTAGCATGTTTTTAGCGAGAACCTGCTAGGCTATTCTCTAAGGAACACGTTAAGGCTGTGCTCTCCGCTGTTATCACGGATGTCGCAGCCGTGACATCGTTCGCTGTTACCACGGCTGTAGAATTCGTATTCTCTAAGCTCTATTAGCTCGTCGACGATGTCTCGGCTGCGGCTGTCGGCGAGGCTGCGGCTCAGATAGTGGACTCGACTATAGATACATTTTTGTCTTAGGAATTTTAGTTATTTTGTCCCGATAAACTCTATAGTATTAGAACTTTTATAGTAATAATCATTTGTAGTACATATTTGAACCAATTCAAATAGACAAAATTGTTAATGCATCGAAAAAATATCCAAAAAGTTGAAAGTACCAAGATATGAACCTCGTATCCATTGAGTTACTCGTCGCATAAAAAAAAACTCGCTTGGCCTTCTACACTTACGTATGTAAACAAAATATAAAGAATGTAAACAAAAGTGCAAACCAAGGGACATGAAATAGATGAAACTTCATTTAAATACTTATAGCTTTAGTTTTACTGTTTACAAAAAGAATTTCTACTAGCTACGCGATAAGAGTAGTGTACCTCGGCTCGAGTGACCCGCGCCCACCACTTGAAATATTTCGTGGAACATAATATTTCATAAACATTGAATAGTCTTTGTCTGAGATTCGTGAAAGTTGGATTCTTGTTTCGTAAATCAATGTGGTTTCGTATAAGTGAATAAGTAATAATCTAAATGTGCTACGTAAAAATTAACTAATATTGAATAGGTACTTGGTATGTAACTATGTTTAATGTTTTGTACTCAGTGTTCATACAAGCTCTAAGTTAAGTGTAAAAAAACTCGATAAAAACGCCGTTTAGTATGTAGAAGAAAGTTAGATACTAGAAAGATTTATACAAAACGTGAATTTCAAGATTTTTGTGTGTGGAGTTACAATTTTGTCATTGTCGGGACTCGGAAGTCGGGACTCGGGCTCTAGCGACTTTTTGAGGTAAGCCGTAAGAGTTATTTTTATAGTGACTTAGCATTTGACTTTCGGTTTAAACGTAAAAAAAATTAAAACAGTGCATTAATTAGGGTGTACATTTCAGTAAATAAGTACAAAATCATACAAAATCTTTGGCGACAGCCACGAAATAGTAGCTTTTCGTTTGACATTAAAAGTTGTAGGCGTTCGCCGAGGCTGTAATCGAAGCTGTAGGCTGTTGAGCTTAGAGAATACGAATTTCTTACATGAAATGTCAAAAAGTGATTCTATATCACTCCGCTTACAGCCGCGCGGCGCTAGTATCGAACAGCCTAGAAAACATAAACAAGTGAATACCAATCTCGATCTCACGGCTGTAACAGCCGATGTAATTACGGCTGTTTTAATATTTGCTCTTAGAGAATAGCACTGCTGTACAAAAAAAATTTAAAGCACCTTTCTGATGTAAACGCGGGCAACGCAAATGCAAGTCTTCTGATGTTTCGAGTGTTCATGAGCGACGGTAGTAGCCTACCATTAGGTGACCTGTTTACTCGTTTGAACCCTAATTTTATTTTAAAAAAATGCTACACAGGGAGAAGTCGTAAAACATTAAAATTACGTTACTTAACACTTTAACCTGAATCACAATAATATTATATCTTTCATCACAATATGTATTTCTCTTTTCAGAATAAAGACTGTTATCATAATGGAATCTATTCTACAAATAACCACAGAAAAGTTCTCAATGTACCAGTTATGTTAAGAACATGTAAGAAAGAGATTTGTGTGGCTCAACCCCAGGTATGAGGTGAATCTGACTTGAGTTGTCTTATTAATAGCGCTTTTTATATCTTTAATATTCATCTCAGAAACTGGGTGAATTTTTTATAAGGTCATGCTAATTGTTTGTCTATTGTCGTATTTAAACAGCCTTTCATTCTGTTAAAAAAATTACAATAAAACAGACCTACAAGAATCTAGTAGAAATAGGGTGATTTTGTCATGGAAATGAAGATGTCACTCAAATTGACATCAACGACAAGGATCTAAAGCTGGCTTCCCACGGCGCGTAACATCACGAGCCGCGCCGCGTCAGTTCGAGTTCGAGAAGGGGGTGGCTCGAGCTGGCGCGGGCTGGCTCGAGCAGGCACGTCTGATCCGATTGATATGCGACGCGTGATATTACGCGCCGTGAGAACGGGTAGTGCGCACTCGCCTGTTGGCTCGTGCTCGCTCGTACTTACAAATCGGCTCGGCGTGGCGCTGCTCATGCTATCAGTATCACGCGCCGTGAGAAGCCAGCATTAATTTGATAATATTGACAGGATTTTCCTGTGAATTTGAAAATTTTCAAGATGGCGTCGTTAATTGTAATTTGAAACACGTGCCACCATCCTTAGAAGTAGAATTGTAACTTTTTCTCACTTGTCATACTGCCAGTGTTTTGAACCTTTGCTCACTGCAGTTTTTAATGATATAAACTATAAAGGTTTTTATTGTCATCAGAAAAAGAGCTATTTTTGGAGCAAATGGTAATAGTATAAAAACAGATGATTATTTTACTTTATACTTACTTACTGTTAATTATACCGCGCGCTCTTTTCTCATTAGTTAATATTATTTACTTATTTTAATGAGAATATAATATTATTTTAGCTCGTAGCAGATAAAATTTTCTTATTGTAACATATTTTGCATGTTTGTCTAAGCATGCGTCCCTTACATTGAGTTAATTATATTTAAATATTGTATTATAAAGTTATCTTTATATAATATAATAATATTATGTTACAGTATTTATTATACTTTTGAATGACTATAGTGTACCCGGCGAATCGAGACAGTAGCGGTCATTGACCTTTTAGTCTAGAATCTATTTTTGATTGCAGAAAATTTAGGAATGAAATTCGGGCCAAAAATTAAATATAATGTGAGGGAATAGATACATTTTAAATATATGCATCCACATAAAATGAAATTACGAATGTCCCCAAGCCTCTACACATTACACAACACCCCCATTTTTTCTGGGTCACATTCTGGCTACTGCCCCCTTTAGGCCTTCAACGCCCACAAGGGGGCGTTATCGCCCACTTTGGAGAAGGCTGATCTATATGAATAATTGAGTTCGAAGTGATACAGTTCACATCGAGTATACAAAATACCTTATCGCCCACTTCATTGTCAATTGCGATTTATATAGAAAATGATGCAATATGACAAGTTTTTTGACAGGGGGTCAATGACCGCTACTGCCTCGATTCGCCGTGAACACTTTTCCAGAGAAATTGATTCCGAGACATAAGTTATTTGTTCGGGTTATATGGCTAAATTACATGGGTCTGCCAGGGGCCATCTGCCTATGATACAATTTCTCCGGTAGTTTATCCATAATAAAAGCATATTTTAAACTATTTACCGATTTATAAAAAAGGTTGTAATGAGTTACCCACAATATTGTTACTTGGCTTTTTGTGTTAAATGTAAAGATCTTTCATATAAAACACGTCACATCAAGCCACGCGACCAAGTGCGACAGACCTAAAGCAAAGTGCCCCAACCCTGTAAATAATGCTCTAAAAAGCTTCTTGTAGAAATTAAATTTTACATATCAACGCATGTTTATAAAAAAATATATAAATGTACTTGTTTTTTCGCACATCGGTTAAACGAAATTATTGTGACTCTTATTTTGTAGCGTTTATCAAATTATTTACACATTCTCAATATTTTTAATACAAAATCGTGCCTTTTCATCACACATTGCTAAACTTTTTTCAATTTATGATCACAGGAAATTGCGTATCTAAATTCTAAACATACGCGACGTTTCGTGATCATAATGTTATACTCAAATCTCCGCCTGAAGGAATTATATAAATTATACAGATATAAATGAGATGGGGTAAGAGGAAACGGGAGTGTAACAAAACCCGGTCAAAATATCTGTAGACTTGGCTGGTATATCTCGATATTTTTAATGCAACATTGACACATTCCTTGTTTGTTGATTTAATCCGTAATGTCGTTGATATGCCTATCAAACAGCAAAATAGTATTACCATATATAATGTAGCATTACGTTGCAAATTTTTTTAAACAATGTAATTTGATAGGAATTTTATTGGGTTAAAGATGGAGCGATGCTGCATTATTGTTGCATTAAAATAGTATAATTAGTGAGTATGTCAAGTGCTATAATAGATATTTTGATGGGGTACATAGAGTATGTTTCTCTTACCCCAACCGGCCTACAATTTATTTATTATAATAGCGAGCGCTTTGCAATATGAACTTAAGATGCTACTGCCATTATGTGTTTTTACTTATTTAGTTGTAATTAACTATTAATGTTATTTTAAATAAGTATGTATACGTCGGATGTTGTAATTTTTCTGCATTTATTACGATGTATCGTGTGTAAATAAAATGCTGTAAAAATTATCACCGGTTAAGTGATTTAATATAGAACAACAATTAAATATGATGTGTATTTTTTGTCTATTTTGCAACGTAAAGAGTTATGATTCTTGAACATGATTGTAATAAAATGTATTTTTTACTTACCTCTTACTAATAAATATTAACTGCATATTCAAGGTCTGATATTTTTTCTGTCATATTTTAATTTCTAATATTATGCCAGAAAAAGACTATCAGACTGTATTTAAATTATTTTTTTGGTAAGGAGGAAAATCATTTCTCTTTGTGTAGCGATAGCTCATATTATTATTATTGTTTAATGTTTATAAATAACAGTTTACTATGTCGGCCCTATAATTTGGCCTACCACGTAACAAAAATAAAATATTAAACGCATTTGTAAAAAACACAAAAAAATATAAGTATAAATATGTCTCTCAGCCACTACAGTTTTTAACGAATTATGAGAGTTCAAGACTCTCTTGGGAACATACACTTATGCCTTGAAATGAAATATTCTGTTGCCATTCATTAACATTTTGCTCTCATATTATGTATGTATTTTCAGTTACAAAAGATGGTAATGTGTAACATAAGTTTCAAGATTAAAATAATGCACTTTAAGGTTAATAATCCATTTGCGCAGATCTTGTTTAAAGTTAACCCTCTGTTTATGATGAAAGTGATGATTATAATATTTAACCTGGGTTTATTTTAACTCAGATCTATGCAAGTGGGCCTTACAATAGAAAAACAATGGATTTGATGTGTCGGTCCACTAATATAAGAATACTTTTATTAAGATCTCATAGATATCTTTCCCTATATCAAAAATTTTAAATCGAAAACAGCATTCTTTAAGTATGTACTTTGTAAGTACTTTTAAAAATCGGTGCTGATTTTTATGTTTTTCATATTGTGTGTATGGCTTGTCGAAAGATTTACAATCTTAATGTTACGCTTTTCTGTAAAAAAATGTTAATGTCTCAAATTCGTTTCTAAATTAAAATGTTAATGTCTCAAAAAACGGGTACAAATCGCTTATACAGGACTTAGGGCCTGTTTCACCACTTCCTGATAAAGTGCCGAATATCGTCATATAATCACAACTTTTTTGACAGATTCTCCATACTTGATATGTCAAGTTAATTGGTGGATAGCCTATTTGTCACTTATCAGGAAGTGGTGAAACATGCCCTTAGTTTAAAGCCTCTATAGCCTGTTCGCGTTAAACTAGCAGTAAATCATCAGTACAATTGTCAGTTTCAATTTATTTGGATGTGAACACTTTATTACTAACATTTTGCCTTGTCAAGTCTTCATATTGGAAAAGAGGCTTGATAGACTACGACAAAACATTGTAGCATAATATGCATTGTGTTATTTTTATAAGTAAGAGCCCTTATGGGCCTTTTACATTCAGCCCTGTGGGGAAGGAAAGTGGGCAGCGCGAGAATGTAAATAGTCACTCGCGCTGCCACCCATCATACCGCTGCCCGCTGAACGACACGGCTAGAGGGCTATGTGTAAACGCTCACTCGTGTCGTTAGTCGTTACTGCCGCAGAAGTATTCAGGGCAATATTGCCGGCAGCGCGAGTAGCAGCGGCAGTGGCTGAATGTAATCGTCCCATTACAATTATTTGGCTTTTACGTCACTATTTGACATTTGCACCGATGAAGCAACAAACTTGACGCGACTATGGCAGTGTAGGGCGTTGTATTTACTTGTAAGTCTGGATTCTAAATTTTCAATAGATATGTGTATATGAAATGTATTTTAACTGAACTTATTGTAAATATATTTAAAGGACTTCGACAATTAAGATGTGATTATTTATTGTTTAATGACCGCCAAAATATCTACGTCCGTTATAATCTTGTAAACAAAAAAGCATACTTTAAGAGTCGGGGTGACATCGCAATTCTCATACAAACGTAATACCAAGATAATTTCCCTTATGAGAATATTTATCTACTATATTTGAGTTATTATTCAGCTTAAGATAGTAATTACCTAGGTTCCTGTACAGAGATTCACTGCAAAATATTATTTACATACCAAAAAATATTAACGATTACAATTTAGTATGTAAATATTATAATCGTTCATATTTTTGGTATGTAAATATTTTGCAGTTATTCTCTGTACAGGAACCTAGGTAATTACTATCTTAAGCTGAATAATAACTCAAATATGCTAAATATTCTCGTATGGGAAATTATCTTGGTATTACGTTTGTATGAGAACTGCGAGGGCACCCGGACTCTTACGGTCGTATGAATAAAAACTTAGCGTGGGTTTTTAGAAGCTTTAAAAGCCTGTTGTAAAATTTATTATGAATAAAGGTTCTCTAACAGTGCTCTAACACCGTTTTAAGGTGACAGCTGTCAAAGAATAGCGCATGTTTAATAGGCCTGTTGTAAACCTATTTTAAGCATAATCGTTATGAATAAACGTTTGCTAACAGTTGTTTAGGCTCGAAACGTAAAATAGGAGTTCGCAAACTTTAGTGAAGCCTCGGCCCTACTTTAAGACCATTTTAAGAGACTGAAAATGGACGCAATATCGAATATTATCGCGATTTCTGACATTATTGCAATTTCAAGAATCAGTAAGGGTCTCTACAGACGGACCGCATTTCAACTGCAATCCAACCGCAAATTGCAGTTCAAGTGCAGTTTAAATCCAGTTGACACGACTGCAATAGAACTGCAAACCAAACGCGCAGTTGGATTGCAGTTCATTTGCAGTTGGCGTGCAGTCGTGTGAACTGTAGTATTTTACTTAGCGAAGGCTTAGCAAGCGTTTATTCATATGGAGTGTTATAAGACGGTTTTTAACTTTAGTGAACATTTTAGTTAGAAAGCTGTTAAAACGTTCACTAAGATTTTTTTATTCATACCACCGTTAATGACCAGAACAAGAAACATCAAAGTGGTATTAAGGTTTGATTTTATTTTGTAAATTAAAAAAATAAAGTTTGAATAAATTAGTGACTAAAAAAGAAACATTAAAATCGATCTTAATGTCTTTCACAAGAGATTACATTGGATATGTGCTCAGTGTGAGCTTCTATTACCTGCCGTGAAAAAGTTAACTATATGGGTGGGTTACACCAGAGGCGTGGTTATAGTTACAGTTATGGTCAAAGTTATGGTTATAGTTAAGGCTAACTTAACTGTAACCTTCACTTTGACCACAGATTTTGACAGACGTCTGTTGCTGGTCCGATAAGGCTTTAAATGAACGTGGGCGGGGGCGCCGCTGGTAAAGGAGAACTGTCAAAAATGGCGTTTTTGTATGATGACAGCGATAGTTCCTTTTTTCGCCACGTTCATTTAAACTTTAAAGCCTTATCGAGCTCTGTGGTTATGGTTAAATATGGCGTCCATTTTTTACTTTAACCAAAGATTTGACATTTTGCATTGTAGTTATAGTTAAAATTACAGTTATAGTTAAAGTAAGTTGGTACAACCAAGTACCCACCCTAATTCGACTGCCATCAGCGCCTCTAGTGTCAAATAATAGTAACTTAGTCGATGACAAATTGTAGTTAATTTATTCACGAGTTGTGGGAAAATCATATTCAACACACTGGACAGAGTATAAAATATGTATAACGTATTAGCGAAAGGAAGAAACATATTGTCACCTGGATTTAGCGACCGTCAGAAAATTTTCCGTCGTCCTATTCTAATTATCGACTCTAGCACACTAAAATAAAGTTTACTTTTGTAAAAAACGTGATAGTTTTCTTTACAGCAAGTTTAGTAGAAAAGTAGACTTTACGTGAGTGCTTTGAATTAGAATGTAAATGGTGACGGAGATATTTCTGTCCCGGTCGGGACTTATACAGGTGTGACAAAGTAATAAGTGATAATATTTCAGGGTATGAGCTCCCTGTATAGAGTTCACTGTGTGCAGCACTGAAAGAGTATTTTTTACTTTCATATGGGAAAATTCATGACGCTGGGACGCTTGCTTATACAAATCTGAAATCACAAAAAATGCTTTGTCAGAGCTGCTACTTTCACAGTGAACTCTATATAAGAGACACATACACACCCTAAAGTATTATCACTTGTTACACCTTGTATATCTAAGACGGTGTTATTCTAAATTAACCTTTACTTTAAGCACCATGTGTAGCTTATCCGCTGTGGAATACTTACCGTTTCACGAGACGTCCTATATTAATAATTTAAGTTTCATACTAAAACATGATAAGGCCATATTTTCGAAATTTATTTTTATCCTGTATGTTTAGGTGCACAACTTTATATTTTTATCGGTAGATGGCGCTGAAACTAATTGAAACTGATTATATAGTATGTTCAGTCGTCATTTGTCATTTTTTAGACGTGTACTGACCAAGCGAGCAGCCTCGCGAGGCTCGGGCCGTGGAACGCTCGGGCGAGGCAGCGCGTACATTGGCCTTGAGCGAGGCTCGTCTTGACCAACCCGACCGAAGATTTGCCTCACGAGGCAGCTTCGCGAGGCTGCTCGCTTAATCTGTACGCGGCTGACGATTCACACTCTTTAAAGTAATTGTCTGCTGTTTTTGAGGTAGTGACTAGATTAATTTATTCCTACACTCTACTTAATATGTGATTCACAGACAATAATTTATAATTTTCCGCTACTATTTCAACTCTTATTATACTGTGTTAAGCGCCATCTATTAGCTCGGACTTTAAATGTCACAGCACGAAATTTTTCGTATTATTTCGCTGTTTTCACTCTATATGGTGATCCGATTTTTTGTAGGAATCAGATAAAAATTAAACGCACAAGATCCATGAATGAGAAATGGTTTAAGTTTTAAGGTAGCATTGTGATCTTCGCAGCATGCAACCGACAAAAATCCAAATAAAATACCATTATAAATTAATTTGTTTTCATAGTGGACAGTAGACAAAATAAGTTTGGGAACCCATGGTCTAGCGACTGAAACAACCACTGCTTTATAGTGGTGTAGACAAAATTGAAACCTGTAACCTAGTTCATAAAGTGGCATTTTATTTGATTATTTCGCGTGCTGCGTGGATCGGTATGCTAACGTTATCGGACCGATCGTCAGAGCGAGATAGAGTGGTATGATCGCTGCGTCTCTTTCGCACACGACGCGCCAACTGTTTTGTACATAAATGTTAAAGTTTAAGCAATATTAGCAATTAAAATTTTCAATAAAATCACCTTGTGAATAACAATTTGTATTTTATTAACCGACTTCTTTTGGATGCTTTCCGCAACGTAAAAAGTACGTTTGTTGGCTGCTCTACTCTCGAATGAGCCAAGTTGCACCAAAATCGGTGTAGTGGTTGTAACATTTCCTATGCAAATGTGTTATTTGTCAATCAAATAAACACAAATACTTGTTTGGCATAGAAATAAAAAATAAAATTTGTAAACAAAACGTATTTATGTAACAAATGCATTTAACTTATCACAATACTGACTAAATTCATTATTCGACTATTACACTTAATTGTCTTTGCTCTGAGGCGCTCTGTTCTATGGTCTCCAATCGGTTTATTTACGCCTGTATTTACATTTGGGTAGAAACGATAAGGCCCAATTTCACCAACGTCTGTTAGTGTTAACAGCTTGTTAAAATGTCATATCTTCTCTTTAATTCATATGAAAAACGAAAGGGGCGATGTGATACTAATTCGAGCATTAACTTTAACAATCGTTGATGAAATTGGACCTAAGACTATTTTGTTAAGATGTCAAAGGCAAAATCTCATCTAAAGTCTATATACAGTACTCCCGAATTAATAACGCGCATGGAAATCTTCGCTAATTGTCGAAAACACCCGACTCATAAAACGTAAGAGCCCCAAACAATGCACTTGCATTTTGCACCTTGTTCAAAGGAAATAGAAGTAAATATCATATAGCCGGAGGCTGTCCGCTGTCGCCGGTCCGTCAATAAGTGTTCGTTGCCGAAAAATTACGAAAATTTCTATGCGCATTATCACTTTGGGAGCATTGTACCTATTTGCCTTAAAAGAGAGTAATCATACGACCCAATAACACGAGTCACGACTAAGGCTGCGTTCCCACCAGAGCTGAGCGGAGCTGTGTTGCGAGGAATGTGTTTTTGAGTACCAATAGCATCGCCGCGCTGAGCGATGTCATGGCAAAGCCATGACAATGAAGCGATTCTATTGGTTTTCAAAAACATTCCTCGCAACACAGCTCCGCTCAGCTCTGGTGGAAAGGTAGCCTATCATTGCGTCGGTGATTTGATATTTTTGATGCGAATAGACTGTACACGATGTAAAAAAACTAAGTGATAATACTTTAGGGTGTGCACTGTGCATATGTCCCCTATAAAGTGTTCGCTGTGAAAGTAGCAGTGCTGAAATAGCAACTTTTTCTAAACCTTTGTATGGGAAAATCACGAATTAAAATTTTCAGCCCTGCTACTTTCACAGTAAACTCAAATCAAATAAAAAGTGTTTTATTTCTGAATTTTAAAATAAATATTTTCAGAATGTCTACACGGTGCCTAACACCGGTTCGGGAACTAACCCCGGCGAGAAAAACTCTATACAAGAGACGCCTACACATAACATACGCTTAACTCTAAAGTATAATATTATAACTTAGTTTTGTTACACCTTGTAGAAAAGAACATTATCGGTAACATATCTACTAGTCTTCGTCTACTTGGGTATATACCGCAGTAGTTTCAACTCGTGTGTGAGTCGCACGGCCAGCGTCAGCAACGCCAGCGAGCCCGCCTGGTGCATCGCCGCCAACGATACCGGTACGTGCAACAGCAGAGTTGATATGCCAAGCGTCACCTGTAAATTACGTCAAAATAAAATTCCACAGCTTAGGGCCGGGACACAAAAACACGATACGACGTCGTGTCGTACCACGACGCGACATCGTGTCGTGGGAATCTACGACGCGTAGAAACTCATCATTGAATTTCTACGTGAGTTTCTACGACGCGACGCGCAGTGGTTCGAAATCGCTAAATAGTGGACATTCGCAAAAAAGATCGATTTTGATGTGGGAAAAAATACCATCCGATAGATTTTAAGAGGAGTAACAATAAATTTTAATAAAAAATTAAGTTTTTTATTAAAATGTATTCGCCACACGACAATGGCTTATATTGCATCTCGCCCTATTCCTGTTTCGCAGATATTCGCGTTTCGCAGCGTCGGAGTACTAGAGGCGTTAAGTCTCAATTTCACCGACGTTAGTGTTAACAGCTTGTTAAAATGTCATGACTTTTCTTTCGTTCATATTTTGAAAAACGAAAGAGTAACGTGATTTTTTTTTTATGAAATAAGGGGGCAAACGAGCAAACGGGTCACCTGATGGAAAGCAACTTCCGTCGCCCATTGACACTCGCAGCATCAGAAGAGCCTCCGGTAAACTCACTCACTCGGCGAAACACAGCGCAAGCGCTGTTTCACGCCGGTTTTCTGTGAGAACGTGGTATTTCTCCGGTCGAGCCGGCCCATTCGTGCCGAAGCATGGCTCTCCCACGTACAAATACTAATTCGAGCATTAACTTTAACAGTCGTTGATGAAATAATTGGATCTAAACATAATCTATTTCAGATATTTTTTTAATCTAGTTCAATATGTTATACAATGCCTATACAGGATGCAATTAAACCTTCCTGCCAAATTTTGATACATTAATACTTGTTAAAAATAAAAATACACGTATTTTTTCTTTTATAATCACTCAGTACTAAAATGTTGAGAAATAGCTTCCGAAAGTTATCGTAAAAATCACTACAATTAATGGACATGACGCGTTGTCTGCGCGTCACGTGCCCCTGCACGCGCGCCTCTCCCCGCGTTACCCCCGCTTATACCCTCCGCCGCGAGTGACCGTTCTGCTACGATTTTAAATGGGATAAAATATGTCATTAAAAAAATAACACCCAATTTTTTTTTATTTATTGAACTCTCCTAATGATACCTAAAGGTGGCTTTCGGATCTTTGCCGCGACCGGTGAAAATTCAAATAAAATGCTAACTTATGACATAGAATATAAGTGTCATTTTCTACTGACATTTTGGTGGCGACCCACGCTGCCGCCGGCGGCGGCGTAAAAGCTAGTAGGTAGAGTAAAATGAAACCTATCGCCTATGTTATAAAGTGGCATTTCGTTTAAATTTTCGTCGGTCGCGGTCGCTCGCGGCAAAGATCCGAAAGCCACCTTAAGCCCTGGAAAAATTTTGGCAGGAAGGTTTAATTACACCTGTATTTTGTAAGTATATAAAATATAGGCATATTTAGTATAATAAATTTTTGCTTGACTTGGCGAATTGAAATAAATTATCGGTTTATGTGACATAATATGTGGTGGCCAGCGGCGTCGCCCAGTAGTTTATAATTGAGATGAGTATGACGGGTAACTCACCAGTCACCTGGCGACCGACTGGCGACATTACCAAGTAGCCAGGTCGAACGCTCCGCAGGCGGTGACTGGCGACGTTGCCAGTTGTTTGCTCCGTCACATCAATCAGTCGCTGATTAGTGATATCCTCAGATACATTTTTTCAAGGTATTTTCTTAAATCTTCATAGAATTTAAGAAAAACACCGCTTTGCGGCGTCGTAGAGACGCCAGACGTCGCCATGGCATCCCGGTGAGGTATGGCTCTTAGGGAGTAGTTGGTGAAAACGGAAAAAACTCAAGAAAACCTAATTACACCCACCTGCAACCAAGCCATCGCACCAACAGCGACCGCCGCGTTCCTGGCGGTCGGCGGTAGCTTCTTGCCCCGCGCCAGCAGCCACACGCCGGTAGCCAGCGCCAGCGTACTCGTACCTGAAGGGTTAAACATATTCCAGGTTATACATGGTGGAAACAGTGGCGGGGCTAGAACTAAATTTGATGTGGGCAAGATATATTTTGTGAAGCCCCCTCATGGATGACAAGAGAACGGTTTGTTTTTTTTTAGATTTTGTTGGCATTTTTTTTTATAAATAAAAATTTGAATATCAAAAAAAATAATCCTAAAAAAATTAAAGGGCACGTAGCCCCTTGGAGCGCGAGGCCGTAGGCGGTGGCCCACGTTGGTTAGTTGTTTGTAGAATAAATTTAAATACTTAATGTAAAATTTTGAAAAATACTAAATATTGTATTATGGCGTTTCTCCTGTCGTGCGTGTCATCACCCGCTTGTTGTTCGCATCCTATAATTTCATAGATGATTTTCCTATCACGCGCGCGGCCAGGGTCATACCGTCACCTGCATGCGGACCAGACCGCGCGGGCGACATACTAGGGTCCCAGGGTATAACTGGTAGTGGTAAAAAAAGGCCCCGCACTTTTTGTTTTTCTTCGGCGCCCCTTTGTATCCAGCGCCCTGGGCGGTTGCCTAGCGTCGCCCCCCGCTACTGAGCACATACCAGTAAAAAACCCGAAGGGTTTACCCAGTATACGATGATCGAGCTGCACGGTCACGGGGTTCTCAGTGAAGTTCCGCGGTGTGGGCGTCATTTGCAGCACCTCCGGCGGCACCCAGTGCTCGCCCATCTTCGGGAACGACGAGTACACGAGACCAGCGTCGAGACCCGCTACGAATGCACCTGGAAATTGTTGGAATGACGCAGACGCCCGCAACTCCGTTGCGCCAAAATTAGTTTACCGCGCGGGAACCGTACATTATTTCGGGATCAAAAGTATCCTATGTCCTTTCCCGGGACTCAGAGTATTTCCATGCCGTTATAGAATGTTATCGTGTTACACAATGTTTTATAACGTTACAATATAACTGCTGAGTGCTGTGTGGGAGCACCTTACGTTTGACAGCAAAAAATAACAAAAGTATTTTGCATTGCTTTTACAAAAATATATAGTCTGTCAAAAAAGTGAAGAAATTAAAAAGTGGCAACATCGTAGTGTCATCCCTTTTTTCTTAGATTGATTTGAAAGGGATAACACTACGATGTTGCCTCTTTTTAATTTCTTCACTTTTTTGGCAGACTATATGCAATCTTCCAATGTAAGTAATAAGTATAATTACCTGATATAGCCGTAATAAACACCATCGCTTTAACTCCATGCGCGCACGCCGTCAGTCCCTTCAGGCCCTGCACCTGCTGCAGGGCTCCGGCAGCGGGGCGAAGCACCCTGAGCGCTCCGCCCAGGAGACCGGCGTAAAGCGTGAAGGCCAGCGCCAGGTGGGATGCCAGCCGGTATTGTGACACTCGCGGCACGTCGTTGGGACCCTCGAAGCGGTCTTCGAGACCGGATTTCACCATGTACCAGCCCATTAGGCCCTGAAATTAAACCGCCGTACTCAGAGACACTTAATTATGATTAACCTCCAATTTAATGAAGAGTTTGACAGATAATATATTATGGGGCTTATATCAAAATTTAGAATTAATTACATATTTTAAGTAACTAATGTTTCACTCTGAGTGCGGCAGTAAATAGGTAAAGTAAATACTATATTAGTATGTACTAGGCTACTAGCTGACCCGGCAAACGTTGTTTTGTCATATACATTATTTTTTGTATCAATATCAAAAGTAGATAAAAACCTATTCTCAGGCCTAACGAATATACTATGAGGGAAGTTGATTCATGGGCAGAAGGCAGACCTACATAATTTAGTCGCATTGTGTCAAACACATCGGACATAGCCCATTGAATTGACATAATCCGACCAAATGACGCAGTTCCGTCAACAACCTATGAATAAATTTCTTCGATGGTACATACAAAGTTTCATTAAAATCTGTTGAGCCGTTCGCGCACAAACACTGTGACACAAGAGACCGCTCGGGGCGCCGGAAAAAAAGGGGCGCTGAAGGCAAACAAAAGGGGCGCCAAATTTTTCAGCAATACCAGCACCATGGGCGCCGAAGAAATGTCGCCCAGGGCGCTGGTAGTGCTAAAACCGGCCCTGTCTGAGCATACACTCTTGAACGCAATAAATCTCACGTGTTCAGTTATTAGATTCGTTACCGAATTCTTTGTAGACACCTACAAGCCGTAAGTTGTAAGTGCTGGTAGTGTGTGGGAGCTTGCGGCGCCCATTCTCTTTGCCTTCGGTGCCCTTTTTTCCGGGCACCCTGGGCAGTTGCCCGGCATCGCCCCCCCCCCCCCCCTCCCCCCTAATGCCGGTACGGGCTACAAGTAATATTTATTTTGTAGTATTTACACAACAGCGCTAGGCAGCTTGCAGAGTTATAAGTACGGCACAATGCATGAAAAATCAAACATTCAGAATTATGTTGATGGCCCCAAAAGGTCTATAAATACCTGTGCAGCAACAAGCCCGCAGTACGCCGCAACCCTTATCTTCATGCCCTTATCCAGTTTCTTGGTGGCCCAGAAGAGCGCAGCGGGCAGGAAGACTGCAGCCCCTATCGCGCGGCCCCACATGCGGTGCGCGTACTCCATCCACCATATCCACTTGAACTCTGACAGGGTCATGTTCATGTTCTTACTGGAATTAGGGTATTATTGGCGATAACATAATACGTAGTCGTAAATTGGACGATAATGATTGAAATGTTCTTCACTAGATGACGCCCGCAACTCCGTTGCGCCATTTGTTTATCACGCGTGAACCGCACATTTTTCTGGGATAAAAAGTATCCTATGTCCTCTCTCGGGACAAGTATCTCCAATCTCCATACCCAATAAAATCGGTTTTGCGGCTTGACCGTGAAGATGTAATAGACAGACACACTATCGCATTCAGTAGCGGCGTTAGGGGGGGGGGGGGCGACGCTGGGCGACCGCCCAGGGCGCCGGGGCGCCGAACGCAAAACGAAAAGGGCGCCCATCTCGCCCAGGGCGCTGGTAGTGCTAAAACCGGCCCTGATCGCATTTATAATATTAGTATAAACTCCGATTTTTAATTCAAGATCAAAAAAACTACTACAATATTGCCACTGCAATAAAATATTTGTGCAACAGTATATTCCTTTTTTCTAAAAAGCTAGGCTTAGATAATTTAATTATTTGTAATTTTAATCAGATGATTTAAATAAGTAACCTGAGTTATTTTATTTTACATAAATACAAAACGCCGTAATAAAATCTTAAACATTCGTAATACTACCAAATAGTATACCTGGTATTTTACTGGTATCACTTCAGGTATTCATAACATTTGGTGCAATAATTTACAGGCTAAAGTAACATACTTAATATTATAATCTAAATATACATGTACCTAATTTACAAAATAGCAAAAAAATTGTGTGTAGCTCGCTTTATGGTCGTTATCTTATCGCTGCCATTTTTTCATGACACCATGGTATTGTTTATCCTGTCATATTATCCTTAGTATTAAAATGATAAAATTATGTCTCATATTATGTTTTACAGCAGCATTTGTCCTATACTGTAAAGTGTAAACTATGTAAGTGCGAGAGGGACGAATGCTATTCAAACATAAAAGACGTCCTATTTAGACTAAGATGTAAGAGTTTCATCTGGGTTCTAGTAAAAACCATTAATGTTAATATAAAAGCTTGTATCAATAAGGATTATTTGACAAAAACCTTGTTTAATCATTATGTTGACCAGTAATGCCGATAATAAATAAAGTAACATATTGCAAAAAGGTTGGCGAAACCTGAAATATTCACTTGACAATGACATTTATGTCACTTTGACACCTTTGACAGTGACGTACTGTAGTAGCTTTTTTGATCTTGAATTATAAATCGGAGTTTAGATGATGCACACTAATAAAAGATACTAAATGAATACAAAAGTAGACAAAATTTCCAATATAATAAGACTTAAATAAAGTCTAAGGCTGCCTATTTGTTGTTTTAATCCCTTACAAATTAACTTGATTTCAATGGAAATTTCTAACATTTGCATTCTTCAATCGTAATTCCCTAAATTAGTTCTTCTGGACATTTTATTTAACAAGTAGGACCATTCTAAAAGTACTTTTGAATAGCTAAAGCTTGTGTATGTAATTAAATAACTTAAAAAAAAAGTTTAAGGGCTCCTACACAAAACTGAATATGCATCGCAAAAATCTGCGACAAAACTCATATTAAAAATTACATTTCGATGCGACACGGATTCGCAGTTTTGTTTGGGAGCCCTAAACATGTGAACTCACTATTTATACTCTGGGAACTGCTGGTACCGCTCAAACTCACTCTTCCACTCTTCCTCCGTTGTGGGGAGTTTCTCTCCTAGCAGTTTCCATGTCACCATGGATAGACCGGACTCTGTGAGACGGGTGACACCACCTGTGGTCATAATACAATGTTGCTAGAAAAAATGTCAATGCTTTAAGTGGGACATCACACAATTTAAGTGAGAAAGATGGGGTACCTAAGTGAATCTTAGTATTCCGCTATTATGCTCTGATTCTTAAAGTCTTTAACCATTACATCTTGCCCTATCCTCTTTATAAAGAAAGCAATAGATTTATCGAAATTTTATTTTATTTTTTATTTCATGGTTAAACTTAAATATGTAAAACTAAACTTTAAATATGTGTACTTATTATCATGTTATTATTAACTTTTACTATTTGCAATTTGTAAAATATGGCTTTATACATTGGGTTTCTATGTTTTGACATAAGTTATAAAATCAAACAACAAATATTGAACACCAATTTATTTGCTGTTTATGTAAGTACAACTTAATTAAAAACCTAGTTATGAATATACACATTAATAACTATCGTTAACAAAAATGATAATATGGAATGATCTTTACATAATATGAATAAACTTTCATAGCCTTATCAATGAGCAAAGTAACAAAGATGCCTCATTTTTAAATAATAATCTAAAACCATTAAAATTATGTTTGTACCTCAATGTTTAAAGACCCACACTATAGGCAAACATTATAGTAATACAGTGTATTGTCTATGAGCTTCTTATCTAACATAACAGACAAGGGCACAACACTGTTGACTGTAAAGGTGGAAACTAATGAATGACACGAGGTCTAATGTAATTTTATTACACAGCAAGCATAAGTGCGTTATTACTCCCTCTTCGTTCAACATAGTTGAAGAGGTTCGGTCTGTTTTATTTTCCTTTGAGGCCTTTGCCAAAAAAGGGCAAACAGACCGAGTCTATGGTACTACTGACCCGCTAGAGTCAGTGGGTTAAGCTAAAAGAAAAATCAAGAAGTCTGAAAAATAAAGATTATAAAAAAAAGAAGGAAATAAAGCAAGGTACTAACTGCACAAATGCTTACTGTGTAATAAGTTGCATTACACCTCCTCACGTTGGTCAGTACCCACTTTAACACACCAGCTGTTTTTATTAGAAAAGGAGCTGAAATGATATTAAGGCAACAGGTGCCAGAAACTAGACTAGATTGAAAGTTGTTACAGTTTCCTGAAAATTTTTCCAAGCACCCTCAACTGTAAATTATTTGCCGTGAGTAGTGCCGACTACAAGTCGCACTATATAATATATGCTATACAGCAACACCAAGTACCCGCTGACCATACCTAGCACCACGGCCGTGAACACCATCCCGCTGCACCCGAGCAGCCAGTACCCCACAACCTTGGGGGTCTTCGGCTTTGGGGATGTGGAACATAGTCGTGCGATTATACTGCACTGCTTGATTTTGTCGCTTAACTGAAAAAAAATATATATTATTTTGTAAAAAGAATTTACAATCTATACAAAGTAAAAGGTGTAGAAAAGGATTAAATTAAGGCAAGATTTGTGTCTTTCGTTTTGATTTTAAGAAAAACCTTATTGTTTCATTTTATCTACCATGTTATATTTATAAAATATACTTATATAAAGTCGCAGGGAGTCTTATTCATGAGCAGATTGAAAGTAATTTATGTGAGTTTTATAACTCTTAATAAGTATGTTACTATGAATCTTACCCTTAAAACTTCATTTCTATTGCTACGGGCACATGTTATCAGCTGGCGAGAGGCGACACGCGAGTGCAGGGCAGAATTGGAAACTAATAATCTACTGGGCCCCACTCTAAAGTGTTGACAACATCGATGCAGCTGCAGCAACATCTCTGAAAGTTTAAATTTAACACTTGGCTATAAGTCACTTTTAGGATGTCTATATTATATTCAGGGGGATGCAGTTATACGAGTACCTATTTCAAGAAATTTAATATGAATTTTGATAAAATATAGGAAGAAAGTCGAAGAAATGCCAAAATACATGGCTTTGATAATTACCGAGACAGAACAGTTATGAGCTTCAAACTAAGTCACTTATGTTTATATTTCTCGTATAACATAAAATTTTAATTAGAGATATTCATGAGTTTTTAAAAATTTCACAATATTTCGCTTCGCGCACTGACAACTGACAAGTGACAGTTGAGTGATAGCTGACAAAAGTGACAAATTTGACATTTGACACGGCGCTTAGGTACCGTAAACAAAAAGATAGATACAGACGGGGCGGGGTACGACAGTACCTATACAAATACGTCTATGGGGCGGGGCGACTGGCGAGCCGCGAGCCGGTCAATTTCACCGCGAACGATAGCACAAAGGGAATCCTAATTACCACGGCGCGGCGGGCAAAAAGACCGCGCCGCAGCCCGCAGGTGCCTGGCGTGCACTGGCGGCGCATGTCCGCGGCTGTCCGCCATGGTCCATGGATCACAAACCAGTATACATGCAGTAAGTACTTTAATGTTTAACATAGACGGCGTGTGATTTGTGTACGCGGCACGGGCAGCCGCAGACATCGACGGGCGTACGCAGAGAAATCGACCGGCCTGCCCCGCCCTGTCGTCTGCAAAGAGTCTTAAAAGGCCGTATACACGATCGTTTTTTTTTTTTTTGCTTCAAAAGTGGTTCAAACCACCAAGTACCAACAGAGGTCACCTTGGTAGGGTTGGAACAAAAATCAACCGTGTAGACCACAGATATCAGAAACAAGAGATGGGCCGCCGAGCGCACTTTGTTTGGGTCCTGCCGTCCTAAGATGCGCAAACGAGAAAATCTCGAGATATCTCACTCTCGTGTGTAGTCATATTGTCAATAATGACATAATGTCAAAATAATTTTTGACATTATGTCGCTAGATTTTGACGACAGATCTACACGAGAAAAATGTATGTCATGTTAGGGTCAATAGATATGAAGAGAAAAGCCATCAAACATCGAGAATACGTGTAGACAAAATTTTCTTTCTATGCAAGAGGGGCTGATGTAAACTACACATACATTGACAACTAAATAATTACACAAATTACACCCAACATTGAGAAATCCCTGCCACTCACACATTCAAAGCGATGCTCTCATTGCTGCGCACACATTACTATCTACTGTGTAAGTACGCGCCTCAGTCCAGAAAACACATTCAAAGAATTTCACACCTACGCTAGTGATTGACTGTCGATAAATTTACTATCGAGCAGTTACGTTGCTGCATATCGCGAACAATTTTAGCATTAATAGCTTGCCCCAATATAATTTTAAACAAGTTTTTTATTTAGATTCATCTTGTTTTAGATAATTAAATCTTGCAAACTTAAAATCTACCCTACTTTTTAACGTGTAAGTTGCCTCACAGTCACAGTGTAATGCAAAGTCATGAGGTCAAAAATAAAAGATTATTTCGATTTTTAACCCCCGACACAAAAGAGGGGTGTTATAAGTTTGACGTGTCTGTCTGTCTGTCTGTCTGTCTGACTGTCTGTCTGTCTGTCTGTGGCGTCGTAGCATCGTAGCATCCAAACGGGTAGACCGATTTTGATATAGTTTTTTTGTTTGAAAGCTGACATGATCGAGAGTGTTCTAAGCTATAGTTCATCGTCATCAGCCTGCTCCGTGCTGGAAAATCACGGTTCATCTGGTTCGTGAAGGGCCGATTAGCAACTTGCAGTCGTTTGGTGGGCTTTATATTTTGCATTCTAGTTCGTGACATTTATAAATATTTGCACATTAATGGAAAGTTGACCTGGTGCTGCAGCATCACCTGGTAATCAAAAGGATACCCAACTCCTCGCCAACTTAGAGTAATAGTTTTGTATTTGGACTCATTTTAATTGCAACAACTAGTAAGACGTAGATAAACAGTAAATTTTTGCATGCTGCTGCTGCAGCATCACCTAGATTCTATAGGAGCCGAGCTCCATATGACCTCAAAGTGGAGGTTTCATGTTTGGACTCATATTGACGTCCTCACCCAAAAGGACATTCCTAGATAGTATTTATTGGGATATAATATGATCCTGTTGATAGGAATTATTCTGTACTTTAACGAAAACAAGTTTAAAAAGCATGAAATAATATTAAATTAAGAAATTTAAATTCTCTTAGTGAGTGAACGGTCAAATATAGTTTTAAACATCATCATCATTTCATCTGCAAACATAGATAAAAGGCAGTATCTTATTACAAGAGCAATATCATTGATAAATATAGAGAAGAGCACAGGTCCAAGGTGCGATCCCTGGGGCACGCCTGATGGAGCATCGTAAAGCAATGACTCAAATCCATTGACACTTACAAATTGTATTCTTCCTTCAAGATATGAAGCAAACCAGGTCAGAAGTGTGCCAAATATACCACACGCCTCTAATTTAGACAACAGCAAGACGTGATCCACCTTATCAAACGCTGAGGAAAAGTCGGTATAAATAGCATCGACCTGTGAGCCTGAATCAACTATACGTGCGATGTGTGAAGTATAAGCCAGGAGATTGGTCTCAGTTGAACGGTTTTTCCTAAAACCATGTTGGAAGTCATAAAGAATGGGTTCAATATGAAGTGAAAACGTTTGATAAATTATGCATTCAAAGAGCTTGGAGAAACACGGTAAAATACAGATAGGTCGATAGTTGCGAATATTGCTTTCATCACCCTTCTTGTGAACTGGGATTACACGAGCCTTTTTCCAAAGTGTTGGAAACTTCCCAGTGCACAATGAGCGATTGAAAACAATAGTAAGTGGCGAACTCAAGTTTTTACCGCACTTTTTGATAAATATCGGTGGTATACCATCAGGCCCAGAACCTTTGTGTATATCAAGCTTCTTAATTTGTGCAAGCACCTGAGCTTCGGATATGATAATTTTACCTAGCGTTTGACCATTACAGGGAATCGGTCGCTGCGCGAGACTAGTACTAGGGAAGTACAAAGAAGAAAAATGAGATGCGAATAAATTAGCAATTTCGGGACCAGTGTTAGCGCATTTTTGATCGCGAAACATTTGATCAGGTATATTTCGATTTACCCTTTGGCCTACTACGTTTGGCCTTAACATAGCTCCAGAAGGCCTTTGGATTGTTTTGTATGTTATGATCTAATTTGTTCTTGTAATCCATGTAACATTTGTTTAAAAGTTTATGACAACTGTTTCTTATAATGTCAAATTCAATCTTATCTCTGGGATTGTTGTATCTTAAGTAGCGGCGCCTAATTTTATTTTGCTCATTTCTGAGTTTAATGAGAGGCTTGGTGAACCACGGCGGATAGTGTGACTGCGCCCTTTTACGCTTAGGAACGTGCGTTTCAAATACCTCGTATAATGTTTTATTAATAAACTCGACCATATCGTCAACATCATCACAGCATGTTAAATTATCGGCCCATTTGATCGTACCAAGGTGTCCATTAATGGCTGTGTAATCAGCCCTATAGAAGTTATAATCTCTGCGACATTTTGATTGCAATAACTCTGTACCAAGAAGCTGAAGACTCAAAAGTAAACAAGGGTGTTTAGGGTCTAACTTACTAAGAGGGAAGGGGGGTTGTTTAACAGAAGAATCTTTCAGGTTTGTTAATATTAAGTCAAGAAGCCTATTGTCACAATTACGAATGCAATTAAATTGAGATAAGTCATTAGTGCACATAAAATTGATTAGGGTACTCCCAAGAGTATTGTTGCAATTATTCGGCGTCAAATAGTTGGTACCGTCCACCACTGACCAGCCAAGAAGACCAATATTAAAATCGCCCAGCATAACAATGTCGTCTACAAGATCTATTACATTAAATAAATAAATAAATAAAAATAACTTTATTAAACATGTGAAAGGGACAGAACACAGCCAGAGTTAAATAACAATAAAACAAGGAATTCAAGTAAATTGACATGACGCATACAACATTTAACTACCTACTTAAAATTAAACTCGGCTATGGTTGTGCAATGCACACACCGCATGTTTAAAGGGGTAATCCACTCAGGCATCGACCGCGGCAAGCCGTGGCGCCTGATCTTCCGTGGCCCCCTGTCAGTCTGTGATCCCACAAACGGCACTCTCTTATAACTTATAAGTATATCTTCTAAACATAACAACAAACACATACATGAAATATAAACACTGGACAAATATTTACAATGGACAGATAAAAGCGGCAATTTTCCCACGGTCTGCAACACGGGCTCGGGAAAGACAATGTAATTAAGTTTTAAAAACAAGTTAGTCGGCGCGGTGACGCGCTTAGGTACAGCGTTATTAAAAAAATTAACCAGTTTATCGGATTTGACTGGAGGCGGGAGATATACAGCGCACAAGGCAAGTTTCCTACGAGTATTATTTATTGTAATATTCAAAAGGAGCCACAGGTCCTCGCAATCTGTCTCCGAATCTTTCATACGCATAGATTGTATATGGCGTGACACATCACACAGCTATCAAGACACCTCCACCATCTGATTTAGTGCTAGAGGTAGAGCAGCGATCACGACGATACATAATGTAGTCTTCATTAAAAAGCTCACCTGACACACATATACATAATCACATACACATATACATGTTTATAAATATTTATTAAACTATCAAAATCATCTACTTAATATTTGTTATTAGTTTATTACTCGTACTAATCGCGGCAATGCAACGTGCTGTATCGACAACAAGAAATGACAGGTACATCACTATCTCACGGCGCTTATCAGCGGCCGTGCACGGAATGCGACCGATTCAATATGCGCAATTTTCATTGCTCGCTTAGACTGTTTTCAACACCAGGCACGCTACACTTAGCGAGCAGCGAGCAATGTTATGCGTTCAATCGTTAGGTTACATATTTCGCTCAGTAGGTACCCGACTGAAAATTTGTAATGCAATTACTTTAACGAAAAAAATGAGATTTTGGTGGAAAATGCTGGAAATACAAAATTGTTTTGGTACTTAGCGATGAAAAGTGACCCCTTCAAGTTTATGGTCACTTCGATTCTTGCACACAACCACCGAACAGTTAGGCATTTCAAAAAAACACTCCCGTAGTATACGCTTAGACAATCACGTCCCGACTAATTGTGTTTTCGCGTAGTTTTCCCGTTTTGGTCATACTTCACTTACACCGGCCACGCCCCCACAGCCACTCTTGTTGGTTTAATATCTCTATGGTGTAGACGCTTGTTTTTGGTTGACCAACCAAATAACCTTCAATTACCTTGGTAGTGAGCGCATCCCTAACAACCATAGACTTAATATATACTAGCATTGTAGGTTTATGCTCACAACCAATGTCAAATAGAGAACATGTGATTGAGTTGAAACCAAGTTGAAACGCAACCGTGTAGACGCTTGTCGGCGTTCAGTCGTAACTCGTAAATTGATCGTCGGATGCGTTGCATCATGCATGTGGTGTGTAGTGCCAGTAGCCAAAAATCTTAAATCCCGTATACACGCTCGGTTCCAACCATCGGACCTCCGTTGGTGGTTGGAACCGATCGTGTATACGGCCTTTTACGTTGCTATTAACCACCACCGTTTCATCTACAGCCGTCTTTTTTACGTTTCTTTTCATCACATAATATAGCTATACAAGCCAGCGCTATTGCGGTCTTTTGAGGTTTAGATACTGGTCCGGGACCACTGGTCCCATTTATCACATTTCCACAGCCTAGCCAAGAGTCAAGACAGACGAGTTGATCGTGTAGATAGCTCAGATTCAACTTTGCTGACCCAACCAAGGTGAACATGTACATACGGCCGGACAATATTGACATTTTAAGTATTATTTTTTCTTCAAATATATCTAGATTGCAGGCAAATATGGCAATGTGGATTAACTTTCACCTTCCAGTAGAAAGGGAAACTGGAAAGTGCAAAGTGGAAACTTGGTGGAAACAGAATTGGAAAGTGAAAAGAATTATATAGGTAGGTCTTTGAGGAAACTGGAAAGTTTCCAGTTTCCTCAAAGACCTATAATATCTTCGATCACTAATATACAAGATACACAGTGCCATACAAAACCTCTCGAAAATCTGTCGCCGAGTAATACAGTTTACAAAAGTATGCATTTATCTAAAATCAACCATAATCACAGCAATTATTAAAGATCTTTTTATAAAACAATGTACATGTATGTTTACAAAGCAATAAATTTTTACGAACGACGCACGCTTCAAACAAAATTCAACTTAAAGTTTAAATTATTACAGTGCCTTCGCCGCTGGAACAAGGCGAAGTGAAGTATGAGCCACAGACTACTAAGGGATGTATGAGTGGAGTCGAATTGTTCAACATTTTTTTGTTGTTGTAATAATTTTAATAGTCCATTTTTAATTTTTCCAAACTTTAATGTACAGAGTGTGGAGTAATTATTTTTTACTTGTAATATTATGTTGTTCTAATATATTTAATTTTATAATTAACTAAAATATACGTGTATACATTGAATATAAATGCTTAGAACATACAACGCTCGCTAATGTCGGCTTGAAAAATTCTTTGCATCTTTGCCGTGCTATAACTGATATCCAATCTCCACATTATTTATCTTTTGTCTTGCATCATTCCTTATTTCAAGTGGGCATGATAAACTACTGTGATAAACTATAAGTACCTTTAGTATGAGTATTCGCAATTGAGATGGTTTATACCTCGTGTTGATTTATTTACAACTTAATTTTAAAACTGTTTTTTGTTGATTTCTTAACGAAAAACCAATATATATAATATATACAATACAATTGTATGAAATATATTAGGATAAAATTTTAGAGGACCGGTTGGTCTCTCTAAGAGTTCACTAGAGGTCGGAGGAGTAAAGAGTAAAACTCGATTTACTGTGGTGAACTGAAGTGCTTTATTGAGAAATTTGTGTTGCTTATATACAAAATTTTTACATAAATATTATTATTACAAACTATACGCCACGCTGCGAATATCCCTCGCTCGACGTAGCCTCGATGTGAAGACGCGTAGTGTAGTGTTGCGATGAATTCTTATTAGAAAAATGCCTTTTTCAAGGCCGGTTCATGTCCGGTATTATTACACGGACAGCTGTTTCTCTTGTGATTGCGAACGTACGTTCTTTGCAGAGCGATTTTCTTCTGTGTTTCAACTTCTATAACGAACGTATACAGAGACGGAGTGCGTTCTTTTCAGAGCGCGTTGTTTTCTTTGTTTCAATCGGCGAACGAAACGTAGGTACGGCTACAAAATTAATACTTACCGGATGTGCCGGAAATATGAAATTCCATCCTTTTTTGCGTTTTAAACGTATGATTTTTACAATTGTTGAACGAGCACTGGGGCATGTTTCCCAGCGGAGCGTTCGAGCACTACTAAATCGAAAGTCCACCAGAATGTTGCGTTTGGTGCTCTTTTAGCGAGGTCGTTTTTTGCCGCGGACTGTGTATCTTGTATATTAGTGATCAAAGTATAATCTATATATTAATACGTGAGAGAAAAACTTTGTAACCCTTTTTACGAAAAATGGGGAAACGTAGGTGCATGAAATTTCGCTCAGTTATAGTTTATATGGTGAAGGAGTGCATCGAGCTAATATTATTTTAAAATTATGCTTTTATCATATATATTTTTAACAAATAAAACGTTACACACACTACAACACTACTACTAGGAAAAATGACAGATCTTTGAGTGACAAGCCTATACATACGAACTCTTTTATTTATGGTTGAAGTCTGCTGACAACAAGTTGACAAATTTAAAAATGGATTATTGTTTTTTTTTATTTAATTTTAGATACTATTAGACAATGCTTATACGGCCAGTCTGAGATCATCTGAATCCCAGAGACAAGAATTGAAAAAAACTATGATGAAGTCAATATTTTTTTACAAAATATAGGTAGTAGTCCTAATGTCGTTGCAAGTAAGGTCGAATTTCGACCACTGGGCGATCTCTAGTATACTATATTTCTTATGTCTATGCCTTTCCTACTAGTAAGAATAAAGTTTTTTAACATTTGAAGGCTTCGTAGGTAAACTAAAACAACAATAATTTCAAATTATTGTACAAACATAACAAAACAGTGCAGACTGCAGTCTGCACTCTGCAGCTGCAGGGGTTAAATATAACCATAAAGCATGCTCCATAGACATTTTTTTTTTGTTAATTCGTCCCGGTTGGGACAGGCAAAGGGAGCGTTGCCCATACAGCCATTTCTATGTTTTCTCTATTTAATGAATGATAGTGAAGACCGAAGCCAATTCTTTTATATTATCCATCTGAAATAGAGTTTTCATCAGGCCGAAGCCATTTCTCATGTTTTGGTAGTATTTTACTGTCCCTTCTTCAATTTGACATATTGTCGTCATTGGTCATTGTCTTCATTGTCTTGACGTGGTCTTGACTCTTGACAGATGCCTAAAAAGGCTAAAAAGTCTACTAATAAACAGTTCAAAGTTATGTACATTAAATAATATTTTATTACTAAAACCATAAAACTAAGAAAAACGAGATGAAAAGCAGCTCCATAGACAATGACAACACAATCGTCAACTGGCAAGTGGCAGCTGGCAGCACTGAAATCGCCATTTTGTAATTCTGAACATGTTGATTTGTTCGCGAAGATGTATATCCGTACGCAATTAATTAATTTTAAGTAGTTTATTTTAATAATCGTAGATTTATAAAAGCAAATAAAACAAAATGGATACGCCGGAAGTAAAAGCGTTCAACGCGGAGGTATTTTCATCATTAAATTCGGATAATATCTGTTTAACCGTGGCAGCGTTCATCAAATTCTCTTATCTTTCAGCTATCCGGGTTGTACGAAAACAAGCCACCCATCTCTAAGGCTAAGATGAGTGCTATCACCAAGGGTGCTATAAAAGCCATAAAGTTTTATAAGCACGTAGTTCACAGTGTGGAAAAGTTTATACAAAAGTGCAAGCCAGAATACAAAGTTCCGGGGCTTTACGTGATAGATTCTATAGTGAGACAGTCGAGGCACCAGTTCGGGCAAGACAAGGATGTCTTCGCTCCGAGATTTGCGAAAAACATGCAACAGACCTTTGCCAATCTGTTCCGATGCCCGCCTGAGGATAAGGTAACTTTGACATTTATTGTAGGTTATATTCTAAAGTGGATTGTTATCTTTCAAAATACATAAAGTTACAGAAAAGCTTTGTTTTAATAGTATAATTAAAAAATACTGTACTTAAGTATTCTCCAATAAGAATCCCATGATCATCTGATGTTAGATTATTGATTTAGGTACAAAAGTTAACTTGATGTTAATTTTTTATTAGCGCTTAGTGACATTTGCCTGGCAGTGCTATAAAAGAAATATCAGTCATTTGTAATGTAATATTTCCTTTGCTAATAATATGTTTCCTATTTTTCAGCGTAATATAATTAGGGTTTTAAATTTATGGCAAAAGAATAATGTCTTTGGCCCAGAAGTTATCCAGCCTTTACTGGATATGGCCGATCCTAACCATCCTCTCCATCAGGAAATACAGCAGCAGCAAAATAACACAGCCAATGGTAGTGGTCTCAGTTTTCAATAATTGCTCATTTTTATGTGAAATTTTTATTATTTTTTATTTATTTATTTATCTCTCTCATCTATTTTAATTTTATATTAACAAAAGATTGTTCTGAGTTCCTTTTTTTAATAAACTAAATAAGTTGACAAAGTTATGTTTCTTGTTTATTTGAGTTTATTTTTGTTAAATTTTATTTATATTTTGCTTACAGGAAGTAGTTTAAATATAACTCATAATTCAACAGATAACAAAATGTCTCCACAACGGCAAGACAGCCCACATGCCTCCTCACCTATGGGCGGAGATCAGGTAAACACTTAATTTCATACTTTATTGGTCTTTACACTTGCCATTAATTTTCTCAAGACTAAGGGCCTGTTTCACCACTTCCTGATAAAGTGCCGGATAGCCTATCTGGAACTTATCAGGAAGTGGTGAAACAGGCCCTAAGTGATTCATTAGTCATTGACTTGACCATTAATTTAAAATAAAAAAAAAATAAAAAAATTCTTTATTTCAGCAAAAACACAAATTTCCTAAAAACATTAAGTGTCATTTTTGCTGTTTACATTACCAAAAGATTAACTGCAGTTCTCACACTAGGATAACCTGTGTCGTGAGAACTGATGTGATTTAATCAATAAGCTTAAGCTCGGTACCACCATTTACAAAGAGTATTACAAATCTATTGTATAGGTTTAATTAAAATAAAAAATTCTACTATTCGATATAATATTTAAAAAAAATCAAACATAAACGCTAAATAGCTATGCATAAATCAACATAATTATGGTATTCCTGTACCAACTTTACCTTAGAAAAAACTTGCCACTGACAGTTTGTAACTCAGTTCCAGGACGAACCGACCGGTATACCCGTGGCCAAGTTCAACCGGAAACTGCTCAACGACTTTGAGTATGAGAGCGAGGACGACGCGAACTCGGACCCGCCGCCGCAGCACTCGCACTCGCAGCACAACCAGCACTCCTCGCAGAACACCAACCTGCCACAGAACCCTGCTGATGCTTTGGGCAGGTATGCTCTTAGAGAAGAATAGACTAACAAACAAACAAACAAATTCACTTTATTGTGCACAAAAATGACAAAAATACTTGAATATAAACAACAATTATTGGTAAATCAGACATGTACACAAAGACTAATGGCCTGTTTCACCACTTAGTAGGCCCCTGACTAGTAATTTTACTGTCAATATCACACTTAAATTTTATTGAACAGTTTATTTAACAATTATATTGAAGGCGTTCTATGTTTAATATTAACCCTAGACGGTCAATAATACTATGCAATATGTGATATTGACAATAAAATTGCTCGTCTAGGGGCCAGCTTACTGATAAGTCCGGATAGGCTATCTGCAACTTATGTGATAGATGAAGTATGGAGTATCAGTCAGATAAGTTGTGGATAGCCCATCCGGCACTTATCAGTCAGTGGTGAAAGAAGCCCTTAATATTACAAAAACTGACTTCTTAATTTATAAGCAGGATTATTTAAATACATATATTTTTCAACATAGACATGGCAGATGTTTTTGGGCTGCCTTGTAGGGAAATTGTGAAAGCTAAATAAAAGCAGGCTGATTAAAATTCTTTGATTCTCTTGTATAGTCCTACTTCATTCAGCAAAAATTTTGCATAAGTAGATGAAGAGATTTAACCCATTGATAGTGGAAAAGCGAGACGCAATAGAATTTCTATTGTGTCTTGGTCACCGGTGACCGTATGGAGCTTGATGAATTAATTAGATATGCACCTTTATTGTTTGGAATAGACATAAGCCATATTATAGATTATGTAATACTAGCTGTGCTGTGCCCCGCGATGCTACCCGCGGTTTATAAGGGAAAATAAATTGCAATTCCACAGTAAAAAATAGTCTGTGTTAATCCAGGGTACTAACTAAATCCATACCAAATATTATTAAAGTCGCTCCAGCCGTTAACCGTTTAGACATGAAGAAGTAACATACATACAAACTCACAAACTTTAGCCTTTATAATATTAGTGTAATAGTGTAATTAATATTGTTGTTGTTATTTTTCAGTATATTAACAAATCCTGAGATTATGAGGCAGTTGCAGAGTTTGCAAGCCCAAATGCAAATGATGACTGGAGTACCTATTTCTGTGAGTAGTCATTACAGTTTACAACAATTCCATCTTATTACTTTACTTTACTATAAGTAAGCCTAACTAATACTTTTGAATCTCATAAATTGACTGAACTAATATTTTTAATAAATTAATGTTTCTTGCTTTTCAGAATTTAATGCCAATGATGTCTGATATGTCACAGCAAAACCAAAATCAGAATCCATTCTTAGTAAGTAGAGTTTTGTATTATATTATATTACATTTTATGAATGAAAGTATATAATTTTGATTATAAACATGTTCTAAATGCCTAGCCTATTCTGGCCAGGGCAATGGGAGATTTGATTGGCTACCAATACTTCACTTGGCACTGGCCAGTTTACTCTTTAAATTTAGGAAAACGCTACGTAACTAATATGTAACTACCAACTCTCTTTCAGAACTTGCAAAACAATCAGAAAGATCAGCAGAAATCTACAGAGACGAAGGATGACATGGCCAACGAGTCTGACATAGAGTTTGTGGAGACCGGCCCACAGGTTATTGAGATACCAGACGCTAATGACTCCAGGTGAATATTGTTACTATAATATATAATACATACTCTAATTCCTTTTATTTAACATAGATAGACGTTGCCAACAACTTGGTAGTGCCGAAATTTAATTATCACGAAGAAACCGCCGAATTTTGCCATTAAAAAGCTTAATCAAATTCAATATTATAAAGATTAAAATGATACTTTCAATTCCCTCAATTCCCGAGAAAGGACATAGGATACTTTTTATACTGGAAAAATTTACGGTTCCCGCGCGATAAACTAATTTCGTTAAACGGAGTAGCGGGCGTCATCTAATTTATTATATTGTCCATCTCTTATCTCGCTAAACGACTTGTTACGTCGCAAAGCGTTCACGTTATAAAGTGATCAATATGTTTGCAGGTCACCTTCACCGGTGCGTCGTCATCGCTCGCGGTCGAGATCGCCGCGTCGCCGCCGCCGGTCGCGCAGTCGCTCGCCGCGACGCCGCCACGGACGAGAGAGGGACCGGTATGTAATTTCCATGTAATTTTATCAGTTTTCCTCTTATGAGCTATTCTCTGACAAAGGCTTCTTACAGACGAACGGTACTTGCGACAAGTGTTGACGGCTGCAGTTGTATGCAGTTGTGCCATTGGCAAGCGCCAATTGTCTTAACAAGAAGAAGCCTACAAACACAACAAAAAATAATAAGCGAAATCAATTGAGCTGTTTTCGAGATCAACGCTCAGTAACACATTCAGACAGGGCTGTAGCTAGAGTCAAATTTGAGGTAGGGCAGCGTCGGTTACAGGTAGGGTGGAAGCAAAAAAAATCGGTCAAGTGCGAGTCGGATTCGTGCACGAAGGGTTTCGTACCGTTGTAGATAAAAAATAGGCCAAAATTGTGTTTTTTATAATTGAGCCCCCTTTAAATATAAATGCTATTTTAATTGTAGTATTAATTAATTAAGTGATTTCGCAAAAATGTCCAGTGCCTACTGTTGCCATTAATATCAATATGCAGCAAAAAAAGGCCAAAAAACACGAATCCTTAAATATTGATTTTATTTTGTTTTTAGTATTTGTTGTTTTGATTTATCTCTATTCAATTATTTAGTCAATGATGTATTCAATTCATTCAATAGTTATTCTTAGATACTTAAAAAAAATCTGTGACAAAGCATGAGCACTATATCTAAGAACTACATATTATTAAATCCTCAATTACAAAGAACAAGCGAACAATATGGTTAAACTTCTGGATGTAGAGATCCACGTGTGAGTGAGAGTGAGGAAATAATAATTAATTGTTGGGTTGGGTGATACGAGTCAATAGATACGACTAAAAATATATTTAGATTATTATTGTTTCTGCAAACTTATTAAAATAATAATTAATAATAAAATAACATAAAATATTTAAAACAGCTGAATTCTACGATTCGCCATATTATTAAAATTGCGAAGAACTTCGTTCAGATCAACTTTTATTGTTCTTTTTTTTTCAAAGGCCAGAAATACCATTAGTATTTAAAGTTTTTAAAGGTATAATAAAAATCTTAACTATATAATGTATTGTTACGGTACATGGTATACGGACACGTGGTGCGCAAGTACATACTCGAACCTTCTAAAAAGGTCCAATGTTTGTTTACGTGTTTACCCTTTATTTGTTAGCGTGTTTGAATTTAGACCTTATGACTGAGTCCATAAGGTCTAAATTAAATTCAACTTACTGCACTTATCGCAAGGACGGCAGTTTTATTGTGGCACATTCCCGAGCCTACTAGAAATTTCCCACGGTTGTTTACTTGTCTACGTGAAATCGGGAAATTTCTGGAATTCGTCTCGCCATATAAAAAGAGCCGCAGGCAGACCCGGCAATTCAGTTCGTTTCGAGTTTTCATCAAGGCGATTTCGGAGTGATCAATAGTGAGTGAACCAGTGAAACCTGCGACTTGGCTACGACCTAGGACAGTGATTTGTGTTTGGACTTAGTGCTAAGTGTTGTGACCTAGTGTTTAGTGCAGTGTTAATAAAGTCTTCAAGAGAGTCACCAGGTCTTTCTCTCCAAATCCTCGAACCCTAGCACGTAACAACTGGTGTCAGAAGTGCGATTTGGAGATGCCATTGACTCCGAGAGAGGACTTCAAGGGGAGTGTCAGGACAAGGGCGCAGCGAGCTGCTGCCATTGACTCCGAGAGAGGAGTTGCGGAGGCCACACCCACTGGGGACCAAGCTCCGCCCACTGAGGGACAGGCCCCACCTACTGGCCCCGCCCACATGGCTCCGCCCACTGGCCACGCCTACCAGGATCCGCCCACTTTGGATGAAGCCACGCCCACTGGCTCCGCCCACCGGGACACGCCCACTGGCCACGCCCCTCTGGCTCCGCCCACTTTGGACATGGCCACGCCCACTGGCTCCGCCCACCAGGCCACGCCCACTCAGGCCACGCCCACTGGCCCCGCTCACCAGGCCCCACCCGTAGCTCCTACAGCCCCCCAAGTGGCCCTTCATTTAGAAAGTTTAATTGAATTAATGGAGCTGCAAAGGGCTGAAATCAGAGCGATTCGAGAGGCACAAGACCGCAAGTTCGGCGCTTTGCAGGAGTCACAAGACCGCAAGCTCGGCGCTTTGCAGGAGTCTCAAGAGCAACAAAAGGACCTCCAAGAGAAAGCGCTTCTGGCCATAAAGGATGTCAGTGACACGGTGACTAAGCTTCGTAAAGATGTCGACGTAATGGACGAACGCGTTACCGGGTTAGGAGTGGATGTGGAAAATGTGAAAACCGGCCTCACTGAACTACAGAAGAAAGTAGTGCGCCTGGAAACCACAGGAATCGCGGCGTCTAGTGGAGCTTCCGTAGTGGTACAAGGACCAAGAGTTAAAGTGCCACCATACGACGGTACTACTTCCTGGAACGCTTATCGTCAGCAATTCCAGACGGTTGCTTCTGCCAACGGATGGACTGACGAACAATGCCTGACCGCTCTCACTGTCGCGCTCAGAGGGCAAGCCTTGTCAGTCCTGGAAGCACATACAGGAAATGGGTTCAAAGACCTGATGGAAGCCCTTGAATCCAGATACGGGGAGCGACACCTGGAGCACGTGTTCCGTGCTCAACTTCGTGACAGAGTCCAACGCTCAGGAGAAGGATTACAACAATGGGCGTTGGAAATTGAAAAACTCGTCAAGAAGGCACACCCAGGAGCTGACGCCAAGATGGTCGACACGAATATTGTGCAAGCATTTGTCGACGGAATCAGGGATCTGGAGGTCAGAGCGGCGGTGAGGCTTCGTCACCACACCTCGCTTAAGGAAGCATTGGCGCATGCTTTGGAAGTCGAGGCTGTTCGCCGTGACATACGACAGACCCATAAGATCCACGAGGTCTCTGAGGAAGTCAAGGAGGTCAAGGCTCCCACGAAGAAAAGTTTTGGAGCCATGTGCTACAAGTGCGGCGAGAGGGGTCATCTTCAGCTTAACTGCCCGCAGAAAGAGACCCAAATGGCAAGGATGAAAATGCTCGAGGAACGTCTGGAACAAATGGAGGAGCTGCAAAAACAAGGGGCCTCGTTCCCTGCCCGGGATCAGGGAAACGAATAAAAGCCAGGACTAAGGGGCGAGTGCTGGCTGACACGGAGGAAGCCCCGATAACTGTTATCTCCCAAGCATGCAGCGGGAACAGTCTTGTGATTCAGGGGACTATTAACGGGATGGACTGCAAAATGACTCTAGACACAGGAGCCTCTAGAACAATAGTGAACCCAAATTTGATAAAAGCCGCAAGGAGGCACAAGAGGAGAATTAACTGTCGGCTTCTTACCGCCTCCGGTCAGCCAATACCCGTCCTGGGAGAAATGTCAGTTACGATGAATGTGGGGGAGTCCTCATACCCTCATGACGTTATCGTGGCTGAGATTATGGATGATTGCATCTTGGGTTTGGATTTCATGAAGAAGCACAACTGCAGAATTAATGTCGCTGACGGAGTTTTCAAGTGTGGTGAAGAAGAAATTTTCATCCTTGGAGGCGCCTGCGGGAAAGTTGAATGTGTAAAGAAAGTCATAATACCTGGACGTGCGGAAGCTCGGGTGCTGGTGAAACTACCGCCAGCTGGAAAGAAGAAGTTGAATAGATGCGTGTTGATCGAAGACACACCTACCAAGACATCAGCGCAAAAACTGATGACGGCGAGAACCCTTGTTAGTGGAAGCAGTAATGCTGTGGTCAGGGTTCTGAATCTTGCTGATCGCGAGATCTGCTTGAACAAAGGTGACGTCATTGGAAAGTGCGAGGAAGTTGTCTGGATGAGAAAGTGTAGTTCGATCACAGGCTCAGACTCAGCAAACACCAGCAACTATGGAATAGTGACTGAGCTACTCGATGACTGCAAGAGTAATCTGACTTATTCGCAGGGCATGAAAGCTAAGAAGTTTTTACAACGCCACGCGAATATCTTCTCCAGTCAGGAAGGCGACCTTGGAAGAACGTCGATGGTTCAGCACAGGATAGATACCGGAAGCGAGAACCCAATTCGTCAACGAGCAAGACGGATACCCATTGCAAAGGAAAAAGAAGTTGAAGGCCTTTTGGAGGACATGAGAAGGAATAAGATAATTGAACCGTCTGCAAGTCCGTGGTGCTCACCAGTTGTATTAGTGAAGAAGAAAGATGGCAGCACAAGATTTTGTGTGGACTACAGACGTCTCAATGATGTCACTAAGAAGGACAGCTATCCATTACCTCGAATCGACGACACTCTGGATACCTTGAGTGGCATGAAATGGTTCTCGACCCTGGACCTGAAATCTGGATACTGGCAGGTGGAAATTCATCCAAAAGACAAGGAGAAGACAGCGTTCTCCACCGGTAAAGGTCTATGGCAGTTTAACGTCATGCCCTTTGGATTGTGCAACGCACCTGCCACATTTGAGCGACTCATGGAGTGTGTACTGGCAGGCTTAGTTGGAGAGGCTTGCTTAGTCTACTTGGATGACGTCATCATTGTTGGCCGCGACTTCGAGGACCATTTGCGAAACTTAGAACGAGTTTTCGCCAAAATAGAGGGGGCCAAGTTAAAGTTGAATCCGAAAAAGTGTCGTTTATTCAGGAGTAAGGTGAACTATCTCGGCCATGTTATCTCCAGTGATGGAATTCAGACGGACCCGGAGAAACTAGAAGCAGTCCAAAATTGGCCAACCCCTAAGAACAAAACCGAAGTACGGGCATTTCTTGGCCTATGCTCCTACTACAGGCGTTTTGTTAAGGGATTCTCAGAGATAGCCAAGCCATTACATCGGCTGACAGAAGATAAACGACAGTTTATTTGGGACGAGACTTCCGAAGATTCTTTTCAGAAACTAAAGAAACATCTGTGTGAAACACCAATCCTGGGGTATCCACAACCTGAAGGTCAGTTTATAGTCGACACGGACGCAAGCAACACAGCCATTGGAGGGGTGTTATCTCAAAAACAGGGTGAAAGAGAAGTTGTAATTGCATATTTCAGCAAATCTTTATCTAAGCCAGAGAGAAACTACTGTGTGACAAGAAGAGAACTCTTGGCTGTCGTAAAGACGCTACAACATTTCAGCAAGTATCTCATCGGCAGACAGTTTTTACTGCGAACTGATCACGCAGCCTTGAAGTGGCTACTACAATTCAAGAACCCAGAAGGCCAAGTAGCTCGATGGATTGAACAACTCCAGGAGTATGACTTCAAGACGGAACACCGCAGCGGAAAGGCACATGGGAATGCCGACGCACTTTCGCGAAGGCCGTGTCCGGAAGACTGCAAACATTGTGTTAAGCAGGAATCTAATGAAGTAACATTAAAGTTAACGAAAACAAGTCCTTTGGGCCCATGGGAGAATGATGCTATGAGGGAGGCTCAAGAAACAGATGACGACCTTCGGCACATCATCACATGGAAGAAACGGGGTGATGAAAAACCAATCTGGAGTGAGGTTGCACCCACTGGCGCTGTCACTAAGGCGTACTGGGCGCAATGGGACAGCCTGATACTTCAAAACGGAATACTCTACCGGAAATGGGAGAAGACCAACGGCAGAGAGTTCCATCTTCAGATAGTTGTCCCAAGAACGAGAGTACCGGATGTTCTCCGTGAAATGCATGATGGCGTATCAGGAGGTCATCTAGGAGTAAAGAGGACGTTAACAAAAGTGCGAGAACGATTCTACTGGTTACATTGTCGAGACGATGTACAGGATTGGTGCCGCAAATGCACTACTTGCGCTGCAGTGAAGGGACCACAGACAAGGAGCCGTGGGAGCCTGCGCTTGTATAACGTTGGCGCACCGTGGGAACGAATCGCAGTTGACGTAGCTGGGCCATTTCCCGTGACGGAATCGGGAAACAAGTATTTTATGGTCGTCATGGATTACTTCACCAAATGGCCCGAAGTGTTTGCCATACCAAACCAAGAAGCTACAACAGTCGCTTCTAAATTAGTCGAAGAAGTGATATCTCGGTTTGGTGTGCCTCTGGAAATCCATTCTGATCAGGGCAGGAATTTCGAATCGCAGGTCTTCCAGGAAGTGTGCAGAATTTTGGGAATGCATAAAACGAGGACCACCGCGTACCATCCACAGTCTGATGGAATGGTTGAGAGATTTAACCAGACCCTTGAGAGGCATTTGGCGAAATTGGTAGATGACAAACAAAAGGACTGGGACAAGTATATACCGCTCTTCCTTCTGTCATACCGTACCGCCGAGCATGAGAGCATAAAAGCTACCCCGGCGTATGTCAATTACGGTAGAGAACTGCGAGTACCAGTAGACCTCTTGACAGGAGGGTCACCGGAGGAACCGAAGACCGTACCAGATTATGTCTGCGATTTAAGGGAAAAGATTGGCGCTATATACACGCCATGGTTCGGGAAAATGGGTTACAGTCAAGTGAGAACATGAAGACCAGATACGACCGGAAATCGAATACAAGCGGCTTCGAAGAAGGGTCACTGGTGTGGCTGCATAACCCAACTCGCCGAAAAGGCAAATCTCCAAAGTTGCAGACCAAGTGGGACGGCCCATACAAAGTGGTTACCCGATTGAACGATGTGACTTACAGGATTCAAAAGCAACCAAGAGGGACATTCAAAGTGGTACACATAGATCGTCTGGCGCGATACCATGGCAGTAACAATGATGCTCGGGACGAGCATCTCTAAGAGGGGAGTAGTGTTACGGTACATGGTATACGGACACGTGGTGCGCAAGTACATACTCGAACCTTCTAAAAAGGTCCAATGTTTGTTTACGTGTTTACCCTTTATTTGTTAGCGTGTTTGAATTTAGACCTTATGACTGAGTCCATAAGGTCTAAATTAAATTCAACTTACTGCACTTATCGCAAGGACGGCAGTTTTATTGTGGCACATTCCCGAGCCTACTAGAAATTTCCCACGGTTGTTTACTTGTCTACGTGAAATCGGGAAATTTCTGGAATTCGTCTCGCCATATAAAAAGAGCCGCAGGCAGACCCGGCAATTCAGTTCGTTTCGAGTTTTCATCAAGGCGATTTCGGAGTGATCAATAGTGAGTGAACCAGTGAAACCTGCGACTTGGCTACGACCTAGGACAGTGATTTGTGTTTGGACTTAGTGCTAAGTGTTGTGACCTAGTGTTTAGTGCAGTGTTAATAAAGTCTTCAAGAGAGTCACCAGGTCTTTCTCTCCAAATCCTCGAACCCTAGCACGTAACAGTATAGTTTATATAAGAATAAAGTATATTTCTGTTGTCTAATACCTGTAATGCAAGTCCTTTAGGTCTTCCTTTTTAGGGTTCCGTACCCAAAGGGTAAAAACGGGACCCTATTTACTGAGACTTCGATGTCTGTCCGTCTGTCCGTCTGTCCGTCTGTTTCCAGGCTGTAACTCAAGAACGGTAATAGCTAGAGAAATGAAATTTTCACAGATTATGTATTTCTGTTGCCGCTATAACAAAAAATACTAAAAACAAAATAAATTAAATATTTAAGGAGGGCTCCCATACAACAAACGTGATTTTTCTAACATTTTTTGCTTAACTATCAATGATGACAGCAGGTAGGCACTTTAAAATTTTCACAAAGGCCTTAATAATACTTATATGTAATTTAATAAATAATAATAAAAGTTAAAAAATATATATTTAAGGGTTAGGTAGATAGGTAGGTCCCATACTATTTTTGCTCTATAACGGTACGTGCGCGGTATAACCCTTCGTGCGCGGGTCCGACTCGCACTTGGCCGATTATTGGTATTTTTAAGGTAGGGCATTGTGATTTTAAGGTAGGGCATTGCCCCACTATGCCCCCCCCTAGCTACGGCCCTGCATTCAGAAGATCATTAATAAGTAGTGACCGACCGAACTTTCGGTTTCGGCCAATTTCGGCCAAAAAATCTAGTTTCGGCCTTAGTTTCGGTTTCGGCCAAAATATAGCCGAAACTTTCGGCCCCGCCGAAACTCATGCGTTGTTCAGTAAACTTCGCAGTTAACTCGTGCTTGCTTGTCAGCGAGGCCCCGGCTCAGTTCGCCACCATCTATTTAATCGTGTTTTGAGATTATGTTTTTCAGATTAGTCCCAAATCAATAATTAGCAATTCGTTTTATTTTCATTAAATTGTCTTAACTTATTGTTATCGAAATTATATTATAGAATTTTATTTCTACGAAAAACGCAGGCCTTTTTAATATACATAACTGTTGGCAAATTACGTGCTATTTTAACAATGTTTCCCAAACGAACGATTTAGTAAATGCTATTTTAAATTGATTTTATTGTGTATGAACTTTATTTACTTAAAAATTTTGTTTGACTGTGACATTATATGATATATTAGGATATATCTTACAAGATTTATCTAGTAAATCATCTCGTCTCACTCTTTTTCTTTTACCACGCGTTTTATTTAAATATTTAAAATTAACTTTTAACTACGGACACGCAATCTGTTAGACCGTTCCAACCCTGCTAGAATCTTATCTAGCCCACTTTCCCGTTAGCTTCATTCTTGCGGCCCTCAGTATATTGTATATAGTGGCAAAACGCCTTCTGGCGCAAAAAAAAATGTGACGTCAACTGCAAGTTTGCTTAGTAATTTCGTTTTGAACTTCAACCGCGGTCGTGTCCATGTTTCCCATAAAAATAATATACTGCAATTGATTGTGTTTTCAGTACTACGTCGTTAATGTCTAAGGGAGGATTTCACCAATCACACAACTTCATTATATAAAACTTAGTTCTCATAGAACGCGTTCCTACGGGGATGTAAATCTCGTCTTGTTTCAAATGGATTTCATAATCTTCTTTTAATCGCGATTAATAAATCTGAGTTTATGTGACGTCACGTGATGATTTTACATTGTTTTATCATTTTGGAATCTAGTTACGTTATTTTATCAACAAAAATGCAAGAAATGATACATAAACTACCTAAACGCATCTATCAAAACTATCATCTTGACATTTATGATTGACGTCTATGATTTTCGATTCGCCATTACACTACACTTACAGGACTTTAGCGGCTTTTATGAAGTTTAACTGTACAACATTGGACGTTTTGAAGATAAAACTTGGATTTGCTGTGAAAGTTATGTTGGTGAAATGCAATTTGGTGCTATAAACGCGTTTATACGTTTAGAACCGTTTTAGTGTATCCGTTCTATTTTTAGGTGATAATATCGCACCTAAATAAAATTACTTGAAATAACTTCTGCTCTTGTTTCTTGGGTAATCCTTCGTTGTAATACATTAAGGGGAATTTCACCAATCACACTTAAAACTTCGTTTTATTAAACTAAGTTCTCATTGAACAATAAACGCCTTTATATTATCGCGACGTAAATCTCGTTTGTTTCAAATAGATTTTACATTCTTCTTTTATTCGTCTTTAATTAATCTAAGTTTACGTTACGTCACGCGATGATTTTTATATGTTTTTATCATCTTGGAGCCTTGTCACGTTGTTTTATTAATAAAATGGCAAAAAACGATAAATAAGCTAAATAACGCATCTGTGAAAACTGTCATCTTAACAATTTTTTTGTCCATGTTTTTCGATCTGTCATGACACGACACTGACAAGATTTAAAGGTTTTTTATGAAGTTAAAACTCGAATATTGGGATAAAAATTGGATTTGCTTGAAGTTTATGTTGGTGAAATGCAATTGAGTGTTATTTAAAATCCATACTCCATACTAATATTATAAATGCGAAAGTATCTCTGTCTGTCTGTCTGTCTCGCTTTCACGCCAAAACTATTGAACTGATTGCAATGAAATTTTGTATACAGTTATTCTAGAGTCTGAGAAAGGACATAGGCTACATTTTGATGTGGGAAAATATCTTATTTCCATGAAAATATCGATGAAAATTAATTCGCATTGCGCGTGGCCAGCGCTCATCCCGGGGGTCCTGGGTTCGAGTCCCGCAGGCGGAACAAAAAGTTTTCAATGTTCCTGGGTCTTGGATGTGAATTAAAATAATATTTCAAAAATCTTAAATATATTTTATGTATAATATTATAAAAAATCCAGAAATATATCGATGCAATGAACATTTTAGTTCTAATACGATTCAACAGATGGCGTGTTATTTTTTACTTCATTGTAACATAGAACTAATCATACTTATTAGTTATTATGTTTTTGTTTATAGTTTTTAATACGTTAGAATATTATGTTTAATAATATTATCACTTGGTATAATAATAATCAATCTATCTTATCTTATACACTGCATTTCTAATATATGTGACAAGTTGACAACAGAAGGCGCTCTAAAATAAAGGAGATCAAGTGTACCGTGTTGGCCTATCTTCCATCCAGAAAATATATCAATGCAATCAACATTTTAATTCTAATATATGAAAACAGATGGCGTTTTATTTTTTACTTAAATATATTTTATGTATAATATTATAAAAAATCCAGAAATATATCGATGCAATGAACATTTTAGTTCTAATACAATTCAACAGATGGCGTTTTATTTTTTACTTCATTGTAACATAGAACTAATCATACTTATTAGTTACTAGCTGTTGCCCGCGACTTCGTCCGCGTGGACTTTAGTTTATAGCGCGCGGTGTCAACAAAATTTGTGTCAAATTTAAAAACTTTTTAAAACCCTGGTAAGTGGTACCCCTTAGGGCCGCGTTACACCGGAATGGCAGCGCTGAAAGTGCTCGCCTCGCCGCTGCCATTCCGGTGTAGCGCAGCCCTTAATTAATCAAAATACCCAAAAACAGCTGTGCAGTGTGCACATAATCTATACTAATATTATAAATGCGAAAGTATCTCTGTCTGTCTGTCTGTCTGTCAGTCTCGCTTTCACGCCAAACGCTAAAACTACCGAACCGATTGTAATGAAATTTTGTATACAGATAGTCTAAAGCCTGAGAAAGGACATAGGCTACCTTTTTACTGGAAAAAAGGGTTGTCAGGGGGTGAAAATGCGTAAATTTGTTCAAATTAAGTTAGTTCAAAAAATTCATAATAGATGGCGCCGTGCGTCCTCTATATCGCGCTGACGCTTGCTCAAAAGTCTTTCTATAAGAGGTGGTATCATCTTACATTTAAGTTACGATTTTTTTCGATTGTTATATCTATTCTACGGTATTAAAAAACTCAGTACTTTATCTGTGCAGTGACGTAACCTTAAACCTATCAATGATAAATAGTTTATGGGTAAAGTTGTGTAATTGGGGGGCTAAATAAGCTTTAAAATTTGGCATAAAATATAAAGTTTAATATAAAAAATGAAATACTTATTGTGTGCACACTGCACAGCTGTATTGATTTAAGGGGTACCAGGATTTTTTTATAAAAGCTTTTAACACCAATTTTATTGACATCGCGCTTTATAAACTGAAGTCCACGCGGACGGAGTCGCGGGCAACAGCTAGTATGTTTATATGTTTAGAACCGGTTTAGTGTGCGCTAAGCGCGTTTAATTCCTTTGGTGAAATCGCACCTACCTGGAATCGTATAAAAACGGAATATAGTACAAAAAAGTTTCTAGGGAACATACTCGTATTCAAGTCCAAGGTTAATAATATTAATTTTTAGAAATGTCGCAAAAAGTAAAAAATTCAATGTGGTACTAGTTTAAAAAGTTGTAATTTATATAAATTTCAGTAAATAATCGTAATTTTAAAAGTTTTACCAAGTTTCGGTTTCGGCCGAAACTGAGAGTATGGCCGAAAGTTCGGTTTAGGTTTCGGTTTCGGCCGAAAAATCAGTTTCGGTCGGACACTATTAATAAGTGACCCTTTAATCATAAAAACAACTATATTATTATACTTTAAAAAAATAAATCTTTAATCCTTTTCTAATTATAAAGTAACTAAACTTTAACAACAAGAACGAGTATGGATGCTTTTTAAAGCTCGTAAAAATTCTTATTTACTGAACAATACAATCATTTATTTGTTTGTTTAAAAAATAAATTCTGTAAATAAATTTTTACTTTTTCAGGGACAAAGATAGAGAAAAAAGTCACAAAGAGAGAGAAGCCGAAAAGGAGAAACAACGGGAACGAGAGAAAAAAGGACTGCCTCCCATCAAGAAGGAAAATCTAAGTGGTGAGTCAGTATTGTGACTTGGCATTAAATAATATTGCAGACGGTCATAAGTGAAGTTCTGTCGTTTAAAACAAAGGAATTCTTATAATTTGACGACCTCCGTGGCTCAGTTGGTGGGCTGTTATGTTGGTAGCTCAAGCCGGGGGTCGCGGGTTCAAAGTTCCTGGGTCATGGATGTGTATTAAATATGTGTATAATATAATAAAAATCTTAAATATGTATACTATAAAAGTAATAAATATATTTCCGTTGTCTGGTACCCATAACACAAGTTCAGGTACTTAGCACGGGGCCAGACTGACGTGGTGAGAAGCGTCCATAGTTATTATTAATTTGTTCAATGATACTTGTCTCTTTCACTTGCGCATAATAATATTGCTATTACGCTTTTATCCTGTAGCAATAGGTCAGTGAAATTTTTGTCTGCTGACAAGTTGAATTAGTGCTGTGGGCTGTGGCTAAACAATACTTATCTACTACGAAAATGAAACTGTATCGTTACAACTTACAACAATATTATAAATAATATACTGTAGAATGTAGATGATATTCATACTAGACCACTTGAATCGCATGCACTCTTAAGTGCGTTATTTAGTGCAAAGCAACATCAGTTTCATGTCGCAAACGTACATGTTATCTCTTTGTTGAGCTTTGATGATGCTGTGATGATAACACAACTAACTTTTCTCATTACAGTGTGCAGCACTACGCTATGGGTGGGCCACCTCTCCAAGTTGGCCACGCCCGAAGAGCTATCAGATCTGTTCGGCGCGTTTGGGGGCGTGGCCTCCATTGACGTGGTCGCGCCGCGTGGCTGCGCGTTTGTCGTCATGGAGAGGAGGCGAGACGCGGCGCGGGCTAAGGCGAAACTGGACAAACATAAGCTGCACTCGAAAGAAATAACGGTATGTGTGAAGTTGTAAAGCAATTTGAGCTCAGGAAGTGTCTGATCAACTGTCTAGCTTTCGTTATAAGACAATGGGGAAAATGTTTGAAAGCCCCACCCCAGTACTTGAAAAATTATTTACACAAATAAGTATAAATACATATAGTATAAATACAATAAACGTAAGGTGCAGCAGATAATTAAGAAGAATCTTGAATACTTACAAGTTGTATCTCTACTTGTTAATATAAAAATCTAAGTGCCAATTAGTTGGCAAACCTCTTGTTTTAGTGACATTTTAGTTTTTTATATTATTTAGTTTTTTTTTAATGTTATTGCAGGTAGCATGGGCGGCGGGCAAGGGCGTGAAGGGGCGCGAGTGGGCGGACTATTGGGAGGCGGGGCTGGGCGTGGCGTACCTGCCGTGGGCGGCGCTACACGCGCGCTGGCGGCTCGGCGCGCTGTCGCTCGACGCGCTCGAGGACGGCGGCGCGGTGGACGAGGAGACCCTGCCACCGTGGTTGCCACCCCGGGTATATCCCAACTTTTTTATGATCAACAAAAATAAACTGTAATAATCATCCTAAAATTAAAAAAAAATCAAAAGGATAATTACATAATATAAAGACACCTTTGGTATTTTAAATCAAAATCAAAAATTATAGTTAATAGCTTGTAAGTTTAGTATTAATGTTTTGACCGTGCATCTTCTTCATGGTTATCCGTACATGGTGTCCATACCGTGTTTTGGCTCGTGTGGACCACTGGTGGCCCACGGACCATTGGTTGTGAACTAGTGTAGAAGGGAAAGACGCGAGTGAGTGGGCATGGCCTAAGTCAGCTCAATACTTACTCTACGAAGGACCTTGAAACCGGATAATGCGGATACCCGAAGGGCGCATTTTTTGATTTTCTGGTTTCAATTTCACCCAACAGCGCTAGGAAGAAGGTTGCTTATCGAGACTATGTATGTGTACATGTGTAATAACTAATAATAATTGTCTGGCACACTCTGTCAATACATTAAAATCCATCTGCATTTACAACATCTACCAAGCTTAAACCACAAACCTAACAACATCTGTCAATGTTGCTAGATTTAGGTTGACTGTAAAAGTGAGAAATAAAATCAAAATGCATTTTTTTTTCATTACTGCTTTTACTTGTCGCTGAAAGATAAAAGCCGCGAACCGCTGCATTAAGATGGTACTAATTATAACAAATTATCATCAAGTGTGACACCTGATGATGAATCGATTAAAGTTTATAATGAAATTATTAAAATTTATCATTAATTAATATAGTGGAAAAAGTGCACGTAAAATAGTGTTTTATTTGTGTTTATCTCCCTTAGATCCTGCCGAAGGCTAGTGACAACGTGATGATGGTGGGCATGGGGCCGATGGGCGCGCCGCTGCCGCTCGCGCCGCCTGCCGTGCCGCTGCCCGTGCCTCGCCTGCCGCCTCCTGGGTAACATTAAACTTAACAATTATATTATACAAAGATAGCAAAAAAAGGATATGGGCGAATAGCTCATAGACGGCCCCAAATTACATAAATAAAAAAAAAAATAATAAAAAAACCTTAACAGTTACCTTGCTCTGTGCCGGTTTTGGCACTTTCAGCGCCCTGGCTCGTCCGGAGTCTTCTTCGGAGTCCGGGATGCTGGTATTTTTGAAAAAATTGGCGACCCTTTTATTTGCCTTCAGCGCCCCCTGTTTATCCGGCGCCCTGGGCGGTCGCCCAGCGTCGCCCCACCGTAACGCCGCAACTGCACTTGCTTTTAAACTCGGTCGGGAAAAGTTTATTTGTTCACTTAGGAAACATGTAACCAATCTTATTTTAAAAATATATTATGACCAGATGACGCCAGCAACTTAGTTGCTCCAAATGCGTTTAGGAAATCATAAAATTTTCCGGGATAAAAAGTGTCCTACGTCCTTTCTCGGGACTCAAAGTATCCCCATAACGAACAGCAAAATCGGTTCGGCGGTTCGGGCGTGAAGAGGTAACAGACAAACAGATACTTTCGCAGTTATAATATTACTGTGCGTACTAACAGTATAATATAACAGTGACAATTTGTGTTACAGGCTCACACCGGGCATACCGCCAGGCATGGCTCCGGGCATGCCGCCTGGGATGAGACCACCCAGCATACCTACAGGAGTGCCCGGTAAATACTTTAAGTCCGCAATTTCTTATCTAATTTGTACAGACTTGAAAATTATAGTTTTTATGCTTGATTTTACAAACACGAACTTAACCAGTCCAAACGGCGCGTTGTGTCAGCGTTGCGTCGACGCAGCGCTGCCGTTTGATGCATAGCCGGCCACACGGGCGGTGCGTCATCGCAGCGTTATTACGAAGCAGTCTTAACGTCAAACCCCCCCCCCCCCCCCCCCCCCCCCCTCCCGCTTCGTTTCGGGGGCGGCTGTCCGTCCTGTGTACGTTGCGACGACACAGCGCGCCATGTGAACACCTTGGTTATTTATTTGTATGTAAAACAACGCAACGGCAGCGCTACGTCGACGTGTGGACTGCCTCTTAGAGTATGTAAAACTATTGCCGAGTACAAATTATAGTTTGTGCGTTCTAAGATGATATGGGTGACAGTTTTCATGTTCCTTGCTACGGGTTTTTTTTACAAGAAAACAAAAAAAAAACAAAATGTAATAAATTATATTCCATCTACAAAAACAAATGTTTCTATAATTGTAAATGAATAAAAATGAAAAGATGCTAAATGCTAACTTATTAATAAAAATTATAAATATTAACTGTGAAATAGGAGTATAAAATTATTGTTACGAAAACATTTGAAAAATGTCATATGCATGAAACGGAACTTATGTCAATAGAGATTGACTCTGTTGAATCAAAATCAAATCGATAAAAAAAGGCGGCCATCTTAAATCGCCGGCACCACTGAAATGTCAGTACGAAATCGATAATTTCGATTGCAATTCTTTTACGAAGTGATTCGATATTTTTAAACTATCGATTAATTTTTGTTAGGTAACTTCCCTACTATTGTCAATTATAATGTGTCACGCATATCATCATAAAACGCACAAACTATAGTATTTATGTATGCTAATAATTAAATAATTAAATGTCTCTGGGTACAGCGGAAACGCTGTACCCAGAGACATTTAATTATGATTAACCTTCAATTTAATGAAGAATTTGACAGATAATGTATGGGACTTATGTCAGAATTTTCAAATTGATTACATTTAAGTAATTAATGTTCACCTCTGAGTGTGGCAGTTATTGTCATAATATAATGTATTGTTTGTGCAGGTCTACAGCGTGATGGGTCCCTGCCGCCGGGTCCGCTGCTGGGATTCCCGCCCGGGATGCCGCAGCCGGGTAAGTGCGACGACGCGTTGATATTGTATACTAACGCCCGCAACTCCGTTGCGCCAAAACTCGTTAATCGCGCGGGATCCGTACATTTTTCCAACAAAAACTATCTTATGTCCTTTCCTGGGACTCGGAAGTATCTTCATGCCAAATTTCAGCCAAATCGGTTCAGCGGTTTGTACGTGATGAGGTAACAGACAGACAGACTCACTTTCGCATTTATAATATTTGTATGGATTGTTTTAAGTTTAATCATCATTAAAGGTACAATTCCGTGCATCGCGACAGTCGTAAGCCGCGCGCGACCTACGACTGTCGTCGGCCGCTCGCGACAATAGTAATTGTATGAAAATGTATGGCACCGTTTCTAATTTTGACAGACGAGCACGGCCTATGACAGTCATAGGCTGCGCGCGGCTTGCGACTGTCGCGATGCACGGAATTGTACCTTTAATGTCTAAATGCAGCCGAATATGTTAGTAAACTACATATTGATACGGCAATGGTTAGCAACTGAATTAGTTATTTGACCAGAGTGACGATTACCGTTACGATAGTTTACCATTAACCAATGGCAAGCACTAACTCATGGTGTGTTTCAGGCATGGTGGGCGGATTCCTGGGCGGTCTGATGGGCATGGGCATGGGCGTGGGCGGGCTCGTGCTGCCGATGCCGGCGCCCGCGCTGCCGCCGCCGCAGCAGCATCAGGTAGATGACATCTTCCTATACTTAGAAGAGTGTTTCCCAACCTTTTCAGCCACGGAGCCCTAGGAAGTCGAGCACAGTTTTCTGGGACCGCCTTAATAAAATAAACAGCAAAAAATCGGACCATGTATGGTCCAGAGATGATGGAGGGATTTGTCATTGTAACTCATCTGTTGCAATTTGCAGGGCGCGGGCGCCGGTGCGGGCGCGGCGCAGGAGGCCTCCGACGACGCGATGGAGCTCGACACGGACGAGGGCGAGCGCCCCGACCCGCCCACACTCACCGCTGATCAGGTATACATATTTATATTATTTATAATATTATAACTATGAAAGTGTGTCTGTCTGTCTTGTCTGGTCTGTTACCTCTTCACGCCCAAACCGCTAAACCGATTTTGCTGAAATTTGGTATGGAGATATTTTGGGAGAGACATAGGATACTTTTATCCCGGAAGAATGTACGGTTCCTGCGCGGTAAACGATTTTAGGAGCAACGGAGTTGCGTCATCTAGTAATATTATAAATCGAAAATCTGTCTGTAAGAGTGATATGTCCAGAATAACTTTCATTCATTGACATATATTAGAGGACGTACAATACAAGAAGCGAGCTTCTTGTATTGTACGTCCTCTAATATAATATAATAATCTTATTGTAGTAATGTATAAAATCGATAACTGATCGCATGTGCAATATAACGGGGACGAGTCTATCTAGTCCCACTATAGAAATAATTGCTACACTTAGATATGACTGGATTTCCCAAACTGCTTTTTTGCGCGGCAAGGCTGAAAACTATCCTATTTTTTTAAGATAAGGTTTTCATTTTTATTTTAAAAGTAAAACATAATGCATATAATTTGGCCCCATCGTTATTTTTTAAAAATAATAATTATTTTCCAAGATAATAAACATTAATAGATGATTTTCAATTTTGGTGGCTTGTCCTCGACCTATTTTACTCAATATCTAGACCTATTTACAAAAAACTTGATTCTGGATAATCCGCCTAGGAGGTGGCTTTGGGCAGGGTCGTACGAGTTTCCAGCCAGAAATGAAAGAAAACCGTTTTCTCACAAATACAAAACCCCCGATTTTATGTAATTTTGCTGTACTTAAATTATCAATAATATCATGTTGTTATTTTAAATATCAAAAGAGTTTTGGTTTGTTCATAGTTAAGTTAATGTGTTATAACTTTAGTGCACGTAGTTTCTTTTTAAAGATTATGTTTCTCGCAAATTACAATTTTGGTGGCTAAATTTTGGTGGGTAAGAGACATTCTCTAAATTTGGTGGGTAAAACATTATTTTTACAAAATACCATTGATTCTTGAAGCATAAAATATACACCATTCACTTCATTCTGTCACAAGCTAACTCGTCTAGGTGGTAGTTGTCGTACCAATTTCCCGCAAACACCTAATCTCAAATTATATAAAAAATGCAAGTTGTTGAAATCCACTCAAATATTTGATGATTTTAACATTCATTAAATTAAGTCTTTGACATAAATTCAAATTAAATACATTTTTATATCAATAGTTTAAAATTAATTTAAGTTATCAATAAATGTCTCTTAATTTAGCCATAAGGAAAAATAGAAGTAACAAAAAAAGTGTACATAGGTTGTATTTTTATATCTAGCAATATTAATGTTCAGATCCAAGCGATGCTGTCGAAGCCCCCGCCAATGTTCAACTCCTCGGAGCCGCCGCCGGGTTTCTCGGACACCGCGCAGCCGGACACGTCGCAGCCGCCGCCCGACGACCGACACAAGGACCGCCGCGACCGGGGCGACAGTCGCGGTGACCGGGGCGACAGGCGCGGCGACCGCGACCGAGACCGACGCGACCGGAGAGATCGACCCAGGGAGAGGGAACGGTTAGTTTGTGCTAATACTTCTAGATAGACAAGACAATAATAATTATATACATGTAACAAAACTAAGTGATAATACTTTAGGGGTGTATTCTTCGTGACACTGGGGCGCTTGCCCACACAAATCACAAAAAATGGTCCATCAATGCTGCCTTTTTTTACAGTAAACTAAGTAAAAAATATTTTAGGGTGTGTATGTGTTCTACACACCCTAAAGTATTTTTGTACTTAGTTTTCTTACACTCTGTATAAATAGTTTCGTAATTAAAATATTACTGTGGATATTACGCTAGTTTGACCTGTTTACCCCATTGACTTTACACTGTCCAGGGAGCGCGATGACCGGCGCGACCGCGACCGGCGTGACCGTGACCGCGGCCGTGACCGTGACGCTGACAGACACCGTGACAGGGGCAACAGGGACGCACCCAACAGGTAATGAATGGCTTTACGGCTAAAATAATTAATTACGGCTAAATTAATTAAATGCAATGGATAATAAGACCTGAAACTTTGTTGCCTTTATTTAATAAAAATAAAATAAAATGATAAAATAAAAATATTTAAAAAAATGCAATGGTCCACAATATACTCTTCTGCCTTGATAGTCATTGTGAAGACATACGGGGTTTTAGTTTTAAGGTGGGAAACCCGGTACAGTAATGATAATAAGATTAGGAAAATATAACATAAGCAAGTGTGACAGCGCAGCCATTGTTACAGGGAGCGCAGCCGCGAGAAGTCCCCGCGCGGCGAGAAGAGTCTACAAGAGAGGTTGTGGGAGATGGCCAACGGCGACGCCGCGCCGCCCGCCGCGCCGCCGCCCGCGCAGTCGCAGCCCGCAGACGGTGAGAGATTACTTAAAGCTTAACGTTGAATCGAGACACAAAACATCATAATATAAAGTGACGAAATTGTATGAAAGTCTGTGCCCAGTCTTGTCATTAACATTAGTACTATGATAATGATATTTACGCACCGTAAAATTATTCAGTCAAAATTTTCCGATGTGCCAAACAAAGACAAGCAGATAGACCAGTATAGTAAGGCTTCTTACATACGAATAGCTATGTCCACACTGTGCACTTTCATCTTCAATTTTCGTCATCAATTTTCATATTGGCGCAATCAATAATTGAATGCGTCAAGGAACGCAACGCCAATATTGTCATTTTTGAAGTTTTGGATACGGTCATAGGGCATGCGTCGCGGGCATGCCTCACGTTCGCTGTTGACTGCGCTATAACGCATGCCCTTGACGAACAGAAAAAGGCACAGTGTGGACAAAGCTAATGGCACGCGTCGACGGCAGCCGTCGACTGTCGTCGACATATTATTGTGTCAAAAAAAATCAACGAAAAAAATCCAGCGACTGCCGTCGGCGCGCGCCTTCGAGTTGTTCGTCTGTAAGAGCGCCTACAGGGTTTGGCAATAATAAAACTTTACATTTAATTAAATCCTGATATTTAGAAAAAAATCGAAGAACATTGTCTTTTTGATGAATTATATTAAAATCTTAAAAAAAATTAAATCTGTTTAAAGGTCTACAAGGGAAGGGGGACCTATCTCGGCATACAAGTTCCACACATAAACCACGAAAGTAATTAAGTAAAGTTTGGTTGTTACAGTGTCAGATGAGAACTCGGTTGGAGCGGAGGCGAAGGGCGGCGAGGGAGGGTGGAGCCAGCTGCCGCCGCCCCGGCAGGCGCCGCCCATGTTCCGCGCCGGTGAGTCAGCAATACGCACACATTGACGCGCACGTTTTACCCCGGCCGCATAAAGAATTTCTGATGAGAAAAATTCGGTCGCCCGCCGGAACGCATCTGCTCATATATTTTGTTGTGGACCCCGCTGGCCGGTTTACGCGTATTAAGTAGATAAGTAGTAACTAAATTCTAATTATCATCTAGTTTAGTACTTACTAAATTTGAACTTGCTACTTGCTACAAAATTTTGTGTTTACATGCAATTAACAACTTAAAATTAAGTTAAAATTTAGTTAACTACTTATCAACTTAATACGTGTAAACCAGCCACTATCAGAATTCTAACGTGTCTGACGTCAATTTCGGATGAGTGTCTGATGTCGTCGATCGGTTGGCAGAAATTTTTCTGATCAAAAATTTGGATCGCGCTCTCTCTATATAGTTCATTTTTAAGTGATAGTTCTCTTTGCAACGTGACGTGACAAGCGATGTGATTAATTTTTTTAATGATCCATCCAAAATTAGATTGTCTAACACCGTGAAGGAAGATTTACATGGAATTAACAGACTTGCTGTTAATTCCATGTAAATCTTCTTTTATAGCAAATAAAGTTTAGTTTTAGTAGCTCATTTAAAACAATTCATTTCATTTAAAAGTTAACAAAAAAAAAAGACTTCAGAGAGTTACCGAGTGCAAATTTCAAACTGTTATAACTTATAAAGCTTCCCTTAACATTATTTTGACTTAAACAACAGTCGCAAATCGTCTTTGCGCCATATTTCTTTTGTCTTCTCCTCTATTTTCTCATTTACTCTTGTTAGTTATGGTGGTAGTTGTATTTCTTTAGCAACAATTCATGACCACATGTGAAAAACACACTTAAGGCTGTCATGTGTTATATTTTATGGAATTTTCTTATTAACATTCTTAGTATCTTATAATTATTATGTATAATTATTATTTTTTCTGCATTATAACATTGCAATGTGATTATAACTGAGGGGTTAGTGCGAGTTTTATGCGATCCGACGCATCGAGCACGTTTACGCGAATTTATATGGGATCAAAGTAGTATCCACTTTAGCCAGTAGATGGCGCTGCTTTGATTCCATATAAATTCGCGTTAACGTGCTCGATGCGTATGATCGAATAAAACTCGCACTAACCCCTCTGTTCCATCTTTCTATTCTAACAAAAGTAATAACTAGTATCACACTTACCTCTACTAACGATATAATGTGGTTCCAATAAATATGTGAGGTATTCTGGTTTACAGAACTGAGAATGAGAGGGCCTACAGCTAGGGCACCGATACGAGGTACGATTCAGTCTCGCCTCTAATGTCCGCACTCAGAGACAAAAACTGCCGCAATCAGAGAGGAATTAATTAAAAACACATATTAAGCCCCATCAATTATTTATTTATTTATTTATTTTGGAAAACCAACAGCTTTAACTTACAATACAATAGAATCGACATTATAGAAAAAGAAAGCCAATGACAGGTTTTCACGATTAGAGAAATATCACATAGTTAGAAAAGTGTACACACAACATTACTCGATTATCTCTCAAACTCTTCATTAAATTGAAGGTTAATTATAATTAATATCTCTGAGTGCGGCAGTAAATGTTCACTTTAATTTCACGAAGAGTAAGAAAAAAAACATGAAGCCTATGTAAAAACTTTATTAATTTAAAGTAATAATTTAATGACTTTGAGTGTGCCAGTTAGGCTCGGTGGAAGCGGACGATCGACTGTTGCTATTGACATTCTCCTTTAGTAATAATATCGTTACACAATGTTTAGTCCTAGCTAGAAAAGATAAGGACTTAACTTAAATATAACTTTTTTATGTCAGTAACGAACTTACATAAGCCAATTTTTTTACTGTAATGCTATTTTCGTACATTTTAAATCGATTTAAATTTGTTAAAATATCTACTCATAGAATTTAGGTGTCGCTAGCAACAGCAGTTGGACATTCCTTTTAACCGAGCCTTCCTGTCCAACGCTTCGCGGCATTTCAACCCCCTTTTCTCCCTTTTCCAGGACCGTGGATGGACCTCCAGGGGCCGCCGGGTCCCTTCGGCCCCCGGTTCAACGGGATGGGCCCGCCGTTCTCGCGACCCCCGTTCGAGAGGCCGCCATTCGATGGGCCGATGTTCGAGCGGCCCCCCTTCAACCGTATGCCATTTGACGGTAACCGGCCGCCTTTCGACGGCCCGCGGCCTAACTTCGACGGCCCGCGGCCTAACTTCGACGGTCCGCGGCCTAACTTCGACGGACCCCGCCCGCCCTTCGACGGACCTCGACCACAGTTCGATGGGCCGCGCCCGCACTTCGACGGACCGCGACCACCTTTCGACAGCCCGCGCTCGCTGTTCGACGGGCCCCGGCCCAAGTTCGACGGACCTCGTCCGCCTTTCGACGGGCCGCGGCCTCCCTTCGACGGACCCCGCCATCCATTCGACGGGCCGCGGTCCTCCTTCGATGGCCCGAGACCCCCGTTCGACGGGCCCCGGCCCCCCTTCGACGGCAACCGGGGCTTCGACGGCGACAGGTCCTTCGATGGGTTCGACGGGCCCGCGGATAACTTCGACCGGGGTAACAGGAGATTCGACGACCGCGAGTTCGACAGGGGGTGGAGCGGGGAGCGGGACAGGGAGTGGGGTGACCGCCGAGGCGAGTGGGACGATCGCCGCCGTGACCGCCGGCGGGATGACCACCGGCGGGACGATCGCGCCCGACGCGGGTACGACCGACCCGACGACCGCCGCCCCCGCGACGACAAGAGGGACGACCGACGAGACGAAAAGAGAGACGACAAGCGCGACGACAAGAGGGAGGACAGGCGAGACGATAGGAAGGAGGATAAGCGAGACGAAAAGAGGGAGGACAAACGAGAGGAGAGGAGCTCCAGGAGAGATAAGGACAGGAAGTCCCGGTGGGGCGCCGCGGAAGCCGAGGAGGAGGCGCGGGCCGACGACACCGCCGAACAAAAACAGTCGCAGCCGCCCCGGGCCGAAACCAGTACCGATACGCAACATGCGAGTGATAGGAGTGCTCAGGTCACGAGCAATGATAATAAGTATGACCCCACGGCTCCAAACGATGACAAATATGATCCCACGGCCGCGGACGGTAATAATGAATATGACCCCACGGTTATTACCGACAGCGAAAAATATGAGCCCGCAGCCGCTGAAAGCTGTAACAAGTACGAATCTGCAGCAGATAGTAACGATAAATATGAATCCCCTGTTGTCGATGAGCCCATGGCTGTTGAGCAAGCATTTGAGAATCATAACGATAATGCAGAGCGGGACCGACGAGAGGAGAAAGAAAATGAACCCGCGCAGATGGAAAGTCAGAGTCATACAAACGAAGACGCGAGAGAGCAGGACAGATGTACGGAGGAAAGGAGCAACGATAGAGTCAATGATCAAATTACAAGCAATGATAATAGCGAGGTCGAACCGCCGAAACCGGTTCTCGATTTGTACGACGCCAACGAGTCGGTGGACACCAGTTTTGCGGTGCCCGTCGCGAAAGAGACGGAGGCGAAAATAGAGAGCAGTGCGAAAGAGACGGACGACGGCGATATGTTCAGTGAACGGACCAAGAGTGAGGCTTGACACGCGAAGAAGCGGAAGTTTGGATATTTCCAGTGGAATTGATTCAGTGACGGCCGCCTACGGTATATGTTTTGTTATACTGCCCGACTGGGAATTTAGAAAACCACGTCATTTGCGACACGCAAACCTGAAATGTTGATTTTTAACCCCATTTTGCCACTCTTAATTGAAATGGCATTAATGTTAAATCGATTATCTTAGATCTCAATCAATTATAAGCTCAATTTTCATATCCTAAAGTATTACTGCAGATAAATAAGCGAACTGAGTATGGTTTTCTATATTCCTAGTCAGGATTTACTTCAATCACAGAGGAAACATGTTGCAAGGTGATCGAAAACATATCCGACTTTATATGTGACAAATTTAAATTAATATGACACATTTATTTTTGTTTTATACTAATTTAGGGTGTTTAAATTATTACAATAATGAACAGGAATTTGTCACATGTAAAGCACGGATAGAAAAGTAGTGGCGAATTAATAATTAACTATATCAGTAAATTCACAAACTATCTTTTTAAACATGACATCATTATTTTAACTTTTTATAGTCCAGAAGTTAACTTTTCTGTAAAAAAAATACTTATCGCCACTTCTTTATAAGTTTCTGACGCCAGCAGTATGTTACACTTTTTAGAAAAGTATGTATCTTCGGCGAAAGATTTAGAGAATGCTTAAACTAAAATCTATTCTATTAAAATAGTGGCATCGTATAAAATCATTGAACAAAGTATATTAATAAGTTTATTTAACTAATTAATTAATAAACTATTAAATTATCACATGATATTATATTATTGAACAATTTAATATTGCTTTTTCAATTTGCGCGTGGAGAGTTAAATTTGGAAATCGCGAGTTTTTTTAATATTGTAAAATATGATTAATGTGATTTTACTTTTGCCACGACGATATTTTTTTATTTATAAAGTAACTGAATCTTTTGCCGAGCATCATAGGGTATTGTAGGAAACGGCGAGTATCACCGACAACGCCAAAGATTAATCTTATACAGTCATGTTGAAATATACGAGTGCCTTATTGGTCCCGAGCGTTTTGTTTCGACCCAGCCGCCGCAGCCGCAGGTACGTGCCCGCTACGACCGACGCTATCTCTTTCACACCACTGTCTTATTTCATAGGCTGTTTCATTCCCACTGTGTTGCCAGTAGTTTCCTTTTCGACTGTCTAAACATTTCTAAGATTAGGTTAGAATAACTTTCTTTTACCATAAAATGGTGTACAAATTTTAGTTAAATGTAATTTGCATTTTTAAAATCTATTTGAAATGAATTTGGAATTAATTCTTTATTAATCATTTTATATATTTTTTTGATCTTACTAGTTGCTGGATTATAGTTATCTTGTATTTATTAAAGTCATTTAATTTCAAAGAGATGTTTTGTTAGTTTTTGAAGATTAGTTTTTCACAGAGCGTCGGTCGTGTCACAGTCACTAAAGCAATCGTCTTTTCACACTGTACCATAATATTGCAATAAACGCACCTCATATCGTCACAAATTTATTATATTGTTGAACAAAATTATGTAAATATGTATGAACATTTGGTGATTGTGCAATATTTTGTCGAAGCGATTGCTTTAGGCGGGCAACATTTTTTACTATCGAATCGTGTCGCAATGGAAAGTTTTGTTAAACAAATATTATAGAATTTCGATTGCGACGCGATGTACCACTAGCAATGTGTGCAAAGGCCTCGTCACTGGATCTCGCTGGAAATATTTGGAACTCTCTAGAAGAACGAAGACCTTGTGTCAGAGCTGGGGGCTTATACAAAGTGCAATGTCGAAACAAAACCGAATTCAAAAAGAATAAAATGTATGAGAGTGTAGTGGTATCATAAATTTTATAACTATCTAATTTGTTATTGTTTATATATTTTCTCTTTGGCTAAGCCCCGGGTTACTGTACTACGTAGAAGGGTGACCATATTGTCGGTCGACCGCTGTACTTTAGCTTGTGTTTTTTATTTTACTTATTGGTGAGGGTGGGTTGGTACCCTATAAATAACAAATTTAAATTATAGGCATAGCAATATTCGTAACGAATATATAATAGTTTAGGAAAATATTTACTTTTAAAGCGTCGACTCAGCTGTTTATATTTGTTGTAATATGTGTAAACTGTAATGTAATTATATAGGGCATAGATATTTGATAATTCGTGAATCACACTATAGCTTATTGTAGATAAGCATCAAATTGCATGCGAAATGTTTTCATAATTAATGTGCTTAAAATAAAATTTTATAAATTCACCGTGATCTTTGATTCTAGTTTCTTCCAAATTTTTATTTAAGTACTTGTTTATCTTTATTTTTATTTTTCAGGAGGTCATTTGCACACATTGTTTAGATTTTTGATTTTTTAATTTCAGCATTTATTTAGAAAGCTGCTGCTAACTTATGAACCAAATCACTTACTTTAAGTCTGCTGCCTACATTAACATAAAAATATTATAATCTCTAAACATTTTATTTTACTATGAAAGAGTCTTCTATGCTTCACAATGAATAGATTTTATGGAGTAGAGAGATACCGTTCATTGTTATGAGTAGGCTCAATTCTCAAATAATGTACAGTTCAGTACAGTTTATGGGGTTAGTAATGATAAAGCTGCTAAATGTCCTTTGTGGATGTACAATTTGCCGGAACTGAGTCTAAAAATTATGATTACCCACAGAATATTATCATTTCGAAATAAAAAGAAGTAGATAATAATCGGAACTAATGAGAAAAATCTTTGTTGAATGTAGTCTAAAAGAGACTGGATTGTGCGTTTATAACGCCTCTAGTCCACTCGCCACCGACACTGCGAACTGCGAAAACTGCGAAACCAATGTGAAACAGCAATAGAAAATGCAATATATATATATAACGCACTGTCGTGTGGCGGATGAGACAGTTAAAATCGGTTTGCCGCTGTTTCGCAGCGTCGCGTCGCGTCGGTGGACTAGAGGTTTATAAATAAAAATCGGCCAAGTGCGAGACAGACTCGCGCACGAAGTTTTCCGTACCGTTATAGAGGGAAAATAGGGAAAAAATTGTGTTTTTATATGGGAGCCCCCCTTAATTATTATTTATTTTAGTCAAATATTATTAAATACGAAAGTACACATTTAAGGATTTCGTGAAAAATTCAAGTATCTACCAAAACGCTCAAAACGTCCCCTTCTGCCGTTCCCTTTGGCGACCGGGGTCGTTTTGATCGCGGCTATGACGTCACTCATGACGTCATCATTTTCGCTCAAAACGACCCTTGACGAAGATGGGTCAAAGTGGGCGTTCTAGTTTTTTTTTTTAAATTTTAACGTAACTATATCGCGAAAGCCATGTTCGGAAAGTGTTCAGGAGAGAGTAGAGACAAAAAAACTTTATAATATTATTTCATTACAAATAATATTTTAATTAAATAAATTAAATAACACTTATGAAATATTTTGATTGGCAAATAAATTGTTTTAAATGAAAGGTCAAATGATTTCTTATAATTTATAAAATATAATAATTAATATTAATTTTCATCTCTCCTATACCTGTTGACTTACTCGTACTTGACTAAGCATTAAGCGGTACTGTTACCTAACGTTTATATGTATATTGTGACAATAGTCAATATTCAAAGTATGTGGTTTTGTTATTAAAATATGATTCAATGTGAAAACTCAAATATAATAAAAGTTTAACTAAGTATATTAAAATATGATTACTTGAGTAAAAAAAATGTAATACTAAAAACGAAACAAATATAATATTATGTATTTTATTTGTAAAATAAAAGTAACTATAAACAATAAAATTAATTTTATTTACGACTTGAAGAAAAGGATCGTAATATCCAAGTTCGGTTCAATGTACCTATGTATAAAAATAAAAAGTTATTTTTTTAAACTTTTCTCAAAACGCTCAAAACGACCCATAATCCGTTCCACTTGGGTTTGTATCACTGACGCTCACATGCTAGTGGAACGGGAAAAACTACGGTCTTGAGCGTGAGCGTTTCTAACGTCATCTGGAATGCGGGGTACATGTTGCCATTATGGATCACGAGCCAAAAAGGCCAAAACACGTTTGTTGTATGGGGGGGCTCCCAATATTAACTTTATTTTGTTTTTAGTAGAAGAGAAATACACAATCTGTGAAAATTTCAGAAGTCTAGCTATGGTGGTTCTTGAATTACAGCTTGGAGACAGACAGACAGATGGACAGACATCGAAGTCTCAGTAATAGGGTCCAGGATCCCGTTTTTACCCTTTGGGTACCCCTAACCCTAACAAGATTATTTGAATTTGGCGCGTTTTTCTAGCCATCGTCAACTATTTTTTTTTATCGAGGAAGCAAAATATCGCCTCTGTATTCTGCCGATGTGAACTCGACTCCTCGCCCTTCGCTAGTTGGTAAATTAAAAAATTGAACCGTCAAGCATAAACTAATGTCAATTGTCTTTTGAGTTTGACTTTTGCCGTTTGCGGCTTGAAACGATTTTCTTTGTTTTGGTTTAAAAAATAATATATTATTCAAATTGAAAATAATCCAAAAATTATGGAAGGTCTTCAAGTAGTAACTCAAGACTTTGTAAATGTCCTTATAACGAAATCGGACAGTGAGGATGCGCCTCCGATTGAGCGCCGATTTAAAAAAGGAATTACTATTCAGGAATTTAAGGTTAGATGATTCATACAATTTTTATAAAAATATGTAAAATAGCCATTTACCTCTGTTTTGCTTGTTAATAAATTGAATTTGAGGTGTTTAAGATGATTTTTAATCAAAACTGGTACCTTATCGGAAATAAAAATACCAATTTCAAATAGTTTTAGTTGCAGAAGGTGCTCTTCATCCACAAATACAATATTTCTGCTTCTGGTTCATTTGTATACAGTGGTAACAAAACTGAGTGATAATACTTTGGGGTTTGTATGTGTCTCATGTACAGAGTTCACTGTTGTAGAACAGCGTTGAAAAACAAATTTTGTTTTTGTTATTTGTATGGGCAAGAGCCCGAGTGTCGTGAATTTGCCCATACCAAAGTTGAAAAAAAAAAAACTCTTTCAGCGCTACTTTCTCCGTGATCTCTATACACAGGACACATACATACTTCAAAGTATTATCATTTTGTTTTGTGACACCCTAAAAATTAAAACTAAAAACCATATGAAAGGCTTGTAAAATGTCACAAATAGGTACGATTTTAATTTTAGACGAAATTGGAGTTGGTTACCGGAGGTACAGCTGGCACTATGAAACTGAAAGTATTTGACAATAAAAACAACCTCATATGTGACATAGACAACGATGACGCCCTGCTCGGCTCCTACCCCATTGATGACGGCATGAGAATACACGTCACCGACAACTTCACCCTGGTCAAAGATTTTGACTCCGCTGATGCCGCTGAAAGGTATGGTATAATAAAGGAAGGTTGAATGGCATAATGCTAATGTTGGTTACCCAAGGCAACTTTATGCGAATTTCATCACACACACACTGCCCAAATTTTCTTTATATGACGAAGAAAATACTATGCTATTCAATAGCTGCTAAGACAGCCCTAAAATAATTGAACCACAACTAGACTGATACCAACTAATTTAATAGGTAAGAGTGGATTATGGTTAGAAACCTAAAAATTCAATAAGTTGGTGTATTATTATGTAAGCATGCATATTGCATTGTGGTAATGCAATATTTAAAACATAATTTCAAGCCCCAAGTGGTCGAAGCCGACCATGATGACAATAGAATAACAATCGATTTCCAAGAATCCGCGATCAACGGATGCAGACTTGATTTATTTTAGAATCAAATAACTTTTTAGATTCCGTTTATCAGAAGAGGAATACGAGAAGAAAGATGACACATTGAGAGCATTCCTACAGCGGAACAAGCTGGGCAAGTACAATGAGGAGGAGATGAATAAACTGAAGGAACAACAGCAGAAGGAACTCGAGGAGGAGGCAAAGTATGATTCATTTAGTTTATACAACACAGCTACATTCATATACATGAACATTACATAGTTATAATTTTAACATATGAAAACTTTCGAACATAAATCATAATTTAAAAATTTGTTATTACAAACATTCACATTTTAACTTTAAAAGAGAAAAAAAAGGAGTAAAGTCTTAAATTTTAAAAGAAATATCACTTTAACCCACACTCAACACTTCTGGCAATAGTTTGAGCACAATACTACTGTGAGCGTGAAAGACTTGCCAAGACAAAACTCATTGAATTGGAAAATTCCTGTTTGTAAATGGGTAAAACTTCAACTCCGCCAAAATTTGTTTATCAAGCGGGATCCATGTGATATTTTCCGGGATAAAAAGTATTCTATGTCCTTTCCCGGAACTCACAATATCTCCATACCAAATTTCTGCAAAGTCGGTTCAGCGGTTTGGGTGTGAAGAGGTAAAAATCACAGACAGACGAACTTTCCCATTTGTAATATTAGTATGGATTATTGATTTTAAATATATGATGTATGCAGGCTAGCAGCTAGCGTGGTTGTGGGGTCGCGGTGCGCGGTCCGCGTAGGCAACACGGGTACGCGGCGCGCGACGGTGCGCTACAACGGGCCGCTGGAGGGCGCGCGCGGGCTGTGGATCGGCGTGCAGTACGACGAGCCGCGCGGCAAGAATGACGGCACGTGAGTTATGAGTATATGATGTACTTGTTAGGGATGAGTTTGTTAAGCATAGTGTTTTGGCTGTCTTCCCTCTATCGTCCGGCACGCGTACGGCAAAGAAAGGCTCAAGGCAGTCTTCTCTTTCACTGTAACTCACAGCGATAGTCGTATTAGATAGCTGTTCAAGTTACATTAGTTGAAGTAATCCAGTCTGTCCTTTGTCGGTCGTGTTATTATCATAAACGCAAACTAATTTTCATTTTATGATATTTTTTTTAACTCAAGATTATGTGACAATTGCATGATGCCCACATTTGCGTTTGTTATAAACTCGTTTACTGCGACACAATAAAATATTCCGTCACAAAAACGAGCGCTTTCCCATAAGCTCCATACTAAATTATAGTGAAACCCCTTTCTTATCTTTCCAGTTTCAACGGTAAGCGGTACTTCACGTGTCCGCCGAAGTACGGCGGTTTTGTGAAGCCCGTCTACGTCACGCTGGGTGACTTCCCCGTCGAAGAGGACGACCTAGATGATGAGATATGATTCATCTCCAGTCATCAATCATCACCGCTTATCACAGTGCTCGCTAGCTGCTAACTATATTTTTAGATAAGTAAGGCATTTATTTATAGCTACGAAATAACCATTGCTGTATAAAAAAAATTAAATTAAAGTAGCAAAACATAAAATAAAAAGGGCTTTAAAAGCCCCTTCGTGTTGTTTATAGATTGGTGAGTCAATTAGATGTGTTTTGGCATTATTATATTATGATTTACTTCTGTATCAGGTTTAGGAGATTGTTTAAAAATAATAATAGAAAATGTCGGCTTTGTTTCACATAATATTATGACAAAATATATTGCTATGTTTAAACATAACTGGATTATATTGCTGTACAATGAATTATAATAATATTATGCCTAAAACATCCTAGTTTTTACCAACCCTTATAAATAGACTGATTGTATAAATCGGAGTTATCATTCCACATTTTGATACTCGAGTATAGTTTTATTATTAAATTAGCTTATAATTTATTATTTCATATAATACAATTAAAAAAACAAACTTTTTCTTTCATTCAGAGCCCCATAATTCTATAAGTATTGATATGTTAAAAAATTATTAGCTTCAAGATTACTTATTACCTGGATGAGACTATGCGTCACAAGTTGCATTCAACAGTTTCGACAGCCGAAGTTGAAATTAAAAATATATGTTTTTAACAAAAGAGACACACGCTGCAGTGCCACTTAGTAATGCGTTTCGTCCACGCTTTTGGTCAAACCACATATTTGATTAATAATTCATACTTCTCTAAAATTATGGTACGCATTTTTATAGTTCTTCCAATCTACGAGTGCGCGGCGCCTTTAGTTGTGTGAGTGACCATATCTATACACGTGTACATGGCTCGCTCGCTACTGACTGCTCCGTCAGGTACGCACACTAACGAAAATATCTATATTACAATTACAACTACAAATAAAGGCTACGCGCACTCGTAGATTGCAAGAACTATACTAAGGCTGAAATCTCGAAACCAGCGGGCAGCGGGGCAGAAGCGGCGCGGCACGTGACTGCATAGATTTATATGGATAAGCTGTCTAGCACGCCGCGCGCCGCTCGGTTTTCAGGACCTGTCCCATATAAATCTGTATCACGCACCGCGCCGCTCCCGCCCGCTGATTTCGAGACTGCATTCTTAGGCCGGCCATAGACGGACCGCATCTTGCAGTTAAAACTTGAAATCAACAGCAAAATGCGGTCGCCACACAGTGATCTGCAGTTTCCATACTAAATTCATATCCGCAATCCTCCGCTCCGCTGGAGCAGTTCTTGAACGGTCGGTGCAAACAACGCGACCGTCTAGGACAGTCGATCCCGACTCCAACTTGCGGTCTGTCTATGGCCAGTCTTAGTAATGCGTTTCGGCCACGTTTTTTGTCAAGCCACATATTTGATTTCGTCACTGAAATTATAGTATGCATATTCACTGTAATTATATCGACAACGCCTCCGTGGTCTAGTGGTATAGAGCGCGGCTCTTGAATCGGAGGTCGTGGGTTCGATTCCCGCGTTGGTGTTATTTCCAAGTCTGGTTAGGACAATGCAGGCTGATCACCCGATTGTCTGACATTGGGTATTGGACATCTGGGTTATGAGAGTAAAGGACTACTTGGGCACTATAAAATTACTCTTGCGTAGCTGGCCGGGTTTTAACGAAACCGGCCGCCGTCACTGAAACTGGTGTGGGAGCTATTATTAATTATCGACAGTCAAACAAACTCATAATCTGAACAAGTTTATTAGAACTTCCTTCGTTTAATGATCTCGGGGCGCCAGTTGACCGGATGCGTCTCCTCCGTCGCCGTGTCGTCGGGTTTGTAGATCTTGATGGTCTTGTCGGCCTCGGCCGTGATGAGGCGCGAGCCGGAGTGGTCGAAGCGCATCGCGAATATCCCCGCCTCCGAGTCCATGGAGCCGGGCTGGACTGCCGCCTGATGATGATTAGAAATTTTAATGTTATGTTAGGTTAACATTTGGACGCCAACAAATTATTACAAAAGCGACAGAAAAAAAACATAGGTTTGGTTGTTATAAGACAAAAATCATATAACATAATAATGTAACAATTAGTAACAAAGCTGCATGAATGGTGCATTACAATAGTAGGCTGATTCTACTATTATTTTTACTATATTATGTTATCAGTACAAAAGTAATACATAATCTGTTGAAATGTTAACTTTATATCGCATTTCAGAAGCTTGCAGCATATATATTTTTTCAGAATGACTCTATAAAGAATTTTTAGGCTAACCCTGGCCTACGCGTTCCTCGTATGAGTGGGAGCCCTTAGTCAATATAAGATGTACAGTATACCTGCAGCCGCTGGAAGTTGTATCCGGTGCGCCAGTCCCACAGGAACATGGAGCCGTTGTCGCCGCCGCTGACGAGCACGCCGTCCGCGTTCGCCGCCAGGCTGTTGATGATGGCGCTGTGCCCGGACAGGTTCTGGATGAACTTGCCCTCCGGACACTGGAATTATACATGTGGTACATGAGCGCAGACAATAAATAGAATATATATATATATATATATATATATATATATATATATATATATATATATATATATATATATATATATATATATACATAATTTGTCACTAGTAAAATGTGAACCGACAAAAAAAAGGAGTTATATCATTACAATTTGTCATTGAACATGAAGATATAGAATAGAATAAACCAATAAATCTTGGTGGTGGTGACTGGTTTAGTGAAACATAGAAGTTACGTATAGCCTATAAAAATGTTTGAGTGTGTGCACAATAAGAGACCAATTATCTATCTTTATACTCTAGCATAAAGAAAATATGACTGACTGACTCTAGTAATCCAGTGGGACGAGAGATGGATACAACTGGTAAGTTCCGGATTATTTTTCTTATCAGACAATTATGAAGTACTTCTTGTATTGCTCTAACTAAACTTCGAGGAATCAATTCCTTCCTAAAGTAGTATAGTAAAGAGCCAAGCTCTATAGCACTGAACCATGGATGCATTGTTTATATAGTTCTTACACTACGTAAGACAAAAATATTAACTTTTCAGGAGAGAGAAAAAAATGAATTTAATTTTGTACAGAGTAGTTCAGATTTACTTTTTAACTATTTTACGAGTTTTTGTTGGCCGACACGTGTTCCGGTTGGCTAAAACGACACATCTTCCGATTTTCTAGCGAATTGCATCAAAAGGTGAAAATAGGCAAAAAGTGACTTTAGTGGTGTTAGAACTTCAATGACGATTTTCAACTTTAATACATTTATACACAGTTTAAATTCCAAAATACATACCTTCCATTGCTTGATGTTATCCGGTGAGGCGCTCGCGAAGGTATACAGTGTGGGGTGCAACGCGAGCGCTCGGACAGACTTCTTGTGGTTGGTGAGAGTGCACATCGACTTGCCCGCGGCTAAGTCCCACAGACGGATCGTAGAGTCGTGGGAACCGGTTATTATCTGGTGATGAAGAAAGATTATAATGTAGACTTTAGGTCTGTGTTTTTTCAACGGAAACTTGGTCTAGAGCGACGTGATGTTTCAAAGAGTCCACCGTGAGGATTTCTGCTAATAATACCAAGCTCGTCAGAACAGTGAGCTCTAAGGCTGTTTACGCGAACTCACGGCGGTGCCGCTCCATTACTCACAGGCGCGGTCGCAGCCTGAAATTTGGGGGGGGGGGGGGGGGGGGTCATTCAGTAGTCACTACACTTTTTTTTTATCTGCGCCCTCGGACGGTTCTGGGTTTTTTTTACCTTACATTTGGGGGGGGGGGGGGGGGGGTCATGTCCCCTGTGACCCCCCCCTTCGGACCGCGTCTGATTACTCATCCTTGTGTTTCTATTTGCCCTTACACACGGCGCCGCCGCGGCGGCGAAAAACGCTGCCGCTGCGTGGTCGTGTGTAAACATGCTGAGAATCGCAGACCATGCTGCGAGGTGTAAGTTCATCATCATCATCAGCCCATTGCCGTCCACTGCTGAACGTAGGCCTCCCCCATTGAGCGCCAACCATCCCGATCTTGGGCAGCCTTCATCCATCCGCTGCCAGCCACTTTCTTCAAATCGTCGGTCCACCGTGCTGCGGGACGTCCTACACTACGTTTGCCTAAGCGTGATGTCCACTCTAACACTTGTCTGTTCCATCTACCATCTTCCCGTCAGACATGACCAGCCCACTTCCACTTCAGCTATTATTCAGCGATCTATGAGCGATGTCGGTGACTTTAGTTCTCTGGCGAATGACTGACTATATTAGGAATTTTGTCTACCAGAGATACTCTCAACATAGCTCTTTCCATAGCAGAGGTGTAAGTTATCTAGGTCCATATTAGCATTCGTAAATCGTATTATTAAACAACTCTCACAGCTGGCTAAGATTGTATCGTACTTAAGCTGATCGCCTATCTGCCAGCACCGTACGCGCCGAACGCACCGCATATTACACGAAATGCGGCGCGTGCGGTGCTGACGAACGTGCGAGGTTTCACATCATTCATAGCGCCGGTAGAAGCGAATTTATAATAAGTTAGACTTATCAGTTACCTGCGGCTCGGCGGCCTGGCACGCGAGGGCGGCGACGGTGTCGGTGTGTCCGGCGAGCGTGTGCACGTTGGCCTTCGTCCGCATGTCCCACACCCGCGCCGTGCCGTCCCGACCCGCCGACACCAGCACGTCGAGTGACGGGTGTAACGCCAGAGTGTAGACGGCGGACAGGTGGCCGTGGTAGTGACGGATCACCTGGAAATGACATTAATTTATGGATTGAACGGGTTTTAAAGCTGATCGCACATTTATCCGCACGCACCGCATTTCGTGACGTCATTTCATACAACCGTAAACTTATAATCATACAACGAATTCTGGGATGCGGCGCGTACGGTGCGGACAAATGTGCGATCACCTTTAATCATCAAGCACATCTGTACTAATATTAAAAATAAGTGTCTTTTCTTTTCTTTTAAACCAATTTTATTGAAATTTAGTGTAAATATAGTTGGCGAGTCCCATCATATCATAAACAATCAATTTTACAATAAATTACTAAAAAAACATAGATTGTACAAGAATTATACAGTAAAAGAATTATATAGAAACAAATCATATTTTACCTTATTATATTCTAGATCCCAGCATTTGACTTGTCTGTCTTCCCCACAGCTGAACAGGTAGGGATGTCTTGAGGACACTTCCAAACCTTTAATGAATAGGAGAGTCAATAAGTATTAATAATGTTTTAAATATTATTGTACAGAACTTAATAAATCCTGGGGCCTTACTCCCGAAACTGATATCGATTTCGATTTTCGATTTCAACGGTTTTTGACACTTTAGACATGCTTTGGACATCTAAAATAGCGCACGATCGTGCTGCGGATCGGTTTGAAACTAATCAACCTCAATGGATTTTGCTATTCCTGACAGCTATGCTAGCGCACGATCGGGCTGTGGCTCATTTTGGAACTAATCAGCATCGAAACATTCGCCAAATCGAAATCTTAGGTGGTCGCGACAAACAAAATTGTCTGAGAATCGACTTTCAGATCGTGTACAAACGTCAAATTTTACGGTAGCAACAGAGGCATCGACATCTATTGAGATCGATTGTTGCCGAGTTAGGTATTGTAAACGTTTTTAAGGTCACTGCGGTATCGATTGGTATGGTGTCGTTTCATTTTTTGTTGATAATAAATATTAATTCATTATTATTTTAACGTAATAATATAGCTAGCCTGCAAGCTTTTTTAATGTGATTGATGGCACCACCAATGGAGCTGTACAGCTATACGATCCCATTTAAGTTTGGTATCGTGCTTAGCTTGGCTCGCCCGCATGTACCTTACCCTATTCCCTTCCCTACCCTCCCCAATTCCCTTCCCATCCCTACCCTCCCCTATTACCCTATTCCCTCTTAAAAGGCACCTGCAGCTCTTCTGATGCTGCGAGTGTCCATGGGCGACGGAAGTTGCTTTCCATCAGGTGACCCGTTTGCTCGTTTGCCCCCTTATTTCATAAAAAAAAAAATGTACCCTTTTACGATTCCTGGATTTTCTTCCAGGAATCTCAACATTTATATTTTATAGGTGATATATTTTATACCTGATGGAAAGCAACTTTCGTCGCCCATGGACACTCGCAGCATCAGAAGAGCTGGAGAAAGGAATAGGGGAGGATAGGGAAGGGAATTGGGCCTCCGGTAAACTCACTCACTCGGCGAAACACAGCGCAAGCGCTGTTTCACGCCGGTTTTCTGTGAGAACGTGGTATTTCTCCGGTCGAGCCGGCCCATTCGTGCCGAAGCATGGCTCTCCCACGTATAAATAAGTAAGGTGCGTCGGACGGACCATTATTATCAAAATAAAAACGAACTTTTGATGTTGGCATGCAGGGATACAAATTTTACAAATTTTATACTAGAATATGTATACTTATGACAATGTTAAGTGTAACTACAAAAGAGAATTTACATATTTGTTTAATGTCAAGATGTTCCTTAACGAAAATAACCATTTTAAACCCACTAAAGTAGAAAATGGGCACATCCATCTAAAGTTTCTAAAGAAATGTATTTTTATGGTATGACGAAAAAACACAAACATTACATAATCTATGTAACATCTTCTATACATCTATACATATAAATAAAATTGGAGTGTCTTTTTGTAACATTGAAAGAACCGTTTTTTACTACATGCATATGAATGTATGTAGGTACATACACCAAAACAACATTTTTTAAAATTTTTGTCTGTATGTCTGTTTGTTCCGGCTAATCTCTGAAACGGCTGGAGCTATTTTGCCGGGACTTTTTTTGGTAGATAGCTGATGTAGTAAGGTGTAACTTAGGCTACTTTTTAACCGACTTCCAAAAAGGAGGAGGTTATATTTTACTTTTTTCATATTTGTTAGGGGACTATCTTTGTTATTTTACTATGTTGACGCGGACGAAGTCGCGGGCAACAGCTAGTATTTCATATTTTTCGTAACCTTCTAATAATTTTAAATAACAATACAACGTTGCCATAACGACGTTGACAAGACGCCATGGCAACATCTCGATTTTGATACGATTTTGTTCCGGAATTCCTACGCGTTACAATGACATCAAAAACGAAATCGAAATCAGACTCGTATCAAGTTGATATCAGTTTCGGGAGTAAGGCACCTGTTTTATTAATATTTGTAGCTGTACAATTAAGTCAATGTAAAAAAAATCATATTCAATTAACACCTTCATCGTGGGTATCGCAGACACAACAGATTTTCAATTGTTATGTGGCAGCTGGCTGCCGCTTGAGGATTAATGGGTTAAAACAATTGTTTTAAACTAATTCTTGAAATATATATCAGTAAAAATAATTTTTAAATTTTTTTATTCTCTCTATGAGAATGTCTGAACCGATTTGGCTTATTTCTGCCTATGTGTATTATATATTATACTTGTGAAAGTCCAGTGAAGGTATATACATATTTGTATGGGAATGATGCAAAGTTCACTGGGTCTTATATTAACTAAAATTAAATATAAAACTTTACCTCTGACTGTGCTCACATGCCCTGTGAGTGATACTTTTAACTTGCCACTGGCTAGATCCCATATTTTAATAACTCTGTCAGCAGCACCTGAAATACAATACAATAATACAATATGATTTGTTTATTGACCATAACAAAATTTACAAACATTTTTACAAATAACGGTCCCCCAAAATAGGCGACACCTGTCCTATGGGGAATATGTCTTGTAAATAATATTAGAGAACAAAATATTTCAGATATTTGAAATAACCAAGTTCAAATAAGCAAATTAAAAATTGGTCAGAAGCTAATACTTACTAATTTAAAAAAGGCTTTACATATACTACAATGAAATAGCCATATAAACGAAGACGCCTAATAGAGATACTCTTATTTACATTATCTGCTTACCTGTAGCAAACCATTCATTGCCAGGTTCAATAGCTACACAGCGTACCCAGCCCAAATGCCCGGATATAACCCTGAACAGTTTCCACGGTGGATGCCACTTGGGTCGAGGCATTGTAGGGGCTTTACGAGGTAATGGAACTATAGCAGTCGGAGTGGGCACAGTGGGCCCTGTGTACGGGAGCATAGCACCCTCTGTAGGAATTGCAGCAGATTCTGCTATGTCTGAAAGCATTATAAATAAAAGTTTGAAATAAACAATAGATAATTGTTTATCAAAAGTGACAAAATTTTGTTTCAGAAAGCAATCTTACTGATTTGAATAAGTACTGAAATCAAGTCTCTTTTGGAAAATTTTGAACATATTATTTTGAATAAGAAATATGAATCCTGAAATGTATCAACAGTAGAATCTAAACTATTAACTGTAATGTAAAGATTGAAAGAATAAAAGTTGTAGTTTTCATGATAACAAATTAAGTTTTTTTATAAAAAAAACTTACTAAACCTTTTACAACTTCTTTATTTTATAATATTATATACCTGATTCATGTGGAGTGTCTGGTCTGCTTAAAACCTCATGTTGTTTAGTCGCTTGTGCTTGTTGTACCGCTGACATCACTAGACCATAGCTGTCTCTGGCCTTCACTGACCTCAGTACTTTCTCTCTGAAATCAAAGTAAGTACATCATGCACTAAGGAATAAATAGTTTACGATTATCAAACTTTCGGTTCAATCTAAAGGCATGCATTGTTTGAAAATATGAAAGTTGAGATAACAGCATTTTATGGTGACGAAATGCTTTCATTTTCTTTTGGCAATAAGCGATCATGTTTATACATTATATTTGATTATAAAAACTTACGCTTTTTCATCAATTGGAGGTAAAATGCTTTGATTTGAGAGGAACATATCATGGGACCTCTTCAATGATCTGAATACGAGGGTGTGCACTGAATGTTTTATAACTTCGTCTGCCATTTTGATTACTATTAATGTTACTTAGTCACTAAACTAAAATCATTTATTATTTAAAACAAATCACAATTTATTTACAGATTTTAGTTTTGGCCGACCGCGTCTGAAATTTGACGATAGCTGTCAAAAGTTAAGTGACATTTGTCAAAATATGTTCTTCTTCTTTTAATAGTGTCAAACCTAAGTAAAGCGCAATAATTAAAAAAATCTTTTTTATGTTACCAAATTCCAGGGTCTACCGTATTGATACCAAACCGTATATATTATTATATAAGCTTTAAGGGTGTCACACACAGAGCAGGTAATGTAAAGATGTATATTATAGCACGATACATCTCGATTCTCGATACATCTTTCTATAGAAATCGTCAGGAGACCACACACAAGTCACACTCACAATATGCTCACAACACTGCTATAATGTATATTTTTGCATCTCTGTATCAAAGCTGAAAATATACATTTATATTTTGATACATCTGTCATCTATTCATCTCTTCTCTTCATAGATGCTCGAAAATTTCTGTGATTATTAGACAGATACAAACAGTGTTGCCACTTGCTACCTTAGCACAGCACTTCACAGGCAGCAGGCAGTCTTTTCCCCAGAGCCTATATTTTCAATTGAATATCTTCAATCCACATCGTTTTGTTTTTTCCACAGTAACAATGCGCACATCAAAATCACAATCCGAATCATCTTCTAATGAACTATCTAGTAAATCTAATAGCAAGTAACTCGAAGGGTCATAGTATTACAACATTAAAAATAAGAACAGCCTGTATTTTAGCAGCTGAAAGGTGAGTCAAGCGGGCGTATACCATTGAAATGTGGGAAAGAATAAAGATACATTACATTACCTGTTGTGTCGTGTAATAACTGATACATTATGATAATTTAAAGCATAAATCCCGGGATGTAATGTATATTAATTCTTCAAGCCCCATAAGCGCATCGGTGATCGCGACAACAATAGAATACAATAGCATTTCCTGGAAACTGTGATCGAAGTACCTGCTCTGTATGTGAAACCCTTTAAAGTTTTGGTTAGTTATAGAATTGGCAATTTATTGATTACTTAGTTAAATATAATTTAAACCACTTGAAAGGTACATTAAAACTGTTTATTGCGTGCGTACAAAAACTTTTCGTAAAATAATAAATAAGTTATTCGTGATACTCATAGTGACACTATTATATTGCTTAGGTAAATATTAATATTACAATATCAAATCTTAATATATTATTTTAATGTTTACAAGGTATTTATTAATAAAATACAACATTAACTTTAAAATACTGCATTGTTGATACTTGGTAGTGATAAAACTGTGAGAGACTAGAAAATGTTAATTGTTACGTGACAAAGCAGAAAACTACCGAGTGGCGAGTTATCTGTTTGTATATTGAACTAATAAAGTTCAATTAAACTAATACATACCTTAATACTATCTTATACATTTTAATTTTAATATTGATCAGTTATTACTACTTATCTATTAAAATTAAAATCGTTAACAGAAACAAAAAATACAAACAAACGAAACATAAATAAATTAATAACTTAAATAGCTTGATACTTAACTTTTCTACATATTATTGATAGTGTAAAAAAACTAAATAAGTTTTCGGCAAGTCCTATTCAGTATTCATATAAAAAAGGAACATACTTATTTAATAATTTAATATTATAGATACAGTCCGTTTATGTATTTTACTTTTGACAGCTTAAGGAAGAAACTTGAAAGTAAAATAAACAGAGACTACATTCGCAGTTATTTAACCTGTGTCGGGAGTCAAGAGTCAGGAGTGTCAGGAGTGTCAGCAGTCAGGACCTTTCCGCTCACGACGACGCGCGACGTAAGAATATTTCACTTTCATTCTAACGCGAACGGTAGCATTCGGAGACCTTTAGTAACTATTTTATAATTATATAATGAAAGAGTAGAGAGTGAAAATATATGTCAGAGTTTATGTCAAAATGTTCTTCGATCAAATTAGTTACCTAAGTCACAAAATGAATCTACTAGTAACTAGACTAACTGCCATACTCAGAGACATTTAATTATGATTAACTTCAATTTAATGAAGAGACAGATAATGTATGAGGCTCATGTCAAAATTTTAAATTAATTACAGTTATATAATGTTCGATTCGCGGCAGTGTCTTGAGTGCGAACGTTGAGGCTGAATTAAAATTTGTACGGGGTATTGCGCATGGTCCTCACTCCTCAGACGAGTCTGTCGACTGTGTCGCTCCAGTCGACGTCGGCAGTGTCGGCGACGGAGAACACCGCGCCGCCCTCGGTTCAGATGGCCGCCTTCTCCGCGTTGTTCGCATCACTGATCCGACGAGAGTGCTGCGTCCGACGAAGCGTGCGCGGCTGGAGATTCAGCGGCGGTAGATTCGGTCGTTCGATCCTCGTCGGAGACGAGACGAGCGGTCGGTTCCCGCGGCGAAGCGTCTCGAGGTTCCGGAAATAGTCCTCGGTGCGGTCGGAATAGCTTTCTATGAGGGGCGCGGGATCCTCGTACTCGACGAAGTGTCGAGTGATGTCGTCGGGCGGCGCGAGCTTGTACAGCGGCGGCTCGACGCACTCGTAGTGGTGGTCGTCGGTCTCGTCGTGCGGGTAAGTGTCGGCGACGAAGTGGCGCGTGCCGCGAGGGGTCAATGCTGCCCATAGAACGCGGGAGTCGAGGGCCGCGCTGCCGTACAGAGCGTTGGAGCCACCAGCCTTGCCCGTGGCGCTCTTGCAGCCGCCGCGCGCTCTGAAAGTATACATATTTGTATGATACAAAATACTTTAATTGCTTGCTAGATGGTAGCTGACGGCACCCTAGGCGGGCGCATAGAGCGTTATGACTTATAAAGCCAACTGCTAGACACAAGCTTGAAAAGAAAATATATTCCTGTAGGGTAAGTCCTCAATTTAATATTCTTCATAGTTTCTCCTTAAACTAGACAGAGCAGCTTAATATCTGTGTTGATAATGTACTTACTCAAGGCCGGATTTATATTGCCGCCCCTCCTAGGACGCCATAGGACGCTGCCGCCTATAGGCCATGGCCTATACTGACTATATATATAAATCCAGTACTGAATATACTCACTCTCGGCACTTGAGCAGAAAGAGCGCGAGCAGCGCGGCGATGCACAGCACGGCCACGCAGCACGTGATCAGCACCAGAAACCACGTGTCGTCCGTCGCCGCCGGTTCTGAAAATGTCGCCTAAGGTCAAGTACAGCTATACTCAATCTATGGCCCACCGGGACTTGCTCAGTGGCCCACATAAAAAAAGGGTCTCCGTAGAGTTACTCCAGCGACGAGCGTGATCGAAGTAAACGAACGGTGGTTCCTTAATCCTTTATGCGGATTTTACATTTTGGGCTGTGTTGGACAATCAGAAAATGTGCGAAGATTGCCAATAATGTAAAAGGAATAACTATTGTCTATCGCCTGAGATTATACATTGTAGCCACCGCAAAATTTTGGTTGCATTAAGTCTGGTAATATAAACCTAAAATTAGCCACCCATGATGCAACGCCTTTGGCGACGGTAATCGCTCTCTATATGCAACCCTGTTTGTTACCATCTCAAGTATCCAAAACCCTCACCATGTCGCGGCAGCTCATGATACTCGACACCCGGGAACACGTCCTCCTGCGGGCACGGCGCGCGACAGGGGGCCAGCTCCACCAGGAACGACGGCAGCGGCGGCGGCGGCATGTGCACTATCGAGTCCGGCGGCGGACCCAGCGAGAGACACTCCGCGCATGACATCCTGCGGAGAGAAGAGAGATTTAGAGATATCATGAAGAAAGAAGAGAGTTAAATGTCCTGGGGATTAGAGGGAATTTTTGTAAAAGTGATATAAAGAGTACAGTATGATGAAAAAGATAATTCTGGTGTGAGAAATTTGGATACTTCCATGACGAAAGACTGACTCTTCCTAAAAGAGATTAGAAGAGAGTAGAGACTGAGACACGGAGAAGACTAGTAGAGATGCCTTTGTAGAGAAGAGTAGAAAACTCCATGAATGCTATAATATATTGTGGTATAGAAGCATGGAAAATTTGTTTAGGGGCCCCATTTGAGAGTGGGGAAGGAGTGATCGAATCTTTGCTGACTGACGTTGGGGCCTCCCCCCTGACTTGGGGACCACCTATAATTTTAAACGACAGATAGGGGGTAGCTACGCCCCTGATGTGGTATGAAATAAACTTTGTTTCCGATAACTATAAGAGTCGCTGAGCAAAGCAGCCGAATCTAGAGTACATGCAGAGAAAATAATGAAAACATCGAATTTTTATGAGTATGGAAAATGTTTTTTTTAGCTTCAAAATGCTACCTAATAAATCAAAACACAACAATATTTTTTAAGACTTTTAGGAGTTAAAACAAGTACAGCTTCAGTGGAATTATTATTATACAAAACAATGCTATAAAAATAAAACAAAATATTATTTAAATGCGCGTCGTACAGTCAGCCTTTACCAAATTTTGAGTAGAAGATATCTTTTGAAATAGTAACAAATTTAAACTTTGAAACACAGACTTTACCCGAGTTATTTGTTCTATCGATTCATAAAATTGTTTCAGTAATTGATAGAAGTTGGAGCAAACAAACATATATAGACTGCTATACATTATCCTACAACTAATTAACAAACATACTTTATACTTCCTTTGGCTTCGCCGCAGTCGGGTAAAAATTATAGGCGCCCGACGATAACAAAACTAAACGATAAGAGAAAGAAGCTTCAATGAACTAATAGCTTGTCAGTCCCTCACTGAGTTAATTTTAATTCAAAAATATCATAAAACAACTTACATTACAATTCGTTGATAATTTTCTACACAAAAACACTCTACTGTTTGGTATCACTATCAGAATGGTCCATACATGGACGCAAGCGCGAATTCTACGACGTTCAAACACACATTTTCAATCAGTGTACTTTTCCAATAAAGAATAATGCATTGCTGATTTTGCTGGTTAACGTTACACGGTTTACGAATGCTTTCATACAAAAGCAGCAATGTATATCGCATAGTACATTAAACTTGCAGGGTAGACCAATCATAGTATAGGGGTAGTTATTGATTCGCGCAAGCGCGGGAGTAATTTTGCGACCCTCGCGTCAGGGATTACTGAAAGAGAACATCATTCAAATAATGCTATCCCTTTCTTGCGTATTCAGGATAGGTAAGTGCGAAAAGTACGGAGAATCAAATTGAAATGAGTATGAGATGTGACGTATAAGTAATTATTTGTACTTATACGTTTTATATGAGCACTAGGGTCTAATCCTGTGGTCCCCAACCTTTTTTTCATATGGACCTAAACATGTCTTAGTCTGGTTGTCGCGGGCGGCGGGTCACAACAATTTTTTTTTAGAGTTAAAAAATATAACGTTCTTCAAAATTAACAATTTCAAAGTCGAGAAAATTTTACGACTTGCACGACGACTTTGCATTATTATTGGGCATGGGCGTGAATTTCAAAACGGTTTAACATTACGCGGACCACAGATAAAGTCCCGGGCGGGCGGCCCACATGCGGCCCGCGGGCCGCGGGTTGGGGATAGCTGTGACTAGTCTATAGGCTTTTCATATGAAAGCGTAATATAATTTCAATAAAGTCTAAGAACTTAATATATAATTGTGCTTACTCATTTAAATATACACTTATGTGCTGTAATATGAAAAGTACCTACCTCGTTTATCAAAGTCAGTTTAAATATAAGATTTAATGTTTTTATTTATGATTGAATATACTTATCATCTAAATTCTATTACCTTCCTCTACATAGAAAGATAGGTACAGACGTACAAAACATCTGTTATATTAAATGTTAATATAACGTTCGACAACTCCTCTAGCGCTCTTCACAATCATCAATCAATCCATGCTGGCCCACTAAAGGCCATCGCCATTTAATGTGGACACACGATACTGACATGACCATCGTCCGCCATCAGCCCATCATACACCACTACTCCGTCTACACAATGACGATGCCTTGTAGTGGGCTAGCAATTATTAGCATGGGCCATTGTGAAGAGGCACCTTTATACATAAACAGATATCGAGCCACGCGCCAAAACAGCCCGGTACGTCTGTACCTTTAATGAAATTTTTCCCAACCTCAGCCACCCACGTCATCAGCTTCCATTTATAGATATTTTAATTTTCAACCTACTTTCAACACACGAATTTTACGATTCAGTTACGAATATTAAAGGTTTTGTTTACAAAAGTTATAGCTTCGGGCTGTTTGTATTGAATGTATAGTCAGAATTTCGGTAACATAACTTTCTCTTGGAATTTTAGAATATAATGAAAATTATTAAAAAATAGAAAACTTAAATTACATTCTTGATCAGTAATATTAGCAGGTATTTGGTAATATTATATCTAGCGGTCTATCAAGACCACCATGAATACGACGTCACGAAGTCAAAAAATATTCTATAATGAATATTATCAAAAGATCTAATATTTCTGATTAGAAATACTATGGGTTTTTCGAGCAACTTTTTGCTCAGCAATATGTTCATCGCCCGGCAAGCCGTGCATTTTTCTAAACGAAAATTATCTTGTTTCCTTTCTTGCAGCAACCAAAGTATTTTCTAAGCGAAAATTATGTAATTTTCTTTCTTGCAGTAACTAAACACGATGAATTTTATTTAAATCGATTTAATTGTCCAAGCGCGAGCTAAAGTAATAGACAGACATATTGTATAGTAATTAGTATGAACTGTACAGTATACTAGTATAGATACCAAAATCGAGATGTGTGGGAATGTCGGAATTTCATAACGCTGCGGCCTGCGCGGCGTGTGAAGTGAAATGCACTCCATATCGTTCATTTGCTCGTGTTAGGGTTCCGTACCAACAGAAAAGCGACCCTGTTAATTGGACATCGCTGTTTGTATGTCTGGTCTGTCGTCACGCATAAACCAATAGGTTTTTAACACGCTTATTAGCTTGGGCTGTATGTAACTGAAACTTTGAGCACGATTTTTCTACCTATTTCTAGTAGTCTAGTTTTAGTCTAGTTTTATTCGAAACTTTGCATACGTATTAAGAGCCAATGACAATTAAATAATTAATTAATTTGTTTAAAGCGTATTTTTTTAGTTTTTTTAAACTATTAGTAGATACAACCTGTTGATCTACGGCCATTCCCAATATTTGATCTATTTCTGGTTTTGCCCTACTAGAGATAGGAATAGCTCACAATTGACATAAAATATATGTCTCTAATGTCTAATGTGAGTTATTCCTATCTCTAGTAGAGCAAAGCCAGAGATAGATCAGATATTGGGAATGGCCGATATACTGTTTGTTAGGCAGTTGAAATAGTAGCTCGAGAACTGCGTTGTTTGCTAGACAATTCAAATAGATGTGTATTTGTTGGCAATTGCCATTAAAGTCGGATACATAATTCACACTCATATTATAAACGCGAACGTTTATTTTGTGACTTCTACTAAACATAAAAATCCATCGTAGTATTTTATGTTCTGGATTAATACTTAGTTTTAACTTTTAATCCAGACCATAAACTACTTTAACCACTTTCTTGGTTCCTTGTCTGCTCTGAATTAATAGTGAACGTTAATTAATCATTTTGCACGGATCCTTCAGTGCGCAACCCCGACTCGAACTTGGTCGATTTTTCAGATAAACGCCAGCGTGAGCGTGGAGTGAAATGCACTTCATATCAGCGTCCATTACGCTCGTTTTGTCTATGATAGTACTTGACATACATACGATTTACGCTGGTTTTTATTATGAAATTTAAAAAGAAAAAAAAAAAACAATTTATTGTGTTTTTTATTACCATGGGATTCATACATCGCAGCGGGAACGTGTATCTTATTATGTGGGAAATAAAGTTTAATTTGGAGCAGCGACGCGACGCATCTTGATGAAGCCGCGAAAAAATATTATGTTCTGTGTGATGTCGCCTATATTAATTAATAATTAATTTTTTTTAACAAAATAACCCTTTTCAAACATAAACAGGAGTTAAACAACTCTTTGAACATTTTGCGAAAAAAATATTTTTAATTCTGAGATTTTGTAGTTTTGGAACACATTTGCAACTAAAGTGGTTTTAAATTTTCTTCCATTTCATATACATAACATGATAACACAATTTAAATGAAACATTAACATAATTTGGAAACTCATTTATTCCCGCATATTTGAGTGGCAATTTCGGGAGAATCAACAGTATAAACAAAGTGGGCCGCCATTGCTGTGACGTCATCAAAATGGCCGCCCCATTGATAAACTGTCATGGCGGCGCGCGCACCCCCGCCTATACAACCATTGATAGATTGTGAGAGGCCGCTTTATAACTTTCGACATCTGAAACATTCAAGAAACAACAAAAAATACAATCTAGGTCCCAGTGTCACAATACTAAGAAGATCTCATGATAATATATCTGAAGCTAAAATCCTACATGCCAAAAAAATACACATACAAACGCACAAAAAACTTAGTCTTTATTAACCGGGAAATAATTATTTATTTTCGGGCATGCCCCCTTTATCTACTCATGCTGGCATACAATACACTAGAGTTCAATAGACGAACTTAATAAATCAATTACTTACCATTAAATCTATATATATAAAAGAAAGTCGTGTTTGTTACAACACTTATAACTCGAGAACGGCTGGACCGATTGCCATGGTTTTTGATTTGTTGGATTTGTTTCCGTCCCGAATAGCAGAATACATATTAAAAACAATGAAAACTCGATAATTATGTGTAATGAATGTTAATCATTTCAATAGATGCTGATTTGTTTATTACATGTCAAACATTTGTTGTCCAATCCTGTCAAATAGTGTTACAGCTATTTTTTTTTGGAGCCTGGTTGCTGAGACCTTTAAGCCACAACTTTATTTTTTTCTGAAGACATCATGTGTGCGTTCAGAAATTTATAAAGAAAGATAGTTAACAAAAGTGTAAATGTCTTTTTATAGGTTGTCTATGATTTTTCTTGATAAACTATTCATACGTAGTGGTTATATACTCTTTGAGGTATTGTCTATGTCTCGAAAGTTCAGGCACGGTTATTATAATTATTTGGTGGTTTTATGCGAGTGCACATTTTAATAACAATGCCGCGTCCTAGAAGATCTAATCTTTCCCAGCGAAGCCGTAATGCAATTGGGCAACGGAATATCGCGAGTCAATTATCTGATGGAGAACGAGAAATTGCACGAGAACAGCGCCGCGTTAGTATGGAGCAAAGAAGGGCCTTAATTCGTGCTTCTCAAACACAAGAGCAAAGAGAGGCAGCCCGTGAAACGGCTAGGTTAGAAACGAGTATATAAAAATAAGTCGGGTTTTCCTTCCTGATGCTATAACTCCATAAAACACGAACTGATTTCCACGGTTTTGCATTCGTTGGAAAGGTCTCGGGCTCCGTGAGGTTTATAGAAAAAAAAAACAGAAAAAACTTAAAGAGAAAAGCAAAAAAACAGGGAAAATCATTTTATGGCAAAACAACGTTTGCCGGGACAGCTAGTTTTATATATAAAATTCTCGTGTCACAATGTTAGTTACCGTACTCCTCCGAAACGGCTTTACTGATTTTTATCAAATTTTATATGCATATTCAGTGGGTCTGAGAATCGGCTACTGGCTACTTTTTATATTGTTAAGTGCATTTGTTGATTAAATAACAGTGAATTATTACAACTCGAACTGACGGTGACCATTGTTTCTGCGACGGGATAGCGATGGACGTTGCCATGGTGCCGCACTTATTTAGTCACTTCAATAAAATAATATTATGGGTTAAATACTTTATATGGCAAAACAACGTTTGCCGGGACAGCTGGTATTTCTATAAAAATATATTTCTTATGCTGTACGTAGCAAGTTCGTAGCACTTTTACTAAAAGCTACGAAAATTGCTACGACAAGGCTACGATCGTAGCAAATGCGTAGCACTTTCGCTAAACGCTACGAACGTTGCTACGACCGTAGCGTGGTAGACATCGTAGATATGCGTAGATTGCCGTAGCCCGTAGAGGCTTGGTGGCGCAAATTTTTAAACGACCTCCAAAAAGGAGGTTATTATGTTCGTCTGTAAATATTTTCATGCAATTCTATATTTTTTGAAATTCTGAATGTTCTACAAGAAATATTTTTTTTCAATTCTATTTTTTACTTTTACTAGTTACCAGCAGCGCCGCCATTTCAATAAGGATAACACCATGGGAGCACTGTACTTTTCGAGATATGAAGCAATTTATGTATTCATGTATTCATTTGAAGTTAAAACTAAATCCAATTTGATCAAACCAATGATCAAATTGGATTTAGTTTTAACTTCAAATGAATACACGAATACATAAATTGCTTCATATCTCTACAAAATATCTCTTCATATCTCTACATAGTCTCTACAAAAACATACTTGCAAACTAATGTGCTCTGGGGCACCGTTATAATTGATGTACTATGTGATATAAATCATCACCATACCTTTACCGTAAAAAGAGGAATAACATAATTATTCTGATTATTAACAGACACCTACTAGCTATGTCCACACTGTGCACTTTCATCTTCAATTTTCGTCATCAACTTTCATATTGGCGCATTCAATTATTGAACGCGTCAAGGAACGCAACGCCAATATTGTCATTTTTGAAGTTTTGGATACGGTCAGAGCGCATGCGTCGCTGGCATGCCTCACGTGCGCTGTTGACTGCGCTATAACGCATGCCCTTGATGAACAAAAAAAGGCACAGTATGGACATAGCTAATGATAATTTTATTGAAACCGGTCGTGTAAAACATTAACCCCCGTACTAATAAACGCTGTGTAAGCTTTGAATAGTTAAACAGTGTTTTGTCTTCGTCAATCCAATTAAAAATGTCACTTGTGTGACAGGAACAAAACACTGTATAACTATTCAAATCTTATACAACGTTTATTAGTAAGGGGGTCAAATTGTAATAAAATAAATAAATAAATTGGAATAAGTGCATGTAAATTGTATATTATTCATGTGAAAAAGAGGAATAATAATCGTAGGTCGTATCGCCTAAAAACGAAAAGGCTTTCAGTTAGCGTGTATTTATATAGCCAACACAAGACTTCATTTCAGTCGGCCACAGGCTTTCTGTAGGTAACAACGCGTTCCATTATCAAAATTATCTTTTTTCCCAAAAATATTATGGACAAGAGTTTTTAATCTGTGCCAGTTTGAATTTGGAAGATAACGTAAGTTTTTTACATTTTAAAATAAGGTTTTTAACTTTAATTGACTTAACAAAGCACATTTTAAAGTAAGTTTTCATTTAAAATAGATAACTGAAATGGTATGAGCCGCACTAGTTAATTATTAAAATAATAATGTTACGTGCTAGGGTTCGAGGATTTGGAGAGAAAGACCTGGTGACTCTCTTGAAGACTTTATTAACACTGCACTAAACACTAGGTCACAACACTTAGCACTAAGTCCAAACACTAATCACTAGGTCCAATCACTAAGCACTATCACTGTCCTAGGTCGTAGCCAAGTTGCAGGTTTCACTGGTTCACTCACTATTGATCACTCCGAAATCGCCTTGATGATAGCTCGAAAGGAACTGACTCGCCGGGCGCGCCTGCGGCTCTTTTTATATGGCGAGACGAATTCCAGAAATTTCCCGATTCACGCAAACAAGTAAACAACCGTGGGAAATTTCTAGGAGGCCCGGGAATGTACCACAATAAAACTGCCGTCCCTGCGATAAGTGCAGTAAGTTGAATTTAATTTAGACCTTATGTACTCAGTCATAAGGTCTAAATTCAAACACGCTAACAAATAAAGGGTAAACACGTAAACAAACATTGGACCTTTTTAGAAGGTTCGAGTATGTACTTGCGCACCACGTGTCCGTATACCATGTACCGTAACACTACTCCCCTCTTAGAGATGCTCGTCCCGAGCATCATTGTTACTGCCATGGTAACGCGCCACGCTGTTCCTACGACTACTCCTTGCCATCTGGGTCTCCCTCTGCGGGCAGTTGAGCTGAATATGGCCCCTCTCGCCGCACTTGTAGCACATGGCTCCAAAACTTTTATTCATGGGAGCCTTGACCTCCTTGACTTCCTCAGAGACCTCGTGGATCTTATGGGTCTGTCGTATGTCACGGCGAACAGCCTCGACTTCCAAAGCATGCGCCAATGCTTCCTTAAGCGAGGTGTGGTGACGAAGCCTCACCGCCGCTCTGACCTCCAGATCCCTGATTCCGTCGACAAATGCTTGCACAATATTCGTGTCGACCATCTTGGCGTCAGCTCCTGGGTGTGCCTTCTTGACGAGTTTTTCAATTTCCAACGCCCATTGTTGTAATCCTTCTCCTGAGCGTTGGACTCTGTCACGAAGTTGAGCACGGAACACGTGCTCCAGGTGTCGCTCCCCGTATCTGGATTCAAGGGCTTCCATCAGGTCTTTGAACCCATTTCCTGTATGTGCTTCCAGGACTGACAAGGCTTGCCCTCTGAGCGCGACAGTAAGAGCGGTCAGGCATTGTTCGTCAGTCCATCCGTTGGCAGAAGCAACCGTCTGGAATTGCTGACGATAAGCGTTCCAGGAAGTAGTACCGTCGTATGGTGGCACTTTTACTCTTGGCCCATGTGTCACTCCAGAATTTCCACTACACGTCGCGACTCCTGTGGTTTCCAGGCGCACTACTTTCTTCTGTAGTTCGGTGATGTTGGTTTTCACATTTTCCATATCCAATCCTAGCCCGGTAACTCGTTCGTCGATTACGTCGACATCTTTACGAAGCGTAGTCACTGTGTCACTGACATCCTTTATAGCCAGAAGCGCTTTCTCTTGGAGGTCCTTTTGTTGCTCTTGTGACTCTTGCAAAGCGCCGAACCTGCGGTCTTGTGCCTCCATCATTGCCCTTTGAGAATCTTGCAAAGCCTGAATTAACTCAATTATGCTTTCCAATTGAGGAGCCATTTGAGGGGTTGCAGAAACAACGGGCGTGGCAGGATGGATGGAGGTGGTCGACGGAGCCTGAGCAGGCGGGGCCCAGTGGGCGGAGCCAGTGGGCGTGGCCTGGTGGGCGGAGCCAGTGGGCGTGGCCTGAGTGGGCGTGGCCACGGCCGAAGTGGGCGGGGCCTGAGGGGCGTGGTCAGTGGGCGGGTCCCGGTGGGCGGAGCTAGTGGGCGTGGCCACGCCCAAAGTGGGCGGAGCCTGAGGGGCGTGGCCAGTGGGCGTGTCCCGGTGGGCGGAGCCAGTGGGCGGAGCTTGGTCCCCAGTGGGTGTGGCCTCCGCAACTCCTCTCTCGGAGTCAATGGCAGCAGCTCGCTGCGCCCTTGTCCTGACACTCCCCTTGAAGTCCTCTCTCGGAGTCAATGGCATCTCCAAATCGCACTTCTGACACCAGTTGTTACGTGCTAGGGTTCGAGGATTTGGAGAGAAAGACCTGGTGACTCTCTTGAAGACTTTATTAACACTGCACTAAACACTAGGTCACAACACTTAGCACTAAGTCCAAACACTAATCACTAGGTCCAATCACTAAGCACTATCACTGTCCTAGGTCGTAGCCAAGTTGCAGGTTTCACTGGTTCACTCACTATTGATCACTCCGAAATCGCCTTGATGATAGCTCGAAAGGAACTGACTCGCCGGGCGCGCCTGCGGCTCTTTTTATATGGCGAGACGAATTCCAGAAATTTCCCGATTCACGCAAACAAGTAAACAACCGTGGGAAATTTCTAGGAGGCCCGGGAATGTACCACAATAAAACTGCCGTCCCTGCGATAAGTGCAGTAAGTTGAATTTAATTTAGACCTTATGTACTCAGTCATAAGGTCTAAATTCAAACACGCTAACAAATAAAGGGTAAACACGTAAACAAACATTGGACCTTTTTAGAAGGTTCGAGTATGTACTTGCGCACCACGTGTCCGTATACCATGTACCGTAACAATAATTACGTATAATTTACATACATTTGCTAAGTAATAAGTATGATACATCATTAAAAACTAGCTATTTGACCGAGCTTTGCTCGGTATTCGATAAAACACGAATTAAATGACATTTTCTAAAAATGATTCCTAGCTAGATCGATTTATCGCCCCCGAAACCCCCTATATACTGAATTTCATGAAAATCGTTGGAGCTGATACCGAGATTCCAATTATATATTTATATACAAGAATTGCTCGTTTAAAGATATCAGATTTCTACTTTCCACCTGTAGAGTTTTAAATTGTAATGGCAAATGTTTTCAGTTTTTAGTGCCATTTTTCTTTCTTTCTTAATTTTAATTTCTCTTTTAATGTGAAATGAAATGAAACTTGTTATATTTTCTTTAAATTTGAAGCAACTGATTTCAGAATAATTGTTCTACTTGTTGACCTACTACTGCGCCGGTTCGAGAAGAACCGGCTAACTGAGCAGACAATTTAACTGGTTTCGTTGTTACCACTACTAAAACTGTAAATTTTTTGCTGTGTAATTCTCATACAATATGTTCCGTTTCAAGTTGAACATTTTTTCATTTGCAAACGTACGTAGCATTGTTATGTTCTGTCTAAATATTTGTAAATCGTTTTATAGGATCAGAGAAATCCTTATCTTTACTGATATTATAATATTTTATTAATATGTTTCATTAATATTATATTATCAGCCTACTAGGCGACTTCAATTTTGTTCTTAATATGTATGTGTTTTAAGAAAAAATAAATTTTATTATTATTATGTAAAAGTGTCTCCGACTGTCTATCTGTCAGTTTGTTTCCTCAACGCGTTAACCGCTGAACCAATTTAGATAAAACTAGCTGTCCCGGCAAATGTTTGCCATAAAATGATTTTCGCTGTTTTCCTGCTTTTCTCTTGAAGTTTTTTCGATTTTTTTTCCATAGACCTCACGGAGCCCGAGACCTTTCCAACGAATGCAAAACCGTGGAAATCGGTTCGTGCGTCCTGGAGTTATAGGGTTAAGAAGGAAAACCCGACTTATTTTTATATAACTAATATTAGAAGATTTGATATTGAGAAAAGGATAATAAATTATAATTTATAACTTATAAGATAGTTTTTACCGGGGCAAAATGTATGGTTCTGGCACGTAAGCGAATTTCTGCTCAATGGACTGCGGGCCATCCATACTAATATTATAAATGCGAAAGTGTGTCTGTCTGTCTGTCTGTTACCTCTTCACATACAAATCGCTGAATCGATTTTGCTGAAATTTATTATAAATATACTTTGGGTCTCGGGAAAGGAGTAAGGACGTAGGATACTTTTTATGCCGGAAAAATGTACGGTTCCTACGCGATAGAAGAATTTTGGCGCAGCTGATATAGTAAATTTATACGTGGGAGAGCCATGCTTCGGCACGAATGGGCCGGCTCGACCGGAGAAATACCACGTTCTCACAGAAAACCGTAGTGAAACAGCGCTTGCGCTGTGTTTCGTCGAGTGAGTGAGTTTACCGGAGGCTCAATTCCCAATCCCGTTCCCTACTCTCCCCTATTCCCTTCCCTTCCCTACCTTCCCCTATTACCCTATTCCCTCTTAAAAGGCCGGCAATGCACTTGCAGCTCTTCTGATGCTGCGAGTATCCATGGGCGACGGAAGTTGCTTTCCATCAGGTGACCCGTTTGCTCGTTTGCCCCCTTATTTCATGAAAAAAAGTAATTATGAATTATACTTAGTAACTATATAGTCATAAGCTGCAATTCATATTTTATTATGTTGGCACTTTTTTTTTTTAATATTCAAAGAATACCGAGTCAATAGTACGCATTCCTTATAGTGCGTGACGGGCTCGCTCTTGGCCGGTTTTTTGCTTATAAATTATAATCATTATAATGTATGGTACTAAACAAAGTAAACTCCATTTCAAATTAAGTTTTTATGTATTATAGTTGTATTACTTGATTATCGCGTGGTTTTGAAATGTGTTATTCTAATGCAAGCTAATGTAATATGGTGCATGTTTATTGTGTATATTATTTTCCAAGTAATAATAGCAATTAAAAACTTGTGTCACTGAACTTGTGACCGTACTTTTGGCATAATGTAAGCGGGAACTGGAATACATTGCATTCCAGTTCATTCCAGTGCCCGATTACGTAATACGTTACTCCAGTAGCAATCCAGATATGAATTTGACCACTGGATTGGAATAATGTATACCTGCCATAATACAACATTATTATAGCGACGTTCGATGTTCGATCAAATCCATTTGAAATAAAGACAATTTTATCAACTAACACCTTAAAAAAGAATTATCTATTTTACCTTTTGATGTTTTTCTAAACTAAACATGACCCTATGACTTTTGCGGTTGGATGAAGCACAGTTAACATAGCGAGAGAATACACAAAACATATCCCTATTCCCTCGTGTTCACTAATTCAATACAAAAACAAGGCTTTCGCTAGCATTAGTAAAGTGTATCTACGTTTGTACCCTAAACCCTTGTATTTGTTTAACTTTGAATTTAATAAACAGTCTACTAATTTCGTGTGATTACATTATTGTAAATACGAATCAACGTATAATTTTTAAACATTTGTCAATCAGATGGCCTAAATTATTTTTGATTATTTGAATTTTAAACTTAAAATCAACCTTGTTCTAAGGTTTCGTACTCATTTGGTAAAAAAAATGATACTCCTTTTTGGAAGTCGGTCAAAAAATAGAGTAAGATTCCCCAAAAAAAAAGAATATTAAGTAATTACAGCTGTATCAGAGACATTTAATTACAATTAACCTTCAATTTAATGAAGAGTTTGATCTGTCAAACTCTTCATTAAATTGATAATATATAACACCGATAATGTATGGGGCCTATGTCTAAATGTTGAATTACATATTTACAATTAAGTAATTTATGTTCCACTCTGAGTACGGCAGTTATATTATTATTAATATTAATTAATTAGCATGCCCGCTTCGAAAGAAACTAAAAAGCAGAGAGCAGTTCTCAACGGACACAGAATCCTGCAGCAGCATCTGTCAGGCTCTAATTTTATCAGTACTTAAAAGGTGGCCAAAAACAGCGTCAGACCGTCAACCCAAGCCTCTGCGATAGTTGAGACGAGGGAGAGCGGGTTGTAATCACAAAGATCATCTCCTAACTCATCACTCGCTGTTCAGTCGAGTCAGTTAAGACCCTTCTGATGGCAATTTGCTAAAGATCATTCAACGCCTTTATACGATCACTATCAGTGCACCGATAGCGCGAGTTAGGAGGCTGATAGTGACATCTAGGGGTAGAATTGGGAAACAATAGAACTCTCCAATGTAATATGTAGAGCAAAATTATTAGGAATGATGTATTTAAAACTGTTGGTAATTTTTTTATAAAAGTTTTTGACACCAATTTTGTTGACATCGCGTGCTATAAACTGAAGTCCACGCGGACAAAGTCGCGGGCAACAGCTAGTTATTATTATAATAAGTAAAAAGCCAACATCACGCGGTATTCCCAGGCGGTCACCCATCCAAGTACTAACCGCGCCCGACGTTACTTAACTTCGGTGATCGGACGAGAACCGGTGTATTCAACGTGGTATGGACGTTGGCGACAGAATTGGCAAAATTACTGTACAGTAAAAATCAAATAGCTCTACAATTAATTGAATTTTTAATTATTAAAACTCTGCATCGTTATTTAAATGTTAATTGTTTTGCACAGCATGAAAATTATTTAATTTATGTTGACGTTTGCACGTTACTAAACTAAATTATTACGGATTCATACAGAAATAAGTTGCTCCAAAGTCTAAATACTACAACATTTAAAGTTAATTGTTCTTAATTTTAGTTCAACTGGTATGATTTAACAAAAAAATATGTAGACTTCCAGAGAACATTTGCAAAAATTTATTCTGAATAAAAAAAAAAATTTGAAGGTTTTGAGTTTATGTATATTATTTGTAACAAAAAATACTGTTCCCGGGGCCTTCAAAATGGCCATCAATTAAATTAAATAAATGACGTGTCTCTTCATGAAATTGTAAAAATGTAGAGTCACGCACGTTGTCATACAAAAATGTCACGCATTTGAAATATTATACGACATGACGCCCGCAACTTTGTTGCGCCAAAATTCGTTTATCATTCATTTTTCCAGGATAGTAAGTATCCTATATTATGTCCTTTCCCTGGACTCAAAATATCTCCGTACCTTTAAGGGGGCGACTAACCCTAAAGTGTCGATTTTATAATTCATTTTTATACTTGAAAATAAGCCCCGAATTGTTTCATTTTCTAAAATTAGATACTATATTATATTTCCGAGAATTCGATCTGAGCAAAAACACGATATCTTTTTTCTCGAATTTTCTCGATAGAAAAAAATCGCAAAGATGCATCTAATTTTCACGAATTTTTCATTTATTGCCATAACCGTACTTTGAACTAAGTTAATATTTTAACACAATATTGTATAAAATTCTATCATTGAGAGATCGACCTAGCGGATTTTTAAAATGTTGTACATTTATCGAGTTATTGAGAAAAAACTAATTTGGCGTTGAATCCGCGTCGTTCTTTTTCACCTGGCATATGAAAGACGGGCGTGAGTGTGACGAGAGAAGGACGATGTTTGATTTTTGGGGTTAGTCGCCCTCTTAAGCAAAATCGGCTCAGCGGACAGCAGTTTGGGCGTGAAGAGGTAACAGACAGACAGAGAGACACATTTTAGCATTTATAATATTATAGTACGGATATATAAACGACTGTTTTTAAGGATCCGTACCCACAAGGTAGAAAGTTAATAAAAACGGAACATAAAATTATTGAGACTTCTATTTGTCTGTATCCCGTAAATTGCCCGTAAATAATAAAATTAAAAGCCCTAGGCTACTGAGAGTCGAGACTCTAGACATTTGAAATTTTCAGAGTTTATTTTTCATTTTATTACGTTTTTATTTTGCCTCAGGCCTTTCAAACAACAAATACTATAAATAGAACAAAATGAAACAAATATTTGGACAATTATTAACAGGCTTTGGTTGTATTAAAAATTGAACAGGGTTTTTGTTAATTTGACAGAAATGTTTTTATAATGAAATAAATAATAATAATAGAATATTATTTGGCCATTTAACTGTGTAGAGTCCTTCCTAGTAGAACACAATAATATGTAGAGCTAGTAACGTTATCTATAGTTAATAACAAATGCCGTTAATTTTTTAAGTATACAGTTACAAAAAATTCATTTTATAGGCATTGGTCAATAGTCATAGATAAAAAAATACTATTGTAGTCGTGCAAAGAAAATGACTACGTTTTATTTATATCAAATTAAAAAATCTCATACATATTTAATGCCCATCCAAAAAAGCAATTCTACATGTTTTAGAATGTTTTTACTTCGCTGAAATCGCGTTTTTTGTGATGGATGTTCGTACGTCACGCTGGGCGGGTTAGGGCGCCGTAGGGCGGCGTAGGGCGGGTAGGGCGGGCGGTTATAATAAACGCGCCGAAACGGGATAACTCAATATCGATCAGAGCAAGGTCACGGCCAAGTATTTATGTATACAAGTTTCCTTTACTGGTAACGGATTTTTGGCTAATATTGTGGTCATTATTATAGCCTCATTGTTTTGTACTAGAAGTGCCCTGCAACTTCATTTTGCAGAAACTTGTTTATAGTGCAGGAACCTACGAAGCAGGAACCGTACATTTTTAGACATATTCAAAAACTATTTTACGTTATTTCACGGAACACATAGTATTTCTTCTTCTTCTTTTAAAAATGGCCGCCTCGGTGAGTTTCCAATGTCAGAGTGGCTTAAAGGACTTTGCTCTATATTCCAATTAAGGATGATGAAAGATGTACTGACAGATAGATGAATAGACAAACACATTTTTTTTCAATATTATATTAGTAGATATACTTAATATATTAAAATAGTGAATCTATTTTGTTTAGTTTGCCCACCCTTTCAAGTTTCCAAGGATTTTCATCCTTTGCATAAATAAAAATTCAATCTAATTTACTTACCTTTGAGGCTTTGATAACTTAGTAAGATTTTAATCTGGATAACGCCTTCAGCCTTGAATTTTAATAAAAACTTTGTTCTTGGAATATTTTTATTCCCGTATTTTGTAATAAGTACATATAACTGCCGTTTGACAACAGCAGCTACAAATGTCCAAGAATTGATTGTTTTATTTATTGATGATGATGAGTACTGTGGTGATTTTGACACTAAATGATTATGCTGGTATGGTATTATGTATAATAACGTAATATCAGATATTAACTGCTGTTTAACGACAGTGGTTTTGTGATTACGATGAATATTGTGATTTGTGATGATTTGACATGAAATGATGATAATTATAGTGATAAATAGCTACTGCCGTTTGGTGATAGAATATAGATCTTCACAAGTTGAGAAATAAGATGGTTTTGTGATGCTGACGAATTTGATAATGACATTGTGATGATGGTGATGATGATGATGATATCGTGATCGATGTCGCAATAAGTTGTCGGACGCGACGTGACGGTATTACCGAGGAGGAGATCGAATCTCAATTATACTGGAGAGTGGAGATTACAGTTAATTGAATGATAAAACGATATTAACTTGGAATGGAGCCCCACACGCTATGCAAACAGCCTACCTACATTAGGGCCGGTATAAATAGTCAGTAATCAAGATGCATCTCGATCTCAAGACACGGTTCAGGCTCTGTGATTGGTTGGCTGTCAAAATTTGGACCAATCATAGAGCCGAACCGCGTCTTGAGACCGAGATGCATCTTGAATACTGACTATTTATACCGGCCTATATGTAGTAAGTACACAACTCTAAGATTGCTCGGTGAAACTGGAGGGCACCAAAACGTGCCAAAACAGTGTCAGCGATTGATCACTGATCTATTGATTTAGCGTCATTTATGTGCGCGCACATTCTACCCTGACATGCTAAAACTGACTGACCTGCAACGAATTACAGAATGAAGCCGAAGTAAAAGGAATTTTATGAAAAGGGTACGCTATATTATTTTAAGCATCCTTAAACTTGATTCGCTGTAAAGTGTTAACTGTTCCAAATGACTAGCTAGTGGCGTCGGGCTACAATTTTACAAAATATGCTCAAAAATATTTCTGGAATAATCCTATTATTTGTAACTCACCTATCCGAATATGTTCTACGATTTTCTTTATTTCTCAGCTGGTTAAATTCGTTTTTAAAGCATTGAAACAACAGCATTTTTGAATAATTCGAAGAATCAACATTTAAGGACAGGCGTGCGGCATATCTTTTTTTTTTATTTTTTTTTATGATATAAGGGGGCAAACGAGCAAACGGGTCACCTGATGGAAAGCAACTTCCGTCGCCCATAGACACTCGCAGCATCAGAAGAGCTGCAGATGCGTTGCCGGCCCTTTAATAGGGAATAGGGAAATATGAGAGGATAGGGAAGGGAAAGGAATAGGGGAGGGTATGGAAGGGAATAGGGTAGGGGATTGGGCCTCCGGTAAACTCACTCACTCGGCGAAACACAGCGCAAGCGCTGTTTCACGCCGGTTTTATGTGAGGACGTGGTATTTCTCCGGTCTAGCCGGCCCATTCGTGCCGAAGCATGGCTCTCCCAAGTACAAAATCATCTCGGTCACCACGTAAAAAATATCTCATTTATTACTAATTATTACACTAAAAAAAACATTTTGCATCTTTAATATTTTTCATATGAATAGGTATACCGATACTAAAACCCGGCTACGCCCGTGGGTTTACTGAATAACAAATCGTAACCCGTATTTCTCAAAACATAATAATTATCTATGGCTTGACCTTTCATCGAGTAGGTGGATCGAATTTCCGATAAAGTTCTGAAGTTGTGGGCGACCAGATAATAAACTCTAACTGTATTATCATTAGGACGAAAATAGAATGTGTATCTTATCTATTTTCATCTGAAACGTGGAAGCTGTCTTCCCTTCAAAGTTTACAATAGCAAACTTAAGACTAACATCTAAGTTGGAGCTAGATAATAAATCAATCTTATCAGTCCTTACACAGTTCTAACAGAAAGATTAAACGAAGAATGTGATATGAATACATTCAGCATGTTCATTTGTAACTAAATAAGTATAATACTTATTAAGTACCTTTATGTACGTACACGGTAAAACCTAAGTATTTCACCCAGATAGTGTTAGAATTATTTTTCTAATTGAAATACTTATTAGTTAATATTGTATGCCCAATTTATCTATTATTATGAATTATAAAATATTATGATTCGTATTGTATTTGCAGATAGAAGTGGCTACAATTTTAAATCTAAGTTAAAATTATTAATGTGCTGTGTGATGGTTAATACCTGTCTGAAACACTCATTAATTTTAGTTAGAAACGAGTACAACAACTTTACTCTATTCATAATCATAACCAGTCTCTAAATCTGATGATGATGATGATGAAATCTGTAATGAATACGAATGTCTGAGTGCTCATCACTTGAGGATCGATACCGTAAAAATTCCACAGACTATTGATTCCAGTGGAAATGGAACACTGAATTATTAAACGCTATACCTAATACCACTGCTGGAATGTTATTGGGTCTTTGGATATTACGAAGATATTTAAAAAAAAAGGTTTATTTCCGGTTTGACTACACCGTAATTTTTTTTTGTACAATTTTTTTAGCGGCGATGCAGCGTTGCCAGAATGTTACTTTTGTAACATTTTACGTTACTTTTGACCCTTGCATGTTACATTCATGTGACATGACTAAAGATGTTACTTTTACGTTCCTTTTGGTACTTAATTGAAAAAAAAAAGATGTTTGAAACCAAAAATGCGAAAACGGAACGCACTAAGTTTTATTGAGTTTTGTCGTTACAGCTGACAAGGCTTTAAATGAACGTGGCAAAAAAGGAACTAACGCTGCCATCATACAAAAACGCCATTTTTGACAGTTCTCCTTTATCAGCAACGCCCCCGCCCACGTTTATTTAATTAAAGCCTTGTCGCACCTTAGTTTTAAGTTTTGTTTAATGATCTTGTTTCAGTTCATCTCTATATTATTTATAGTATGTTTTCGTGCATTCTGGATCACCCCCCCGGCATTTTATTATATATAAGTAATACGAAATGTTACTTTTCCCCTCAATATGTTACTTTTCGCATGACAACATGTAACTTTCGAACATACAGCTCTGGCAACACTGCGGCGATGTGAACATTATTTTATAGAAAGGGTCCGAAGTCGGGACTCGTGATCTGCACGAAAAAGTGTAGTTTTTCAGGAGCGCAAGCAGCGCAACCCGTTGTTTTTAAGGGGGCGACTAACCCTAAAGTGACGATTTTATAATTCATTTTTATACTCGAAAATAAGCCCCGAATTGTTTCATTTTCTAAAATTAGATACTACATTATATTTCCGAGAATTCGATCTGAGCAAAAACACGATATCTTAAAATTTTCTTGATAGAAAAAACTTCGGCCTGACCGAGCATGCTATCTCGCTCGGTCGGAAGATCTTCCTTTTCGGCCGCCACGAACAAAATATACGTTAAAGTATCAATGGTAGAAAATTCAAAGTTCCAATTTTTGTTGCTACATGTTCATCAGTACTATATCGAGAATGAAATTATTTTTTAACGAAGTTCATCTTCGAACATGCTTGGTCCGCACACAATGGGTCGGCGGTCCGGATGCGGACCGCGGTCCGCAATTGGTGACCTTTGGTCTAGACTTTAATTATTAAATCTGTTCTGTTTTTAAGGTTCCGTAATCTATTCTATACTCGTGAGTCGTGGGCTCTTTTAAATAAACTTTTAATAAATAATTAACTTTTCGTAGCCACGAGGCACCAGCCAATGTTCTAAAACAAGCACAAAGATACTTTTGAAAATGGAACTTTACATTTTAAAATCCGGAACAATTCGTCAGTCTGTGCAGTGTAAATTGGACGTTATCAGTAAAAACATAAAGTCTCATTTAGTCTGTATCAGTGCGAGGGGTCAACAAGCTATGCAATTAAAATCGCGCCCTATACTTAACCGTTTTCTCTGACCGTGTGACCTTCACCTTGGCTGATTACGCTCTAATTACTCATTTCTGTTATCTGTACTTATCTTTTTCCTTATTATTAATTCATCATCATCAGCATAAGCCACAGTTACTGAAAAAACGTTGAAAGATAGTGTGTTTTCCTCGTCCGAACTCCGATACCTTAGAAAACTGCATTGACAGTCAAGAACAAAAAATTCAACACTAAACAATTGTGGTGGCAATCATGGCTATCGATCATGAGATTCACGAGAAGAGGGCTTTATTTCGATGAAGATTCTAACTACACCGTACGTAGTACTTACTACCTCAGTGACTACACCAAATATTACTCTTTGCATATACTCTCAACCCTTTTTTTTTCTTTTTTTAAGCTATTGCAAAGCTTTTATCGCGGGCTTTGAGGGCGGCGACCGAATCAAGAAATTCCGTATCGAGAAAAACCTAACACACCCCACTTCGACAGGCACAGCTTTACCAGCCTTCGCATGGTATTTGTGCGACTAGACGTATGCTAATTAAAATTGCATAATTGATAACAAATGCTATGGCAATAGCTTTCCCCGAGTGCAACACGTATTTTTATTTTTCCAGAATATTCCAGGTTATTCAAAAAAAAATTTTGTTGTCAGGATGCGTCTCGTGACTCCTGGGTTTGTGGGCGACCTGCGCAGCATGCCGACCGTGCGCGCGCTCGTGCTGATGATGATTATGGCGCTGTACCTCACCATGGGTAATATTATTCTACTTACTATCATGTACTATCAGAGAATTTGACTCCTAGATGTTCCTAGGCAGAAGGGGGCCTTTGTAGTTTGGTTGCGTTACGTCAAATCCAGTGAATTGACATGATCTCACCAAATGTGAAATGACGTAGGTAAGTCCGCCATCTGACTATTAACAAATTTCTTCAATGGTACAACCAATGATATTAAATGTGATAACTAAAGGACAATGGTCGGTGCTACTACGTAGACTCCAGCAGGGCTAGCATAACTACAGTTATAGACATGGAAGAATCGACATACTGACAGATTATATCGACAAAATTGCGTATTTCCATTGATTAACTGTCACCTTATCTTGTCTAACTGTCACTTTGTCTCTTCTTCCGTAGAAAGAAACCGTTTCTATTGGTTTCTATAGTGACCATGCTACGCGTGCTGCAGCTGTAATCTGTAGCCCTGTAGGTACATAGTTAAAAATAATATTATTTTCAGGGGCCATGGTGTTCCAAGCCCTGGAGGGTCCGTTGGAGAGAGCGAAAGAAGAGAACAAGAGGAAGACAGTAGAGGGGTTGAAGATGAACTTCTTGGAAAACAACCCCTGTATTGCAGGTATGTTAAAGCCACACCGACGTTAGTGATATTTTTACCCTTTGCTTAATGAATTAGGTACTTACCAACGGCAACGTTACCAGAGCAACCATTCTCAAAGTGTGAAAGTCATCAGACACCAGCAGGCAGCATGGACACAATTCATAATCATAATCATAATTTTATTTGCTAGAATATGGTTGGCTAATGGCTTCATTTAAAGACAAAGCATTATTTTTGGAAGGTCCGTCAAAAATGTCACTTCATAAAAGAGTTCCGCCACCAAAAAAGGTCAAGAATCGCTTTTATAGAGCAAAAGCTAGGTGCACCTAGCTTTTGCTCTATAAAAGCGATTCTCAACTTCAACCTCATCCAGATGTTCGTCATTTTATGAAATCTGAAAGTTATCTGTACTTACATGTCCTCGGTAAAGGTAAGTACTATAAACTATGTATTGGGTCGCCGCGGTTACTCCGAAGTAGGTATGTCAAGTAGAAAAGGGTTGAAAGACTTGAAACTTGAAAGTGACAGTCGCGCTGCTCGCGTCCAACTTGCATATTATATTCACCCCAGCCCCGGATCTAGGGGGGGGCAAGCCGGGGTCTGTGCCCCGGGCGGCAAATTCAGGGGGCGGCCAAATTCATACTTCACGGACCAATGGACAACTCATCATTGACCACGTAATAAAATATATAATAGCACAAGTACAGCAATTTCATGGCCCTATCAACTTGACCGATACCCTGATCGCGGACTTTTTTTTTAATATGAAATAAGGGGGCAAACGAGCAAACGGGTCACCTGATGGAAAGCAACTTCCGTCGCCCATGGACACTCGCAGCATCAGAAGAGCTGCATGTGCGTTGCCGGCCTTTTAAGAGGGAATAGGGTAATAGGGGAGGGTAGGGAAGGGAAAGGAATAGGGGAGGGTAGGAAAGAGAATAGGGTAGGGGTTAGGGGATTGGGCCTCCGGTAAACTCACTCACTCGGCGAAACACAGCGCAAGCGCTGTTTCACGCCGGTTTTCTGTGAGAACGTGGTATTTATCCGGTCGAGCCGGCCCATTCGTGCCGAAGCATGACTCTCCCACGTATGCGGACTGCGGAGTGAGACGTGCTGCACGAACATTTATTATTCGCGAGGCGCGTAGGCATAGTTCAAAATACGCGCCCGGCTCTCGCACGCTTTTAAACCCTACCCTGTTAATTATAATAATCTACTTAGCCCCAATTTCACCAACGTCTGTTAGTGCTAACAGCTTGTTAAAATGTCAAGTCTTCTCTTTCATTCATAAGAAAAACGAAAGAGGTAACGTGCTACTAATTCGAGCGTTAACTTTAACAGTCGTTGGTGAAATTGGGGCTTAGACCCAGTTTCATCAAGCAATGTTAAATAAATAATGGCTTGTTAAATCAGTTAATGGCCTGTTAGAGTTAAATCACCTAACACGGCGTTAAATTTAATTCATGCTATGGAGGTCCGTTAAATATTTAACAGGCTGTTATGTGAGTCAAAATAACAACTTTCAAAGACAATAATATGCAATATCAATAAAATAATCTGTTTGGACTTTTGAGTCTTTCCGCCATATTTCCGCTACGTCCTTATTATTAATTATTTTCATAGTTATGAATAACTATTTATATTCACTTTGCCAAAAATTCAGCCTTCGGATTTTCCTTGACATTGCAAATGTACTAACTTGTATCAAAATTACCAAACCGAAATACGTAAATAAAAGTTTGTATTATGATTCATGTTTTCAGCTTTGACAGATAATAATTATTAACCTGGTAAATTAAGAAGAACTATTATAGCGTAACAAATGTATGCGATCAGTGATATTTTAATTTAGTCGCATTATCTACTATTATACTACTATAGAAGAATGTGACACATTGCAGCAAACATGTCGTATTAATCTTGTACATTGCAATTTCATCGCCTTATAATAAGAATGAACGAATTGATAGTTGTTCACTTAACATTGCATTTACTAATCCGCTGTTACATTTTTACTGTGGGACATAAGTATTTTAACAGTCAGTAACAGATACGTGGGAGAGTCATGCTTCGGCACGAATGGGCCGGCTCGACCGGATAAATACCACGTTCTCACAGAAAACCGGCGTGAAACAGCGCTTGCGCTGTGTTTCGCCGAGTGAGTGAGTTTACCGGAGGCTCAATCCCCTAACCCCTACCCTATTCCCTTCCCTACCCTCAACTATTCCCTTCCCTTCCCTACCCTCCCCTATTCCCTCTTAAAAGGTCGGCAACGCACTTGCACTCTTCTGATGCTGCGAGTGTCCATGGGCGATGGAAGTTGCTTTCCATCAGGTGACCCGTTTGCTCGTTTGCCCCCTTATTTCATTAAAAAAAAGTCTGTTTAATTTTCCAAGGTCCGTTAAGTAATGCCTTGTTAGGATTTAACAAACAGAGGTTGGTGCAATTGGGTCTTAATATTATAATAATATTATAATTGGGAAGAGTTTGTTTGTTTGTTTGTTTGTTTGTTTGAACGCGCTAATCTCAGGAACTACTGGTCCGATTTAAAAAAAATATTTTACTGTTGGATAGCCCATTTATCGAGGAAGGCTATAGGCTATATTTTATCACGCCAAGTATAATAGGATCGAAGAAATAGAGGAAAATATGGAAAAAACGGGGGGAAATTATTTGAAAGGGCTTATTAGAACGCGCTAATCTCAAGAATTACTGGTCAGATTTGAAAAATTATTTCAATGTTAGATAGCCCATTTATCGAGGTAGGCTATAGGCTGTATTTTATCACGCTAGGACTAATAGGAACGAAGAAATAGAGGAAAATGTGGAAAAAACGGGGGATTTATATAAAAGGGCTTATTTGAACGCGCTAATCTCAGGCACTACTTATCCGATTTGAAAAATTCTTTCAATGTTAGATAGCCCATTCATCGAGGTATAAGGCTATAAGCTATATTTTATCACGCTAAGACTAATAGGAACTAAGAAATACAGGAAAATATGGAAAAAACGTGGGAAATTATATGAAAGGGCTTATTTGACCGCGCTAATCTCAGGAACTACTGGTCCGATTAAAAAAATTCTTTCAGTGTTAGATAGCCCATTTGTCGAGGAAGGCTATAGGCTATATTTTATTACGCTAAGACTAATAAGAGCGAAAAAATAGATGAAAATGTGGAAAAAACGGGGAAATTACATGGAATTGCTTATTATCTTATGAACTACTAGATCAATTTTTATGTTATTTGGCAAACATGAAGCATAGACCACGTGAAGGGACATAGGCTATTTTTTGCTGCAAAATGTACGGTTGCGTGAAATTCCTAAATTACGCAAGCGAAGCCGCGCGGAACATTTATATATAATAAAATCGTAGGAAAGTCAATTCTGTATATTGAATATTTTTGTACAATAAATAATAGTTGGGATGTGATCTACTATGCTAACGCGGACGAAGTCGCGGGCAACAGCTAGTCCTACATAATATTGATAGCTGAAATTATATGAATGATAAAGGTGAAAATAAACATAAGTAGGTAGTAGGGCGGCATTTTTCAGTTTTTGCCCCGCCTGAAAAAAATTGAAGATCCGGGGCTGATTCACCCGATATTCTTTATACTGATATTCTTTAGCAACTGTTAATGTTGACAATTGTTAAATAATTATAAGCTTATTTCATATTTGCCATTCAACTTGACCATTTAAAACCTTTTGTTTTTTCGTAGGTCAATAAGTCTGAATAACAACAACTAACTTAGACCTATTGTTCAATGTCATTAAAACTTTATGTCCAACGAAAGTAAAGGCCATTAGGCTTCCATTAGCAGCGTTATTGTTTTGTTTTGAAGCAAAAAACAACACACAATCGACGGCCTTCAAAACATGTCCTAAATTCTTTTTCAGGTAAATTAGGTGCTTGTATTAAAAGCTTACGAACAAATTGTTTAAGAAAAGGTTCAGGGTGCTTAGTCAAGTTGTATTCGATAATTTCAACAGCGAATTCAGAAAGGATATTATATTATATTATTATATTCAACAAAATATTAAATCTATTACATGTTATGTCAAATCGCATCGCAAGCGCCATATTAAAGAAAATTATTTACAGGATGTAACAAAGCAAAGTGATAAAACTGATAATACTTTAGGGTGTGTAATGTGTATGAGTCCCCTGTATAGAGTTTAAACTACGAAAGTAGTAGCGCTGAAAAAGTAGTATTTTTTTTACTATAGACAAATTCATGACAATGGGGCCCTTGCCTATACAAATCTCAAAGTATATTATGCTTTCAGCGCTGCTACTTTTACAGTTAAATATTTATAAGGAACACATCTAAGCCCTAAAGTATTATTTCTTTGTTTTGTTACACCCTTTATATTCAGTAGCGCTTCTGTAAACAAAACCTCAAATGAACCGGGTATTAACTATTAACGGCGCGTTATGTTAAAATCAAATCCCATACATTTCTATTTTGTTCAATGCTTCGCGGCTGTCGAATGCAAGTTGTCGAAGTTCCCAGAAAGGACAAATAATATCAGAGTAGATCTAAAAATAAAATGAAAGCTCTGAAAATACGTCAGTACCTAAAATGCTTATGTAAATATGTTATAGGTCGTCTAATTTTAGTGAGCCTGCCCGAAATCAATATGGAGTGGCTCGTGTATTATTCACGTGACAGTCATTATATTGGGATTTATAAATACATTTGAAGAGAAGGGCTTTCGTTTTATGTATTTTACATATTTGGCTTTAGCATTTTTTTTATTTATTTATATCAGGCTACATAGGCCCATACAATATATACCTTAATGACTAACATACATATAAATTATATACACTTAATAACTACACTTTATCACGAGTTATCGGCGACGTGACGCGCGCTTCATTCCGGAGTCTCCCCCGGAACCTTTCGGAATTTATGAAGCTATATATGGTTTTAGGTTTATTACTGTAAACCTGTTTATTAGTGTAAACCACTCACAGCTGCCTGCAAATGTCTAGGTCTAGCTACAGTCTGCATAATTATATGCTCTCGGATCCCGTCCGATGAGCACGCGTTTCCCGCTCAAGTGCACGCTGCTAGGCGACTGTGGTGCTGTCTCTTCTGACTTCTCAAGAAATTCCGTAACAAAAATAACCCTAACACATCGTCTAACGTAGTGTCAGTTCGCAGAATTCGGCACGGTGTTTGTGTTCGTGCAACTATTACCGCGGCAGTCCCCGAGTGCTATACGTATTTATATTTTTGTAGACTTATTCATATGTTTTTGCAATAACACACTGTATACAGTAGATAACAGTCTGATTTAATATTATCACAATGATTAGGTTAATACACAATTCACAAACGTGTAGGTTCAGCCTCAGACAGAATAAAAAATACGTGGGGTTTTTTGTTCTGTCTGAGAGTTCAGCCAGTTCAGTTCAGTTATTTTATAACTGTGCATGGCTTGACTTGATAAGTGATAATATACAGGGTGTAACAAAAACAAGTGATAATACTTTAGGGTGTGTACGTGTTCCTTGTAGAGAGTTCACCGTGAAAGTAGCAGCGCTGAAAGACCAAATTTTTTTTCACATTTGTATGGGGAAACTCGTGAGTCGTGACGCTCGGGCCATTGTCCATACAAAAGGGAAAAATTTTTTTCGTCTTTCAGAGCTGCTACTTTCACACCCTAAAGTATTATCACGTATTTTTGTTACACCCTGTATATCTAATATCTATCTATATAAATTAACTATATATATAAAAATGGATTTTCAATTGTGTTAGTAACGCTAAAACTCGAAAAAGGCTGAACGGATTGAGCTAATTTTAGTCTTAAAATATTCGTAGAAGTCCAGGGAAAGTTTTAAATTGACACGAAGTTCACCGGGACAGCTAGTTATTATAAATAAACATGAATTTTAAATTTTGTTAGTCCCGCTAAAACTCGAAAACGGCTGATCCGATCTGGCTAATTTTGGTCTAAAAATATTTGTAAAAGTCCAGGAAAGGTTCATAATAGCTATGTCCGCAGTGTGCACTTTCATCTTCAATTTTCGTCATCAACTTTCATATTGGCGCATTCAATAATTGAATGCGTCAAGGAACGCAACGCCAATATTGTCATTTTTGAATATATATAATTGATTGTACTGTCGGTTCTTGGTGGAAATTCATTTTAAACACAAATAAAACACAATATTACTTGCACTTTTTCCACTAAGTATATTCATTAATTACTACAAATTTAACTTAAACACGACCGGTTTCGATAAAAATCATCATCAGGTGTACTTAACGTCCGTTAACGACGTTAGAATTAGACTTTAGAATAATACAAAGAGGTGTCTATGAATCTATCATTAGATAGATTACTTATAAGTCTTGATATTAATCAATCTGTGATATTAGCACATAATTTATCATTTACTTGGTAGTTACTACGTAAATGGTAGTATCAGTTTACAATATCTAAAACAATATTTAAACTGATAACTTATCAAAAGCATCATTGACCCTAATTAAATAAAAAAACTAACATTTGGTAGCAGTCATTGCAAAAGGCACACATTTTTAATATACTAAACTATAAGTAATAGATTCAAAAATTAATGAGCTTTTTTCGAAATAGAAAAGTTGTATCCAGTCAAACCGGTTTTAAAACACGATACACCGTTTGTCCACAGCCCGCGCCGCCGCGCCGTCACGTCACAACTCACAGACAAAAATGCCATTGCACTTTATGACCAAGCCCCAAGGCTATAGGTTTAATTTATACCGAAATTGGTCTAGCGACCCATAGCAATGGCACTTTAATATGACCTAGGCAGTAGGCTATATCCTCCACGCCCCTACATAAGTAGCGTGGAGGATAATATAGCCTACTGACTAGGTCATAAAGTGGCATTTTATTTGAATTACTAGATGAATAGATGACGCCCGCAACTAGTTACGCCAAAATACATTTATCGCGCGGACACCGTACACTTTTCCGGGACAAAAAGTATCCTATGTCCATTCCCGGGAGCCGGGACTTAAAGTATATCGATACGGCATACCAAATATCAGAAAAATCGGTTCAGCTGTTTGGGCGTGAAGAGGTAACAGACAGACCCACTTTCGCATGTATAATAATAGTATGATTGTCGGTGACGTTCCGGTGATGACGGTGGACTAACAGCCTCATTATCAGACAAACACGTTACCTCCACATTATATCACTGTCAGTTGAGTGGCATCCTCCGGCCTGCGCGCGCGCATCGTTCCGAACTTCTTCAAAATGCATCAAAATGCTGTGTCCTAAAGTAGCAGCGGCCGCTTTATTCTTCGAGGCGAACCATCCCAAACGTTTCTTCAAGTATAGCTGACGGTTTGGATCCGATCCGATCACGGTTCGGGATCTCCAACGAGTTTGTGTGACTAGTGTGTGACTTTTGAGGAGTTTGGTTAAGTTTTGGCGAGTTTGGTGTGAGCTTTGAAGAGTTTAGATAACTTTTGTCGATTTTGGTGTGACTTTTCGCGAGTACTCTTAACTAATTCCTTCAAAATGGAGAAGCCAAAATACAAGCGCATCCATTCCTACGGCAGCATGAGTTCCAGGAGCGACGACGACATGACAGTCCACAGCCAGCTGTTCCCTTATCCCAAGAAGTTGATCGTACCTCGGGAGATCTTGTACGAGGAGGAGCATCCACCCTTCCAACCACTCTTTGCCACCACCAAACTCTTCGGCAAGACCAAGCTGCCGTGGCTTCTGGTCATCTACATAGTGTTCTACTTCAGCTACCTCATTTCTGGTGCCCTGGTCTTCTCTGCCCTGGAAACTCCGTTGGAGAACCAGATTTATTTAGAAGTAATACGCGCAAAGCAAGATTTTTTGGCAAAACATCCTACTGTGTTAGGTAAGTGTTTTCAAATGTTAGAATTAATAAAATACGGAACACGAAAGAGGAAATCTAACCTATGTTGATGAAAAATACCAGTAGCTAAGAGACTCTCGATTTTAATCAGCTTTCAAACTGACAATACTTTATACGTGAGAGAGCCATGCTTCGGCACGAATGGACCGGCTCGACCGGATAAATACCACGTTCTCACAGAAAACCGGCGTGAAACAGCGCTTGCGCTGTGTTTCGCCGAGTGAGTGAGTTTACCGGAGGCCCAATCCCCTACCCTATTCCCTTTCCTACCCTCCCCTATTCCCTTCCCTTCCCTACCCTATTATCCTATTCCCTCTTAAAAGGCCGGCAATGCACATGCAGCTCTTCTGATGCTGCGAGTGTCCATGGGCGACGGAAGTTGCTTTCCATCAGGTGACCCGTTTGCTCGTTTGCCCCCTTATTTCATAAAAAAAAAAAACAATATCGGTTAATTTCGTCAATCATAATATAACATATAAACGAACTATTACTTGGTACTACTATGGTACTACATATATATATTCTGTGCATTACATTCAAATGAAAATCAGTATCTAATAGTGTAACATTTTTTGTATCGAGTCAATAAACTCCTAAATGTTAAATGATTGATTTCCGTTGGAGCACAGATTAATTTGAATACAAGATTTCATATCCTACTAGATGTTCAGAAATCTGTTTATCGCGCCTATATTTTTTCGCGATAAAAACTATGCCATGTCCTTTAATGGGATTCAAATTTCAAAGTATCTGCATACTAAGGCCCTGTTTCACCACTTCCTGATAAGGCTATCCACCAATTAACTTGACAGATCAAGTATGGAGAATCTGTCAAAAAAGTTGTGAATAGCTAGGCACTTTATCAGAAAGTGGTAAAACAGCTGCCCTAAATGTCATAAATCATAAGTCATAAGGATCCGTTCAGGGGTGTATAAGGGTGAAGTCAAGAAATGTTACTGTCGGTTACTAAACTGTCTGCCATTTGGATCAGGAATAGAGTGATGGACCTCCTCTCAACTACCTATAACGAGCAGTCCTCCATTTTTGTAGTCCCTCGCATTATTTAAGTGGTGACACTCGTGTTATTCGACGACATAATTGATAGAATACCATTTAACAACGTTTTAATTAGAAGCTTTGTAACATTTTTTTGAAATACTTGATAATGTGCACCAAAATATTCTGTCAACTAATTACAGATTTGGACACGATTCAAATTACTCTTTAGTAAAAAAGATATATCTTAGCCTCTAGGTATCTGATTTCCAATTATTCGTTACTAAGTACGAAAAGCTCGATCATTTGTAATTTAAAATTTTCAATTCGTCGAGTATCTCGAACGTTATTCAAATTGAAGATCCTCTCGAGTAAATTGATGATTTAAATAAGCTAAGGTGTACTCGAGAGGTGAGAATCGAGGCAGTCGCGGTCAATGACTCCCTGTCAAAAAAATTGTAATTTTTTATTTAAACCGCGATTGACAATGAAGTGCCAGATGTTTCTAGTCGGCGATATAGTATTTTGTATACTCGATCATCGATGAGTATGAGAGAACTGAATATGAAGCATATCACTTCAAAGTTCCAACTCATAAAAAGTTGGAGATTATCATTCTAAGAGTTACCAAGAGGTTTCCCGATGAATCTGTAATAATCTGTGTCTTTATAAGAGGTCAATTTTATTTTTAAATATTCTAAATACAGTGCGAGCATTTTTCATTTAGCGCCAAGACTAAAAAGGTCAATGACCGTAACCGCCTCGTTTCGCTGAGTGCAGTATACCTACTTAACCTACTTTGTATCTTATTAATTATAAGTACCTGGATGACCGAGCTTTGCTCGGTATAGCAAACACTCATTGACTTCGTGTTACTTAATAACGCCATCTGCTGGTCGTTAAAACAATTAGTTGCCAACAAAATAGTATTATTATTCGCCAATGCCGATGTCAGGAAGAGTCATATTTTTCAGTTTATCGATTATCGATAAAACACGAATAAAAAGACATTTTCTAAAAATGATTCCTAGCTAGATCGATTTATCGCCCCCGAAACCCCCTATATACTAAATTTCATGAAAATATATAATCTTCTCCGCTCCAACCCCCTATATACTAAATTTCATGAAAATATATAATCCTCTCCGCTCCATATATAATCTTTGAATCTTTTTAAATGTCCGTATGGTTGCCCAAGCGCATACGGCATTCTCGCATCATAGTCGGCCTAGTCCACATGTAAGAACTAGTAAGTACGTCTGGGACCAACTATGCGCGGGTTTCCTCACGATGTTTTCCTTCACCGTACGAGCGTCCGTATTATGTACTTCTACTTCACCCGGTTCGTACCTGAACCCTTTAAGAGTGCGAACCAAAGGTCTACCTATTAGGCCACGGACGTATTACACAAAACTCATACATAATACACACTCTCGAAAAACATAACCCTTGTTCCGCAGTCGGGTAGTAAAAATCGTCATCAAAAGTAAATATCACGCAGAAGTCATTCCTCGTAATCGGTGCGATATCGCGATAAACAGTGTTGTCTGTTTGTTTGTCTTATCACAACAACTCGTGTTGATATCGACGGACGACGCAGCTGTAATCCAAGATGCATACTGCACACGAGTGATCCTATCCTAGTTATTTATTTCCGGACCTATACGACCTGAAAACCTTCAAGAAGAGAGCGTATTGCCTCTTAAAAGGCCGGCAACGTACCTGCAGCTCTTCTGATGCTGCGAGTGTCCATGGGCGACGGTAGTTGCTTTCCATCTGGTGACTCTTTTGCTCGTTTGCCACCTTATTTCATAAAAACAAAATTTATTTATTTTTTAACTGATATCCAGAAGTTTTTGAAAGTTTATCCATAGTAAAAGGAGGGGTTTATCTTTTCACTAGCACTTTTAACTGTCTAGGAAATAAGTTGTATCTAAGATAAACTCCTGTCAAAAGAATGATATAAGCCTGCAGTTAATTAAACACGAATTTCTTTTTCTGCTAACGGGAAAAAACTACGGTAAAACAGAATTTTTTCAAAATTTTGCTGGATCTGGTGGAACCCCTACAACCCCACCCTGTAGGCTGGCAACAATACTGATCTTTGAAAGTTGCTATTTTTAACTTACAGTCCCTTAGTTCCTAACAGAATAATATTATGTAAGTATGTAGGTATTTGCCTATTCTCGCGGATTAGAGAAGTCAAGCCAACATGCTCTTCTACTGCAAAACTAATTCATTTTCATGGACGCCGGCTGTCAATCGTGGTCGACAAAAAATGGTGGTCGATCGACCACCATTATTTGTCCGTCCTAACGTAGACCCCCGTCGATTCTCGCTTGGACCCCTAGAGGTCTACGTGGATCACTTCTGGAATTACTGATATAATATTATATTATGTATTTATCAAAAGCTGTTCAATAGTTTCAGCGTATTCGACACAAACTAACAAATTCTTTATAATCAGTGTTAGTATTTTAAATCTATAATAATTAAATTTTAATTAAAAACATAGTATAATATGTAGATGCTGGAATGTGTGATTGTATTTCAATCAAACCCAAGCAGGTTAGGCAATAGTATGATAATGAACGTTACATCATATATAAACATAAGAATAGTGTTGGTAAAAATAGCATTAGCAATAATAATTAATTGTTAAATGCCCATTAGCAATAATTAAATTAATCGTACTTGCTAAAAATACGATTGCTAATATCATCGTGCGTAGCAATAGTCATGATAAAAATCACGTGCGCGCTGTTTCGCACCGCGGTGCTAATAATTGGTATATTTCACTCGATGCAAAATAATACTCGACGCGAGCGGTGCGATGCGAACAGATAATTCACGATGCCTCGTTTTTAGCAAATAGCAAAGCAATAATACTTAGCATGCTGTGACATTAAAATTAGCATGTTAATGAAATTAATAGAAAATAGCATTAATTCCCATTACTACATAAGAATACCATAACATAATAATATATACCTACCTCATTGAGTTAGGTATGAGGGACTAAGAAATTGAACATAGCGTGTTATTTGGTTATTGCCGTGACATTTCCAGTAATTTTTACTTTCAATTATACTGTCAACTTATTAAAAGCTCGTTAACAAAATAATTGATCCATTTTATTGTTTCGTGGTACTAGTATATATTAAATAATGTCATCGTATAACGTCCATCAACTCCAAATAGAACCCGACTTCCAAGGTAAAAACAATATTCTTAAAGTGATCTAAAAAGTATGAAATAATTCTTATTCTTCATTAGTGCCTTTTTCAAAATTCGACTAAACCTCAACTTATTCTGTACTCAATTTTCATTCGTTTGAAGTCGGTACCAGCCCAGAACTGAGATAAGTACTTACTTGACATAGAACTTAGCCGGTACCGTTCTAAGTAAGTTAAGAATAAGTTGAGGTTTAGTCGAATTTTGAAAAAGGCGCTAATGAAGAATTCTTTCATAATTTTTAGATCATTTTAAGAATATTTTTTTACCTTGGAAGTCGGGTTAAATTTTTTGTTAAAAAAATAACAATTTTTCCTTTTTTTAGTTATCTACTGCACGACTTTATGCGTAGATAACCACTACGAAAGTAGTGGTTATTTACTGATATTAGCTGTGATATGAGATAGTTTGTTGACATTAAATCTTAAATATTTTTTATTTAAGCTTTAAAGTCACGAACGATTTAATAAACCTTTGTTACCACAGCTGACCTCCGTTTGTTACTCTTCATTAAAAAAGTTTAAGTAATAAATAATTTACCAACTTATCTTTACTTTTTCATTCGGTCCAAGTTAATAACCGATAACATAAACTACTACATCGGTTTATGTTAAAATGGCGGTTAGTTTTGACCTTCTACGAGTAACATTTAAAACGAGTTACCACTTACCTACTTCATAGTAACTACCTAACTAACTACTAACTAACCTAACCTAACCTAACCTACCTATAGACAATTTACTTAGTTATAAGTTGTAAGTTATAGCATATAACAGGTAAGTACTTAGTTTATTTCAATCTTCTTTGCAGACGTATATTTAATTTGTTTAAAACACCATTATAAATCCATACTAATATTATAAATGCGAAAGTATCTCTGTCTGTCTGTCTGTCTGTCTGTCTGTCTGTCTGTCTGTCTTGCTTTCACGCCAAAACTACTGAACCGATTGCAATGAAATTTTGTACACAGTTATTCTAGAGCTTGAGAAAGGACATAGGCTACATTTTGATGTGGGAAAATATCTTATTTCCATGAAAATTTCGATGAAAATGAATTCGCATTGCGCGTGGCCAGCGCTCATCCCGGGGGTCCTGGGTTCGAGTCCCGCAGGCGGAACAAAAAGTTTTCAATGTTCCTGGGTCTTGGATGTGTATTAAAATAAAATTTCAAAAATCTTAAACATATTTTATGTATAATATTATAAAAAATCCAGAAATATATCGATGCAATTTCTAATACGAACATTTTAGTTCTAATACGATTCAACAGATAGCGCTTTATTTTTTACTTTATTGTAACATAGAACTAATCATACTTATTAGTTAGTATGTTTTTGTTTATAGTTTTTAATACTTTAGAATATTATCCATACTAATATTATAAATGCGAAAGTATCTCTGTCTGTCTGTCTGTCTGTCTGTCTGTCTGTCTTGCTTTCACGCCAAAACTACTGAACCGATTGCAATGAAATTTTGTACACAGTTATTCTAGAGCCTGAGAAAGGACATAGGCTACATTTTGATGTGGGAAAATATCTTATTTCCATGAAAATTTCGATGAAAATGAATTCGCATTGCGCGTGGCCAGCGCTCATCCCGGGGGTCCTGGGTTCGAGTCCCGCAGGCGGAACAAAAAGTTTTCAATGTTCCTGGGTCTTGGATGTGTATTAAAATAAAATTTCAAAAATCTTAAACATATTTTATGTATAGTATTATAAAAAATCCAGAAATATATCGATGCAATTTCTAATACGAACATTTTAGTTCTAATACGATTCAACAGATGGCGTTTTAATTTTTACTTTATTGTAACATAGAACTAATCATACTTATTAGTTAGTATGTTTTTGTTTATAGTTTTTAATACGTTAGAATATTATGTTTAATAATTTAATCACTTGGTATAATAATAATCAATCTATCTTATCTTATAGAACTCCTACTGCATTTCTAATCCATACTATCCATACTAATATTATAAATGCTAAAGTATCTCTGTCTGTCTGTCTGTCTGTCTTGCTTTCACGCCAAAACTACTGAACCGAATGCAATGAAATTTTGTACACAGTTATTCTAGAGTCTGAGAAAGGACATAGGCTACATTTTAATGTGGGAAAATATCTTATTTCCATGAAAATATCGATGAAAATGAATTCGCATTGCGCGTGGCCAGCGCTCATCCCGGGGGTCCTGGGTTCGAGTCCCGCAGGCGGAACAAAAAGTTTTCAATGTTCCTGGGTCTTGGATGTGTATTAAAATAAAATTTCAAAAATCTTAAACATATTTTATGTATAATATTATAAAAAATCCAGAAATATATCGATGCAATTTCTAATACGAACATTTTAGTTCTAATACGATTCAACAGATGGCGTTTTAATTTTTACTTTATTGTAACATAGAACTAATCATACTTATTAGTTAGTATGTTTTTGTTTATAGTTTTTAATACGTTAGAATATTATCTATACTAATCTATACTAATATTATAAATGCGAAAGTATCTCTGTCTGTCTGTCTGTCTGTCTCGCTTTCACGCCAAAACTACTGAACCGATTGTAATGAAATGTTGTACACAGATAGTCTAAAGCCTGAGAAAGGACATAGGCTACTTTTAACTGGAAAAGGGGGTTGTAAGGGGGTGAAAATGCGTAAATTTGGTCAAATTAAGTTAGTTCCAAAAACTTAAAATAGATGGCACCAAGAGTCCCCTAGATCGCGCTATTGCTTGCTCATGCGTATTTCTATAAGAGGTGGTACCATGTCAAACTAAGTTTTCGATTCTTTCGATTGTTGTACACGTCATTAACAAGGAACTCACCTACCAACTTAGATTAGATATCAAATTCAAAAACAACAGCACCAAAACTACTGAACCGATTGTAATGAAATGTTGTACACAGAATATAGTCTAAAGCCTGAGAAAGGACATAGGCTACTTCTTACTGGAAAAAGGGGTTGTAAGGGGGTGTTTATGCGTAAATTTGTTCAAATTAAGTTAGTTCCAAAAACTGGAATAGATGGCGCCAAGAGTCGCCTAGATCGCGCTATCGCTTGCTCATATGTATTCCTATAAGAGGTGGTACCATGTTGAGTTAATATTTTCGATTCTTTCGATTGTTATACATGTTATTAAATAACTCACGTACCAACATAGAAATCAGAAACAACTGTCTACCAATAATAAATACTAAGGCCCGATTCGACCAAACTTGAAGTTACACGAGTATAACTATCATGAGAATAATTTTACTCCTTTAATTTACTCTAGGGTATTATCGTTTGCATTTCACCAAGTTACTCAAAGAGTATGAAATAAAATGTCAATTATAGTTCACAATGACACCGACCGTGACAGGTGAACCCTGTTATTCTCAGTTCTCAGCAACTATTCTCAGTTTAATATTTATTCCGCCAAAATAGCCCGTTTAATTATTTAGTCCCGTTACCTCATTCTTGGATTAGAAGTTGGAAAAACGCAAAACCAGCTTACTCTTAGATTAGGAGACAGATATACTCGAGTAAAATTTTACTCCAGTTTGGTCGAATCCGCCCTAAATAGTTTAATGGCCTATGGGTATTGGTTATTGGGCAAAGCTAAAGTTGTGTAATGCATTATGCAGCTAAGTTGTGTAAAGCTAAATAAGCTTTAAAAGGTATAAAAAAGCTTAATTTAAAAAAAATCATATTATGTGCACACTACACGGCTGTTTTGGGTATTTTGATTGAAGGGGTACCAGGGTTTTAAAAAGCTTTTGACACCAATTTTATTGACACCGCGCGCTATAAACTGAAGTCCACGCGGACGAAGTCGCGGGCAACAGCTAGTTATAATATATTTTAATCAAGCACAATTTATTTGATAGAAGAAAAATAAACTAGTTTGAATTATAATTTCATTTGAGCCTTGATTCTATTATCAAACATTTCCACGTTATAAAAAGTGAATAATCTAAAATCTAATTAATTATGGACATATCTTAAGTGATCCCTTTATAAATTTTCAAGTGCCTAGCTGTTACCATTATTGATTACGAGCAAAAAAGGAAACAAAAAAACGTTTATTGTATGGGAGCCCCCCTTAAATATTAACTTTATTTTGTTTTTAGTGTTTGGTGTTACAGCGGCAACAGAAATACATAATTTCTGAAAATTTCAACTCTCAGCTATCGCCGTTCTTGAGATACAGCTTGGAGACAGACAGACGGACAGACAAACGGACAGGCAGACATCGAAGTCTTAGTAATAGGGTCCCGTTTTTACCCCTTGGGTACGGAACCCTAAAAATGGCACCTGGGCCTGCCGTCCGGCCTGGCTAGCTGTCTGTATGTTATAAAACATGATGCTGCCGATGTTAAGTTTTTCGATCTTGGTGAGAAAACGTCCTTTCGTCTTCCCTGGAATTAGTGGCCCGATAAGCTAACTTAAACTATTATCGTAACCTCTTTTTGAACTGGCAGTTTTTTAAAAGAAGCCAGTGTAAATAAATAGCTTTTTTTCTTTTTTGTGCTGAGAAAATGCTTTTAAGTATCTTGTATGGGGCGAATGGGGTCCTATCCGAAAGTATGTGGGTCTGCTTCGGCCGAAGATGACTGACGGTTCCTACTTTTAGACTTCATAAGGTCAATGTTTCTTTTAAGGGGCAATGTATACATTTATATAATAAAATTCCAAAAGAGTTACAACAGCTCTCACTTAATAAATTCATAAGATTAATAAAAAGACAACTTCAAGGAAAAGCCTATTATAAAATTTCAGATTATGTGCAGGATAAAAATGCTTGGAATGTTAAACTTTGACATGTTTTATAATTTATTTATTTTTTGATGACGAATTGATGTAATTTTATTTATTTATGAAAATGGAATGGACCTGATGTTATTATAATTATTTTGACATTTTTGTGACTTTGTAAAATTTTATTTTTTGTTATTTCATTTTATATTTTTGTGATCTTGACATGTCCAATTTTTGTTTATGCTTTTGACTATTGACTATTGATGGGTTAATAAATAGCCTCTATTTTGAGATCTTAGTACGCTACCCTAACGCACCTTTGCCTCCATTCATAAGGGTTAAAATACGCATTCCCGTTGTCCTTATCAGCTGAATTATATTGACAACTAATTACGTATACTTAATTAATATAATTAACACCAGTCGTAATTTCTCGTCGTCCTACATAGTACCGGCGCCTTACGCAATTGACCCGGTATCGGGTACTATAGGGCTGCAGGGGGTTATCGGTACTAGGGAGAGGCGTGGTCCCTGCAGCTTCCTACAGACACACCTCAAACTTTCTTGAGAGAAACGTTGGTACTCATACAATTAGGCATGATACCGTAGACTTAGAGGATCAAGGACTGTAATCTAGAAGGCAAAGCTAATTGATCAACGCACATGAAAAACTGGAATGTTGATAGGGGATCGAAGTTTATATGCCTGAAACTATTCTAGGTCAGCAAAAGCGCAAGAAAAGCTAATATTATAAATGCGACAAAGTGACTGTCTCTTCTCCTCCTCTGCAGTCGCCCAATCAATTCCTATGAAATATAAGTACGTCTCTAAGGAACTTTGAATCTCAGAAAAGATACTTAGGATAGTTTTATTGCGCTATTATGTACGGTTTTCGCACGATGAACAAAACTCTGCGCCAATGCAGTTACGGGAATCATATTATTTCCTTAACATTTCACTCCTCAACAATCAGTATGTAAATAATAGATGTATTACATTGGTACTACGTAATACTACTAAAGATGACCCTTGGGATACAATGATGAAACACAGCAAATAACTAAGAGCAACCTACGTCAGCCCCACGTCATTCGTCAAGCAATCATTGCATTAGATAAACACAGTAAATAGTGCAGTTTACGTCAATTATAATAAATTAATTATGCAATCCCATTTTAGTACAAAGTCAAATGATAGATAACTTATTGGTAAATAGTGTTAGGGGGTCAGCCCGAGAACTCAAGATATTGTCGCGTTTTTTCTCGACTTTCTTCCGCATCATCAAATCGAACAAGGGAAACCGAAATGTTTGGTTAGGTTACAAGTAATAATGGAGGTTACAAATTATACAACTGTATAATATTATTGCACATAGCAATGAGACTTTTTAGTTCGTGTCATAAGACAGATCCGCCTGATGGCAGATGGTAGGTAGGGATTTAGGGAACGGTCGGAAAATTCTAATTGACAGTGTTTGAAAACACGAGTCAATCAGGTGGCCAGCTATGTAAATCGGATCCGTTATAGCGGCAAATTAAATATCGAAAACCTTACCTTTTGGAGACGGTCCCCTATGACTGGTAGGTTACAATCAGATGATATCACCATGCCAGCTAGGATGTTGTTGGGCCTCTTGCCCAGTTTCTGAACGATCTTAAAGTTTTGTGCTTAACCATATGATAGGAATTGTGGCATGGCGATAAACGGGGGTGATGTTTGGTCACGTGACTCGATAGCGTATCGAATTGGCTCGGGACACATGAGTCAATATTTCCACTTCTACATCTATCAGAAAACGTGATGGGATATCTACTTGGCAACTATGTACACTTATCACTTTAACCAATGGATCCCTAAATCGAAAAATGATCTACGAATACTCGTAATATTTTTAAAAAACCTATCCAACGACACCCCACATGGTAGGGTAGATGCGAAAAAAAATATCATCCCCGTTTGATAATTATGTAGGGGAGGTACCACAAATAAAAAAAATAAGATTTTATGTATACCATTTTGTCGGTATCATTAATGTCTGCATTCATGCCGAATTACAGCTTTGTCAGTCCTACACTCTACAGTCTCTGAGTAAAACCGCGGACAGACAGACAGACAAACAGACGGACAGACGGACGGACTGACGGACGGACAGACGGACGGACAGACCGCTATAAGGGTTCCTTGTTTACTACGGAACCCTAAAAAGGAGTTGTGTACCGCGAAGGAAGTCGTATTTGTTGTCAAGCTGGTTAATAATTTGGGTTTTTTTTAATGAAATAAGGTGGCAAACGAGCAAACGGGTCACCTGATGGAAAGCAACTTCCGTCGCCCATGGACACTCGCAGCATCAGAAGAGCTGCAGGTGCGTTGCCGTCCTTTTAAGGGGTAATAGGGGAGGGTACGGAAGGTAATAGTGGAGGGTTCGGAAGGAAATAGGGAAGGATAGGGAAGGGAAAAGGGTAGGGGATTGGGCCTCCGGTTAACTCACTCACTCGGCGAAACACAGCGGAAGCGCTGTTTCATGCCGGTTTTCTGTGAGGACGTGGTATTTCTCCGGTCGAGCCGGCCCATTCGTGCCGAAGCATGGCTCTCCCACGTCACTTTTACTGTGGCTGTGACACGGTTTACTGTGGCGTGGGCGACACGTTCGTTCGTCGTCAAACCGCGTACAATATTAAATCTATCTAATATAGATTTAATATTGTACGTGGTTTGGTGCTAGTAGCAGTGGCGTAGTGAGATTTAGAGCGGCCCCGTAGCAAATTAAGGGGCGGCTAAAAAGCTTCATTTTTCGAATGGACATTTTCGGAGCTTTTGTGGCCGCGAGAAGTTTACTGTGCTTATTGTGATTATCCGTCAGAAAAATATAACATTCAATCTAAAATAAACAAACTTAACTTTCCAATATTAACGAACTTCAAATTCACTGTGGTCCCACGCTTTTCAACAAACAAAAATTCATAAAGTCATAAATATTAATTAACTTGTTGAATCCATTAGAATCTAGGCATAACATAATTCGTTTTGAAGTAAATATTTGAATATACAAATTGAGTTCGATGCTGGATTCTTTCGAGGTCAGTAACGATCGATTCAGGCTCATACAAAGTTACTATTTGTGTAAATCTATACATCTATACATATAAATAAAATTGGAGTGTCTGTTTGTAATATTGAAAGAACCATTTTTAACTACTGTATGCATATGAATATTTAGACGGTACTTACACCAAAATAACAATTTTTAGAATTTCTGTCTGTCTGTATGTCTGTCTGTTTGTTCCGGCTAATCTCTGAAATGGCTGGAGCGATTTTGACGGGCCTTTTTTTGGCAGATAGCTGATGTAATAAGGAGTAACTTAGGCTACTTTTAAACCGACTTAAAAAAGGAGGAGGACATATTTTTACTTTTTTTATTTTTTACCTATGTATTTTACATTAATTGTTGACGCGGACGAAGTCGCGGGGAACAGCTAGTGGAAAATATATGTATGAAGTTTGAAAAATTATAACCTCACATTGTTAAACAAGCCAATGACACAAATTACCAAGGGCCATGTCTAAGTTGAAATAAACGCAAAAACAAACATTGCAAGTTCTATTTGTAAATGAAAAGTAGGCAAGATATTAATAACATAAATACAACAACGCAGATTAACTCAACGCCAGTAATTATAGGCCTTAAACTCACTAGCTGTTAAAATTAACACTGAGTTAGAAATCATCCCTATCTTTAACTGTACATGACAGTAAACTGTACAACAGCTGTAAAACAATGAGTGTAGCATATATAATACTTACTTGCAAAGATGCTACATTAGTATAGGTTCAAATATCAGAAAGATTTATTTATAAACCCTAAAACCATTTTCCAAATATAAAACTTACCCAAATGTTTTAAACAAGACAGATATTAAATGAATAATACACGAGCCACTCCATATTGTTTTCGGGAAGACTCACTAACATTACATACATAATAACAGACGACCTATAACATATTTACATAAGCATTTCAGAATTCTAATCTCTCTAAAATTCTAGTTGAAGCCTCGTTATTTATTCAGCGTACCATTTTAAGTCCTCTTATAATTGATTTCTCAAAGTATTTTAAGTACTTATATACTCAAAAATATGACGTTAGAAACCTGAGGTTCTTATAGTAAGAGAATATGTTAGGGAATCTTAAATTTCTACTACTTATACCCACCGTCTCCTAATGATATGTGTACCTATCTTAGAATAGATACACATAGATGTGTATCTTAGAAGCCCTTAAATGGTACCTATTCTCTTAACATTTTACAAAAACTTATTTGACACCCAAGTTATGCGTAACTTGTGTGCCTTAGCCCTTAGGTAACACATAGGCTTAAGGGGAAAAGTTGTCGTAAGCACAGAAATGTATCTAGTGTCGTTACAATACTGCTAGGGACACTCGAGCGTTCGCCGCTGGTGAAAACAGGCATTAGGTCGACTTTTATAATGCCGTTTTTGCTAACTTTGTGTAAGCCGTTTCCTTTATCTATAAGAAGGTCAAGACTGGCATAAGAGAATCTTCCTAGCTTTTACTTGCCAGTTGGCATTTTCATAGTGAGGAATGCCGAATGAGGATGCTCATCGTATAATGATGAATCTTTTCAGATGAGGAGTTGGAGACACTACTGGAGCAAGTGGTCCGTGCCAGTGGCCAGGGAGTGTCGTCTTCTAAGAATGTCACTGGAGGCCCCAACTGGAGCTTCGGACAGTCCCTATTCTTCTCGTCTACCGTCGTCACCACTATAGGTAAGGCTGCATGGGGATATGCAAATATGTTATGAGGAAGTATCCTTTTTCGGAATTGTTCTGTAAGTTGTAAAGGCGTCTTAAAAACAAACTAGTTTAATTATAATGAACTTACAATAAGTTATAATACAGCTTAGAAATAAAATAAGTAATAATATAGTAATAAGTTCTAGTAGGTTAATCCAGCCTTAGATCTAAGCGGCTAGAAGCAGCAATAGCCAATACTTCAAAGCACTTATTAAAATTACAAAAAAAAAAATATAAGGAAATGCGGGAATGGATTTCGAATTTTCTTAAAAGGTGATCAAAGTCTGCCTCGAACAATTAGGTGCCACGTGCAAGATTAAAATGGATTAAAGAATAATAATACTTAAATTAAAAATATTCTTTCCAATAGCCTTTTTCCCTTCTTTCTTTCGATATAAATGGAGGACATTTATAATTTAACAGGATATAAAGGGATTTCGTAATTTAATAATAGTTAGGAGGATTTTCCGAAATTACAATCCTTCGGAATTGTTTCGACCCAAACGGGGGTTTGGGTCGAAACAATTCCGACTTGGGCTAAGAAGCTTTTCTGTTAGATCGTAATTTCGAAGACGAATGTTGTTATTGCCTAGTGCCTACAATGCTACTTACTAGCAAGTGGCTTAAGTTATACTTAATTAAATATTATTAAGTATGAGATTATAGGTAGACGAGCTAAACTTTTGTTCAATGGGGATTGTCCATTTTTTTTTAATTTTGCTCATTACAAAAACATTTCGAGGAATAAGGTCAGTGATCGTTTTTCTGTATATAAAAGAAAAAAATACCCATTAGTTACTTACTTATATTTTTGAACAAATATGTTTAACCTTAGTTTGACCTTCAATGGCGTTAAATTAGCAATAAATTCGACCAACATTATGTTTCGAACTTTTGGTAAGCTTCTCGTATCAGCTTTCACATAATGAGAACTTGCATTTGACGAACCAGCCATTATAAATAAGATTGAAAGGAAATTTAAAACATTACAGAGGTCAATTAGCCGCCGATGATGACGTCAGAGCGAAACTTTAAAAATTATTGAGAAAAAACTAGCCAATGAATTTCATAATTATTTAATTTATATTCTTAAAATACCCTATTTTAGAAAAAAAATATAAAAAGTACATGTGATTTTTTTTGGACAATGCCCATTACTCGGGAAGAACGATCGTTGCCGAACGTCTGACGAAAATTTCTATGCGCATTATCACTTTGGGATACGACAGTATATTATAAGTTTATGCTTTGGGAGCACTGTACAAACGTGGTACATGCGTGGTACATAATTAGACAATGTTTTTTTTTCAGGCTACGGGCACGTGACACCTCTCACTCGGACGGGCAAGCTGTTCTGCATGGTGTACGCGCTGCTCGGTATACCGCTGACGCTGGTGCTGCTGTCAGCGCTGGTGGAGCGTCTGCTGCAGCCGGCGACGGCGCTGCTGCGGACGTTGAACTCGGCGCTCGGACATCTGTACCGGCCGTTCACTATACGCCTGGTGCATTTGTTTATTATCGGTTAGTAAATAGGGTAAATGACTAGTACATTGGACAGTACTAGTCATTGGACAGAGCATAAAAACACAATATTTATTGCCTGTTCTTAAAGTAATAGAACGCCTGATTTTTAAGGAAAACAGATAGTTTTTATAGCAACCCTAATAAATATAGTGTTTTTGTGCTCTGTCCAATGACTAGTACTGTCCAATCACTAGTCATGTTCACCCTATAGTTGTTGACACTTCGCCAGTGGCCCGATTCTCATACCGGGAAACCCTGGTCGAAATCTCACCTTTAGGCGTTATGTAAATTAAATACTTTTAAGTGTTCCAAACCAGCTGTATTTTGCGAAATTAATTACTATTTAGGTACCTACTCAGTACTCAGTTACTCTCAACTTCATTTAATACTATCAAATCTATCATTTCATCGAGAGTGTAATAATAATAGCCTTTTATTCCATAAACAAAGGGTTACAAGAGGTCCCTAAGTTCGATGTGCCGTTTGGCAAAGGCCTCCTCCAATTCTTTCCAGTGTGTTCTGTCCCTTGCTACTCTCAACCAGAATGGTCCCGCAGTCTGTTTCAAGTCGTCTTCCCATCTCCTGACTTGACGACCCCTGCTTCTTTTGCCATCTCTTGGTTGCCAGAGAGTAACTTGCTTGCTCCATTTGTTAATGTGGTGGCGTAGCATATGTCCAGCCCATCTCCATTTTTGGATATCTATCCGGGTAAGAATGTCTGTGAGTTTTGTTCTTGTTCTTATTCTACGTTTCTGACTCTGTCTTTGATTTTTAACCCTAGCATGCTTCTTTCCATAGCACGTTGGCATTTTGATAACTTATCCCTGTGATGAAGTGTTAATGACCAAGTTTCACAGCCATAAGTAAGGACTGGTAGAATACTGGTCTCGAATGTTTTCTTTTTTATGTGGTTGCGTAGATTCTTACTTTTTACTATTTCTTTCAATGACCATTGACCAGTATTTTCTCCATCCTTGTGCTATTCACCTGTTTATTTCCTTTTCCATTTCGTCGGAAGGGGATATTATCTGTCCTAAGTAGATATATTCTTTCACATATTCAATCTTGTTTCCATTTACCACAACGTCTAATTCCCTTGAGTTTGTCATCAATTTAGTTTTATTGGCATTGATTTCCAGACCAACTCTCTACTTTTATTTGCTAGGCTCTGCATCATTTGTTCTATAGCCGCTGGATTCTCTTCGAGAAGAACCAGATCATCTGCAAATCTTAGGTGGTTTAGGCGAACTCCATTAATGATCAATCCTAAGTGGTCCCAGTTTAATTGTTCAAAGATGTACTCGAGTCCGGCGTTAAATAGCGTAGGAGAGAGAGGATCGCCTTGGCGTACGCCCTTTTCGATACGGAATGGTTCTCCTGTTGATTCTAATTTGATACAGGCCTTGGTAGATTTGTATATACTCTTTAGTATTTCTATATAGTTGCTCTGGACACCTTGTTACTCAAGGCTTCGCCATATATATTGGTGCCTAAGGCTGTCGAATGCCTTTGAGTAATCTATAAACGCCATATCATCGAGAGTTCCTACTTATAAAAATCTCTATGAAATACAGCCCATTGTTGTTACGAGGTATCTAATTCTAAGCTCGCTAAGTATAAGTATCCTACTCTCTTACTTTTCACCCCTTTAAATTTTTAACCATTTTCTTCTTTCCAGTATCAATCCTCGTAATCTTCTTCCTGGCGGTACCCGCGGCGGTGTTCACGACTCTGGAGCCGGACTGGGAATACCTGGACTCGTTCTACTACTGCTTCATCTCGCTCACCACCATCGGCCTCGGCGACTACATACCCGGGGATTCCCCCGGACAGCCCTACCGACCCGCGTACAAAGTCGCTACTACTTGTGAGTTTGTTTTTTCTTTATTTTTTTTTGTACAGTTGAACGGTTACAAGTTATTGACACTTTACGTAGTTAATGTCTTTAATACTCTTTCGTAATTTTTTTAATTATTTTATTTCAACGATTGCCGCAAGATTTGTTTTAAAACTTTTAAAAGTAGTTAGGTACTTCATTTACTTATTTTATTAATTTGAGTTGAGATACTTTTGATATGGGCTCCTCTTAGGCTCGCTACGCCACTGGCGTGTATACCTTGTTTACATTCGCTATAATTAACAAGTACCCGTTTGCTAATTTCACAATTTCGTTTCAGTCTACCTGATCATCGGACTGACATTCGTTATGCTGACTCTGACCGTGTTCTATGACATACCGCAACTGAATCTCAGCACCGTATTCTCCTCCATGAAGTTGGACGAGGACCCTGAACGGGTGCACCTGGGCAGCGGCGTGGGGCCAGGATACGGGTTGGGTGGCATCGGCGGGCTGGTGATGAGGGACGAGTTCCCCCGCGAGCAGCGCCGCTCCGTGGTCCAGGTTCGCCCCCATCATGATGACAGCCCCAGCCCCGATGACACGACGCCCGTGCACGCCAAAGACATGCGCGTGCATTAAAAAAGTTTTTTTTTAGATTATGGCACTGAAGCCAAAAGATTCGCATGTGACGTTTCGTAGCCAACTGTCACAATGATTTAATAGTCGTGTTCGTTTCGTTTTTCAATGCATATTGCGCATGCGCAAAGTTCAAAATTAGTGTGAGTGTCATGTTCTAAAATCTGAAAGAAATTATTAGTATTTTTTGAACATGACACTCAATTATGAAGTTGACAGTCAGCTGCCAAACTGCGAAAAAATGAAACGAACACGGCTATTCAAATGTGACTTCTGTAACGAAATGATTTTAGGCTCTTTTTCACAGCACAAAAAGATAGAGGGAATAATGAATCAGTAAAATTTAATAACGTGCTATGTATCTTTCTGTTTATGTACGCGTTGTTCAAGTATTTATCATTGGGGCACTTCAATATTAGTAGGTACCTAAGTATATAATATTATACCTACGAAAAGAATACTGAAATTTCGTGATGTTCTATTTTCGAAAAAGAAAAATACTTACGTCTGAAACAATGAAATTAAATATAAAGGACAAATATAAATAAAATATGTGACAATCAATATTGAGTAAGTACCTACATGACTAAAAAGTTATGGGACTGAGATTTAATACATCTTTAAATAAATCTTTAAAACACTCTATTAAATCGATATTAAAATTTAAAATATTATGTTTACTCATAAATGAAGTTTGCATTATATATTTTATAAAAAAAAATTATCTTTAAAAATTAAGTCTACTTATATTTATTTAACTTTGATTTCAATTATTGGAATGACCAATGAATGGTATTTTTACAGAATAAAATAAAATAATAATAAATTATCAGAACAAATGCATACAATATTTTGTTATATTATAAATTCTATGTAAGTATTGTAAAAAGTAAAATAAAAGTTTTATCTGTTATCAACTTATCACTTATCATTTATCACTGTTCACAGACAATGCCGCCATTTATAATAATATTGCTATACTTAAAAAAATATTTATCCTATCTAAAAATATCTATATTTTTTATAAAAATAAACAAAGGCCTATCATATAACTTTTTGCAAATGTCCAATAATTTGTTAAACTTTAAAGTACAGTCTGTCAAAATAGTCATGAAATTAAAAAGTGGCAACATCGTAGTGTCACCCCTTTTTTCTTAGATTGATTTGAAAGGGATGACACTACGATGTTGCCACTTTTTAATTTCATGACTTTTTTGACAGACTGTAAATCATAAAATCTACAATGCACAGACTTAAACTAAATTTTTTTTAAAAACGACATACATTACCGTCCTTGTGCTTTCATAAATCTATAAGCAGTTGCACTACTGTCCTTATCACAGGCACTAAAATATTTGAGGCATACTTCTAGGTAATATTAATTTATACTAAACATGTTATAATATTTATTACGTTAAACATTGTCTTGCCATGGTAGATAATAAACTTTATTACTCGAATATACCTAATATTATTTGAAAATTATACTTGATTTATTTTTATAGATTAAAAAGCATGTTTTATTTTTATAGATTAAAAAATGTTTATTGAAATGTTCTTGAAATTTATATATATTTAAAGTATTTAATAATGCATGGATGGATATTCTTTTTTTTAGTGTAAAAAAATATCCACATCTTTATTTTGTTTCATTATCTTTTTTTTCTATTTTTAATATTACAAAAATCATCATGTATGCTTAAATTATTTTTGTTACTGTCTGACCAATTGCCTTTATAATGTATACATATTTACATTTCCAGAAAATATTATATATCAGATAAGACTGACGAGACTCAACTTTTTTTAATACCGTTTTGCATATAAAATCTCGTGTGAATAGTGAATGTAGAGGCTGAGTAAATTCTACGCGGAAATTCTCTTAACAATATTTCAAAACGAGTGATCAGCAGACAGCATATCACACCGAATTTTGAACTTTTACACGCACTTTAGAACAATCTTTACGAATTTTAATAAAGATTATAAAATAAATAGAGGGTCATGTAATATCAAAATAATAACTAATGATATATTACGCATTTCTTAAAACTACATAGTTTTGAAAAGTGTGTACCATCTCATATGTTTGTAGTTTGTACATATTAGGTTAGGTACTAGCTTAGATAAATGATTGATCTCGCGCGCGCGCGAGACCAATCATTTATCTAAGGGTACTAGATACATTTTTACGCTCTGTCTAGTGTCGTTATGGGTTTGTATACCTTATCATTAGTAAAACTAAAATGTAAACTTTTTGTTATTTTGTTTTTTTCTTTATATTAGGTATACTTACAAGTTGTTGTACTTACTTACAAATTAGTTAATTTATTAAAAAAAATTTTGAGTTATTTTGTCAAAAAATAACTCAACACGAAATCTTCTAAAAAACTATTAACATAATAACCCAAGAGCCAGCGATAGGCAGACTTTCGTCATTTTTTAAGCTAAAAATTTTCCTTTATATGAGCCCTATAGAGGTAAGAACGACCAGACACTATGGAGTTTCGGTCGCTATTACTTTAGAAGGTTTCCAGTTCTGCAGGTCTACCTTACGTTCAATAAAGTTTAAAGATCAATAATTTTATCTTATTTTCTTGCGATATCTGTAAGAATCTCATATTCTACTACCAAATTTTTGTGACAATTGCTTCCTATTTCCAGACATCGCAAAATTTTAGATTATATTTGACTTTGAGGTGGACTGGCAGGTTCTTAAAATAATTATTTAGCGATCTGCTAATCGCGCAGGAACCGTACATTTTTCCGGGATAAAAAGTATCTATGTCCTTTCCCGGGACTCAAAGTATCTCCATGACAAATTTCAGCAAAATCGGTTCAGCGGTTTGAGTGTGAAGAGGTAACAGACAGACAGACAAGCAGAGAGACACACTTTCGCATTTATAATAATAAATATATAATAAGGATAGTTAGTATATTAGTATGGAAGTATGGATTTTTGAGCTTAAAACATAATATATTAAGTATATTTATATCTTTGTTACTACTCCCTACACTAAGATTTACAGGCCCTTGTATCAAAAGTAGAAGTTTTTTATAGTTTGTTACTATTTACAAATTAGATTGCTATTTAGAAATTATCTAATTAACTTTTAAATGATGAGAATAATATATTATGTAGCTTGTAGAAGAAATATTACATACCTTTATTGGAAAAATCCATTTAAAATTATATTAGATTGTATAATAAAACGAATAAATTTTTTTATTATTTTAGTGTAGTACTCAATTAGTAATTACCAAAATACACGTACGTATGCAGTTTATAGAGATTTTTAACGCTAAAAAAAGGAATAATATTATGTAACTACGCTGCATATATATAATACTAGCTGTTGCCCGCGACTTCGTCCGCGTCAGCAAAATGTGATAACGAAGATATTAAAAAAGACAGAATTTTTCCGAACAAAATATATAAAAAAATAAAATATTATATTCTCCTCCTTTGTTGCAAGTCAGTTAAAAAGTAGCCTAAGTTACTCCTTATTAAATCAGCTGTCTGCTAAAAAAGTCTCGTCAAAATCGCCCCAGCCGTTTCAGAGATTAGCCGGAACAAACAGACCGACATACAGACAGACAAAAATTGTAAAAAATGCTATTTTGGTATATGTATCGTAAGAACATTCATATGCATGTAGTAAGCAACGGTTCTTTCAATATTACAAACATACACTTCAATTTTATTTATACTTATGTATAGATTTATGTAACTGTTCAAGTAGCCTTTTCTTTTTATTTCATAATTATTATTATTATTATTATGATAAAAATATTGATGTAGGTATCTATCCTAACTTACTTTCCAAATAAATATATTTGTGTAGAATTTATTTACCTAAGTATAATAAATTGATGTTGTATAGAAATAGATATCAGTGAATGGTCAAAACCAATTTAGAATTTTCGGCGAATAACAAAACATGTAATAATAAAATAAATGTTTCTAAAACTTTATTGTTTTGTATTGATTTTTCTAAGAATACCCAAAAAATATAATCTAGATCCCGTATCTACATTCAACATTTATTTGCACAGAAACAACGAACAGAATCGAAGGCAGATTTTCGAATTATAACGCATGATTCAGACGTTGTGTCAAAAACCTAATCTACCACAAACCAAGGGAAACACTTTTAAGCTGGCAATACTTAAAAGGATGCAGTAAGCCAAACAATATGGCTCATTTTCATTGGTCGTTAACTCGTTCGTTATACAGCATGCGGGCAGTCCCCGCAGCCGAGATAACGACCAATGAAAGTTACAAGTCGATACGTGTTCGTTACACCGCCTGCGGGCATTGCCCGCATGCTTTATACCGACCGTGATATCGACCAATGAAATTCATCGGTCGATATACAGCTTGCGGGACGCGAGTTGCCACGTTTCCGACAGTTCCCAATGGCCGCCATACTACTGGCCATACAACGCGAAGAGCCGAAATTTCGCTGCGTAATTTTCGTTGCGGAACGCGCGCGTAAGTGAGTATTTAAAATTCTCAGATGTAATGTGTGCGTTAACGATTTGGAGTTAAGGTTTGATTTGCTATGTTCGGTTTTGATAATTCCGTCGCGTATCTAAGTGTGTTGCTTTACAAAACATTACCGCCGAATCGCTGCCGAACTTTACGCTCGACTCGGCTCGACGGAAATTCGGCTGGCGACGGAATTTCGGCATCGTGTGTCGTCTGTCGCGTTACATCCGTATTTTGTATGGGTTTGATACGTGGCGTAAACGCGGCGGAATTTACGTCGGCGTAATTCAGCCTAGTGTGCTTAGACACATACTGTAACAAATGATTTTATGTCTTGTACCTTGAAATCAGGTTGTTGTTCCATGGCAAGAACGTCTGTAACTGGCGACGAACACAGACGTTCTCCCCAGCCCTGCGGGCCCTATCGACTAATGAAAACGGTTCCCCGAATGCGGGCCCTGTGGCACGCGTTCCAGAAATCTCCCGCTCCCCGCATGCGGGCCCTATCGACTAATGAAAACTGAAAACGGTTCCCCGAATGCGGGCCCTGTGGCATGCGTTTCAGAAATCTCCCGCACCCCGCATGCGGGCCCTATCGACCAATGAAAATGAGCCATTAGGCAGTAGCACAGACTACTTTAGGGATACTACGTACGGCAGTAGGCTGTAGGATTCTGTAGCTCTACCATGAGTTTAAAACTAAGTATATAGTTCGGTTACCGAATAACTCAAAAGAGGGTATAGAGTGCGCGAGCGGGAACCTAAGCGATTTCTGCTGGAACTTATTCAGGGTGATCAGAGACAAAACATACTAAAAGTCCTGACGTCAGGACTACCTTTGTCGCCCTCCCCTTCCTCCGGCTCACCAGGAGGTGAGGGGAGGGCGACAAAGGTCAACATTTTTGGTTTTTTGTCAATAACTAAAAAACTATGCGTTGTAGCAAAAAATATTTTATGACGACATTATAGCTTATTAAATTTTCTATAAATTATATTCTATATACTTTTTCCAAATTCTCATCCGTTTTCGAACTAAACGCTCAGGAAAAGTGAGAATTAAGAAAAGCTTTATTTTTTAATATTCCTTTCTATTTCTGTTTGAATAATAGCTTTATCGCTACTGTGCTTTGTTCAGTGAGCGAGAGGGCCTCACTCACCGAACCCTACATTCCTCATCCCCTCATTCCCTCAACCATCGCCTCATCTCACCCCTTAAAGTGGCAACGCACCTGTAGCACCCCTGGTGCTGCAGACGTCGCATAGGCATTATGGTAACCATTTTACATCAGGTAGACCAAACTTTTGTTTGCCAGCTTAGTTATTTGTATAAAAAACATCATGAATCATCGGGAATGAGCTGACCCCTCAAGAGTGAGGGTGGAAAAATGAAGGTAATATCTTGACGCCAAGAACAATATCTACTGAGAACAATATTTTGTCGCTGCAAACAGAATTAGAAAGGAGTACCTACATATTGAAAATAAAGTTTTTTTTTAATTTTTACTTTTCCTGAGCGTGTAGTTCGAAAACGGATGAAAATTGGAAAAAATTGTATAGAATCTAATTAATAGAGAATTTAATAAGCTTTAATTTCGTCACAGAATATTTTTTGCTACAATGCATATTTTTTTAGTTATTGACGAAAAACCAAAAATGTAGACCTTTGTCGCCCTCCCCTCTCTCCAGCTCACCTCCTAGACGTCAGGACTTTTAGTATATGTTTTGTCCTTAACCACCCTGAATAAGTTTCTGCAGAAATTGCTTAGGTTCCCGCTCACGCATTCTACAACTACTTTGTTGACTGAGCTAATTAGTATTTATCGATACTCGATACCGACTACGTAAATATTATTAGTAAGGCGATCCGCAAGTGACCGCTAAAATTTGCCATACTAAATATTTACGTAGTCGGTATCGATTATCGATAAAAACTATAGCTTTAAACTCATTCGGTCAATATTGTGCGTTATTTAGTGTGTTGCTATAAACTTGTACTTTTTTCGAAGTTTTTTACTGGATTTCACGAATGTAAGTAGTGTTTTGTATTAATTTTTAATGAGTTCAATTAAATACTCAAAATCATTGTTTATTAAAACGCAGCTGAAATATATTTTTGGCAAGGTAAGACTAATCTTAGCAGGAAAATTTGGAGACAATTGTTATTTTCTCGTCTTTTAACTTGATACTGACAGCGATGAATAACCATGGCTATATACTTATATATTATGCCGTAGCACTTAATATTGCCAAAAAAATCTAGTCTCAGTTATTCTCTTCAGCCGTGTTCGTTTCATTTTTTCGCAGTTTGGCAGCTGACTGTCAACTTCATAATGGAGTATCATGTTCTAACAATTTCTGTCAGATAACATGACACTCACACTGACACTAATTTTTAACTTTGCGCATGCGCAATGTACATTGAAAAACGAAACGAACACAACTTTTGGTTTCGGATTCATTCCCACGACGGAAAGTTTGTGAATCGCTGTGTATCCGACAGAATATGAGAACGATCCGCGTGAGAACTTTCCGACGATCGTGAATCGGGGGCTTGTCTCGACTCTCGATTCTCGAGTCTTGACTCATCTTGAGACGTTCTTGATTTTGATTCCTGACTCATTAACTGCAATGACAATAATTTATTTAAACTTCCAGTTAAGGGCTCCATCCCACCGTGGTGCACGGAGAGGCTACGCACGTGCGTCAAGCTTCGCTTTGTAAGAAAATATATTATGTGACTGTGTCCACTGCAACCCACGGACACGCTACGCACGAATTGACTCACGTAACTTGCTCGAATATGGTGCACACGTAGCTCAACGCTGGCCACGCTACGCATGCTATTATAGATCAGCTAACTAAAGCTGGCACGTATCGTATAATCTGCGTACGATAACAATATGCTAATTGCTATCGTACATCGTACGTACGCTCAAAATTGTCGTATGTGTACGATAATTATTATCATACGGTTCCGAATTCCGAACCCTGGCCGCGCGCCGAGCCGCGCCGATCACACGTTGCCGACTTGTAACATCACGCTGTATTTATATTAAACAGTACCTAGCATAAGAAAAACAATAACTGTCCCATCACGCTCATAAGACCCCGCGCGAGAATGCAGTACGACGCGACGTCACGCACAAGCGCAATGTTTAAATGTGTTGATCGTGCCAGCTCTTGTTAACTGACCTTTATGCACGGGATACACGGAAGCGTGTACATAGGCAGTGGAAACCCACGTAGTCAAAGAAATAAATCCGTGCACATCCACGCGTGCGCGTGGCTGTGCACAGCGTGTGCCGCGGTGGAATGGAGCCTCTTTAAATCAGCTATCCCCATCCCGCGGCCCGTGAGCCGCATGTGGCCCGCAGGGCTTTATCTGTGGCCCGCGTGCTGTTAAACCATTTAAAAATTTACACCCAACGGCAAAATAATGTAATGTCGTTGTTGAAAGTCGTAAATTTTTTTCCACTTTTAAATCGTTAATTTTGAAAAAAGCTATTTTTTCACCCTAAAAAATGTTTGTTGCGGCCCGCGACACCAATACCAAAACATGTTTGTGGCCCGTATGAAAAAAGGTTGGGGACCACTGCTTTAAATGATAATACAAAAATTATGCTAAAACTAGCTGTTGCCCGCGACTTCGTCAGCGTGGACTTCAGTTTATAGCGCGCGGTGTCAATAAAATTGGTGTCAAAAGCTCTTTAAAACCCTGGTACCCCTTAAATCAGAATACCCAAAACAGCCGTGTAGTGTGCACATAATATGATTTTTTTTTTAATAAACTTTTTTATACCTTTTAAAGCTTATTTAGCGTTACACAACTTAACTGCATAATGCATTACACAACTTTAGCTTTGCCCAATAGCCAATACCCATAGTCCATAAACTATTTAGTATTTATTATAGGTACGTGAGTTTTTTAATAACATGTATAACAATCGAAAGAATCGAAATATTAACTCAACATGGTACCACCTCTTATAGAAATACATATGAGCAAGCGATAGCGCGATCTAGGCGACTCTTGGCGCCATCTGTTCCAGTTTTTGGAACTAACTTAATTTGAACAAATTTACGCATAAACACCCCCTTACAACCCCTTTTTCCAGTAAGAAGTAGCCTATGTCCTTTCTCAGGCTTTAGACTATCTGTGTACAAAATTTCATTACAATCGGTTCAGTAGTTTTGGCGCTGTTGTTTTTGAATTTGATATCTAATCTAAGTTGGTAGGTGAGTTCTTAGTTAATACTTAATAACGTGTATAACAATCGAAAGAATCGAAAACCCTAATTTAACATGGTATCACCTCTTATAGAAATACGCATGAGCAAGCAATAGCGCGATCTAGGGGACTCTTGGCGCCATCTATTTTGAGTTTTTGGAACTAACTTAATTTGACCAAATTTACGCATTTTCACCCCCTTACAACCCCCTTTTCCAGTTAAAAAGTAGCCTATGTCCTTTCTCAGGCTTTAGACTATATGTGTACAAAATTTCATTACAATCGGTTCAGTAGTTTTGGCGTGAAAGCGAGACAGACAGATAGACAGAGATACTTTCGCATTTATAATATTAGTATGGATTATTTTCCCGCCTTTCACCCATAATGGCATTAGGTACTTACCGGCTACCGCACTGGTTCGGTTAGCGCCATAAAGTTAATATTACCTATCGGAATAGGTAATATTAACTTTATGGTTTGCGCTACCCGCTAGGAGTAGGGGCTAGGGTTAGCACTTATACAGGGTGCAATTAAACCTTCCTGCCAAATTTTTTCCAGGGCTTAGTTATCACTAGGAGAGTCCATTTAACCAAAAAAAATTGGGTGTTATTTTTTTCCAATGACATATTTTATCCTATTTAAAATCGTTGCAGAACGGTCACTGTCGTGTCCATTAATTGTAGTGTTTTTTAGGGTAACTTTCGGAAGCTATTTCTCAACATTTTAGTACTGAGTGATTATAAAAGAAAAAATACGTGTATTTTTATTTTTAACAAGGATCAATATATCAAAAGGCAGGAAGGTTTTTAATGTATATATGAAATGTGTGCGTTAACGCTTTAGAGTTAAGGTTGGATTTGCTATGTTCAGTTTTGATACTTTTTTTCGATGCGCTTTGACTCTGCACTAAATATATAAATTGACCCATAGACGCAGCTGCGGATGACGTCATCGGCATAAATTCCGGTCTCCATTCCAACCATTCCAACCATTTCGGTTAGATATTCGTTATCGTGCACAAGTGTAGGAAAGTGATGCAATAGGTATAGAAACGTATTATTTTGTGTTCCCTCCAAAACTCCATCGAAATTTTCAGTAAAGCGTCTACTGGATCGACCGACTTGACTTCTTGACTGAATTGACTTTACCTGACGATTTAGAAAAACGATGATGAAATTTGAAAATTGATATTAATATTATTGGAATGTTGTTTTCCCGCCATAATATATACTCGACACTCGTGGCCATGGTTATATAGCCGAAGTGCCATAATAAGAAAAAAAAGAAAGAAGATAAAGAAGATAAAACTTCTGCATATTATTTTTGGTTAGAATATTATATAAAATATTGTAAAAATCAAGTAAAAATATAAAATTTACGAGAAAAACTTTTAAGAAATCATTATTTTTAAGTAGAGAAGGTCATATTTGTTAACATCAGGTACTTTATAAGTATTTTTACAATGGATAACCTCCCAGTATCGGCATTTGCTATGTATAGCGCCAATAAAAAGAAAACTAAAAATAATAAAAAGAAAAATAAAGCAAATATGAAATCGTTGTCGCCCAAAGTGTTAGTCAAAAATTTGAAAGACGATGTTTTAAAAGAAATGGGTGCAAAACTGAACAAGAAACAAAAACATACCAAGGAACCGAAAAATATAACTAAGAAAAAATTACACAAGAAAAAAAAATCGAAGCGAAACAAGCTAGCTAGTCCTAAGAAAGTTGCGAGCGATACCGAGGATGACGACTACGAGGATATACCACGTCTAGTGCCAGCACCTGCTGCCGCGCTGTCCGATGACGGCGACGACAGCGTCAGCAGCTGCTCTCACTCCAGCGGGGGCATAGAGTTCACTCCCGTCATGACAGACAGCTGCGAAGAAGGCCTGAAAGTATTCAAGTGGATGGTTGCGCCTTTCGACCCAGATGAGTTCCTAACTGAGGTATGGGAGAAGAAGCCCCTACACATCGCCAGAAAAAAGTCAAACTACTACAAAGATATTATATCCACTCCAGACATAGATAATATGTTAAGGACTGAGAACATTCAATTCACAAAAAACATTGACATAACGTCGTATAAGGATGAACAAAGGGAAACGCATAACCCGGAAGGAAGGGCACATCCACACTTAGTCTGGGACTACTACTTGAATGGATGTAGCGTGAGGTTACTAAACCCTCAGACGTATATTCCTAAACTTCATCTCCTTAATGCTACACTGCAGGAGTTCTTTCATTCGTTCGTTGGTGCCAACGCCTATTTAACCCCACCTGACAGTCAAGGTTTTGCACCTCATTACGATGATATTGAAGCCTTCATATTACAGGCGGAAGGTAAAAAGAAGTGGCGTATTTATAAACCTAGAGATGACAGCGAGATCTTGCCCCGAGAGTCCTCCAAAAACTTTAGTCAAGAAGAAATTGGTGAACCTATAATGGAGATAGTTCTGGAAGCTGGTGATTTACTTTACTTCCCCAGGGGCTACATTCATCAGGGTGTCACAATAGACGGTGAACATTCTCTTCATGTTACAGTTAGCATGTATCAGAAACAGTCATGGGCAGATTTGTTTGAGAAGATGCTACCGGCTGCGCTGCAAATAGCCATCAATGAAAACATTGACTTTAGAAAAGGTTTACCCTTAGATTTAAGTGTACATTTTGGTCTTATACATTCAGATGTGAACACACCACGCAAATTTGAGATAACAGACATTGTACACAAATTGTTTGACAAGATCAAGAGTTGTTTACCAATCGATGAGGCTGCTGACCAAGTTTGCAAGAAGTTCCAACAGGATGCCCTCCCTCCAGTGCTGAGTGACTTGGAGAAGGCGGTAACAGTTTATGGAGACACTGATGTTATGGTAGAAAACGGACAAGTAATTAACAGAGTTGAACTGTCCCTAGATACAAACATCAGGCTGCTACGTAAGAACATAATTCGTATGGTATCAGAAGACCAAATACGGATTTACTATCATGCTGAAAACTCACTCGAATATCATGGCAGTGAGCTGCCATTCTTAGAGATTTCTGAAGATTTGGCTCCCGCTATAGAGACTTTGATAACGACATATCCAAATTATGTTTCAATTGAGAATTTGGATATTGCAGAAGACACGGACAAACTAACCATTGCAGATGCCTTGTGGAGCAGAGGCCTGATAATGACAGAATATCCCCTGTTTAATATTGATGATGATTAAACTTTTTTTGTATTATACTTTTTTTCCTCAGATTAAACCTACAGATAAAATTATATCAACATGTTCTTAACCCATCAACTCCCAAAACGCGGCACCCGGGTTCTGCATAACAATTGAAAATCTATTGTGTCTGCAATTCCCACGATCAAGGTAGATGGTAGTAATACTAATATCAGTTTAGTAATTATTGTGTCAGAATATCTAACATTCACACATACAAAAAATATTCAGTTTATGATTAAAAAATTCAATATTATGAAAAAAAGTAGTGAAGATTGAAATAATAAGGAATAGTTTGTGAAATAAGATGGTAACTCAAACTTGAACCTATGGCCTTATTGAGTTACTGAAAATAAAAAGTGTAATAAAATTTTCAACATTTATTATCAAAACATAATAAATTGAGCACCTTATTCCCTCCTGCTCAAGTAATATAAAACTACTAAAGCTATTTTACAGTAAAGGGACATTGGCTTGTGAAACATGAGAGTGTGTGACTTACTATTTTTAACATAGTAATTTAATATATGGTTTGAGTATGGCATATTCTACAGAACTTAATCTATATGGTTGATTTTCCTGTCACGCTGACTGCGCGCGCACCGTCGGCGCTGATGGCCCGAGATGAATGAAATTGTAGAAAGCGTTTTTTAATAACGCGTAGCGGTCTGCGCTTATATTTCATACATTTCGGTATCGGCGCCGACGGTCAGCGTGACAGGAAAATCTGCCTGAAGGGAGTTACAGTTATTCAACTTTTATATTCTTAATACCTTATGAAAAAAAAGTAAAATTCTATGTTTCATTAGAATAATGGCAGATTATACAAATAATTTTATTAAGCTTAGCTTAGCTGGCTTATCTGACTATAAGTACATTACTACTGGACATTAATGAATTTTATTTCCCTCTAGCAATATCTGATACATAAAAGTCTACTTGATAATAAAAACAAAATATGCAATAATTAATTACTTTAAATGGACTTTTTTAAGAACAGCTCAGGCATTATTCCAAGATTCCAATAGATTTCCAAGAATCCACAATCGAAGGATTAATTTCAATGGTAGCTGCTTCTATAACGACACCCAAAATAAAATGTATAAATAACCTAATCATATGTTTTGCTTTAGCGGAAATTATTTGTTTATTTATTTATTGCAAGACCTTTTTGTATTAAGCAGCGAGAAGTCATTATATTTTTACGAATGATTCACACCAACATAGATATTGATAATATTGTTAACTTCAGAGCTGTTTGTTAAGTCTTATATGCTATTTTTTATTATTATTGTATTAATATCTGACGTGAGTTTTGCAGGTAACCTCCTACATAAGTTTAAGCTGCAATTTCACTCTGACGCTGGGCTTCCATATTGGCTTTAGATGCACATTTGTATTTCTTCTTCACCTCGTTGTTTAGTCCTTCCCGATTCCTTGCTATTTCTATCGCATAGAACTGTACTCTGGGCACTAATATTGTGTTCTGTTCTGAGTAATCTCCCGTGGTGTCTGCTCTTAGCAAAGTTCCGAAGCTGTAGTCCTCGACAATGTTTTTGAACTTCTCACAGTACATACGCCATTTCACTTTATTGACACTGTTCTTGATTTCATTTTCCTTGATTAGGGAAACATTAAGATCAGGGAAATCTTGTTTAAAGTGTGTGTAGATTAGATCATCGTGAGGAGTCAGTCGGAGCCATCTTGTGTCTACAGAGCATAGTACCTGAAATTATTATAAAATTTATATGATTAGCAATTAGTGATGATGGGCATTTAACCTACAAACTTTAATTACTTAACACTTTTTTTAGTATTTTCCATTAACACCTCCATTGTGGGTATCGCAGACACAATAGATTTTCAATTGTTATGCGGCAATGATGGGTTAAAACCGCGCAAGTAGGGTTCTTAATAATATGTTACAACTTGTTAGAATGACATATGCTAGGTAAATAAAAGGTAAGGAATGTAATTTTGTAGTGAAACTGCTCACGTTAAAGTAAATGTCGCTATGTTCCATGGCCCTAGCCGCCCACAAATGTTCCAGAGTCTCATCGTTGCCGAATTCTTCAGCCGGCCTCGTCAAAACATCCTGTAATACATAAAATTATAGTATCGCACACTGTTTTATATAAGATTGTACTATAACTGTATGTACTTGCCATGGCTCGATTTGTGTACGCTCCAAAGATTGCTTTACTCACTAAACGTGCAGCACGCTAAAAGAAGTTTAAAGGAAGAAATCAGAATAACACTGTTTGAAATATTGGAATCAATTCATTGAGGGTGCACAATGCTCAAAATTTATTGAACTGTCAGTTCACATTCAAATTTAAAATGTCAAAATCGTGCTCGTATCCTAATCACAGTACTGCTCGGTGATATCTGACGTCTCCGTAGCCAATGAAATCTCGTCAAATACTACTGATCGTATTGTCCAGTATACTAGTACGATATAGAAACACTCAAAATTTTGTCTATAGACAAGAGACCATAAATATACCTATAGTCTGTCAAGAAAGTGAAGAGTCGGACTCGCGCACGAAGGGTTCCGTACCGTTATAGAGGAAAAATAGGCCAAAAATTGTGTTTTTGTATGGGAGCCCCCCTTAAATTTTTATTATTCTTTAATATTATAATTAAATATTAAAGTACACATATAATAAAGGATTTTGTGAAAAATTTAAGTAACTACCTGTTGCCATTATTGATATAGAGCAAAAAAGGTCGAAAAAAATCACGTTTGTTGTATGGGAGCCCCCCTTAAATATTTATTTTATTTTTAGTATTTGTTGTTATAGCGGCAACAGAAATACACATTCTGTCCAAATTTCAGTATTTTTAGTATTTCCCATACAAGAAAAGTGATTTGCAATTTTTTGCTCGATATCAATGATGGCAACAGGTAGACACCTGAAATATTCACAAAATACTCTATTTTATTTATTCTTTAATAATTTATATTAATTTTTTTATAAAAGAAATAAATAAGGGGGGCTCCCATACAAAAAGTACAATTTTTTACCTATTTTTGGTCTTAAATGGTACGGAACCCTTCGTGCGCGAGTCCTACTCGTACTCGGCCGATTTTTGACAGTAAAGAGGCCCATTCACGGCAGGACTGCACGGAAGTCCTGCGGCCTGCCGTGAATGGGCCTCTTAATTCTCCTTTACGAGCAGCGCCCCCGCTCACGTTCATTTAAAGCCTTGTCGCACCTATATACTTCGTTAATCGATTATTGATATTATATTATCATGATTCATGAAATGCAGGAATGTTAGGTGAATTTTGGGTACCGCCACAATATAAACACAGAGTACTATTATAATAATACTGGCGTAAATAGAAATAATATTTTTATGCAATGATTTTATGCACTATCGTAGTATCCCCACAGTAGTGGGGATACTACGATAGTACGTAGTTCTAATGTATTTTGAAAATTTCATTAGAATTAAGTTTTCATTTCTATCAAAACAAGCTCTAAACTTCAAAGTCGAAGCTTTATGTCGGCTGTACACTCTCGCCGAGAGCTCTCGGGCGAGAGTCTCGTGCGAGAGCCCCTTGCCCGAGTGCGATCATGTACATTCTCGCTTAGTTCAATTGCAGTTATGAACTCAGAGAAGACGGACCATTATTTTTCTCTATGCATCGAAAGATATCATTGTAATCCAAAGATCTATAATCATATTTAATTTTATTTCTCACAGATAATGACTGATATTGACGTTTATTATTGTTATTTTTCTGTTCTGCACTGTCTAGCGGCGCGACTAGTAGTGAAAAACGCGAGAGTCTACAGTAATGCGCTCGCTTTCCTCGCGAGACCCTTTGTCTCGGGCGCAAATACCGACACCGGACCGAGAGGGTCCGAGACAGGCGAGACGAGGCGAGCGCACCCATTTACACTCTCGCACTCGGGCCGCCTCGCTGTGTCTCGGCGAGAGTGTACAGCCGACATTATATTATCAACTTCGTTAATTATTCTCTCTACGCTTATTATCCATGTAAAAACTAGCAAATTGGTAAGGTTTCCTTTGTTTTTAAACGATTTTACGTCTAATTATCTAATAATACACTGAAAGTTGTAACAATATTATAATAAATAATATTATATATATAGATATAAATTATAAATATAGGCTGTATGTCGAAAACCTCTTGCAGAATATAATTTCTTCCGGCATTATTTTTCTCTTGTTTTCTATTGGTCGTTATGAGAAAGAGGGTGGCGCATGCGCGTTGGGCCGACGCCATCACAGAACTACTGTGCATAATACTTGTTGAAATAATCATTAGAAGTATTTTTTAGTTTTACATAAAATTAAACAGAAAGTGTTAGTATGTTTGTGTGCATTTCTATTTTGTGTTCAAATTGAACGTGCTGAGTGTAATGAACTTTACCGTGTCATGGTATTTATGACAGTAGATTAAAAATCGGAAGTTTTCAAGCAACGCATATTTACGGCGATCACTGCCGCCTTTCTGTAATTTCGTTTGTGGGCATTCGAAATTGTGGGTATATATTATCTTCATTTGTATCCCTTAACAATGTTTTTAAAGGAACGCCGAAGCAAACAAATATACAAACTCAGAAAGTCAAGCAAGTTTAGTGATCGTTGATACGCGCGCACGTAATATACCTATGTCCGACTGAGTTATATATTATGAGTTATTGTTTTGGGTCAAAGACATTTCGGTGCGTTTACTTCGAGTAGCGCCAGTGTAAAGTCGCATTTTATGTTTCAGCTCGTTGGCGCGCTCCATACGAATGTTAATGTACTATGAACTCTACATTAAAGCCCGTGCTATCCCAGTCGGGAGTACCTCAAGCTGGTAATCAGACGAGTCCCGCCAAAGCGAACGTGGCCACCGCGAACCATGCAGTAGCGCTCCCGCAGGGCGCCCTCAACTCCATCAACCACAGTGCTAATAACTTAGTGGGACAGAACCTCTCGCACCAGGCCAATACGCCGCCGGTGCCACCCCACGCGGCGCCGTCGATGGCCCCCGTCACCGCCAACATGGCCCAGATGGCTGCCAACATGAGTCACCATGGGAACCTGTCCCTGGCCACGCAGAACGCGGTAGTGGTCACCAATAACGCAGCGAGTCCCACCAAGAGCGCCACCACCAGTGCACCACTCAGTTTGGTGCAGGATAAACCGAATACCCCTCCCCAGCCTCTGGCCCTGACGAGGTCACCCGAGAAGAAGGAACCCGACTCCACGGGTCAATCCAATGGCGTGGAATCTCCGACCCCGGTTACGAGCGAACCGGCGCCACTTAAACCGGTGAATCCTGAGATTCAGTCCGACAAGCAGGATATTGCTAAAACATCACCGAGCACGCCAAAGCCACCAGAAAACTCTGCAGCTCCGAAGCCTGAGAATTCCACCACAATGACTCAGCCCGAGAGTCCAGTACAGCCCAAAGTTGCAACAGCAAATGATTCTGTTAAACCTGCCAAACCATCGGAGCTTAAGGCTACTCCTGCTGCAGATGTAGCACCGATAGCGGATGATAAACCATTGGTTGAGTCTGCAAATGAGAACCAGAATGCGGACAAACCTGCACAACCAGAAAGTTCGTCGACTCCCAGCTCAACGGAAGCAAAGAAGGAAGAAAACATTGAAAAACCTCCTGAGCCGGTTGAGGAAAAAAAGGAGGAGGCGGAACCTAAAACTGAGAATCCTGCTCAAGACACTCCTAAAGAAGCACCTGAGAGTAAAAGCGAAAAGCCTGAAACAAAAATTGCCACAAAGGCGGAAGTCAAGAGCACAGCTAAATCAAACTTAAAGTTGGCAACGGTGACCCCGCCCTTGAGGAAAAGGAAACATTTGTCCGACAAAACTGATGGAGTTACACCAGCCAAGAAAACCCCTGAAGTGGAAACTCCGAGTCGAACTAAGAGGAATCGTACCCAGGTATGTTAGGTTTTTCTTTTGTTTGAGCTGTAAAATGTTTTGCACTTTTTTATTTCACTTCCATTGTCACAAGTGTACACTAAAATTATGATAGAGAATTTAGAAAAATTATATATAGTTATTCCTAACAATGTGCAAACCCAAGTATTGTACTTAAGTAGCTGCTATATTAAAACTATGATGTCATCCACCAGTATATTATAGAATATAGATATCAAGTTGTGTATATTTATATAATAGTCAAGTACTAGTAACAAAGCACAACCATTTCAGAGGCTTGTTTCAATCAAATCACTTCATTTGTAGAGGACCTCATTTTTAATGCCTTGCTACCTAAACCACTCATCATATATTTTAGTCATTAACTATTAGGATTTCTTTATCTACTTTTTCTGTCTACTCTTTGCCTTCTCCCTATTTTCCGTTTTTTTTTGTCTGAAAATGACAAAATATTTTAAAGATGAAATTTAAATATATTATATTCAAATACACCTAACATTAGTTATTACAGTCCAAGTAAAATCTAGTTGGACTAGGTAACATTTTAATTATCAACACATATAGTGCGTCAAGAAAGTGAAGAAATTAAAAAGTGGCAACATCATAGTGTCATCCTTTTTTTCTTAGATTGATTTGAAAGGGATGACACCACGATGTTGCCACTTTTTAATTTCTTCACTTTCTTGACGCACTGTAAACCATATTATGAGCATACAAGTGTTTTTGCCTGTGCAAAGAAGTACATAAAAAAGTGATTGACTTCAAATCTTCAAAAAATATTTTTGACAAATTCAAATATAGAATTGTCACTTAATTATTGCTCTTTATAAAAAGGAATCAGATACCTAATAACTTTTTAAAAATATGGAAGAAAATGGTTTCATTAATCTTGGTAAAGTTACAAGTTTAGACAGAGATGCAAAGACCCAAGAAGAAAAAGTAGATAAAACGAAATTTGAAAAAACTTCTACAGATAATATTACAAGTACAAGTAAACTAAATTGTGTAAATCCAAATGATATTTTGAACCACTTTGCTAATGATGCTAATTTAGATATGGACATTGATGATATAGCTGGCACACTAGACACATCTTTAGAGTTCAGAAAGAGCTTAGATATATCAGATGTTATAAAATTCGATATGTGCTATCAACATGATGACCAAATAACAAACAGTGGTCAAAGTGATAAGAAACAGAGCCGTAGAAAGAGACATGTATATTCTAAATTGAGGAGGAAGAGGTTGAGTTCTGAAGACCGGGAAGCGGCTACTGTGGGTGACTACTATAGGTCCAATGATGCTGTCGAGCTCAAGTCTTCCCAAATAAGTCTCTCTGGACGTATTCGATCGAGGGTATTTTATTGCTTTAACTTCAAGGTTTTCCGTAACTAAGGCAACAAAAGACATTGTTCATTGCATAAAAGAACTCAAAATCCAGCTTTATTCACTACATAAGCAGATTTATTTTACTAGAAGCTCACGTAGTTACTAAAGATAATAATTTTGTTTCGCTCTCTTAAAACTGCAGTGCAGTAAAAGTGTAGTTTTTTAATCCTAACGTATCATTTGTTTGATACATCAAAAGTCAAAACATTTAAGAGTAGGGGTCAAAAATAATAAAAGTAAAACCACATGAAACCCACAAGAACTTAGCTAGTAAAACTCAAGTCTAGACTCCAAAACATCTACATATAAGTAGGTTGTTAAAATTTTCTATGTAAAATATTTCCTTGAAAAGCATAGCCTACTGGATTACACTAACTGACAAGGTAAAATCGTCTTTATGCTTTTTTCATAAGGTTCATTTTACGTTGACGTGTCGCGTGATTACCGCTACTGGGAATGCGTAAGAATTCGTCGGCATGTAACCAGTTTATCCGATTTGTGGATGGTTAGACTGTGGGACCATCTGATCATTTTAGTTTTACGGAAACGAGCGGTACCTAGACAGCTTGTACCATTGAGGAAATAGACTTCTAGGCAGTTGACAGACCAGCGTCATTTGGTCGGATCATGTCAATGCAATGTTAATTCTGACGTAACGCGACCAAATTATGTAGGTACGCCATCTGTCTATGAATCAACTTCTCTGATAGTACAAGTGGGTTAGGTTAGGACTTGCGATATCACTCGTTTTTTTCGTCCTTTAGCTCCTTATGGCGATATGTAAACGAGAAATTGCGCCAAAAACTTCGATTAGATAAGAGTTAATATCAGGGATGTTGCGAATATCCACATCCGCATCGGTAAATGCGAAGCATCCGCATAGATTTGGACATCCGCATCTGCATCCGCATCCGCATTAAATCAATGCGAATTTTTATGCGGATGCGAATGTCATACGAGTTGCGACAAGAAAAAAGCGGCGGGTTCTGTGAAAGGCGCGTGCCGTTTGAGCGTGACAAATGACCAATGGGAGCGAAAAAGCCGGCCAATTAATCGGCCACGCACAATAGAGGGTTTCATTATAGTACCAACAGTTAGAATTTTGCATCCACTCCACCGTTTGTGGTGTCGTTGGATAGGGTTTTTAAATATATTACGAGTATTCAGGGATCCAAGGTTTTAAAGTAGAATTAATCGTTAGTGTCCAGTGTCTCCCCCTTCTAACAGCTATTAGCTAAACGGTTGATTCTGAAAAATATGTGGAAAAATTCACGGGAGTAGGAAATATGCTAAATTTAAAAAGAAAATTATCTCGGCTAAGAAGACTTCATAACTTATGAAGTTTTTCTTTTTCTCAATAAGTTATGAATCATAAGTTATTGAGAAGTACAAAGGAATTTTTCGTTCAAATTCCTTTGAATGTAACTGAGATCATGTTGTTAGTAGTTTAAAACATGTTACAATTGTACACTCATTGACGATACAAAACTTATCGTCACGTCACATCCGCGGATGTGAACCTCTAAAAATCCGCATCCGCATTCGCATCCGCGGATGTGAAAAAATCGGGATGCACAACATCCCTGGTTAATATGACAATTTTAGAGATGCGACTCAAGATTTAGTTTGAAGGATTTAATAAATATTAATAATAATAGTCTTGCTGATGCCTACTTTTCACTGAGAAACAAATTGATAAGCAAATTTTCAATTACGAGATGGTAGCACAATAAAGATATATTGTTTTAACACACTTTTATTAGCTTGGGCTGTATGTATGTACCTAACATAATCTGAGCACACTTTTTACCTATCGCCAGTAATCTAATTAGTCCGTAACTTTGCCTATATTGTGTTAAGAGCCAATGATAATAAATAATTGAAAAAAATAAATATAAACGTTTTTTAGTTTTTTTTTTAACTATTATATTTTATTTTCAGGTACAACCGTACCAGGCATCAGCTCTGGACACATCAATCTCTTCGCCTGGTCCCTCCAGTGCTACCAAGGCTAAGGAACAGTCCGCCAAGAAGTCCAAAGACAAGTTACGATTGTTTGTCAGGTGTGTATGTTCAGTATTAAATATTAATTAATATATCCACATTTTAATTATAATATCCAAGAATAACACACATAACTACATATTTTACATAAGTATTTACAAAATTACAATCCACAATTATATTTGTAATTTGTTCTAGCCGCGAATACGTGGCTGTACGCAACGAGGAGAACGGCTACTATATCTGTCAGCTGCTGCAGCACGTGTACCGGGACTCCGGCATCATCCGCGTGCGTTGGCTGTCCCAAGTCTCCTCCAACTCCACCGGCGACGTCTATAAGCCCGACTACTGCGATGAGATAGGTATGTGAGGGGGGGGGGAATGGTATTTAGGCTCTTTACGCTTAAACCGCTGAAGCGATTATGATGAAACCTTGTTACATGAAAAGACAATACAACACTACACATACCCGACTATTGCGATGAGATAGGTACATGAGGGGGATGGGAATGGTATTTGTCCTCTTTATAGCTAAACCACTGAACCGATTAAGATTAAATTTCGTATGGAGACACTTTTGGTCCCGTGTAATAAGTCGGGTGGAAGATTTTTATATGGGTCTTAGCGCTTCTACGTTACGTCCGATCCGAATCCTTGAATCCAGACCGAATTAGATTTACAAGTATTTCTAAAGGGGCTTACGCACTAAATCGCATCAAATACCTCACATGACACTTCTCTCCATCATCCGTGAATCTCGTGTTTGGATTCGAATCGAACGGCGGCGCTCTAACACTCAAGTGGTTTCCTACAAAAAACTAATTGTCATCTCCAAATTCCAGACACGGGCTGCCTTATGACGACTTTAGAGATGCGTCGCGCGACGGGCGGCGGGCTGGTGCTGCGGGCGAGCGAGCGGGCGCGCGTGCGCTCCATCCTGCAGCGCGCGCTCGACGCCGCCGCCGCCGGCACCACGCAGCTCGACGTCAGCGAGGAGCACCCCGACGGACGTGAGTGTTACACCGTGTGTCATGTTATGTGTTATGCTGATCGCGAACACGTAGACGCGCGTCACGCAGTTTGTGAGAGTTCTTCATTTAACATTTTGGGCATAGTTACTCAATACAAGCGGTTACAAATGTTTCTAGGAGCTAGTCTATTAGCAATGATGGCGCCAATATTATGGTCCTTTGGGCATTGTCCAAAAAAAATCACATGTACTTTTTATATTTTTTTTCGTTAAAATAGGGTATTTTAAGAATATAAATTAAATAATTTTGAAATTCATTGGCTAGTTTTTTCTCAATAAATTTTTAAAGTTTCGCTCTGACGTCATCATCGGCGGTCAATAATTGACCTCTGCAGTATGTTTTTCCTTTCAATCTTATTTATAATGGCTGGTTCGTCAAATGCAAGTTCTCATTATGTGAAAGCTGATACGAGAAGCTTACCAAAAGTTCGAAACGTAATGTTGGTCGAATTTATTGCTAATTTAACGCCATTGAAGGTCAAACAAAGGTTAAACATATTTGTTCAAAAATATAAGTAACTAATGGGTTTATATTTTCTTTTTTATACAGAAAAACGATCACTGACCTTATTCCTCGAAATGTTTTTGTAATGAGCAAAATTAAAAAAAAATGGACAATCCCCATTGTAGAGACTTTCTTGTGGCACTCGGTTTACATTGGTATGGACATCTAGGTGCGAAACAGCTATACAACAGTAGCTATACAAGGGCTGGACAGAATATAATGTGCAAGGTTTATTTCTGTATTAATAAATGTTTATACTAGCTGAAAATCACTAGATATAAAATGTATAGGTTATACTGTATCTCTCCATAGGGCTGCTGTAAGAGATTTCTATTAGAAATAAGCAGTTCATTTGTGTCGTCTTTCCATGTTAATTCATCAAGCCCCATATGGTCACCGGTGACCGAGACACGATAGAAATTCTATTGTGTCTCGTTTTTTCACAATCGAAGGGTTAATTGTATTTTTATCCCCGCATTCCACTTGACGTTAAAAACGATCAAAACGCTCAAATTTTTTTAACGTCAAGTGGATCGCGAGGTATGTGTTTCTTGTGAGGTACAAAGAAGAGTTAAATAAATAAAATATGTATGGCAAGTATATTTGTATACAGTGGACGTGACTCTGGTGACGGACTCATCCCAGCTGGAGCGCAAGTCCCGCAAGCGCACCAGCACCAAGCCCTCGCCCAACAAGGACGCCGCTGCTAAGGATTCTGAGGTCGGTAACCTTGAGTGAAGGCTAAGAGCGTTTACGGACGAACGGCACGCGTCAGATAAATGTAAAAAAAAAAAAAAAAACGGCGCGTGCCGTCGACAAGTACCGTTCGTCTGTAAGAAGCCTAACTAAGGTATGAAAAGCAGAGCAAGCATATACTTTTCCTATATCAGAAAAGTTAATTCATAATTGATAAGCAAATGGCGGACGTACGTTATTTGGTCGGGTCATGTCAAGACGTTAGTTATTGTCAGTCAGCTGGGCCTGATGGCTTACAGTACATGTTATAATATTGTAATATTGAAATTATATACATGTTTCAGTTTATAAGGTTTTCTGGTTTAACTGCGATGAGTCAAAACATAAATATGTCATTTACTTTTTATCTGGGGTGGAAAGGTGGGTCTGCGCCCATTGCATGATATATTAACCGATTTTTATATGTTAACTACACTACCTCTTCTAAGATTATCTGAAATTGCACCCAATATATAGCTATAAACAGACTATCGTTATTTTGAACACTAATAAAACGCAATTTTCTTGCACTTTTTCCACTCTAAAAAAGTTCTTGAACAGTAATAAAACACAAAAATTATGTTTTATTAGTGTTCAACATGAATTTCAACCAAGAACCAACGGTACAATCAATTACATATAACGTAATTTTCCACAACAGGAAGAGTCGACGCCCGCCAAAAAATCACGATCACGCAGCTCGAAGGGCAAAACGAAATCCCCCAAAAAGGGCAGAAAATCGGCAGGTAGTACGCCCGTAGTGGCGAGCACAAGCAAGGTAGGCATTGTACAACGGATATATAGAAATGTACGTATCCGCATTCATCCACTTACATTGACGTGTGAGAGTGCTGTGCGCGTGACTTGTCTGTTTGGGGTTGCCATACATTACAAACTGTTGCCATACATTACAAACTGTTGCCATACATTACAAACTGTTGCCATATATAAAATGTTTAGAAATATAAAACTGAGGAACCTAAAATTTGGTTTTTGTGGTGTACTTTCAATGGATGCGCAGGAGTTATCTATGATGATTTTAATGTAATTTTGAACAATTAAATTTGGCAGCAAGAACTTTTTTATTAAATTCATTTTATAAGGCCAGAAAAAATTTATAGCCGTGTTTATAATTTACCCAGACAGACAAGAGCATGGAATGTATATGTTGAGTATCTGTAGTTGTTCGATACCCTCAGTACGCTTATAGCCATGAAGATTAGAGCGTGAAGAGATGATCCTTCTAACAAGAGCTAACAGTGCCGACCAACAACCGCAGTGATAAAAGTTATTATATTTATTGGCTGTCAAATGGCTTTTCGAAAATATCTGACGACAGAAATATGGATTAGTGTAAACTTGGAGTAATTATTTTTATGATTACAGGGTGCTTAAAAATGCCTTAAAATATTTCACATTCACCAGAAATCATGTACCTTATAAATTTTTAGCAACTCGAGCACCTCTTTATTGTTCATGTTAATGATAATCACATAATGATGTAAATCTATTTAATGATCATCTAGTCTATGTGATTCCAACAGCGTACAGTGGGTAGCGAGCATAGCATGTTTATTCTAGAAGGTTCTATACAAGTACTATTGCTACTTTGGGTCAGGTACAATTTATTTTTTATTCATGAGTCCTCATGGTGCATTCGTTTTTCATAGTACACTTGTTTGTGTATACCCAATTTAGCATTTGCCAAAAACTTCTACACTTTTTTACCGTTGCTACAAAAGCCACAAAATATACATTGGGTATGCGAAAACATAGTGTAATAAGTATTAGGAGAGATGCATGAAATCTATTAAGTACTTATTACGCGGTATTTATTAAGCGGTTAATATAATTAATTATTAAGCGGTATTTCCAAAAAAATAATGCTGCTGTAACAGTTGAAAATAGACATTAGAAGTAGAGAACTAAATTCAGTCATACTCATCTAATCATTCCCGCTTTTGTGTTCCGAGTGATTTTAGTTTTTATTCTTTATGCTTTTTCTTCTTATTATTTTGCTCCTTCCATATTTTATTATTCTTTTATATGTGCCACTAGAATTTCTTTTATTTCTATTAGATTATCAAACTTATTTTTCAGAACGACAGAAGAAATCCTGCAAATAATTTCAAAGTACTTTTTAAATAATAAACTTGTGTGTAAAGGAAATAAAAGAAGTTATAGTGTCAACCGTAAATATAACTTTAATATGTAATTAAATAAATGGGTTGTGTGCATTTGTTGAAATATAGCTTCTTGACAAAATAATTAATATGTGATCGTTTTCAGACCGCAACAACGGTGACCGATACACCCAAGAATAAGAATAAGAAAAAGGGTGCGGATAAAAAGGAAACTCCCACACCCACACCCACACCCACGGTGACTAAGGGGCGGCGGTCTACCAGAGGTAAATATGTAACTTTACTTAGTCGCACCTGACCGCATAAGGCGTAAATATACTGCAGTGAAGCGACGCGACACGTCACAGCCTAATATTCTTTGTATGAAACCGCACTAGTGTGATAATGCAATAATGTGCGACAAGGCTTTAAATGAACGTGGAGAACTGTCAAAAACATGTCAAAAATGGCGTTTTCGTATGATGGCAGCGTTAGTTCCTTTTTTCGCCACATTCATTTGGTAAAGCCTTGTCGATCTGTAATTTTGTTAAACGTCAGATTTATGATTGTAAAACGTCAGTTCTATTGAAATGGAATGCCGCGTCGTGCCGTGTCGCCTAGTGTGGTTTCACCTTGGCTGCGTTTCCACCAGAAATGTGTTGCGAGGAATGTGTAGTTGAGAACCAATAGAATCGCTTCATTGACCTGAGCTTGTCGTGACATCGCTCAGCGCGGCGAGGCTATATTGGATCTTGAAAACACATTCCTCACAACACATCTCTGGTGGAAACGCAGCCTAATAATCAGTTTTGGAGTTGCCTCGTAGTTCATGAAGGTTTCGACGTAAACTTGACACATTTTCTGGACTGATTGCTACCCATTCGGCATTCGAATGGGTAAAAAAGTAGGTTTTTGTAATTTAATTGCTCAATTTGTTTTCATTTGAAAATCATGTAATTTTCAGAGACGAAATCGACGCCCGTCTCGCCGGAGCCGTCCACGTCGACCGGCAAAGGCACCCGCTCCGCCAAAAAGAAATAATATACGCCGCGATAGTGCACTTCAACGGACATTAACCATTCACAAAATATGCCATTGAATTGAGAGATAAGTATTTTTATACATGTTTTCTGAACGAAATTTTAAAATTAAAATGTTGCTTGTATCAGGTTCACAAAATAGTTTACATATCATGGTCCCGGCCACGAAAAAAAAACTTTGTCTTTTGAAATTGGAATGTTTTTTTCTACTTCTTTATTCAATGGCATCGATTATATTATTTAAATGCATGTTTTGGTTGACGGCGTAATTATTATTTTTGTCGATCGACCGAGTTCTTGTGACGGCCGAGTACGTAGCGATAGCACAATACTGTCGAAAGAGCGTCGATAGATTATAGGACATTCGAGATTTTACAATAATTAACCGAGACGATACGCGACGGTAGACGTTGCATACAGATACAAAATTGAAATTTTTAATTTTGTATTGCTCTATAAGCAACGTCAAACCGTGCTTTGTTAAAATTCGGTTCGATGTGAATTGAACAATGTAAGAATGAAATAATTGAGTAGCCTTAATGTAGTTCTAAGGCGCTGAGCAAAATCTTTTATGTTTTATGATTTTAAAGTTGAATGATGTTGTTTTATAATAAAAAATCGAGTATCCGAATATGCAATTATATGTATTTATTATTTTACTGTACATGGTTGTACATATTATTTTATTTACAAAACTATGAAAGACAAGTTATTTTAACAATTTTTTTACTGTTTATGTATTTATTATTTTATTTGTTGACTGGAATTATCACATAGTCTATCGACGCTTTTGTAACTTTAGAGATACTAGATAATATGTTATTTTTGAACCCATTTATTGTTTTTAATAGTTTTGATAAGGCTCAAATACGGAGATCGTCAATTGTTGTATTGCGGCGGTTGTTACATCGGGTTTATACATCACACGGCGACTAACGTACTAACAGTTCAATGTACATATGTAGCGCACTACTTTTTAACATATTGACATGCCTCAGATTGAGGAAAACGCTGGCCCCAGAGATATTTGGAAGAAACGAAATTTATATTAAGGTTTTGCAATAAATCGAGATTAGCATCTTATAAAAAGGTTCCGTTTATCAAAAATGAAGTATTTTTGAGCACATTTAGCTATCTCTGCGGCCAGCTCGTAATTTTAAGGCAGTTTACAATGTTTTACATAATGTGGTGTTTTGCCCGTAAAGTAAGCAATAGCTAAGTCTCATTCGGTGTAAGTTATAAATTCTAAAGCTAGTGCATGTCGATCGTCAGTGGTGTTACTGTGTATTAGTACAAACGACCGCGCTCGGGGTCGGAAACGATTCGTCGTACGTTATTTTGATACGGATTGCTTCTATTTAGATATTCTAAGGTGTGAAATTCAAAATTGTTTAAATCGGAACATAATACACATGTGGATGAAGAACAAACCTCGATTTTGCTATTAAAATCCAACATTTGTTTCGATCTGACCTGGATTTTATGAAAACGGCAAAATAGTATTTGAATGTATGCTGAAGTTTGACTTCGGTTCGACTATAAGAATAACGTTTCGTAGTTTTACCGAAACCGCGTTAAAACATAAATGTTGGATTATAGCAGAGTGGGGGTGATCATCCGGACCAACTGGCTGGACTCTGCCCTCGTTTCCTAGGATTTTTTTAATCGGTCTAATGCAATTGTAAAATCATAGTAATACGTTGCGTATATGTTGTGTTGTGGGCGCGGGCCCTGTGTGTGCGTTAGGAAATGTTAAGTACCTTAACGTAGGTGGTATTTTTAAATAGATTTAACTTACGGAGCATAAGTTTTAGAATATAAATGATTGTGTGCATATGTCGGCGGAGGTCGGCGGGATACGGCGCCTCGCCCACGGTTACGATGGATTTAATATTTTAGCATTTTTACAACAAAGATATCAATCGAAGAGTACTATTGTAACAAAGTCCACAAAATTATATGCAATTGAAAAAATAAATATTAATAATTTAAGAGATCGATTGTTTTCTTTAACCCTTTTTCTGTGAGACGTCCAATATGTTTCTTACAACAATAGTCAATACAATCTATACAAGGAATAGCTGTGTCTGTAGCAAATAGTCTTTGTCTGGCACATTGGAAGTCACACGACAAAGACTGGACAGTTATATGCTGCATAATTATTTTTATAAGCGGAATAGGATATTTCATAATAACCATCCAAAAACCGCATTTAGGCATAAGCGGCTCTTCCTCCATAGTACTAGAAACAATAGAAAATAACATCATGCAAACGGCACACTTCGTGTGATCGAGTCTGCGGCGCACATACAGTCTGCATGGCCACGCCATGCCGAATGTATGAGCGCCGCAGGCTCGATCACAAAAAGTGTGCCGTCTGCGATCTCCCTTAGGCTCAACTCACAGTGGTGCAGTCGTTTTACGCCTACTACAAGCTTCCATATTATGTTCCGTAGGGGGCGGGGTAGACTTTGCTCCCCCTTGGCGACGTCCTTGTAAGTAAAATAATTATTTTATAATTGACTAGCTGTTGCCCGCGACTTCGTCCGCGTGGACATCAGTTTATAGTACTTTATAGCGCGCGATGTCAACAAAATTGGTGTCAAAAGCTTTTATAAAAAAACCCTGGTACCCCTTAAACCAATACAGCTGTGCAGTATGCACACAATAAGTATTTAATTTTTTTATATTAAACTTTATATTTTATGCCAAATTTTAAAGCTTATTTAGCCCTCCGATTACACAACTTTACCCATAAACTATTTATCATTGATAGATTTAAGGTTACGTCACTGCACAGATAAAGTACTGAGTTATTTAATACCGTAGAATAGATATAACAATCGAAAAAAATCGAAACTTAAATGTAAGATGATACCACGTCTTATAGGAAGACTTTTGAGCAAGCGTCAGCGCGATGTAGAAGACGCACGGCGCCATCTATTATGAATTGTTGGAACTAACTTAATTTGAACAAATTTACGCATTTTCACCCCCTTACAACCCTTTTTTCCAGTAAAAAAAGTAGCCTATGTCCTTTCTCAGGCTTTAGACTATCTGTATACAAAATTTCATTACCATCGGTTCTGTAGTTTTGGCGTTTGGCGTGAAAGCGAGACTGACAGACAGACAGACAGACAGAGATACTTTTGGCGTTTGGCGTGAAAGCGAGACTGACAGACAGACAGACAGACAAAGATACTTTCGCATTTATAATATTAGTATAGATTATGTGCACACTGCACAGCTGTTTTTGGGTATTTTGATTAATTAAGGGCCGCGCTACACCGGAATGGCAGCGGCGAGGCGAGCACTTTCAGCGCTGCCATTCCGGTGTAACGCGGCCCTAAGAGGGGTACCACTTACCAGGGTTTTAAAAAGTTTTTAAATTTGACACAAATTTTGTTGACACCGCGCGCTATAAACTAAAGACCACGCGGACGAAGTCGCGGGCAACAGCTAGTTAGTTAATATTAACGTGTATAACAATCGAAAGAATCGTAAAACCTACCTCAACATGGTACCACCTCTTATAGAAATACGCATGAGCAAGAATAGCGCGATCTAGGGGACTCTTGGCGCCATCTGTTTTGAGTTTTTTGGAACTAAGTTAATTTAACCAAATTTACGCATTTTCACCCCCTTACAACCCCTTTTTCCAGTTAAAAAGTAGCCTATGTCCTTTCTCAAGCTTTAGACTATCTGTGTACAAAATTTCATTACAATCGGTTCAGTAGTTTTGGCGCTGTTGTTTTTGAATTTGATGTCTAAGTTGGTAGGTGAGTTATTAGTTAATAACGTGTATAACAATCGAAAGAATCGAAAAATCTAGCTCAATATGGTACCACCTCTTATAGAAATACGTATGAGCAAGCAATAGCGCGATCTAGGGGACTCTTGGCGCCATCTGTTTTAAGTTTTTGGAACTAAGTTAATTTGACCAAATTTACGCATTTTCACCCCCTTACAACCCCTTTTTCCAGTTAAAAAGTAGCCTATGTCCTTTCTCAGGCTTTAGACTATCTGTGTACAAAATTTCATTACTATCGGTTCAGTAGTTTTGGCGTGAAAGCGAGACAGACAGACAGACAGACAGAGATACTTTCGCATTTATAATATTAGTATAGATAATATTCTAACGTATTAAAAACTATAAACAAAAACATACTAACTAATAAGTATGATTAGTTTTATGTTACAATAAAGTAAAAAATGAAACGCCATCTGTTGAATCGTATTAGAACTAAAATGTTCATTCCATCGATATATTTCTGGATTTTTATATACATAAAATATGTTTAAGATTTTTGAAATTTTATTTTAATACACATCCAAGACCCAGGAAAATTGAAAACTTTTTGTTCCGCCTGCGGGACTCGAACCCAGGACCCCCGGGATGAGCGCTGGCCACGCGCAATGCGAATTCATTTTCATCGAAATTTTCATGGAAATAAGATATTTTCCCACATCAAAATGTAGCCTATGTCCTTTCTCAGACTCTAGAATAACTGTATACAAAATTTCATTGCAATCGGTTCAGTAGTTTTGGCGTGAAAGCAAGACAGACAGACAGACAGACAGACAGACAGACAGAGATACTTTCGCATTTATAATATTAGTATGGATTATTAAATCTGGTAAGTACTAATACCTGCTGATAAGTAGTTTGGCATGGTTTGTACCAGCGCAACGTTACTATTGCATATTTTTAGATTAAAAAGTAGTTATTGTAAGATAATAATAATTGTAGTAGTCAGACATACGATATCGCGGACTTTTACGTTGATATTAATGTCCTCTATAAGACTATAGTACATCACTTTGCGATAAGTAAGTATAGTCTATAATTTATAAAGCATAAGCAAGAAGGAATATTTTGGTAGATTTTTCACACAATTATTAACACTTAATACGGTTCCCTTTTTTCTCTCATTAAATATAGCCTATATTCAGCAGAAATAGTGTGGATTAAAAAATATGCATTAATACTTCCATCGTGCATCGGCATCGTGGGTATCGCAGACACAATAGATCTTCAATTGTTATGCTGGCAGCCGGCTGCCGCTATCGGAGATTTATAGTTAAAGAAATTAATTAATTATAATAGCAATCAAAAATAATAGTCATTCAAAACTTATTTTAAAAAGTTCTAAAAATATTACTTTCGTAGTCATAACTTTTAAAGCTTTTTTGAAATTAGGATTATAATAATGAAGCACGATAGTCTATATCAAATCAATAAAGCAGCACCCGGCTGTCGCATAACTATTGAAAATCTATTGTGTCTGCGATTCCCACGATCGAGGTAATATTTACGTGGACTCTCCGGGCGAGTCTGTGGCACTGATAATTAAATCTCTCCCCTACCGCACGCACACCCGCGCATCGCGCCTTGACGCCCAATTCGCAACGTGCAGCAGAAATCGTAATATTTTAATTTCGCCATAACATTAAAACCAAACGTCCAATTTTAATCATTCAAAGACCAAATATTATCTACATTAACTGTACTTAGTGATGAAATAATTTATTTTGATAAGGGTCAATAGCATGATTTAAATAAACGCATTTAAATATAGTCCAAAAAAAATTCTAGATTTTTTAATAAAAAAATGGTTATTGTGCCTCACTCAACATAGATAGGTATAGTGTGTCGCGGACTTTTTTGTAGATATTTAAAAGATCTATAATTACTTAGAACATTTTATGCCTCTATCTTTTATAGTTTAGGCAGCGTACGCAAAATAAGTAACTTTTCTGGTTGATTTTTTAAACCTTGCGTCCGAAAATCCCAAATATCTTACGGAACCTTATATTTTTCCAAAATAAAAATTAGCCTATGTTCAGCAGAAATAATGCAGGATTCCAATGGTAAAAGAATTTTTCAAATCGGTCCAGTAGTTTCGGAGCCTATTCGACTCAAACAAACAAACAAACAAACAAACAAACAAACAAACAAAAAATCAAATCTTTCCTCTTTATAATAGTAGTGTAGATAATAATAAATAGAGATAAATATGCAGTAGGAGAAAAACAAAGCGTATCGTCGCCTCTGCCCCAATGTGAGTTGAGTGGTTTGCCTGGGCGCCTCGTGCGAACTGAGATTTTGTCAAGATAGGGTAGAAACACTCTGATTGCCGACCTCTTATCTTTTCTTCCCCTGAGTTGTCAGAGGTAATGTGAGTTGAATATTACATTAGTACTTAGGTAGTGATGAATTCGACACAGAAGCTGAGGTTAGGTAACAAAAGGGCGAATCGGACTCACAAAGCATCGACTGGTGAGTGGTGGTAGGTATCTAACTAGGTAATTATTTGTTAGAAACTTTCTGCAGCAGGTACTTTGTATAAAAGTCTCAGCGCCTCCGCCATCGCGGCGCGGCGGTGCCGTGTGCTAATAAGCACCCTCAGGGCCTGTTTCATCACTTCCTGACAAAGTGCCAGATAGCTATCCACCACTTAACTTGACAGATACAGAATCTGTCAAAAAATGGCGCTTAAACTTTCTGCAGCAGGTACTTCGTATAAAAACGAAGTACCTGCTGCAGAAAGTTTCCAACATTAATAATTACCTACCTAGTTATTGATACCTGCTACCAGTCGATGCTTTATGAGTTGGGTTTGCCGACTATGAGAGCATAATCATACCTAACAGGTTAGAAATAATACAAAAACTGTGTTTTTAAACTTTTATTCTTAAATCTATGTTTACGAGACCTCCATCGCGGCGGCAGCAGTCTCTTCCGTGTACTTGCCCTTGTCCAGACCCAGAGCCGCTCGTCTGCCCTTCGCTCTGCGGTCGAGGATGGCCTTACGGTCCTTGTTCATCTTTAGTTTGACGATCACGCACTGAAAAACAACAACACAATGTTACTAGGAGTAGTGGAGTTCATCTGTTATTGCAGATGGTGGTAGCATTCAGAGCCATGGAAGTGTATCTGCATGAGCAGTGCCAATCACACTTCTGTCGAGACATCAGTGTGATTGTGGCAAAGTCTATGTCGCAAGTTTATCATCATTGGAAATTGGAATAATTTATATTTCTGAGTTTTTTCGTTTTTAATACTATTAAATGGCAGTAGCCAAAGCCATCAGTTTATAAAAAATTATTTGTAACAGTTTACAAGTATTTAATACTACTTGGATACTTTTAGGAATTACAATAGCCATACATGCTTTATTCTATAATATCAAAATAGTTTTTATAAAACCTTGAACTTATGCAATTATATATTCTAGAACAGGAGTCACCAATTAGTTTCATTTGGGGGTCCTTTTTAAGAAATAAAATGACCTTCGCGGTCCACACATTTAAAAAAAATAATTAAACAAATGTTATTATAGAAATTACAAAGGTGTTTGTTTGTATCAATGATAAAAGTGACAGTTATTGTTGCTATATTATGTTCATTAGTATATCGAGACATGGTAGAGACTGAAATTAATTTTTAACGAAGTTCATCTTCGAACATTCTTGGTCCGCACACATTGGGTCAGCGGTCCGCCATTTGGTGACCCCTGTTCTAGATTATAAATTGGTACTTTTACAAGTTTCATAGTATTACTCTTAAAAATGTTAGGATAAAATGAAGTCTGAATGTTTACTACTTATTATCTTGATTTCTTTGTAGAAGTACCAGAACAGTAAAGTTTTTTCTTTAAAAACAATCTAATATGTATGCTAGTCATCATCCTTTTAGAAATAAAGAGGTCCCACTTTTTATCCATTTAGTAATACATCAAACGCGAAAAGGACAATGTATAGCTTTAATATCTTTATACATAGTGCCATTTTTTTTTAAAGGCCCCTTATATGAAACCTCATGTTCCCCCTTCCAAAGGGAAGGGACAATTTTTTACATTTTTAATTATGTATATCATGTACATTATTATTATAATTTACATAGTGCCATTCGTCTAATTAGTAATATAGGTACCTAACAAAAAACACTGAAGTAAAATACACAACTCGTATTTACGTGGTACATAATATGTTGGAGAGCCATGCTTCGGCACGAATGGGCCGGCTCGCCGGAGAAATACCACGTTCTCACAGAAAACCGGCGTGAAACAGCGCTTGCGCCGAGTGAGTGAGTTTACCGGAGGCCCAATACCCTACCCTATTCCCTTCCCATTCTTATCCTCCCCTATTACCCTATTCCCTCTTAAAAGGCCGGCAACGCACCTGCAGCTCTTCTGATGCTGCGAGTGTCCATGGGTGACGGAAGTTGCTTTCCATCAGGTGACCTGTTTGCTCGTTTGCCGCCTTATTTCATTAAAAAAAAAAAACAGTTAAATACTGAACACATACCTTTGAGGGGTGGATGCCGACATATGCGGTGGCTCCGTTGGCCTTCTCACGCTGGATCCTCTCAATGTACACCACAAACTTCTTCCTGTAGACCTGGACTACTTTGCCCACCTGCTGGCCCTTGTAGTGGCCGCGGACAACCTTCAAAGCAGTCAAGACTATTATACATAAGGATGTCAACAAGTTTTACTGCACAATTTATTGGTCAAGGAATAATCATCTTAGCTGTATGTAATCTGGTGTATTAAATTAAGTATCAGGCTGTAAATTTTATTTCACATAACCTAAAAATTAAAAACTAAAGCTGCACAAAATCAATTTATTTCAATAGTTTTGGTAAAAAATAAGGCTGCATTTTTAGAATAAGCAATAAATTATTACAAAACAATGATTTAACTTTGAACTTTCACTAGGTTTTTCTTTCTTTACTAATGAAGTTAGTGCCTTGTTTGGATGAGGTTATGTTAGAGCAAAACAATCAGAGCCAAGTCTTGAACCATGGTGCAGAACTGCTAGCACTTTCAAGGCTCGCCAAAGAAAACCTTTGGGTCGCCTATCCGGTGCTAGCGACTATCTGCAGTCTGTGAATGGTTTGAATCATCATTTTGTTTTGCAAAAACCTCCACGTGAGGTATTGTTTGGAAGCGTTATAATCGATATTGTGAGTAATAATTACCTGGACCTCGTCGTCTTTGCGGATTGGCATAGATTTAACGTTGAATTTTTGTCTCAGCTCTTTGGATAGGGGAGCGGACATAAGCACTCTTCTGATGTGTGAAGGCGCACTGAAATGACGCTTCCTGTTCTTCCTTCTTGAGGACGTTACCAGTTTATTGTACTTCATCCTGGCTGTCTTCGCTGGAAATCCAAAATAACTTGTTTTAATTCACTGTACCAAAAACATTAGGTTACCCAGTGCGCGTTAAATGTCAATCTGCCGAAGCAAATTTTGAGAGCTTCACACGAGTTTGTGGAGGAAATATTCATTATAACAGATGCACTATTTGTAGCTGAATTAAATATAAATTAATAATTTGTTGAGTGAGTTACACAAATGGAGATTTTTACGGATAAATTCACGTACCCGAACGACACGGCAAAGGTTCAAGTCAAAAAGACAAATTGACAACAGATAAAATTTGAAGTCCATGACAAAGTGTTGCCAAAAAAAAATGGCTGTCATTTTATAAAGCACGACTTTTTATGTCGCCGGCGGCGACATAAAAAGTCGCGGCGACTCGCCGCTACTACGAGTAGTACTGCCATACTGCGCTGCGTGGCGGACTGCCGTGTAGAAAGCAGAAGCGTGAATTTGGACGCAGGACTGCATTTTGCCATTTTGTTGACAATGGACGACACGGGCTTAGGGGAGTTTATTGAACTTTATTAAGTAGGTACCTCGATTGTGGGAAATCGAGACGTATCACGCAATAGATATTCAATTGTTACACGGCCGCCAAGTCGCTCGTGGGGCTTGATGGGATCAGTGACTTAATGGGATATAATATAAAGAAAATCGCTGTTTATGGGACTAAAAATCCCCAAACTATAGTAATTATAAACTACGAATAATAAAAACTAAGGAATCGTAACTCCCATACTATTACCGTTTTAAATTTAGTTCCTTTTGAACTGTCATGTAACGTCAGCCTAGTACCGCTCAAGGTCACCTAAATATTGCAAATGTATTGAAATGGGTACCTAATAAGGTACACTTTTTTGACAAGTATTGTGGAGCATGTTTTTTGACGGCGTTACTTTTCCTTAGTTTTTATTATTCGTAGGTAATAAACAATAAAAATAAATAATATTTTTTTTTAATCTATTAACAGAAATAAACAGCAGAACAGCTATTTCCTTTTTTTTACAAATAGCACGGATCATCATTGCAAGAATACCAACACTAAAGATGAAAGAAACAGTACTGATGATGGACGCCTAACGGTGTGTCCACATATTTTGCGCGATCAGATCTCCGATCATCTCCGTCGCGACTCGCGATCATCGCGCGACGCGCCGTATCAATTATGCGTATCATAGTGTGGACGCCTATTAGATCATTCTGCCGATCATGCGCGTATTTGATACGACACGTATCAGATACGCGCTTAATAGCGATCGGGGCGTATCATGTTCATGATACACGTATCATTTTGATACGCTTCGATGATACGCGACGGAGATCAGCGGGGCTAAAATGGTCACATTAAGCAATTCCTCTCAATCAATTCAGCAAATGAATTGTCAAAACTGTCAAACTGACAAATGTCAAATCAGTACAAAAATACAGAAATGAATTGCAAGCAGAGTTGCCTTTTGCGATTTTAGAAAAATGAATCATATCATGATTCATGTCATGATTCTTCAAAGCGACCATTTTAGCCCCGCTGATCGCGCAAATGATACAAATTTGGACGCACCTTAAGCAGTATGTGAGCTATGTCCAGCTTCACAGTCCTGCACGGCGGATGCCATGCAGGATAGTGAATGGGCCCCACATTTGAATATAGATAAAAAATAACATTATTAAAAACTTGAGAGGTGTCAATAACACCCGCTGGATGGAACGAAGCTATTAAAAAAAACCCTACCGCTACCGCTACCTACCGCACTGCTACAACTGTAGTATTTTTGGTCTAGTTGTAATATACCAACACTTTTGTGTCATGTCGTTACAACTTTTTCCGTCTAGCCCTCTTTCGCAACTCCCGATAAATAAGGAACTTCGTTCCAATACTGATAATTTTAACGTTATTTTTGGTATGCGACGTTGCTAGACGTCGACGCGACACCTTCCGTTCATGTTCGTAAATTATTCACGAACGCCTCCGTGGTCTAGTGGTATAGGGCGCGGCTCTTGACTAGGAGGTCGTGGGTCTTTTGACGACCTATTTGGCTCAGTTGGTGGGCTATTGGTAGTCCAAGCCCGCGACCCCCGGGTTCGAATCCCGCCCGACGGAACAAAAAGTTTTCAAAGTTCCTAAATGGGTCATGGATGTGTATTAAAAATGTGTATCTATACTAATATTATAAATGCGAAAGTATCTCTGTCTGTCTGTCTGTCTGTCTGTCTGTCTGTCTCGCTTTCACGCCAAAACTACTGAACCGATTGCAATGAAATTTTGTACACAGTTATTCTAGAGTCTGAGAAAAGACATAGGCTACATTTTGATGTGGGAAAATATCTTATTTCCATGAAAATATCGATGAAAATTACTTCGCATTGCGCGTGGCCAGCGCTCATCCCGGGGGTCCTGGGTTCGAGTCCCGCAGGCGGAACAAAAAGTTTTCAATGTTCCTGGGTCTTGGATGTGTATTAAAATAAAATTTCAAAAATCTTAAATATATTTTATGTATAATATTATAAAAAATCTAGAAATATATCGACGCGATGCAATGAACATTTTAGTTCTAATACGATTCAACAGATGTCGCTTTTTTTTACTTCGTTGGAACATAGAACTAATCATACTTATTAGTTATTATCTATACTAATATTATAAATGCGAAAGTATCTCTGTCTGTCTGTCTGTCTGTCTGTCTGTCTGTCTCGCTTTCACGCCAAAACTACTGAACCGATTGCAATGAAATTTTGTACACAGTTATTCTAGAGTCTGAGAAAGGCTACATTTTGATGTGGGAAAATATCTTATTTCCATGAAAATATCGATGAAAATTACTTCGCATTGCGCGTGGCCAGCGCTCATCCCGGGGGTCCTGGGTTCGAGTCCCGCAGGCGGAACAAAAAGTTTTCAATGTTCCTGGGTCTTGGATGTGTATTAAAATAAAATTTCAAAAATCTTAAATATATTTTATGTATAATATTATAAAAAATCCAGAAATATATCGACGCGATGCAATGAACATTTTAGTTCTAATACGATTCAACAGATGGCGCTTTTTTTTACTTCGTTGGAACATAGAACTAATCATACTTATTAGTTATTATCTATATCTATACTAATATTATAAATGCGAAAGTATCTCTGTCTGTCTGTCTGTCTGTCTGTCTGTCTGTCTGTCTGTCTGTCTGTCTGTCTGTCTGTCTGTCTGTCTGTCTCGCTTTCACGCCAAAACTACTGAACCGATTGCAATGAAATTTTGTACACAGTTATTCTAGAGTCTGAGAAAGGACATAGGCTACATTTTGATGTGGGAAAATATCTTATTTCCATGAAAATATCGATGAAAATTACTTCGCATTGCGCGTGGCCAGCGCTCATCCCGGGGGTCCTGGGTTCGAGTCCCGCAGGCGGAACAAAAAGTTTTCAATGTTCCTGGGTCTTGGATGTGTATTAAAATAATATTTCAAAAATCTTAAATATATTTTATGTATAATATTATAAAAAATCCAGAAATATATCGACGCGATGCAATGAACATTTTAGTTCTAATACGATTCAACAGATGGCGCTTTTTTTACTTCGTTGGAACATAGAACTAATCATACTTATTAGTTATTATGTTTTTGTTTATAGTTTTTAATACGTTAGAATATTATGTTTAATAATATTATCACTTGCTATAATAATAATCAATCTATCTTATCTTATAGAACTCCTACTGCATTTCTAAGGAGTTCGAGTGTGTTGTGTTGGCCTATATTCCATCCAGAAAATATATCAATGCAATCAACATTTTAATTCTAATATATGAAAACAGATGGCGCTTTAATTTTTACAGATGGTGCTTTAATTTTTACTTCATTATTATAACAGAACTAATCATACCTACTTTATTATATATTATTGTTTTTATTCATAACTAGCTGTTGCCCGCGACTTCGTCCGCGTGGACTTTAGTTTATAGCGCGCGGTGTCAACAAAATTTGTGTCAAATTTAAAAACTTTTTAAAACCCTGGTAAGTGGTACCCCTCTTAGGGCCGCGCTACACCGGAATGGCAGCGCTGAAAGTGCTCGCCTCGCCGCTGCCATTCCGGTGTAGCGCGGCCCTTAATTAATCAAAATACCCAAAAACAGCTGTGCAGTATGCACATAATCTGTACTAATATTATGAATGCGAAAGTATCTCTGTCTGTCTGTCTGTCTGTCAGTCTCGCTTTCACGCCAAACGCCAAAACTACCGAACCGATTGTAATGAAATTTTGTATACTGATAGTCTAAAGCCTGAGAAAGGACATAGGCTACTTCTTTACTGGAAAAAAGGGAAGTAAGGGTCGTAAATTTGTTCAAAAAATTCATAATAGATGGCGCCGTGCGTCTTCTACATCGCGCTGACGCTTGCTCAAAAGTCTTTCTATAAGAGGTGGTATCATCTTACATTTAAGTCTCGATTTTTTTCGATTGTTATATCTATTCTACGGTATTAAATAACTCAGTACTTTATCTGTGCAGGCAGTGACGTAACCTTAAGACCAAATTTCACCAACGACTGTTAAAGTTAATGCTCGAATTAGTATCACGTTAGCTGTTTTGTTTTTCATATGAATGAAAGAGAAGACAGGATATTTTAACAAGCTGTTAACACTAACAGACGTTGGTGAAATTGGGGCTAAACCTATCAATGATAAATAGTTTATGGGTAAAGTTGTGTAATTGGGGGGCTAAATAAGCTTTAAAATTTGGCATAATATATAAAGTTTAACATACAAAAATGAAGTACTTATTGTTTGCACACTGCACAGCTGTATTGATTTAAGGGGTACCAGGGTTTTTTTATAAAAGCTTTTGACACCAATTTTGTTGACATCGCGCGCTATAAACTGAAGTCCACGCGGACGAAGTCGCGGGCAACAGCTAGTCTTATAATAAAAATCTTAAATATATGTATAGTATAAAAGTATTAAATATATTTCCGTTGTCTGGTACCCGTAACACAAGTCCTTCAGGTAGGTAATTAAACCACGGGGCCAGACTGACGTAGGTGTGAAACGTCCATAGATATTATTATTATTATTCTCGCGTTGGAAACATGTTATTTCCAAGTTTGGTAAGGACAATGCAGGCTGATCACCTGATTGACAAGTAAGATGATCTATGCGTCGGATGGGCATGTAAAACGTCGGTCCTGCGCCTGACCTCTCGCCAGTTGTATCGGTCTTCGTCCTACTGGGTTATTCTCATAACCCAAGGAACGTAAAGGAATAGAGAGTTCTCTTTTTGTACTGCGCACACACTTGAGCACTGTAAAATTACTCCTGCGTAACTGGCCTGTTTTCAATGATACCGGCCACCGTCACCGAAACCGGTGTGGGAGTTATTATTATTAAAAGGTGCACGAAATCTCACTCGAAATCGCAGCCCGACTTCCGAGCACCAGAGTTGTGACTTTGGATCCAGGATACACCTTCATAATATGAAAACATATTATTATCTGTGTTCACTACCACTTCATCAGAGTTTCTTAAAGAACTTCAAGCATATCATATATCCACTGTATATGCTTGGAGTTCATCAAGTAATGCTGAAATGTTAAAACGCCCATCTCTAAAGGCTGTTTAGTGACTTTCGACGTGATGATGCATGGCGTGATGGCAGTGATGATGATGATGAATGTAATTTACATAGTAGCATATGATTTCAGTTCTTAAGGCTGTTATGTAATCTTAAAACAACGCCGGAACCCCCAAACTTGTATCAATAAGGAATCCGGAGTTCTCTTAGTATCTTCGGAACCATAGCATACCTTGGACTACTAAGCATATGCTACCAAAAACTTACTTTTTGATAGAATATGCTTAGGACACTTCTCTTTAAATCAAAATCCATATGTTTACCAATAAATAAATTTGGAGGAGTTCCCTCGATTACTTATGGATTCCATCATCAAGTCACCACTTTTGTGAACATGGTACCACATTGGAGTAAAACCCTATTCAACAAAAGAAAAATTTTGAAAATCGGCTCATATCGTTGAACATACACAAAAAAATATATCCACACCCGAACGTATAACCTCCTCCTTTTTGGAAGTCGGTTAAAAAGCAAAATACTGTTATTAGATACGGTACTTCAATTATTTAATTCGGAATAGGTTGTTGTTGTAACGTGAACAATAACGTAGATTAAATAGTACAAGTACCATGGTCCATGGCCCGCATTGGTCGGTAGTTCGGTACCGCCGCAAAAGCTACGTGATACGTCTCGCAATTATTTTTAAATAATAATATGTAATATCTTCGAAAATATTCATTTAATCAAATGTTGTAAAGGACCATAATAATATACAGTGTGTTTGTGTAAACAACGTTATCCTTGAAACCATCAAATGAGACCGTCAAAATGAACAACTTTTTCTATTAGAACAATGCTGGGAACTCAAAAAAATCCGTCTTCATACCCATATAAATTGCCGATCCGGGCATCCGTATGGGTATGAAGACGGCATTTTTTTTTTGAGTTCCCAGCATTGTTCTCATAGAAAAAGTTGTTCATTTTGACGGTCTTATTTGATGGTTTCAAGGATAACGGTGTTTACACAAACACACTGTATAGAATATAGATCTATATTAAATCAACAACGTATCTAAAGTGTTTAATTGTATAAGGATTAATGCCGTTTTGCTTAAAATCGCTTCGAAATGGCTTTAGCCATTATAATTATTTTGTCGTTAAAATTAGTAAATGACAAAAACTGTCATTGTGGATTATCCATAAGAGATAGACATAGGTACTCGTATACCATCGCGGAGTTTTCTGTAGACCTTTTTATTGTGTACCATATACTTAGTACATTATTTTGATAAATCTCGTAGTGTTCAGCCTGCGTTTGCAATGTAAGCGGAAAAAATTTAATTAATTACGACATCAACCCCCATGGAAACCCCAACAATAACAGTATTTCTCCACTATTTGATGAATGTTATTATACTTATAAACTTTCCTCTTGAATTACTCTATCTATTAAAGAAAACCGCATCAAAATTCGCAGACGACAGACTTTTTGTGCGATCGAGTGCCATGCCGACTGTATGGGCGTCGCAGACTCGATCGCACAAAAAGTCTGTCGTCTGCGATCTCCCTAAAGGGACATGAGGGAAAAAAAAGCGACTTTGTTTTATAATATTATGTAGTGATGTGTATGATATAATAAAAAACCGGCCAAGTGCGTGTCGGGCCACGCGCAATATAGGGTTCCGTAGTACCGCTAGTTTTTGAAGTGAGAACTTCTTTAGCGGCGTTGAGCACTTTTGTGGGATGGGTAAAAACTTACTTCTAAAATCTGTCGTAAAAACTGTGAAACTCGCGTCAGATTCTCGTGCTGATCGAAAAACCGTAAGACGGTTGGAGAGTAGTGTTGTAATTAAAAAAATCGATTTTTTTAAAATCGATTTTCATATAATATGGGTTAAAAATTTAATCGATTGTAAGGGTTTCGATTAATTAAAAAAAAAAACGATTTTTTAAAAATCGATTTTCATAAAAAATGTGTTAAGTAAAAAAAAATTGTAAAGGTTTCGATTAATTAAAAAAAATCGATTTTCATAAAAAATGGGTTAAAAATTTAATCGATTGTATGGGTTTCGAATTCGATTAATTAAAAAAATCGATTTTTTTTAAATCGAGTTTCATTTGATCGACTATTACGCAATAACTTATGAGGTCTTCTTAGCCGTGATATTTTCCTTTAAATTCAGCATATTTCTTACTTCCGTGAATTTTTTCACATTTCCAGAAGCAACCGTTTAGCTGGTAGAACTGGACTCTAACGATTTTTTCCACTTTAAAACTTAATATTTCACAAACGGATCCCTTAATCGGAAAATGAGCTATGAATATTCTTAATTAAAAAAAAAAACCTATCCAACGACACCCCACACGATGGGGTGGAAGCGAAAAAAAAATTTCATCCAGTGTGAAGGGAAGGTACCATAAAAATATTTTTTTAAGATTTTATGTACCGTTTTGTCGGCATCATTAATATGTGCATTCATGCCAAATTACAGCTTTGTAGGTCCTATAGTCTCTGAGCAAAACCGCGGACAGACAGACGGACGGACGGACAGACAGACAGACGAACAAACATACCGAAACTATAAGGGTTCCTTGTTGACTACAGAACCCTAAAAATCTTAAATATAATAATAAAAAATTAAATACATTTCCGTTTTCTGGTATGTCTTCAGTTTAAGAAACACTGGTCTACAGCTGTACTAGCTGAGTTAAGTTACTGGTAGCAGGTTCAAATCCTATAAAACAGAGGATGGACGGACAGACATAATATATAGGCGGTATAGGTAGTATTAATTACATCTTTTTTCCCTTTGCGTACGGAACTCTGAAAACAAACAAGGAGCTAGACGTGTTTTAATTATAATCTTGTTTAACGTCTGTTATAAACAGCTAATTAATTTATAAATAACCTCGTTTTCTGAAACGTCGTTCTTTACTCTCAAAGGTTCTTTGCCGCTAGCTCTTTGCGAAAAACTTTAAAATAACTTTAACGATGTACTAAATGATATTTTTATCAAATGTCCGCATATATAATATTAAATAGTTTTAAAGACATCAATATCACAATTATTTATACTATATTACTAGATGACGCCGTTGAGCCCTCAGTTGCGCCATAATTCGTTTATCTCGCGGAACCGTACATTTTTCCAGGATATAAAGGATAAAAAGTATCCATTGTCCTTTCCCGAGACTCAAAGACGTGAAGAGGTAACAGACAGACAGACACACTTTCGCATTTATAATATATTAGTAATTAGTATATTAGTATTAGTAGATATGGATTTATAGGTATTCATTTACATCTTATGAAGTTTATCTATATTATCTATACTTTTAATATTATTCATTATTAATTATAAAGCGAAAGAGTTTGTTTGTTTGAAGTTTGAACGCGTTAATCTCAGGAACTACTGGTCAGATTTTAAAAAATTCTTTCAGTTTTAGATAGCCCATTTATCATATAGGCTACATTTTATCACGCTAAGACTAACTAGGAGCGAAGAAATAGAGGAAAATGTACAAAAAAAAGGGAAATTATTATCTTAAGAACTACTGGAGCAATTTTTATGTTATTTGGCACACATGAAGAATAGATCACGTGAAGGGCTATTTTTTTTTGCGGAAAAATGTATGGTTTCCGTGAAATTCCTAAATTAGGCGGATGAAGCCGCGCGGAACATCTAGTCATCTATAATTTTATTACATTTTATGGCTACTATAAATATATAATATTTAAAATAATAAAATATTATAAATGCGAAAGTGTGTCTGTCTGTCTTCCCGTCTTTCTGTCTGTCTGTCTGTTACCTCTTCACGGCCAAACGGCTGAACTGATTTTGTTGTTTGGTATGGATATTGGATAACATGTAACCTTGAGTCCCGGGAAAGGACATTGGATATTACTAAATACTACATCCCAGAAAAATCCCGCTTTCTACGTGACGAATTTTGGCGCAACGGAATTGCGGGCGTCATCTAGTAACTACCTATCTAAAAAAATAGCAAGTACACGCTAAGACGGTATAATATAATTCTAATCAAAATCTTAATCACTAAACATCATTAATTATTCTTCATTGCAATGATATTATATTCATTCTAAGAAATATGATCCTTTATCTGTATTATTATGTTCTATTTTCCTGTATCCGAATAACCCATCAATCCCCAAGCGGCAGCCGGCTGCCGCATAACAATTGAAAATCTATTGTGTCTGCGATTCCCACGATCGAGCTAATAACAACGTGCAACGAGGGTTATTAGCGAAGTCTTATAGATTACTAAATTTCATCCTACTTTATAAATACTATTATCTTTCTTTAAATAATAATAACGTCGATAAAATTGCTTAAAAATAACAAGATGTAGAAGACGGCTTTGGTAGTAGTAAGTATATAGGTACGCGTAAATACAGTACCTATATCTTCCGGGAATTGTACAATGTAGGTACATTATGATATCATTGCCAAATTGCTTAAAAATCGGTTCAGTGGTTTAGGAGCCTATCCATATCTACACTACTATTATAAAGAGGAAAGATTTGATTTTTTGTTTGTTTGTTTGTTTGAGTCGAATAGGCTCCGAAACTACTGGACCGATTTGAAAAATTCTTTTACCATTAGAATCCTGCATTATTTCTGCTGAACATAGGCTAATTTTTATTTTGGAAAAATATAAGGTTCCGTAAGATATTTGGGATTTTCGGACGCAAGGTTTAAAAAATCAACCAGAAAAGTTACTTATTTTGCGTACGCTGCCTAAACTATAAAAGATAGAGGCATAAAATGTTCTAAGTAATTATAGATCTTTTAAATATCTACAAAAAAGTCCGCGACACACTATACCTATCTATGTTGAGTGAGGCACAATAACCATTTTTTTATTAAAAAATCTAGATTTTTTTTTTGGACTATATTTAAATGCGTTTATTTAAATCATGCTATTGACCCTTATCAAAATAAATTATTTCATCACTAAGTACAGTTAATGTAGATAATATTTGGTCTTTGAATGATTAAAATTGGACGTTTGGTTTTAATGTTATGGCGAAATTAAAATATTACGATTTCTGCTGCACGTTGCGAATTGGGCGTCAAGGCGCGATGCGCGGGTGTGCGTGCGGTAGGGGAGAGATTTAATTATCAGTGCCACAGACTCGCCCGGAGAGTCCACGTAAATATTACCTCGATCGTGGGAATCGCAGACACAATAGATTTTCAATAGTTATGCGACAGCCGGGTGCTGCTTTATTGATTTGATATAGACTATCGTGCTTCATTATTATAATCCTAATTTCAAAAAAGCTTTAAAAGTTATGACTACGAAAGTAATATTTTTAGAACTTTTTAAAATAAGTTTTGAATGACTATTATTTTTGATTGCTATTATAATTAATTAATTTCTTTAACTATAAATCTCCAATAGCGGCAGCCGGCTGCCAGCATAACAATTGAAGATCTATTGTGTCTGCAATACCCACGATGCCGATGCACGATGGAAGTATTAAGAGGATTCCACACCGCCCTTTTTTCCATACAAACGTTGTCCCCTGTTTCCTCCCTGGATAATGCTAGTAGAGTTATAATTTTTTTCCTGAATATCTACGGCCACTAATACAATGTCCCTATGTTTTCTTTTTTTTCATAATTTAATTATTAAATAAGATATGAACGTTCAAAAACCCAAAAAAATGGCCAGATTTTCCGCTGTATTCAAACGTCCAGAAAACAGATTTGGCTAGATTATACAAAAAAAGCAAAACATAGGAACACAGCTCAAGCCTTTTTTTAATCTTTAATGAAAAAAGTACTTAAATCGGTTAAGTTTTGGAGAAGGAATCAGGGGACAACGAATCGTTGATTTTCTGGATTTTCTGCAGTTGTCTCTATCGCGTTCTGCGGTATCGGCTTGAGGTAAGGGAGACAGCTATAGATATTACACGTACTTTTTTTTCATTTCTCTAGCCCCTGTTGTATCCTCTTAATGCATATTTTTTAATCCACACTATTTCTGCTGAATATAGGCTATATTTAATGAGAGAAAAAAGGGAACCGTATTAAGTGTTAATAATTGTGTGAAAAATCTACCAAAATATTCCTTCTTGCTTATGCTTTATAAATTATAGACTATACTTACTTATCGCAAAGTGATGTACTATAGTCTTAAAGAGGACATTAATATCAACGTAAAAGTCCGCGATATCGTATGTCTGACTACTACAATTATTATTATCTTACAATAACTACTTTTTAATCTAAAAATATGCAATAGTAACGTTGCGCTGGTACAAACCATGCCAAACTACTTATCAGCAGGTATTAGTACTTACCAGAGGAGTTTTTAAATTCGCTGAATCCTTCTGGACTTCCACCACACGAACTGACGTTAAAAATCGGAATTCCAATCATGCTTTTGAGAAATTTATGCCCACCAAATATGTGCAATGGGACAAGGCTGCTTATTAAAGAATTAAAGGACAATTTAATTGTAGCTACCATTATCACCGGCCCAGCAGCTGGTCAACTAGCTCATATACCGAGGATACCGATGATTCCAACTGATCTGCCAATCCCATTTAAACGGCTTCAATTTCCGGTAAAAATATCTTTCGCATTGACTAAGTCCCAAGGTCAAACTTTCAAATTAGTAGGCATCGACCTACGAAAAGAATGTTTTACTCATGGTCAACTATACGTTGGCCTATCCCGAGTTGGAGCTGCTGATAATCAATTTATTTTGCTGCCACAAAATAAAACAACATCAAATATCGTTTACAGGGAAGCTTTAACCCAATTTTAATGGAATCTTTTACGCAAAAAGAAGTATGGTGTAAAAAAACATAAAGCGCAAAAGTACAACAAAAATACTTTATACAAAAACAAAATATAGAAAATTTCAAAATGTATATAATAGTAGATGACGTAGGTAAGCATAAAATAATAAAGCATAAAAGTACAAAAAAAAACATAAAATATTTTAAACAAAAAAAAACATGAAGAAATTGCAAAATATTATAAATAATAGTATCTTCTGCAGGTAAGGATAAAATAATCAAACATAACACTTAAAATATAAAAATAAAAAAAAAATACAATAAAAATGTGTTATATGTACATAATAATTATAATATAGTAGTTGCAGGCTAAATAATGTAAACTATTTTTATGTTCTGCTTAACTTAAAGATTGACTACCTTTATTTAAAAAAAAATAATTAAAAACCAATGTCCACCCGTGCGAAGCCGGGCCGGGCCGCTAGTAATAATATAAAGTTAAGACTATTTATCTTTAAGCCCGGCCGCACATTGTCCGAAATTTCTGATCAGAAACAGTTGAACGTCCGCGCTGTCTCTTACATTTTGTACTGAGCCGAGTGAGCTCGAACTCGCCGAAGGATATTTCGGATAGTGTGCGGGGTGGCGGTCCGGCGAAATTCAACTGTTTCTGATCAGAATTCGGACATGTGCGGCCGGACTTAATGTCTCACACTCCAATTACATTTCTTAGGTACATTTAGTTTAGAAAGGAATCGAAACAAATGACAGTTTCACGCTTGACCGCTTGTGACGTAGCGCGTAGGCCGTGGCGTAGGCCTTCGCTACGAAAAGTTTATATTATTTGTCCCCAAAGAGGTAAGTGTTTTTAAGACCTAAATCTTGAATTTATATTTTTTATGAGAAATGACTCATCAAAAAAAATTAATTCGGCACTGCTTCACGGTGAGTTTAATGACAAAAACTTAGGGTCAATTTATACTATCGCAGAGTCGAAGCGCATCGAAGCGAATCCCCAAAACTGAACATAACAAATTCAACCTTAACTCCAGAGCTTAACGCACACATTACTTCTGTAAGAACAATTAGCGTTGGTCGAGCGCATTCGAGCGAATTCGCGCGCCTTTTTTATTCTCAGAAGTAATGTGTGCGTTAACGCTTTCTATCTATCTATCTATCTATGGACGCTTCACACAACGTCAGTCTGGCCCCGTGCTAAGTACCTGAAGGACTTGTTACGGGTACCAGACAACGGAAATATATTTAATACTTTTATACTATACATATATTTAAGATTTTTATTATATCATACACATATTTAATACACATCCAGACCCGGGAACATTGAAAACTTTTTGTTCCGTCGGCGGGATTCGAACCCGCGACCCCCGGCTTGAGCTACCAACGCGCTCACCACTGAGCCACAGAGGTCGTCACTTTGGAGTTAAGGTTGAATTTGTTTTGTTCAGTTTTGGGAATTCGCTGCGATGCGCTTCGAATATGCAATATATTGACCCTATGTTATTGTAATTAAAAATCTCACCGTGAGGCAGTGCCGAATTTATATTTTTTATGAGTGTAAGTTGGTACTACTAATATATATTCTGTGGTGTAAGCCACTTTCCTTCTTCCACTAGGTCATTTGTATTAGGTTTCACTCCAATTTGGTGCCATGTGGCATGTTCACAAAAGCGGTGACCTGATGATGGGATCCATGAGTAATCGAGGGAACTCCTCAAAATTTATATCGAAATATAATATGGTGATTTTGGTTTTATGAGAAGTATCCCAAGCAATATGCTACCAAAAAGTAAGATTTTGCACCAAGATATATGAATTTGAAGTCGGCACCAGTCCCAAAACTTGAAAATATTTTGTCATAGAATTCACGATTCTGAGCTGGTACCGACTTCAAAATAATGAAAATTGTATACAGAAATAGTTGAGGTGTATGCAAATTCTGCAAGAGGCACTACTAAAGAGTAAGAATTATTTAATACTTTTTAGTTCATTTAAGAATAAGTACCGTTAATAAGTACCGGTAATGTTATTGTTTTCACTTGGAAGTCGGTTTTAAGTTTTTGTTAAAAATAATAATCCCATACAAAGATGAAAAAACAGGCCCTTCAACGCTGCTACTTTCACAGTGAACTCTCTACAAGGGCCACAATAATAATTAATAACCTTAGACTTGTTACATTCTGTATAACAAAAAAATATATATATCCACAGCCGAACATATAACCGCCTCCTTTTTGGAAGTCGGTTAAAAACTAAGTGATAATGCACAAGAAACTCTGCACAAGAAAAAATGTAGGAAATTGCACGTACGAAGTCGTGGGCAACATCTAGTCGCTATTGCGATATATACCTATATACAACTATGTATGTGTTATAACTAACAATTACATACCACTGAGATAACACTAATACTTCTTCATTTACGAGTCAGTAACAAGTAACAACTCAGTAATGACAGAAACAATACTAATAACTGCAAATTATGATTCAGTGTGCATACGAGCTAAAACTAGGTATTGAACATTTTGTCTTGAGAATTCACAAGATGTTCTCACAGTGAGCAAAGTAAAGTGTTAAAATTAAACAGAGTTTGATTAGCGAGCAAGAAAGTACGATCTTACTGTAGGTATGTCAAGTAACGCTTCTTACGTCGTCTGCCATTGAAAAACTATTATTGCTGAGAGCTACTAGCACTTTGCAAGTGGCTTACGAGCAGGGTGTCGGTATACCATCCATTCATCCATTCCGACGGTATGTTCGCACCATGAATGGCCGAACATCCCCGTGACCTCTGAGCGCGACCCGGCTAGATGCGTGCGGGCTTGTAACGCATGTCCGAGTCTGCGCAGTGGCGTATTCGCCCGGGCAGTGAAGGGGCCGCCGTCGAGGGCGCCGCACGAGGGCCGCGAGTGATGTGACACGATGGCCAGCGCGCCCGAGCCCGCCACCGACAGACCATGGGCGAGGTTATAGGTGAGTCACCCCCGGTAGACCCCGAGGCTAAATCCCGTGGCTAAAATTCGGAGTTAAAACCCCCGTTCGCGTGACGCGCGATTTACGATTCGATTCCGAGGTTTATCACTTTCCCCTGTATGTGTTTTCTAAGTGACGAAATAATCAATTTTATACGTGATTTAAAACGTCGTGTGAAGTTGTGCTGAAATGTTCGCGTAAAATTCGTTCCCTTATTTCATCGGATTCTTAAATAGGTACAAAATTTATAATTGCCAATACAGATTTATATGAATAACCAATAACATGTTACATATACTTCTAACATTGTGTTGCTAACAGTAAAAGGTTATAAAAAACTGTAGGTGTAAGAAATATTTAAATACGTAAGATAAAATTGGTGAAATAATTATTAATTAATATTTGAATAACTTACAATTATTACTCAAATATTAACCTTTACTTACGTTATAGTAGGTACGTATCTAAAATCGTTACGGTATGTGTCTCAATTGAAATGTATTTAATGTTAAATTCTGGTTTCGCCCAAATCATGTCGAAAAAGTTGTGGAGTGGAGAAAAACGGGATTCCCTGGGGAGGCCGGGACTCAGAGAGAACGTGTACAACTCTGTCATTGGATTCTTGAGACTTTCAGCCGTTAGATTGGGTCAATTTAATTATTATTATTTCATTAAATTAATCGGTAGCCATAATGTTCGAAAGTAGTAGTTCACAGTGAAACTTAGATTTCTATTACGAGTTCTAATTTAGTAGTTATAAAATAATGGTAAGTTTTTAATTTTGATCGGTGAATTATGAAAATCTTCGACTAATTCGTAACACTCAGAACGAAAGCACTTTGAATTCCTTAAGAGTGTGCGTGTATGTGTGTGTGTGAGTGTTTTATGAAAACGATAGAAATGATTTACTTTCAGCAGGCGAGTTACGAATAACGATTCTCGTTGAATCGATTTGAAAGAAACGATGAACAATATAAAGTTAGAAGTTTATTAAGATGTGTCTTCTGTTTAAGGTTCTATGTGTAATTTATTCGAGAATAGTTCATATGAGAGTTTTATTCAGAATATCTATTTAAACATTACTACGGCGTAAGAGTCAAAGATTCTAGCCCAATATTTCAGCCAACGAACAGCAAATTAAGCTTATGAGCCAAAAATGTAGGTTTATTAAGCCAGTAAAGCGGTTCTCCAGCGGTGGGCCAGAGCACTTTATTTCCAAGGAATCGTCAATAAAAATGCTAAATAAGTTTTTTTAATTGGAATTTCACTAAGTGTCATAACTTTACAAGCCAGTACTAAATATTATATTTAATTTAGTAAGTCGGTTAAACAAGCTCGTCTTAATTAAATTGAGCGTTCCTCAGAGCTTACTTAATTTTGTACTTTGCGAAAATTTCTTTAATAAACTACTATACAATGTATTTGGTAGGTACTCGAATATTATTTATTATTATATTTGTGCTTATTATTCAATTAGATGTTTGTTAATACATCACATATTATTTTAAACTAAAATTGGCTTTTGGTAGGTTATTAATTAGAGTAACATAAAGAGTCTAATCTTAAAAAAAGGGTAGACTTATGCTTACTACAACCTAATATAATATATATCTTACATCTATGAACGCTTCACATCACGTCAGTCTGGCCCCCTGGTAAGTTCCTGAAGGACTTGTGTTACGGGTACCAGACAACGGAAATATATTTAATACTTTTATACTATACATATATTTAAGATTTTTTTTATTATATGATACACATATTTAATACACATCCATGACCCAGGAACTTAGAAAACTTTTTGTTCCGTCGGCGGGATTCGAACCCGCGACCCCTGGCTTGAGCTACCAACAACCCTAATATATATATATATATATATATATATATATATATATATATATATATATATATATATATATATATATAATTGGAATCTCGGAATCGGCTCCAACGATTTTCATGAAATTTAGTATATAGGGGGTTTCGGGGGCGATAAATCGATCTAGCTAGGAATCATTTCTAGAAAATGTAATTTTCAACAACAACGATGTTTTCGGTGAAACAGCTATTGATATTTAATATGAGATTTCAACACCAAACCGCTGATGGAACAAGACAATTGTTAACGTCCCACGGCGGGCCCCAGAGAATGTGTTATGGACACTAGACCCACGTCAATGTAATGTTGACAATCCTGAGTGACACTTGTTTGTAGTATTTTCACTTTGAATTGAAATTAGTTGTTATTTTAATAGCGACGCCGCATCATAATCATCACTCATCATTATCATAAATTAAAATAGTTTATATTGAGGACACCCAAGTAATATATATTTTCGACGAAACTGGTCTATTATTAATTAGTGCGTTAGCTGCGCTTGGGTATATAATTGCCTTCAGGCTCCATCTAGTTCTGAGACTAATCCGCCACTGATAATGATAACTATAAGTCTACCAGAATCTGATGGCAAATTTTGGCAGCAGATTTTCAAAAAATATCCTTGATCATTGGATAAATTTATATATTTGCATGTTACAACACAGAATCAGCCGCTACAAGGGAAAAAAAGGATCAAAATATTTTATACCAATTACCCCGGTATTGCTAGAGTCAATTTCTTATCTAGCACTTTTTGCCATCAGATTCTGGTAGACCTATTATTAAAATATATACCACGACTTAATAATAATCGCACTCAAAGATTTTGACTCCCTACTAAAAAATAGTCCCTACATGTTTACATTACACGCGTTATACAACGATTTGACCCTGTCTAAAAATATTAATATTATAATATGTTTCCGAGTAAGGGATCTAGTGATATATACTTAAAACATTACCTGGTATGATCAATAATTTTCTTTTTAGGGTTCCGTACCCAAAGAGTAAAAACGGGACCCTCTTACTGAGACTTTGATGTCTGTCTGTCATGAACCGCTATAGATCGACTTCTGAAATTTTCACACATTGTGTATTTCTGGTGCCGCTATAACCTACAAATACTAAAAACAAAATAAAGTAAATATTTAATTGCCATACAACATACGTGATTTTTTCGGCTTTTCGGCTTGTAATCTATTTTGAAAACATTTGAAATTTTTACAAAATCATTAATTATACTTGTTCTTTAATATTTAATAATAACATTAAATAATTAAGGGCGGCTACCATACAAAAACACTATTTTTTTCTTACATTTGCTTTACAACGGTACGAAACCCTTCGTGCGCGAGTCCGATTCGCACTTGGCCGATTTTTTGGTATTACTTGTTTTCACTAATTTGGTATTATACATACTAGTTTTTTTATAGTCCTGATCGTAAATTGTTATAATACCAAATAAAATTTTTTTTTTTTTTTTAGGGATTACTTAATAGAACGTAAAATATATATCGACTCATAAATAAATGTTCAAGCAAGTAGTTAGGCGCTATGGTGAAAGTTACACGATGCAAGCTACAGTCATTAGATAATTAAATTGACACGTAGTTTAATGACATCGCAATTTGAAGTTTATTAACAGTAATCACTCGTCGTATCGAGATCAAATTGCCAATCTATTTCAAGTGATATCTAGATGGTATTTCATTTTGTTTGGAAATAGATTTGACGATCAGGGGATCAAAAATACGAAAATTTCAAGAGTTTACACTTTACACACATGTAGAATAATAAAGAATCAAACTTGAGTCAAAATTTTGTACATTGCAGTGCTTTATTTTTTTTATTGTCATTAAGGAGAATTATTTTAATTAATACAATAAATTATATTATATTTTAAGTACATTTTATACGGGGTTCCAGGGTTCCCAATTTCCTCCAAAATGTATAAATAAAAAATGTTAGCCTGGGGTCCTAAAAGTTTTAATAAGGTTCGCTACGCCACTTGTAAAAAATATTGGTGTGAACTATAAAAAAGGCAAATATAGAGAGCTAGAAGTAAACGTATAGAGTTTTTAATTGTAAAAAGGCTCTGTCCCCATCAGACACGGCGCGGCGCCGGCACCGTGTTACGGCACGACGCCACCACCGTGATACGGTACGGCGCCGCACCGTGCCACGGTGCCGCGTACGGTGCGTCCCTATTCAGTCGATATTTGCGCTCGAACGAGAGTGCTTGTCTGGATAATGGATATGGATCGCGAAAAAATTATTCTCTTGTTGTTACTAAGACGAAGATTGAAAAAGAATCATTAAATATTTTTTGAAGTCGGTTAAAAAGAAACCGAGGTAATTTTATCTATTATTTATTATAGATAAAATTTCCTCGGTATTTGCATTACGCGACTTTGATATGTATTTTCATATTATGCCTCGTTTAAGTTTGGACACAAATTTTGTTCGGAAGTTTCACCAGAATAGGGGCGCGCGCGTCACGGTGCGGCGCCGTACCGTATCACGGTGGCGGCGTCGTACCGTAACACGGTGGCGGCGCCGTGCCGTGTCTGATGGGGACGCAGCCTAAAACCATAAGTTGATGTATTGAATAAACACAATATTCTTCCGGTAAACAAAAAAAAAACAAAGGAAAAGTTTGAAAATACAATATTATTGACAGATTTCCGAAGGAAACTTGTCGAAAACAAGAAATAGCAATTAAGCTGTCGAGAAGGAATAATGCGCGCGAAAATTAATCTTTGACATGCGTCTTCTTCTTCTTTCGTTTTTTTCCTATCATGGCACTTCGGTGAGTTCGTCAGCAGTCGGCTATATTAATAGTAAATGGCGGGAAAGCAATGTTCTTGTAAACATTTTTGCATTGATTTTCTATTTTGTCCATAAAATAAGGGTCGATTAAGAAAAGTAGTGGACGCTTTAGGTACTGAAACTTTCGATGGAGTTTTGGAGAGAACACAAAATGGCACGTTTCTGGAAGTTTTATGACTTGCCTAATCTTGTGCATGATAACGAATATCTAATGGTTATAATATGTTACCAATATTACCTACACATTAAACACCCAGTTAACACAATTTTAGGAAGATAGGTAATACAAAAACACAACGTCACTCTTTCACACTCCCAGCATAACTCCTTTTTCTTTCGCTTTGATTAAAAAAATTGTATAATATTAAGTATTTGTCTTAAATAGTACTAACAACGGCTTATATTTCAGTAGGTTGGTTAAATAGTGATAATATTATGATCATTGATCAAGTCCCTTTTACCCACCTTATTTATTCTTCATTTCTTAATCATAATAATTATTAAGTACTTATTCGAAATAGAGGTACAATTTACACTCTATTCATAATATAATATAGTACCATCATGCAGCTGTACCATATAAATAATATTATTATGATCAAATTGAAAAAAATACCTTTTCTTTTCTACAGCGAGGCCTATTCTAGAAGAAGTAAGGAAAGTGAAGGGTGACCAAAACATTTTGTTATTAAGGACAAAACATACCTGAATTATGAAAGCCTTATATAATTATGTAGGAGATAAAAATTATTTTAGACAAACAAACAACGATCACTAATCCATACGGGGCTTAGCGACCAAAATAAATGAAGCGAACTAAGCTAGAAACAATACATTTTTTTAAATATTTTGAGGCGCGGCGGCCGGCGCGGCGCGGGGCTGACAGATAAATAATTGGGTACGTCGAGTGTTGCACGTTGACTCATGGCTGTTGTTTTTCAATTTGTTTCAACTATTTTTTATTGAAATTCCTTTATTGATGATGACTTAATTGGCTGTTTCCATTGTAATTAAAAATTCAACAATTCTTTGGTATCGTGTCTGCCTGTTATGTATGCAGGATTAATTAAGTCGCTAAATTGTTTTAGATGAAAAATTTGTGTCAACTCTCAGTTGCTACTTAATACAACTACTCACGGGATAAGATATAAACGATTTCTGCGATAAAATAAGTTGCGAAAATATAATAAAAGGCAGTTATTTCTAGAAAATATTTGGTGACGTTCTATTATTCTGATATGAGAATAGTAAAAATGTGGTTTAGTCGAACATTCGAGCAGCCAAAAGGTGTGACGAAGCAGAAAATTGGCTCGCAAGGAACGACAGGTATCGCCGAGTATCGATGCAACTTATTTAATACAATAATCGGACATCGCAAGATCTCGCTTTGCTATTTTTTTTTAAGTATTCGGGATTAAAAATTTTTAGAAGTTGCTAGAAAACTAGAATGCTGATGTAATATATAAACATTCCAATTTCTATGTCAATTAGGAACCTATTTCTAATTGACATAGAAATAAAAGATAGAAAGAGAGAGAAAAAAAATTGTATGACATACAAAATGTTTTCGCTTATTCGAATTGAATTTTGAAAAATCTTGATTACATAATAAATAGTCTGTTTGGAGTAGGTTTGGAGTGATAAAAATCATTACAATTATAATCAATTATAATCGAGTGATGAAAATCATTACAATTATTACCGGGCTCTATTGTAAATTGTTATCAGGGCGAACGAAGCGAGCCCTGATAACAATTCGCACAACCTGTACGTTTTGTGGTACACTTTACAGAAAAAACTATCACGCCTATTGATTTGTGATTCAACATGGTAATTTTCATATATATGTAGATGTGTTGTGTTGTCATCAGCCAGTCAAGGATTATTATATTATGTAGATGTGTCATCATCTGTCTGTCAAGGTATGTCGATGCCAGCCCTCACAAAGCTCGGCTTTTAACTAGATGTAATTTATCTATAAAAGTTTCAAGCTTACTGTGATCCTTGCAACCAAGTAATTATATACGTAAATTTCCATAATAACCTCCTCGTTTTTTGGAAGTCAGTTAAAAAAGGAAATTTGAGGGCCTGCCTGAACCTGACGCCAAGATTCACTGATAAATGTCATAAAACGCCACAAAACATAACGTCGTAAAACGAATTTACAACACCTCCCGGAAGAGATTGCTCGCTCTAACTTGGCCATAGGGAAACAAACTTTCAGGGTATGATGACTCGCCGATGCCATAGGCTGAAAATTTTAGATTTTCTAGCTGCAAAGCCGATTGAAACAATATGGGTCCCAAAATGGAATAGAATGTTGATGAACAGAAAGTCTTATAAATCTGCTTAATAGTTTATATTTATATGAACTTAATTCCCACTGTATGCCAATAATAATGCCAAATCATAAGCCAATTACTAAACAACGCTGTTAAAAAGATAAACAAGTAGGTACATACTGTCAAAAACTCCTCATAATCTGGCCATCAGTGTGACAAATCGATTCTTTAAAAGTTGGACAGTGTCTGACAATACAATAATTTTAACGTATCTACGTTTACCTGAATCAATTTTCTGGACGAATAATGTGTATTATAATACTCGTAATGGAGTCGCGGTCGTCTGTCTGACAAACAATGTAATTGATATACTATTTGATTAAAAAGCCGTTGACGTGAATTTAATTCAAGGGTATATATTGACGTTTGATTAAATTGCCGAAAACAAGTGAGGTTGATGACGAATTGATTGTAAACTTTAGCGATATTGTAAATTAAAAGGAAATTTGTAAAACCTGCGTAGTAAGTAGTAACGGTACCTACAATATTATTACTGTTGATAACCGTTGGTGGAAGTAAGATTTGACATAAACTCCGTACATTTTCTGATAAACTCTCTTCCGTGAATGCAACCGGAAATGTTTTTTATTTATTTACTAAAAATGCTAAAGCTCCAAATATATCGACATTATATATTTGGAGCTTTAGCATTTTTAGTATATAAACAAAATCTTTCTCTTTCTCGAATAAAGTTATTTTTTATGAAATAATGAAAAAACATTACTTAAAGTAGTAAGGAGCTAAGAAGAAGAATAAATATTAGGACTGTCCCAATAACCTCCAGCTCATATGCTCTCTATAGTGCGGCGAGAGTCGGCGATTTGATATTGCATTCTCAGCTGTGAATTCTCAACGTGTAGTGTGTTCACTTGTGTTTGTCTGTAGCACAGAGGTGCCACATGTGTCAGTACAATTTACATTAATTTTGGCCGTAGGGACCTGAAAGGTTTGAAGAATAATCTCTTAGGAATAACTTGAGGCTCAGTTGAGGAAAACAATAGATTGTTCGTCTTATGGAGTTCGCAGAGATTTGCCTATTCCTACAAACGAAATATGTATATCTAATAAGAGAAAGCGACTTGTTTTCTATTTCTCTACACATTGTCAATTTTACCCGACTTCGAACGTCAAAGTTTCTTGCCACTCACAAGAAGCTGAACTAATCACCGCACGCTTAACATAACCACTATAAAAAAGGCTTTTTTATATTATAGCCAAGGTGGCATATTGCTGAAGGAAATCAGTTTTGTCCATAATGTAACAGATACTATTTCTACTCTTTTGCATTTCTTTTCATAAGAAAATTATATATTAATCCTTTATTGAATTAGCCCACTTAACACATAGTCATGAATCATGACTTGGTAGTGCAGGGAGGGATTAGTCGGGACTGTAATGTTTGTGGACATGTAAATCCCGGGGATCTCGGACGTGCCGGGGAATAGTCCAGCCTTAATGGACGGAACTCCTTCTAGATATATCAGAATAGAAGATACGTAGCATATAAGGCTACCTAATCGTAGGAGCCATAAACTCAAACTCAAAAAATTTTATTCTGAACGTAGATAGTAGGTACTACTGGTGCCTACCACCGAACCTGTTACGGCGATTTTTTTATAATAAACTAAGAAATTTCTCCAATTTAATGAAATCACATATTTTCCTTAAAATGGTTGGAATATTTTTATAATCATTTTAAGTTATATATTCGGTATTATTTACTCATCAAGTCTGTATTAAAATAAATAACGCAGTTATCAGATATTACACAGTTTTGGCAAACGGACAGAGTAATCAGCATTTTTGGAGCATCATTAGTAAAAATATATTATGCCGAGACTGCCTTAGCATCCAACGAGTCTGTCGAGTACAAGTTATGTGTTCAGACTTCAGATAGATACTATTACACATTCACATTCTTCTTTTCAGTAGAAATAATAAAAATATACCTTTTTAATTCAAAATATTATTATTACTACGTTTCTCTGCTAAAATACTATAAGAGGTTAAGTCGCAAACCGAAAAGAAAAAATATTCCTTATTTTTATCACCAAAGTAAGAGAAACCTCTTACTTTGGTGATAAAAAAACCCAAGTTGCTCTTCTTGTCAGACACTTTATAAAGAACATATTATGATACCTCAATATTTAATATTGAAACAACTTATTTGCCATTTTGAAAATAAAATCTCAGTCCCGCTTTGTCCTGTATATCGCGAGCTCGTGGTCACCCTCCGTGGTAATATTACATTCTGTGTGACCAGGACTAAAATCATTACTGCGTCTCAGACAGACAGATTGTCCATCTGTTAGTATTATTAAGGGCTGTAATAAGTGTCAGGGTGGTTTGACACGACGACAATTTAATTACATATAGACTGTTGCCCGTTATGCTAAGTACTGACATACGGTTTTGCTTGATAGTTTTACTCCAAATCGAGCAATAACCACCATGTGGACCGCCAAAACTGACAGCTCGAAGGCTCGCTTCGAGCCGGCTCGATGGAATTAAATATATCAAATATGTCACTTCTTTCGATTTGGAGTAAAACTATCGAGCAAAACGTTATGTGAGTACTTAGCATAAGGATGTTTTATTAAAAATGGCTTGACGCCGCCATTTTGTAACGTGTAACTTTAGAGACAGTTTTTTAAAGGCCACACCCTCATGACAATGTTAACGCGGGAAAACAACAGGTTTGGTACCTATAGGGATACTTTGAGTCCTGAAAATGGATATGAGACTTCATAAAAAATATAGGTTATATTATGCGCGAACAAAAACTACTTACTTACTTAATAATTATTATACTTTGAGTACCTACATAATTATTAGGTAATATTATAATATCGAAACTTACTAATATTAAATGCGTCCGTCTATCTATTACCTCTTCACGCCCGAACCGTTGAACCGATTTGCTAGGCGATACTTTGATTTGAGGAAAGTACATAGGATACTTTCTGTCCTGGAAAAATGTACATTTCCCGCGGGGTAAACGAATTTTGGCAGTTGCGGGCTTCATCTAGATTATAGATATATCATAATATTATATTGTACTCTTTGATCTGAGTCAGTAAAACCACAAAAAAACACAGAAAAACATTACTTTACCAGTAAAATTGGCTTTCAAAACTAAATCTTAATTTATTTAGCGAAAAACCTTTCTCACCAGCCTGGATGTCTACTTTTAAAAGGTTAAAAATACTAAGAATATGACGTCATATCAATGAACCCAGCACGGTACATTAGCGGGCGAAAATAGAAAATGCACGGTCCCCTGGGTGCCCTACTTGCTCCCTCCTTATAGGTCACAGCGGCATTATTAGTATCAACTTATATAGCCGGATATAAATGCTGATTAGGCTCAAACTATTGAACGGATGCTTTTAAACTTTAGTGAGTATAGATGATTTGTAGGTAAAATAATATTACTACCAGATATTGCTTGTATCTTTGCTGTTCTGAAGTTTGTTAATGTTGCGGGAACCGTACATTTTGGGTGACTCAAACTATCCGATATGTCCCGAAACTTAATTGTCTTCAAACCTCTCAAATCTTTGCTGCGGCCACCGACCACACAACCAGTGGTTGTGTGGTCGGTGGCTGCGGCTTAGGCGTGACGACTGAAGAGATATAATATAGAATAGACAGATAGACGGATGGATAGACAGATAGACATACCTAGTTATGGTATGAATATGGGGTATTTAAATTGAGTGATAAAAATATAGCTAAAGTGTGACCTATTAGAAAATGTACGGAATAAGTAAAATTAAAGTTTTGTAAAACTAAAAATATATACTTACTTACTTAATTACTAATATAATAATTGTTAGATAAGTTGTAAAACAGAATTTGGATTTTAGATATTATATTGTTAGTTATGTGCTAGAATGGATTTAGGAATTTAGTTTTCAAAATTTTTACACTAAATTGCTAAATATAGAAGTATTGGCACAACTTTTAAAATGTCCCAAGATTAGAGGACAAGGTTTCTCGAAGTGGTACATCTTAATTCGAGTTTGAAATTCGAACAATCTCCTTTTAAATTTAATATTGTTCAATCCGAGTTCGATCTTTGCGTGTTCAATGATCAATCGCTGCAAAGGAATATTTCAAGTGTATTTTAAATTCGTTCTTTTTATTAATTTGATATTACATTGTTGCTCAAAATAGATGTTTTGTTAGTTTTGATAGTACATGCGTCAATGGCCTATATTATTGTTAATGAAAGTAAACTACTTAGAAACAACATTTTTAGCACAATACCAATAACTTAATACTTATTAAAAACAATACTAACAGTTCATAACGTTTAAAGTAGGTTACACATGTCCCCCCCCTCCGGTAACAAAGCGGCCATAGACAATAACAGCTCATCTACATAACAGCTAATTGTATTTATGTCTGTGCCTCGCTGCCATCTGTTCCGCTAGATTCATTATCAACTTTAATATGCTACTTACGGTCGCACTGAGGGTGGGTTGCACCAGAGGCGTGGTTAAAGTTAAAGTTATGGTTATAGTTAAGGCTAATTTAACCTTAAACTTAACTTTGACCACAGAATTTGACAGAATACGTTGCTGGTCCGACAAGGCTTTAAATGAACGTGGGCGGGGGCGCTGCTGGTAAAGGAGAACTGTCAAAAATGGCATTTTTGTATGATGACAGTTGTCAAGTGACAAAAGGAACTAACAAGTTCCTTTTTTCGCCACGTGCATTTAAAGCTTTGTCGAGCTCTATGGTTATGGTTAAATATGGCGTCCATTTTTGACTTTAACCAAAGATTTGACTTTTTGCATTGGAGTTAAGGTTAAAGTTATAGTTTAAGCTACAGTTATAGTTAAAGTAAGTTGGTGCAACCCACCCTAGAGACATTTAATTATAACTTAACTAGAATTAGATGAACTAGAGATCGCCCAATGGTCGAAATTCGACCTTAGTTTCAACGACATTAGGACTACTACCTATATTTTGTAAAAAATATTGACTTTATCTTTTTTTTTCAACTCTTGTCTCTGGGACTTAGCTGATCTCAGACTGGCCGTGTAAGCATTGTCTATAATTCGTATAATTATACTCTTTTATTTATGGTTGAAGTCTGTTGACAACAAGTTGACAAATTGAAAATCTAAGATACTATAGGCTTGTCACTCAAAAATCTGTCATTTCTCATGTGTGTGTGTGTGTGTTGTAGTGTGTGTAATGTTTTATTTGTTAAAAAAATGTATGATAAAAGCATAATTTCAAAATAATATTAGTTCGATGCACTCCTTCACCATATAAATTATAACTGTCCAAAATTTCATGCAGGTATATTTCCCCATTTTTCGTAAAAAGGGTTACAAAGTTTTTCGTTCGCGTATTAAGTAATATTATTATTATTATGATTTCATAAAGGTTAAGTAAGAATTAGATCCCTCTAAGGTAGGCCGTCAGATACACTTGCACCGAATACAAGGTGTAACAAAACATCGTGATAATACATTAGGCCCTAAAAAACATCAGGCACTATGTTTTGTTAGTTTAGGGTATGTATGTGTTCCTTATATAGAGTTCACTATAAAAGTAGCAGCGCTGAAAGAGCAAAATTTTTTTTTGCGATAGTTTCTTTACATCCTGTATATTAGACCCCGCGTAGATATTGTTCCTGTAAAATAGGTCGAACTTGATCTTTCCTAAAGCTAATTTTTTTAATAAAACTTAAAAAGAGCGAAATATTTGAAATGCAAAAAATGGCTTTCCTCCATCATTAACAAAATATCTTAAGCAACCTGAAGAAAAGATAGTAAAGAAGATTAACGCTTATTTTTTGTTACTTACATGTGAAAACATACAATACAATTACATGTGTAAATGGCTTTATGTTTCTATAACTGTACTCTTAGTAATTTTTTTTAAAAGCTGTGAGTTTTCTGAATAAAATAAAAATAAAATAAATAAATAATAAGAATAGTAGTATGTTACATAAGCAATGCTAATGAATGTATATTGTATAAGCACTGTTACTTTTCTTTGGAAGAAAAATATATATGTTATTTCACACATAAAAACCTTAAAAAATATCAATAAAGGTATTATAAGATTGTTTTAATATTATATCGCTCTGAAATTATCATAAAAATTGTTTTATTGAATAAAAAATTTGTATTTTATGTGGCCATTTCAATATTACACCCGATATTACCGTCTGGAATCTAAAAGGCGATTCAATTCACAATTTAATTCAATTCGCGCCGATCAAATTGAATTTTCACCGGGAATGTGAGACGCAAAAATCTCTGGGCTGATTTGCATTGATAATACGGTTTCGGTGACGATGACCGATTTCATCGAAACTGAACTAGGTAGGAGCATAGACTAAGGAAAATACTCTCCTTAGTCTATGGTAGGAGTGATTGTGCACTATAAAGTGCACAATACACAAGAACCAATACAAATTAACCCAGCGAGTCCTTGTATAAGTCCTGTCAAGAAAGTGAAGAAATTAAAAAGTGGCAACATCGTAGTGTCATCCCTTTCAAATCTATGATGATGACACTACGATGTTCACTTTTTAATTTCTTCACTTTCTTGACGGACTATACACTCACAAACTTAAAAAAAGCAGTGAAACAAGGTGTAAACTAGTGATAATACTATAGGGTGTCTATGTGTCCCCTATATAGAGTTCACTGTGAAAGTAGCAGCGGTGAACGACCATAATTTTTTTTGTAAATTGTATGGGCAAGCAGTTTTTCCATACAAAGGTGAAAAAAAGCTACTCTTTCAGCGCTACCACTTTCACAGCGAACTCTATATTATACCCATACACATCCTAAAGTATTTAACTTAGTTTGTTTACACCCTGTATAATTAATAATTTTCACACTTTTCTGTATTGGATACATCTCTATTCCCTATTCGTGAACACACAGATCCTTTTGGTGAAATTCTGGTGCTCCCATTTCGCTCTTTCATGGCACTGACTGCATTGTTCGCACAAAAGGTGGCGCATAATATCATATTATATTAAAACCTACATGTGAGGAATGTCAATCATCGATATTGCCTTTTACAAAGTGATATTAAACAGAGCAGACGCCTTTGTTTCGGTCAAAGTCACATAATGTCGGCTTATAGACTTTTTCAATAGAAAAATGGGTGTCGGTTTTACCTACGCTCGCGCTTAAAAATTTTTAATCGATATCGCATACTAGGTTTAAGTTAATTTCAATATCAATCCCCTACCCTTTTCTCTTCCCTACTCTCTCCTATTTCCTTCCCTATTCTCCCCTATTCCCTTCCCTACCCTCCCCTATTACCTTTAAAAGGCCGGCAACGCACCTGCAGCTCTTCTGATGCTGCGAGTGTCCATGGGCGACGGAAGTTGCTTTCCATCAGGTGACCCGTTTGCTCGTTTGCCCCCTTATTTCTTAAAAAATTCATCAAATGAGCCTATTTTCTACTGGATGGTGCCTGCAACTCAGTTGCATCAAAATTCACTCATCACGCGGGAACCGTAAATTTTTCCGTGATAAAAAGTATCCTATATCCTTTACCGGGATTAAAGTATCTCCATATCAAACAGCAAAATATGTTCCGCGGTTTGGACGTGAAGAGGCAAAAGACAGACAGACACACTTTCGCATTTATAACATTAGTGTTAATATAAATATAATAATCGGTTTCTGGGCAAGGACAACTAACAATTCCTGTACCACGGTAGGTGGGTTTTTGGAGAACGATTTATGCATTGACTCCAGATGGACTGTGACCTTGACTTAAGTTTTTTCTTTTTTCAACTTCATTTCGAGCAAAGATATTTCTGTGGTACATATTTTATGTATGCATATTATTATAATATACTAGCTGTCCCGGTGAACTTCGTGTCACTTTAAAACCTTACCTGGACTTCTACGAATATTTTAAGACTAAAATTAGCCCAATCCGTTTAGCCGTTTTCGAGTTTTAGTGTTACTAACATAATTGAAAATCCTTTTTTATATATATAGATGGTGGTGTAAACATGGACGTAGAGTGCCTTTAAGTAGCGTTTAAGTACAACCAATTAAGTTACGTTAATCAAAACAATCTTTTCTCAAAGGCTTCCAGGGACTGAGACGGAACATTATTGGAGGTAGAGGGGGGAGGGGGAGGGGAGACGCGGGAGAGGAAAGAGGGGATACATTTAATTACCGGCCTCAACTGATACCGGAGAAGTGTTGTTAATGTATTTATACAGCCTTCACTTCCGAATATGACTTCGCTTCGAATAGGAAACGTTCCTTATTCATTTTTAGCCCCCCACTAAGGTGATATCCTAATAACGTGGTACGGAAATCGGAATTTCATACAAACTTTTGACTTAAACTCTTTCCTCTCTCATAAGTATCACTCATGAATCATGAGTGATACTCGCGTAAACGCGCTGCTGTGTTTAAAAAAATAGAAAGGATGAACCGAGCCACAGCCCACAACCTATGAAGTGTTGTGCTTTGGTTCGCCAGTTAAATATTATCCTTAAGAGGATTCCACACCGCCGTTTTCCCATACAAACGCTGTCCCCTGTTTCCTCCCTGGATAATGCCGGTAGAGTTATGATTTTTTTCCTGAATATCTATGGCCACTATTAGCATGTCCCTATGTTTTCTTTTTTTTCATAATTTAATTATTAAAAAAGATAAGAACGTCCAAAAACCCAAAAAGATGGCCAGATTTTCCTCTGTGTTCAAACGCCCAGAAAACAAAACTGGCTAGAATATACAAAAAAAAAATAAAACATAGGAACACAGCTCAAGCCTTGCTTTAATTCTTAGTGAAAAAATTACTTAAATCGGTTTAGTTTTGGAGAAGGAATCAGCGGACAACGAATCGAAGATTTTCTGTTCTTTTATTAGAACTTTTGTCGTGTTGTCTCTATCGCGCTCTGCGGTGGGAGACTTGAGATTGGTGAGACAGCAATACATTTTCAAATACCTATTTTCAATTTCTCTCGCCCCTGGTGTATCCTCTTAATAACTTGTTTTTGAAAAAAAAACATATATATTTTTTGCTATATGGACGCTTTAGGCATTTGTGTACTAACCCACAAAAATTTACGTATTGAGTTCTTTTGATGATTTAGAACAAGACTGCATTCAAAATATTTTAATATCAAAAAATTGTGGGTTGGGGCACTAATGCTTAACAAGCGACCATAATATTATAATATTTAAGTACTTACATACTTAGTTGGTATCATAAATAGTACTATTGTTTGAAAAGAGCTGTCGAAGACGAATGGCTGTGTGCGGAAAAACCAGTAATGGTTTATGTTACACTGTATTACATTAAGTTTGTGATTGTATTTTCTTTATAGTTTATTAAATAAAATAAAAAATTACATTATAGGTTGAAACGCGCGGTTTGATTTTTGTCGCGGAGGACTTTTATTAATCTCGAGGTTTCGGCCGCTGGACTCAGAAACATGTCTGTATGTACGTGCTGTCGTAGCTCTTCGATGTATGAACATTGAAAAGGTTTTAATCGAGTAGAAGTAAGAGACATGGGCGTAGCCAGCCTTGGGCTCAGGGTGGGGCAGCTGAGCAGTCAACCTATCCCCCGCGCTTTTTGTTTTGATCGCACTTTCTTTCATGTCGACTAATTTTTTTGTGTAACTTTCTTACGGATATTATGATTGTTGTTAGCATAAGAAAAAAAAATGTTTAATTTACAGGCCAGAGCCAGAACCTTATAGGTCAGAGCCAGGGTGGGGCAAGCGCCCCAGCTTGCCCCAGTGTGGCTATGCCCATGGTAAGAGAACATTAACAACTTTGTTACTTAAATACTTTATAATAATATCTATATTTTGTGATTTCATATTTAAAATTTGGAAATCACGACAAAATCTTTAACGTACTTAAAAAAACTTATACCAACTAAAATTGAAATGTCTTTCCTAGTAGACAAGTTCTCGTAGCTTTGAGTATGTTGGCGTAGCACCTCTACGAAAAGGCTCCGAACAATATTTTTCGTTTGTAACTTTAAAATTATTAAGAGATTCTAGTTGGTTACCTTACGAACATTTCAAGAATATCACACGTTATAAACAGTATTATGTATTTTATGTTTTACAGTAATACAACAGTATATTTAAAATAAACAAGTTTTTAAAGATTTCAATAATATCTACCCAGGTGGCTACTTTCAACTTATATTTTCCTTATAAAATCACAATTCAAAAGCGATGTATTAAAACCGTAGCCAAGTAAGACTGGCGGTGCGCCAAGTTGCAGCGCGCGTGTAGCGGGGCCTTATTTCATTACATTATGGCGTAATTAATGGCGTTCACAATAAGTCGATAAGCCGCCACTATGAACCATGTAATATTACACTAATACTGGGGTCATACTAGCGTATATTGGCCGTCATACATAATAACTAGTACATAATTATGTACTTAATATGTACTAGTACATATTAAGCACTAATTTAGAAGGTACAGTAGATTATTATGAATTAGATGACGCCTGGAACTCCGTTGCGTCGAAATTAGAACCGTACATTATCCGAGATAAAAACTATCCTATGTCATTTCTTGGGACTCAAAATATCTCCATGCCAAATTTCAGCAAAATCGGTTCAGCAGTTTGGGTGTGAAGATTTAACAGACAGACAGACGGAGTGACTGACAGACAGACTTTCGCATTTATAATATGTATGGAAGTACGGATGTAAGAGAGACGGTTTTCAAAAAACAGATTCGGGGCAGTTATATTTAAAGTGCCGAAGTGTGTACGCATCGTGTGTATAAAAGCAATATCGTGAGTCTTCTTTTTTCACGATGTGATCGGGCTCTATTGTCCTAATTAAATTTGTCACAACTTTTTTGTTGTTCCAACGTAGAACGAATATTCTTCCTCCTAGTTGAGAGATAAATAATTACACTTTCCTATGAAGAGACGTTGTTATAAAGCTGAATACAAAATATAAGACATAATGTTTGTATGTGTATATTTTACTACCTAATCATACTAATAATATTATAAATGCGAAAGTGTGTCTGTCTGTTACCTCTTCACACCCAAACTACTAACAACCAGTTTTGCTGAATACCCGGCTGAATATTGTCGACTCAGTAGTTTGACTTGAGTCCCGAGAAAGGACATAGGATATTTTTATCCCGGAAAAACGTACGGTTCCCGCGCGATAAATGAATTTTGGCGCAACGGAGTTGCGGGAGTTATCTAGTACCTAACATATATGTGTGAGTATGTATGTGGGTGTTGGTAACATATATGTGTAAGTATCTATGTGGGTGTTTTACTACCTATAAAGTGTACCTCATAACGCTCCCCTTGAAAGTGTAGTGCATGTACATGTTTATAATATATTCTATGAGCATAGGGCCGTTAGTTTTTATATGGTTGAGCGCGAACGGATCACGTTTCTGCTACACTATAAAGTGTGTGTGTGTATGTGTGTGTGAACACTTTGCACTTTTGCGTGTATACTGTATAAGCCTATAAAGTTTATACGTAGTTGTTAGAGTGTGTAGGTGTTTTAGGGGTTTTCGGGTTTTATAGCAGCTCTCTCTCTCAGCTCTCCCACGTTTAAAATAGACGACGTCTAAAATAGAGAATATAGTTTATAGAGCAAAATAGGCCAAAAATTGTGATTTTTGTATGGGAATTAATTTTTTATTTTATTATAATATTATTATTAATTATTAAAGTACACATATAATTAAGACCTTGGTGAAAATTTCAAGTGCCTACCTGTTGCCGTTGTTGAGATAGAGCAAAAAATCACGTTTATTGTATGGGGCCCGCGCGGCAGAATTGTGCTATGACGTCACAAGCGGTCGCGGGACTGTTAGCGGGAATCGATAATTTTTGAAAATTTGAGTCCCTACAAAACTACTAGATATTTTTGACTGCAACAATAACTAGCGTATTTGTATACACACAGGCTTTACTGTGACAAAATTTCAAGCAATTTGGCATACCTAGTAACATTCTCCATTATGACTTGATCACCTTATCGACTTTCATTAAGCATTATGATTTATGAGTATAATGATATTTATTTATGTCTACATCTCATACTTTGTTCTATATTTATCTAAAGGGGAACATTTCCTGTTAACTCAATTTTAATTTCAGTTGATCTGGTAAACATTTCAAAACCATTAAATATAACAATAAATCTTTATTTTCGCATGAAATTTTCTACACTAATCTTACACAATCACTGATCTCCATACTAGGATTCGTGATCGTAGATGACTGTGTCGTGGAGACCAGTCTCTACCATCATGCACATAAACACTAGATACAATATACGGATATGGGATACAATATATATTACACAACATTCCTAGTCGAAGTTAACCCTGTGTTAAAATATTATGACTTTACTTTGATAAATATTTAATCCAGGGCTAATGTAACCTTATCCCATGCTGGCACAAGTGGATTAAAGTTAATATTTAAATCACACTAATGTTATAAAGACGATACTTAGTAACTTCTTCTTCTTCTTTCGGTAAGATTTTGATGAATTTTGGTATAGTACTTAGTAGTTTAAACCTGGAGGAACATTTTGTTGCTATGGTGAGATATAAATGAATAAAGAATAACTAGAATCATTTCCCACAACTCCTACGCGGACGAAGTCGCGGGCAAAAGCTAGTTCTATACATGGTGTAACAAAACAAAGTGATAATAGTTTAGGGTGTGTAAGTGTCCCTTATATAGAGTTCACTGTGAAAGTAGCGACGCTGAAAGAGCAAATTCTTTCTGTGATTTGTATGGACAAGCGCCCGAGCGTCAGGAATTTTCCCATACAATAGTAAAAAAAAAACTCTTTCAGCGCTGCTACATTCACAGTTAACTTTATACAGGGTGTAACAAAAACAAGTGATAATACTTTAGGATGTGTACGTGTTCCTTATAGAGAGTTCACTGTAAAAGTAGCAGCCCTGAAAGACCAACTTTTTTTTTCACTTTTGTATGGGGAAACTCGTGACGCTCGGGTCCTTGCCCATACAAAAGTGAAAAAATTTTTTCGTCTTTCAGCGCTGCTACTTTCACAGTGAAGTCTCTACAAGGAACACGTACACACCCTAAAGTATTATCACTTATTTTTGTTACACCCTGTATATAAGGACACATACAAACCCTAAAGTATTGTCACTTAGTTTTGTTACAACTTGTTCAGTTTCAGGGGGAACTGGTTCTATTTATCGGAGAGCAGTAATCTCACAAAATTGTGTTCACGCGGACAAAGCCGAAAGCGAAACATATAGTCATACTAGCTGTCTCGGCAAATGTTTCTTTGCCATATGAAGTATTTCGCCCGTATTATTTTATTGAAGTGACTAAATAAGTATGTCACCATGGCAACGTCCATCGCTATCCCGTCGCACAAACAATGGTCGCCGTCAGTCTCGAGTTGTAATCATTTACTATTATTTATTCAACAAATTCACTTATCAATATATAAAGTACCCAGTAGCCGATTCTCAGACCCACTGAATATGCATATAAAATTTGGTTAAAATCAGTAAAGCCGTTTCGGAGGAGTACGGTAACTAACATTGTGACACGAGAATTTTATATATAAGATTTCGCATACATTTGATGATGATAATCATAATATGAGCGTCAAGCGAATCATCAGATACTTGTGTGGATGCAAAAATCTTTTATCCCTCGCCATACGGCGTTGTAAATGTTTATTATTGAGGAAATGCTAACGTATGAGGACGCAAGTAGATAAAGTAGGAAACTCATAATTTGAAAATTTACGTTTTTTGCATAAATGAAGGCTTTAGGACCGGGAAAATTGTGGATTTAATGTATATTCAAATATAATTAGCGGGATGATGAAGTAGATAAGTTACAAGGTTTGTCAAATTATAAGCGAAAAAATGAGAAATTGCCCTTATCCATATCCATACTTAATATTATAAGTGCGAAAGTGTGTGTGTCTGTCTGTTACCTCTTCACGCTTAAGCCGCTCAACCGATTTTGCTGAAATTTGGCATGAAAATACCTTGAGTCCCGGGAAAGGACATAGGATAGTTTTTATTCCGGAAAAATGTACGGTTACTGCGCGATAAACAAATTTTGGCGCAAAGGAGTTGCGGGCGTCATCTAGTATTGTTATAAAATGACTAGCTGTCCCGGCAAACGTTGTTTTGCCATATAAAGTATTTCTCCCATATTATAGGTATTTTATTGAAGTGACTAAATATGGCACCATAGCAACGTCCATCGCTATCCCGTCGCACAAACAATGGTCCCCGCTCGAGTTGTAACAATTTACTATTATTTATTCGACAAATGTATATAACAATATAAAAAGTAGCCAGTAGCCGATTCTCAGACCTATTGAATATGCATATAACATTTGGTAAAAATCAGTAAAGCCGTTTCGGAGGAGTACGGTAACTAACATTGTGACACGAGAATTTTATATATAAGAAGATTAGTTACCCACTTCTTCAACTAACGTTTTCGTGTATTCGCGAACATGCCTGCATTTCCACGTATTTTCCAGTACGCCATTATTTTTAGCTTCTTTATGTCTCTACGTTTATCTTTTTGTTTTCGCGTGACAAAGGATGCTGTATTTTCGGTATATATTAGCTGTATTTTTGTAAGCAATATGACGACGTATGCCTTTATTAAATTACAATATTACTACGGCTTATATGCATCATACATTGATTCGACTTACATTATAACATTTGAAGTATTATGTTATGTGACTCAAGAGTAAATGTGCTAACTTTTTAACAGCTTAACTAATTGTTTAAAATTGATTAATTGGTATACGTCGATAAATATACATAAGAGCAGTGTTAATAACTTGTGGACTGTATTCGAAGTTAAGATGTAAAAATATAATATACATAAAAAATGTTATTACGTTGAATAAAAGAAACTTGCACCCCAGCCGGGTGGTTTCATTGAAGGAAGTGTCAACTGTCAAGTTGAAGCGCATATTACTATTGTTGCGGTGTTGCCAGTCTTTCTGTGTTACAACGTCTTGATAGATGCTGGATTGCTTGTGTGTTTTGCCCGTTATAAAGGGAATAACCGTGTATGGTTTTTCTAATCGCGGAATCGCGTACAGCAGGCTTAGCATGGTCACCATAGAAGCGATTTCGTTCTACGGATGAATGGGCAAAGTAACAGTTAGAAAATCGGCCAAGTGCGAGTCGGACTCGCGCACGAAGGGTTCCGTACAGAGCTAAGGTAGGGCAAAAATAGTGTTTTTTGTATGGGAGCCCCCCTTAATTATTTATTTTATTGTAATGTTATTATTAAATATTAAAGTACACATATTATTGAGGATTTTGTGAAAATTTCAAGTATTTGCATGTTGCCATTATAGATTATGAGCCAAAAAGGCCAAAAATCATGTTTGTTGTATGGGAACCCTTAAATATTAAGTTTATTTTGTTTTAGTATTTGTTGTTATAGCGGCACCAGAAAGCAGATGGGGGACCTACGTAGTTTGGTCACGTTATGTCAGACCCAGCCAGAATTGACATGATTCGACCAAATAACGTTGGTCTTGAAACTGCCTAGGAATCAATTTTCTCTATGGTACATATCCCATTTCAATTAGCAAATTCCATTAACATTTGTAAGGGCTTATGATTCGTAAATAAGTTACAGACAGACAAACACACTTGCACATTTGAATAAAGTAAATAGTATTAGTCCCAGGAGCTCATTTACGGCCGTTCCCAATATTCAGTCTATCTCTGGTTTGACATACAACCGATCGCAGCTAACATTGAATTGACATAAAATATAGGAATGTCTCTATGTAATGTCTAATGTGAGCTATTCCTATCTCTAGTAGGGCAAAATCAGAGATAGATCAAATATTGGGAACGGCCGTTAAACCGCCATATTATGTCAGTTTATATTGTTGCACAAACAGCAGTTGATGCTACAGTGTTGTTTTATTGTTTGTAACATAGTTGTAACTTATATGTTGCGCGTAGTATGTTACACAATGATAATATTATGTAATTTATGCAGATCATTATGAATACATAATTTACAGATACAGATATTATATCTGTATCAGTTTATTACTTCAAACTTAAACCGCGAAATAGATCTAGTAGAATTTAGGTAAGGAGATGGTCTCCTTGCGGCAAAATGTTCTAAACAGGTCGTTTTTACATGTACAAAGCTTTCTGATTTTGAAAAGTGACGAAAAATCTAGCGGCCGCTGGCTCTTAGGCCATTTCGTAGCGACTGCGTAGCCAATTCGTAGAGGTGCTACGACATGTATAATAGGCATGATGACTATTTTTTTTCTTATCGGTAATTGAAGGACACTTAAAAAATAGAAACATTGTTGAAAGAATGACTCTGATAGCTTAAAAATTCAGCAAGATATGACAATTCAAATATCTCATAAAGAAGACCTGCCCGAAACGCTCCATACAAAGTGCTACGAAAGACTGACGTCAGTCTTTCGTAGTTTGTACGTATCGGGAGACAACTTTGTTCGACAGGTATAATAAATATTGCGTTTATGAAAGTGGTTTCATAACAAAAGTTGCTTTTAATTGCATAAGTTATCGAATTGTATACAAATATTAAGAAATTTAATTGAAAAAAAAAATCGACTTGAATATCCAACTTTAAAGGCGCATAACAAAAAAAATACAAATGCTATCAAGCTGAAATTTTAGGAACATTTATTTTTTACCGTGATTTCTTTATTTTATTAACAAAATTTGCTAATCTTTGACCTTGTCATCATCCCTATTGTAAAGAGAACTTTGGTAATCACAATTATTTTTCTTTAAATTATTATAATTATTATTCATAATATTATGGCAAGGTACCGAGCTCCTACAATATTATAGTTCCAAAATTTTAAACAGTTCTCGCATTGTCGTAATTCCACAAAATAGATTTGTTGTAACACGAATAATAATAATCTGAGTCGAATAAGGTTCCTTACTTTCAATTTCATTGTTCCAATCTAAGGGTCTAATCCAGCGCTGGATTACTATTGCAATAATGTTAACGGGCACTGAAATGCACTGGAGAGCAATAAAAAAAAAGAGCTGGATTGGAATAATGTACACCCGCTATTACAGACATTTTGCAATGTGAAAGGCATATTATATTTTAACTGAGAGAAATTGACTGTAACAGAAACGCGTTGTAAATACGGTAAATCACACAATATAAGTATATAGAGCAGACTGCGTACAGAGAGGCCAATAAAAACAAATATTAGAATATCAATCACGGGCTCACGTGTCGTAAAATTCGCGCCATTTATGACCAGAGACAATTTACGTTTACAAGATGGCCGACATTTTACGAGCGCAGACGATTTGGTGAACAAATTTTAATGGCTGCCGATTTCGAATCAATATTTATGATTCCTGTCGATATTATTTATGATTTTCACTTGTTTATAGACTGTGTTTCGTTAAAATAGGTCATTGACCCTTGTTTTCTGTCTTCTTCCCACATACGCTGTCTCACTTGCACTGATTTTATGACCGGTAAACAGAGTTGGCAATATAGAAGAAAAGAGACGGTTCATTGACCGAATTTATTGCTCGTAGTGCAAATAAGCTTTATGACCAATTGCAATTTTATGAGTTAATACCAACAGGCATCTAAAATCTATACAGTATAAGGTTTGTGAACATATAGGGAGCGCTAAGGCGCTACCATGTTCTTAGCCAAATATATGGAGTGGAGTCCAATTTTACGACGTTCAATTAACAACTTTATAGCATTATATAGATAAGTCACCTTTTAAAATGAAATAAAAAAAATTATCGACTCTAAAATTAGGACCATCTTAGAAAAAAGCGAAGAGATAGTCTGTCTCTATCATCATTATATGTTCTGCCTTTGGTATTATGTGCGCCAATGCTGACGTTTTATCTTTTTCCCATTACTTGTTTCGGCTTCCGTGTTACTAAATAAAATTAACCTATAGTGCGTCAAGAAAGTGAAGCAATTAAAAAGTGGCAACATCGTAGTGTCATTCCTTTTTTCGATTGATTTGACAGGGATGGCACTACGATATTGCCACTTTTTAATTTATTCACTTTCTTGACGCACTATACGACAATTAATTCTCCAGTCCTTAATCGTGCTACACAACGTCAAGGTGTGAGGTCCATAGACAAAAGATGCGTTACAACGGCGGGGCCGATCGAGGAATTTAATTAAAATCAGGCCGGGTGTCCCGCCGTCGCGGCGCGCTGGAGTGCTGTCATCTCGCTCTAAGGTTCTTTACAAAAGTTTTATTTTCGTTGAGAACGAGGGAAGAGTTATGTGGAGATTATTAAATTTTGTAAATTAATGTACCTACGTGAATACTGAATTGTCTGGGATTATGAGTTGTTTCGTAGACTTGTGAAAAACAGCGGGTTGCACCCCGGGAGCAGTGTAAACGAAACAGCAGATGCAGGCGTACAAAAAAAGGTATATTACTATCTCTACTACGCGCTGGTGGTCTAATCTTTCTTGCATTTCCGATCATGTCACGTGTTTAACACATCTCAAAAAATCCACAACGCAGCTTAAGCAGCTTTAAAACCTTTTAAGAGGGCTACTGACTAAAAAATCAAACATCGTCCTTCTTTCTTCACACTCATGTCGCCATATGAAAAAAAATTTTGAGCAAATTTAGGTTTTATCAATGCTTTTTTTTTTTAGACATTAAAAAATATTATATAAAAAAAGAGCGAAATTTCGAAGATCCAAGCGAAAATGTGTCTAAAATAAGGTTATTTGTCAAAAAGAAACTATCGAGCATTTTTTGAGTAATCGTGTTTTCGTCTTGAGCATTTAATCTTCATGAACTGAAGTTACTTGTGTAAAAAATCAGTTTTCTAGACCTTAAAGATTTTGAGATCTAGGTTTAAGTATGTAGTCAGGTTAGGGTCAGGTGCATTCTTAAAAATGAACGCATTCATAAAAATGTGCAAAATATATTTTCTCGCAGGTAAACATTTATGTGTTTAAAGTATGTATTATGTTTAAAATTAAAAACTAAGTGAAAAGTCCATGCATTCATATGGGAAATAATGATTGGAACTGACCTGGCCTGGTTTCCCGAAAGAAGTACAAAGTATTAAATGACGCAGCGATTTGTAAAAATCACTCGAGCTCCCAACATATCGGTATACGTTACAACAGGGACGGTGTAATATGGTATCGATAAGTAAAGGTAATATTATCCATATTATTATAAATATGTGGTAAAGTTAAAACGACGGTCATTATTGCAAATATAAGATTTAAAGAGTATAAATTAGTTTATTTTTGGTTTTAATAAGTATTTTTTATTAGTTGATTTATAAAAAGTAGTGAGCGAATGAATGAGATAACTTCAAAAAATTATCTACTGTCTACGATCAATCACCTAAGCCTATTTAATACAAATTAAATATTTCCCAATCTTATAAATTCATGTAACATCCTCGTGTCACGTGTCACGGTGTCAAATGGAAACTCTTCCGAAACGGCTTTAAACTAATTTTGTTAAAATTTAATTTTGACTGAATTAAAAAAAAAATGTTTAGGGTCGGTATGAGAATCGGCCAATTATTATTTTTCCCACCCGAATTATCATAATAATTACATAAAAATGTTTGCCGAATCAGCAAGTATATTCTAATATTCATAAATATCAAATACTACATGACGCCCGCAACTCCGTTGCGCCAAAAGTCGTTTATCGCGCAGGAACCGTACATTTTTCCGGGATAAAATGTATCCTATGTCCTTTCCCGGGACTCAAAGTATATCCATGCCAAATTTCAGCAAAATCGGTTCAGCGGTTTGAGCGTGAAAAGGTAACAGACAGACAGACAGACAGACAGACGGACAGACAGACAGACATACACACTTTCGCATTTATAATATTAGTACGGATGTCGATTCTCGATATATCGTGCACATCCCTACTTGGAATTGAAACCTCCGTCCCGAGAGATCGTCACATTAGTATTGATTAGGGCTCGTTACCTGCCAAGTGTTTACTTCCCCAACATACAACATTTACCATTTTTGTATGTATGAGTATATTTACCTATGTAATAAATTGTTATATAACAATTTATGTCAAATTATGTCAAAAAATATTTAACGTTTTATTTTAGGATGCATAAAGATTTCTTACATTTAGAGGTAAGACAAAATAAGAAGAAAAAACCGAATGTTTCATCAGTTTCCGTTTCATCGTGTTACAATGTATTTTCAACACTTTAAACGTGTCCAACGTATATCTGTATACCCTATGAAACTGTAGCTTCTAAACATAACAATCGATCTTTATTTTTTAAACCTATATAGAGAGTCTTTAGGTACTAGCTAGTCCTTAGCCATAGATCAATTTTTAGGGTTCCATAACCAAATGGCAAAAAACGGAACCCGTATAGATTCATCATGTCTGTCTGTCTGTCTGCCTGCCTGCCTGCCTGCCTGTCCAACTCGTACTTGGCCGCTTTTTTCTAATTAATACAAAACAAAGCAAAAGAGAACTAGCTAAAAACATTGCATTGTTACAATAAATCATGCTAACATATCCGTACTACCCATACATAATCTTCTCTAAACAATAAAACAACATTTGAAAACAACAAAACAATAAATTGTTGTTGCGTAATTGGAACCCGCTTTGTACGAAACGTTACAACAGCTATTATTGTGTTGGACGCAACGTGGAGAAAACCCAGGAGTGTTTATTACCTCCCCGGTGAGAGGAAAGGAGAAAAGGGGGAAAAGGGGAACGTGTCGGTAATTAATTTGTTACGAAAAGAACTTTACGACACCTTATAAATTCGTATCGTGGAAGTTGATGGTACTAGACGACGCAGAAATTCGAGTATCGCGCGGGAACCGTACATTTTTCCAGGATAAAAAGTATCTTATGTCCTTTCTTGAGACACAAACTATCTCTATGCCAAATTTTATTAAAATCTGTTGAGCGGTTTGAGCATGAAGTGGTAACAGACCACATTCACACACATTCGCATTTATAATATTAGTACTAGATGGATATAAGTGGAAGAGTCATGCTTCGGCACGAATGAGCCGGCTCGACCGGAGAAATACCACGTTCTCACAGAAAACCGGCGTGAAACAGCGCTTGTGCTGTGTTTCGCCGAGTGACTGAGTTTACCGGAGGCCCAATACCCTACCCCATTCCCTTCCCTACCCTCCTCAATTCCCTTCCCATCCCTACCCTCCCCTATTACCCTATTCCCTCTTAAAAGACCGGCAACGCACCTGCAGCTCTTCTGATGCTGCGAGTGTTTATGGGCGACGGAAGTTGCTTTCCATCAGGTGACCCGTTTGCTCGTTTGCCCCCATATTTCATTAAAAAAAAATGCATTTAATTCAAAATTTTGACATAAGCCCCATACATTATCTATCAAACTTTTCAATAAATTGAAAGTTAATCATAATTAAATGTCTCTGAGTACAGCGGTAAGTGTGTTTTACACCAGATCAGTATTGTCACGTTCCGCATCTGGGTGTGACCTCTCCCTTTTTTGCGTAAGATACCTTCGCGTAGGCGTGCTACGGCGTAGCTCGAGAATGGCGTAGCGGTGCTACGGCGGCGTAGCGTTATTAAAACAGAATTACTGCAATACTTTTTATATTACTACACGAATACTTTTTAATGTAATCTGCATTTTTATTAATTTATGATATTATTTTTATATTTAGAAATTATATTTATTTATTTATTAAACAAAATCATCTACCATTACAGGAATACAGAAGATAGTTATAGGAACTTAAAAATTACATATACTCATAATAAATATTTAGTCGTATCACATGACTTTATATTATAGTATAATGAACGACGCGTGAATTCGTTAATGCGACAAAAATCCGTATATTTTCTTTTTTTTTATGAAATAAGGGGGCAAACGAGCAAACGGGTCACCTGATGGAAAGCAACTTCCGTCGCCCATGGACACTCGCAGCATCAGAAGGGCTGCGGGTGCGTTGCCGGCCTTTTAAGAGGGAATAGGGGAGGGCAGGGATGGGAAGGGGAGGGAATAGGGAGGGTAGGGAAGGAAATAGGGTAGGGGATTGGGCCTCCGGTAAACTCACTCACTCGGCGAAACACAGCGCAAGCGCTGTTTCACGCCGGTTTTCTGTGAGAACGTGGTATTTCTCCGGTCGAGCCGGCCCATTCGTGCCGAAGCATGGCTCTCCCACGTTAAAAAGTGTGCTGTTCTGCGATAAAAATGTCTTTCCTGGAATGTAAAAGTGTCTACATTATTTCCTATCGTCATTTCTTCTTCGTGTCTACCTACTCCTAGAGGCCTATGTCCAGCAGTGGACGACTATAGGCTGATATGATGATATGATGATGATCTACCTACTCTGGAATGGAGACCAAGGCTGGGTAAATGGGGTGTAATAATAATAAATAATAATAATATCTATGGACGCTTCACACCACGTCAGTCTGGCCCCGTGGTAAGTACCTGAAGTACTTGTGTGACAGGTACCAGACAACGGAAATATATTTTATACTTATATATTATACAATATATAACATATAATAAATATTATAAATGCGAAAGTGTGTATGTCTGTATGTCCGTCTGTCTGTCTGTCTATCAGCTGTCTGTCTGTCTATTACCTCTTCACGCTCAAACCGCTGAACCGATTTGGCACGAACATACTTTGAGTCCCGGAAAAGGACATATGATACTTTTTAGTGGTAGGCATCAGGTAGACATTCTGAAAAAATTTGATTCAAATTTACTCAGAAATAAAATATTTTTTATTTTTATTTTATTTTTATCCCGAAAAGTATACGGTTACCGCGCGATAAATATTTTTTTTTTTATGAAATAAGGGGGCAAACGAGCAAACGGGTCACCTGATGGGAAGCAACTTCCGTCGCCCATGGACACTCGCTGCATCAGAAGAGCTGCAGGTGCGTTGCCGGCCTTTTAAGAGGGAATAGGGTAATAGGGGAGGGTAGGGATGGGAAGGGAATTGGGGAGGGTAGGGAAGGGAATAGGGTAGGGGATTGGGCCTCCGGTAAACTCACTCACTCGGCGAAACACAGCGCTAGTTTCACGCTGTTTCACGCCGGTTTTCTGTGAGAACGTGGTATTTCTCCGGTCGAGCCGACCCATTCGTGCCGAAGCATGGCTCTCCCACGTTCAAAAATATTTATGTAGGTCGACCTCCAACTAGGTGGGACGACAATCTCCGTTTAGTTGCGGGTCCATATTGGATGCGAGTAGCAGGAGATCGGTTACTTGGCGTTCATTGAGGCCTATGTCCAGCAGTGGACGAATATAGGCTGATTTGATTGATTGATTAAAAAGTATCTACGCAAAAAAACAGTAAGGATGTGACAGACATACCGACACACTTTCACATTTTAAAATACTAAAAAAAGGATTCAGTATATATTTTATTTTCTCACTTCACAAAGTTTTACAGTAGAATACTAGAATGCATTAAATATAATGTCGTTTCTATAAAAGTATTGCAACAGTGTGTGTACTGCAACAGTTACAGTGCGATCAATTACCCTAGTTGGTGCATCTTACACTAGAAACTGTATATAACCGTACGGCGTACCGAAGTTTATTTTCATATTCACGTTGTATGGTTAAACGTGATAATATTTTTAGGGTTCCGTATCCAAAGGGTAAAAACGGGACCCTGTTACTGAGACTGCGATGTCTGTCCGTCTGTCCGTCTGTCTCCAGGCTGTAACTCAATAACCGCTATAGCTAGAATTCTGAAATTTTCACAGATTGTGTTATATAATGAAGAATTCTGAAATTTTCACAGAAAAATTATATAAAGATTCCATGGAAACTTTAGATAATAGTCAGTTTAATTTGATTAATAAGAAGTAGGTTTTTTTTCTAAAATAGGATAATAGACGTGCCAATAAAAATATGGTTAGACAGTTGAACGGTTAAGTGAAGTCTGTTCAGTTAATTTTAAATTAATTTACTTACGAGGATTCAGTTCCGAAGTACCAGGTTCGAATAAACGGAGGAGTTAGACAAGTTAGTGTTTAACCTACACCTTCCTCCTCAAATCTCAACGTAAACTTCTGAGATCCGGGTTTCCGCTTTCAGAATCGGGGTGAGGAAATTCGAAATTCAAAACTGTTGTATCTTTCCTAAGTATAGTGTTGTCCCGCTTTTGTTTTGTGTGTTCTCTTTCACACATTGTTTGCGTTGTTTTCGAGCATTGTGTTCGAAATTTAAAATTGTCGAATCTATACAACTATTGCCTTCTCGTCTATTTTATACACTAATAGATAAAAATCTTACATTTTTTCGGGCGAAAAAGTATCTTAAATCCATTCTCGGGTTCAAAGTATCTCCATAACAAATAGAGAAATCGGTTCAATGGTTTGGGCGTGAAGAGGTTATAGACAGAAATACACACTTTTGCTTTTAAATTATTAGTATAGATTATAGTCTGTCAAGTAAGTGAAGAAATTAAAAAGTGGCTACAGCGTAGTCTCATCTCTTTTTTCTTAGTTTGATTTGAAAGGGATGACACTACGATGTTGACACTTTTTAATTTCTTCACTTTCTTGACATACTGTAGTACTATTATAGTAAAGTGTAGAAAGCTTTTTACCAACCTATTTCTTTATAATTTAATAATTTTCCCTAAAAGGAAAATTTCACCACAAACCCTAAACCCTTCCTTGATTTTATAGCTGAGTGTACTTCGTCACTGTAGCCCTGAAGGGACTGCCCTAGTACCAGAAGGGTTAGCTAATGAGCGCCATTGTGGATTTTGAATATTAAACGACCAGTTTCAAATTTAGAATTAGTAGGTACCTTTGTCTTGACTTTAAGTTTGGTGTTTTAGGGTTTTTAATAGGAAATAATGAGCTTCTTTTTTATCAGAGTTGTAAAAATTGTGTCTAAATTTATATCCATGTTAATATCCATTATTAACTGCACATCTGTCATCTCGCCTTACTCAAACCGCTGAACAGATATGGATGAAATTTATTACATTATAATATAGATATTTTGAGCCCCTTTATATTATCTAAGTACTATATGATTTCTATGTTATTTGGCAACATCCAGTAAATTACAGATATTATCAAGTCAAGTATATATAGAAGAAATTATTGATTGTTTATAACTTAAAGGATCCGAAACTACTAGACAGGTTGTGATGAAAATCATAAAATATACGCGATTGATAGACACAATTAGTTTATGTATAGCTCTATATTTCAGTCAGCTTTAAGTTCTTTTTTTCATGAATATTAAAATACCCATTAGGTATGCTTGTTGCTTTTTATAAACCGCTTACATTGGCATGAAATAACCAAATCAAATCAAATCAAATCATTTATTCACATAATGTAGTTTATAAAGGTGTTATCTTATGTCTAGTTTGTGCTTACATTATACCATTAAAATGGTGTGTGAAACTTAACATTTTAATAATAGTAATTAATTCAACGTTAACTCATTTACATGCTTTCAAGTCTAAATATATAAGAATAATTTAATCATAATAGAAATAACAATTTGTCAGGTAAAAATAATAAAGTATAGAGTCAATCAAATAATCTTAAAATAAAAAACAATAAATAACAATTCATAAGTAAAAGCAAGTCATAAAAAAACAATTCATTAAATAAAATAATAATTATAATTATTAAAAAATAGTCATTGTGAGTATACATGTCAATTGATTAAAATTATTTAAGTACCTATAGATTTTGGTCATCGTAGTAATTATAACTAAAATAATATTATTAATAAAAAGTGTCATTTAGATATTCATCAATTGTGTAATAGCATTTTTCTGTCAAGAGATTTTTAAGTTTTCTTTTAAACAGGTTTACATTAAGATCTTCCAATTGCTTTGGAATCTTATTGTAAATTTTAGGTCCCATACAATAGACACTTTTTAGCATCATTTCTGTTTTGCACTTTTCTACGCACGGTTTATCACCGTGACGCCTGTTTCTTATCACATTGTCTGATAGTCTAGAGAATAAATTATTATTACTTTTTACAAATAAGGCAACTTCAAGCACATATAAAGATGGGAGTGTTAGAATTTTATTTTGTTTAAATAATGGTCTACAACTGTCAGTAATTTTTATTCTAAACATAGCCCTTATGCACCTTTTTTGTGTTCTAAATAGAATTTTATTTAAAGTTGAGTTACCCCAAAATATGATTCCATATCTTAAAACAGACTCGACTAGACCGTAGTAGGCAATAATAAGAGTCTCTTTAGTGACTGTTAAAGATAGCTTGTTTAGTGCATATGTTAAACTACTTACTTTTTTAATCATTTCTTCCACATGTTTTTTCCAATTTAATTGCTTATCAATTTCTATACCTAAAAATCTTGTGCTATATACTTCTTCTATTGTTGTGTTGTCATAAATTAATTTAATTTTAGAAGCGTTTTGATATTTCTGGTTAAAATGTATAATTTTTGTTTTCTTAAGATTTATTATTAGATTATTATTATTTAGCCATTGAATTATAGAATGTAGTGAATTAATTATGTCAGTTTCATAAAGATTTATATCATTGCAATTGATGGTTATTGTGCTATCGTCAGCAAATAGTGACATAGGATGTTTCACGATTTTTGGCATGTCGTTTATATAAATAATAAATAGAAGTGGTGCAAGAACACCTCCTTGTGGTACACCAAATTCTAGAATTCTTAGTAAAGATTTGAATTTTTCTTCCGTATTTGATGTGCTATTTATACGTGTAATTTCAGTATACTGATAGCGATTTTTTAAAAAAGAGCGAAGTAGTTGAAGAACATTTCCTCTTATACCATAGGCTTCAAGTTTATCTAGCAAAATTTTATGGTTAACAAAATCAAACGCTTGCGTCATGTCACAAAAGATGGCGCACACTGGCTCCCTTTTATCTACTGAGCACATTATATTTTTAAGAAAATCAAATATTGCCATATTTATATTTTTGTTTTTTCGGAATCCTTTTTGTTCTGGGCATAAAATATTATTTTTCTCTAGAAAAGAGGTAATTTCTATACATAGATATTTTTCGAATATTTTCGAAAATATAGGTATAAGTGCAATCGGTCTGTAACATTCCATTAATTCTCTGTTTTCTTTTTTAAAAAGTGGTTTTATTACTGTAATCTTAAGGTCTTGTGGATATATTCCGGTTGCTATAGATAGGTTAATAAGGTGGGAAATATGAATACTTACATATTCATTAACTGATTTAATGATCTTTGTAGAAATTTCATCATATCCTACACTAGGTGTGTTCTTCAAATTTTTAATTATTTTGGAAACATCTTGAGGCAAACATGGAGATAGAAACATAGTTTTAGTATTTACGTTGTTATTGTATAATTTTGAGTGATTTTTTTGTGTGCTGCTACCTGTTTTTGTTTTTACTTTATCTATGAAATAGTTATTAAATTCATTCGCAATTTCTAGCGGATCTGATAAATACTTATTATCTTTATTTTTAATATTTGTTATAGGATGTTGCGGTATATTTAAATGTGATTCATTAATTATTTTCCATATGGATTTAGATTTATTACTTGACGTAAGTATTTTATAATTATTTTGTGAGCGTTTAGTTAGAGAAATAATTTTTTTTAAAGTTTTGCAGTAATTTTTATATTTTAATTTATTTGCTATAGTTGGACGTGCTCTTGCATCCCACATTAATACTCGTTTCTTTTTACTACACAACTTTATACCTTTTGATAACCATTTCGGTTTTTTATTAACTTTGATAGTGATATATTTTGTCGGGAAGCAGAGATCATAAAATAATTTGAATTCCTCGATAAAACAATTGTACGCTTCAGAGGGATTGGTAAGAGCATACATTGATGAGAAGGATAGATTCTTGATGCACATTTTAAATTTATTAATATTTTCTTCGCTATAGTCTCTAATTTGTTTCCGCCAAAATTTTAATTTTATGATATTTTTAACTGGCACGTTTATGATTTGCATCGTATGATCAGATAGACCTAGGTCCAATACTTCAGGCTTACATTTGTGCTTAAAGTCATGAACAAAGTTGTCAATACATGTCTTACTAGCTAAACGCGTTGGCTGTTTTATAGCTAGTTTAAGACCAAGCTAATGAACCGTATTGCTCTAGTAATAAGGCATAATATGCGCTGATTGTATAGTGTAAGCAATTTTGGTTGGAGAGGCGGCGAAAAGTTATTGACAAATTAGATTTTCGCCATCGGTTGACCCACATACATATTTTAACTGGTGTGTAAATGTAAGGGTGTATTCATACTAACTGATGAACAATGAATGCTATGAAATGTTTTGTTCTTGTCTAATACATAAGAAAAGTCGCTCGAAAGACAAAGACAAAACATTATAGAGCTTAATATTAACAGTGTTAATTGTAAAAACAAATAATTAGGAATGTAATATTTTTCGAAAATTAGCGCTTTCAATATAAACGGTTATAAGGACAATATTTAGCAATGTAATTGTAGCAAAGTAATAAAAAAAAAAGATGAGGAACATCTTGTATCTGTGTAGACATTGCATCGCGTCTATCTCTAACTACGAGCAGTCTGTAGTTAATGTGCAAGGCACCTAAGGTGTCACATATCTGGGTCACGGCTGGGGGTCACACCCCGGTGTCACGGGGGGTCACGGGGGGATATTATTTATCGTTCATAGTTTTGCCAGCGACGCTCTTGTGAACGTCAAAATCTGTTGGCTTTATGTTTAAACCATAAAGTTAATATACCTAGCGGAATAGAGCAACAATCTCGAGCTGTCAAACGACACCAAAATTGATTTTCATCTGTGTGAAAAATATGTGTACGTATAGACTTACACAAGCATGATTGAACATGAATTCTATAAGATTAAATTGTCAACGTGCGGCACGTGCCAACTGGACGTCAAAAAAAGAGTGCTGCTGTCATGTATCACACGTCTCATTTTATCACGCAGTGTTACTGATAGTGACATCTCTCTTGCTCAGGCCTTTGTTTCTCTATTCCGCTAGGTATAATATTAACACTATGGTTTAAATACAATTCGGGATTGGTCATGTTTTTGAGGAATTGAAATTGTTACGTCTTATCTATGGGGCCTATCAGACAGACGGTCACACGGTCAAGCGTTCACGTCAGTTTTGCGTTCTTTGTGTCTAAACAGACTAGGCCGAAGTTACGCGGCGTAAATTACGCATGATTATGTCAACGCATACAAAATACGGACGGAACGCGACGGAATAGTGTGTCATCGGTAATTCAAAATACACTGCGGGCGTAATCATGCAGAATTTACGCCGCGTAACTTCGGCCTAGTGTGTTTAGTGTTGTATTATAGCCTATAGGGGGCTTTGCTCCTGTGTGACTAACCGCTCGAACGTCGAATGCGAACGCAGAACGCTTAAACGCGTGGCCGCTCTCTGTCTGATAGTATAGAGGTTTTTTTGTGAATTTCAATGAGTCCAAGTTAGATTTAGCTTATCCTTCGGGCATCCCTGAGATCATATCAAAAGAATATAGTGAAAAAAGTGCAAGTAGTATTGTGTTTAAAATAAATTTCCACCAAGAACCGACAGTACAATCAATTATATTAGTATATAAGGGGTTTTGGGGGCGATAAATCGATCTAGCTAGGAATCATTTTTAGAAAATGTCATTTTATTCGTGTTTTATTGAATACGGTGAAATAGCTAGTATTATATCATACGAGTATCAAAGGGTTCTCGTGGTTGGTTACCACTTGATCCTGGCGACATAGGAGTTAAAGTGCCAGGAATGTGTGGTGGGCTAAAAAATAAATAGACAATTATATTTTCCATTTATAATAAAAAAAACTTCAAATTTTACCTGAAGGTCAATACTGTCGTCTACTGAATAATCTCATAATAATACAGTTTCAACGCTTTTAAAATGTAAAACCAACTTCAAACGTAGTTTGATTGGACAGTATTAGATGCAAACAGACAAAGATTTCTTGTTTATAATTAGTATAAATATTAAATATACAGGCTATAACAAAACTAAATGATAATACTTTGAGTGTGTATGTGTTTCTTGTGGATTCACTGTGAGAGTAGCAGCGCCGAAAGACATTTTTTTGTGATTTGTATGGGTAATCGCTCCAGCGTCATATATGAATTTCCCAACACAAAAGTGAAAAAAACAATTTGCTCTTTCAGCGCTGCTACTTTTACAGTAAACTCTATACACGGTAATTTATGTTTATGTTTATTTATTACGGTGATGATGATGGCATCCCCGAAGGTCACCAGTATCAGTTCCGGCGATCCGTCTCCGCCATTTGGGTCAAGTTGTATTGCCCCATTATTTATATGTCCCCTTGTTGTTTTGGGGTTTCATCATCATCATCCTTTAAGGTTGGGCAATCCCAGAGGCACTCAAACCTCTCAGTGTCTTTATCAGTTATATAATATCTGCGTTAATAATTGTTAGTTCATTTTATGCATCGTGATGCGGTGAGGCGATGCATGATATTATGCACAATTGATGCGGATTATTTATGGACAAAACAATTATAAATTCGACTATAACAGTCCATCATAGCCCCGGCATGTTTTGAAGTGCCTTTTTAACCTTTACAATGTAAAACGTAGGTAAATTATGTTCGTATTTTAATTACATTTCATAGCACAGCGTCTTAACTTACCTTAAATTAAAACCTTGTACAAGTGACCTCGCAATTTTAAGAATTGTTTTAAAAAAAGCCTTTTCTTGCTGCAATTGTAAAAGCTACGATTCGTTAAAAAGTACTTCCACTTGGCCTTCAACAAAACGCCGTCTGAAAATCGGTGAGGAGGCCATTTTTAAACGAAATAAGTCTTAAACTCGAGAACAGCGAGACGTTCGATACAAAAGATAAGAACACAGTCAAATAAAGACTTTAAAGGCCCTCCGACGAAAAGCTTTCATAGATTAATTAGCCGCTCGCGACGCGACCCATAATGAAGCTTGCGCCCTGATAATAGGGTATATTTTCGAGCGCTGGCTTTAAAAGGCACGTCGTTTTTAATCTGTCAGCTGCGAGGGACGTTTTTCTCCACCTGAAGATATTTATTTTAACATAATTCTTGTATATCGTAGTCGGCCCTCCGAGAATTAAATATTCAGGTGTAATGAGAGACGCTGAGTGCAGGATTAGGCCGCGCTTCGCCTTAATTGTTTTATTAACTAGCTCCTACCTGGTGCGTTAATAATTTAAAAAGTTTATGTCAATGTCATACTCCTTCTTCTTTTGAAAATTTAAGGTAACAATATTTTGCCAGCGTCGAAAAAACGTTTTAAAGTGACGATGTTTTATTGTGTTTAGATTAAAGTTGTTTTAAGAGCGTTTGCGTTTTTGTAGCTGCTCTTGAAACCGCAAGCTTTTTAATTTTTTTATGTACAAAAAGAAGAACGTAGATTTGTATTAACATTTTCAAGCTGTTGCGGTCTGGAATCTAAAATCACAAAAGAATTGTGCTTTTCGCATTTTACGCTGAACGGAAGTTTTTAGTTCACAATGCTGAATATGAAACATTACGCAGAAAGGAACAAGAAATAGTTATGTATAGAAATAGTTCCTTTCTGTTTGTAGCGGTAGATAATTTTGAGAAATTGAAGCAGGAATCATTCATTGAATATCTATATATCAATACATGAGAGAAAAACTTTGTAACCCTTTTTACGAAAAATGGGGAAACGTAGGTGCATAAAATTTCGCACAGTTACCTATAGTTTATATGGTGAAGGAGTGCATCGAGCTAATATTATTTTAAAATGATGCTTCTATCATATATATTTTAAACAAATAAAACGTTACACACACTACCACACTACTACTAGGAAAAATGACAGATTTTTGAGTGACAAGCCTATACATACGAATTATACTCTTTTATTTATGGTTGAAGTCTGTTGACAACAAGTTGACAAATTGAAAATGGATTATTGTTTTTTTTTTTATTTAATTTTAGATACTATTAGACAATGCTTAAACGGCCAGTCTGAGATCAGCTGAGTCCCAGAGACAAGAATTGAAAAAAACTATGATAAAGTCAATATTTTCTACAAAATATAGGTAGTAGTCCAAATGTCGTTGCAAGTAAGGTCGAATTTCGACCATTGGGCGATCTCTAGTATTCTTAAGTATAAGATACTTTCTTAGTGATGCGTTAGTTAAAATTTTAATAGAATCTGCCAAACTTGTTAATATGTATTAAAATGACGTTACATTTAACCGTATCTACATTAACTGCGGTCAAAAATATGCTATGTCCCAGGGTTCCTTTATGACTGTGCCAATAAAAATTGGCCCAGCAGTTCTGAAACTCATTCGATGCAAGTGAACAAACTTTTTCTGTTATTAGAAGGTAAAGATAAAAAGTAATTACACCAAAGCATAACTATTGTAAATATTTTTAAACTGCATTATTAGATACCTGTTATTTATAAAAGTATTTATTTTTAATTTGATTACATAAAATGGTTCCATAGCCTTTTTTACCAAATTATTATTTCGTTTTTTCGTCTTTATAGTAATCTTTTAATTTCTTGACCTATTTGAGATAGCTAGAATTCTCCGTACCTAGTCCAAAACATTCCATTGTACAGGAACGCCGAAATCGTGGGCCATTCACGACGTTACCTACATTCCCGCAATTGTTGCAAATAATTAAACATTGTTTTGTAGCTAGTATATTTTCTACCAGTTAGTTACGTGTAAAAGTATATTATTGTATGTATGTAAGCAATGATATTCTATGTTACTAACGTAACTAGATTGGAAGTTTACGGTAGCAACGCGTTGCCACTTCGAAGATGCCTGCAGGCATATCTCACATACATAATGACATAACGAATATATGACTTGACATTGTCTTTTGAAAAAAAAAGTGGTTACGCATTTCTGAGAATCTTTTGTAAGACATTGCTACTCTAGTATTTTAGAAACTCATTGTATGTAAGTATGTAAGTATACCGTCACATGCGTTGCAATGAAAATTAAACTATTGATGGAACAGAAGTATTTTCAACAATATTAAATTCAAATTCAAATTCTGAATATTAAAGAACAGGTTCTACAATATTAACAGTAAATAGTAAAAAAAAAACTTATGTACACCCGTGCGAAGCCGAGACCAGCAGCCAGGAAGTAATGACTGTTTATAATGCCGCGGCCGCACATGCTTCTATCGTACGAAGCTTCGAACTATGAGATGAAACCATATTGGACGATACACGCAGATCGTCCAATGACAATTTTAAGCACGAAGCACTATGCAGGTGCGACCCGAGCATTAATCATACAGTATGATATTATGTTCAAAGACAAAAAGAGCTAACACTCTGTAAGAACAATAATAACCATCCCGTTTCACGGCTCTCTTTTAATTATTCACCGGTCAGACAGTTCATGATAATAAAGCCTCTGCCAGCACCTTTATGCCGTCAACATAAGAGCCATTTTCATGGAAACCGAGGTAGAAAAACTCCCAACGAACCATAAAGGTTTCATTTAAAATGAAAAACCACAGCCGGAGTACGGTCAGATGAACGACACTAAATATTATATCATACCCTATACCCTAAGTAGTAGTGAGATAAATAGTTAGTTTCAGTAGTTTAAGGGCCTGTTTCACCACATCCTGATAAGGCTATCCTCCAATTAACTTGACAGATCAAGTATGGAGAATCTGTCCAAAAGTTGTGGATAGTCTATTAGACACTTTATCAGAAAGTGGTGAAACAGGCCCTAATGCTAAGTACTCACATACGGTTTTGCTCGATAGTTTTACTCCGAATCGAAGGAAATGACATATTTAACATATTTAATTCCATCGAGCCGGCTCGAAGCGAGCCTTCGAGCTGTCAGTTTTGGCGGTCCACACGGTGGTTATTGCTCGATTTGGAGTAAAACTATCGAGCAAAACCGTATATCAGTACTTAGCATTAGTTTATATTACAGGCTGAATATTTGAAATCTTGCTATTTTAAAGGCCGGCAACGCACACCTACAGCTCTTCAAGCGAGTGTCCATGTGTGACGGTAGTTGCTTTCCATCAGGTGACCCGTTTGCTCGTTTGCCACCTTATTTCATAAAAAAAAAAAACGTTTCAAAACTTTGAAGAATAATAGTACACTCCTGAATGTATTCAACCTATCCAATTTTATTACTTAAAAATATCTGCTGAAGGCAGGTGATACAAAAAGTTTCTTAAAAATAAGAGTGTATTAGTGAAACGGAATAAATAGTCGCCTTGTGTGAAGCAACGTAGTTGCGAGAAAACTCGTTTATCACGCGTGAACCGTAATTTTCTTTTTTTATGAAATAAGGGGGCAAACGAGCAAACGGGTCACCTGATGGAAAGCAACTACCGTCGCCCATGGACACTCGCAGCATCAGAAGAGCTGCAGGTGCGTTGCCGGCCTTTTAAGAGGGAATAGGATAATAGGAGAGGGTAGGGAATAGGGGGGGGGTAAGGAAGGGAATAGGGTAGGGGATTGGGCCTCCGGTAAACTCACTCACTTGGCGAAACACAACGCAAGCGCTGTTTCACGCCGGTTTTCTGTGAGAACGTGGTATTTCTCCGGTCGAGCCAGCCCATTCGTGCCAAAGCATGGCTCTCCCACGTATAAAAACATTTTTTCGGCATCAAAAGTATCCTATGTTCTCCCGCGACTCAAAATATCTCCATACCAAATTTCAGCAAAATTGGTTCAGCGGTTTGGGCGTGAAGAGGTGACAGACAGACAGACTTTCGCATTTATATTATTAGTATGGATATTATGCCAAAACCTGCCATATATTATGTCATATGACAATAACTTGCTTACTAGAGCAAGGCTTGGAGAAGCGCCAACTAGTAGACTAGGAATACTCATTTACAGTCATCGCCAAAATTACTTCATTAATTAACTAATTGCAATTTTCATTCATTACTTACAAAATTATTAAGTATGTACTTAACTTTCATTATTACTTTACAGAATATATTGTTTGCCGACAAAAACACAGTTATTGTCACTTTTATTCTCTTATATTATATTTTATATTCGCTGTGAATTAATTAGCGAAAATATCAAAATTTACCTATACAGATTTTTGTTTTATGTTTTATTTACGGTTCCGGAAATAAAAACTAATTTTGTTGCTACGAGTATAGGTAACGTATATTTTGATATAAAATTCTTCAAAATGATAGCAGGTTTTTATTTTAATGAAGAACATGGCTTGCTTTGTCTGTAACCTATATGGATACGATAGGTTTTTGATTGAACACAAACACTCAGTCACCAAAATTCCATCTAGGCTTACAACTGCGGGCTCGTTCGGCCGAAAATATTGCTGTTCGAAATCCCACCTTATTGCTGAGGGAATAAGGATTGGAATGCGGTGTATCGGTAACGAGGGTACTTCACTACAATATACATACCTATATAGTACACCGCAAATACTCGAGATGTAACCACTTTTTCGAATTCGATTAAATGTACGTTCGAGAAGTTGATTCAGAGGCAGCTGGCGTACCTACAGATAACATTAAATTGACAGAATCCGACCAAATGACGTAGGTCCGTCAACTGCCCATGAGTCAAATTCTTCGATAGTACTATCAGAGAAGTTGATACCTAGGCAGATGGGGGACCAACGTAGTTTGGTCGCGTTACGTCAAACCCAGCCGACAGATCACAATTAACTTTGAATTGACAAGATCCGACCAAATGACGTTGGTCTGTCAACTGCCTAGGAATCAATTTCCTCGGTAGTACATTGAAATTTTGTTTGGTACAATCTGAAGGTAGTTTTTAGGGCCTCTACGTTGGCCAATACAAGATGCATGTGCATATTTGTATATGATTTTAAAATATTTTTGTAAAATTCCTTTTTTCATCGTTTTTTTCCGCTTTCTTAAGCACAGAAATCTTTTAACGCGCTATCGTGTCTTTTTCTGGGACAGTGTAACAAATAAGATAATGTTATTCGTAATCTATTGACTGGCTTTGTAAACCTAACCAAATGAGGCAGGATAATTGGACGCTGTTAAACGTTTGTGTATCATTCCCAAAAAAAAAAGTATCGAAGTATGAATGCAGTCATGTACTTTCTTACATCGTTTAGATTTTAGAACAAGACTGCATTCATAACTCAACACAATTTTTTTTGTGGGTTAATACACTAATCTTAGCAGCGACCAAATAACTCTTTTACCTATTTTCCTATTACTTTTTATTTTTTATTTGGGACAACAAACAATTGCGTACATGCTTAATACTAACACGACATAAGTAAACAATGAAATTAAGGTAATTACGCAACCAACACCATTATCCACAATACAACTCATATTACAGGAATATGTGGTGATTAGATATATAATTTATTAAAATTGTGATTAAACTAGTGATTTGTCATACAAGGATGTACAGATAAAATTATTTAGCAAAAATGTACTTTAAAATACGAACTAAAATAATTTATAAGCGTAATTGTTTTTATAAAAATACTAGCTGGTGCCCGCGACTTCGTCCGCGTCAGCATAGTAAATCACGTCCCAAGTATTATTTTTCAAAGATATTTAATGTACAGAATTGAGTTTCCTACGATTTTATTATATGTATAGATACATATGCCTTACTTTGTTCCTAAAAAGGAGAAAACACCACGATACCATTTCGTTATAAGTAACAGATCCATGGTTGGGGGGGGGGGGGGGGGGGTTCAATCAAATGACACTCGAAAACCGTATGTTTAGTTTAGTTTATGTTCTTCAAAAAGGAGAAATGTAAGTCGGTGACATAGTTTTGTGTAGAGGAAAAATTTAAGAAGGGGGGGTGCTTGCCCCCCCCCCCCAAGAAACGACCGGTGCCGAAGCTCAAAATAAATCAAACGACACTCGAAATCTGTATAAATAAGAGAGATAAAAGCTCATAGCAAGAAAAGGAGTGGAGATAGATACAAAGAGTAAAGGAGAAATTTGTAGGAAATTTTATGAGCTTTCACTGCGTACTGAACTTTTTTTCTCTACGACACACCGTTTTAGTGATATGATCAAAAAACTAAAAATAATGAAACTTCAGCCCCCCCCCCATCCTAGGCGATATCGTAATAATATATAGCCTATATGTTGACCCAACCTCTTAGTAATATCCGTGCAAAATTTGAAGTAAATAAATCCAGTACTTTCTGAGTTTACCCCGGACATACATGTAGACAAACAGACAATCAGACAAACAGACAAAAATTCTAAAAACTATATTTTTGGTTTCCATATCGATTGTAGATCACGTTCCAAGCATTATTTTTCAAAAATATTCAATGTACAGAATTGAGTTTCCTACGATTTTATTATAGGTATGTATAGATGACTTAGTTTGTTTCTAAAAAGGAGAAATAAGACGCAATACAAACGCCACGACACCATCTCGTTATAAGTAACAGATCCATGGTGGGGGGAGGGGGGGGGGTTTGGGGGTGACGCAGCCCCCCCAAATCATATGAAACTCGAAAACCGTATGTTTAGTGTAGTTTTTAACTTTGTTCTTAAAAAAGGAGAAATATGTCTCCGCGACATCGTTTTGTTGAAAGAAAAAAATTTGGGAGGGCGGGGGAAGAAACGACCGGTGCCGAAGCTCACTGCATATAAATCAAACGACACTCGAAATCTGTATAGATAATAACAAAGATGGATAGTTTTCTCCTTTTTGTTTTTGTGGTTCCTTATACAAAGGGTAAAAATGGACCCTATTTAAGCAAAATAAACTTTCATGTTTCTAACTCAAGAAATGACGGACTTTCTTTCTTTCAACTTACTTAAAACTTACTTAATAAAACAACCCTACCTACCAAATTTCGTGACTGTAACTTTAACAGTTTTTGCTCAGCGATGATGAATCAGTCAGTCGGGACATGTAATTTTATAAGTATAGACGTTGTTAATAAATTAGTGTCCAAATCCAGTTTTATTTTAAAAATATTACACCAGTACTTTTAACAAAAAATTGTGACAATTTGGTGAGTTTGTATATTAGTGACCGTGATAACTGTCAAGTTAGTGATCTATTGAAATACCAGCAACACACAACTGCTTTGGCACTTACCATCAAAGGATCTGCTCGTATGTCCTTTCATAATCATCTGCCTAACGCCATCCACTGCACGTAGATCTCCCTCAATGAGTGCTATACTATCCCGATCTTAGGCAGTTCTCATCCATCCGCGAAAAAAATCGACGTTCCATTAAGCTGTAGGTGTTCTCTGTTTATAGAAAAGTTCAGTGTTAACAAATTACTAAAATCGTTAATTAGTTTTGTTAAAAAGTTGTGTATAGTGTTGGCAGGCGGCCGTTTGGGGAAACTCCAATTACTGGTTCTTAATTAGAACCAGGTGAGGTTTTGTTGTAATAAAAGTATCTATATAAGGTCTGTCACATCTAATGTGGACCTACCACATTAGATGTGGCAGTAATATCACAGCGTAATCTACGAGGCTAAAATGGTAACATTTAGCAATTCCTCTCAATCAATTCAGCAAATGAATTATCTAAACTGTCAAACTGACAAATTTCAAATTAGTACGAATTACTAGACATGAATTGCAGCAGACTTGCATTTTGCGTTTTTTTAAAAATGAATCATAATATTATGATTCATAATATGATTCTCCAAAGCGACCATTTTGCCCCGCTGGACACACAGGGCGAGCGAAGCGGGCCCATATATATCCCACAACCTATACATTTTGTGGTACACTTTACGGAAATACTATCAAGCCTATTGATTTGTTTTTTATTTATATGTAGATGTGTTATCATCAGTCAGTCAAGGTGTGACGACGCGAGCCCTCACTTATTAATTATTACTTATTAGTATGAATAGAGATATCTGTAGATAATAAAAATGTAAATATATTATACACTTTTCTCGTTATAATATTAGCATCGAGCGATGGAAGTACATATTAACCACTGTCAGTATAAAATTCTTATTATTTCGGTTCAGTATTTTCAATTTTAGAGAAGGAATTTTTGATCGAAACAAAACAAAGGGGCCGCCATGATACTGTTATCTCATCCGTCACAATAATGAGTACTCCGTGATAAATATTATCCTTGAAATTTTAAACTGATAGCCAAAACGCTGAAAAAAGACCTAAAAATTAAAAGCATAATTTTAATTTTAATTTTGAAAAAAAATTAAAAGCATAATTTTAATTTTTAGGTCTTTTTCATTATATGCATCTGGATTTTTAACAAAAGATCTTATATTATTATATTGCAACAAATGCGAAGGTGTTATAATATTCACTTAATACGTGGAAGAGCCATGCTTCGGCACGAATGGGCCGACTCGACCGGAGAAATACCACGTTCTCACAGAAAACCGGCGTGAAACAGCGCTTGTGCTGTGTTTCGCTGAGTGAGTGAGTTTACCGGAGGCCCAATCCCCTACCCTATTCCCTTCCCTACCCTCCCCTATTCCCTCCCCTTCCCATCCCTACCCTCCCCTATTACCCTATTCCCTCTTAAATGGACGGCAACGCACCCGCAGCTCTACTGATGCTGCGAGTGTCCATGGGCGACGGAAGTTGCTTTCCATCAGGTGACCCGTTTGCTCGTTTGCCCCCTTATTTCATTAAAAAAAATTAAGCATTTTTATTCGAACTAAACAACTTAACAGTCACATCACAAAAATATATTATGTACGTAAAACACGCTAAAACATAAATATTACACAAACTTTTTAAAGTTAACATTCTATTTTCAAAATAGTTCAAAACGTCGTCCTAATAAATCAACCAAGTTTATAAAATATTTGGAGGAAGCATTTTAAAACTGTAAGGCAATTTTCTTAGTCCAGTTGCTACGTCGTAGCAAGGTCGTAGAGGGTCTACGGCGTAGCATTAAATATGCAACCTAGGTAGTCTAGAGTGTAAATAGATCTAGAGCATATCTTACCCCGGTTTACTTTTAGTATTCAATTCATTCAGATATTTTACCTAAATTAAGACTTAAAGTTTTACCTCAAATTCGGTCAGCGTTTTAAAAGAAATGTCGTTACCTAGATAATAAATTTGTATCTTAATATTGTGGACTGCACTAGTGTGCATGGCGATGAAACGTGTCATACAAAATGTTTGTACATTTTATATCATTGTCCTTTTTCACCTGGCATATGAAAGCCGGCGTGAGTGTGAAGAGAGGACGATTTTTTTTTATGGAATAAGGGGGCAAACGAGCAAACGGGTCACGTGATGGAAAGCAACTTCCGTCGCTCATGGACACTCGCAGCATCAGAAGAGCTGCAGGTGCGTTGCCGGCCTTTTAAGAGGGAGTAGGGTAATAGGGGACGATAGGTATTAGAAGGGAAGGGAAGGGAATAGGGTAGGGGGTTGGGCCTCCGGTAAACTCACTCACTCGGCGAAACACAGCGCAAGCGCTGTTTCATGCCGGTTTTCTGTGAGAACGTGGTGTTTCTCCGGTCGAGCCGGCCCATTCGTGCCGAAGCATGGCTCTCCCACGTATATTTTTTTTGCTTTATTCGCCCTCTTCAGATTAAAGTCATATAAAATGTGCCTTAATTCGTTTATTGCGTACCGTAATTTCCAGGATAAAAAGTATCTTATTTCGTTTGCCGGAACCACTTTGGGTTCTCTCTCTGTCCATACAAAATTTTAGCAAAATTAGTTTAGCGGTTTAGGCGTGAAGAGGTAACAGACAGACACAATTTCAAGTTTTTAATATTAGTATTAATGTATTGCAATTATTGGAATTGCTAAACCTTAAAAAAATGCAGCTATATATATCAATATATGCAACTATAAATGCAGCTATATATATCAATATATGCAACAAAACAACGTGTATGTTAAATAGCTAGTTTTTAGGGTTCCGTAGTCAACAAGGAACCCTTATAGTTGCGGTCTGTCCGTCCGTCTGTCTGTCCGAGGTTTTGCTCAGAGACTATATGACCTACAAAGCTGTAATTTGGCATAAATGCACATATTAATAATGCCGATAAAATGGTACATAAAATCTAAAAAAAAAAAGATTATGGCACCTCCAGCTGTGCAGGGGACACATCAAGTGGCGATGATTTTCATTGAACATACAAAAATAATCATAACTAGCGGTACTAAGGAACCGTATATCGCGCGTGGCCCGACACGCATTTGACCGATTTTTTATTGTTATTTATACACCGAAAAGTATTGTATTCCGGATTTCCACTAACAAGTTTTTAAAATATTGACTGCTCATACAGGAGTGAGTACAGGTTATTTGTGGAAAGGCGCCGCTTTGATCGACAGAGCATTTTTAGCTTTAGTTTGGGCCTCGTTTGTTCCGCCCTTTGTTTATGAAGTGGTTTAAAAGTTTTCAAGTTAAACTCAAAATGACGGAATAAAAACTTCACTTCCTTTTAAACACTTTGAGTAAATAATCCGGTTTTGTTGAAGGGGTTTTAAAACTTTTTTACTTTTGGTTACTCGAATTTTTAAATAACTATAAAAAATCTATATATATAAAACTCAAAGGTGTGATCTATCAACGCACAGCCCAAACCACTGGAGGGATCGGGCTGAAATTTGGCATGCAGGTAGATGTTATAACGTAGGCATCCGCTAAGAAAGGATTTTGATAAATTCCAACCCCAAGGGGTTCAAATAGGGGATGAAAGTTTGTATATAATAATACTTCTTAACGCGAGCGAAGCCGCGGGCAAAAGCTCGTTAACTTATAAATTTCAGCATGTTAATAATAATACTCCCCACACCGGTTTCGGTGACGGTGGCCGGTTTCATTGAAACCAGGCCAGGTACGCAGGAGTAATTTTATAGTGCCCAAGTGTGTGCGCAGTACACAAGAGCACTCTCTATTCCTTTTACTCTCATAGCCCAGTGGGACGGAAGACCGACACGACTGGCGAGAGATCAGGCGCAGGACCGACTTTTTTACATGCCCATCCGACGCATGGATCATCTTACTTGTCAGACAATCAGGTGATCAGCCTGCATTGTCCTAACCAAACTTGGAAATAACATGTTTCCAACGCGGGATTCGAACCCACGACCTCCGGAGTCGAGAGCGACGCTCTAACCACTAGACCACGGTGGCGTTATTCGTTTCAGCATGTTACAGTAAGTGTGAAGATACTCTGATGTTGTATTGGTATATTATAATAATATAAAATGATGTTAGATTTGTTTGTAAATTAATTAAGTAAGCTTCGAAGCAACTAGACCGTTTTTAGGGTTCCGTATCCAAAGGGTAAAAATGGGACCCAGTTACTGAGACTTCGTTGTCTGTCCCTCTGTCTGTCTGTCTCCAGGCTGTAACTCAAAAACGGTAATAGCTAGAGAGTTGACATTTTCACAGATGACATATATCTGTTGCCACTATAACAACACATGCTAAAAACAAGATAAAATTAATATTTAAGGGGGCTCCCATATAATAAACGTGATTTTTTTACCTTTTTTGCTCTATATCAATATTAACGGCAACAGGTAAGTACTCGAATTTTCCTCAAAGTCCTTAGTTATATGTGTACTTTAATATTTAATAACAATATTAAAATAAAAATTAAGGGGGCTCTCATACAAAAAACACAATTTTTGGCCTAATTTTGGTCTTTATTAGTACGGAACCCTTCGTGCGCGAGTCCGACTGCACTTGGCCGATTTTTTATACATCCTTAAATTATACATGCAAAAGCGTGTATGTTACCTCTTCACGTCCAAACCGTTCACGTTTTCATAAGTGGGAGAGCCGTGCTTCGGCACGAATGGGCCGGCTCGAAATACCGCGTTCTCACAGAAAACCGGCGTGAAACAGCGCTTGCGCTGTGTTTCGCCAAGTGAGTGAGTTTACCGGAGGCCCAATCCCCTAACCCCTACCCTATTCCCTTCCCTACCCTCAACTATTCCCTTCCCTTCCCTACCCTCCCCCATTACCATATTCCCTCTTAAAAGGCCGGCAACGCATTTGCAGCTCTTCTGATGCTGCGAGTGTCCATGGGTGACGGAAGTTGCTTTCCATCAGGTGACCCGTTTGCTCGTTTGCCGCTTATTTCATAAAAAAAAACCGTTAAACCAATTTTGTTGAAAGGTATACTTTGAGTCTCGAGAAAGGTCATAGGATATTTTTTATGCCGGAAAATGGACGTCTTCCGCGCGACAAACGAATTTTGACGCAACGGAGTTGCGGGCGTCATCTAGTTTACTAAAACAAATTCGCCAATGTTCTTAAATAAGTTACTTTTCTTAGTACAACACTTCTATTATTAATATATTTTACAGTACAATAACTTTAGTAAAAATAACAGTCAAAATCAGTTAGGAAACCTAATTTCAAACTCTCTTTCCAACTAGAACCTGTAGCAAAAGTTTTTTTCTTTTAACTCGAATTTAGCTCCAACTGTTGTATGCAGCTGGTACAGTCGCGCATACTCTGATATTTATGTTAACGGCGCGGGAAATCGTCTTTTATTCGCAACAGTACCGACTGGAAAAGAAAGAAGGCAAGCAATAAAGTGGCTGGTATATGCTAGTATAAGGTACAGGGTAATACGGACGTGCTGAAATCGTAAAGGACTTGTTTATATTCTTGGAGAGATACAAAGTCAATATTTAAATGCTTCGATGCTTATGCCAGTAGCTGGCACGTAAGTGTGCTTACAGTACACGATGCTAATATTTTGTTCGAGCTGGAATCGTTAAAATTTTGTTTATACGCTAAGGAAGGCATATTCTCGACTAGATGACCGCAACTCCATTGCGCCAAAATTCGTTTATCGCGCAGGAACCGTACATTTTTCCGGGATAAAAAGTATCCTATGTCCTTTCCCGGGACTCAAAGTATCTCCATGCCAAATTTCAGCAAAATCGGTTCAGCGGTTTGAGCGTGAAGAGGTAACAGACAGACAGACACACTTTCGCATTTATAATATTAGTATGGAAGTTAGGATATGTAAAGGCTTCTTCGACTAATATGCTAGTAGCTGGCAACATGCTAGTCGCATTGTTTCGTCGTGTTGCCATGTGAATATACCCTAAGAGTCCAAAGATTTCCAAATGCCTCAACAATGAGCAGGCAACATCTGTCGTCTGCGATGGCAATATAATGACGTCGTGTTGCGCCGGGACTCGGGACCAAGTTCGGGATTTACGCGACTATGTCTTATGCACTGGTAAGGTCAGCATAATAGGCAGTTCTGTCAGAGAAAATTCATAAGCGGATAACCTATGTAATTTGGTCAGATTATATAAAGCCAAGCAGATCATAGCTAGCATTGACTCGACCAAATACTATATATCCGCCAGTTTCCTATGAATTAATTAATTGATGGTACTTTGACTTAGTAATAAGCTGCATATAATAAAAATAGATTTTAACGCTAATTTCGGCGACGATAAGCAATTTTAAAGATCAACGCTTAGCAAAGACACCACGTGTAGCGTGCAAAAATCTTCATCAGCCCACTCCATCCTGGAAAAATTTGCTTCAAGTATATTCACGAAAGAACTGTAAAAAACTTTCAGTGACTTGATCGATTCAATATTCTGCATTCTCTTTCCTGACACTTAGAGCCAGTTCACACGGCGTCGTGTCAGCGTTGTGTCGACGGAGCGCTGCCGTTGCGTTGTTTTACATACAAATAACCAAGGTGTTCACACGACGGGCTGCGTCGTGACAGCAGCGCGCAACGCACACATGACGGACAGCACCCCCGCGACGAAGCGAAGGACGTTAAGACTGCTTCGTTATATAAACGCTGCGATGATGCAGCGCCCGTGTTGGCTATGCGTCAAACGGCAGCGCTGCGTCGACGCAACGCGCCGTGTGGACTGCAGCTCTTAGGTATTTAGGTATTACGTTTTGCACCGGGGGTTCTTATTTATTTTCTTAATTTAAAATTATAATTGATATGTATGACAATAAGTTGCAGTCTGTACAAGTCTGGTATAGTATTAGTCCCGTGTGTGTGCAAGCCGCGCATTAACATTGCAAGTCCAATTTACACTTGCATCGTGTGAAGCGGTCGATACTGCATATACAAACAATGCCATAAAGTTTCAATATTTAATGATCATGTTATACAGAGTATCAAAGGCGAAATCTGAAATATAGATGGCGAGAAATGAACAGTTTTGAAACAAACTAAAACAGTGTTTTAAATATATTTAGAGCGGCTCAGCCGACCCTTAGCTTAGTAAGTTGACTAATTAACTGATTTTGGAGTTTAATTACCCATAATTTTGAATTTATTTATCAATACCAAAGCATAGCTTTCCTGTTACAAGCGCGCGATTGGTGTCGTTTCAGATAAACTCAGTTAAGCTTGTAGTCAAAATCTTATACAGTGTGTTAGTGTAAACACCGTTATCCTTGAAACCATCAAATGAGCCCGCCAAAATGAACAACTTTTTCTATGAGAACAATGCTGGGAATTAAAAAAATGCCGTCTTCAAACGGATGCTCGGATCGGCAATTTGTATGGGAATGAAGAGGGATTTTTTTTAGTTCCCAGCATTGTTCTCATAGAAAAAGTTGTTCATTTTGACGGGCTCATTTGATGGTTTCAAGGATAACGGTGTTTACACTAACATCTTGAATATAAAATTCTCGTGTCACAGTGTTTGTGCGCGAACTCCTCCAAAACGGCTTACCGATTTTAAATGAAATTTTGTATGTACATTCGTTAGGCCTGAGAATAGATTTTTATCTAATTTTTATTTATATGGCAATTATAATACTAGAAATAATTTATAAGGCAGAACAACATTTGCCGGGTCGGCTAGTCTTACTATAAATATCTACATCAATACATCTCGACGTTAGTTATTCATCGAGCGTATTCAGTGATAAGGCGTTCGATATTAACACATTCCGACCGGCGAATTGTCGAGATATAAGATGATTGGAGAATAGGAGAATTGGGGTATTCTAGGTTTAGCTAGGTTAGGAATTAATTGACAATTTTGTAAGATGATCGGAGAATAGGAGAATTAGGGTATTCTTGGTCTTAGGAATTAATTGACAATTTAGGTTAAAGGAATTGCGTGGGTCCTTGAATGGACTACAGGTCATTTAAATGTAAGGATTGTATTTTTGTAAGATGTTACAAGCTATGAGTATTATAGCTTAGTTATTTCTTAATTAATGTCCAATTGTCAGATGTCTGTAAATAGTTTATATTTTAATCCATTTCACTATACATATATTTAAGATTTTTATTATATGATACACAAAGACGAACACCCAAAAAAGCCCAAGCTCCGGCACAAAAGTAAGGTATCTCATTTTTTAGTATATTTAATTAGTAAAATAAAGGTATATGTGTCATTAAAAAGTGGCTTAAGTAAAAAAATTGCTATTTTATTATTTTCAGGCGTACCTAACAATTTTAGTTTAAATTACTTTTATGAAATGTTTGAAACAATCACTAAACATACAAAAACACTTACTTTTTCCTTTCAAGAATAAAGATAGGTACTACAAATTCTGTCTGCTAAAAGTAATTTACAATTAAATTAAAAATAGTGCTTACCTATTTGTAACATTTGCATTTTCAGGAACCAATATTCATGAGTCATAAGCGTCATTGTATATGTTACGCTCAAAGACCGAAATCGCTCAATGAGCGAAAAAATGGGTCACAACGCGTTGTGGTCACAGTGAAACAGCCACGACGCGAAATTCGCGTTGTGGCTCTAATGAAAACGGCCACGACGCGTTCTGGCAATCACAAAAAGACCATAACGCGAAATTCGTGTCGTGGCTGATATGCTATTCGTTTTTCTTGATTTGTTCTTGATTGATTAATCGTCCATAGCTATTACATAGAAAATTATATTTAAATTACCACGCGTACTACAAAATATTTTTCCTTTTACTAAATCACTGCATAACGTGTTTTAGTAAAAGAAAAAATATTTTGTAGTACACGTGGTAATTCAAATATAATCTTCCATACCTATGGACGATTAATCAATCAAGAACAAATCAAGAAAAACGAATATAAAAATAGCGTATCAGCCACGACACGAATTTCGCGTTATGGTCTTTTTGTGATTTCCAGAACGCGTCGTGGCCGTTTTCATTAGAGCCACGACGCGAATTTCGCGTCGTGGCTGTTTCACTGTGACCACAACGCGTTGTGAGCCATTTTTTCGCTCATTGAGCGATTTCGGTCTTTGAGCGTAACATATACACCCTAAAGTATTATCACTTATTTTTGTTACACCCTGTGGCCTGTATACTTAGTTTCACTAAATCTTGTCATTCTGTTTATTTTCCCTATGTACTTATATAAAAGAGGTCGGTATAATAATATGATAATAAAACACATGTAATCTTTTGCTTAATGGGGATGCCTCATATTGTATTTGATTTTTTTGAAAAATAATGATATATTATTTATTATTAATATTATAATTATGTATTTAAGAAACATAATTCATTACTATTTTATAACATTTTGGAGTCGATATGTTCAACGTAATGTAATTTTCAATTTTCGCCTGAAAAAATCTAAAAGCATTTTTTTTCTATCTTAGCCTCATCCTACACGCCTATCAAAAAATGTTACACATAAAATACACAAATAACTGAGATACATCTTTTCTGCGCCGGGCCTTGGGTAATTTTCTATCGAGTTTGGGTGTTCTCCTTTAATACACATCCACGACCCAGGAACTTTGAAAAATTTTTTTGTTCCGTCGGCGGGATTCGTATTTCGTACCCGCGATCCCCGGCTTGAGCTACCAATAGCCCACCAACTGAGCCACAAAGGTCGTCAAAACTATGCATCTTTTGCTAGAGCAAATATAGATTTTTGACTAAGTTCTTCTGAATTCTGTAAGCTATATACTCTGAAGTCTAACGAGTCACATAATAGAATAAGTCATATACCGTAACCATTTTTAATCATATTTTTGAACCACAAATACTGAGTACTGAATCTCTCGTTGATTTTTTTTTACCAATTTTGTAATGTTGATGCTAACCATTCGTCCTCGTTGCAGACTCGTGTCGTGGGGACGGGCGTTGTGACGGGCGCGCGCACGGCCCGCCGAGTTGACGACATGCTCAGCGCTGCCAACGCCACAGACAACCTCACGCTGGCACTCGACCTGCCCACCAGCCCCTTCAGCCTCGTCCAGAAGATCGTCATCGCGCTCATCGCCAGCGTCCTCGCCGTGCTCACCGTCGTCGGCAACTCGCTGGTCATGATCAGCTTCAAGATCGACAAGCAGCTGCAGACGATCAGCAACTACTTTCTGTTCTCGCTCGCGGTCGCCGACTTCGCCGTTGGACTGATATCGATGCCGCTGTTCACTCTATTCACTATATACGGGTACTGGCCGCTCGGAGCGATAGTTTGCGACACCTGGCTGGCTCTGGACTACCTCGCTTCGAACGCGTCGGTGCTCAACCTTTTGATCATCAGCTTCGATAGATACTTCAGCGTGACGCGGCCGTTGACGTATCGCGCTAAACGGACGACGCGCCGCGCTACAGTCATGATAGGCGGGGCCTGGGGCTTCAGTTTGGTGCTATGGCCACCCTGGATCTACGCTTGGCCGTACATAGACGGGGAGAGGAAGGTGCCCCCTCACGAGTGCTACATCCAGTTCATAGAGACGAACCAGTTCATTACGTTCGGGACCGCGATAGCGGCGTTCTATGTGCCGGTGACTGTGATGTGTATACTGTACTACAAGATCTGGCGCGAGACCAAGAAGCGGCAGAAGGACTTGCCCAACCTGCAGGGCGGGAAGAAGCACGACTCGTCGAAGCGGTCGAATTCGAGGTATGTTTTGATATTTATATAGTTTTTTTATTTTGAACTTTACTCAAAAGTAGGTTAGCGTTTGCGCCGCTTATAGAAATTAGACACTCGCAACAGCATAGAGGTTCCTATGTTAATTGACGTCATTTTGTACTTTAATAATAATCAAAAGCCTAAAATACAAGCAATTAAGGTCTCGCACACGAAACTGCGAATTTGCATCGAATCGCAAAAACTTGCAACAAAACTCATACTAAAAATGCAATGCGAATTCGCAATTTTGTGTGGGAGCCCTGAGTGGTCCCTTTAGTGCCGAATTTATATTTTTTATGAGAGTAGGCCACTTTATTTTCGCCGCCCAAGTTTGTTATCTGTAGGGCCTGTATGGACGCTGCCCTACGGGCCCTAGTAGTTCGCGTATCCGGGGCTGAGTCCCTATCTGTGTCTAATATAATACCAGAGAGTATATTTTCCTTAGTCTATGATAAAACTAAGGTTTTGGGGTGACAGAAATTCGTTCGGTAACCGTGCATTTGCTAGATACTAATATGTTTTCTTCTTTTGAACTCTGTATACCCTCTCAGAAACTATCCATATTTCCATACTTAATATTATAAATGCGAAAGTGTATCTGTCTGTCTGTATGTCTGTCTGTCCGTCCGTCTGTCTGTTACCTCTTCACGCTCAAACGGCTGAACCGATTTTGCTGAAATTTGGCATGGAGATACTTTGAGACCCGAGAAAGGACATAGGATACTTTTTATCCCGGAAAAATGTACGGTTCCTGCGCGATAAACGAATTTTGGCGCAACGGAGTTGCGGGCGTGATCTAGTTATATTATAATTAACACAAAAATAATATCTCTACCTTGTATTAAATCTAAACCTCTCAATTTTCTCATGTTTCATGTTACATCTCGCGCCATTTGCTTTTAGAAGCTAATGAAATGTAATCAAATGCCATTCTGCTAACGAACTTAGCGTTTACTTTGTTAACAAAGGGAAATCTTTGCGACTGTACAGTCGACAGAATCTATCACTTTTAAGCCTTAAGCTTATTTAATATGTCTACCAAAAGAGCGTTCGTACCCATTAGGTAGACCTTTGGTTCGCAACAATGAGATATTTTCTGATCTCAAGTACATAATACGGACGCTCGTACGGTGAAGGAAAACATCGCGAGGAAACCCGCACATAGTTTGTCCCAGACGTATTGACTAGTTCTTTCCTCTGGACTAGGCCGACTATGATGCGAGAATGCCGTATGTGCTTGGGCAACCGTACGGACATTTAAATCTTGTCCCAGGCACTACAGTATTTGAAGAGTGCCGGTTACTTCGCTCTGAAAATCTATATATATAAAACTCAAAGGTGACTGACTGATTGACATAGTGATCTATCAACGCACAGCCCAAACCACTGGACGGATCGGGCTGAAATTTGACATGCAGGTAGATGTTATGACGTAGGCATCCGCTAAGAAAGGATTTTGATAAATTCCAACCCCAAGGGGTTCAAATAGGGGATGAAAGTTTGTATATAATAATACTTCTTAACGCGAGCGAAGCCGCGGGCAAAAGCTCGTACTATACAAATCATCCACAACGGATGTAAAAGGCGGATCTACCAGTAGTAAACCTTATACTGATAGATTTAGGGTTGAAATTGGCGACAGCTGTACTCTAAATAGATACATTTTAAATTAGATCGTTGATAAGATTGTACGTATTTTTAGAGGAACCTATTTTAGGGCACAGAATTGCTTAGCTTCCTAAATCTTTCAGTTGATTGCTTTTAATCCCATTTAAGTACTATTTATAGCTAAAACGTTTTTTATTAAAAGTTAAAAGCTTTTATTTAACTAGCTCTGTATGTATGTAGGTATTTATGTTACGGTGGAATTTTGGACCTCAATTTTGAAGTATATATATTTAACCGATTGAGCTGAAATGTTGTATACTCGTTTAGTTTGGATGACCATACACGATATTATGGTATGTGACATCACTCTAAACCCAATATGGCCGACTATCCAAGATGGCGAAATAATTATTTTTTATGCAGTTCTACAATATTGATATTAAATGAAAGGGTTTTTGAGAGTAAGTCGAAAACGAATGTAATTTTATTCTACATCCAACATGGCGGCTTATCCAAGATAGGGGAATAGTTATTTTTTATGCACTTCTGCAATATACCCTTTGATATGATCTCAGGGATGCCCGAGGGACAAGCTAAATCTGTCTTGAAACCCGCAACGAAATTAATCAGAAGAAAGGTAGGAGGAGTAGAAGATATCCAATTTCCCTCCCCAAGCAAAGCAGGAGAAGGGAGACAGCAAAATTGTAATGACAATTAATGTCCGAACAAGAGGGGGAAGCACCACGGGAAAAAATATACTTAATACAATAACGCCTACTTCATAAAAATTACATTTATTTATAATGGCAAACTTGTTCTCGATTGTTTCCAATAGTATTTATGACAAAAACGTTTGAAAGCACCTAAATTCCTTAAAAATAGCACTAGAATAAATAAGGATATTAAACGTACATCTACTATCTAGGTCTCGAAGTCAATACTAAAAGCTCTCAGGCTGTAGTGCTATCTAGCAGGAGTGCGACGGTACAGGATTTAAGAGCATTATACCCCCCACTCACGTTCGAATTGATTGGCCGCGCGCCGGTTCGAACTTGTGTAGGGAAAATGTGGATATTAGAACTTAACTGAAAGTAGTTTTTAATGTAGGACGCGAGAGTGTCTGTTAATTTCGTCACTAGCTAGGAGAAAAATGGTCTATTAACTAAAACTTACACTAAATTCAAATTAATTTGGTTTTGAAATGTTAACATTTGTTTCATTTTTTCTTACACTCGGCGTCTTTCATTCCACGTACGACGTAAGTTTAAAAGTATAATAGTCATTAATTTTATACTAAGACTTCATGTAGTAAATGAAAAATAACGACAGGCCAGAAGTAAAAACGAAACAGCGGGAAAAACATACGTTTTATGTTTTTCCCACGAAGCTGATATACAGTGTGTTTTTTTTTTTCACTTTTTTTCACTTTTGTATGGGCAAGGGCCCGAGCGTCAAGTGTTTCCCCATACAAAAGTGAAAAAAAAAAATTGGTCTTTCAGCGCTGCTACTTTCACAGTGAACTCTCTACAAGGAACACGTACACACCCTAAAGTATTATCACTTATTTTTGTTACACCCTGTAGAGAGGAGACGGCCTAAGCAACTGTGCACTGTGATTTTCAACTAGGTCCTGACGTCATCATTGTGGGCGGGGCTTAAGTCAGTACACTTTCAGCGTTTGCCAGGTGCACACGTAAGGAGAATCGTATTATTTTGGTGTTTTATGTCAGGTTGTGGATATAAATAACTTAAGTTTTAAATTAAGTAACATGTACTTGGATAAGTATTTATTATCCAATTTCTGTAAGCGACATGTAGCTGGTATGCTATTTAATAGTTTTACTTTTTCACAAGCCAAGAATTTGGCTTCTACGACTACTGCTTTTATTGAGCAGGATACTTACCATAGTATTAACGAATTGGAACATGTTCCAAATAACCATTTAAATTAGAGAATAAGACAATAGAGAATGCCTCTGGCAGTTATAATAACTCAAGTTTAAATAAAAATTTTAAAAACTTCAAAGATTTAAGTAATAATAATTGTAATGTAATCAATCTGGTGCATCAAAACCTACAAGGAATGGTAGGTAAGGAACTTGAAACTGAGTTATTTTTAAAGGAATTTGACGTTGATATTTTGTGTATTTCTGAACATTGGTTCAAAAAATATGAACTCATTTTCAATTTCAGTAACCACCAGATTGCCAGTTCGTTCAGTAGAGAGGAGGCCATAAGAGGTGGCTCTTTAATATTAATCAATAAAAAAATTAAATTCAAGGAACGTAAAGACATTATTAGTCTCTCCACTGAACGAATTATTGAGGTAGCCTGTATAGAGTTGAGTCATCTTATTATTGTGAGCGTATACAGGCCTCCATCAGGATTATATGATTCATTCGAACAAGTCATGGAACAAATTCTATACAAAATATGTGCATCTAATAAAAAAGTTATAGTCTGTGGTGACTTCAATATAAATTTATTAGATTCGACCCCCACCACTATTAGATTCACATCTTTGTTTAAATCATATAATCTTCTTAATCTATTTTATGAGCCAACTAGAGTATGTGATACAACGGCCACTTGTATTGATAATATTTTTACTGACATTACTCCACAAAAAAAAGAAATAATAAATAAGCTTAGCTCTGATCACTGTGGACAGTTAGCTTCTTTTAATATAAATTGTGATAATAACTTAGAGGAAAAGCTTGTATTTATTCCTGTGAATACTAAACGCATTGAGAAGTTTAGAAATAATCTAAGTTCAAGTATTCAATTATTGAATGGGTCGAATAGCTCAGATGAAGCTTTTAATAAATTATTTAAGATAATAAGAACCCAATTTAACAGTGTGTTTACTTCAGTAACGGTTAGAAACAATAAAAAAATGAAAAATAATTTTACTAAATGGGCGACTGCAGGAATTAAAATAAGCAGGCAAAGATTGTATAGTCTGTATGAAGAAAAATGTTTTAATAATAGTGTAGCATTTAAAGAATACGTTAAAAACTATTCTAAAACTTTTAGAAAAGTTTGCAAATCTGCTAAGGCTATGTACATAAAGAAAAAGATTAAAAATTCCAAAAATAAAATTAAAACTACTTGGAAGGTAATAGCTGGTGAGACTGGAAACGTCACCTGTCGTAGCTCGGATTTTCAACTGTATTTTGAAAATAAAGAAATTACCAATGACCTAGAAGTTGCGACAGCCTTTGAAAAATTCTTTGCTGACATTCCGGTTTCAACTACGAAAAACTTAAACTCCTCACCTGCAGCTGCCGAAAAACTACTCAAAGATAATGTAAAGGAATGTAATGTCAATTTTAAGTTTAGAGAGATTGACCCCAAAGACATTATTGATACTTTTAAATTATTAAACATTAAGAATACCACCGATCTTTGGGGATTGTCTACAAAAATTATTAAATCAGTAATTGACATCATAGCTCCTCATCTAGCAATGATTTTTAATAACTGTATAGAGAATGGTGTTTTTCCTGACTTAATGAAGCACAGCAAGGTTATACCTTTATTTAAAGCGGGAATTAAGTCTGATCCGACAAATTACAGACCTATATCGATTTTACCGACTCTTAGCAAAATATTTGAAAAAATAATTTTAAAACAGCTATTGGTACACTTTAATTCAAATAATTTATTACACTAAAATCAATACGGTTTTACTAAGGGTCGTTCCACAACGGATGCTGGTATAGGTCTTCTATGTAATATATTTGAAGCTTGGGAGGGATCGCAGGATGCCTTAGGTGTCTTCTGTGACCTCTCTAAGGCCTTCGACTGTGTCGAGCATGCTACATTGATTAGGAAATTACACCACTATGGCATAAGGGACTCAGCACTCAACCTTTTGACATCTTACCTCAAAAATAGGACTCAAAGGGTTGAAATCAATAATAAGAGATCAAATGGAACCAAAATAGAATTAGGTGTCCCACAGGGATCTATTTTAGGCCCGTTTCTTTTTCTCGTCTACATAAATGACCTACCTTATCTAGTTAAGGATAATGATAATGAAATAGTACTTTTTGCTGATGACACTTCACTTATTTTTAAAGTGAAGAGACAACAGTCTAATTACGACGAGGTAAACTGTACTCTTTCAAAAATAGTACATTGGTTTAATGTTAATAATTTACTTTTGAATTCTACGAAAACTAAATGTTTAAAGTTTACTTTGCCCAATGTACGGCAAGTTCAAACCAATGTACTATTGAATGATGAGAAAATGAATTTGGTGGACACTACTGTATTTTTAGGTATTACACTAGATAGTAAATTACAGTGGGGTCCTCATATTGCTAAACTCGCAGATAGACTCAGTTCTGCAGCATATGCAGTCAGAAAGATTAGGGAAATTTCTGACGAAGACACTGCACGATTAGTATACTTTAGCTATTTTCACAGTAGAATGTCATATGGTATCCTTTTATGGGGAAACGCTGCCGATATTAATACTATATTTGTGCTGCAGAAGCGAGCTATACGTTCGATTTACAAAATGTCTACATTTGAATCTTTGAGAGAAAAGTTTAAAGAAATTGGTATTCTGACAGTAGCTTCTCAATACATTTTAGATAATGTAATACATGTTAGAAAAAATATATGTAAATTTAAAGCCAAAGGTGACATTCATTGTAGAAACACCAGAAATAAGTACAAGCTAGATTTGCCAGTGATCAGACTTAGTAAAGTCAGTAAATCTTTTAAAGGTCAATGTATACGCCTTTTCAATAAAATCCCAGAAAACGTTAAAAATCTTTCCATTAATAAATTTAAGAAAGTAGTCAAAGAGCGTTTGTGTGCCAAAGCCTATTATAAGGTCAATGATTTCATAAATGATGGCACATCTTGGGAGTAGGATGGCTGCTTACAAGGCTACTTCTACATTATTGTACATGACTTACTATGTATGTATGTTGACATTGTATAATTTTAAGTTACAGCATTGTAAATTTTATTTTAAAAGATTAATTTTTTTACCTCACTTTTTTTTGGTAAAAAAAGTGGGCCCCGTGCGAGTTTCTTACGCCGGTTCTTCTCGCCGGGATAGTTCCCGAACCGGTGGTAGGCACCGTAGCTAATATTAACATTCTGAAAGTATTTTCTTAAAATCTACTCAGAAATAAAACATTTTTTATTTATTTATTTTATTTACATAATTACATAGGGTCGCTCGCTCGACCGAAGAGATAATTTTTTAAGGGGGTGACAGACGTGCGAGTAAGTACGTGGACTTATGGCTCGACGATCTTAATCGCCTGTGTGTCAGCAAAGAGCCGCGAGCCGCAAGCCGCGAGCCTGGGGGCACGGTAATCCAGTGTGAGCGATTCTCGTTTGTCACGGATCACCACTCACACATCACACACCGACGACGCGAGCTGAGTAAGTTCGCGAACTTAAAACCCGCGTGATTTAAGTTCGTACGTCTGTCAGGCCTTTTACGCACTCGACCAAACAAACTAAAACAAACAACAAACCCAGCAGGAGACAGACAGTCACAGACAAGACAGAATCACTCATAGACTAGCTACATGCTGCTGCTGGATCACCTGGATTCTATAGGAGCCGAAATCCGTATGAACCCAAAGTGGAGGTTTCATGTTTGGGCTCATATTGCCGGCCTCATACAAGAGGACATATTTTATATATGATATGATCCTGTTAATAGGAATTATTTTGCACAATTTTAAAAAGCATAAAATTAAATTAAATTAAGAAATTTTAAAAAACCCCCGCCAAAAAACTTTAAAAAGTAATGAAATAATATTTACTGACTTTAATTTTAAATAATTCCTTAGATTAAAGTAATATTTTTGTTGGCGACACGACAAACTCGGCGGGGCCGTGGTCGCCGGGTGGCAGAGCAGTGGACTGTATCTTGAAGGGTGAAGGATGCCGGATGGAAGATTCCTGGAGAAGGAGGTGCAGGAGACGAGAAGGAAACACAGGAGTGAACTTGGTACTGCTTGGAGCGGAGTGTGGTGGTGGAGCAGGGCTTACGCATGCATCTGCTTGGCTTGTCGGAAGTGAATGTGTATGCACCGAGAAAGTGCGTGTTTATATATGAAATTTGTACCGTTAGAGCCCGTGGGGTTCTATCGGTTGTTGTCGAACGAATGCAGTCCGTTTATTGAAATATAACATTTTACACATAATATGACATCAAATGGGATTCTTATAAGCTAATACAATGGTAAACAAACATTCTTATAAGATAAATAAACAATAAAATATGTAAAACAAAGCCATGTAAAAAAGAGACAACAATAGTTCGAGTGCAACTATGCAAGAAAGAGACAGCAATAACAATTGTGTGAAACACACTACATTCCCGTGCGAAAGGGACAGCAATATTATAAAAATGAGACACAAGATAAACATTTTCCAATAGGAATTACTAATATGAAATCTTAAATCTAAGTGTAAACAAAAGGAGGGAATAAAACTAAGCTATTATTTACAGTCTCCCCCTCGTGCGCAAGCACCGAAACGTTTTATTCCTGGCTGCTTACGAGAATCAGACGAGATATAGCGAAGGATGCTGCGTAGTCCAATTATGTGGTAGCGCTGTCGGAGCTCGTTCATCATGGTTTGGTGATTGCCGTGGTTAAATACTGCGTGCGTGTGATGCACTAACAGTCGGGTAAATTCTTCCTTCGCATGTAGGACAGGCAGATTATATTCTTCCTTAACTCTGCTATCGAGGTATAATATCCCGCTGCGGTCGAGTTTCACAGCAAGTTTGTGAAAGGGGGACCTCTTCGGAGGTCGTTGCCCAGCCTCTATCGTCTTTATATCGTCCGCGAACGAGATGTTCTGACTCCTCTTGATAAGCAGTAATTCTGCTAGTCTGATGTGATCAGGAGAGATTTCCGTATTTACTTTTCTCTTGAGCAATTTGGCTTTAAATGCCTCAGCCGAGAGCAAGACGGTGGCAGCAGCGCGTACCAGGCGCTTATACTTCGAAAACCTTTCAACTTTAGGCAAGTAATCGTTATTTACATGGTCTACACAGACGTGAACCTGCTTAATTATTCTCTCCTCCCCTGAAGGGGGTAAGGGAACCGCGGTCCGCTTTTCGCACGGCCATGTCGCGGGGTCGTCTAAAATAAAGCTAGGTCCTGTAAACCATCTGTGTGTCGAACTAAAATTCACCGGAATGCCCTTGGTAGCGTCGTCCGTGACGTTGTCGGCGCTCGGCACCCATCGCCAGTCGGCCGGGGTCGTTGTACTTTCGATCTCGGCTAGCCGGTGCGCGACAAACGACTTGAAAGTACGCGGATCGGATCTAATCCAAGCTAATACCGTTTTTGAATCCGACCAGTAATACGACTTTGTAATTTTGTAGTCAGATTCCCGTTTTACTGACTCTGCTAAGCGGGAACCAAGAACCGCGGCTTGCAACTCTAATCGCGGTATCGAAATTGGTTTCAACGGCGCTACTTTCGCCTTTCCCGTAACTAATCTAGCCGTCTTTGTGTTATTATTCATGCTAACGAAATAAACTGCGGCCGAATAAACTTTTTCGCTAGCATCGCAAAATATGTGTAACTCCCCCTCGCCAGAGGGCGGGGCAGGTACGTATCTTTCTATTTCGAAAGTCCTCAGCAAGTTTAAATTATTAATAAACGACATCCACGTAATGTGGTGTTCCTTAGTTATAGGATCGTCCCAACCTACGCCACTACGCCATATTTCCTGAATGAGGCACTTACCTACCATAGTTACCGGCGAAACTAATCCTAACGGGTCGAAAACCGACATGACGGCGCTAGTGACTTGCCTCTTGGTGGGTAAAATTTCCCCTGAAATTACACTAGATGGCGTGTTTCTGAGGTTCACGTTAAATCCTAGAGTGTCGCGAGCGTGGTTCCAAATGAGACCTAAAGTCCTTTCTGTATCGCTTTTTCCTAAAGTCGTCGCGCCGCTAATTCGCTTATCGGAAACGTCTTTTATTACTTCGGGCACATTCGACGCCCAACCGCGCAACTCGAACGAAGCGCCTAAGTTAATCCTATACATGGCATTGACCGCTTGCCTGGCTTCGTCCGCGTCGTCGAATGAGTCTAAGTAATCGTCCATATAAAAGTTCCGTTCCGCAGCTTTAGCTACCTTCGGGTACTCTGAACTAAAGTTTTGCGCGTTTTTATTTTTAACATGAATGGCCACGCACGGCGATGAGGCCGCCCCAAAAATAAGCGAGGTCATACGGTATTCTCGCGGGGGGATGTTTCTATCGTCGCCTCGCCACAGAAAACGAAGGCTGTCGCGATCCGAATCAATCACTTTTATTTGTAAGAACATCTCTTTGATGTCCGCTACTACTGCTATTTTTCCTTCGCGGAACCTAACTAAAACGCCGAAAAGCGACTGCAATAAGTCGGGCCCGGTTAGTAGCGCATCATTCAAGCATTTTCCCCCACATTTAGCCGCAGCGTCAAAAACCAGTCGCACCTTACCTTTTTGGGGATGAACCACTGAAAAATGAGGTAAGTACCAGGTGCGAGGTGATGTGGCTGGGGTGCTCACTAGTTCTGCGTAACCCGAACTTAGCAGGTTATTTACTTGTTTCGAATACTCTATTTTTAAGTTTAAGTTTTTATCTAATTTGTTCTCTAGATTGTACAGACGGCTTAGAGCTTGTTTCTTATTGTCCGGCATTACTTCATTGTCGGTTTTCCACAATAAGCCTGACTCATACCGATCGCAATCGTTCATTTTATTGCAAGTTCTATTTAAAACAGTTAACGCGCGCTCGTCCGGATCCGCTTTAGGTTTACGCGGCTCTATACCTAACGATTCTATGCTAAAATAATTCCTTATCAATTCTAACGCGGGATCCTTGGACTGCGACGTTCTTACGTGACTTATGAACTGAATATTATTTAAATTACGCGAGCTTGCGTCCTGCCCGTGCAGGACCCATCCTAATTTAGTTAACGACGCCACTGGCTGGCCCTTATTTCCGATACGTAATTGTCGAGACGTAATTAAGTGCCAGTTATCTTGGCCGATAAGTATCGTAGGTTTAGCCTGCTCGTAACACAGTTCGTCTTCTAATTCCGCTAGGTGGCTGCACTGTCTAACTAGGTCCTTGCTTACGGACTGCGGCGTAAGGTTCAAATTACTAATCGTGCTCGCGTTCATTTTTTCTAGATTTCGACTACACGCGCCGCGGATTGTTAGCGATATGTTGCACGATTCGGGGTCGTCAATTTGGTTACCGCCTACCCCTTCCAACTTAAGTAGCTGGCTGCGACCCCTGGGTGCTACACTGTCCGCTACCGTACGCTCAACTAGGGTCAATGTAGAGCCCTCGTCCAGCAAGGCGTATGTAGCGGTGGTGCCCACTGGGCCACTTATCTCAACCGGCACTACTTTGAGGTAGGTGTTTGACGCACGAACGTGATTTATTGAGCTAACATTGCCGCTTGCGGGCGGCGCTGCACTGCCGCTACCGTGTAATAGCTTATTATGAGACGCTTCGCAACCGTTTATGCCGCACGGAATATATTTACATCTGAAAGTTCGCCCGTGCGAGTTATTTAGACATCTAAAGCAAAGTTTACTATTTTTAGCTGCGTCCCATCTTTCCGATACGCTAAGTTTAATAAAATCTGCACAATTAATAGTCGTATGGGAGCCTGAACATACGGGACAATTATTTCTATTGGACGAGTTTGACGGCGCTTCCGTCGCGGAGCGTGGCGCCTCTGTCGCGGGGCGCGGCGTGCGATGCTTCGGCCTGAATGGTTCGGTCTTTTTAGCTGAGGGTTTGAACGCGGCTGCTACGGTATTACGCGGCTCGTACGTGACTTCGCAATCTGATCTATCACAGGAACTATCGCTATCATAACGCGTCGATCTATGAGTCCGTGTGCGAGTCGTGTTTACCGCGCGAGGTTTCATCTTGCCTCTCCTTTCCTCCCTAGCTGTTTCGTACGCGAACATCGCGCCGCACTGATCCGCCATAATATTTAAAAATCTAGCCATTAATTCGAGCTCCGGTGCTCCGGGTCGTTCAGATTTGAACTCGTACCACTTATATTTTAAAATAATATTTAACTTGTCGACTATTCGACCCACTAACTCGGGAGAATACAAATATTGTGGCTGGTTAAGTGACTTTATGGCCGCTACCGTGTTTGATATTTTACTCGCGAAACTACTAACATTGCGCCCGTCTTCCGTCATACGGGGTAAACGTTTTATGTTTTCGATTTCGGAGAGAATAAGTAGTTCTGGCCTGCCGTATCGCCGTTCTAGCGTATCTATTATTTCGTACGGGTCCGATACTGTGTATAGCAAAGCTCTAACTGTTTCGCGGGCCGCGCCTCTTAATGCTTTTCTTAACCTAGCTACATTTTGAATGTCCGAGAACATATCCGCGGTGTCATTAAAAACGGATTTAAACGCCATCCACTCCGTAATTGTTCCGTCGAAGTGGGGCAACTCATGAATGAATTTAGGCGTCGCTTCCGACCTACTCGAATTGACCGCTTGAACTATCGCGTTGGCTAGCAATGTCATGTCGCTAAGCGACGTGTTACCGGCGCGCGGTTCGATGTTTTCGGTCGGACGCGGGTCTCGTCCCGGGTTTTGAGCGCTTGTTGACGGCCTAACACATTGCTCCGAGATCCAGCCTTCAACTCGGGTTTTATTCGATCTGGGTGGCTGGTCCGCGTCGGTGGATTCTCCTAGCTCTATCCTAGCTATTTCCAGCCGACTCATGGCAGCTGCGGACGCCGCCCTAGCCCGTGCTAGTTCGGAGTTGTGATACTCTAATTCGGCCTGCAACGCGGATAATTTGCTGCTTGCTCTGTCCCCGGGGACGTTAACTATAGTGCCCGGCGCACTTCCTACATTTTCGACTACGTTGTCGAATTGTGCGGGTACTGAATTCAGTTTGGCCCTAGCGTCGGTACGCGTGCTGCTCTCCGTCGTGTCTTCAACGCCGGTGCCTCTGCTCCATGTGTTGGTCTCGTGGGTCGTGGTCTGCCCTGACGATGGCGTCTCTTCCCGCGAGGGCGTGGACTTGCCCGAGCGCAACACACGCGCGTTCTCCATTGCGCACGAGGGGCCCTAACCTTAAAACTAACACTTTTCACTTTCACTTCACTTAATGTCTTTACCTAAGTATACGTAACGCGACCTACCGAGCCTACTACTAACAGCCCGGTCAGCTTGCTACCGCGGTGACGCCGAACCGGGAATAGGAATGCAGGGAACAGGAAGGTAGGAACCTCCCGGTAGAGGGCGCGGGCGCTCACGGGTGCATCAGAGTGCGGGAGGAATGTCCGCACCCGTCGTTGCGTGCCAACTTGTGGCCCCAGAGCGTTACCGTACCGTGCCGGCGGGGTCTGACTGTTCACCTGGGTAGGTGTGTGGAGGCGTCAGGTCGTCCACAATGCTTCCGTGCGCTCTGCAGGGGCCGTTTAACACCGCTAGGTGGCCACGCACGTTAATGAGGATTGCTTCCAAGTAATCGGTGGAGGTAAGCAAAGCCAACCACCAACACTCGCGCGTACTTGTTTCTTTCTTCTTTCTTCAGAAGGTAGACGCTGGCCTTGGCTGCAGGGGCTTCGTCTCTTCTCCTGTGTTTTCTCTCTTCAATCTTCTCTTCTCCGGGACTGGGCTGCCGTCTTCAGGGCGAGCTTCTCTCTTCTCCAGGGCTGGCTGCAATCTTCAGGGCGAGCTTCTTTCTTCACGAGCTGACGCAGTGATCCGGCTTCTGAAGGACCAGTTGTTGGCGACACGACAAACTCGGCGGGGCCGTGGTCGCCGGGTGGCAGAGCAGTGGACTGTATCTTGAAGGGTGAAGGATGCCGGATGGAAGATTCCTGGAGAAGGAGGTGCAGGAGACGAGAAGGAAACACAGGAGTTAACTTGGTACTGCTTGGAGCGGAGTGTGGTGGTGGTGGAGCAGGGCTTACGCATGCATCTGCTTGGCTTGTCGGAAGTGAATGTGTATGCACCGAGAAAGTGCGTGTTTATATATGAAATTTGTACCGTTAGAGCCCGTGGGGTTCTATCGGTTGTTGTCGAACGAATGCAGTCCGTTTATTGAAATATAACATTTTACACATAATATGACATCAAATGGGATTCTTATAAGCTAATACAATGGTAAACAAACATTCTTATAAGATAAATAAACAATAAAATATGTAAAACAAAGCCATGTAAAAAAGAGACAACAATAGTTCGAGTGCAACTATGCAAGAAAGAGACAGCAATAACAATTGTGTGAAACACACTACATTCCCGTGCGAAAGGGACAGCAATATTATAAAAATGAGACACAAGATAAACATTTTCCAATAGGAATTACTAATATGAAATCTTAAATCTAAGTGTAAACAAAAGGAGGGAATAAAACTAAGCTATTATTTACAATTTTAGTCCATAAATGTTGTCAAGGTGTGTCGGGGGACCGCTACTGTTTGATGTTTGATTTCACATAACATTATAGTTTAAGGGTCAGTTCACAGCGACCCGAATCGAGAGAATCAGCGACTATTATGTCATTATGGCGATACAAAATGCAAAAGTCTCTGCTGTCATACTTTACTTGGCGGTCCCCCGACACACCGTGACAACATTTATAGACTGAAATATTACTTTAATCTTAGGAATTTTATAGTAAATATTATTTCATTACTTTAAAAAAAATTTGGCGGGGTTTTTCTTTAAATTTCTTCATTTAATTAGTCGTGATATATTGAGTCTTAGGCCAAACTATTGATATAAATTTGTTCCTCTTCGGATATGTTTGTAGTTACTAGAAAATACACAAAGAATACGTAATTTCTAATTACTAATTATCTGGGGACAATAGACACACCTGAGGGGTGATTAAACAAATTTCGTAGGACTGCCTCGTTACAGTTTCCCTATATTATATAATATAATGAATAAAGGACATATACAACTACAGGTGACTATTTGCGTCGTCAAATAGTAGCATATATTTCTGGGTATGTGGTCAAATATTTACATTCCAAAATCAACTGTGAGAACTGTCTCAAAGAATTATATGCTGATGACTACGGTGATAGTGACCTTGATTTCATAAAAGCTAAAAATAAGGATGGCCTTACTTACCCATCATTTTGACACCCCTTCACCCCGCAAATTGTCACGCGTCGTTTCATAAGGAAACTTGATTACGACACCTCCTATCTATATCAGCTCCGTGACCCATCCTAAAAAAGTGAGCAACGACCTTAAGGCCCAGTAGTCCCTAAAATAAGCAGGTCGATGTCTGTCAGTACGAATATCGACGTAAAGGACATTAAAATAACATTCATATCAGCGCGCCTTGTACAGTGGCGGTTACGCGCTCGCCGCGTGTCTTGATAATTCGAAATAGGAGAAAAAACCTTTTGTTTTTAGTATTACACAAATCAAATATTTCGTTCAACTCGTTTAGGTTAGGTTACGACAAATTTACAACATTTTTTGTTTTTACTAGGAAGTGTGTAATTTAGCCATAAAATGATTTAATTATGAAAAACAGCGTTATAACAGTCATCTTTGAGATTTTTTTCTATCGAGCAGAATTTTTCAAATTGTGTACTGATATACCTTTGCGTATAGGAAATTTTCTCAATTTTAAAACGGTACTTTTTTATACTTAAATAATGACATTTACTTTACAAAAAACATTATTTCAAAAACTCATTTTACGTAGTTGCAACAACCACAGCGCCTTAATAAGTTTTCACTTCAACACAAACACTCAACCGTCTTAAACAACTCAACAAAATATAACACAGTTTAACGTGTGCGGTTGGATTGTTCAACGTGTGTTAAGGGTGTAACAGACGGAGTTTATGTGGTCTTGTTCTACTTTGTACGTAATTTATGAACCTGAAAATATCCTCTACAATGTATTTCTGGTTTAACTAGTAGTGCGCCAGTACTATTATTCAACAGTGTTGTGTGTTTTATTTGTATCAGTTAACGTTATTTGGTCGGGTTATGTCAATCCGAATAAATTATCGTTTTTCTAATATGAAATAAGGGAGCAAACGGGTCACCTGATGGAAAGCAACTTCCGTCGCCCATGGACACACGCAACATCAGAAGAACTCGAGGTGCGTTGCCGGCCTTTTAAGAGGGAATAGGATTACAGGGTAGGGGAGGTAAGGAAGGGAATAGGGAAGGGAAGGGTAGGGAATTAGGCCTCCGGTAAACTCACTCACTCGGCTAAACACAGCGCTGCTTCACGCCGGTTTTCTGTGAGCCCGTAGTATTTCTCCGGTCAAGCCATTTGTGCCGAATCATGGCTCTACCACGTTTTGAAGATATACGATACTAGTTGATGCCCGCAACTCCGTTGGGCGCGAAACCGTACATCTTTACGGGATAAAAAGTATCCTATGTTCTTTCCCGGGACTCAAAGTATCTCCGTACCAAATTTTATCAAAATCAGTTCATTGGTTTAAGCGTGAACAGGTAACAGACAGACAGACACACTTTCGCATTTATAATATTAAATTAGTATGGATTTAATTACTAGTTTTGCAGATATAAGATCAGCTTGTTAGATGTAGTTCTGGTAACACTGAATTTATCAGGAACATTTCACATATCTACCTACAACAATTTTTATTCACAAGCGTCATGACTCATGACTCATGACTCATGACTCATGACACTTGCGATACAGTTTATTGTTAATTCAAATACATTTTTTAAATTTTGTTCGTGGTTCAAATTGTCGAATTCCATTAGTAAAAGACCCATATCGGTATCAAAATATCAGAAGATAAATTAAGCGCTTGTCTCTAGTAGGGTGATATAAAAACACAATATCTATTAATTATTAAGGTTGCTCTAAGAACTACCTGTTTTTCTTTAAAATCAAGCGTTCTATTACTTTAAAAACAGGCAGTTTTTTAATATTGTGTTTTTGTGCTTTGTCCAATGACTGGTACTGTCCAATCACTAGTCATTTACCCTACATCATATTACAGGTTATTCACCCGATCGCTTAAACTTTCAACCGACAATAATAATGTTTCACATCGCGACTACCAGGCTACTATAACCTTGTAGTAAACATTTGAAAGGCTTAGGAAAAACCCTCGTAACGTATTCACTGAAACATCTGCCAGAGGGGGAAGACCAGGGTGACAGGGGGGGAGGGGGACAAATGGATAGCTCCCTGAATATCGCATGAGCGAGGTCTCAAATTGACTGCTTAATGTGGAGTGCTGAGTGGGTTTTTTGTGGTAATAAAAATGTCTTTGAGGTGGGTTGTAAGAGTTTGGTCGCTGGATAGATGGAAAGCCTTTAAGGCGCGTTAAGACGTGGGCTTTTTCCGTGTGTTTTCCTAAGCGCTACAGTAAGGGTGAAGCCAAACGAGCGTAATTTGTGAGTTGTGAGTCGCAGAATTTCCGCCAGGCAGAATTCTGCCCGGCAGAAATTCTGTTGGACTGCCACACGAGCGTAGTTTTGTGACTTGTGAGTTTTCAGTTGCAGGTTGGGCTGCCAGACGAGTGCATTTTATTCAGTTGCTGTCCAACGTTTATACCAGGTGTTTGTGTCGTACAATGGAACCGTTGAAAACTTTGTGCATTTACGAAGCATATTTAGAAGGCACAGAAAATAATGTCAGAAAAAAAAGCTGGGTAAATCCACTTAATAAGGATAAAATTAGTGGTTCATTTCAATTTGAAAAATTATAATAAAATATGATTATATAATAACAAAAATTGTAATGAAGTACTTACTTCAATAATTAAGTAAGTATAAAAGAAATAAAAATTATAATAATAGTAATAAAAACGAAATAAATATACATAGTACATTTACGCTACAAAAATTTTATCCCCAAAAATATCCCCAAATTACCCCCTAAAACCCACTGTTTTTATTTTTTCCAAATAAATTTAGAAGGAAATCCCCATAGTTGGGAATACTGCCCGCGCTCCACGCGAACTAAATTCGGTCGGTATAATACGTGTGAGCCGGCAGACAACTTATTATTTTGAGTCGCCCTGTGAATCAAACAGGACTTATGTATGAAACTGAATGCAGCAGAATTCTGCCCGGCAGAAATTCTGCGACTAACAACTCACAATTTACGCTCGTTTGGCTTCACCCTTATTCGAGGTTCGTTTATAACGCGCAGAAAACATGCAGCAAACGCGCACGTCCGAACGCGCCCTAAATCTATAGCTGCTTGATGCTTATCTCTTTTTTATGGGCACGAAAATATTATGGGCTTTCGGCATTTAAATTCATTAACATCCTAAAGGCTTTAAGCAGAAAGCAAAGACAACAGGAATTTTTACTTACTATATTTTGATTTGTGCCTATAATGGGCAACGTTAAAAGGAATCTAATATTTAACAGTAATAATATACACTTTTCATGCACTTTATAATATTTAACCTTTATAAACGGTCATTTCCGCCATCTTTTATCTTATTACCTTTTAATTTTTATCAACGTCTAATCTTCCAAAAGATTATTTTTTAACTTTCATCAACTTTTTCATCCATATTGAATCACAAATACATAGAGAATTTCTGTTAATAATATTACGCTTATTTATTTTGCAATTATCGAATCACCAAGAAAAATCTTCATATACAGTACATACTTGAAAGCTCGAGGAAAATTCTCACATAGATCCTCTCTTCGAGGGCGTAGGCCTAATGGATTCCTTTTAATTCGTAAAGGGATAAACCCTTCCCTACACCTGAACTCTTGTCATTTATCTCCTTTAAATAATACTCGTATTGCTCGCCTGGTTGTACCCTAAGGGCCCGACTGGAGTCGCAAGACATTGCAATCGGCCGAGCACTCGATATGTATAAACACATTACCGAGTGCTCGCCGAGTCACTCGGACCCCACTCGGTACGTACACGTCACTCCGAGATTTTTTTAAGTTATAAAAATATGATTAATGTCTTGGAAATGAGATTTCAATACTACAATGGAATTTATAGAACTGGCTAAATTGTTCCTAGTGAACTAGATTGCACGTACCGAGTAGATTGCAGGCGAAACAGTGCTCTCGGCCAAGCACTCGGTATGTTTATTATGGATGTCTTAGCCGAGGGCACTGTCTCACCACTCTACTCGGTTGGTGTAAATAATGTTATGTGATTTCACCTCAAACGTCGCCAGTCGCCACAATATTAAAAAAAAATCGGCTGCTCCACTGTCTCGGCCGAGCTATATTTTACTGTCTCGCCACTCTACTCGGCAGGTGTAATCAGACCCGACGATTAAGGACCGGCTAGCAGTTTTAGCGAGCTTGATCGTCGGTAAAGTGGAGTTGGTTTTAATATTGTAGAGAAATTTTAATAAAGGTCTACGTGGCAACTCTTATGTTTGTAATTTGTACAGTGTTTGGGATTTTGAATAACTTTCTCGGCTTACAAGTATTTTAGAATATGAGTTGTGTATTAATTCTACAGAAATAAAGTCTTAATTTCTGTAGAATTAATGAGGTACGATAGAGAAAAGAGGTACGATATAAAATTAGCCGAAGAAAAAGAGGGGTGTTGTAAGTTTGATGAGTCTGTCAGTCTGCCCTGAAAGCTCAGTCCCTTTTTTAACCGACTTAAAAAAAAGGAGGTTATCTATTCGACGCGTATACAGTATGTAATACAGTACGGAATACTGTAAGTTTTATCAAAATCGGTTCAGTAGTTTTTGAGATAGGGAATTTTAATTCTTAATTATGTACAATTTTGAAGTCGGTTTTATCTTTTTATAAAATAGTAAATACTTACTATTATTAACACGCTTCACTTTTGAAAATCTTGGAATCTTAATTTGACCCACTTCCCGGTCTTCGATTAGGATGAAACTTGCACAGTGCACACGCTCTGAGTTCTGATGACAATACATGACTAGCTAAGAAACGTCATTACAAATCCAATATGGCGGCCTCCCTAAGATGACGGACATGGCGGAAATGCACCCCCAAGGTATGTGTATCAAATGTAAGGGTTTGCTGTCAGGAATACGAAAAAAATAGTATAAAATTTTAGTAGACTAAAATCCAACATGGCGGACATCCAATTTGGCGGATTGGTTTAGTGTGTAAGTACTAAAAGCGTGTTTTTTTAGTTTTTAAACTATTGATTTAAACTTTTGTATGCGCAAATGCATGACCCCAAGCGCCCCAGCGTCATTATTCACAAAAAAATCGGCGCTCCTGAAACTGTTCGAATTTTTAAGTGTTTTAATATAAACAGGTATCTACATTTTATTAAAAGGGATCGACTGTTTTTTCGGTTCAAAGCACCCTTTTATCTCTGAAATTCAAGCGAAAATAACATTATGGCAGTGACATGTTCCAGCAATAAAACCTTTTTAATGAATTCTTTTTAAGCGCGTACTTATAGTGCGATCGGATACAATGCCTGTACTGTTACAGTAAATAAAATTCAGTACAGTGGTTTTTCGGTCCAGTTTTATTTTTACTTGCTTAGTACAAAGTGCTTCTAGTAAGAAAAGGGTTAAGGTGACGCAGCGTTAAAGTAAAAAACCGTGTTGGATATGCTTTGGATTGCTTGTTTTCTATGAGAAGCCGGCCCGGTCTCTCCTAGAAAACAAGCAATGGAACAGCAAAAAATGGAAAGGGCGTAAGCGACAAAATGGTTTTGGTCACGTAATTTAAAAACCATAGTTTCAACGACATTAGGACTATTACCTATATTTTGTAAAAAATATTGACTTTATCTTTTTTTTTTTTCAACTCTTGTCTCTGGGACTTAGCTGATCTCAGACTGGCCGTGTAACTACGAATAATAAAAACTAAGGAATCGTAACTCCCATACTATTACCGTTTTAAATTTGGATCCTTTTGATCTGTCATGTAACGTCAGCCTAGTACCGCTCAAGGTCACCTAAATATTGCAAATGTATTGAAATGTGTACCTAAGGTACACTTTTTTGACAAGTATTGTGGAGCATGTTTTTTGACGGAGTTACTCTTCCTTAGTTTTTATTATTCGTAGTCGTGTAAGCATTGTTTAATAGTATCTTTGATACAATAAAAAAACTACTTTTAATCTATTTTCAATTTGTCAACTTGTTGTCAACAGACTTCAACCATAAATAAAAGAGTATAATTCGTATGTATAGGGTTGTCACTCAAAAATCTGTCATTTCTCATGTGTGTGTGTTGTAGTGTGTGTAGTGTTTTATTTATTAAAAAAATGTATGATAAAAGCATAATTTCAAAATAATATTAGTTCGATGCACTCCTTTACCATATAAACTATACTGTGTATTCATATTGTATAGATTAAGTTATTTACATTGTAAATTTTATTTTTTTAAAAGACAAATTTTCCACTTTTTTACTAAAAAGTGGCCCCGTGCGAGTTTCTTACGCCGGTTCTTCTCGCCGGGTTAGTTCCCGAACCGGTGGTAGGCAACATGTAGTTCAACATTCTGAAAATATTTGATTCAAATTTATTCAGAAATAAAACAATTTTTATTTTTATTTTTTTTGTGCAAAATTTCATGCACCTAGATACGTTTCCTCATTTTTCGTAAAAAGGGTTACAAAGTTTTTCGTTCGCGTATTAATATTATGATAATGATGATGCCGACTTAGAACTGATGTTGAAATTTTTAAATTTGACGTATTATGACGAAAATCGTCGCTAGGGTTGTTAAATTGTCACCTACGAATTTAAAACTATGACATATTCGATGGACGTGTTCCTCTTTGGTCGTTTTGTTGTTTGTGTTTTGGCACATGCGATTAAAATTGTCAGAATCCAATTTTGAAATCTTTATTTTAAATATTTAAAAATAAATTAAATCAGCCAGCGCGAGGCACATTCCGTTCATAATCCTAGTGAAACCCGACGAATTTGACAGATATTGAAATCTGTCCGTTTCTTTGCAGTCGAACTACTAGTAGTTATGTCTGTTGTGCCCGTATCATTTCAATTTGACAATAATTTGACATGTTTTTTGTTTAATTTTCTGGTGTCTATGGTTTTTACTATTCTAGTACAGTCATCAACGTCTACTATTCACTATTATCTTAGCGGTTCTATTGTGGAGTTTTCTATTCATAGTCAGTCGATACCGTCGGAAGGACGTGTCAGTTGAGACAGCATTATACCCTCGTCACGCGTGCGAACGGGACAGACATATGTCAGTCGGTTCCGCCGCGAGTTGTATGCACAGGAAGCTACCTTTATCCCAGTTGAACATAGTTTCAACAAATATTTAGTTCCGGAATGGAAAAGGAAAGATAAGCACTTTTCAATATGGTTTGGCTGGCTTTCTTGGGATTTGCCGAAAAATGCTACTATTTATAATGTGTTTGTAGTACTTTGGTGTATCGTGTCTTGTAGCTGTAGTTTGGATGTGTCAACGGTTTAATATTATATCGCGTCGATGTGTTGTCTGTAACAGTTGTTGCAGTCAAGAGTCATTTGCCATACTAGACAAGTGGCAAGCGATTATCGTAAACGTCAACAAAATATACCTATGCGATTTGACATAAGTCATCGCTTCGCTAGCGAATACTAATGTCAAATCCCATACATTTTGTTGGCGTTTACGATAATCGCTTGACACTTGTCTCTAGGCCCTGGTCGAACTCTTGCAAACCAAACGTAAAAATTATAATTTAAGTGAGTTTAAGACCTAGGTTTTCACTGCTTTTTTGCAGAATTTAACTCCTAAGTCCTGAATATGTACTCAGAACTTAGGAGTGTATTAATTATTCTAAAAACCAACTTTTTCAGCGGCAGCAATTTATATTATTTAAAAAAAAACTCCAATATGTTTGTTGCTGTTTGTATTTGAATAATACAAACAGCAACAAACATATTGGAATCTATATAAATAAAAATGATTTTTAAAATTGTGTTAATCTCGCTGAAATTCGAGACAGGCTGAACCGATTTGGCTAATTTTGCGGAAGTCCAGGGAAGGTTTATATTAATTAGGAGGGAACTGGAAGGTGATACGAAGTTCATCTTGTAATAAATTATAAACAAAAAACTTTTTGAAAAAAAAAAGCTTTTATTTAAATAGTCTAAAAAGAAGAAAATAAATTTCTCCTTAAAAATTTTAACTATTAAGTTTTAATCCTCAATATTTTATACGATTTGCATGATAATAAAAAAATATTTTATTTCAAGAATTTGTTAAATTCTGATTAACTTAAGTCCTTAAGAAAAATCCATATTTAGCGAGTTGTTATATTCCGTTTATTTCTGCATGACTAAAAAGTTAAATTTCATTTAACAAAAGTGACCGGATTCAACCAGCTAAAACCCGACTGGATTTGACTTGAACACGTCACGTCATTTCACGTCACGTCACGTGACGTCACATACAGTCACGAAACGAAACGACACGACACGACACGACTTGACTATCACTTTTCAATTTACTCTCAATGAGCCCTTTTATTTGATACCCATATTACAAAAGTGCTTTAAAATAACTGCCATAATTATTAGAATTGATATAGAAGGACATTACATTCGTTTCCGAGTTACTCTCAATAAGCCCTTTCATTTGATATCCATATTGCAGAAGTGCATAAAAAATAACTATTCCCGTATCTTGAATGAGCCGCTATGTTGGATGTAGAATGACATTCGTTTTCGAGTTACTTTCAATGAGCCCTTTCATTTAATATCCACATTGTAGGACTGCATCGAAAATAATTATTTCGTCATCTTGGATGGTCAACCATATTGGATTTACAGTGATTTCACATACCATATCGACTATCGTGGATGGTCATCCAAGCTAAACGAGTATGCAAAATTTCAGCTCAATCAAAATTGAGGTCCAAAATTTCACCGTAACATACATACTTACATACATAGAGAGCAAGTTAAATAAAAGCTTTTAAAAATAATAATTTGACACGAATAATGTGCAACTATAGTAGCTAACCCTATATAAATATTTAAATACAGTTCAACCTTATAACTTTGTTTACATTCAAATTAAAAAGAATTTGAAACTCTATGTATTTTGGCTATGAAAGATCAATACAGTCCGAAGCTATGTTACCTATAGGCTATAAACCTTAATACGATCGACATAAAGATCAAAATATAACTTCAAAGTAAAATAGTGTATCGAGTATTGGCAGTGTCCGGGGTTCTGCCAAATATTTACATATACCCGCGAAGGGAATCCCTTTGATGTTTCGAAATTCGATGTAGTTCGAATTCTATATTTGAATTGAAAGTTGTAATTGGATGATTGGAAGTGGTCGAACTATATAATATATATATACGTAATTTGGTCGCGAACCCAGCCGACAGATCACAATTAAGATTGAATTCACGAAGTTTCGTGCTATGAGTTCATGTGCACGCATGCGCAGCTGCAGCATTAGTCTTAAGTGCTTCGTTAATTTCCGTGTCCATTCGGCCTGCCCTGCCTGCCCTGCCTCAGGGCAGTTCCAGATGCCGAAAACGCCAATAGTCAAACATAATAATATGACAAGCAATATTATACTTTAATACGCAAAGTTTAAATAGGCTAATCGTTCTAAATTAACTGCATAGAGGAAGGTGACATCTTAAATTCTGCGTGTTGTAACTTCTGAGTTCTGATATAAACGTTTTTGCTAAAGTTAATAAACAAAAGAAAACGCTTATCTACCAAAATCCACGTCAATTATAATCTAAACTAAACTGTTTAATATAATCATCACAACAGAAACTTGACCTAAGTACGGAATATGATATAAACACTTTAATTATCAAAGTACCCCCATTTTACAATGACAAAGATGGCCGCCACGTACTTAATCACAGGAATGTTCGGACTTCCAAACAGCTATCGTTTATTGTCCACTACAGACCATGAATTTTATTCCCACCGCGATTAAACTAATTTAAACTCTACGTGGTACACATAGAACTTGTTGTTGTCTAACACGTCCCGAAGGTCACGGAGGTCCGAGAGCAAAGCCACTCGAAAATCAACCTCACACCCTCGTCATAAGGCACCTAATCGCCAGGCTCATTTTAGCTTAGAAATAGAAACTCTCAAGCACTTATTACATGGTTGAGCTGTGGAACTCAGATGTGGAGCGAGCGATTTTGTGTTTTATACTAATTTGCTAGAGTAGAGATTGGCGTGTACGTCCGTTGTACTTAGGGGTTGATGAATTTTTCAGTACACTGAAGTTGAAAAGCGCTCGGAAAACATTTGTTTTTCGTTTTTGTACGGGAGGTCGGTGATTATTTGTAAACCTTTGTCAGTTTGTCTATCAACTTCTAAAAATATTTTTTATAAAAGAAAACACTTTTATATTTTTATTGAAATTAGGTTAAAAATTATACTATAAACTAAAATTAAATAATAAATAAGTATTACTGATCTAATGAGTAAAATTATATTTTGTTGCAAATTAGCCTTCCTTTTTGGTTTATTAGTAGCAGCAGGATTTATTTCAAAGTGTGATTTATAAATACAAAATGAAATAACTCGACTCATTATCGTAACGACAGTATTATACAGATTGTTTAAGAATTAAGAGGCTGCTAAACCTTTTATTTCTCGTAATACATAAAAGAACGTCAGAATTTTAAACTCATCTCAACTCCAAAGCAAACCCCATTAAAATAACTCCACGGGATCTTATAAACTTTTTGTGTGTACGGTCGGCAGCCAAGTTCGCGACGTGAAGTGAAAACTAAAGTTTAAAGTTTGAAATCGACAAAAACGTCGAAATAACTTGGTTCTTGTATGGTTTCTTTTTAAAGATCAGCTAGAAAGAAGTTGGTTCTCTCTGCATTTAAAGCATTTTAATTCCTTTATCCATTTTGACGATTGTAATAAATTTTACCATCATTACAATTTGTAAATAAATTCTGAATAGAAGTATGTATTCATATTACATGTTAAGATGTTTATGTGTGTTCCAAAGTTACATTAACATGAAATTATACCCATAAGTGATATAACTTATAAGGTCTATCGTCGATAGTCATATCGAACCAATCGAATCGTACAGAACTCTACTTATTTTAAATTTCATTACTGTAAAAACAGTTATTTTTCATTTGGTAAGATTTCAATTGGCAGTATAATAGCTGTCCACTCTCTATTAATATTAGGGTCAAAATGAATTCTATGTCTATAATAAATAATTACACTTTTTTAATTTATATCATCGAAAACGACGTTGTTGACTGTACATAGCAGCACCCGCGGCACTCGCCGCGTCTTGAAACATTTAAATACCGAATTATTTCGCATTGCTTTTTATAGACCTGGATCCCAGAAGGATAAGACATAACTTACTCTCTGATGGATGAAATCATAGGTTATTAGTAGTGCCTCGTGTACTTAGAATACCTGCGAATTTGTGTAGCTCTAAGTGTGACACGGTCAGGTACCAGGAACCAAAGTGGACTAAAAATGAGTCTTACTTTACTTATTTTCAAATGGCTAATATTTATATATAATTTAAAATAAGTAAAGTAAGACTCATTTTTAGTCCACTTTGGTTCCTGGTACCTGACCAGGTGTCACACTTAGAGCTACACAAATTCGCAGGTATTCTAAGTACACGAGGCACTACTAATAAGAGTAAGTTATGTCTTATCCTTCTGGGATCCAGGTCTATTAGTTTTTGTACATTTCGAGTTTGTCATCATCAGCCTCTCCCCAGTCATATATTAATAAAATATAGACATGAAATCCATATTTCATCAGTCCCTACCCAGTACCCGGTCATTTAGGAGGAAATATAGATATGGAATCCATACTGTGTGGCATGAAATTTGTTATGACTTATGAGCGTAGCGTTTCTTTGAGTCCTGACAAAGGACAGGATAATTTTTTAAAATGTACCACTAATCTACGATAAGCTAGCGCAAGTTGTTGCAATTGACTATGTCATGTTGAAAGTCATGTCAAACATTTCCAATGTCGACTCATTTCAAACTTTCAACTCTCTTATTCTAAGAACCATTTAGTTTACTTCAGCACAGCATTAGCACCGACGGCTCACTTGAAACTTAGTGCTCGTTACTATTAGCTACCCGGGCAGCTCAGTAGCCGGCAGGAGTAATGCTGGCGCCGCGCCAGCCATTCATCACCCTTTATGTACTTTTGATTAACCCCATCGCTTATATCACGACGTATTTTGTGCAATACATTGCTTTGCCATTAAAAACTATAATCCAACTTCACGAACAATAAGATAGCCCACGCAAGATTTAGCTGAATCCTAAGCAGCTGCTGTTTTTTGTTAACAAATTCTTAATTTTTTCTAGAACTTTCACAATTTTAGAGTTCTTTGTAGGTTAGTACCTGTTAGTAAGTACATATATTACATACATTTAATTTAGTAATATTCTTCGAATGTAGTAATAATGTCGTATCAATGGACTCCTAGTCCTTATATTATCTGAGGAAACAACGATAGAGCGACAGCTCTATGCATGGGCGTATATAAGGGGGGGGTCCGGTAACGTTTGCATTTATGTAATGTACATTATTCTTTGAAACTCCAATAATATACTTGCTGGATTTTCAATTGACAGGTATTGTATTTGGTTTTCCTTGCATTACGGTCGTGGCAGAGCACTGGCTACATCATAGTTGGGTTTTTAGTTATTTAGGGTTCCGTACCCAAAGGGTAAAAACGGGACCCTATTACTAAGACTTCAATATCTGTCTGTCTCCAGGCTGTATCTCAAGAACGGCTATAGCTAGACTTCTGAAATTTTCACAGAATGTGTTACATATCTGTTGCCGCTATAACAACAAATACTATAATTGATAAAAAAAATAAAAAAAAAAATATTTACGGGGGGCTCCGATACAAAAATCACATTTTTGGGCTATTTTTGCTCTAGATAGCGGTACGAAACCCTTAGTGCGGGAAGCCAACCGTACTTGGCCGATTTTATTTATGTTATTTATTCCCTTGTGTTATTACTTACTAGATGACGCCCGCAACTCGGTTGCGCCTAAATTCGTTTATTGCGCGGCAACCCTGCATTTTCCGGGACCTAAAAGTAATAATATCTCCATACCAAATTTCAGCAAAATTGGTTCAGCGGTTTGGGCGTGAAGAGGTAACAGACAGACAGACACACTTTCGCATTTATAATATAGTATGGATGTTAATTATTGCCTTGTGTTTATTACCATTATTACCAGGCTACCATAACCACATAACATTATGTTGTAGCGACGAGACGCGGGAGGCGGAAGCGCGGGCGCGGTCCGAGTCGGGCGACGCGGACTCCGTGTACCACGTGCGGGGCGCGCTGCACGACACAAGGTGGAGGGATCAGGTAATCTCTTTACACGTTATGCGCTCCTGGTAGTTGAAGCGAGCAGGTACTGAGATAAAAGGAGATAAGTGGAGAAATCAGGTAGCCTCTGTAAAACTTGAGGCCTTCAGCTGCAGGCTTAGCATGGTCACCATAGAAGCGGTTTCTTTTTACGGAAGAATAGACAAAGTGACAGTTAGACAAAAGAAATCCGCTATTTTGTCACTAAAATGACAGATTTTTGTGACAAAATGGCGGAATATGTCCAATCTTTCCCGTTTCTAATGTTGTTATTCTAAGCCTGCTGGTAGTTCTTGTTTCACATTGTATGAACTTAAATGCGTAAGGGCACCCCAGTACCATACCAATATAGGGACAATCTATCTAGTGAAACAGCATTAACTAAATATAGTGCGATGCCGCTTCAGATAGCTTTGAATTGCTACGCGATGTAGTATGTCTGGTAGAGTCTTAACATTGTCAAACCCACGAACTGAATGCCATGAACTCTACATGAACTAAACGCATCGGCAAAGATTTCGGAAAACATTGTGGAATGTGGATGTCACGAACCCATCATAAAATGTCAAATTATGTTGTAAGTCCTAAAATTAGTTCAAAGTAGATTTACCCAAGTTCTAAAGTGTCCAGTAATTACACCAAGTTACGGTAGAACTCGGCCAGGGCTGGATTTAAACTTTCGGCACCCTTGGGCACTAAGAAACCCATTCCACCATTAAAGTAATGCAGTTTTGATATGTTAAGAGGATACACCAGGGGCGAGAGAAATTGAAAATAGGTATTTGAAAATGCATTACTGTCTCACCAATCTCAAGTCTCCCACCGCAGAGCGCGATAGAGACAACACGACAAAAGTTCTAATAAAAGAACAGAAAATCTTCAATTCGTTGTCCGCTGATTCCTTCTCCAAAACTTAACCGATTTAAGTACTTTTTTCATTAAGAATTAAAGCAAGGCTTGAGCTGTGTTCCTATGTTTTATTTTTTTTGTATATTTTAGCCAGTTTTGTTTTCTGGGTGTTTGAACACAGAGAAAAATCTTGCCATTTTTTGGGTTTTTGGACGTTTTTATCTTTTTTAATAATAAAATTATGAAAAAATAGAAAACATAGGGACATGCTAATAGTGGCCATAGATATTCAGGAAAAAAATCATAACTCTACCGGCATTATCCAGTGAGGAAACAGGGGACAGCATTAGTATGGAAAAACAGCGGCGTGGACTCCTCTTAAGAAGATGATATAAATGAATGAATTAAATTATTATTTCGAAGATCTTAAGGCGTCAAAATTATGGTTTACAATTTTTATTTGAAAAAAGGAAATCTAAATTAAGATGACATTTAATTTTTTTCCATTTTCCGAGTTTTTCCGCCCTAGAAAAGCCGCCCTGAGCACTAGTCCCGACTGCCCCTAGTGTGAATCTGCCACTGAACTCGGCATGAAAACTCACAAGCCGTAGTTTGAAGCTAATATGAGCCGCTTATAACTAACTTTAATATTACTATGGGATTTGTATTGTTTGACCGCGGTATTTGTTGAGTTGCCCGCAATATAGTTGCATAGCAATGCACGGTTAAAGTTTTTAGTACTTATTGCAGCGATGAAAACTATTCTATAAAAAAAAGACTCAGGTATCTACAATCTTTATATAAGTAGAATTTCCTATTAATCGGTTTAAGAATAAAGAGGTAACATATAGACAGATATATTTTCTTGTTTAGTATACTAGAAGTTGCTCGTAAGTCGTAACGTATGTTTTTCCAGGATAAAAACTGTCCTATGCTATTAACCTCACTCTCTCTTGGCTTGTTTCACCACTTTCTGATAAAGTGCCTAATAGGCTGTTTAGGCTGTTTAGACAACTATTTTGACAGATTCTCCATACTTGATCTGTCAAGTTAATTGGTGGATAGTCTTATCAGGAAGTGGTGAAACAGGCCCTCAAAGTATTTTTATTTGAAATTAAAATCTACTCCGCGATTTAAGAGGGCGACTAACCCCAAAAATCAAACATCGTCCTTCTCTCTTCACACTCACGCCCGTCTTTCATATGCCAGGTGAAAAAGAACGACGCGGATTCATCGCCAAATTAGTTTTTTCTCAATAACTCGATAAATATACAACATTTTAAAAATCCGCTAGGTCGATCTCTCAATGATAGAATTAAGTATACAATGTGTTAAAATATTAACTTAGTTCAATGCACGGTGCAATGCAATGGCAATACATGAAAAAATCGTGAAAATTAGATGCATCTTTGTGACTTTTTTCTATCGAGAAAATTTTAAGGTATCGTGTTTTTGCTCAGATCGAATTCTCGGAAATATAATGTAGTATCTAATTTGGAACAATTCGGGGCTTATTTTCAAGTATAAAAATGAATTATAAAATCGAAACTTTAGGGTTAGTCGCCCCCTTAAGGTTGAAAAGGTAACAATTAGAAAGACATACACACAGGAGACAGTGTAGCATTTAAGGGTGGGTTGCACCAGATAGGCAGTTGTAGTTAAGGTTAAGGTTATCGTCAAATATGGCGTCCATTATGGACTTTTACTAGAGATTTAACAGTTCATTTGACATGGTTAAAGTTTTTTTTTTTTTAATGAAATAAGGGGGCAAACGAGCAAACGGGTCACCACGGGTAAGAGGGAATAGGGTAATAGGGGAGGGTAGGGATGGGAAGGGAAGGGAATAGGGGAGGGAGTTACAGTTATAGTTAAAGTGAGTTGGTGCTACCCGCCCTAAAATAGGTATGGATTATTGGAATTAAATAATAAACGGCCTAAGTTCAACTAGATGGCTGCACCATATGCGTACCTCAAGTATAATATGTTAACGTAACACTTTACCAATATTCCGAATTCCGAAACGTAAATAGCCGTAACAGAAATTCGGTATCGTATTGACAGTGTGAGAGTCCACTTGTGTTTGTGGATGGATGGACAAATGTTTACCCAGTCTGCTGCTACACTCATGTCTGATACGAGTTGCAAATTCTGTTTTCTATTGCACGAAAATACGAATAAAGTGTAACTTACAACGATATTGAATTCGTATTTTAGCAAAAGTTTTTAACTCCCAAGTAAGTAAGTATATCTGAAGTCTGGACATATTATGAATCTATGAAAATACTAGCTGTCTCGGTAAAGAAGTGATTCTTCAAAAATTAGTCTCCGCGTCACTTTCGATTTTACTTACGGGATTTTTTTTATTTTCGAGTTATCTTTAAATAAATGCAAATACCTTTAAGGTGCTCTAAAGATAATAAATACGATCTTTAAGGCATGTAAATCGGTCCACAAACTACTGAGATAATCAAATTTGAAATTTCGGTCCCCACGAAAGTTGCGACGAACTCCACGAAAGTTACGATTACATTTTCTAGAAACAAAATATGGTTTGATATCTTTTTTCCTTAAAAAATAAAATTAATTATTATTTATTTAATCAGTTTTTATTAAGATCAACAATACTAAAGATCATGGAGCTTTAATTTGTTGCTTAATCTGTCAAGTAACCGGTCCTGAAATGCTGTGATTTTTTGAGGTTCAGGTGATTTTATTTGAAGTTCGTGAAGAATAAGTGATTTAGGAGGTCATATAAAGAGGTTTTCAACTAAATATGGAGATTTAGGACACAAGATCATAATATTTTCTTCGATTCAGTTTGTGGGATATATAAGAGGGCTCGCTTCGCTCGCTCTCGTCTGAGTATCGTATCGCATTGCATTTGGATTGAGGATATAATATCAGTTGTTCATGTAAAATACTGATATTCAGGTAAATCCACTAGATTAGAAGCAGATTCGATATATTTGGGGAAAAGATCAGAAGGTAGATTGATGCATAAAGCCATATATGTTTAGTTTTTCAAAAAAGCTTGTAGAGTGAAAAATTAGTTCTGGGTACCAAAACCATAGCTGGAAATACTATACTATAGCCAATTCACATAGGAAAACCGTGTAAAAAACAGCCTACGTAGCTTTTGTAGGTCACTAGGTAACTTTCATGGGTGAAAATCCACGAAAGTTGTGCCACGAAAGTTACGAAAATTTTACATTTTTTAGAATTATGATTAAAGTAATAGGTAAATAAACAAACAAAGTACTAGGAAATAATCTCGATCATATACCTTATTCCTTAATTTGATTTGAGTGTCACAATTATAAATTATTATCATTCAAAACATGCTCGCAAAAGTTACGTGACTACAGCGACCACAAAATTTTTAAGGAATATCTTATCTTATATTTTCTTTGTTTTGAAGCAACGAGGGTTTGAGTCCCCTGTACTGATGCTGGAAAGATACTGAGCGTTGTTGCAGCTAAAACGTGTAACCACAAGTCGTCGCGTTTGGAAGATAGGTGCAGTTTTATTACCCGCTCGTGAAACTAGCAAAATCGTGTGACACAGACGTTATGCCTATTAACTTTTTTAACTTAAGGTATAACATTATTTTATTTTAGGAATTAGGTAGCCCAGTTAATCTAGATTATTTTGATGTATCACACTCTATGCTAATGTATAAAATACAAAAGTTATTAAAGCTTTCCGTAAGCGCGAACAGAGTGTGACGCGCGGAGAACACCGATTTTGCCCCCGATTTCGACATTTAATTAACCATTAAACAAAAACTATAAATAATTATAGATGTTTTTTATAAAGAAATCAGATACTTAAATAAATGAGGAATAACGTGTGTTTGGTCCTAATGCTGTATGTTTATTAGGGTAGTAGTAAAGAGCGTGTGACCACATTTTGAGGGGACTCGGAGAATTACTCAAAGTATTTCGCCCATATTATTTTCTTGAAGTGATTAAATAAGTTTGGCACCATGGCAACGTCCATGGCTATCCCGTCACACAAACAATAGTCGCCGTCAGTCTTGAGTTGTAATGATTGAATATTATTTATTCAACAAATGCACTTATCAATAAAAAAAGTAGCCAGTAGCCGATTCTCAGTCCTACTGAATATGCATATAAAATTTGGTAAAAATCAGTAAAGCCGTTTCGGAGGAGTACGGTAACTAACATTGTGACACAAGAATATGAAGCTTTTACTTTATAAAAATTGGATCAGTAGTTTAGGTTCTATTGTGGACAAACACGCAACTAAGTAGAACAAAGACTGGAAAAGTAGTTAGATTTTAATTTGGACATTTATTTATACCTAATATCTGATAGTGATTCTTATAACTCGAATGTCGATTGCAGGATATGTATCTCACTAGCAACTGGGAAAGCGTGCCAGAGTGACAGATTAGAATACCTCAAGTATGAAAATCGGGCCGCAGTAACCAGTACCGTAGTCTATCTTTTAAAATAAGAGAACCTCTTTTATATTGTCTAGTGTCTACACAACTCGGCTACGGGTTTTTTTTTAATGAAATAAGGGGGCAAACGAGCAAACGGATCACCTGATGGAAAGCAACTTCCGTCGCCCATGGACACTCGCAGCATCAGAAGAGTTACAGGTGCGTTGCCGGCCTTTTAAGAGGGAATAGGGCAATAGGGGAGGGTAGGGAAGGAAATAGGGGAGGGTAGGGAAGGAAATAGGGGAGGGTAGGGGATGGGCCTCCGGTAAACTCACTGACTCGGCGAAACACAGCGCAAGCGCTGTTTCACGCCGGTTTCCCGTGAGCCCGTGGTATTTCTCCAGTCGAGCCGGCCCATTCGTGCCGAAGCATGGCTCTCCCAAAGACAATATTTTGTCAGAATTGTAATTTTACATATAATGAAATAAATAAGTAAATAAAATAAAATAAAATCCGATTATATAGTTCAATCGCTATCCTTGAACAAACACAAAAAATGTAGTCACAAACGCACATCATAACCCCTTCTTCTTTTTGTTTGGCAAAAATCCTCAAACGTAAAGCGATTCAGAAGTCACAGTAACGTCCAAGTTAGTTGGGAACTTGATGAAATTTGTATGGATTTCACACGGCGGGGGAAATTTGTATGGATCTCAACGCCGGTAATGGATGTTGGCTCAGCGCTCATCCATTTTCCTCACAACTTAGCTATTAGCGGAAACATGTATTGAATTACGTTGCGGTGGATTTCTTATTTTTCAACCCCTGACAGAAAAGAGGGTGTCTACCTTTCTGTCTCTCTGTCAGTGTGTATGTCCGTGGCATCTTAGCATCCAAAAGGGTGTACCGATTTTGATAAGTTTTTTATTTGAAAGCTGACATGATCGAGAGTATTCTTAGCAGGTTTATCATTTTCAAATTTGGTTTTATCCAATTCATTAAAGTTATGTACATTATTTCCATTATATTAGTTCAAAAATTCTGATTTTTAGAAGACAATTACATAAAAACCTCAGCACACAGTTATTTTATAAAATAGTAAAGAACGGGATAACGTTATGCCTTTTATAATAATTCGTGTAAATTGGGATAAGCACACATTAAAGACCTATCAAAACGGAGAGCGGTCACGCGGTCAAGCGTTCAGTTTTGCGTTATTTGTGATGTATTACGTTACATAGATATACTCACACAGGATGCTTTCTGACGGCGTCAGAACTTCTCCTGTGTGACTGACCGCTCGAACGCAGAATGCTAGAACGCGTGACGCTTTCTGCCTGATAGGTTCCTAAGAATAACGAACAAGCTTAAAATAAATAAATAATGCTTTATTAAGGCAATTACGTTACGTTAATTAGACATTAAGGCAATACGCAGGCTATATTTACGGTACTCCCAATGTAATAATGCGCATGGAAATCTTCGCACGACAATTGTGTCGTAGTCACGAAAACACCCGAATCTATGAAACGTAAGAGCCCCAAACACTGCATTTGCATTTTGCACCTTGTTCAAAGGAAATAGCAGAAAATATCATATAGCCGGTGGCTGTCCGCTGTCGCCGATCCGTCAATAAGTGCTATAACTCACCGGGAAGCCATCGCGGCGTTACCATGGTAACGTCCAAGGAACGTCAGACGCCTCTACGTCGCTGCAAAGCTCTGTTTTTCTTAAAGTTAAGTTTAAAACAGCGCTTGCAGCGACGTCTTCCGACTTCTACGGTTAGACGCCACCTCCAACGTAAGAACTCAAATTTATACAGGCCATGGTGGTATAAAGAGCTATCTGAATAGATTTAAAATAATGATAACCCTTTTTGCTCCTGCGACGAAGAAACCCCGCAAACAATTACCCACATACTTACTGAATGTCAAAGATTTAGTCAGAAACGCTTCGACTGTGAGCAAAGACTTGGTATCGAAATAAGAGAAGAAACTATTAGAACGATAACACACATGGAGACAAATTTGCAATTAAAAGTAACAGGAATTTGAAAAAGATACAATGTTGCTGCAACTAAATAGCAGCAGGAAATTATAATTAAAAAAAAGACGTCTCGGGAAATACGACCGTTGCCGAAAAAATACGAAAATTTCTATGCGCATTATCACTTTGGGAGCACTGTTATTGTAAACTTGTATTGAAGCTGTTTCATCTCTCTTTCTTTCTCTCTCTGTCTCTCTCTGTCCTCGTGCTCGTCTGACCCATTTAATAAGTTTTTATTTAACTGAGTCTCGTGCTCGGGTTATCACTCATTTCGATATTCTTAATTGCGAGCTTCGTTATGTCAAGTGCATCGAGTGCCATTGAATTTTTTAGCGAGCATTAAGCTTGCAGCGTCTCATCAGTGCGAGTGACATTGGTTATAGACAAGACGTGTATCAATTAAAGCAGGTCCCCAACCTTTTTTTCATACGAGCCATAACACAAAGTGTAAAAAATGACGTTCTTTAAAATGATTTAAAAGCGGAAAAAACTTCACGACTTTCACGACGATTTTACATTATTTTGCGGGTGGGTGTTAATTTCAAAATGGTTTAACGTCACACGGACCACTGATAAAGCCGTGGGTTGGGATAGCTGAATTAAAGTAAAGTGCGAGTTTCTTACGCCTGTTCTTCTCGCCGGGTTAGTTCGCGAACCGGTGGCAGGCAGTATAATATGTTCTGAGAGTATATGATTCTAATCCATTGAGAAATAAAACAATATTTTTTAAATACAGGTAATTATATTTAAATCAATGTTTTGAGATTAATAAATCTAAACAACATTTTTTGACAACCTTAATCTAGGCACATTGGCTTGCTACATTTTGTTACTAAACAAAATGTAGCAAGCCAAGTTACGCTTCTAAGGTCTAGACTCTAGGCGAATCTTGGCTCGCTAATTTTTTTTTTTTTAATGAAATAAGGGGGCAAACGAGCAAACGGGTCACCCGATGGAAAGCAACTTCCGTCGCCCATGAACACTCGCAGCATCAGAAGAGCTGCAGGTGCGTTGCCGGCCTTCTAAGGGGTAATAGGGGAGGGTGGGGAAGGGAATAGGGGAGGGTAGGGAAGGGAATAGGGGAGGGTACGGAAGGGAATAGGGGTAGGTACGGAAGGGAATAGGGGAGGGTACGGAAGGAAATAGGGGAGGGTAGGGAAAGGAAAAGGGTAGGGGATTGGGCCTCCGGTAAACTCACTTACTCGGCGAAACACAGCGGAAGCGCTGTTTCACGCCGGTTTTCTGTGAGGACGTGGTATCTCCCCGGTCGAGCCGGCCCATTCGTGCCGAAGCATGGCTCTCCCACGTTAATTTTGTTCCCTGTTCCCTTCACCTTCACTATTAAAACGATTTCGCACTACGCAGAAATATTTTTAAGGTGACGCCTTGATAATTTGGCTGCAGCGATATCGATTATTCTCAACAATGACTAAAGATAAGAAATTAAAGTTCATTGTCAGTATTCATCATGTCTTTATTTTTGAATTACCCATAGCATAACACGATTGGTCAACTTTTATAACACAGAATAATTAATCAAAAATACCTCTGTAAAAACAGGGATTCTAATTTTGCTAACAGAGGAGAGTGATTTCAGCTTCCGAAATTTGTACATAGATTAGTTCAAGCATTAATTTGCCCATAGCTTATATGAAATATATTTAATATTTATGGTTTTTAAATTATTTAATATTTATGGTTTTTAAATTATTTAATATTTATGGTTTTTAAATTACGCGAAAAAAACCATTTTGTCGTTTACGTCCTTTTCATTTCTTGCTGTTCCATTTCTTGTTTTCTATGAGAGACCGGCCCGGCCTCTCATAGAAAACAAAGGATCTAAACATATCCAAAACGATTTTTTACTTTAACGCGGTTTAGTTTACACATTGCGTCCGTTTTCGGTTACCTTCACTCTGTCGTCTGCGAATCAGTCGCATAGTATTCGGATCGGACGTAGTACGAAATCGCCCTGTATCATGTATGGTGGCAAATGGCCGTCGTTGGCATGGCGCCAGCTCCACTGTTTAGCAATTTCCGCCCTGTCCAAATATTACATCTGATTTGTTGCCGGAAATCTTATGTTGGAGTGTTTTGGACTGCCTGTGTTTTGGGCAATTAATTTAAAGACTAATTGTTTGTTCGTTTTATTTCAATTAATATACAGGGTGTAACAAAACTAATTAGTAATAATACTTTAGGATGTGCGTGTGTCCCTTGTATAGAGTTCACTGTGAAAGTAGCAGCGTTGAAAGAACAACTTAAAAAAATATATGGGAAAATTCATGACGCTGGAATGCTTACCCATGAAATCACAAATAAAAAATTGCTCTTTCAGCGCTGCTACTTTCACAATGTATAAATCTTAAGAGAATCGACTACCGGGTCCATCTCCATACAAAAAGCCATAACGTTTTGCTACCCCTAAAACGTATCCGATTTCAACGATTTTTCACTATGTTATTGCCTCTAGTGATAACTATGCTTCTACGTTTTCTTTTTATCAATTTTTTTGTTAGATTGAAAGTTACGAGCTTCTGAAATCTAGGTTTTTAGGCTCAAATCTTTCTCATTCTAAATAAAACGTTGTTTTTCAAATACAAACCGTATTTGAAAAACAACGTAAAATTTCAAACAAAGCAAAACGTACAAGCGTAGATTAGATTCTGCTGAAAAGATTGATACCAAAAAATATTAGTTTTAGAACAGTGTAGGGGATGCAAAACGTTATGCCCCGAAACGCGATTTTTGTCTAAAAATACCCAGAATCACAGCCGAGCTGCAACTCTCTCTATCGTACGTTTGCGCGGGGGCCGAGCGCTGTGGCGACAGAGAATGGTTTTCCAAATACCTATTTTTCTACACTCGCACACTACACAATAGTCTTAACACCTTATGTACCAATTTCCTGATATAAATGTATAATGTGTCGAGCTAGCGAACGGTCGTGCTCCACGTTACACACGCTGCAAATATTATTTAATTAATATTTTCGTAATCGCGCGGCACGTTGCCGCTGCACGTGACCATGGCGCTCGTAGCCAACGAGTTGCTGACGTTTATCCAGCACGCCATCGACACCATGGACGAGGTCAGCATCATGCAGATCTGCAAGTCCTCCTTCACCAGTGAGGAGATTTGCAAGAGAAAGCAGCTGCTGTATGAGACGCTCGGCCAGAGCGCGAACATGCCGTCGCGACGAAGAGACGGAACCGAAAGGAGCGTGCAGGACATCATCTCCCTGCTGAAGCAGACTGATCCAGATGAGGTACCGGCTTTTGTGGCTAAAGAGCTGCAAAAGCTGCCGCCCATCACGTTGGACCACGTCGACGTCGTCAGCCTACTGAAGGACATCAGGTTCCTGAAGGAGGAGCTGACCGGAGTTCGGGGTAGATTGCAGGCGTCAGAAGCTATCATTAGTGATCTATGTAATGAATTATCACAACTAAAAAGTAATAATTCATTATGTAGGTCACCAGCTGACGCCGCATTCGTCACTCATCGCCGAGGCGCACAAGCGATCACGTTTAGCCCGTCAGCATTATCGGACGGGTCAACGAACGCCGTCGCTGCCACCCCCGCCCGCGCTCCCCTCCCGGTTGCGCCGACGCCGAGTCCACAGGCGACTCAGCAAAACTACGCGACTGTTGTTGGTCACCCCGCGCCTCCCCCGCGGGCGCATAAAAATGGGGAAAATGAGAGCCGTAAGGCTTCGGAGAGTCGCAAGACTACGGAGAGCCGCAAGGCTAAGTCTTCTCGACCTGGCAACGACGAGAGCAGGAGGTGCGATGAGGAGGGCTTCATACGGGTGGAGAGAAGGAAGAAGAAGCCCGCCGCCCGCAACCATCGCGGCAACGCGCCATATGTACCTGAGCTACGTCTGCAAAGCGAGATCCCCGCGACGCCCCTGTACATATCCCGCCTGCACTGGTCCATGGAGGTCGAAGACGTCGTGGACTACATCAGTAAGAAGACATCCCTCCACTTGAGGGTCGAGCGTCTGCAGTCTCGCCACAAGGTCAACTTCAGTTCCTTTGTGGTGAGAGTACCGACGCATCTTCTCCCGACATTTGAAGCGGAGGAATTCTGGCCGACTGATGTGGTTTACCGAAGGTTCCGGGGGAGACTCCGGAATGAAGCGCGCGTCACGTCGCCGTAAATTCGTGATAATGTATGGTTGTTAAGTTTATATAATTTAACAACTACACATTATCTATTTTAGGACTACTACCTATATTTCGTAAAAAATATTGACTACCTATCATTTTTTTTCAACTCTTGTCTCTGGGACTTAGCTGATCTCAGCCTGGCCGTGTAAGCATTGTCTAATAGTATCTTAGATTCAATAAAAAAAAAAAACTATAATCTATTTTCAATTTGTCAACTTGTTGTCAACAGACTTCAACCATAAATAAAAGAGTATAATTCGTATGTATAGGCTTGTCACTCAAAAATCTGTCATTTCTCATGTGTGTGTGTTGTAGTGTGTGTAATGTTTTATTTGTTCAAAAAATGTATGATAAAAGCATAATTTCAAAATAATATTAGTTCAATGTACTCCTTCACCATATAAACTATAACCGTGCAAAATTTCATGCACCTACGTTTCCCCATTTTTCGTAAAAAGGGTTACAAAGTTTTTCGTTTGCGTATTAATATTATGATGTCAGAGTAGACAGAACTAAGGGCCAGCGGGGCTAAAATGGTCACATTTAGCAATTCCTCTCAATCAATTCAGCAAATGAATTGGCAAAACTGTCAAACTGACAAGTGTCAAATCAGTACAAAAATACAGAAATGAATTGCAAGCAGTTGCATTTTGCGATTTTAGAAAAATGAATCATATTATGATTCATATCATGATTGTTCAAAGTGACCATTTTAGCCCTGCTGGCCACAAAACTGAGTGGCGGCGTTGTATCGCAAAAACAACATCGCGCAGAAATGCGATGCAATGTGCAATGATGAAATGATTTAGAGACACTCTACGAATAATAAAAACTAAGGAATTATAACTCCATACAATTACCGTTTTAAATTTGGTTCCTTTTAATCTGTCATGTAACGTCAGCCTAGTACCGCTCAAGGTCAACTAAATATTGCAAATGTATTGAAATGTGTACCTAAGGTACACTTTTTTGACAAGTATTGTGGAACATGTTTTTTGACGGAGTTACTTTTCCTTAGTTTTTATTATTCGTAGGACAGACTAAATAAAAGACGACCCAATTGGGTCGTATTTGAGTCCTCACAACGCGCGCGGTAGTAACATATCTGCTTTGAGTTTTTTATTTAATATCATTGATTATAGTCGAATTGTATACTTATATTATGATGTATTGTGTGAAGTTAAAAAATAAATCCATTCTTATTCTTATTCAATGTCGCAATTTTCACGATGCGGTCTGCGGCGTCGTAGATTTATACGATGCGACGCCGCAACGCAGTATTGTGGCATGGCCCGAAGGTTCTGTCTGGTCAGGTTAGTTCTGTTTACTCTGTTAATATCATGCAGTAACCTCAAAATGAGCACAAGTAACCACGCTTTATTGCACAGCAGTAAATTTAAATCCTTATGATAATCCTAGTTTTCCAATTAGAGACCATAATGCGACTCAGTGGCGCTTAATGTCGAATTATGCTGAAACTACTTTTCTGTCAGAGTTGGTATCCATTGCACGCATCAAGCTAATGCACTACTTGATAGTGCTCGATTGTGCGAAGCGTTGTTGTTGTTGAAACATTAAACGTTAAGCATTATGCCGCATAATGCGCTATAATGCTCTTATTGGAAAACACCCATTGTGAACGGCTATCTAACTTGTGTGGTGTAATTTTGTGGTGAGAAAAATAAATATTTATTATTATTATTAACTTTCCCGGTCTTTGAGACACAGCCTGATGACAGACTGATCAACAGACACTTATAACATATCCTTTCGGGTAGAGAACCCTCAACACGCATGTAGTATTTTCTTATATTTTCCAGAAGATTCGATTTGGTAATTCGCACGTAGCGATAAGGCGCGTAGCAACGATGCCGGCACTTGCTACGAGTATCAAAATTTATTAAAACTCTACGTCGTATTACATTTCATGTAAAAGCCGGCTTTGCTAGCCAACGTGTTTCTCTTAAAAGTATTACCAAAGGGAGTATGGGCTTTATTTATATCAAGGTGGAATATTTTGTGGAACGTGATAGATCAAGCTATATTTTCGGACGTTATTATATACTTTATATGACTTAAAAAATTATTATTTGGAATATTTACACAACATATTATTATTATTGTTTAGAAAAAACTTATAGTTTCGTTTATTGAGGGCCTTTTATTATTTAACTCCATATCTTATATCTTTAAACGAGCAATCCTTGTACGTCTTATACGTGGGAGAGCCATGCTTCGGCACGAATGGGCCGGCTCGACCGGATAAATACCACGTTCTCACAGAAAACCGGCGTGAAACAGCGCTTGCGCTGTGTTTCGCCGAGTGAGTGAGATTACCGGAGGCCCAATCCCCTACCCTATTCCGTTTCCTACCCTCCCCTATTCCCTTCCCTTCCCTACCCTCCCCTATTACCCTATTCCCTCTTAAAAGACCGGCAACGCACATGCAGCTCTTCTGATGCTGCGAGTGTCCATGGGCGACGGAAGTTGCTTTCCATCAGGTGACCCGTTTACTCGCTTGCCCCCTTATTTCATAAAATAAATGTATATTAAGGATTTTTCAAAACGATAAGTATCTGAGGTATAAAAGGCCCTCACTATATATATATATATATGAAAAATCCTTTCTTTGAAGACCGCTTGGCGTGGACAGGGGATGAGGGCCACAGTAGGTATAGCTAAATTAATATTGGAATTTGTTGTGGACTGTATTTGCCAAAAATAATTATTGTGACAAAATCGCTTGAAGGCACGGATTGAGTTCTTATAGCTCTGTCCACGATATCACCGTAGTATGCGACATCAGATTTACACTGTAGGTTGTCTAGCATTGTAGTTATTTCGTCTTGGCAGAAAAAACTCTCCCAGAGAACATGATGAGAGGTTAATTCAAACATACTACCTTCGGTCGTACATATTCTACCACTTCTACCTATGTGCTCGACTGATGCTAGTGACTTAGATCCGTAAAGTTTGACTTTAAAATTGCCATGGCCGGTAACGAATTGAGATACGCAGTGGTCAATATCCATTATCCATTCAGGGTTTGGATAATAAAAATGACGAATCTATAAGGGTTCCGTTTTTTGCCATTTGGCTACGGAACCCTAAAAAACGAGACACAGAATTTCATAAAAATTAACACATTATGTGAAGTTTTGTGTTTCGATTCATTATTTGAAGTTTAGTAAGGAAGATCCTCCTATCTATTAAGATAAGATGCTCTAATAGTTCTCTATCTCCCTTAGAGCTGGCGCGCACTACGACTTTTAGTCGCGCGATTATTTTATCGATCTACACAAATTCAAATAAAATGCCACTTTATGACAGAGGCTATAGATTTCATTTTGCTCTACGCCATTGAAAAGCAGTGGCAGCATGGGTCGCTAGACAAATGTCGGTAGAAAATGAAATTTGTAGCCTATTTCATAAAGTAACATATTATTTGAATTTTTGTCGGTCGGTAAAATAATCGCGCGACACAAAGTCGTAGTGCGCGCCAGCTCTTACTATTGCTTATAATAGTAAACAGCAAGTACACTATGTAGTTGTGGTCGATTAGAGCTGTCACCGTGTAATGTAACAGATCGGCTGGATGTAATTACGCCAGACCTCATCCACCACGTGTTAACAGTTCCATATATACAACATCAATTATTGAGCTAGCAGTGTTGGTTGTTGAAACTTGAAATTACTATTATATTAGGTGTGGTGTGAACTAATTTGAAATGAGTATGCTTTTCGGTTAGCTATGCTAAAAGTCTTCAAGTTGGAGAATGATGAATAAACACGACCTCGAAAAATGTGTGACCGCGAAAAAAATGTCGAAAAAAATCGTAAGTGTCGATAGCCTCTCTACAGGTTTGTAATCGCGTTATAGAAAAACTTAAAGAGCCTAATGGCTCTTTAAGTACCCCATGGGGTACTTAAAGAGCTTATGGGGTAATACCCCAGTTAGCCGCAGATCATGCAATGTAATCCATTAACAATGGAAAATCATGATATTTTGCATACCACAACTATTAACAATTACCTCAAATGTCGTATCATATTATGTGGTCCTAATGAATGAAAAGTCTTACTCATACTCACTAATTATTTAAAAGCTGATCGCACATTTGTCAGCACCATGCGCGTAGAACATACAAGTACACGAAATGCGGCGCGTACGGTGCGAACGAAAGTGCGGGGTTTCACATCATACAATGAATTTTAAAATGCGGCGCGTTTGGCGCGTGCGTGCTGATGAATGTGCTTCACCTTATATATCACCTTAAATAACCTTAATTACTAATCATTTGCTCTTACACCGTCTCGTCATCAGGGTTCCTCTCGGCGGCAGAAGCGCGGCTGGGCAGCGATCCGCGCGTGGTGTGTGGCGTGGTGGCACTCCGGCAGGGAAGACCTGGAGGATACGGAACCCGAAGAGGAGCCCTCTGATCCGGGTTACGCCACGCCCGTCTCCGTGGAGACGCCGCTGCAGAGCTCCGTGTCCAGGCGAGTAGTGTTAATCCAGGTGAGACTTGGAACCCTCCAGGTCTCACCTGGATTAATACCAGGGGGTAATTCCCACTAAGCAGAAATCATATCCTGTTAGCACTGCGGACATAACTAAATAGTGTAAAAGAAGTATACGTCTTCATGGATCAGCGTTGAATGTAGTAGATTTACTATTTTTGAGGGTGGCTAAAAACCTCCCTAGATATTATCTTTGCATGATTAGGCTGTATTCACACGTGCGCGTTTTCTGCGCGCGCGGATTTAGCGCGCGTCGTGTGTTTTCCCAAACGTTGAAGCAGTTTGAGGTTCTATGCTAATTACATAAAGCGTACGCGCAGCGAACGTGCAGCGACCGCGCAGCGTACGCTCAGCCACCGCACAGCCTACGCGCAGCGACAGAGCAGTCTACGATCACCGCCCGCGCGGCTAGTGTGTCTGTCATTACTCATTCCCTTTGAGACGTCGTCAGAGTTATTAATTTCGTTAATAGAAGAAAGGGATGTCTTGTGGACAAGACTCTCGAAATATACAAAGACAAACGTAAAACTTTGCAAGCGAGGCATGAAATATGTACTATATTAATAGAAGGCTTTGAGACAATGCCAGATGCAGAAAAAAATAAACAAGGTCAATTTCTTTTGATTTGATGTTCAATCATGCTTGTGTACACATATTTTTACACACAGATGTAAACATATTTCGGTTTCGTTTGACAGCTCGAGATTGCTGCTCTATTCCGCAAGGTATATTAACTTTATGGTTCTCTGACAAAATAGGTTACATTTGAAACTTTTGGAACTGACACCGACTTCAAAATTATGAACATTGAGTACAGAAATACTTGAATTTATGGATACCCTGGCAACCGAGTGGACGCTGCGTGGTTTCTGCGCGGTTGCTGCGCGGTCGCTGCGTGTACGCGGTGAAAAGACGGTTGCTGCGTGTACGCGGATTGTGAGCGTAGTCATATGAACACGCCCTTACAGCTTTTTAAAGAAACTGTTAGTTTTGTAAATAATTCATTAATGTACATCACAAAGCAAGGACAAGAAAATTCCATAGTTATCCAAACTTTCTAGAAAATTTGTGATTATAACATAATTTTTGTACAGGTGTACATCTCTGAACGTGATCAGGGACCCGTACGCGGGGCGGGGCGGGTCCGGGGGCTCGAGCGTGGCGGACGGGGGCACGTCGCCCCTGAGACGCACCTACGAGCCCCCCGCAGTCCCCGCCGCCAGGGACAGCCGCTCCCTGCCACCCAACACCAAGATCAACACCGCTACCTCACCAGCAATAAAGTCCGCCTCGGCCGACTCCGTCTACACCATCCTCATCCGGCTCCCGGACACTGACGCCGAGAGGCCCAGCATCAAGATGATCTCGGAGGAGTCCCCGCCCAACGCGCGGACGCACTATAGGCCCCCGGCCCGAGGCGACTCGGAATTGAACCTTCACCCGGCCGGACATCCGGCGTTAACGAGACGAACGTCCCATATACAGGACGTGCGAATCCCGCTAAACGCCAAAATCATCCCCAAGCAGCTGGCCGGGAAGGGGATCACGTCGAAGCAGCCCAAGAAGAAGAAGACGCAGGAGAAGAAGCAGGAGACGAAAGCCGCCAAAACTCTCTCCGCCATCCTCCTATCGTTCATCATAACGTGGACTCCTTACAATATCCTAGTGCTACTGAAACCCTTGACTGCATGTACCAAGTGTATCCCCGACGAACTTTGGTCCTTTTTCTACTACCTGTGTTACATCAACTCCACCATCAACCCCGTCTGCTACGCGCTCTGCAACGCGAGTTTTCGACGAACGTACATAAGGATTCTGTCTTGTAAGTGGCATAACAGGAATAGGGAGGCGATGACAAGGGGAGTGTATAACTAGTATCGTAGTCATGTTTAGTAGGCTAAGACGGGGACGGTACCGTGACCCGATTGCCCGGTTTCGGTACCCGAGCGTACGGTTTGAACAAAGACAACTATTTATATTATACCACGTTTATAATATTGTAATTAATTTTTTATTAATACTAGCGATTAAGAAGTTTTATTCTCTTTGTGATGTGAGGATGCGGTCGGTCGCAAACGGGTTTGTCGCGTGACGGTTTATATAAAGGACCCACTGCTCAATTTCCTAAAGCGCAATCTTCATTTTTAATTGTACCTCTCTCGTACTGCGGTAGTTCAGTAGTTATACTTTGTGAGTTTCAACCCCGTCCATTTGTTTAATTATGTTTTATATCGTAGCTTTTATTTCGTCTTCTGTTTTAAGAAGATCAGTGCCGAGACAGTAGCCAGTGTAAAGAACGAGTAGAGTCGTAGTGGTGTACCCGTATTCTATACTCTTAAGTCTTCATTCGTATCGTTTAAATGTGAGCTTGTAGGATAACAAAGCTGGATCCGTAAAGTTTCATCTTGTAAGATGTTTTATTGACTATCGATAAGATGGATATCTTGAGATATTTTAGTACAAATGGATGTTTATAAGTAGGAGTTTAATATTTCTTACCTTCTTTATTTCTCCTTTTTGTAATCTGTTATCAGATGAACTTGTGTTTATGGGAGCGGGAAGGTACCACTAATTTAGCATCCAATTTGTTAAAAGACCCGTTGTAATTTGCACGTCTCATGAGACAAACAAAATAATTCTTCCATACTCATTTTGCATGTCTAAACTCACTAAAACAGCGTAGACAAAAAAGTCTCGCTCAGGGAATGTCCGTGGAAACCTCTAGAAACACGGATCTGAAGTTTAACGATGTTAATGGATTCAGAGAGCGCTTCGCAATGCTCAGCATGCACTTCCTCCCCAGTATCGCGTTTAACTGCCAGTCTCCTTACATTTCCGTTAATGTACATCGACGATGTCTTTTGTACGCTTTTATTTTCGAAACTACCATCCTCGGAGTGTACTTAAGGATGTTTCGTTTTAATTTCTGGAAGCCGTTTTGTTTTAATGTTTTCGTTGTTTTTATCATCATGGATGTAAATGAAATATTTTTGTAGATATTTTTTATCACGAATGTATTTACTTTTAGGTTAATCTCTCGCTGTGCCACTGTTTGTGCTAAGAGATCTCGTCTAGGTTCAATGTATAGATATATCCTTAAGACCAAAGTGCTTATAATGTATGTGAATATTGAATGCTTTACCGATCTGATATTTTGGCATTCGATTATCTTATTGTTAGATTTTAATAAGTTTTATAATTATAGAAAATCTAAGCAATATTTGAACAAATTTCTTGGTATAAGTGAATGTTTGGATAAATCGTCGATTCTGATTTCTGTCTTTGTGTTGTTGTTCCTTAGTCTTCATACAACGACGCATTGAGACTATTTTACATAGGAGATGATGCACTTATTATATACGTGGGAGAGCCATGCTTCGGCACGTTCTCACAGAAAACCGGCGTGAAACAGCGCTTGCGCTGTGTTTCGCCGAGTCAGTGAGTTTAACGGAGGCCCAATCCCCTACCCTACCCTTTTTCCTTCTCTACCCTCCCCTATTTCCTTCCCTACCCTCCCCTATTTCCTTCCCTACCCTCCCCTATTCCCTTGTAAAAGGCCGGCAACGCACCTGCAGCTCTTCTGATGTTGCGAGTGTCCATGGGCGACGGAAGTTGCTTTCCATCAGGTGACCCGTTTGCTCGTTTGCCCCCTTATTTCATAAAAAAAACATAAAATATGTAACTTATATTGTGCCAAAATACTTAAGTTAGTTGTTACCATTGCTATTTTATTAAATATGACAACAAATATAACGATATAAAAAAACTTACAAAAATAAAGCATAATATATAAGTAAAACGTAATGCTCGAAGCAAATAAAAAGACGTTAGCAAAAATTAGGAAAATATTATTGTTTCGAATATCAATATTAAATAAAATGAAGACATTAAAATGAAGTATTATGTGTGACAATATAATATGTCATCATCTCCTATGTAAACGATTTGTGGGTACCCATTTATCAAATAAATAATATATTTTAATCTGACAATTTTGAGGGTCAGTCATATTTCTGGATTTCTGCTCTAATTGCTTAAAAATTATTCTTTAGGTTAGATATTTCAATTTATTCTTTTTAAGATGTCAAATAAAGTATTAATAATAAAACCCGTATAATGAAACATATTATATGAATATAAAATTATTATAAAATAATTAATATTATATCCATATATATGTTTCAATTATAACTTTCTGTTATAGTTTTCACAATATGAGGTGGTTAGTTTAGATCGAGTTCAGAGTCAGATGAATCTGTATACTGACTATCAAAATGGTCAGATTTTGTAATTTTTGTGATAAAATACAAGTAACGAATTCAATGTGAGGTAAATATTAAAGTTATTTCGGCTGGTGACATAAATGGTAAAATTATTCTCTTACCTTCTTTACTCCTTGGAGAGAAAAGTCTAGAGCGTATTTTTTTTTATATAAGCTCAAAAAGTATTTAGGATTTTTATTTTCATCCACAACTTGATAATTTTTAGGTTCTTCTTTAGTATATTTTTTAAATAGCTGAAGATGTTTATTCCCTTATCGAATGATTGTTTTTGTCATTGGTGTGACCAGCCCTAATACAAATTAACTCGACTAGTTAAGTATAGTTTCAATGAAAGAATTCTAAAAGATAATGTAATTTAATGAAAGATTGTAAATAAAATATTTGATAAGTGTGTTATTTGTATCGACATATAAAGTATTTAACATATATACAAACGTAATATATAATGTACATTCTATGTCGTGATGTTCCTCAATTACGAGTGGGGTTATATTCTGTGTGTAGACATTAGACATATAGTTGTTAGACTATTTTATATTTAAAAAAATATCCAGAAAAGAATAACGTATTATATTCCATTTGATATTTTCATATTTTTGTGAAGAATAAAAAAAGAAAGTGATTTTATCCCTTCGTGACGTGAATTTTGAGTAAAACACAAAGTATTTCGTGAAAATCCGACTTTTTCAAATAAAGATTGTTGCCCAACATTTTTAACAAAACTTGTCATAAAAGGTTTAAATCTTTTTTCTTCTTTTTATTTAAATGGATATAATACGTTGTTTAATAATAATCGAAACCAGTACCTACCTATTTGTGTTATTACAAATTTTATCAATAACCTTTCACTTTTAATAATTTTTAATTAAAAAAAAACAAGGAGCAACCTTAAAGGGCCCCGAAGAAGAAAGTCGTTTTCTTTTTTTTCTCTTCTGACGCAGGACGTTAACGTTATAAACATAAGATAAGAAAATCGCGATCCTCGTTCTAAAATCTAGACTCTAGAGTCTAGACTCTAGAGCATCTTCTGCATCACAAGACGTGTACTCGACAGCGCGTATTAAATGAAACTGCGCAGTGTCGTTTGACAAACCGTTCAAACCGACATCAAACGGTTGCATCAAACACGTAAGGTTTGAATCAAACCGTTTGATCGTCTCGGGGGCTCTTTAAGGGCCCCGAAGACGATCAAACGGTTTGACTCAAACACGTAAATTTTGGTTTGATTCAAACCGATTTGATCGTTTACATAGCTAGTTTTGACGGTTTGTCAAACATTTACGTGTTTGAAGCTTGTTTGATGAAATTTCATATTTTCGTTGTGTTTGACGCGCCGTTTGATCGTGTTCCGACGCATTTGATCAAACCCGCTTAGTTTAGTGCTGGATTATGAAGAAGAAAAAAAAGAAGCTGTAGTTTCTAGCACTTTCTGTAGATGCTCGTGGGTAAAACGATATTATTTTAGTCGATAGGCCATACCGCCATACCATTAATTTGGACCAAAGTCGTTTTCTTGTTTTTTTCTCTTCTGACGCAGGACATTAACGTTATAAACATAAGATAAGAAAATCGCGATCCTCGTTCTAAAATCTAGACTCTAGAGTCTAGACTCTAGATCATCTTCTGCATCACAAGACGTGTACTCGTCAGCGCGTATTGAATGAAACTGCGCAGTGTCGTTTGACAAACCATTCAAACCGACATCAAACGGTTGCATCAAACACGTAAGGTTTGAATCAAACCGTTTGATCGTCTTCGGAGCCCTATATTGCATAATGTAATATAAAAGAAAGAAAACATTATAAGTACCTAATGTGTCTTATTTTTTGACAAAAAAAAAATTAAATCCATTTAAACAGTTGGTATTTACATGAATTTATTGTCTAAAAATACAAGCTTGTACGTAACATCAGGCTAATTATAAAACTTAAAATATCTGACGAAATGCATGTGTCAGATATTTTGGATTATAAATCAGTGAACCTTTTCGCTTTTAACAATCGGTGAATAAAAAATTTGTAATAATACGAAAATATAGAGTCCTATTAGTATTGTAAATGCGCACACATTATATTCAGAGTTCAATGTTTTATTTTTATATACATTTATTTTATTTATGAAGTTATATCCTCAGTGAATCGTTTATATTTTGTTGTAGACGTAAAGGTTATTTAAACTTTCTTTTTTATTTGTCAAAATGTCTTCCTCGTCTTGTCTTAAGTATATAAAAAATCTAACCACACATTTTCAAATTATTGAAGCTGAAAAGCAAAAATAAATAAATAGAACAGTCTGAATTATAAATCACATTTTTAATTAAAAAAATATTGAATGTAGATTTTTTTATTTAAGGGGCCTATCAGACAGAGAGCGGTCACGCGGTCAAGCGTTCAAGCGGCCAGTTTTGCATTATTTGGTTGTTATTACGTTACATACACGGACGTAAATTTACGTCCGTAGTTACATAGAATATACTCACACAGGGGGCGTTCTGACCGCGTCAGAATTATTGTTCTTGTGTGATTGACCACTCGAACGTAGAATGTGAACGCAGAACGCTTGAACGCGTGACCGCTCTCTGTCTGATAGGTCCCTTAAAATTTTGAAGCGGAAAGAATGAGATACCTTTACAGCTACAACTTAGTAGATTAAAAATGTAAATAATAATCACAAAAGTCACAAAAACCATTTACCACCAAAGAAAAAAACCCAAAATACACGATATTTTGTTACTTTTGTGTTTTTTTGCGTTGCGGCTGTGATACCATTCCATACTTTTATTTTTATACATTTTTTTGTAATGCCCGTACATTTTATATTATATTAAAGTTATTTTGTGAATTTATATGTAAAATGTATGTCCGACAGACGAATGTTGAAGTATTTATTACATTTTATATTTAACTACCCGACTGTGAAGTGAGTGTTATGTATTAAGGAGTTAGATTCAGTAGTTTGTGAAGGGAGGGAGCACTAAGGGACTTAAAATTCCATCATGTTCGTTATTTGGACGCATAAAAATATTACAGAAATTCCAGACAAAAAAATCATTACAAAAAAATCTAATGACCTACAGTCTAAACGGCGAATTGTTGAAACACGAGAGACTTTGTACTATGAAATGTTATTCGTATGACATTTTGTGTCTCGTTATTTTAATTACAATACAAATTAAAAAAATTGCAATAATAATGCTTTTAATAATAAGAACAAAAGAACATTTTCATTTTAAGCTGGGTCCAGACGAGTGTAACGTGAAATGTAACTCACCTTCACCGTGTAATGTAACACGAATTCTACGTGTGGACGGCACTACGAGCATTACATGTAACGCTCGGGGTTTATCCATCGGCTGTTGGTTTTCGCGCGAGCACGGCTCGTTTGGACAATTCGCTTTGAGTTCGTGTGCCGTCCACACTGTTGACGCTGAATTACACGTAATCTTACATTACACGTTACACTCGTCTGGACCCGGCTTTACAAGAACACAAATACATCAGTTTTACATTCACAGGGTGTGAATGTTATGTCAGACAAGTGTAATGCATTATCGCTGGTGTCTTTTTAGTGACAGCTGTTTCGAATTCACGCCCCATAGCAGTGTCATCCAACTTTTTCACGCACACTTTTTCAGTACTACTAGGAATATGAGCTGAAACCTTAAAACGGCTATAACATGGCCTTGTGTGCACTTACAAGTGATTTAAGAGCTGCTTTATTTTAGCGGCGATTCTTGCTTTTGATCTTGGTGCTCCTTCCTTAGCATTATAATGAACCGACAAAGAATATACGCTTTATGTAGTTAGCGAATCCGAAGACATATATAATAATGTGTCTTGTACATTATAAGGTTATACCACAATATGAATGTATACAGTAGATGTAACTCAGTCCTTAAATCGAATCTGAAATTCATACTTCAACTTTGTTTTAAAATTTTTAGTCGATAATTTTAACAGCAAAGTCACAAATCAAAGCGCAAACGACATGTCACTTAGCAAAGCGTTTTGTCAAATCTCATAAGCTTGATATTATTAACTTCGCTATTAAGAGGATACACCAGGGGCTAGAGAAATGAAAAAAAAGTACGAGTAATATCTATAGCCGTCTCCCTTACCTCAAGCCTATACCGCAGAACGCGATAGAGACAACTGCAGAAAATCCAGAAAATCAACGATTCGTTGTCCCCTGATTCCTTCTCCAAAACTGAACCGATTTAAGTACTTTTTTCATTAAAGATTAAAAAAAGGCTTGAGCTGTGTTCCTATGTTTTGCTTTTTTTGTATAATCTAGCCAAATCTGTTTTCTGGACGTTTGAACACAGCGGAAAATCTGACCATTTTTTTTGGGTTTTTGAACGTTCATATCTTATTTAATAATTAAATTATGAAAAAAAAGAAAACATAGGGACATTGTATTAGTGGCCGTAGATATTCAGGAAAAAAATTATAACTCTACCAGCATTATCCAGGGAGGAAACAGGGGACAACTTTTGTATGGAAAAAAGGGTGGTGTGGAATCCTCTTAAAATTATAAAATTATTGACTCAAGAAAAATAAAAGAAATAAAGACTTAAAACGCCTAGTATTACTTTTCTCCATGTTCAAAGAGTTTGACTTTAATTATTGCATTTATGGCTCTCCTTAGCTATCTGAAATGAGGCTAGTGTGAACAGATTCAGTCTGTGTAAAGCTAAACTACTGTATATATTTACATTGTAGTTATATTGTATTTTACTCAATCTAAGTGTTTATTTCATATTAAGTATATTTCAATGTTTGAGAGTCACAGTTTTTATCTTTTCCCTCGATTAACGAAGGGTATAATGTTTAATATATTACTGTTGTGACTTTGTAGATAATTCCACAATTTTCTGTGGTATTGTCTAGAAAAAATAATAACAATAGTTTACTGCCAATTTAGAAGTCTCAACCTGTCGAGTCGACTAGTAGGTGATGGATAGTGTAAAAGTAAAGCTTCCAAAAATGGCCGACTTTTCCGAGGTATTTTTGGCCGGTTTTTGTGAGAAAATGATTCCTTTATTTGATAGGCCTGCAATATTATTTTGAAATTATCAATATGATATCTATGTATTATATATTTTGTAAGCAGACTTAAGGATGTTTCAGTCGAATTATATGAAATAAAACATGGCCCCATACTCAAAATACATTCGCTAGTTTTGATAGCGAAGTTGAATGTAAAAATGTATGAAATTTGACATAACGCATCGCATTGTGTCATGGCGCTTGCGATGCGTTATCGCATCGCAAGCGCCATGCGCATTTTCGACATTGAACTTCGCTATCGAAACTAGCGAATGCGTTTTTACTCAGGGGCCTAATACGTTTTCTTTATCACTTCCATATAGAATCGGTGAGCAAAATGTATGGAATTGACATTAGGCGAGTCGAACGTCAACGTCATTTTAACGAACGCTTATGTCAATTCTATACATTTTGATCGGCGATTCTATAAAGAAACGATAAAAAAAAGGTCGTGGCTAAAGGGCGGACAAGACATCCTAGTCTGCCATATTGTATTTAAAGTTTTACGAGTAATAATTTTTAAAGGATATTCAAACGAAGTGTCAAATAGTTACTAGATATAATTAAATTAGGTAGTTTTTATTATAATCAGTGTACAAGTTTAGTATTTCACGGTGTATTTATCGAAATAAATAAATGTGTTTTTGTAAATTATTTTAAAGATCACTCCATGTTTTTATATAACCAAAGACAATAAAAATTTAACTAAATTGTGTTATTTTCTAGTGGTAAAGACGTGGGATAAAGTTAATCTTTCGAGACAGATCGTAACTTTTTACGCCTCCCGAGAGTTCTTGAGCTTGACGCAAATAAATAGACAATGGAATAACTAGAAACGAAAAAGTTAAAAAAAACTTCCGAAATTTTCCAGCAGTGAACGAGCTGATGATAATAAATTGGTATTACTTTGGAAGCTGATAACATGAGTATAAAAACAAAAATAGGAAATTAATAACTATGAAAGAAACGTTCATATAGTGAAGATTAGTGCTGTATTATTATAATTTTGTAGCCTTCAAATTATGAGTAAATAAGGCTCTAAAAACGGTAAATTACGGCATCTCCGTAGGGGGAGCATCTTAAGTTAGAACACTCCTCTTTTCACTCGTGGGCTAAAAAGCCTCTTAACCGTACTCGCATCCGAATCTATCACCCAAAACTTTTAACATCGATGTCACTTATCCGAAACCGAAACTATTTTACTCAACGCCATACACCAATAATTGGGTAATGGGTAATTTACCCTAACGGTTTACCCTAACTTACCCGTAACTTAGACCGTAAACATCCATCCGTATAAATTTATAGTTATTACCTTATAAGAGTGACTTGTGAACTTTTTAGGACTTTTAAAGCCGAAGTTTTTATTAACAAGGATTTACTTAAGCTGTTACTTGCGATACCTACGTCGTGTGAAAAGAGAAGAGCTTTTGTAGATTTAGTAAAGAAATATATTTCTAACACTAATACTTAAAACTCATGCTTAAAAAACTTATTGAAATACTAGCTGTCCCGGTGAACTTCGAGTCACTTAAAAACTTTCTCTGGACTTCAAGGATTATTTTAAGACTAAAATTTGCAGAATCGGTTCAGCCGTTATCGAGTTATAGTGTTACTAACATAATTGGATATCCATTTTTATAATATTACTAGCTGTCCCGGTGACCTTCGTGTCACTTTAAAACCTTCCCTGGACTTCTACGAATATTTTAAGACTAAAATCAGCCTAATCCGTTCAGCCATTTTCGAGTTTTAGCGCGACTAACACATTTGAAAATCTATTTTTATAAATAAGAAGATATCGATAATATAGATTAACCATTTTATATATATTATGTTACGCTCAAAGACCGAAAACGCTCAGTGAGCGAAAAATAGCTCATAATGGCGGTGTGATTTAGTAAAAGAAAACATATTTTGTAGTACGCGTGGTAATTCAAATATAATCTTCCATACCTATGGACAATTAATCAATCATAAAAAAATGATGAAAAATGAATAGCATATCAGCTACGACACCAATTTCGTGGTCTTTTTGTATTTGTCAGAAGGCAGCGTGGTCGTTTTCATTAGAGCCATAACGCGAATTTCGCGTCGTGGCTGTTTCACTGTGACCACAACGCGTTGTGAGCTATTTTTCCGCTCACTGAGCGTATTCGGTCTTTGAGCGTAACATAATATGTATTAAACAGCTCCGTCTCGACTAATATTTTGATAAGGCATTGAGAGAGGATAAGGGATCTAGTAATTATGCCTTAGCTCTATTGTCTGATATTAATTGTATATGGTTAAAAAGTACAGTTCCCGAGGGATGTCCTGTTGCTTACAAAGCCGTAGGCAACATAGTACTGGCATAGTAAAACAGACATAATTATACTATATAGTATAATGTCAAACCAATTGAAGTACTACACGCATAGTTTCATCTAACAAGTGCAATTACAGTTTGATATATCGACTGTCCCCCTGGGAGTAGGGGTGTACAATTTAACCCCCCTAGCACCCCCCGCTAGAGGGGGTATAGGGGGGTCAAATTGCTTTTTCAATTAACGCTTCAACGATCCTTTAGTTCGCATCGTAATGGACCGTGCATAGATTATGGTGGCGGTTTTCTACGTGCGGTTTTGGGAATATTTTATACCTATTGGCGAGCCTCATCTCAGAGACATTTAATGATTACTCAAAATTTGTTTATGTTATAACTTTGAAATGGTTGTAGATGCTTGGTTTTTATGTACACACGAATTACAACACCAATTTTTAACAGTTTCAGTTAATTGCAATTCGGTTGATTGAAAAACGTTGCATTTTATGAAGGTTTTTAATACATTAGTACATTTTTATTACATGTTTTATGTGCAAAAATAATAATAAATAATGGTCCGTCTAGACATCTATAATACAGTGCCGCTTATGTTAAAAAGGTGTAGCAAGATTCGGTTATGCGGACTTTACTCGAAGCAGTTCTATGCTACTATTTAAAAAAGCATTATAATTATGGGCGTATATAAGGGCGGGGGTCCTGGGGGTCCAGACAATATATTATGTACCCACCGATTTTCATCGCCAAGGTACATGTATTTTCTTTCTATTTACAACTAGCTGTCCCGGCAAACGTTGTTTTGCCATAAAATTATTTTCCCTATTTTCCTGCTTTTCTCTTGAAGGTTTTTCTGATTTTTTTCTATAGACCTCACAGAGCCCGAGACCTTTCCAACGAATGCAAAACCGTGGAAGTCGGTTCGTGCGTTCTGGAGTCATAGCGCCAGGAAGGAAAACCGAAGGAAAATGTCGTGATTCTAGTGTTTCGCCATAAAGCAGGGAGCACAATGGCTCTGGTGGCGGAACCAATAATGGCAATCTTAGGTATTATTTTCGGTTAATAAAAAAATTCGAAAATTAATGTCTAAAACAAACAAATATAACAGTACCTGAACTTTGTAGACATTTTACAAAAAATAAATACACTCCCGGGGGAGGCAACATGTGCGCAATAATCATCAAAACCTATTTTAAAAATGCTTCATAAAAATAAACATAATCAATAAGTAATAAAATAAGTCTTGTCTTCTAAATTACAAAATTATAAAAATTCCCGTGACTCTGCTGGTAATTTTCGCCGGTAAATTTGTCATGACCTTCTTCGCCCTTTGACTCCTGCAAGATGACGTCTCGTACTTTATCGTCTAGTCTTGCCGGTTCAGCCAGCTTCCGACGTAGTGTGCGGTGTGGCGGTCCGGCCGACGTTCAAATGTTTCGTATCAGAAATTTCGGACAATGTGCGGCCGGGCTAAAGGTCTCAGCAACCAGGCCAGCTCCAAAAAAAAATAGTTGTTACACTATTTGACAGGATTGGACAACAAATGTTTGACATGTAATAAACAAATCAGCATCTATTGAAATGATAAAGTATTCATTAATCATTACACATATCGAGTTTTCATTGTTTTTAAGATGTATTCTGCTATTCGGGACGGAAACAAATCCAACAAATCAAAAACCATGGTAATCGGTCCAGCCGTTCTCGAGTTATAAGTGTTGTAACAAACACGACTTTCTTTTATATATATAGATTTAATAATAATTATTATATTTTGGAGCGTGTCCGTAGGCAGAATAGGTATTTAGGCTGCTGCAGAACCCTTCATGGGCGAGTCCAACTCGCACTTGGCCTCTTTGGACCCCCCCCCCCCCTTATCAAAGCTACTTAAACGCCCGTGATTATAATCGTCGTATCTGCAACTTACTCTATGGCATCTCGGCGGCACAACCGGTAATGTCATTTGGTGCAGACGCTCAATGCGACAGTACGCACAAACAAGGCCCGAGACTCGATTATCAGGCGATCCGCCGCTCGTTCTAATACTATCAACTCGCTTCTGGAATGAAATCCGGACCGAATGCGATTATGTTGAAGGCGTTTCGCAAAAATTATTGTGGGAACTGTACATTTTCCGGTACTCAAAGGGAGTTTATTTTTTCACCGTGATCTACTTTATATATTCTGTGCTCACTAAGATCAATTCAGTAGTTTCAAAGTATTTTTTTACGTTGCACATTGTTTAAATTATTAATTTAAACAATGTGCAACGTAAAAAAATACTGTAAAACCATAATATTTTTTATGAAAAATGCGCTGAAAATATGAATTCCTGTAAAACTAGCGAAACAGCGTGAACCGGCCTTGAAAAAGTTATTTAAAAGTAAAATATCGATAGAAATATACTGTTATTTTCGATTTATCGTAGGTATATCCTAGAATAATGTTGCACAATATACTTATGACTAGTAAATTATGACACTAGAACATTATTTATATCCAATATCCGTTAGAAATCGGCAGTTAGTAGGCACGTTCGATAAACATGTCCGATTGCTCGTTTCCTCTGTGTAACACATAAACGGTTCATGCAAACGCTCTTTGTAATTAACACACTTTGTACCTAATAAACAAATCTCAAAAGGATATGGTAGTTACCATTTTTAACTATACAATAAATTCGTTTTAAATGTCGTCCGTGAACCATGATTTCAAGTGCAAAGGAGATATATATTTCTTTAAAAAACTTTTTAGAGAAAAACATTTTGTAAGTATTAGGATTAAAGCACTGTGCAATCAAGGAAAATTTACACCCCATGAAAATGTTCTTAGTACTTCATTCATTTAATTCACGTAAGATTTTTGCGATAGGATCAATAAAATTTTATCATCAGGTTTACATGAGGGAATACCGTGGAACGGGGGCATACGTGCTTCGAATGTGATCCTCTACGCGATATCTACTCTTTGCCTCAAATCCCAGACCTTGCATCAGTGTAATATTACTTATTCTTATATACCTTCTCATTTTCTACCTATAACTCAGAAGAGGCAAAGGTGAAGCTCAGGAGAAGCTATCCTGAATAGCAATAATATTACTTATGTTACTGTTAGGTAAATATAAGAAGGCACTCCAGTTAAATAAATATGTTTATACTGAGAATATATTAAAAATATCGGTGTTTATTGCGAAATAAGGTTGATTATTATGAAACACAATAAAGATGATTGAGACTTTGTATAACACACGAAAGGCTGTTTTGGCGCGTGGCACAAAACCTTTTAAAGATTGGCACTTGAGTGACAGCTGATTTATTCTCACTCCTGTCAATGTTATCTAAGTGTCATTTTGCATTTGCCCGAAAATTTTACGTTGGTATTTTTATTGACTGCTTTGCATCCACCCCCAAATATAATCTATGCTAGTCTTTATCGATTACTAGTTAAGTAGTTAGGTATAGCAAAACTTACTTACTATAGGGCCGCAAAAAAATGTACATAGGATATTTTTTTTTTTTATTTTTAGGATACTTTCTATCCCGGAAAATGTACGGTTCCCGCGCGATAAAAAATTTTGGCACAACAGAGTTGCGTGTGTCATATATTTAGGCCCTGCTTCACCACTTCCTGATAAGTGACGAATTGGCTATCCACCACTTATCTTGACAGATAAAGTATGGAGAATCTGTCAAAAAAGTTGTGAATAGCCTATTCGCCACTTTATCAGGAAGTGGTAAAGTCTATATAATACGTGCTAATCAGAAATAACATTTAACAAAATAAAAGATATCATAAGGTTGTGAATGCTTTATTTTAGTGCATCAGCGTTTATAGGGGAAACTTCGTCTGAATTTACAGGAGGCCCTTGCCGTACAGCCCGTAGCCTCCAAGGCCGAGGCCCTTGCCGTACAGCCCGTAGCCTCCGAGGCCGAGGCCCTTACCGTAGAGGCCGCCCAGGCCGATGGGGACGGAGGACACGATGGGCACGGTCTTGAGGATGGGGGCGCTGATGATGGGGGCGACTGCTACGCTCTTCACGATGGGGATGGGGGCCGCCTTGTAGAGGTTAGCGGTGGAGATCGCGGGGCCATATAATATGGGGGCCTTGATGATCGGCGCTCCTAGACCTGGGGACAATTTTGATGGTAAAATATAATTCTATTCATAAAACAAATTCATGGTAGACTTCTAGCTTAGACTTGAATTACTTAGAAAATGTTGTTTTGGACTAGTGTTTGTTCAAAAATGGAAACTAGGATTTGAGTTGGCATTAAAATATTATATTATTGTCTAGATTCAGGTATCAGATATTTTTATTCTGAACGAGAAAAATTAGACATAAATGATTATTGATAGTACTGACTAAGAAGGTGATATTTCACTACTTTCAATAGTCTGTTTTAGCAGTCACATTTTCAGCTAACGTTACAACTAAGGTACTAAGTTAGTAGAAAGTTGTTAATCTATATATATATAAATGGATTTTCAATTGTGTTAGTAACGCTCAAACTCGAAAACGGCTGAACGGATTGGGCTAATTTTAGTCTTAAAATATTCGTAGAAGTCCAGGGAAGGTTTTAAAGTGACACGAAGTTCACTGGGACAGCTAGTAAGCAATACAAACGAATGGATTCTATTTTCTATTACACATTTCCACTAGCTCAGGAAGTATTACTTTTATTTGCTAGCCCATTAACGATGAAACAATATAATTACCGTATCCTAATCCATATCCTCCGTATCCGAGTCCGAGACCGGAAGGATCGGCCTGCACGGCGCAGGCTACAGCCAGGAGGCAAGCGAGCTGGAAGAGACGAGGCGGGAAACGTGAAACGAGGCACATCACTTCTTATTGATACACGAGATAATGATGATGATGATGATGATGTAGGAGATTTTAAGAAAACATCAAAGTAGATTAAGGTAAAAGCGACTAGGAATAGAATCAAGAATAGGATTTACCCTATTAGCACGTTAACATATGAACCATATTAACTTAATAAAAAATGATGATGAACCATGATGTTCATAATATCTAATAGTTCAAATATTTTAGTGGCTACTTATTGTGTTAAATTCTTATCAAGAAAATTCATTCTATTTCGTAAAGAAGAAGATAAATACACAATTATTTATAACAAAATTTAATTTAAAAATTTAAGTAGGTAATTGAATTTAATGATGATGAACAAAATATATTTTATAAACACACAATTGATAAAAATCAAATATAATGATTTTTGAAAACGGGAGAAATTGAAACACTCAAAAATGTTTATGAAAAAAAGTTGCTGAATGAAATTTCGACCGATGAAAGTTGCTGAATTTACGAAAAAAGTGGTTGAATGAAGAAACGCTATACTCACGGTGACGTAGGTGTTCATATTGATTGTTATTCAGACGAAGTGTGCTGAAACAATCGCCAACGGGGCTTATATACTGCAGCAACATCCTGCACGACCCGCAACCCGCCAGCAACCTCACTGAATTTACATAGAAAACCGTGCTAAGGGCGCCGCTGTAGTTTCTAATATCGCTCCTATTATGATTACAATATGATTTATTGTTCCTTGCGGTAGTTGTGAAGATTTAAATATTTCTGGGCGTGATCTTCTTCAATCTTCATCTGAATTCGTTAGTACGGAACATTAGGTAATGATGAAATTGAACAATAGTATTGAATCATACAGTAATTTCATTGTAAACAATAATATAGTAATTATTAGCAATAATTGCAAATTACCTAAAACTGGCAGGATCAACCTAATAATAATTATCTGGTAGCCATTCATCAAACTTAATTAATTGGCTGGATTTGACTTATAACCTGTTTATTAAACATACCCTACCTTCGAAATGACGTTGAATCATTTTGAAGATGATTTCCGTTGAAATCAGGCCCCCTAGTCAAAATGTTCAAGCTAGATGGCAAAATGTAAAGGCGCTTGCGATGCGATATGTCAAATCCCATACATTTTTGACATCTAACTTGGCTATCGAAACTGGCGAATGAATTTTGGCTAGGGGTTTGATCAGCTACGTTTTAAAAATATCCAAGTGCATATTACATACGGAATAGCATCTCTCAATCCATCGATCGCAAGAAAATTTTCACCAGAAAATAATTGGCTTTGCTTGCTTTATTTTATCCAAACCTGGAAACAGCTTGTTTTGTTATTCTGTTTCAAAATTAAAGGAAATTCAGTATACAATGGAGCCACCATCTCATTATTTTGTCAAAGTTCCGAAACTTAACCCAGTGTACAGGTCTGTGGCTCTTGTATCTGACGTCATATTATTGTATTAAGACAAGTGTCACGTTTTAGTAGTTTATGTCATATTTGCAATAATGATGTCCTGACAAAGGCATATTAGACGTCAATGCACTGCCAGAATATTATGGAAGTGATCAACAGTAATGACGTCGATTGTTGTGATGGTTTGTATTTCGGAACTTACCCAATATTTCAGCAAGCCTGTAAAACATCTGAAACGTCATACAAAACATTCCCAAAACATGAAACTATGTTTACGAAACATAATTATTTTCCTTATATGAAATCAGTAAGGCTACTAGGCCAAGTTCTGTAATTACATAGTACAAATTGTATACAGTAGATCACTTTATATCATACTAGACCAGCCGAATTGGCGTGCACATACGTCACACGTACAGTTTGACAAGGCTTTATTTGAACGTGGGTGACATTGACGGGAGCACTGCTGGTAAAGGGGAACTGTCAAACACATGTCAAAAATGACGTTTTTGTATGATAGCAGCGTTTAGTTCCTTTTTTCGCGACGTTCATATAAAGCCTTGTCGATCTGTAAGTGTGATTTTACATAAATTAGAGAGTTACAGGCAAAATGGCGATATTGAGTGAAATATACATTTATTTAAAAGCATTTTAAAAAAGTTACTCCTAACTAACAATAGATTATCAATTTATAGAGTATAGATTATTATAAAAGCTATCATAGAAGGCTGAAAAAATGGATGTTCCTAATTTTTATCCGACTAATAGTAGCCGTTTTACGAAATCTGAAATGTTGCAAAAAACAATCGACGTCGCCCATGCTTAAAACTAGTCACTGTATTACAGGATTCCCAGAGCACGTATGTGTTACACTACTGTATTACACTGTAGTGATTCCGTGTGTGTTGGCGCGTGAAAACTCATTCAGTAGTCAGCACCGCGCAGGAAACGGGTTCGCTAATTAATATTCATTGTTTGATACCTTTGTTTTTTGTTTGTATCAACCCACTGGGAACTGTAGATCTTGCCGATGGGGGTTGAAAAAATGTAATGAAAAGTGTTATGATTTACCTCCTTATTAATAGGTAGATGACGCCCGCCTTCCGTTGCGACAAAATTCGTTTATCACGTGGGAACCGTACATTTTTCCGCGGGAAGAAGTAGCCTATGTTCTTTCCCGGGACTCAAGTCATCTCAACTCATCTCATACCAAATTTCAGCAAAATCGGTTCAGTGGTTTGGGCGTGACGAAGTCAGACAGACGGACACTCTTTCGCATTTATAATATTACTAGCTGTCCCGGTGAACTTCGTGTTACTTTAAAACCTTCCCTGGACTTCTACAAATATTTTAAGACTAAAATCAGCCCAATCCGTTCAGCCGTTTTCGAGTTTTAGCGCGACTAACACATTTGAAAAACCATTTTTATATATAAGACTAGTTGTCCCGGTGAACTTCGTGTCACTTTAAAACCTTCCCAGGACTTCTACGAATATTTTAAGACTAAAATCAGCGCAATCCGTTCAGCCGTTTTCGAGTTTTAGCGCGACTAACACATTTGAAAATCCATTTTTATATATAAGAAGAAGATATAGACTAGATGACGCCCGCAACTCCGTTGCGTCAAAATTAGTTTATCGCGGCGGAACCGTACATTTTTCCGGGATAAAAAGTATCCTATGTCCTCTCTTTTCTCAAAGTAGCAAAAAGCAAAGTATACCTATCATAATCGGTTTAGCGGTTTGGGCGCGAAGAGGTAACAGACAGACAAACATACTATTTATATAGGTACCTTTAAGTATGGACTAGTATGGATAAGATTCACATTATTTTTTAGAGATGCTATAGTTATACAATGTTTTGTCCTTGTGTAATGTGTTAGAAAAATAATTTAAGAAACAACTACAAAACATTGTACCTATAACTGGTGTGGTATGTCGAGAATTAGCTTGTATTTGCCATATTACTAGAATTTTTTCTCGGCCAAAAGGGTAACATTATAATATTGACTATTTATTCCCAAATTTCCTTCATAATTAAAAATGTTAACGATTACATGAAATATATTGCTGCACGACAGTCAATAGGATAATACTGCCTACAGTTTATATATATTAGTACAATATTATCGTGCTCTGTGCTAGGGCCTAGGCCAAAATAGAACTCTTAGAAACTCACAGATACAAAACTGTATTTTTTTACCTACTTATACCTCTTGCTACAGTATATAATTTTAACATATCCAAATTAAATTACTAGAAAATCGAAAAAAAATCCATAGAAGGGATCTTAAATAATTTATTAAAAGAAACTTAGGGGCCTTAAATAATTTACTACATGAAAGAGTAAATGGAAACCACAAAAAGCTTTTCTTAAATGTGTTTCAATAAATAAGTAAAACGCATTACGAGTCAAATCACTCGGTCGGCGCGATCGATCGAAAAACGGGAAAACTCATGCATACATGAATAAATTACCTTTTAATAATTTCGGTGCCCTGCACTATTAAATAGAGAAGGTCGATTCTGCTAAATAATCTCACGATAATACAGTTTTGGTGTGGTTTCGAAGCAGTCTAGGCGTAATGGAGCTTAGCGGCAGCTGTCGTAGACAGGCAGTCGCATGGTGGATGTTGCTGTGAAGCAAACGCCGCTAACTGGGCCGCTGCAGTTTCGCCCCTGGCGGGTCCGGCCGCCGGCGGGTTTTAGTGGGTAAACCTGGGTGCTCTTCCTTACCACAGCACCTGGGGAGTCTCACATATCCCGGCGGCCGGGAATGCGTAACGCATTTCCCACTGTAAAAAAGGCGTAATGAAGCTCGTAAAAATATCAAAACATTGTCAAACGCGTTTTGATTGGTCAAATCTCCGAAGTTTGTTGTTTGTTTGACATAACATACTAGACATAATTTTCCTTTCTTCCTAAACGAATGTAAATGCGAAAGTGTGTCCGTCAGTTAGTCTGTTTGTCTATCTGTTGACCGTTACCCCTTCATACTTTTAAAAAGCTTAACTGATTAAAAATACATACACACTACACAGTATAACACATAGACAGACAATACTCAGACAATGTACATAATAAGTAGGTAACACATGGACGTCGCATTTAAAATCTGTCGCCAGACAATTTCGTCTGTATTTCCCCGGGGACGATGTTTAGTCGGGATTAGTCTGTTTACACGACATGAAAGGAATATTGTTTAGTAAAGACTAAAGTGTAAAATGAGTAAAATGCATTGCACCTCTCCAGAAAAAGAGAAAATATTATACATGCCAATATGGGAGGCCGCAATATAGACAGCTTCGCCTCGCAATCATTAATTCAGCAATCATAGTTATCTATTTCCCAACGTGGAGCTAGCCTCAATATACAATAAGTAAATGCCAAATGGTAAAAATATAATATTTTTTAGTTAATATCTCAAAAGGCTTAGGATCATTATTCACTAAAGGGAGTGGCGAGTCGCAGTTAATATAATTCTTGTAATATCGATTCCAACTTTTTTATTAACTTCTGAAAAAAGTCATCTGTCTCCCTCGAGACCTTTTTAATAAAAGGACTTGGAAAAACTGGGCACTGCCATCGACGTACCATATATACGGACGTCGCAACCGTTGTCTGATTGACATAAGACAAGTTCAACTTAACATGGGATTAGGCGACGTGATATAAACTGTCTACTTTGTGCTATTGTGTGTGTGTGAGTATAATAAATAAATAAATAAGAATTTGAATTCAACTCCTAAAGTTCTGTGTTGGACCAATTAACGCTACCATTTTGAATCTCGCTATCAAAGTTTTTTGATGTAATGTTACATGCTTCAGCTGACATCCAATACAGCGTGCTTTAGCCTGAACAATTATACAAATATACAACCTCGCTTGGTCGAAGATCTTTCTGTAGGGCTACTACTCATAACCCTAGTAATTCAACGCAAATAAATAATTTTATAAAACTTAAGAAGAAATCTCAATTTTGGTCAGTTAAAGTAACTAGATATTTTGTTTTTGTTTAGAAAAAAATTTGCAGTTGACAACGCTTCTCTATTTTTATATTTAAAACGTCTAAGTTTAAAGGGTGAGTCTAGACATAGGCTGATAGCTACTACAAGTAGTGAGTCTAAACATAGTCGGATAGCTACATCTACAAGAACTTAAGTGATATATTATTGGTGTATCATACACTCCTAATATACCGTGTACATGACCTTATGGACTAAACTTAAAAGTTGTACAATACGGCCACCCTTTGTTTTGCCAAAAAAGTTTCTTAGTTTCTTTTTTCAATCATTGTATTTTTAACGCCCACCAAACGTACCCACCACTGAATCTCCTGTGTCACTAGCATCGACAGCGGCGGTAACCAATACATTGTATTTTGTAGATGCGAGGTCTATACGTCTATGGTATGTCGATAACAGTCGCTCGGGAATTTAATATTCCGCGCTCGCCAGCTGTCCCGAGCCTAGCTCATGATGAACCACGCTGGTATTAACACCATACACTCTTATTGTCTGTAGTACTGTAGTAATATAGTAGAATCAGTAAAAAATACATCAAGTATCTAAACATACTATGCCGAATTTTCACGGCGGAAATTTGGCTTGATTCCGCCTGAAATGTATTTTAAACTAGCTGTCCCGGTGAACTTCGTGTCACTTTAAAATCTTCCCTGGATTTCTACAAATATTTTAAGACTAAAATCAGCCCAATCCGTTCAGCCATTTTCGAGTTTTAGCGCGACTAACACATTTGAAAATCCATTTTTATATAAGATTACCGATAACACACCATGCCGAAATTCCGTTTGCTGACATAATCATGCGGAATTTCCGCCGCAGAACTTCGGCATGGTGTGTTTTAAAGACACTAAGGGCCGCGCTACGCCGCTGGCAGCCGCGCTTTCTCAAGCGATACTATGAATTACATTAATGAAGATAAAGTTTAAAATCATATGACGCTGAAAGTGCTCGCCTCGCCTCTGCCATTCCGGTGTAGCGCGGCCAAGTGCGAGTTGGACTCGCTCACGAAGGGTTCGGTACCACAATATTGCAAAAATAGGCTGAAAATTGTTTTTTGTATGGGAGCCGTACGTGTGTTGCGACTTGCGACCAGCCTAAGTAATCCACTTTTCCTAGAGACTCTTTGTGTCGGTGATCTGTGCATTTCATCAAAATTGCTTGTCGTTTCCGAGCGTCTACCTACAATGTAAAGTTATCTTTTGTCTTTATGGTTACTATACTAGCTTTAAACCTAGTTATTACACACGGCAATAATATACTTTCTATGGACGCTATGAATCCAGGGCCTACACTACATTCAAAGGAAGTTTACGTGAAACAGACTTGAAAAATAACAAACATTTTGGCCTTTATTAATATTAGAGCTATATTATACAAGACGAGCTTTTGCCCGCGGCTTCGCTCGCGTTAAGAAGTATTATTACATATATACAAACTTTCTACCCCTATTTTAACCCCTTGGGGTTGAAATTTAGTTATAACATCTACCTGCATGCCAAAATTCAGCCCGATCAATCCAGTGGTTTGGGCTGTGCGTTGATAGATCACCATGTCAGTCTGTCACCTTTGAGTTTTATATATATAGATGTTAGTGTTAACACCGTTATCCTTGAAATCATCAAATGAGCCCATCAAAATGAACAACTTTTTCTATGAGAACAATGCTGGGAACTCAAAAAACTCCATCTTCATACCCTGGATACAGATCCGAGCATCCGGATGGGTATGAAGACGGCATTTTTTTGAGTTCTCTGCTGAGAATTGTTCTCATAGAAAAAGTTGTTCATTTTGACGGGCTCATTTGATGGTTTCAAGGATAATGGTGTTTACACTAAGTACTAACACACTGTACGATATTATGTGTATTCAAGTAAATATAATAATGTGTGAATATTTCAAACGTCACTCGTCGAGTTAAATCAGGGAAAACTAAAGCACATTTTTATTGTTCATGCAACAGTTGATGCAACTCCGTGCAAAAGTTGGATGGATATTGAATTATAACTTCTCCGCACTGTTTAGTATTTGTATCCAGTTATATCCAGTTAGCTAACTACAATCACGTGCTATATTGGTAATGAAAAGACTTCAGCATTTTAAGTTAATACTAGATGTCCCGCGCGGCTTCGCCCGCGTAAATTAGAAATTTTACAGAATCCGTAGCTACATTTTCCCATAAAAAATATTTCCCCCGTTTTTCCCACATTTTTCTGAGTTTCTTCTGTCGTATTAGTCTTAGAGTAATAATATAATATAACCTTCTCGATAAATGATGAGTCTTACTCGATAAATGTTCTAACACTGAGATAAGTTTTTAAATCGGACCTGTAGTTTCTGAGATTGACGCGTTCAAGCAAACATACTCTTCAGGTTTATAATATTAGGTAGATATAGATTTTTTTTAATTATCGCTTGACAAACTCGAGTCTCGATCTAAAAGACTATGAAATGGTATAATATGGTAGTGATGATGATGATGATGATGATGAAGAATGTAATTTGCATAGTAGCATATGCTTTCTGTTCTTAAAACAACGCCGAAACTCCCAAACTTGTATCTATAAAGAATCAGGAATTCTCTCAGCACCTTCCGAACCACGGTATACCAGGTATATCTCGGTGCAAAATCTTACTTGTTGGTAGCATATGCTTAGAATACTTCTCACGAAACCGAAGTCACCATATGTTTCCCTATAAGTTTTGAGGAGTTCCCTCGATTACTTATGGATCCTTCATCAGATCACCACTTTTCTGAATATAATACCAAATTGGGATGATACCCTATATACCAAAAGAAAAATTTTGAAAATCGGTTAACAAACGGCGGAGTAATCGTTGAATATAAGAAAACGAACATAACACCTCCCCCATTTTGAAAGTCGGTTAAAATTGTAGCCTATGTGTTATTTATTTAATATTTTAATCAGCACATGAATTGAATAACAAAATTTTTTTCAAATTAATCGTAGCACCATCTGTCAGGACAAACTAAAATTGAAATAGAATAATATTGAATGCGATGATAGCGCCGTCCGCCGGATCTAATGTAAAACATTCCAAAATCAACAACTCCTTATAAATAAGAAATTAATTGAAAAAACATTTTCCAGTAGACCAAACTGTAAATCTAAACCATTCTCGAATCTCCACGAACACACACAAAAAATTTCATCAAAATTGGTCCAGTCGTTTAGGAGGAGTTCAGTCACATACACACGCACACAAGAAATATATATATTAAGATTAGAAAAAGTGCGTGCTTAAAACAGGAACTTAATACAATTAGCGGCCTAGCGGGGTGCTTCTTTTTACCGAGTGTAGAATAGTAAAACTCAAAGAGGTAGTAAATACTACCAAAATAACAGAGGAATGAGATGCCTGTAGACAGCGTATAAGCGTAAAGTTATCGAATACCAAAATATGTCTATTGTATGGGAAAAACGATTATGTAGAGCCTGGCTACAGGATTTCAAGCTCACTCCTTTAGGCTCAATTAACACTGGGGCGGAGTCGAAACCACGAGTTGCGACGTTTTTCAAGCAAATTCATCAGTTCAGCCTAAAACAAACAAAACTGGCTAAAATATACAAGAAAAATAAAACATAGAAACACAGCTCAAGCCTTGCTTTAATTCTTAATGAAAAAAGGACTTAAATCGGTTAAGTTTTGGAGAAGGAATCAGCGGACAACGAATCCAAGATTTTCTGTTCTTTTATTAGAACTTTTGTCGTGTTGTCTCTATCGCGCTCTGCGGTGGAAGACTTGAGATTGGTGAGACAGCAAAACATTTTCAAATACCTATTTTAAATTTCTCTCGCCCCTGGTGTATCCTCTTAACCTACCTTCGCTGCGCTTCCCTTTGCATAGTTTACTTAGGTAATGATCATTTTATAGTATGTTAAATTGAGACAGACAATATCAGAGGGCTAATAACTGAAGACTAGACGTGTCAGGGGGTAAAACAAACAAGCATGTACGATGATGTTGTATTCAGTGTCATATGTTCTTGTCTTCGCACTCGCCCGGCTGCGGGGAGATGGTCACCACGTTGCTCACCTTACCCAGATCCTGCAACAAAGTACATCATTCATAGTAATTCATACATTTATACTAAATCCCCCTTACTAATAAACGTTGTATAAGCTTTGAATAGTTGTACAGTGTTTTGTTCCTGTCACACAAGTGACATTTTTAATTGGATTGAAGAAGACAAAACACTCTATAACTATTCAAAGCTTATACAGCGTTTATGAGTAGAATTAGTTTAGGCATTTTTCTTGTCATGCGTGTCATCGCCCGCACGCGGATCTGGTTCGCATGAAAGTTACCTACATCCTAACATTTTACTGATATTTTTCCTTTCACGCGGGCAACGCACGCGCGGCCAGAAGCATGTTGACCGTGTGCGGATGACAGGAAAAGCGTAAGGGCGCTTTAAAGCGTCAAAGCCGGTAGCATAACCATTGCAGAGATACAGGTTAAACGACAGCGTGACAAAGAATATTTTTACATAGACATTTGTCAGTATGCCTGATGATTTTTTTGGTATATTATTTGTGTCTTCGCCGTTTGGACTTCAGTTGTCAGAACCCAGACCTCTATAAAATGTATTCTCAAACTTTACACGTCTTATAACATAAGCGATAATGCTTTACCCATTTGGTTGCGTTGTAAATCGACTGGCAAGAAGAATGAAGGGAAAAGTAGCGCCATATCCTAGCGAATATAAACAGCTATCGATGTTTAGCAGGTAGTGAGTAATTACACACCCAAGTACGCAGGAATCATTTGAATAACAACACTTAATTAAGACCCGCCGAAGGAAATTTTAAGTAATTGCTGGTGATTATTTAAATTAAGTGAATATTCACTATGTTCAATGAATATACTTAATTCGGACAAAATCCAAGCATATTATTAGCTGTTGTGAACTTCTAAGTACCAGCCGGATCTTTGGGTGCTCAGAAAGTGGTGTATCACTCGGAAATTGTACATTTTGCCGCAACGAAAAAATTCCTATCCTTTTCTTGGGCTCAACGTACAAATCACGTACAAATATATCAAGATTACTACTAATAATGCTACCAATTTAATCATTATGGAATTGTGGAGTAAAACAAAGTATTGGCCACTATTTAAAAAAAGTTGGTACCTAAGGTATCTTCATTGCACTTACATGTCCGTTAGCAATTTTGTCTGTCTCTATAGGTCTGATAACTTTCTGCGCCCGTTTCTGCGCAGACGCCGCTCTCTGTTGCAAAATCTGAAAAAAAAAAACAGCGAATAGATAATTATTAATAACCATAGTAAACAAGCAACATTTTATAAAATATAGAGTTGGTAACCGAAATTCAAAGCTAGCGAAAGAGATGTCTTTTAAGAGCTATCTAGCCATGCTAACATATATAAGCACTTTTGGTCTCTTGTTATAACTTTGTCACAGGATGTTAAAATGATATGTGACTGAAAGAGACAACATTATTAGTCTTCTCTGTCTTCTTATCCCACAGCTCAGCCATAGCTTTAGCCTCGTTGGGGGACAAAAACGGCCCTACATACCGTCAGTCTTCTCGGTTCACCTTGACCAGTCTCTCCCGGATGACAGGCCTCTACAGGTAGCACTCTGTAGCTCCTATGGGGCACGGAAATCGCCCTACATACCGTCAGTCTTCTCTGTTCCACGTCTGCCAGTCTCTCCTGAATGTCGACCAGGCCCTAGCCTCTGCACCACTCTCCAGCTCCTATGGGGGACATAATCGGCCCTACTAACGTCAGTCTTCTCTGTTCCATCTCCACCAGTCTCTCTTATAACAGGCCTCTGTCAGGCTCCTTTGGGGGACAGAAACGACTCTACATACCGTCAGTCTTCTTTGTTCCGCTTCAGCCAGCCTGTCCTGAATGTCGGGCAGGCTGGGGGGTGCGGGGGGCTGCAGGAGCCGCTGCAGGTGTGGCGGGGGGCTGCTCTTCCGGGGACCATCGAACTCTTCGAGCGGTATTTCGTAAGCGATCGCTGGAATGATAGTCATTGGTTTGATTACAGATCTTGGTACCTTTTTACGCCCAAACCGTTAAACCGATTTGGCTGAAATTTGATATGGAGATACATTGAGTCCCGGGAAAGGACAAAGGCTGATTTTTATCTCAGAAAATGCGGGCGTCAAGTAGTTCCAAATAAAAATGTTGTTAATTTCAGTCATAAGTTTTAATGACACTCTAGAATCTAGATGAATCTAGTCACACGCGTGAAATCTATTTCATACGTGTAAAGTAAGCCAGGATTTCTACTTAAACCAATTAATTATGAAGCTTTAAAAATAAATCTTTATTTAACATAATTCGTCATCCGTCTGCTTTTCCATAAAATAAGCCGGAACAGTAACTAAAACAATGTTGAGAGCGGTCTGTAACAGCATTAAGCTATTAGTACAGCTTAATGCAGCTTGTTTCGGCACAATAGCGGCCATCTTACTAATCCAACAGCTTAATGAGTTGAATAAACTTAGTTCCTCCAGCGAAACTACATAAATTTTTCATAATGTCTATAGTTTACTTAAAATTTAATAGTTAATGTACTTACATTAACTATTAAATGGACGTTAAGTTTGCACCAAAGCATCCGTCAAGTGTTTACATACATTATATCTAATTTAAGTAAGCCATTTTTAAATTTTCACTAATAATTAATGTCCGACCGAAGCTTCGGCTTCGGCTTCGGCTTCGGCCGCCTTCGACCAAAAAAACCACCTTCGGCAAAACCTTCGGCTTCGGCCTGAAATCCGGCCGAAGCCGAAGCTTTGCCGAAGGTCTGAGCAACCGTCGAAAAAGTCATTCCTTAAACTTAAATAATTATGTTTTGTAGTCCACAAATTATATTTACATAATAATTATTATAAAACAAAGTCGCTTTTTTCCCCTCATGTCTCTTTGTTCACTTTAATCTTTAAAACTATGCAACGGATTTTGATGCGGTTTTCTTTAATAGATGGATTGATTCAAGAGGAAGGTTATAGGTATAATAACATTCATTAAACAGTGGAGAAATACTGTTATTGTTGGGGTTTCTAATGTGATGTCGTAAATAAGTAAATTTTTTCCGCTTACATTGCAAACGCAGGCTGAACCCTACGAAATTTATCAAAATAATAATGTACCAAGTATTGTACACATTGAAAAGGTCTACAGAAAACTCCGCGATGGTATATGTCTATCTCTTATGGATATCCCACAATACGAAATTTAGGTGGTTCTGGAAATATTACATACATACGCGTCGAATTGATAACCTCCTTTTTTTTAAGTCGGTTAAAAATAAATTACTGAGAGTCGAGCGATTAAGATTATAAACCTTCGGCTTCGGCTACGGCCGAAGGTTGTAGCGATTGCCGATTAATCGGTTTCGGCTTCGGCTTCGGCCAAAAATAGCCCTTCGGTCGGACACTACTAATAATTCACATTTTGCAAACTTACTATGATAATATACTCGTGTTTACTTGGCTTAAGATTTTAGCGCATCATGTATGTAATTCGCATAGCACGTAGGTATCAGCCTGCATTATCCTAACCAAACTAGGAAATAACTTGGGGTATCGAACCCACGATCTTCGCGAGTCAAGAGCCACGCTCTAAACCAGTGTTCCGCAAACTTTTTGTGTTCAAGGTACACCTAGAACAATGATGACAATTTGTGGAGATAAACCACAAATTAATCAGCGTATACGGGGGTGCTCTGTTCCCAATTTCGTCGATCGTTATTAGATGTTGCCTTTTTTTGGTTCTTATAAACTAGGAGTATTAGGTAAGATGCCATTATTTGGGGCACACGAACTACTAGCCACGGTACATCAGTGTGCCGCGGCACTGCTTTTGCGGAACACTGCTCTGTTTGAAACACTTGCTGATGGCCAAGAGCCGTATGCTCTAAACCTCTAGAACGGGGACTACTCACGTGCTTTAGGCACCGGTGGTGTGTCCGGCAGCACCACGGTGGGCAGGTCGTCGTGGTGGGCGCCGTTGCCGACGGTACCGTTACCGTCCGGCGGTGCTGACGCTACCACGTTGCCTGATGAGCCGCAACCCATCTGAGGATGAAACCAAGTAATGGGCGGGTCAGGAATGAACACGAAAAAATAAGAAAACTAAGCAGTCACTAATCGTATATCAGTGTTCTCGTTTTGCGAGTTTTGTTGGGGCTTATGAATCAAAAAAATATATAAATGAAACAAATGTATTCAGAATGTCTACGTGTTGCTCACACGTAGACATGAACCCGGCGACAAGAACCAGTGTAAAAAACTTGCAATATTAATAATACCTAATTGAAATCTATTGTTATTCTATTGTTGTCGCGGTCTCAGGAGTGTGTCCTTATGGGGCTTGATAGGTTAATATTGAATCTCTGTTGATACTAAACTCCACACTTTACAGTTTGTTTGTATTATTATTTTGTATATATTTAAACACATTAGGTTTTTAAGTTATTTTTATGTTGAATGTGTAAACGATACTAAAAACTGCTGAAACTATACTGTACTCGGCGAAACATGGCGTTAGCGGTCATTGACCCTCAAAAACTTGTCATTTTCTACATAAACCGAGATTGACAATAAAGTGTCAGATGTTCCTACTTCCTAGTCCATTGTCAGTCGCGGTTTATATAGAAAATGACAAAGTTTTTTGACAGGGAGTCAATGACCGCTATCGCCATGTTTCGCCGAGTACAGTATAGAGCTGCAGGTTAAGGTTAAGTTTGCAGCATGTTGCAAATTACAAATTTCTCATAGAAAAATTGCACCGTGTGACAGCTGGTAGGTACTAATGGTAATTCATAAAGTATTGCTGTCTGTCTGTAACCTACTCACTATTAAATCAAATGGTAAAGAGTAGTTGTTCTAGAATTTCTGAGCATGCAACAAAAAATATTATGTCAGCGGTACAAAGTTTCCTTTCACATCTGATATAATTTAAGTTTAATATACTTAATTACAAACAAGAGTAATAAAGTAACCACAAGGCACTCAGTCGGATTATACTAAACTTCCGCACCGAAATTACTGACAACTGGCCATGATTGATGGTGATAACTGACTTGTGGTGGTAAAGTTATACTTATCCATGACATAAACATTTTATAATAATATTTAAAAACAATAAGTAAGTACTAATAATAATAATTGAATTAAGTATTTAATAATAGCTAGACTCGTTTAAATTAGTATCAATTTATAAATTCTTACGCGCTCGCATAATAAGGCATTTAACATACCTACTTATTATACTAATTTATCTTTTTTTTTTTTAGTAGATAGGACCTACGTCATTTAGTCGGGTTATATCATTTCAATATTAGTCGTCATCTGTCCTATAGTTTTGACATAACGCGACCACATTTTAGGTCCGCCATCTGCCTCTGAATCAACTTTCCTTAAGTCTGTGACTTCTCTGATACTTAGTACAAACCAGGTAGATGTTGCCTCATGCCTGCAACTGTGTTTGTTTAGTAAATAATTTGTTTTATCAGTAAAATAACTAACGGAACTCAATTTAGTACCTCTATACCGAAATTCATCTGAATAATTTCAGTAGCAGCTAAATGCGAAGACTTGTAGAGGTTATATTAGATAAATAGACACACACAATAAGATGACAGTTATTTAGTTATAAGGATAACATATGTGGTCAGCACATAGAATTATACATACATTTCAAGACTTCATGACTTTATGACTCACTCGATTCATGACTACTAAATTAGTCAATGAAATTGTACGATTACAGACTGCGTGCACGGTCAGCTGCACATGTGTCAATCACTGGCATACCTCTGCAAGTTGCGTGATGATGAAGAATACCTTGGTAAATTCATAATTCAGACACTATAAGACTATTACATGAATGGAATATTTCAAGATACTAATTGGACTCCGTGGAAAGTAGAATTATTATTATAATATCTACGCTACGGAAATAGGTGAAGTTCGAAATTTCAAAAATTGAATATCGAATTCGAAACAACCAGTATAAACAGTAAGATATCATCATCATCATCATCATAATATTAATACGCGAACGAAAAACTTTGTAACCCTTTTTACGAAAAATGGGGAAACGTAAGTGCATGAAATTTTGCACAGTTATAGTTTATATGGTGAAGGAGTGCATCGAGCTAATATTATTTTGAAATCATGCTTTTATCATAAATTGTTTTAACAAATAAAACATTACACACACTGCAACACACACACATGAGAAATGACAGATTTTTGAGTGACAAGCCTAATACATACGAGTACTCTTTTATTTATGGTTGAAGTCTGTTGACAACAAGATAACAAATTGAAAATGGATTATAGTTTTTTTTTATTGAATCTAAGACACTATTAGACAATGCTTACACGGCCAGTCTGAGATCAGCTAAGTCCCAGAGACAAGAGTCAATATTATTTTTACAAAATATAGGTAGTAGTTCTAATGTCGTTTAAATTAAAGGTCGAATGTCGACCATTGGGCGATCTCTAGTTATACTAAACTGCCGGAAACTGTGATTTCAGATGAAGTAAAACTATGCAGTATCATAACGACTGCGCATAAAACTCCTCTTTATGTTGAATAAATTTGATAAAATTACACGGTTGAATTACTCTACTTTAAGCAGTGATGTCACTGATGAAATATTCAAACCAGATATGTTACCACTATAGATGCTGGCGGGAAAGATTCCGAATTATTCCCGTCGAATACTTCGGAAGTATTTCGAAATATTCCGAAACTTTGGGAATATTTCAACTGTCAAAAATAACGAGGAAAATTGCGCTTGGAAGTTGTAAACTATTTATCTTTAGTTGTGTATGTAAGAATATGTGATGCCGGTTACTAACATTATTAGCCAAGCGGCGAGAAACGGCTTTTTTGGCTTATTATCATTACTAGCGATAAATAGCGGCTGGTAACGGCTTGTTACTTTTCTTTGATAATACCTAATCATATAAGTTCGTTTATTTTTTATGGTTTTTATTCTGATTTACTTACAATAGGATATATAGGATATAAGTAGGTAATAAGTAGGTAAGTATAGATTAATCAATCCCATTGGCCATTAAGTACTAATTTATGATAAAACTAGATGACGCCCGCAACTCCGTTGCGCCAAAATTCGTTTATCGCGCCGGAACCGTACATTTTTCCGGAATAAAAACTATCCTATGTCTTTTCTCGGAACTCAAAGTATTTCCATGTCAATTTTCAGCCAAATCGGTTCAGCGGTTCGAGCGTGAAGAGGTAACAGACAGACAGGCAAACAGACGCACTTTCGCATTTATAATATTAAACCTAGAAGTAGGTATAGATAAACAATTTATATTTTACTTAAGTACGTAATGTGCCACTGAACAAATAAATCACTCAACCACCACAAACCACAAGCAAACACGTATATTTCCATTGAATTATTCCGGCGAAATATTCGACGGAAACATTCGAATGCGGGGTACGAATCTTTCCGCGGGGTGAGGGAAAACTTCTCCGGGGAGCATCTCCCTTCCGCACCGCCGTCGCCCGCTCGTACGGGCGAGCGAGTCGTGCGAGCGGGCGACGGCGGCGCGGAAGGGAGATGCTCCCCGGAGAAGTTTTCCCTCACCGATATTATCGCCGAATATTTCGCCGTGGCAGTCGGCGCGTGCGAAGCGGTGATAGCGGCCGGCGGGCGACGCTCTATGCGCGGCGGCGATCGATGATTGATGCAAAATACGATTTTTCAGCATAAATAAAAATTCATATATTTTTTTATTAAATTCATTTTGAATAATTCAAATTTAAAGAAACTTTCCCAGAAGTATTCCGGAATTATTCGGAATTTTTCAGAAGTTTTGCAACTATAGCCCGCAACTCCGTTGCGCCAAAATTCGTTTATCGCGCCGGAACCGCTCGGAACTCAAAGTATTTCCATGACAATTTTCAGCCAAATCGGTTCAGCGGTTCGAGCGTGAAGAGGTAACAGACAGACAGGCAAACAGACGCACTTTCGCATTTATAATATTAAACCTAAAAGTAGGTATAGATAAACAATTTATATTTTACTTAAGTACGTAGTGTGCCACTGAACAAATAATTCACTCAACCACCACAAACCACAAACAAACACGTATATTTCCATTGAATTATTCTCCGTCGAATATTTCGCCGTGGCAGTCGGCGCGTGCGAAGCGGTGATAGCGGCCGGCGGGCGACGCTCTATGCGCGGCGGCGATCGATGATTGATGCAAAATACGATTTTTCAGCATAAATAAAAATTCAATTTTTTTTTATTAAATTCATTTTGAATAATTCAAATTTAAAGAAACTTTCCCAGAAGTATTCCGGAATTATTCGGAATTTTTCAGAAGTTTTGCAACTATAGTTACCACCGCGCGCGTTGTGAAGATTCAAATACGGCCCAATTGGGCCGTCGGTTGTTTAGTCTGCATCGAGCGCAGTCACGAACGTGCCGCGTCTTGTCTTACCTAAATAAATTGAAATGACATCGTGCGTGTTTCGAAAATGTACCAATTATGACTCGAAAGTAGACAAAACACATGGAATCTCTTACCACACGTCTTGATTGCAATAAATACCTCGATTATTTACATTTTCAATTATTTTTTCGAACAATCTCAAAAAATTTTGGTCATAGCTCAGGCGAAGATAGAGACAGCGATACGATTCGACGTTTAGAAATAGAACTGTCTCTTTTATGTAAATGGTTTTTCGTATCTTTTGTTTCACTTATCTGTCAAATTTGTCAATGTCTGCAATTTTGAATTTGAAAATTGTTCTGAAGAAATTTAAGCCGGAAAATAGTATGGACGTAAAATATCTGTATAAGTAGAATATCATTGAGTGATGTTGTGTTTTGCATTGGTTTTGCACAAAGTTATTGGATTCGAATTTAATATTTCTGAAATTTCGAACTCGCTCGTTTTTACTTTACGCGGTGAAGTTTACTTTCGACTTTTTTAAATAACGCACAATGTCACTGCCAAAACAACACGGTTCACTGAAAAAAAATTAAAAAAAAACACCAACTTTGGTCTCCGGCTTGGCGCGTATTCCGTGACATCGGCGACCGCGGACGCGCGCGGCCGCTACACTATCTGGTCCGATATACGTTTTATTTTCACCATAGACAGTCAATATAGTGCGGTTGATGTAACTTCATACTTGCTATACGTAAACCCTTTAAAAATATTTAGTATTTACGAGCATATAACTATTCAAAGCCTTTCTCATGTGACTTTTCCAATTTGGAATTGGTAAGGACATGAAGCAGATCTTGGACTTTCGCTGAGGAACTATCTTTCTTAGTACAGTCTGTCAAGAAAGTGAAGAAATTAAAAAGTGGCAACATCGTAGTGTCATCCCTTTCAAATCAATCTAAGAAAAAAGGGATGACACAACGATTTGGCGCTTTTTAATTTCCTTACTTTCTTGAAGGACTTAATAATTAGGAATCAATTAAATAACGAAAAATCGAAACAATCGAAACGGGTTTTGCTGAGCCTCAGTATCGTGGATTTCTTTAGTAATATTTATATTCCCCTTCAAAGTGATATCTAGTTCTGACTGAAATACTTACTAACTTATTCACGAAGGTTGGTTAAAATAAAACCATCATTACCTTTTACTATCGGACCATGGCCGCACCGAATTGTGTTTCGTTAATAATTTAAATCCTTTCAGAGAATAAAACTACGTTATATAAATAATTTATTTTTAATCCCATTTATTCGTAAACCGTTCTTGGGCTTCGCTATGAATTTGTTATTATAAATCTATTTTTCAAACACTTGCGGGTGAGTCAAATTAATAAAGAATAATCGGCCAAGTGCGAGTCGGACTCGCGCACGAAGGGTTCCTTAACGTTATAGAGCAAAAATAGACCAAAAATTGTATTTTTGTATGGGAGCCCTTAAATTTTTATTTTATTTTAATAATATTATTAATTATTGAAGTAGACATATTATAATTAGGGCTTTTGCGAAAAAATCAAGTGCCTAGCTGTTGCCAAAAAAGGGAAAAAAATCACGTTTGTTATATGTATGGGAGCCCCCCTTAAATATTAATTTTATTTTGTTTTAGTATTTGTTGTTATAAGCGGCAAGTGGCAGTGGCAGATATACACAATTTGTGAAAATTTCAAAAGTCTAGCTATATTGGTTCTTTACTATTGAGATACAGCCTGAAGACAGACAAACGGACGGACGGACAGACGGACAGACATTGAAGTCTCAGTAATACGGTCCCGTTTTTACCCTTTGGGTACGGAACCCTAAAATTTAAAAAGCCATGTTTTTAAGCTATTAAAACATATTATCATTCCATGTGTGTGATTCAACCGGTCAGTGATTTTGAAGATTCCTGTCTGTATTGTAAATAATATCAAATAATAAACTGTAAGAAATCCATACATTTTAAATAGGATCTAAAGTTGCATATAGGTATGATCTACACTACCGCAGCACGGTGGACCGACGATTTGAAGAAAGTGGCTGGCAGCGGTGCATTGGGGGAGGCCTACGTTCAGCAGTGGACGGCAATAGGCTGATGATGATGATGATGATCTACTCACTTTTAAATTATACTTATCATTTATAAATAACTAGCGACCCGCCCCGACGTTGCACGGGTATAAAATAATATATAGCAACTGAAAAAATTATTAGAATCGATAGCCTATGATACTTTACGTGGTCTACTTATTATCTGTGCCAAATAATAAAAATAAAAATTGCTCTAGTAGTTCGCGAGATAAGCCCTTTCAAATAATTTCCCCCGTTTCTATAAGTCTTAGCGTGATAAAATATATCCTTCCTATTCCTTATTCCTATAGCCTTCCTCAATAAATGGGTTATCTAACACTGAAATATTTTTTAAATCGGACCAGTAGTTCCTGAGATTAATAGCGCGTTCAAATTAGTTCAAATAATTTTCTCCGTTTATTCCACATTTTCCTCTATTTCTTCGCTTTTATTAGTCTTAGCGTGATAAAATATAACCTATAACCTTCCTCGATAAATGGGCTATCTAACAATGAAAGAATCATCAAAATCCGTTGCGTAGTTTTAAAGATTAAAGGGAACAAAGGGACATGAGGGAAAAAAAGCGACTTTGTTTTATAATAAGTATAGATAAAAATTGTAAGTATCAATACAGGTGGATCGGAGTATTTTCAGGACTAACAATGCTTACACAGAAATTACAGGTCGCGCTATAGGCCAACACCCTGTACTACTGAGGCGGACTGAGACTGCTGTGGGGCTGCACCTCTTACTATTTATTTGTAGCTTATAATAATTATACTGAGATAGGAACTGTGACAGTTTTATGACTTGTAATATATTATAATATGTATACTTAGTATATGTTTTTAAACTGTAGTTCTTCATAAATAAACGCAAAGTCTTATACCAAAAATCTTTACAAGATGTTAGCAGTTTTTTGCATACGGTGATTTTGGTGACGCTATATGCTTATTGTTTGGGCATATTTTGCGCGTAATCAAACTAAAATCTTAAGAAGAATATAATATAACAGTCTTATGAATGAATATATTTATTAAGCCATGTCCGGATACGTCTTCATTAACATTTTGTGGCTTTTTTTACAAAGTAAAAAAATAAAGCTCCATAGCTTTCTCTAGCCGTCACAATCCGGACAATTACTAACAACACCTCTAAGCGTGATTGCCACTACATAATGCATATGACTCCACCCCCACCTGACTCCATCCCCCATCCCCCATCCCCGTTAACCCAATCTATTGACCCCCTTTCGAAAGGGGTTTCATTGGAATCGATTTTCATAATGTTTTGTCACATGACATTTTTGTTTGTGAACCGCGCTACGCTTGTAATTATGCTGTATTTTGATTAAATTGCGGGGTATCGCCATTCATGATTTCAAGGAAAATCAATGACTTAACTACGTCGCTTGATTGTGTTAAGACTAACAACACAATCAAGCGACGTAGTTGCGACTAACCCCAAAAATCAAACATCGTCCTTCTCTCTTCACACTCACGCCCGTCTTTCATATGCCAGGTGAAAAAGGACGACGCGGATTCATCGCCAAATTAGTTTTTTCTCAATAACTCGATAAATATACAACATTTTAAAAATCCGCTAGGTCGATCTCTCAATGATAGAATTTTATACAATGTGTTAAAATATTAACTTAGTTCAATGCATGGTTATGACAATAAATGAAAAATTCGTGAAAATTAGATGCATCTTTGTGATTTTTTTCTATCGAGAAAATTTTAAAATATCGTGTTTTTGCTCAGATCGAATTCTCGGAAATATAATGTAGTATCTTATTTTAGAAAATGAAACAATTAGGGGCTTATTTTCAAGTAAAAAAATGAATTATAAAACCGACACTTTAGGGTTAGTTGCCCCCTTAAGAGGCAATCTGCGAGGAAGTTTTCAGTTTTAGGTGTTTTTGGCCGCTCATTTACCCGTAAATAATTAAATTAAATAAAACGATTAGTAAATATATAACGATTAAGTCCTTTTTTAGTGTACCTACTGCAATGTAAAATTTAGGGTTTATTGACTACATTTTGGTTACTTTTAGGTTTTCGGAACGCTGAATTGCAAAAATGTCGGTTTGAGTTCACTTTGACTAGTAAAATAACACGAAAATTGTGAAAATTATATTTATATATTATTTTAAGTAAAAAGATTTTATTGTCTTTTGGTGTACCTCATTCGAATATTTCATAATATTATATTAATTTTATACCGATAAAAATCAGTTACAAAATGACATAATATGCGTTTTTAATGCTACTTTCCCTCAAGAAAAACTAAATTTGTTGTTTGCTATTATTGTTATAATAAATAAACATCCTGTTTGCAATAAAAACTTATTTTTTATTTAATTAATATCGCTCGTTTATTATTTTATACGAATTTTTAAAAACACCATATAAAGCCAACCTTAATCGCAAAAATATAATAGTTATTTGTCAAAGATCATGAAAAGTTACCCCCTGCAACACTGTTCTTTTTAGATATAAACATTTAAGGACAGCCTTAGCCCCTAGTCCATAAGTTTATCCAAAGCCTAAACTATAATAAGATAGCAAATTAGATGAAATACATTGAGTAGTTTTTGCTGAAGAAAAACACTACGGTATTTTACAACTTTACTACAAATACACACGTTTCGATTTATTAATGTTATAGTGTGTCCAGGACCTTTATTACAGCGTATCACGCTACTGTTGGAATCAATAGATGTTATCTGAAACTAAAAGACTATAAAGACTAAAACTAGTGTCATATTGTGAATAAAACGTTTCTAGGACTAATGTAGGCCAACTTTATGATGACCATTGACCAATCACTGCAATATCTGTGAATAGCTCTACCAATAAATTAAGAGGAGTCCGGCTTTTGTAGAGCTTTGAATCGATAATTTCATATGAAAATCTATTTTTTTTTTAAAGTTTTACACCTAATAAAATGTGAATATGTATGTAAAATTGTTTTAATAAAACAGAAAATTACGAACGTACTCCTACACTTAAGAGTTCAGATTCTAATACTCGATGCTGCTTTGTCCGGCTCTTTGGTTAAGCGACCTGGCAACCCTACCCGCAGCCACCCCTTTAGGCCAAACGGTCCGGTCGGTCTAATCCTTTGTACCAGCTCCGTGGTCCGCAGGCCGACCCTTTCAGGTTAGCCTGCGATTAGCCTGACCGGAACAATCGACCTCCATTATAGGTACGGTGGAGGCCTTCTACGATAAGTCTACCTAGAACTATTGTATGTGTAAAATACTGAACTAACTGAAATTATGAATGATTTAATCCAGCATTTAATTCTCTGTAACCTCAACACGAATTCGTGTTAATGCCCGGACTTGTTCACAAAAGTTACTAGCTTTTATCCAAATGTAATTATTACTAGTGCTGAGTTCTGTGTACCTTAATTCTACTAACTTATGCTTCTATAGCGAAAGTTTTCGAACCTGACCGTTATTGCATGTAACTAAACTGCAGGCAGTTGAATAATATAGTTAATTTAAAAACTGTGTTTTATAAGTTATACCATTTGAAATAACTTGAAAGTAAAATAATTAATACTTAAGTATATTTTTACTATAGTTTTTAAGTAGTTGCGTTTCTTGTTCGATCCATCTCGTCTGGTAAATTACAAAATGCTATTATCGTGGAAAGCTGTTGGCCTGTTGGTTTGACAGATATAAAAATATCATTTTGTAGTTTGACTGGATCAAACAAAGAACGAAGTTGCGTGTGTAGTACACTTTACAGAAAAACTATCACGCCTATTGATTTGTGCTTTAGGATTTAACATAGTAATTTTTATTCATATGTTAATGTGCATGGGCGTACCGAGGGGGGGGGCAGGGGGGGGGGGGGCAGCTGCCCCCCCCTGGATCATGTTGACGTCCCTACTAAGTATATTATCTAGTACTTTCATGTATAAACATTAAAAATAATAAAACGAATTTTTGTCATTTGTTTGCAATTCAATATTTTTATAACTAAAAATTATTAATTTTTTATTCTTTATAAGCACCTAGCTTAAAAAAAATCTGATTTGCCCCCCCCTGGCACAGAATCTGCGTAATTTGCCCCTCCCCCCTGGCCCAGAACCTGGGTAATTTGCCCCCCCTGGCCCAGAACCTGGGTACGCCCATGTTAATGTGTTATCATCGGTCAGTCACGGTTTGGTTACTATGGTATTATAATATAAAAAACTGCCTTAAAGATTATTATCACGCGAAGGATTTAACATAGTGATTTTTATTCATATGTAAATGTGTTATCATCGGTCAGTCACGATTTGGTTACTACTAAAATATTTAAAAAACTGCCTATCACGCAAAAAACGACGCGAAATTCACAAAGCTCGGCTTTTAGTTACATAAAATAGTACTTATATCGGCTGAATGTTGAATTTAAGCAGCCTCGAGAAAGTAATTATATTTTATTTTAGTTTTGGTATTTCAAATTAATATTAGGCGTGCTAAAATCAAATAGCACTACGTATATGCTCGTAAAAGAATATGATTATTAATTTTATTCAGGCGTCTAACTTTAGCTTACAGTTTTAATGTAAATGTAAACTGTGTTTTGTGAAAGTTTCATAAAGTTTACGTTTTGATTAAATTAATTATTTGAAGTTAGCTTTATGAAAGGAATAAGATTTCAAATCGTACATTTCATCGTAATATTAACCTATTACCTAACTGTAACTTTCTTTAATTTCATAGGTTTGCTTTTGTTATATTATATTGCCTGGTATTACTAGCTATTTTTAAACTACAGTCTGAAATAACATTTTGTTGTGTCGATAAGCGTCATCTATTGAGTTTTTCCGAAAATTTACGATTGACTGAAAGTTTGTTAACTCGAGAAAAACGACAGCAGATGGCGCAATAAATATGTAGTTTACAAATAAGAAACTAGATGGCGTAACAGGTATCATATTTGTAATCTAACTCATCTAGCTGTATATTACAGAATGTAACAAACCAAAGTTATAATATTTCTTTAGAGTGTGTATGTCCCTTACATCACTGTAAAAGTAGCAGCGCTGAAGGAGCATTTTTTGTGATTCGTATAATATGGGCAAGTGCCCCAGGTTGCCCGGATACAAAAGTTTATAAATAAGTATATTTTTGACTTGTAAGTTGTTATGAAAATAAAAGCAGAATAGCCCGAAGTCCGGAACTCCGGACTGAATCGACACTGCATTAAATTGCAGAATACTAATTATGCATTTACGATCATATTGTAGTAAGATGTAATAAAGTAAAGTACTTATATAATATTATCAGGCCCCAAAGCAAATTTTCATACAGGCCCCCTTCGAGGTACGCTACGATTCTGGTTCAATGTTCAATTTTTCACTTCTGCCAGCACTGCCGTAGTGCAACCCCTTTGTTTTTAGGGTTCCTTAATAACCACAAAGTAACAAGTAACTTCCGTAGTCCGTCCGTTTATGTTATTTTTATCGAAAACTACCTAGATATGTTTCCCAAAACTTCGCGCGGCAATTCGTTTTTGTATCCCAATGTGCAAGAAATTTTAAAGACTAATAAATATAATTATAAAGACAAACGCACCATCACAGATTTTTTAAAAATAAGTATTATAATATTCAAGATTGTTTTGGTTATTATTTGATAATTTCCCAACTTTTTCCTAAAACCAGCTTATAAATGTCTACCTACCAATTTAATATTTTAAATATAATAATATATAATTTAGATTTTAGAGTAAACAGCAGGGTGGCGTCATGTGCGTAGGCGCCAGCGCTGTATTAGGCGCGGGCCAGTGCACTGGAAAGCCCTACCGTTTGTAAACAATATTAATAACATCTTTGCTACCATCTTTGTAATGCCGCTAGGGAGGATAAATGATAATGAAATAATTAATTATTATCATACACTAATAATCGCAGTAGGGGCACAAAGTTTCTGCTAAACAATCTAGGTACTAAGTTTAATTAGTAGAAACACAAACTTTCTCCTATTGCGATTTGCTATTTAGGTATTAACTTGCAGCTTCGTTGCCATAAGTACGGTTTGGATAAAAAGTAAAAAGTAGTAGTCGCCAGCATTATTTCCGGACCAATACGACCTACAAACCTTCAAGAGAAGAGCGTATTCCTTCTTAAAAGGCCGGCAACGCAACTGCAACACTTCTGATGATGCGAGTGTCCATGGGCGGCGGTAGTTGCTTTCCATTATGTTCTCGTTTGCTTGTTTGCCCCCTAATTTTATAAAAAAAGCCTATGTCTCTTAACCCCGTTGGTAAAGTTAAAAAAAAAAAATTTGAAAAAAAATGTGTTGTTACAAGTAACTAGTAGACAAAACATTTTGATTCATCCACATTCCACACAACCTTTCCCATTTATTTCCACGTCCTTTTTATTTATTTCGCATGCGTGTGTGTCTGTCTGTTCGTCTGTCGGTCTGTCTGTATGTCTGTTTGTCTGTTACCTTTTCACGCCTAAACCACTGATCCGATTTTGCTGAAATTTGGTATATACATACTTTGAGTCCCGGGAAAGGACATAGGATCCTTTTTATCCCGGAAAAATGTACGGTACGAACCACGCGATAAACGAAGTTTGGCTCAACGTGCAACGGAGTTGCGGTGGTCATCAGTATTTTATACTAGCGCTGTATTATTTTTCCTTTTTTTGATGATTATTAAAAAAACAATTACCATAATATAAAATATTATAATAATCATATTGTCTACGAATAATAATAATTGGCCAAGTGCGAGTCGGACTCGCGCACGTAGGGTTCCATACCATTATACAGCAAAATTAGGCCAAAATTGTGTTTTTTGTATGGGAGCCCCCTTATTTTTTTTAATATTATTATTAAATATTAAAGAACACATATAATTAAGAACTTTGAGAAAAATTCAAGTACCTACCTGCTGCCATTATTGATATAGAACAAAAAAAGGCCAAAAAAATCACATTTGTTGTATGGGAGCCCCCCTTAAATATTAACTTTATTTTATTTTTAGTATTTGTTGTTATGGCGGCAACGGATATCACAATCTGTGAAAATTTCAGAAGTCTAGCTATAGCGGTTCTTGAGATACAGTCTAATGACATAGAGACGGACAGACGGACGGATATCGAAGTTAGTAATAGGGTCCCGTTTTTACCCTTGGGTACGGAACCCTAAAAAGAAGTAAGGCCTTTTCATATTATGTATCTTATCACTTATGGCTTGGATTCTGCCTATAGATTTCTTAACACTCAGATATATTTTGTTAAGACCTCTACCTGGATCTCTAAGCGACAGTCTTTGGCGCCAGTCGCCAGTACAAGATATTTTCCATCAATCCACTGTAAACACTTATTACAGAATATTTGTCATGACATTGTGTCCTCCTAACACCTATCGCAAACACCGTCACCGAGTTAGACCGCGCCGTGTAAGGGCGGCTACAATTTCTGAACCAACACCTGCATTTGGTCATGTCAATTGGTACACTGCTAGAAGGATATTTTAATTTAGATGACCTCATCATCATCAGCTCTTTTCAAGAGTAAGCAACAGTCATGTCAGCTTGGGCGGAATTCATTGGTCGTCTTTAAGCGTAAGTCAAAAAGGCGAGTCGAGGCACAAAACTCTATTAATTAAAAATGTCAAAATTAGTTTCAAGTGTGCCTCGACGTACCTTTTGGATACAGTTGCATTAACCAAGTGTAAAGGTTAATATTTACTATTTAGGTAACTAAATGGGTAGGTAATTTAGGTAACTAGGTAAATTCCAATAAGCCTAGAAATAAGAGCGTTGTCTCGCAAGTTTACCTTCTTATTATTTCGAAGATAGTTTGTTCAGACTCGCTACTACCTAGTGCCATATAAATAGTGGGGATTATTAATTATTAAAGCCAAGCTTTCTTTCTCCTAATAAAATTTAAACCAAGTTTTCTTTTCGCCACTGAAAGCTTTATATAAAGTAGAAAGAATGCTATTATGGCCTTAGTACATAGGTAGTTAAATATGCGACGAATGTGAAAGAGATAAACTAATTAACTCATAATCTAGGATCCCTATCCCTTACCCTATAATCCTATCACTATCATAGCTAACACTAACCTATCTTACAATAATTATAATACGGTTGGGTTGCACCTTTCCTTATTCATTGGGTTGCACCAACTAACTTTAACTATAACTACTTACAGTGCAAAATGTCAAATCTTTGGTTAAAGTTAAATATGGCCTCCAAGGACGCCTCCGCTCATTCGTATATCTGAAAATTTACTATGTTTTACAGTGCTATATTTTTGCTGTCGATTTTTACGGATAATTCAATTTTTTATACCAACCAACCACCCTTATAATTTTAATTGAGCGATAAAAATAATGGAAAAACGCGTAACTTTCGCGTGCATGACCCCAATCTGCCACGTGAACTAAACATTGGGTACTAAGTAGACATAATATTATCAATAAACAATAATCAAATCAAAATTAAGTAGAGGAGTATGTTGAAAAATACCTTATCCCATGAATGATAATGAAGCAAAGTTGTTGATTTTGCGGGCACCAATAATTTTGAATTAGTAATAAACATTATTTTATGTTTATACTTAGTGTTTAATTTAAAAAAAAATGTTTATCAACCACTTAGATTTACGATATGCCGGACTTACCTTAAAATGTTATAAAATGAATTTTCTCTGGAATGCGAACCTTATTATCGACACCTTAAACACATATTTGAATGGCCGTTTTGCGGCTCTGCTAGAAACCGTTGCCATCCATATTGCTTCACAGGTTAGGGCTATATTGCTACTAGACCGACTTACCTCAAACTGTAAGGGAAGTCCGTCTACACGCCGAGTTTTTAAAAAATAATAATAATAATATAATAATATTTATGGACGCTTCACACCACGTCAGTCTGGCCCCGTGCTAAGTACCTAAAGGACTTGTGTTACAGGTACCAGACAACGGAAATATATTTAATACTTTTATACTATACATATATTTAAGATTTTTATTATATCATACATATATTTAATACACATCCAGACCCGGGAACATTGAAAACTTTTTGTTCCGTCGGCGGGATTCGAACCCGCGACCCCCGGCTTGAGCTACCGACGCGCTCACCACTGAGCCACAGAGGTCGTCATATATAAATAGCACGTTAATAAAAAAGTACTGCAACTACGACTATTTTTAGATCATTATAGGTCTAATTAATATATAGCCTATAATTTCCAATTACACAAGTTACTTTAAAAAGCGAATCTCAAGTGAATAAAGTATGTTAAACTTTAATTCGAGAAAAGTATGCCGGACTTCGACACATTGACCTTAACAATAACTTTAACTTTAACCACGCCTCTGGTGCAACCCAACCTAAGTGTCTCTAAACTACAGAACTGCAAATGGAGCGCCACAAACATGGAAGTGCGATTGGAAATACCCCCGGCTAAAAAGTGTTTGTAAACAAATGAAAAAACCGTCGGTCCCAGACACCACGTGCACCGCCTTAAGGGTACTTTAGGGCCATATTTTTGGACCTATCCATAACATTCAGCCTGGACCATCTCATTTGGTTCGTGACGCAACCGCGCGGTTTCCTTATACGCGGGCTGTTTACGCATATGGGCTAGGTAAGATTCTTTTAGCGATACATATTAGGTGATAATTTGTACAAGGAATATCTGTAAAAGAATTACGTACATTTTGTCTCAAGTTGCAAGTATGTTTTAGTTAAGGCGAGTGCTTTTTTGCCGGAGTTAATCAGAATTAAATCGATAATTAGACCCTATGTTTTTTTTATGAACTAAGTTATTTATTTAGCAAAGAATAACGTAATACCTATAGTATGTTGCTATTTACTACATTAAAAACAAAATATAATAAAATAATTTATTAGTGTTCCATGTTATAACTAGATGGCGTTGTGCGTGCCAAATGAAAAAGTTACGTGGTTATTTTTTTCTGTTTTATATTTTAATCTACGAAAATATGTTTAATGTGAATAAGTACAGAAATAATTTAATAAGTACATTTCAGTATAAAATAGAGACAGAAAAGAATTTTAGTTACTAGATTTCAGATAATCTCTATTCTATTCTCTACCGTACTTTTCTCTAACTAGTTAGTATAACTTTTGTGACTCTCAGTAGCAATTAGGTATAAGCATTTTCAGTTATCGGTTTTCAGTCGATTTCCCATTTTACCGCAAAACAAAACTTCACCTAACCAACTCTTCTAACTCACAGAACCAATTATAATACGAAATAAAAAAGTGATATAGCGACGGAATACAGAATTGAATTGGGAATGAGGCTGCACTGCTGAATTTACATGAAAAATGTTCGAAATTCTGGAACTTGCTATTTCAGGATATCAATTCTGAAAGTCAATTTGGTAACTGAAAGTCCTGACAAAGAAGACTGAAAAGAGTGAATGTTTTAGTATTCCCAACACATACTTTCTAATTGAAGTCGCATTTTTGTTAAAACGGAACATATCTTATATGATTAAAAATGGATTCTAATGTTTTATTTATATAAGCATATTTTAAAAGTAAGCTTCAATATTTTTTTTTATTTCTACAGTTTGTAATTTTACTTATTAAGTATATAAAATAATAAAACAATATTTAATCAACAGCGACTACGGTCTAGGCGTAAATTCGTAGCCCCAAAAACACATCTTTAGAGGGGAGCGAGGCAATAGATAATATTGTTTATAACGCGAACGTTTAATAGCTATGGCAATTTTTTATTTTGAACTTCATGTAATGTATTGTGGCCCTTTAAAAAGATTTCAATAAGTCAAAAAATTAATTTTGCAGTTTCTACTGCGTAACTCGTAACCGTTCTCGGTTACGAGTTACGACATTATGCAATAATATGCAGCAATAGGTCGACTGTGGACCTGAAAATGTGACGACCTCTGTGGCTCAGTGGTGAGAGAGTGGTGAGTTCGAATCCCGTCGACGGAACAAAAAGTTTTTAAAGTTCCTGGGTCATGGACTCTTGGATGTGTATTAAATATGTTACATCATATATAATAATAATAATCTTAATTAGGTACTTACCACAGGGCCAGTCTGACGTGATGTAAAGCGTCCATAGATATTATAATGTGCAAAACTACGTACCTACCTATCATTAAACTTTGCTACAGGTTAAACTCTTAAAGTGCATAAAAATATATTTTATCACTACGGGAACTTTTAATTGAAACTATTATAAAAACCAACTTTAAATTTAAAAATACATATTAAAGGCCAATATGCTTTTCTTGGGGGTTAAATACAAGCTCAAATAATTTCTAGTGGAAAACTTTCCGTCTCTGAATGGGTTTAAAAAATTTCTTTTACACTTGAACTCCCTTTATCATCGTAAAAAGTTAAATACGGTAAGAAAAGTTTTTCTTTCGAGAAACCAAAGAATTGTTAAGTTGGGGATACTTTCCGATAGCTTTGAATTAAACATTAAATTTTAAAAGTACATCAAAATATTATATATATTTTCAAAATAATTTTCTCGCAATAAAATGTAGCCATTTTGTATTTTGCTCCACATGTAGATGGCATATAGCCACCGTAGCCGGTTAAATTACTTATGATGAGAAATGTCTCATCATCGCTGCTCATCATCAAATGTGATGATGAACAGTGATGATGAGACATTTGCTCTACTCTTCATCCTCTATCAGTGCTCTGAGGAATTGTTCGCAGTCATACCTACCGCAACTTTTCGCCATTGCTCCACACGAAAAATTACCTCGATGAGTGACAGTCTTCCGACGTGCGTTTTTCGCGTAACTGCCGCGCACTAAAAAACGAACTGTTGCCAGAAGTATTTCCGAACTGATACAAGCACACCTTCAAGAAGAAAGCATATTCTCTCCATAAAGGCCGACAACACACCCTGCAGCTCTTCTGATGTTGTGAGTGTCCATAGACAACGGATTGCTTTCCATCAGATAACCCGTTATCTCGTTTGCCCCCTTATTTCATAACAAAAAAGATGAGGCATTGGCTTAGATGAGGAGTGATGATGATGGTAACGGGTAGCGCCATCGTCGTACTTCCTTCATATTGTGATGCGGAGCCCGTGCGGGTAACTGTGCGCGTCCTTCCGACGGAAGCAGTCAGTGACACGTCCCGCGCACACACAGGGAATATCATTGACATTGAAATCTCGTGTCACCTGGAGCCCTAAACATATCTATAGGGCTAGGGATTTTGACGAGCATTTAACTGCTACAAATGTTAAATTACCGTGATTACTGATTAAGAGCAAATTTTTAACACAATAAATGTAAAATAAGATGTTACATTGACATTGAAATCTCGTGTCACCTGGAGCTAGCCTGGAGCCCTAAATTCTAAAAACATCTAGGGCCAGGGATTTCAGATCAGCTTAGTTGCCAGCATAGCCATAGAAATGCGTCTAAGCAAGAATTGAAATGGAATTGAGACGACGAATGGCGATTTTCTTTTATCAAAGTACAATTTTGTCGATACTTCCCTAGAAAGAATCCACATCCTAGATTATTACTAGATGTTTTCTGCAATTTCGTGTATCACGCTATTTATCCTTTCCAGAGACTCAAAAGTATTTATCTCTGTCCAAACAGTTCAGCGGTCTAGGCGTGAAGAGATTACAAACAGTCAGACAAAAAGACTTGCGTTATTAAATTAGCATGAATAAAATTGTATACGGATTGTAACTTCAATCAGCTTTTGAGTAATAACTAATAATATTATGTTGACGAAATGGATCAATTTTGGGATGGCAAACGTTTTGTATCCAATATGATTAAAGCTTTTCTGTTTCGATTCGTCCTCTAAGATCTGTCTCCGGACAAGAATCCACTTTCCGAACCAACCAAATTCCAAATAAAATAGGCGAATCCAACCTGACATAGTACCGCATTTCCCATATAAAGTATGCGACATGTATGTTACATATACCTTGTAGGCCGAACGCGGCCGCTCGTCCGCCGGACGTGGAAAGTGAGCTGTATATGGGGGCTACCCCACATGGGGAGAGCCCCCATATGGGGAAGTGGGGCTCATGTAACAGCGCCCACATGGTGATGAGTATATTAAGCCGTGTATTATTATGTGTATAATAAGTGAGACATAAGGAGGCCGAAACGTAGAAGCTTTCAAAAGGAAGTACCTATAAAATATACTAATTTTAATTAAAATGTTACATTAATTAAATAAATTATTGTATCGTAATTTAACAATTGGAGAGATTTAGGAATGAGATGTTTAAAAAAATTGAAAAATTACTGATGATATATATAGGACATAGGTAGTTTAAACCAAAATAACTAAATTGCTACATTCAGTCACTAAAATTAACGAGACCGATGCCGCGATGGTTAACAAAAATATTTTACGGCTTTGTTTTTCTGACCAACTTTAAAAAAATATTTTCTTCTTTAAAGCGCTTTTAAGAAGAGTAAAAAAAATCTATAAAAGAAATGAAAATTCCTAAAAAGCAGATGAAATAGTGCTGAAAAGTGTTGCGAGCTAAATTTTATTTAAAAACTCAAACTGGCACTAATTGTGTAACGTTTTCGACAATTTGATCAGCAACAGTATCGAAGTGTAATGGTGTTATACTGAGTGTATACAGTATAAGTACGCATTTTCTTTCGAAAACCAACCGACGTTTGATTCCCTGCTAGGAAAACTGGTTCATCGAAAATATAATAATTATGCTGTTTTAGATTACAACGTAATCGAGCACGCGTTTAAGAGCATAAAATGTTGAAAAGGGTTCTTTCAGTATTTGTATTTTGTACTCTATCTCCTATGTCAGTTCTAGATGTCGTGTATCTACCGTGCCCTTAAAAAAATACAGTTTAAAAATGTTCGTTGCTCGAATGACATGAAAAATCTATAATATTTCCCGTTCAAATATGCTACCGGTAATTCTCAAAATTTCTACCACACTTAAATGGCTAAGGAGCTCTTAACAGATAATTATAAATCAATCGCAGGCATGCTGCATGGCCTGAGCTATTCTCTCGAACACATAAAAACTAAATGTTAATACATTCCGCGATATAATTCAAGGATGCAATAAGTTATGTATCTCTATATTCAGAGTTATTTTATCTTGCCACGTCTTTAAGTAGCCCTTACGGCTTGTAAATAAGGGTGTCACCAGGGGTAAAATGATATGAAACGCGTCAGTTTAAGACTAGATACATATTTTTTGCGCGAGGTGTGCCCGGCTCCGCCTCTCGTATTCGCGTCACGTTTCGTTTTTTGAACGCATCGTCCGAGATGGAATCCGTCGTAAATACCGCGGAGGGCATTAAGAAGGCGGTTTTTGCGGGGCGACGGCGGTAATTGTAATTAACATAAGGTTTGCGGTAATAACTGGGCGCTCCCGAATCGGCGCGGCGGGTTTTTGCAGGTGGGTTGTACGCGCGCGTACACCACACACGCACGGATTTTTCCCTTGGATGATTTTTCAGAAAATGTATTTAGCTAATAATTACATAATCTATATAATATTTGGCTGATAATTATATAATCTAATCTTAAAGAATAACTAAAATATTAATAACATTTAAGGGAAGTGAAGATTTAGATGTAATTTTGGATTTTTGTAATTTTGGAGGTTTGTGAGTTGTGGTTGTATCAGTTTTACTGGCTATTTTTGGTGAACATGGAAATCATATTGAAATAGATGATAAGTACTTGTTTATCTCATGCAGACTGACTTTACTTTTTGTAATATAAGCTATTTCATCGTAATATACACACCATCGTAAAAAGTCCAGTTCAAAAGCTACGTTTTAATAAAACTGTGCAAGGTAATTTGAAAATTTCACACATGGCCGAAATTTTTCCGTAATAATTACCATGTAGATTATAAAAACCAAAATTAGCATCAAAAAGACGTCATAAAAATATTCATAACATAGTTCCAACCTTCATTATTGTAGATACATTATTTACGTACATCCCCGTAAAAGCCAAAACCTTTCAGAACCCTATATTCTGCTTAATAACCTCTTGTTCTAGAGCTAGTAAAACTCTGGACCGAACTGTCATCAGCACGATTTCCGGACCTATACGACCTGCAAACCTTCAAAAAGAGAGCGTATTCCCTCTTAAAAGGCACCTGCTTCTCTTAAAAGCTCTTCTAATGTTGCGAGTGTCTATGGGCGACGCGACAGTAGTTACTTTCCATCAGGTGACCCGTTTGTTGTTTGCCCCTTATTTTATATAAAAAAGTCGGTGAAATATAGTTGTGATTTTCACCCCGTGTGTCGCTACTACTCGGGAGACAGCTCTTCGCCCGTTACTTTACTACAGCATCCTCCTTACACGACACGACTGGGGCACGCCGCACGATGTCGTAGGGATAAACAGAGATACTAGATAAGATAACGTTACAAGTAGAAAGAATAGTTTGGACTGTGTGTGATCGTATTCTAGATGTCTATTTATATATAGAGCATAAAGCAAAACAGACAACACAAAATCTAATAAGTAGCAATAGGACGAGTTCGTATGCTTTTTTCAAAATTTTGGTCTATTATAATATTTCTTGTTGCTTAGTTTACAGTGTACATCACAACCAACTAAAGAGCTTACGATCCTACTCCACGATCTCCTTACGACAACATTAATCCACCGTTTCCTTGTCGTCGAATATAAAATCCTTCACAATCGTATCGTATAAATCAGTGGTTCCTACAATCGTCGCGTGTATTTTTTGCGGCGCGCGTAAAGCGATCGTCTCAGGTCTCCGTTTTTCCCTCGTCCTTATTAAGGCTTGCGTACGCGCAGGCATCGCGCGGGCACGAGACAGGCAGGCGACCGATACTGTATCTGATGGAGTAAATGCCTGAATCATCATCATCATATTGATACTTGATTATGGATGGATATTATGGCTTAAACAACATCTCTCTCATTAAGAAGGTTTGATTTGATCTCATATTAATACTGATCAATCGATAAACTAAGCACAGGGTCTATTGCTGATATCGCATTGTTCCTACGAGCTTACGCACACACACAACCAACAAACTACTCTACTCCACGTAACACGTTATCTATACAGGGTGTAACAAAAATAAGTGATAAATGATAATACTTTAGGGTGTGTATGTTTTCCTTATAGAGAGTTCACAGTGAAAGTAGCAGCGCTGAAAGACCAAATTTTTTTTTTCACTTTTGTATGGGCAAGCGCCCGAGCGTCACGAGTTTCCCTATACAAAAGGAAAAAAAAATTTGGTCGTTTAGCGCTGCTACTTTCACAGTGAACTCTCTATAAGGAACACATACACAACCTAAAGTATTATCACTTATTTTTGTTACACCCTGTATTTAATGTGATTGGTTTGGCCGGTTTTTCATACATGTAACATAATTGCATTGGCTTACATATTGAGGTAGGTGTATACAAAAAAAAAACCGGCCAAGTGCGAGTCGGACTCGCGCACCGAGGGTTCCGACAGCTTAAAGGTATTATAGACCTGAGTATTTGGTATGAATTTCAATTTAATACCTCTACGCGTTTATGAGGAAATGGGTAGTAAGTTTAAAATTATTAAAAAAAATATATTATGTGATGTAACTAAAAATTTATGGTTTTCGTAATTTTTCCTTTATCTATGCTATAAGACGTTGCTTCGTACCAAATTTCAAGATTCTGAGTTCACGGGAAGCACCCTGTAGGTTTTGATTCCCTTGCAAGTGTCGAAAATTTGCGGCATAAACGGCTGTATCTTTTGATTGCGTTGGCTTAGAAGTTTGATTTTTTCACAGCTTCAAGGGACAGTAGACCTGAGTAATTGATATAAATTTCAGCTTCATACCTCCACGCGTTCCTGAGAAAAAGGGTCTTGACAGACGGACGGACGGACAGACGGACAACAAAGTGATCCTATAAGGGTTCCGTTTTTTCCTTTTGAGGTACGGAACCCTAAAAACCGGCCAAGTGCGTGTCGGGCCACGCGCAAAATAGGGTTCCGTAGTACCGCTAGTTTTTGATAATTTTTTAGTTGATCGACTCAAAAACTTATGAAATCTTCTTAGCCGTGATAGTTTTCCCTTTTAATTCAGCATATTTCCTACTCCCGTGATTTTTTTCACATTTCCAGAAGCAATTCCGTTTAGCTGGTAGAAGCGGGGGACACTGGGCCTGTACCACGAAACGGTTGTGAGACTCAAACCATCGTACGAGAATGTTGCGACCTACAAACGCAAGAGCAGGACGCATTCTCGTCCGATTGTTTGAGTCTCAAAACGGTTCATAGTAGGCTTACACTGGACTCTAACGATTTTTTCCACTTTAAAACTTCATATTTCACAAATGGATCCCTAAATCGCAAAATGATCTATGAATACTTGTAATATTTTTAAAAAAACCTATCCAACGACCCCACACGGTCGGGTGGACACGAAAAAAAACATCCCCGCTCGATGTGTAGGGTAGGTACCATATTTTTTTTTAAGAATTTGTATAAGTACCATATTTTTGTCTCTGCATTCATGCCGAATTACAGCTTTGTAGGTCCCGTAGTCTCTGAGCAAAGCCGCGTACAGACAGACGGACGGACAGACCGAAACTATAAGGGTTCCTTGTTGACTACGGAACCCTAAAAATACCTCATTTTAGTGGAGTAACTTAGCTGTGTTTTTGAAATTATACACGCTCAACACAGAGACAAGTTAACGATACATCATTTTGCTACATGAAGTTATCTGAAAGTTTGCAAATGTGTACGTGCGCCCGATTCAGGCGGCCGTATGAGTATAGTGTACTGTATTCAATTCAATTATAATTTTTGTATGGTGTAACTAGAAGTATAAAATTAATTGGGCCTATTACTATTCATTAATTCTATGACACAATAGGTGCCTAGAGATTTAATCATTAATCAAATAGCCAATAATGTTTTGTTAATGAAGACGTGTGTGTGCGTCTGCTAAAACAATGTGTGTGTACTGGACATAGGACATAACATTAATTTGTGTATGTGTGCGTCTGTTTTTTTTTTTAAATAAAATTAGGGTGCAAACGAGTTAACAGATCACCTTATTATGATCTGATGGAAAGCAACTACTATCGCCCATAGACACTCGCAACATCAGCAGAGTTACAGGTGCATTGTCGGTAGTAAAACAGTGTGTGAATGCAACTAGCCTATGGTAATGTAAGTCGGTCTTGGACGTATAAGCGTTGTGTGCAATGATATTCCACATACATATTTGTTAACACAAATTCAAAAAAAAGTGAAACAAAAGTTACGAAATGCCATTTACATAAAAGAGACAGTTCAATTTTTTAACATCGAACTGCAAAGTTTAGTTAGTAAGTTGCGTTTTTCATAAATACTTAATATCATTGGTTGTGTGTCTACTAGAGAAATATGTGTAATAAGTATAAAAAGTTTGTGTTTCTGTGCGTATACTTGAACGTAGAACAGTCAGTCTACTAAAATGATAGGTTATTGTAAGTGTGTGTGTATGTTTATCTGTGTGTATGCTAGGGCAATAAGTGTTAGTGTCTGTGCGTCTGCTAGGACGCAGGACAATGATCGCTGAGTATGGACAGCGGATGCGACTGTTTAGGAAGTCGCGACCCACCGAATACTGATTTAGTACAGTCACCATACGGAAAGTATTTTCCGGATTATAGTGATTAAATTCCCAGTTTTAATGTTTCGTTGCTCCGTGCTGGCTGAGTTTGGGTAATTCATAATAATTACAGCTTCGATCTAGTCAAAATCCTAAAAACCGCATCAAACGATAGACATGGTATTGATGAATCAGATTTTCAAGAATATAACGTTGGTGTTTCTAGGATAATTTAAATAATATCATTAATTGTAATAATAATTGGAGTCCATCACGCCATGGATTTTTTTAATATATATGTTACGCGAAATTCGCGTCGTGGCCCTAGTGAAAACGGCCACGACGCGTTCTGGCAATCACAAAAAGACCATAACGCGAAATTCGTGTCGTGGCTGATATGCTATTCGTTAATCGTTTTTCTTCTTGATTTGTTCTTGATTGATTAATCGCCCATAGGCATGGAAGATTATATTTGAATTACCACGCGTATTACAAAATATTTTTTCTTTTACTAAATCACTGCATAACGTGTTTTTCATTATTATTTGAAAATATCCATAGTTCCATAATATCCGTGCTAATATTATTACTCTCTGTCTGTCTGCCGCAACGTGTTATTGTTTGTTGTTTTTTTTTAAATATAAGGTAATCTGATCTTAATAAATTATAAAAATTTAGCTTTATTTTTATTTCTATAATTTAAATATAATACTACTAGTTGATGCTCGCAACTACGTTGCGCCAGAAATACAGTAATAATATCAGTACGTATAGTATGGAATTATGGATATTTTATAAATAATAGTGCAATATAAATATGTAGTGATTTAGTAAAAGAAAAAATATTTTGTAGTACGCATGGTAATTCAAATATAATCTTCCATACCTATAGACGATTAATCAATCAAGAATAAATCAAGAAAAACGAATAGCATATCAGCCACGACACGAATTTCGCGTTATGGTCTTTTTGTGATTGCCAGAACGCGTCGTGGCAGTTTTCATTAGAGCCACGACGCGAATTTCGCGTCGTGGCTGTTTCACTGTGACCACAACGCGTTGTGAGCCATTTTTTCGCTCATTGAGCGATTTCGGTCTTTGAGCGTAACATATATATAAAAAAATCCATGGCGTGATGGACTCTACTTATTATTACAATTAATGATATCATTTAAATTATCCTTTGTGCGAAAAACAATACAAAGATAGCAAAAAAAGGATATGGGCGCAGAGCCCATAGACGGCCCTAAATTAAATTTAAAAAAATCGTCGGTGTTTCAAATCTTAGAAATTTTTATTTATTTATTTAGGTATAATTACAAACAATAGAATAATACAATTATTATTACAAAAAGCTCTAAAATCCAACAGCTAACCACATTTAGACTGAAGTTCTATGATATTTTATGAGAAACTTACATACACTTTTGTAGTATGTAATTTCTCCAATATTTGTAACGCTAAAATGGATGTGTTATATTTTAAGATTAAAATAAATTAAAAGGATCTATGTGTACAGGACTATCCTTGATTATACAGCCCCGTGGTGTCTCCAATAATTTGACGCTTGTGGCCAAATGTGGTGCACATTATACTGCGGTGTATGGCGGACATACAGACATACTCGACAACTGTGTTGCATGTTAATAGCTCGAGATGGAAAACTTTGGGTGTCCCGATAGAATGGTGTCATTTTAGCGATTTACCCACATAATATAATTAATCACGGAAGTGTTATTGTAAGGACTATCTTTATACTAAACCTGAAACGATCAAGGCAATAGGTATCGAGGAATAAAGTTCAGTTACAATGTCATAAATGTAGCATTTTTAACTGACTTACAAAAAGGAGGAAGTTTTTGAATTCGACCGTATATATTATTATTCCCCGCGATCCATTAGATGTTAAAAACGATCAAAACGCTCAAAATAGGATTTGAGTGCTTTGATCGTTTTTAACATCAAATGGAACGCGAGGTTTATAATATTATGTTACTGTTGTATTTCTCTTGACTGATACGCCTAACCCGTGATTTTAGAAATATGAACAGAGAAAAACAATAATAATCACGTCGCACTTTAAAGAGGAATCACAAAGCTTTTTTTTAAATGAAATAAGGGGGCAAACGACCAAACAGGTCACCTGATGGAAAGCAACTTCCGTCGCCCATGGACACTCGCAGCATCAGAAGAGCTGCAGGTGCGTTGCTGGCCTTTTAAGAGGGAATAGGGTAATAGGGGAGAGTAGGGATGGGAAGGGAAGGGAATAGGGGAGGGTAGGGATGGGAAAGGAAGGGAATAAGGGAGGGTAGGGAAGGGATTAGGGTAGGGGATTGGGCCTCCGGTAAACTCACTCACTCGTGAAACAGCGCTTGCGCTGTTTTTCGCCGGTTTTCTGTGAGAACGTGGTATTTCTCCGGTCGAGCCAGCCCATTCGTGCCGAAGCATGGCTCCCCCACGTATAAACACGTATCACAAAGTTACATGTCATGTCGTGTCATTTAAAGTTAAATCCCATTCGTTTAAAGAACTACAATTAAGCTAACGAAATCAGCTAAGGGATTTTCACAAACAACAAAATAGGTCAAATCAAAAAACAACGATTCTTCGGAGAGCAATATTCATAATTAGAACCTTCAAGTACTCAACCCTACAGTTACCCGCCTATACTGACCCGCCCGGGATATCATTACCCCATGAATAATAAATATGTGTGGAGTGGTGTTAATAGTTTCGAGTGAAATGGGGTTAGCGGCCAATTATTGGCACTTTGGGGTTAATTACTGACGTTTGAATCGTTAAATTAACTTTTAGTGGCCACTTAGTGTACTAGAAGTTGCTATGAATTAAAGAATAGATATCCTGTAGAAATCTTATACTCGTAAGCGGTAAAAAGAATATATATTTTTTAATTAAATAATGGGCAAACGAGCAAACGGGTCACCTGATGGAAAGCAACTTCCGTCGCCCATGGACACTCGCAGCATCAGAAGAGCTGCAGGTGCGTTGCCGGCCTTTTAAGAGGGAATAGGGGAGGGTAAGGAAGGGAATAGGGAAGGGTAGGGAAGGGAATAGGGTAGGGGGTTGGGCCTCCGGTAAACTCACTCACTCGGCGAAACACAGCGCTAGCGCTGTTTCACGCCGGTTTTCTGTGAGCCCGTGGTATTTCTCCGGTCAAGCCGGCCCAGTCGTGCCGAAGCATGGCTCTACCACGTATCAACGTTAGGGGACAAACGAGCAAACGGGTCACCTGATGGAATCCGACTACCGTCGCCCATGGACACACGCAACATCAGAAGAGTTGCAGGTGCGCTGCTAGCATTACGCTCTCTTCTTGAAGGTTTGCAGGTCGTGGTCCGAAAATACTGCTGGAAACAGTTCGTTCCAGAGATTTAATGTTCTTAACTGTTTATCAGTTGAAAAATTATCAAAATGGTCTAGTGACTTCGCAGACTTTAAGTTTAAGCCTTTAAGCCTTTTTCGGAGAATTTGAAACTAAAGTTTATGTCGCTTAAAATGTCTTTCAAAAGATTGCAGCTTTAAACATCACTTTCAGAGAATGATATAGGTTTATATTATTATTATGTAAATACCTGAGCACTGACTGCTGAACTAAGAGACTTTTAATAATGATTAAACTTCAATTTAATGAAGATTTACGATTTTTACGTGGGAGATTGCGTGGGAGAGCCATGATTCGGCACGAATGGGCCGGTTCGACCGGAGAAATACCACGTTCTCACAGAAAACCGGCGTGAAACAGCGCTTGCGCTGTGTTTTGCCGAGTGAGTGAGTTTACCGGAGGCCCAATCCCCTACCCTATTCCCTTCCCTACCCTCCCCTATTCCCTTCCTATCCCTACCCTCCCCTATTACCCTATTCCCTCTTAAAAAGGCAGGCAACGCACCTGCAGTGTCCATGGGCGACGGAAGTTGCTTTCCATCAGGTGACCCGTTTGCTCGTTTGCCCCCTTATTTCATAAAAAAAAAAGATTTTGACAGGTAATGTATGGGGCTTATGTCAAAATATATTTTTTTTTACAGTTAAATAATAATTAAAATTCGTTTCTGAGTGCGACCGGAAGCGTTATTTAAAATATAATTGATATTTATTACACTTATAAAATGATAAATATTCAAAGCGGACATGGGCTAGATTTACTGAATAAAAAACCTATTAAAATCACTCAAAGGAAGTACGTAACACATATAATTTCTACAATAATCATAATTACTTCATAATAATTTACACGCCATGATTCAGACAATGCACGTCAGACTATTATTTCTGCATTCTTCCCTAATCACGTTGTTATTTACCTCGTAGTACAGGGCTTCCCAAACTGTGCGTCGTGACGCCCCGGGGCGTCGCGACACTGTCCCAGGGGCGTCGCATGTCAACACAACCAAATCAAGTGAGCGCCGAGCGCAATATTATGTCAAATGTCAATATACATCCCTGTATTCCCGGACAGTCTAAATCCCCGGTTTCAGAATCTATGCCAGAAAAGCAAGCGCAGCCTTCACATTAGCCAGCCTTGCTGGCTTTAATATCTTTCATAAATATCTCTTTTAATTTTTATGCTTAAATGTTTTGATTTGGTCATTATTTCCTAATAAAAATATAAATATCCAATAATGTTTATATGATAACCTATGTAGGCTGGTTCTAGAAAGTATTTTTGGGGGCTGGGTTGAGGGGCGTTGTAAAGAAATGGCGAAGTTCCAAGGGTGTCACAGTACAAATAAGTTTGGAAAGCCCTGTCGTAGTAAATACTATAGCGCCCACCTGGCTTTTCATTATGGTAGACCATGGTTCTAAACAATAGGTATATTCATATTATAATAGGTTGGCAACTAAGTAATGTAATTGCGGAGTTTTATAGAAAATCAAAAACAATTTTTTCATGGAACTAAATGACTTTATTCTGTAATGTATTGATCATTTTGATCAGTGACCTTTTGCCATCTTTCAGCGTTAAGGCAGCATCATAATCCCAAGTTCATTAAACTTCTGGTTTTCTTCGAACGCTTGCAATGAAATCAGTGTTTTCTTTTCTAAGCAATTTTCAATACAGTATAGTCTTACAGCTAGTCAGCTGTTATGGAAGAATTAGACTATGGCTATGACATATTCAATAATGCCTTTCAATATTAAAAAAATAAAATATTTATTTCTAAATAGGTTAACAAAGTTAACACTTAGAACGTCGTGTCTACATGAGGCCTTTTTTTATAAAATAAGGGGGCAAACGAGCAAACGGGTCATCTGATGGAAAGCAACTTCCGTCGCCCATGGACACTCGCAGCATCAGAAGAACTGCAGGTGCGTTGCCGGCCTTTTAAGAGGGAATAGGGTAATATAGGAGGATAGGGATGGGAAGGTAAGGGAATAGGGGAGGGTAGGGAAGGGGATTGGGCCCCCGGTAAACTCACTCACTCGGCGAAACTCAGCGCAAGCGCTGTTTCACGCCGGTTTTCTGTGAGAATGTGGTATTTCTCCGGTCGAGCCAACCCATTCGTGCCGAAGCATGGCTCTCCCACGTATAAATGCACGCTTGGCCTACCACCGGTTCGGGAACTACTCCGCCGAATCAAAATTCTTCCTTTTATGCACTTACTGAATTTTTAATTAGAAATCACTATTTTACAATGCAGCATTACGTCCGTTCATTGGTGGCAAATAAGCCATTTTGTAAAATTCTAAGAAATGCTTACACATTGCGCGTACATATTTACGCATGCCCTTTCTCAGTGACAACTTGTTTGTCACTCGGATTTGAATTGAAAGCCCTCAGCTATCAGCCATCGGGGTATATTATATTGTGTTTGCAAATTTGCATTCACTTACCGTAAGGACAGGCTTGATCTTAGCGTTCAGATGTCTCCAACGTCTGTGCCGTAATCTTTGCTTTACCAAGGAGTCCCCTTAAGAGGGCGACTAACCCCAAAAATCAAACATCGTCCTTCTCTCTTCACACTCACGCCCGTCTTTCATATGCAAGGTGAAAAAAAACGACGCGGATTCATCGCCAAATTAGTTTTTTCTCAATAACTCGATAAATATACAACATTTTAAAAATCCGCTAGTTCGATCTCTCAATGATAGAATTTTATACAATGTGTTAAAATATTAACTTAGTTCAATGCACGGTTATGGCAATAAATGAAAAATTCGTGAAAATTAGATGCATCTTTGTGACTTTTTTCTATCGAGAAAATTTTAAGGTATCGTGTTTTTGCTCAGATCGCATTCTCGGAAATATAATGTAGTATCTAATTTTAGAAAATGAAACAATTCGGGGCTTATTTTCAAGTATAAAAATGAATTATAAAATCGACACTTTAGGGTTAGTCGCCCACTTAAGGGATCAACATATAAAAAAACTAGTGTGCTGCACCCATTTTTTTTTTCAATTTTACACCAAAGAGGCGAAGAAGTTGGCGTTCGTAATTTCTTTTTTTTTCGGTAAGTTTTAAGTGCCGCGGGCCTCTTCCTTGCTTTCGAATGTAGTCTAGTATTTACATAGACCACCGGTTGTTGCGAAGAAGCAGGTGGCTTATACAATGTTTTGTAACAACTAGATACCGTTCACAATCATTTTACCCCTGTGTATTAGACTGATCCTTACATCGTGGTAATAAAGGTCAGAACTCAGAACTCAATATCCATCAATCAGCATAAAGTAAACTATCTGTAGATTTAATTGTTTCGGTTAGTTAGTAAATTGATATAATCTACATCTAAGATAAAGTTAAAGGAATTTACTTAAAGGACTGAGGCCAAGAGTTCGAAATTGGAACCAATTAATATTATTTATAGTAAGCTATACAGGTAGGTTATCAAAAACAATATAATTAAATGAAAATCAGAAAGCAACTTAGGACTAAGAAAATATAATAAAGTATTCTAAATTCTACTACTAATATAGAAATAAAATAATTAGGTTTGTTTGTGTCGAATAGGCTTCGAAACAACTGGACCGATTTTAATGCATATAATATATAGAGTCCACAGTAAAGAAGTTCACTTAGCTTAGTTTCTGAGGAAATCATGCACGTTTTAATTTTATGACATGGACTATAGAGACTAAAGCTAAAGTAAAAACTATACAAATATTACAAATGCGAAAATGTGTCTGTCAGTCTGTTACCTCTTCACGCCCAAACCGCTGAATCGATTTTGCTAAATATAGGACATAGGGTATTCTTTATCTCGATTTTGGATGGATTACTTGGTACTACTAATATATATTCTGTGGTACTACTAATATATATTCTGTGGTACTACTAATATATATTCTGTGGTACTACTAATATATATCTGTGGTACTACTAATATATATTCTGTGGTAATACTAATATATATTCTGTACTACTAATATATATTCTGTGGTACTACTAATATATATTCTGTGGTACTACTAATATATATTCTGTGGTACTACTAATATATATTCTGTGGTACTACTAATATATATTCTGTGGTACTACTAATATATATTCTGTGGTACTACTAATATATATCTGTGGTACTACTAATATATATTCTGTGGTACTACTAATATATATTCTGTGGTACTACTAATATATATTCTGTGGTACTACTAATATATATTCTGTGGTACTACTAATATATATTCTGTGGTACTACTTATATATTTTCTGTGGCGTAACGGAGTTGCGGGCATAATTAATATTATTTATAGTAAGCTATACAGGTAGGTTATCAAAAACAATATAATTAAACGAAAATCAGAAAGCAACTTAGGACTAAGAAAATATAATAAAGTATTCTAAATTCTACTACTAATATAGAAATAAAATAATTAGGTTTGTTTGTGTCGAATAGGCTTCGAAACAACTGGACCGATTTTAATGCATATAATATATAGAGTCCACAGTAAAGAAGTTCACTTAGCTTAGTTTCTGAGGAAATCATGCACGTTTTAATTTTATGACATGGACTATAGAGACTAAAGCTAAAGTAAAAACTATACAAATATTACAAATGCGAAAATGTGTCTGTCAGTCTGTTACCTCTTCACGCCCAAACCGCTGAATCGATTTTGCTAAATATAGGACATAGGGTATTCTTTATCTCGATTTTGGATGGATTACTTGGTACTACTAATATATATTCTGTGGTACTACTAATATATATTCTGTGGTACTACTAATATATATTCTGTGGTACTACTAATATATATCTGTGGTACTACTAATATATATTCTGTGGTAATACTAATATATATTCTGTGGTACTACTAATATATATTCTGTGGTACTACTAATATATATTCTGTGGTACTACTAATATATATTCTGTGGTACTACTAATATATATTCTGTGGTACTACTAATATATATTCTGTGGTACTACTAATATATATTCTGTGGTACTACTAATATATATCTGTGGTACTACTAATATATATTCTGTGGTACTACTAATATATATTCTGTGGTACTACTAATATATATTCTGTGGTACTACTAATATATATTCTGTGGTACTACTAATATATATTCTGTGGTACTACTAATATATATTCTGTGATACTACTAATATAATATATTCTGTGGTACTACTAATATATATTCTGTGGTACTACTAATATATATCTGTGGTACTACTAATATATATTCTGTGGTACTACTAATATATATTCTGTGGTACTACTAATATATATTCTGTGGTACTACTAATATATATTCTGTGGTACTACTAATATATATTCTGTGGTACTACTAATATAATATATTCTGTGGTACTACTAATATATATTCTGTGGTACTACTAATATATATTCTGTGGTACTACTTATATATTTTCTGTGGCGTAACGGAGTTGCGGGCATCATCTAGTAAAGTATATAATACAACTTGTGCCGGCAAACGTTGTTTTGCCATATAAAGTATTATAATATCGCCCATATTATTGAAGTAACAAAATAAGTATGGCACCATGGCAACGTCCATCGCTATCCCGTCGCACAAACAATGGTCGCAGTCAGTCTCGAGTTGTAATAATTAACTATTATATTTTATTCAACAAATGCACTTATCAATATAAAAATTTGCCAGTAGCCGGTTCTCAGACCTACTGAATATGCATACCGTATATAAAATTTGGTAAAAATCAGTAAAGCCGTTTCGGAGGAGTACGTAACCAGCGTTGCCAGACGTCCCGATTTTGGCGGGACGTCCCGATTTTTTCATCAAAATTAAATGTCCCGCGCGGGACTGGCTCAGTCCCGCGTTTCGGGGAAAGCCCGAACGTACGTGCAGCGTGCTGAGAAAGAAAGGTGCGTAATGAAGATAAGAGTGTGGGAGCTAGGGGCGTGAATTTTCTTTGGCTACTTTAGCTATATTTTATTGTCACGTAAGCGTTATATTAACGCAATTAAAAAGATAAAAAAATTGAAAAACCTTTGATTTTATACCTTTTTTTACGTTGTCCCGCTTTTGACTGAAGACTCCCGCTTTTTTACTCAAAAAGTTCCAAAGTCTCGACTTGGTACAAAAAAAATCTGGCAACGCTGACGGTAACTAACATTGTCAGCTGTATATATATATATATATATATATATATATATATATATATACAGCTGACAATATATATAAGAAGATTATCATATCATTTCTATTCATTCGCCTTTCTACTGCGGTCATACTAAGCCTGCTGAAAAACGAAAAGCGTGTTTTTAGCATTTTGACTACTCCAAATTATTTATTTATTTACGTGGGAGAGCCATGCTTCGGCACGAATGGGCCGGCTCGACCGGAGAAATACCACGTTCTCACAGAAGACCGGCGAGAAACAGCGCTTGCGTTGTGTTTCGCCGAGTGAGTGAGTTTACCGGAGGCCCCATTCCCTTCCCTATCCTCCCCTTTTCCCTTCCCTTCCCACCCTTACCCTCCCCTATTGCCCTAATCCCTCTTAAAAGGCCGGCAACGCACCTGCAGCTCTTCTGATGCTGCGAGTGTCCATGGGCGACGGAAGTTGCTTTCCATCGGGTGACCCGTTTGCTAATTTGCCCCCTTCTTTCATAAAAAAATAAATAAATTAAATATTCTAGGAATGACTGTCATTATACAGGCAGTAAACTAGACTGGCTCGTTAGTCAACGTCCATCTTTTTTTCCAGAACCGTCCAAGAGACATGCAAAACTTGCGGCTATTTTTTTCATATTTCTTATTTAAAGGAGATAAAATATTATTGTAATTAACAAGACGTATATCACGTGAGAACTCTACAATTTTCCGGGATAAAGCCTCTCCTATGTATTTTCCTGCAGGGATTCAAATTGTACATCACCTAAATCAATTCAGCGTTGTAGGCGTGGAGATGAAAGAAAACACTTTCCCAATTATAAGTACTAATGTTTTAAATACGAAGGTGTGTTCGTCAGTTCGTTCGTGACGTAAATTTGATTTGAACATCGAATTCGAGTACATTAAGGTACTGTCAAAGGTTCCCGCGTTAAAGTATTTCTAACAAGTTCGCAAATTGTGGCTCACGGGAGATGCTAGCAAAGTATAATACGTATTTCATAAACCTATTAACTTCTTGAGCTTGGATCGTAAAAAAGCGATCGTCAAACAAAACCATTATAATATTTTCTAAGACAGGAAGCGATGGAAACTTCAGCTACAAACGATTTTCTATTCAGAAGAAATTTCTTGCAAAATTTATTGATTTTACAAGAAAAGTCTTTTGGGACGGAATTTTTTTAGGATTCTAGTATATTTTATAATTATTATTGTTACCTGAGAGAGTTCGGTTGTCTGGAAGAAACTGCTTAAAGCAGTAAGACCGCCTTTTCGCACAATTTTGTATTTTTTTATATTTCTTTTGTTTTCTGTCTCTTTTATGTGCTTTTATGTATTTTCTTTTGTGTGTGCAAATAAAGAATTTATTATTATTATTAAGTATTAACTATCATCCACACAACCTCACAACTTTCCCTCTTATGTCTGTCAGCAGTAAAATGAAAAGTACAAGCGACATCGCCATTTGCGTTCGGACTTCGGTCGACCACCTCCGTGCATACTTGACGATAAAAATATGGCGTCCGTAGAGTCGTATTAAATTAAGAATTAAACTTTTAATTTTCTTTAATTAGCATTTTATTATATTTTTCGGGACTTTTTGCAGTAACCGTACATCTTCCCAAGCCGAAAAATAGCTTATGTCCGACAGCTCTATGTGTGCCTTATATGAAAATCACTGCATTAGCGTCGGAGTCCATTTATCCATTTAATATTAAAGCTTTTAATATAAATCACATAAGGTTCCTTAGTTAACACTTAACGCAAAGTGGGAGAGCCATGCTACGGCACGAATGGGCCAACTCGACCTAAGAAATACCACGGGCTCACAGAAAAACGGCGTGAAACAGCGCTTTGAGCTGTGTTTCTCTGTCTGACATAATTTTTGGGCTAGTATGAAAACACTCGTGTCATTAAAATATGTAGAGTCTTAGAGAAATAGGGAATGAAAACGACTTCTTACGTAATTATTGTTATTGCTTATTAGTAGGTTTTAGATCTAGAACATATTGACAGTTCATAATATGTAAAATTAAAATTGTAATAAAATTCGACTCCATTCTGTCAGTAATCGTAAAGTTAATAGCGGTGACGCCCATTGGTCGACCGCCAGCCAATCACGAGCCAGCAAATTATTGACATTGTGACCGAATCTATAATAAATGCAGCAAAAACTATGTACCCAACCCTAGGACTATATACACGCAAATACCGCGTTTATTACATATACATAACACCCACAATCGTGTGAGCGCCGAGGTAATTATAAACAATTTGTCTTGCAAACTTGAGGCGAGACAAAAAATGTATGTAAAGAATCGGTTGTTGAACGTGTGGATCTATAAATATAGTTGTTATGATCTTGTTATAATGTTAATGGTCTTCGAACCCTTGCTGTAGGGCTGAACTTTCAAGAACCAGTAAAAAATGAAAATACATACTTACTATTTTCTTCTCAGAAAAATATTATTATATTAATATATTCACGCGTTAGGAAGTTTAAAAAGTTATAACTCGACTACAAATAAGTCTCTATGTTATTATTACATTATGTTACTAATTTGATGACATTACAATCTACTTAATCCTTTATATTAAGTATTATCTTTAATTGTCTACTTATTTCTTTTTAATAACAGGGACTTTAAACACATTACTTAATATTATTTCTATATATCTTAAAATCTCTACACTAATTACAGAACCCATGGGCGTAGGTATATAAGGGGGGGACCTGGGCGTCCGGACCCCCCCCATTACTATCCATCTTACTTGTCCAATCGACAATATATTATGTACCCACCGATTTTTATCGGCGAGGTATTTTTTTTCTATTTATAATAATAATTGTTATATTATGGATTGTGTGATGTGTCCGTAGGCAGAAAAGGGATTTAGGCTGCTGCAGAACCCTTCATGGGTGAGTCCAACTCGCGCTTGGCCGCTTTTTTACGTTAGGGACCCCCCCCCCCTATCAAAGCTAATACGCCCGTGGTCAGAACCCTGTGTTTCTACACTTCTCACGTTATTTTGCAATAATATAATATTTTCAGCCATTTTAGTGTGGACTGTGGTATCCAATAATTGGCTTCGGAAACAACTAGTCGGTATGTGAACCAAATATTTTAATTACTTCAGTTAAAGTCTAAGTTACAGCGCAAAAAGCCACTTAGCGCGTTTTTAATTCTGTAGCATTAAAGTTGTTTATGTTTTTTTCTTCGTTTTGAAGTTATTTCAGTCTTCTTTAGGTTTCATAGGTTTTATAAAGTGTAAACCACGGTGTAAGCCGACCCTAGTTGATAAGCTTTATACACCAAATAATCGGCCAAGTGCGAGTCGGGCTCGCGCACGAAAGGTTCCGTACCATTATAGAGCAAAGTTAGGCCAAAATTGTGTTTTTTCTATTGGAGCCCCCCTTAATTTTTTATTTTATTTTAATATTATTATTTAAATATTAAAGTACACGTATAACTATGGACTTTGAGAAAAAATCAAGTACCTACCTGTTGCCATTACTGATATAGAGCAAAGAAACACGCCTGTTGTATGGGCCCCCCCCTAAATTATTATTTTATTTTGTTTTTAGTATTTGTTGTTATAGCGGCAATAGATATACATAATCTGTGAAAATTTCAACTCTCTAGCTATTACCGTTCTTGAGTTACAGCCTGGAGACAGACAGACAGACAGACAACGAAGTCTTAGTAATAGGGTCCCGTTTTTGCCCTTTGGGTACGGAACCCTCAAAATAAATAAAGTAGGTATGTTTTTAATAAACTTCTTACTTACTTTCTGTCTCATACCCGGTTTCTGGGGCTTTTGACAGCTGTAGTTAATCTATTCCCTAGCATTTTTGATTGGCTGATGCAAACGTATTATCCAGTAAACGAAAAGACGACATCTGAAACCGGCCTTAAGTAGTGAATAAAGGGCAATAACACAACTTAAATATTTAAATAGTTTATTAAACATCAGGAAATAAAATCAGGAACATCATAATGTCTTCCGAAATGTTGCGGCCACCTGCTTCTGTGAACGTTGTGGGATTAACGTTTTTAACCTTTTTCATAAAAAAAATAAACTGTCAATGAAATAAAAAAAAACTTTATTTCATTAAAAAATTAAAACCCCACACGTTCGCCCTCGGAAGAACACTTTAAATAGCGTGTTAATACACAACTTAAACTAATTCAAACTAAAAGAGTACATTAAATGCTTAAACTATAGGTCGAAACCATAGGAAATATTGTAACTTAAATTTAGATTTATAATACAATTTTCTAATTTGCTCTTCTCGATCTAAATTTGAGTCACAACCTATTAATTTTACTATTATTATTATTGCTGTGAGTTTAAAATCACACTAAAACATGGTTATAATAATTTACTAATTTCAATTTGGTAATCGTAAATAATTTAAGGGAAAGTGGAAAATATGATCAAAACGAAACGAAAAGTTAAATAAAAAGATTGCACTACTAATACTCAACTTTATACGCAAATCATTAAAAAAAAAACAAATTAAAGAATAAAGATGACTAAATAAAAAATGAAAAAGGCGCTCTTAAAAATAACTATACTGTACTCGGTGAAACATGGCGGTAGTGGTCATTGACTCCCTGTCAAAACTTGTCATTTTCTATACAAAGCCGCGATTAACAACATCTGACATTTCACTGTCAATCGCGATTTATATAGAAAATGACATGTTTTTGACAGGTAGCCAACGACCGCTACCACCATGTTTCCTCGAGTACAGTATAAAAAAAGCTAACTTAAATTATTGACAATTACAATATAGTTATTCGTCTAACAACGGTAACTAACTCCAATTAATCAATTACATCCATTTTACTAAATGGTCAAAGCTTTAAGCTTCAAGATTACATCAAAATATTAAAATAGATGTACCAACACAAGCACTATCGCTTACGAGCCAAATTATTATAATACAAATGTAAACATTCCGGCCACTTGACTATTTGGCTGAGATGTACAACTAAATCAGCCAGCTCGTTCAACGCCCAGGCCGTTCAAAAAAAGTATACACGTTAGAGCTCGCGTCAGTCACATAATAAACATTAATATACAAGTTAGGATAGTTTTGGTACAAAAATACTTAGATTAAGTTACATCTTACTTTAAGTAATAAATAGATATGAGTCGCAGTTATATTTACCATTTGTGGTAAAAGCTACATTTATTTAAATTGGCTAATCATAAGAACAGTATTTAATACACAATTTTAGGCCAAATCACTATTTTTGTGAACATTGCGCGCGTAATTTTAATTTTATTATCAAAGCTCTTAAAATTATTGCTACATCACAGCAATTTATCATTATTTGTTCATAATCAAAATGATATAAGGCGTACTAAAATTTGTTTTAATATAATAAAATATTTTAATTAACGTATACTAATTTAAGTTTTTATACGTATTGAAAATTGCAAGTACAGTTTACAAGAATAAATAAACTACAGTAGTTAGTAAAGTTTAAGACAAAGGATATCGCACTCAGCTTAACCGTAATTAGTTGAAACAAGATTAAAGATAAACCATGTTTAAATTATACCATTGTAAACGGTAGTTTTGAATACAATAAGCGCAACAATAATATGGTACCTAATTAGTTAATATTTATTGCTTTAAAGCTTTCTTTGAATGCATGAAGCTTTCTTTGAATTAACACTCAAATTATACTCAAAGGAGGCTCTCAAATCATATTTCGACTTTGTCTAGACCTATAACAGAACCTCAAACTTTTAGAACCAATTGAAAATTCAATTATGATATGCCTAGGTTTATTCATTTTGATTATTTCAAGTATATTTACATAAAATTTTCTAACGGCAAGTATAGCATATTTTTATTGTCACGCGCACCAAATGTTCGCAACCCCTGTCTCGGATCCATTTTGGTCTATCAGGAAGATTGGTGAGATTTGAGTGAAACTCTGCCGGCAGCGCCTGGAACAAAATTTCAACTTTAAACTCATATTTGAACTCAACTTAAAGAGTATTAAAATTGTATGTTGAAACTTTAAACTAATATATTTACTCAGTGAAGTAGTTAATGTGTTTACTATACCACGATTTTATTAAAATAAAGCAAGATTGCATCTTCATTCCTTGTTGGTTTACTTGAATAGAATACTATTTTGTAGTTTGATCGATGGACTGAATCAAAAAGATGCAGTAATCTTGCGTTTAAACAGTACAACCGTGGTACAGGTTTTAATTACAAGAATCGTCTACAAAAAATACAATAATATTTTCTTTTCATCCTTCTACGTACAATCTACAAACTTTTACACACTGCAGCATTCAATAATAATATTAGTACGGGAGCCCTAGAACAATTTTTTTATTACTATCAAGCTTTTTTTTGTGAGTAGTTTCACTTTGATAAGGCGAACAACATTTTTATTTGCCAAAAATCTCGAAAGTGGTAGCTAACAGAAATAGAAAGGATTTCATACTTTGACTTGATGGTCCTAAAATAAGGATTGTTCTATTTGTAGGACAATGTTACTTTTAAATTATTTAACTTTTATCTTATCAATATACAAAGAATCAGCTTGTTAGGGTTCCGTTTTAGGGTTCAGTAGTCAACCAAGTTTTGTTGATTACAGAACCCTAACGAGCTGATCTTTTTTATATTAATAGATTAATAGTAATATAATTTAGGGTAACATTGTCCTACAAATAAAACAGTCTATATTTTAGTACCATCAATAATTAAAAGTATGAAATCCTTTCTACCTCTGTTGGCTACCGCTTTCGAGATTATTCGCAAATAAAAAATAATGTTGTTCGTCTTATCAAAAAAATATATCCACAGCCGAACATATAACCTCCTCGTTTTTTGGAAGTCGGTTAATGAAGCTACTCACAAAAAATTTGCTTGATAGTAATAAAAAAAATGTTCTAGGGCTCCCGTACTGTATGTCTATTACAAGTATCTACCATCCACATCCTCTCGGCGTGTCAGGTGGTAACATACTACTCTCTTTTCTTCGTCTCTTTCCCTCTTTCTTTCTCTCTCACCATCATTTCCGTCCCCCGGTGCTGAGGTCCTGCAGCTCGCTGCTGTCGTCGCTGGAGCAGCCGTTGGGCATCGCCATCGACAGCGGGATGGTGATGAACTGTGGTGTTGATGATGATGACGCTGGGGAAAGACGGTCAGTGAGATAAGTTGAAATATAATCAATCTATACTAATATTATAAAGCTGAAGAATTTGTTTATTTGTCTAAAGGCGATGATCTCAGGAACTACTGGACCGATTTAAAAATTATTTCACCAATGTATGATAAGATGTCATTAGCTTTGTCCACACTGTGCCTTTTTCTGTTCGTCAAGGGCATGCATTATAGCGCAGTCAACAGCGAACGTGAGGCATGCCCGCGACGCATTCCCTCTGACCGTATCCAAAAAACAAAAATGACAATTGCGTTCGTTGACGCATTCAATTATTGAATGCGCCAAAACGAAAGTTGAATGAAAGAAGATTACGAAAATTGAATACGAAAGCGCATAGTGTGGACACTGGACAATAGCTATTGAGTGCTATATTAAATTATGTACCACGGGCAGAGCCGGGGCGGACCGCTATTACGGAATATTACTCCTTATTGTTAATTTGCTCTACGTGGGAGAGCCATGCTTCGGCACGAATGGGCCAGCTCGACCGGAGAAATACCACGTTCTCATAGAAAACCGGCGTGAAACAGCGCTTGCGCTGTGTTTCGCCGAGTGAGTTTACCGGAGGCCCAATTACCTTCCCTATCCTCCCCTATTCCCTTCCCTTCCCATCCCTAACCTCGTCTATTCCCTCTTAAAAGGCCGGCAACGCACCTGCAGCTCTTCTGATGCTGTGAGTGTCCACGGGCGACGGAAGTTGCTTTCCAACACGTTTGCTCGTTTGCCCCCTTCTTTCATAAAAAAAAAATTGAAAGACTAACTGTCGTAATTAAGACATTTTGTTATGAAATAACTTTAAATTAATGAAAAGTTTGGCAGATGATGTATGAGGTTTAAGTATATCAAAATTTAAATTTAATTACAGTTAAGTAATTAATATTCGTCTCTTAATGCGGCAGTAAATCAAAACCAAAAGTGTGCTTTCTTCATTTAATATTTTGGGATAAGTAAGCACCGCTACTTTACTGTACCTACTCCTTAACTTACCGCCATCTTGTGTCTGATTGGGTAGACTCAGGATAAAGCCGGGCGGGTATCCCATTCCCAAGTTCCCCAGGCCCAGGTTGGTGCCCAGGTTCTCCAGGCCTGGCATACCGGCCATCATGGCTGGGGGGTACAGCATGGCGCCTCCTGGTAGCTCGATCTTCGGCAGTATCTTCGCTAGGGACGGCGCCTTGCTGCTCTCGGGCTCAGGGTTGGAAGACGATGTGGAGGGGATGTTGTCTTGAGATTCCCTGGTGGTGGTTTAGAAACTTTTAGAGCATAGCCACATTTGTAGCATTGGTCAAGCATCAGAAATGTTATTGACAATAGTTTAAATTTATTACAACGGAAAAAATGATGAAAGCAAGAAATAGGGAACACCGAGCGTTTGTCCGACTCTACATAGTTCTTTTCCCACGATTGCTTTTGCATTCTTGCATTTTGGTAGGCACCATGTAGACTTTCTGAGAACATTCGTTTCAAATTTATTCAGAAATAAATATTTTTTTATTTTATTTTATCCATGGAGAATAAGAAATTGACCGTAACTTTGTCGCGCTAAAAAGAGTTATCGTGCGGAAATACGTAATACTCTTTTCAACATGAAACGATCCTCTTTGAACGAACGAACATTCTTGAACTTGGGACTCTATGGACTCAAAATCTCTACATAACATATTTTATCAAAGTCAGCCTAGCATACGCCAACGAGATATCTCACTCTACATGTTTTCTAGATGTTTGATGGTTTGTGTCTTCATCTCTATTGACCCTAGCATGACCAACATTTTTCCTCGCGTAAATCTATCATCGAAATAACACATTTTTTTAGAGTTTTGTCGAGATAATGTCGAGATTTTGACATTATGAGACGAGTAGTTTTTAATTATCTCGAGAGTGAGATATCTCGTTGGCGTATGCTAAGCAGGGTCAGTTAGACAGACAAACATACTGTGTTAAGACACACTATACAAATAGATAAATTACCACAGACAATCACACTTTTTACATGGATAACGCACCTATGGCTATCCCTGTCGTGTGCGTCGTTGGTCCAGCTCTTGTATGTGTTGTCCCGCAGCTTGTCCCCGGGCGAGTCCGGCTCGCTGCCGCTCTCGTCCCCGCTGTCCCCGGATGACGCCGGCTCGTCCTGGGCAGAGAAATTTGAGGTCAAAAGAAGGTTGTAAGAAAAAAAGGGAAACAATTGTCTAAAATAAACACGTAAGATTAAGAGATAAATAGATGACGCACGCAACTCCGATTCGTTTATCGTCCGGGAACCGTACATTTTTCCGAAATAAAAACTATCCTATGTCCTTTGTCGGGACTCAAAGTATCATGCCAAATTTCAGCAAAATCGGTTCAGCGGTTTGGGCGTGAAGAGTTAACAGACAGACAGACAGAGCTTTTATAACATTATGCAGAAAATAAACAGGCTTTGACCATTTTTGGTGAGGCGGTACCTTCTTTATGCTCGTCTGACATATGCCTAGGATACTGTTTGACCTGAACAACAATCCCGTGGAATATCGTATTAATACCTCGATGATCGAACGTGGGAATCGCAGACACAATAGGTTTTCAATTATTATGCGACAGCGTGCCGCTTGGAGATTGATAGGTTAAGCAGGAAAAACTAGCAAATAAACAAAAATAAATAACTTTCTCTTGTGATTCCACAATTAATTAGCAAACGTCAAATATACCAGCAAACGGATCACAATGGGACATAAACATGGCCGATATTGTTTGTAATGAATTTGTATCAGATCTCGTTGTTAGTAAATGCCCACAAAGGATGATTTGATACGCCCGGCTTGCATTGATACGATCGAGGAACGGACGATAGGTTAGTATGGATAGGACTAGAATATAGAGTTCCAATTCTCAGAAAAATAGAATCGAACTAAGATGCAACTCGACGTATCTTGAATTTTGTTTGAGAGGTCTTTAATTGATATGAAAATGGAAAGTTTCAGTTACAAAATATGAAAATGTGTTTAGTTTTTGAAAACCTGCAATGCATTAACCTTTTAGGACAAACCTTTCATCTTCATGTTTATAACGGACTCGAGAACGGCTGAATCAATTTGGCTGATTTTAGTCTTGAAATATTCGTGGAAGTTCAGGGAAGGTTTATATTAGGAGCTTCGAGATACGAATTTCACCGCGTCATCTAGTAAACAATAATAATAATTAATGTCAGGGCTACGGGCTAGAGCCCGAAAGGTTGTATAAAGTGTGTGCTATCATTTAGTTTTAGCCGTATATATATAGCTAATTCAAAGGTACTAATGATTTCTGCTTAATTCGCGATGTATTTTCAAAACGATAACATAAGTTATCTAAGTTTGCAATGCTCTAATTCTAGAAAATCTTTTGACGATTCTATTACAATTTCATAAAGAATATAATACCTTTGTCGCCTCATCCACGTTATAACCAACGTAGTTTGGCACGTGGGCGTCACCTTTGTGTGTGCCGCACTAAATAATATTCGCTAACTAACTACCGCTGACTACCTCAGACTACCGCCATCTAGCGGCCTGCTTCGACGTCTGTTCGTCTGATAAATCGCGAGTCAGTAGGGGTGAGATTACATTTTGAATCTAAATTCCGCATTATCAATTTTCAAATACGTACCGTTCAATGTTCTTGACAAAGATGCCTTGACTGAAAAAATCAAATCAATGGGAAAGTAAAACAAAATCCTTTCAATAGAAAAGTCTAATCGTAAAGTGTAGATAGACCATAACATTATACAATGATTAGGGAAATACAAAGAAAGGGCATAACTTAGGCATAATGAAGGACTAAGGAAGGATAAAGGTGGCAATTGCTTGTGGCATAACGAAAGAGAGAGGTGGCATATTTCGCTCGTGGCAGTTTTATTGTGCGCTTGTCTCCCGTTCGGCTCCATCGATCAAAGGCCTTTGTCTCTTTCAGGGAATACCAGAAAATGTAGTCATTGGAAGCTTAGAAGAGAATAGAATATGGATTGTCTTTATGCATTGTGTGGTATGGGGTACTCAAAGGTGATATACCGTTAGTACCGAGACTGTTAAATAGTGATCTTGTCAGCATTCGGTAAAAAAAATACTCGTATCGAAATTTTTCACAGAATTATTTTTAGTAAAAAAGAAATGTTACAACAAGAAGTTGATATCTGACGGTTCATTTATTAGTTCCCAGTGATGCCTCTAGAGCTTAAACTCAAAATTAAACATTAGACCGACTACCGAATGTATTTAAATGTATTTATAAAGCATTAAATCGTGGAAGTGAATATAAATTGCTGAGGGCGGATTCGACCAAACTGGAGTAAAATTTTACTCGAGTATAACTGTCTCCTAATCTAAGAGTAAGCTGGTTTTGCGTTTTTCCAACTTCTAATCCAAGAATGAGGTAATTACACGGGAGTAAATATTTACACGGGCTATTTTGGTGGAGTAAATATTAAACTGAGAATAGTTGCACAACAGGGTTCAACTGTCACGGTCGGTGTCATTGTGAACTGTAATTGACATTTTATTTCATACTCTTTGAGTAACTTGGTAAAATGCAAACGATAATACCCTAGAGTAAATTAAAGGAGTAAAATTATTCTCATGATAGTTATACTCGTGTAACTTCAAGTTTGGTCGAATCGGGCCTTAGTGAACTAAGAACAAACTTAGGATGATGAAATTATAAACAAAACACTAGTACGTGACATTTCAGGCACTCTGATGACCTTATTCTGCAACTAATCACAAGCGACACCGCGGGGTGACGTCAGCCGTGGAAAGCGCGACAACCGTTACGGACCAAACATGGGATGAAGTCGCAATATTGTCCGATATACTTTCCGTCTCTGACTCACAGCCTTTCTCAACATTGTTTTGAGATTTAAATAATAATTGTAGATAAAGATAATGTAAACAAATCATTAGTACATTTTTAAATTACATGACCGAAAGTTCTTAATATAAATATTTGTTTATTTATTATAATATGTATTAACAGTTGAGAGTTAAACATATTTATTACGTTTCCAAATTTTAAACCGATGCTATCATAATCTTCGTACTATTCTCTTTCAACAACGTTGCCAATACGTATTTATATAAATGATTTTAGCGCGATTTTGGGAACAAACCAGCGTTAAGTGAGCACCGATGCTCAATTCACAAATCTAATTGACACCTCGTGAATGGCGCGATTGAAGATGTTATCTGTTGTATCGGCGCGAGATCGCCGCGATATCGCCCGCTCGGTACGTAATACGGAGCATCAATAGGATCATTTGTTGCAATGTTTTTAGTACAGTCGGCTAAAAAAGCAACAAACATTTAAAAAATGATTTATATCATAGTGTTTAAACTTTGAAGTGTAGTATTTTCCAATTAGTATTTAGGCAATGGTTATAAAAAGTAGAGTCAGTATTATATTACATTCCTATGATTCACATTTTACACAATCAATCATTCAAATTTTGGTTTACTTCATCTCTCCTTATCACACAAGCTTACTTATGAAAATAAATTTCAATATCTTCTATACATAATAGGGTAGCAATTACCAACACTTGTTATACCCTACTAAATATCCCAGCGATCCCAGCAAAGGACTCGGACCACCGCCTCAGAGTTAGGCTACAAGTTACGACGCTTTGTAATCTAGACCTATTATGATCCGAGCCGATTTAAATTACAGAATAAGCCCTAAGTTACTGTTACACCTGTGGGTTATTTGTGTGTTTGGATTATAATAATTTAATGGGAGTCTGACAAAGCAGTGTGGCAGCACATTATTTAAATCTGCAATAAAGAGGTTACAGTAAATTCTAGAATTTTTTAAGCTTTTCAAAAGATGCAATTGAAAAAATATTATATTATAACGAGTATGTTTTTAGGAATCCGTACCCAAAGGCTTAAAACGGAACCCTATTACTAAGACTTCGATGTCTGTCCGTCTGTCTGTGTCTCTAGGCTGTAACTCAAGAACCGGTATAGCTTGACTTCTGAAATTTTTATTTGTTGCCGCTATAACAACAAATACTAAAAACAAAATAAATTAAATATCTAAGGTGGGCTCCCATACAACAAACGTGTTTTTTTTGCTATTTTTTGATAATGACGGCAATACATAGGCACTTGAAATATTTACGAAATACTTAGTTTTATTAGTACTTAATAATTTATAATAAAATTTAAATAAATGAAATAATTAAGGGGGGGGGGGGGGCGGGGGGGCTCCCATACAAAAACACAATTTTCACCCTATTTTTGCTCCATTGTGGTACGGGACCCTTCGTGCGCGAATCCAATTCGCACTTGGCCGATTTTTTCTATTCTTTCTTACTTTATAATATCCATATTATTAGATATTAGACAACCTTTTGAGAGCAAGGTACTCGGCAATGCGACGCGACGCTCCCATACTTCAAAGTTGTTAAACATTTTAAACGTCTTGGGTTTATTTAAAAGTTATTTCGGTCTCGATAGTTTTCCGTGACCGCCAACCGAAATTCGTATTTTCATTCAATTTTCCATCGGATGAGAACTGCCCCCAGACAAAGTATCTTTCGTTAATGATGACGAAATTGGTTATCAAAATGTATGCGGTTTGACATAAGTCATCGCTAAATGACATTTCGCTTGCGAAGACTAATGTCAAATTCCATACATTTTGATAACGAATTTCGTCATCGTTTTTAACGAAAGGGTCTTTGGCTACGGCCTCAGTAGGTTGATTCTGTTAAATAATCTTACAATATCGTTACGGTAATGTAATTATATCATCTGTATTATTATATAGATCAGCCAAAACCTCAAAAATCTTTTGACGTACATGAGACTAATATTTTCTTGTTTAATATTCTCACAACAGTTTCGAAGCTTTAATAATATTAGAAATAGCAGAATCCCTTCAGATAATAATAATTATAGGAAGTGCATCTTATGATATAATTATGATAATGTGTAAGGTGATCCGGTCGCCAAGGATCACTCGCCATATTGAGAAGATCGACCGCTTCTGTATTAGGAGACCAAACATACTTTACATACTATCGATGACAGCTAATGAGATGAATTGAATTCAGGCGAGTTTTCCTTGTTGAAGGTACACCGTGCAGTGATGAAATCAACCCCGTGATTTTCAACCAAATTTTTTGATATATTCGTGAAGTAGGACTATGTTTGGTAAGTTGGATAGGTAGGAATGAACATAATAACAAAAGTGCATACTTGAACTTGTGATGAAAATCTTTTTTTTTCCATGAAGGTTTTAAACTTTTCACTAACATAACTTTGCATTACACCTGTGTAATGCAAAGCAACAAGGCGTATGTATAGCTAACACCTATATAGTTAAAAATATTTTCAGCAATTTTATTTCAACATTTGGTATCTACTTTTGGCATAATATTTGGTTAGTATTTAGGTAGGCAATGATTGCAACTTCGGAAATAATAATAATCATTGCCTACCTGAAATAACTCCAGGTTCCTTAATGAAGGTCTATTCTAGATTTCGGTAAAAACCCTTGTCGGGGAGGTTTCTTTCTTTTCGCGTCGTATATCATGGCGGCACACATACAACCGTTCCCGACTGAGGACACGTGTTGGACATTTTGAAAAAATATTTAAAGAAGTCTTATCATTTATAATTATTATGCGTTTAAATTAAGTAAGTACATAATGATTATAATATTTTCTACAGTCCTAGTCCAAAAAATCCAGAATTCCTTCCTATATTTCGGTTAAAACCTGCGTCGAAGAGGTTTCTTTACCAATTTCGCGTCGTATATCATGGCGGCACCATACAACTGTCCCCGGCCGAGGACACGTGTTCGACATTCCTATTATACGCCGAAAGCCGGTGATTTTGAATGGCTACTTATTATGCACCCATTTACACCCAGCTCGGGGGATGCGGGTTTCCCTGGATGAGACTTGGTATTTTGTGGTCGTTCTTTCTAGCTGGGACACCATCGTAAGAATTCGAAGTTATTATGCACTAACAGAGAAGTTGATCCATAGACCAACGTAATTTGGTCAAGTTATGTCAAACCCAGCCGACGGATCACGACTTGACATAACTCGACCAAATGACGTAGGCGGCGGACCTATCTGCCTTTGAACCAACTTCTCTGATAGTACCTCCAAACTAGCCCACGATGGACCAATAAAAGCGATTACAAAAGGTCATATTCTTCATTGGTTGCCCATGGTCACCGACGGTCTTGCATACCTACTTTAGAAAACTTTGCAATCATGGTGGCAACCACAGTTATCCATCATGATTCAACTTGTGGAGGGGACTGTTATAGGCACTAAATGCGTTATAAGATAAGCCAGTGCCATCCATATAATTTATATCACAACTGAGACCTAAAACCAATAATTATCCTTTACTTGTAGAAGTAAAGGATAATCTGTAGAGAAGAATCGTCAAAGCGATAGATGGAGGAAAAACTACTACTTTTTCTTTAAAATAAACCCCCCTTAGCACACTTTGGTTTCCAACAGTCGCATCCAGTGGCGTATATCCACGTTGGAAGATACGCGAACAGTAGCAGGGGCGATACGCATCTCGGTAACAAGCCCCTTGTTCCTGTCAATCCCGCTAATGCCCCTACAGTCGCCCACATAGCTCCGCCACTGCACGTAGATATTGAGAGCACATGCCCTAACTAGCTGTCGAAGAGGATTGTAGGTGTTGAGTCTACCATTAGGTTGAGTCATGGTTGAGTCGCAGTTTCAAACGCGCTAATGCGGAATGTCCGGTTTCGGAGGGTTTTATTTGTCAGGAGTTTATATCTTCAAAAAAAATCCTCCGTGGTCCCGTGGTTCAGGCATGGCTCTTGACTCGGAGGTCGTGGGTTCGAATCCCGCGTTGGAAACATGTTATATCCAAGTTTGGCTAGGACAATGCAGGCTGATCACCTGATTGTCTGACAAGTAAGATGATCCATGCGTCGGATGGGCATGTAAAAAGTCGGTCCTGCGCCTGATCTCTCGCCAGTCATGTCGGTCTTCCGTCCCACTGGGATATGAGACTAAAAGGAATAGAGAGTGCTCTTGTGTACTGCGCACACACTTGGGCACTATAAAATTACTCCTGCGTAACTGGCCTGGTTTCAATGAAACCGGCCACCGTCACCGAAACCGGTATGGGAGTCATTATTATCTCTTCAATATCGTTTTTGATTGGTTCATGTTTTGAGGATAGCCAATGAAAAGTGCTAGTAAAAACAACCGGTAAAAAACTTCAGGCACCAGACAAAAAATAATCAAAAAACTGTTTTTAGCAGTCGGAACACTCTATCCATACTAATAACTATTATAAAATATGGAAAAGCGTGTCCCTCTGTCTGTCTGTTACCTCTTCACGTTTAAATCACTAAACTGATTTTGATGAAAATTGGTAACGAGATACTTTGAGACCCTAAAAAGAACAGGTCCCTAGCCAATACATTTTCTTTATCGCTTCTTTATAGAAACCGCAATCAAAATGTATGGAATTGACATTAGATGAGTCGAACGTCAACGTCAAATTAACGCCTATGTCAATTCCATACATTTTGATCGGCGATTATATAAAGAAGCGATAAAGAAAACGTCTTGGCTAAAGGGGCAGGATACTTTTTGTTACCGATAAATGTACGGTACAATAAACTAATTTAAATGGAGTTGCGGACATCATCTAGTTTCAGCAGTTTGGGCGTGAAGAGGCCACAGACAGACACACTTTCGCATTTATAATATTACTAGATGTCCCGCGCGGCTTCGCCCGCGTAAATTAGGAATTTTACAGAAACCGTACATTTTCCCATAAAAAAATATTTTCCCCGTTTTTCCCGCATTTTCCTGAGTTTCTTCGGTCGTATTAGTCTTAGCGTGATAATATATTATATAATATAGCCTATAGTCTTACTCGATAAATGATCAATCTAACACTGAGATAAGTTTTTAAATCGGACCTGTAGTTCCTGAGATTGACGCGTTCAAGCAAACATACTCTTCAATGTTGTTATATTAGTAAGTACCTGATGGACTTGTGTTACAGGTACCAGACAACGGAAATATATTTAATACTTTTATACTATACATATATTTAAGATTTTTATTATATGATACACATATTTAATACACATCCATGACCCAGGAACTTTGAAAACTTTTTGTTCCGTCGGCGGGATTTGAACCCGCAACCTCCGGCTTGAGCTACCAACGCGCTCACCACTGAGCCACAGAGGTCGTCAAACTATTTTTAGACATAAAATAAAGATTTTTTTTAATTATCGCTTGACAAACTCGAGTCTCGATCTAAAAGACTATGAAATGGTATAATATGGTAGTGATGATGATGATGATGATGATGATGATGATGAATGTAATTTGCATAGTAGCATATGGTTCCTGTTCTTAAAACAACGCCGAAACTCCCAAACTTGTATCTATAAAGAATCAAGAGTTCTCTCAGCACCTTCCGAACCACGGTATACCAGGTATATCTCGGTGCAAAATCTTACTTGTTGGTAGCATATGCTTAGAATACTTCTCACGTAACCGAAGTCACCACACGTTTCCCTATAAGTTTTGAGGAGTTCCCTCGATTACTTATGGATCCTTCATCAGATCACCACTTTTGTGAATATAAAAATCGGGTAACATACGGCGGAGTAATCGTTGAATATAAGAAAACGAACATAACACCTCCCCCATTTTGAAAGTCGGTTAAAATTGTAGCCTATGTGTTATTCTGATGTATAAGCCATATTATTGTAAAGTTTCATTAAAATCCGTTCAATAGTTTTTGCGTGAAAGAGTAACAAACATCCATACATCCACACATCCATACATCCAAACAAACTTTCGCCTTTATAATATTAGTAGGATGTAGCCTATAATATATTATCACGCTAAGACCAATAGAAGCGGAGCACCAATGAAGAATGTTTCAAAATCGGGTGATTTTTCCTATTGTGCTGCGTAAACGATAAAAGTTTCGCAAAAATTGGCAGAATTTTCTTTATTTACCCATGAATTAGTTACTCTCTCGGGTCTGTGGCTGTTTGGTTGTTCGTTTTGTTCGGTGTTGCTATGTGTCTGTGCGGATGATTTTCTTGCTCTCTGTATTCGATGCCTATCCCTATTCTGGCTGAGGCGAGCCTCACGCTCTACAGATGATTCTCTTTCTCTCTGTATCCGATTTCTATCACTATTCTGGCTGAGGCGAGTCTCACGTTCCGTTGACGATTCTTCATCTCTTGCTGAACGTGCTCTTTTGGCATTCACTGTACTACGACCTAAGCAACAAATAACCCAATCGCAAAGCAAAAACAAAAGTCCGTTTTTCTAACGCAAGTCAAATATATTTTTATCGACAATTCAGAAACCAAAGAACCAGAAACAATGAATATCTGAAAGAAAGCGCTGTGGTTGCTCCTCTGCGTTACCGTCTGCACAACCACACAATGACGAAATACACTATCTACTACAATAACATAAGCCCGAAGCTTATGAGAGCCCCCGGCCGGTTCTGCCGTAACCGCTATGTCCCTCGGCCGCCGCCGCGCGACATATTTTTTGATTCCGCGTAAGTTTATACGTTTGAAAACTTCTAAAGTATTGATCGAAATTGTATAGTGTAAAAGACAATTATAATCTACATTTAATGTCTTAGCTTCCAAACATGTTTATTTGGATAAGGGTTAATGTTGTAAATTGTTAAAATCGCTTCGTAAATAAGCCATTATTTTTCGTAAAAAGTAAAGAACAAAAATGGCTATTGTGAGTTATCCCTAAGAAATAGACATATACCATCGCGGACTTTTTTGTTTACCTAATTAAGGTGTACAATACTGTAGTACATTATTTTGATCTATCTCGTAGGGTTTAGCCAGCGTTTGCAATATAAACGCAAAAAAATGAATTTATTTACGACATAACATTAGAAACCTCTAAAATTATCAGTGTTTCTCTACCATATTATGCATATGTTATACATATAAACCTTCCTCTTGAAACACTCAATCTATTAAAAAAAACCGCATCAAAATCCGTTGAGTAGTTTTAAAGATCTAAGCATACATACACACATACAGACAGCGGAAAGCGACTTTGTTTTATACTATTTAGAGATTATGGATTTGCTACTTATTTCGAAATCTGAATTTAATTTGTTTTTTCATGGTCGTGTCGCCCGCGGGCCGCGTAGGCTTTGACACGGTTACCCGGTTTGTTGTAACGTGAGATGTGAGATCGTATGATAACAAAGACGTTTCTTAGGGTGGGTTGCACCAACTTATTTAAACTACTAGCTGTCCCGGCAAACGTTGTTTTGCCCATATTATTTTATTGAAGTGACTAATATATAAGTATGGCATGATGGTCCCATGCCATGGTCGTCCGACCGGGCTCTCTTAGGCATTTTCAAATATTTAAAAAAATATTAATAGCGTGTTATATTCTAGCTCTGATCTAAACTCCCCTTGATGACGCCCACTTTGCAACGGGCCGTGCAGTATAAATCGTAATACCTTTTTTAATTTCGCCATAACTTCAAAACCAAACGTCCAATTTTAGTTATTCAAAGACCAAATAAATAAACTACATAAACTGTACTTAGTGATTAAATAATTTATTTTGATAAGGATTAATAGCATGAGTAAAAAATGAGTAAAAACGCGTTTAAATTTAGTCCAAAAAAATTCAAGATTATTTAAATAAAAAAAATGTTGTTGTGCCTCACTCGACATAGATAGGTATAGTGTGTCGCCGACTTTTGTTTGTCAACACCTGATTGTCTGACAAGTAAGATGATCCATGCGTCGGATGGGCATGTAAAAAGTCGGTCCTGCGCCTGATCTCTCGCCAGTCATGTCGGTCTTCCGTCCCACTGGGATATGAGACTAAAAGGAATAGAGAGTGCTCTTGTGTACTGCGCACACACTTGGGCACTATAAAATTACTCCTGCGTAACTGGCCTGGTTTCAATGAAACCGGCCACCGTCACCGAAACCGGTATGGGAGTCATTATTATCTCTTCAATATCGTTTTTGATTGGTTCATGTTTTGAGGATAGCCAATGAAAAGTGCTAGTAAAAACAACCGGTAAAAAACTTCAGGCACCAGACAAAAAATAATCAAAAAACTGTTTTTAGCAGTCGGAACACTCTATCCATACTAATAACTATTATAAAATATGGAAAAGCGTGTCCCTCTGTCTGTCTGTTACCTCTTCACGTTTAAATCACTAAACTGATTTTGATGAAAATTGGTAACGAGATACTTTGAGACCCTAAAAAGAACAGGTCCCTAGCCAATACATTTTCTTTATCGCTTCTTTATAGAAACCGCAATCAAAATGTATGGAATTGACATTAGATGAGTCGAACGTCAACGTCAAATTAACGCCTATGTCAATTCCATACATTTTTCAAAATCAAAAATTTTGATCGGCGATTCTATAAAGAAGCGATAAAGAAAACGTCTTGGCTAAAGGGGCAGGATACTTTTTGTTACCGATAAATGTACGGTACAATAAACTAATTTAAATGGAGTTGCGGACATCATCTAGTTTCAGCAGTTTGGGCGTGAAGCGGCCACAGACAGACACACTTTCGCATTTATAATATTATTATGGATTTGCTACTTATTTCGAAATCTGAATTTAATTTGTTTTTTCATGGTCGTGTCGCCCGCGGGCCGCGTAGGCTTTGACACGGTTACCCGGTTTGTTGTAACGTGAGATGTGAGATCGTATGATAACAAAGACGTTTCTTAGGGTGGGTTGCACCAACTTATTTAAACTACTAGCTGTCCCGGCAAACGTTGTTTTGCCCATATTATTTTATTGAAGTGACTAATATATAAGTATGGCATGATGGTCCCATGCCATGGTCGTCCGACCGGGCTCTCTTAGGCATTTTCAAATATTTAAAAAAATATTAATAGCGTGTTATATTCTAGCTCTGATCTAAACTCCCCTTGATGACGCCCACTTTGCAACGGGCCGTGCAGTATAAATCGTAATACCTTTTTTAATTTCGCCATAACTTCAAAACCAAACGTCCAATTTTAGTTATTCAAAGACCAAATAAATAAACTACATAAACTGTACTTAGTGATTAAATAATTTATTTTGATAAGGATTAATAGCATGAGTAAAAAATGAGTAAAAACGCGTTTAAATTTAGTCCAAAAAAATTCAAGATTATTTAAATAAAAAAAATGTTGTTGTGCCTCACTCGACATAGATAGGTATAGTGTGTCGCCGACTTTTTTGTAGATATTTATAAGATATACAATTAATTAAAACATTTTATGTTTCTATCTTTTATAGTTTAGGCAGCGTACGCAAAATAAGTAACTTTTCTGGTCGATTTTTTACACCTTGTCTCCGAAAAACCCAAATATCTTACGGAAACCAAATTTTCCTAAATAAAACTTAGCCTATGTTACTCGTGGATAATGTAGCTTTCGAATAGTGAAAGAATTTTAAAAATCGGTCCAGTAGTTTTTGAGCCTATTCATTACAATTATATAAACAAAGTTTTCCTCTTTATAATATTAGTGTAGATAACTGTAACTTTAACTACAATGAAAAATGTCAAATCTTTGATTAAAGTAAAAAATGGACGCCATATTTAACCTGAACCATAGAAGCTCGACAAGGCTTTAAATACACGTGGCCAAAAAAAGGAACTAACGCTGTCATCATACAAAAACGCCATTTTTAACAGTTCTCCTTTACCAGCCTGCAGCGCCCCCGCCCACGTTCATTTAAAGCCTTGTCGGGCCAGCAACGTCTTCTGTCAAATTCTGTGGATAAAGTTAAGGTTAAAGTTAAATTAGCCTTAACTATAACCATAACTTTAACTTTAACCGCGCCTCTGATGCAACCCACGCTTCAACAATTTCATGCAGTTTTATAACGATATGTCGTCTTTTTAATGTGTGGTGAAATTAATCACAGACTATTTAATGGGAAAGATAAATATCTAAAACAATAATGAGTGTACAGTACTCTTAGGAAGGGTTTTTTTTTATAAAGAAGGCAGGTCGCTAGCCCTGACGTCACTGCGACCCATGAGGATCTATTGTGACTCCTTCGCACTGGAGTATCATCCCCAACCCAATACTGCTCATAAATTGAACGATATGGTTGGGGTTGGTGCCACGAATTTCCTCTGTGGACGAGTATTCGTGGCGACCAAGGTGCCTGTTCCTGCTCTGTAGTAGAGCAGGGCAGTCGAGGAGAAGGTGAATAGGTGTTTCATCCTCCTCCTCACAGAATCTGCAAGTCGTTATGCTACAAATACCCATTCTGTTTAGGTGTTTGTTCAGCTTGCAGTGCCCAGTTAGGCTTCTGGTAAGGATTCTTAATTGGTTCCTACCCAAGGTGAGCACTAATTCTGATTGTTTCTTGTTGAAGTCAGGAATTAGTGCCTTGGAGTGTTCAAGGCCAGGGGTCTTAGCCCATTGCTTCCTGCATAGTCTGTGACCCCATTCCTTGAGCACTTGCTTTGTGGTACTGGGAGTTATACCACAGACTGGTACTGGACCATATATGAGACTCTCGGCCCCAAGCCTAGCCAGTTCGTCAGCGGTTTTATTGCCGGGGACGTTACTGTGGCCCGGGACCCATACTAGGCGGATGTTGTTGTTCCTTCCTAGCATGTTTAACGTCTCAACGCATTCCAGAACTAATTTGGACGAGACTTCTGCGGCAGTCAGTGCTTTAAGTGCAGCTTGACTATCGGAGAAGATAAAAACGTTTTTATTTACTAGGGCCATCTCCAGGCTTTCTAGGAAAGGGTAGGAGATTATATCGTAAACAATATCTACGAGTATGTCGATTCGGCGGAGTCAATTAGTAGATAGTTCCGACCTCCGAATATCTGTTAAAATTTCGGTCTGTTTGTTAAGGACGCTTTCACAAAAATTATTACAACAATTAGCAGGTCAGTACGAATATCGACGTTAAGAACATTAAAATAACATTCAATATCAGCGCGTCTTGTACAGTGGCGGTTACGACGATCGCCGCGTTCTTGATAGGGCGAAAATGTATGAAGAAATTTGAGAGCGTTTCTTATTTTTCTTATCAATGGAAATGTTATTTATTTTTATATAAAATATTTAGCTATTCGTACAGGGGACTAATTGAGCAACAATTTTTTTGTATATTTACTTTCCTTAGTTCAGTGTATTTAGCTATAATGGTACCTAATCAAACCCCATTTTTTAAAATCTTTTGCGATTATTGTGATGGTTAAAACGTATAATTTATGTGAAAATTTTGTATGCGGCTATAACATTTTTATAATATAGACGTGGAGATGAATATATTATCTTTCATTTGAAACCAAAATATCCTCGCTGTGTGACTCCTAATTCTTTAAAATGGTACCTGAAAATCGCTGATATTTGTGAAAAAATGTGATAGCGTCCTTAATACTGCAATTACTACGCAAATTTAAATGTAAGAAAAATTAAAATATTTTAATTTTTGTTATCCTATGTGGCCTCATACGATAAGTATTTATTTTGACATTTCCCACACTTATTTACCAATATGATTGACAAAGACACATTCATTTGTTTATCTAAGACGGCATTAAGCTCACAATAGTCATAGAGCCTCCGGAGTCGCCCAAGTGTTACGCAAGCCTTTCATCTCGCCGCCCATTGTGCGCCGGCCCGCGGCAATGCGCACTAAGTCGGAAATCGACAAAAAATCCCATCGGCCATTTGCATGTGAATTGTGAGTCGTTTGGGATTCGCGTGGAATTTATTAAATCCTTTTGAAGCGCGTAAACAATATATCGGCTGAATATTTAATGGTATATTCAATTAGGGGTGATAAATTATTCATTTATCAACGTGTACGCGAGTTGACGATAATTTAATCGATGGTTTATTTAAAGAAAGTGCTGTTTAGTTTAATAAGAAAGGCGAGGTGTTTGATACTAGAGATAAATAATAAATGAAAGTCTGTCTTTATTTCTATCCGTTTGTTATATTTGGCAAAACCTTGGTATCTTAAGATCCAAAATATAACATATTACGATAGTTTGTTGACCCGTATTTATGAAAGAGGCAAGAAATAATACTTAATACCTTTTAAAAGTTAACAATGTACATGTAGAAAATATTATAAAATTACGAAATTGTGAGTTACATCGCTTTCGTTCAGTCCGTTTGCTCTGATTTCGTAGTGCGCGCCATAATGGGCACGTTATACTATAGAGAAATTACAACACTTAATTGTGATCGGGACAGTACTGTGGTGTAATGCACAGCTGTGATTGTGATCATTAATATCATCATCATCATCACTATCACACTTCATAATAAAACGTTTTTAACAGGAGCTTTCGTAACCAAGATTTTATAAAAATCGAACTGAAAGTCCAAACGGCCAACACAACTTCTTCTATAATGTCAAAACTCTGTGACTCGTTATTTTCAGTATATCTCAGTTCTCTACTTCTCTACTTGTTATTTTTATTTCATTGTTCTAAGCCAACTTGCATTTGATTATGTAGACATCGAAGTAAGAAATCAACGATCATGCGATTTACAATAACGAAAAGCTTATAAGTATCTATGTTACAACTTGCGATCATGTCAATCCTGTAAAAAATTTTGATTACTAACTTCGTCATAAAAAATATCGATAGACAGTAGTTTTAGTCACCTGCATAGCTAGCACAAGCACGTAGACAAACGAAAGAAACTAAATTTTGACAGTTTTACCGGAAAAACATTGGAGTAAAAGTTTCTTTCGTATCTCGATATCTTTCGCTTTTGAAAATCTATATGTCAAGCATGACGATCCGCTTTTGACATTTAGTTTCTTGATTCTGTTTTTATTTTTATTATGGCACTTGGCTATAAAACCATGGCCAGTGTCGAGTAAATGGCGGCAAATTCAAAAAATCGATGAATAGCAACCCTGTCTACAGCCGGAATTATAGTTTTGATCTACAAACTACGAATAATAAAGTTCCTTAGTTTTTATTATTCGTATTTCGTAGATCAAAACTATAATTCCGGCTATAGACAAGGTTGCTATACGTCGATTTTTTGAATTTGCCGCCATTTACTCGACACTGGCCATTTATTTATTTATTTATTAAAGTTAATTAAAACGGGTTACCCCAATTACAATAATTAACTACAATCTTGACTTAAAATTAAAACTTAAAATTAATTATGACATTGTTACAATACATAAACAAATTAGATTAAATAGTAATAGAAGAAACCCTTTCGTACTTACTTTCACAAAATCCTACACATGCTCTCTTCACATCCAACCACTTATCAACAAACACATCACATTCAGGATTAGCCGACAGAAGGGCGTTGAGCAAGTTTAGTGCTCGGTACAGCGGGGACTCAGCTCTCGCGACAGTCCGAGATGTCGGCAGTGCGAATAATTTTGGCCGACGGCTAGGACGGTGCTTTAGATAGTTGTCAGGCACAAACAAGCGGCACATTAAGGCATGGAGTTCAGGGCAATCGATTATATTGCGAAGGATTTTTAAGGCAACCAATAGTAGGTCAACGCCTCGTCGGACCTCTAGAGATTGGTAACCTAAGGTACCCAAGAGATAGCCAGTTGGGTACATGTAAGGGTAGTATCCGTACACTTTCTTAAATAAAAATCTGAGAAACGCCTTTTGGATTTTTTCCAGCATCAGAATTGATGTAGCTGTGTAGGGAGCCCAGACACACGCATTTGTTTCTAGCTTGCTGCGTACTAGTGCGTTGTATAGCAATTTTATAACGGCGGGATTTTTAAAGTCCTTAACGTTGCGGAGTACAAAACCTAGACGTTTGAAACTGTCTTGAGCCGTCTCATATATGTGGTCCCTAAACGTAAGAGTTTTGTCAAAGTACACCCCTAAGTCCTTGATACTATGGACACGGGAAATAATATGACCATCCATAGAATAATTAAAGATGATCGGGTGTAGCTTCCGCCCATAAGTCATTACGCTACACTTATTCATATTAAACAAAAGGTTGTTGGAAATACTCCAGTATTGTACAGCATCCAAGTCTTTTTGCAGAAGAAGACAGTCATAAAGAGATTTTATGATCATAATAATCTTGAGGTCGTCGGCATACAGTAAACACTTAGCAAACTTAAGAATGGTTGTAAGATCGTTAATAAATATAAGAAATAAGAGTGGGCCCAACACTGACCCTTGGCTAACACCAGAGCGTGTATGATAAGGGGCACTCTCAAAACATCCATACCTCACAAATTGTTTCCGATCACGAAGATAATCTGCGAAAAAACGAACAAGACTAGGAGAGAACCCAAGAGCGCTCAACTTTTTGAGGAGGACATCATTATCGACTCTATCAAAGGCTTTGCAGAAATCAAAGTATAGAACGTCCACTTGATAGCCTGCGTCAAGAGCCTTAGAAATTATGTCAACGTGAGCTAGAAGATTCGTACTGACAGAGCGACCAGGACGGAAACCATGCTGGTTGTCAGAAAGAATTCCACGGATCTGTTTCATTAATATATTATGAAGTACCAGCTCAAAAACTTTGGCAACAGAAGGCAATACAGCTATAGGTCTGTGGTTTTCTACAGACAGTCGATCGCTCGTTTTGGGAATAGGTATGACCCTCGATAATTTCCATTGTTCAGGATATATTCCGGCTTTGAGTGATGTGTTGAACAGGTGACATAACGGAACGGTAAATATGTCTTTGCACGCTTTTAGGACATATGGGGGTACACTATCAGTGCCTATCGAGCTGTGTGCTTTTAGCTTGTCGATAGCCTTTTCTACGTCACCATAGATTAAAGACGGAAGAATTATATTAGTTCCCACTGTATTTACAGACTCCAAATTGGGATCTAGTTTAGGTACATCAGGGAGAAAAACGCTAGAGAAGTATCGAGCAAATGCTTCTGCACTTTTAGTTCCAGAATAGAAAGAACCGTTAAATGATACAGTTGGTTCAAACCCACCCTTAGATTTTAAATTGGAAATGTGCTGCCAAAATTGCTTTGGATATTTGAACAATCTGCTTTCGATGGCAGAGCAATGGGAGCTATACTCGGCCTTTACTTTCATTTTCAGTTCCGAACGCAGGTTCTTAAATTGAGTGTAGATTAGCTCAGAACGAGTACGTTTCCATTTATTATGCAGTCGTTTCTTTTGTTTTAGACCACTAAGTATATCTGCAGTGAACCAGACAGGATACCGCCTGTTGCCCGAGGATTGTCTTTTTTTCATGGGAACAGAAGTGTCGAAAGCGTTATACAAGATGTTATAAAATGTATCGGTAGCAGAATGGGTATCAGTATTATCTAGAACATTGTGCCAAGGGGCAGTTTTCAGAGTATGGTATAATTGCACAAAATCAGCTCTGGTAAAATTATAATCATGCCGCTTGTTGACGTTACTAGGTTCCATAGCCTCAGTGGGCTTACACGAGACGATGAAGACAGTAACGTCAAGAGGAGGATGATATAGGTCAATCGGGACCAGTTCCATTCCCGGTACATAGTCACAACTAGCGACAGCGCCCTTCCGCGTCAAAACAACATCCAACTTACTCCCATGCATATTCATCACATCATTTACATCATACATATTACAATAACTTAAGAAATAACAATAATAATTTTTTATGGTAACAGATGCACTATTCATATTAAGGTCTCCCAAAATTATGAAATGTCCCTTCAAGTTAGAAATTATTTCTTCGACCTTGTAGAACCATGACATATACTCATCATCTGCTGCAGTTGGCTTGAGGTAAACAACGCAGACGTAAATTAAGGAGCCCAGATAGGAGAAAGAGGCCCATAAATCCTCCCCATGATCAGTTTCGAGTTGACGACATCGGTTCAATGATATGCCTGGGCGAGATGCAAGCAAAACTCCGCCTCCAAAAGATAATCTATCTCTGCGTAATATGCTCCAGTTGCCTGCAGAGATTTCATTATCATCAATCGAAGTGTCTAAGAACGATTCGGTCACTGCTATAAGGTCATGTTCAGTAATCATCATATTAGATCGCCACGTAGAAAGTTTTGTTTTGATACCTCTTACATTTTGGTACAGGATATGAACGTTTGTATTTCGGACTTTGGGAGTGGGCGTGATGGTAGGTATTTTGAATTCGGGGTGAGCTACTGGGCCTTTGTGTGTAAAAAATTTCTGCGCCAATACTTAATACAAATATTTTCTGTCCAATTTTGGGGTGCCATAACTTTATCCACTAATCTAGTTGGTACCCCCAACTTGAAAGAAGCGTAATTGCCACGAGAATTGAGAGCATCTACAGTGCATGTGTTCTTTTCACCAATGATATTGTCAAGGTGTGCACGTATCTCTTCATCCGACGTCCCTTTTCTGACATAGTAGAGATGCAAATATTTCCATTTCTCACTAGCTCGCAGGTTGGTTGTTCCAGGCGCTGCCGTCCCTCGTAAGATGGAACTGGACGATGACCGAGTTCGCCTACCTTGAACTTCTGTCCAGCCAGTTTCTTCCAAGGAGGTAGTGTTTTGGGCAGTTGCTGGGGGCAGAGAGGAAGTGTCTTGCCAAGCGGATGGTATATCGTTTCTTTTGTCATCAATAGTATTGCCGGACAGAGCGACTGGCTGCGTTGCATGGGTGCTAGGCTGCAAAGTGACAGCATTTCGCTTAGAAGGATATGCATCTGGTCTTGGTCGGGCATTTTTAGACGATTTAGCTCGAGATGTTATGGTATCGGAATCAGCTTGGCCTTTCTTTGCAGCATTGGGGCATGTAGATGGTTGGGTTTCTGAGAGCTTCTTCGCGGAGGTCTCCATAGCTCTTGCACTGGAGGATGGAGTACAGTTAGCTTTATACCCTGACGACTGCAGTTGTTTTTGGAGACTATCTATTTTTTGATTTAATACATTCACTGTCTGTATAAATTTAGTATTAAAAGGCTCAAGAACACGAGTGATAATTTCGGGCACCTTTTGTTCGAAAATTTTCACTAGCTCTTCGTTAATGATTTCTCGCATTATGTTATGGTCGTTAGGGACATTTACAGCTTCAACATGAGCTCGACGAGATCCACGAACAGTTGTAACATTTTCAATAGACATTGGCGAAGAAAAAATACCTGGAGTCCCAATGGAAGGCTCGCTATGATGGGTAGTGCGAGAACGTATTGGGGTTTCAGAGTTATCCCCTCTAGGAATTTTGCACCGGCATTCCTGGCACGTCCAGTTCGAGGTGAACTCAGGGGTCAGTGTCGCCTCGCCTGAGATGTCTGCGCACACGGTGTCGTAGAAACGTCGGCACTTTGAGCATTTGATTTTCCCTTCGGTTATGTAATTATTACATCCTGAGCAGTGAAAAGATAACTGTTGTGACATTCTGCACAACTTGGATTTCTTGTGGCAAAAAAGCCTGTTTATAAGAAGAAGAAGAAGTATGGCTGGCAACACCGCTGCAATATAGTCTATGTGCGGTGACAGTACTCAAGGTGCGTTGTCACCTGTCAGACGTCAATCAGTTCAAATAATTCAGGCGGTATAAACAAAGTATGACAGCTGTTTTTACAAATTTAATAACGAAAAAATAGTTTATTTCGTTAAAATCTTTGCTGATTGGATAATTTTCAAAACGTCTTCTATGTGTGAGTAAGCCGATCAAGGACAAAACTGAAAATCTGTACCTTTTCAGCCAAAAAAAGTGTCTTGAAGATTGTGTTTCAGCTTCACCTGCACGCTACTTTAGGTCTTCAAGGTGTTGTTTAGGATATCCATTGAAGTATTAGTGTATACGGCAGCCGAGGACTAGGAATTCTTTAAAAAACTCGAGGAGCAAATCAGACACAGTGTTTACTTTTAGGCTCTCACACACACACACGGCCATGGTTTTATAGCCGAGGTGCCATAATTAAAAAAAAAGAACCAAGAAACTAAATGTCAAAAAAAAATAATTGCCGTTGCTTTAATGGTTGCTATGGAAAGAGTTTCTTGTCTTTGTCCACTGAAACTCAAGTCGATGGGTGGTGCCATGCTCGGGAATAAGATATGTAGACATGGGAAAGAAACTGCCATTACTTTCTTCCGAAGAATCGACTGGGAAACCCCGTGCTAGCTACGCTGATCTACTAATTAAAATCTCTACCTATAATAATTAAAATAATATAATGGTCAAAAATAATGTTTTTATCTCAAAAGATTATATCAGATCCTAACATAGTTATCCTAAACGTGAGAGAGCCATGCTTCGGCACGAATGGGCCGGCTCGACCGGAGAAATACCACGGGCTCACAGAAAACCGGCGTGAAACGGCTTGCGCTGTGTTTCGCCGTGTGAGTGAGTTTACCGGAGGCCCAATCCCCTACCCTATTCCCTTCCCTACCCTCCCATATTACCCTATTCCCTCTTAAAAGGCCGGCAACGCACCTGCAGCTCTTCTGATGCTGCGAGTGTCCATGGGTGACGGAAGTTGCTTTCCGTCAGGTGACCCGTTTGCTCGTTTGCCCCCTTATTTCATAAAAAAAATAGTACGACTACTACTAGTAGATTTATCCTGTAAATCTCAATTTGTAGCAAATGTAAGAAACTGCAACATTTGTGTAACATTACTTTGTAACTTAGTTCAAACTAATACAATTCCCAGGAAGGAAATATTATATAATTTAAAGTTATCCACTCCGGCATATTGCATTATTTACACAGCTTGAGACAGACTGCGTTTCCGGGGCTAAGGGTCTGCGCACACAGATACTTGACGCTATGTTTGATCAAAAATAAAGCTCAATACTCAATTAAACTTTATAAGGTGATCTAATTTAAAGAACACGAAAAACTATATTATGAATTATGATACTTAACTCAGGGTTCACTTTAATTTGTAGGTTAAATTAATTTAAGACTTAGGCCCATTCGCACAGATCTAAGTAAGTGGCCCCAAGATAGACGTTTCATTAAAAGGGTATACTCGTAATCAATTTTGAATTTGTTCAAAGTTAATCTTTGAACAAATTCAAAATTGCTTTTTTGTCTTGTTTCGATGTAACTTGACCATCACTTGAAGCAAAATACGGACGATTTAGACAAAATTAAGGTGACAGGTGCATAGCACAAAAGATGCATAGTACGATATAGCATATTGTACAATATACATGCATGCACTAACTTCCAGTATGCAAGTCGTATACAAATAGTTTTATCAAATTTTCCAGAAACGCTGGGCGAAGTTATTCAAACTAAATTGTGAATTTCCAGCATTCCTTTCGGAAAATTTGCTTGTAACTTTAAATGTGCTACTCATATTTTCATGTAAAGGAATAAAATGTACAAAATATACTGTTGTAGGAAAATGCTATTTTTATCTTTGAAAAAAACGATTGTAACTAAAATCACCGGCTAACCATCGCATAAAGTCGGAAATCCTGAATTGCAGTATCTAAGTTATCTGACTAACTGCAACTATGCCTATTATAAGGTCAACGATTTCATAAACGATGGCACATCTTAGGAGTAGGATGGCTTCTTGCAAGGCTACTTCTTCATTATTATAGGACTTACAATTATGTATGTGGATATTGTATGTATATAATATTAAGTTACAAAATTGTAGACGTTATTTTAAAAGATTATTTTTTCTCACTTTTTTTGGTAAAAAAGTGCCCCGTGCGAACCGGTGGTAGGCATCATGTAGGACATTCTGAAAATATTTATTTTAAATTAATTCATAAATAAAACAATTTTGATTTCGATTTGATTGTGGAAGAAAAACACTCAGGAAAAAAATTAGAATTTGATTTGGATATTTCAAAATCACCCCTAAAGAGGATAAAAAAGAGCAGAAACGTTTACTTCCCAGGATAAGGATAAGATAGCGTGATTATTGTTCAACTGTAAAGTCAGATTTACATTTAGTGACCAGTAACTGCAGTGCTAATCTTGCCACTGCCATAGTGTCAAGTCAGCACAATAGTGACGACAGCCACTGACTCGATGTGAATCTGCCTTTACACTATTTATTGACTCAATATAAATCTGCCTTATCTCCAATCTCTACACTTTTTAAGAGTTTGTTTATATACTGCGGCGTAGCTAATGTGGACCCGAGAGATAATCGCCCAAAACATATCAAGCGGCCATTTTTTGTGTAATTTGTTCTATCATGTGTCAATGAGGCGTGAAGGCAAAGTGTTATAAGTCGGGAAATTAATTTTTTTACCGAGCAAAGAAATTACTGTTATGAAATGTGTGATGGTCGTAATTTCGTCGGGCTATTATCTCAATTATATGTAATTTCCTATTTAGAATAAAACTATTAAGTTTTATTGTTATAAAATGATTTGTTTATTATTTAAAACGTTGTTTATCACTTTCGAGTGTTCGGAAGATTACTGTAATAGCACGAATAGAAGGAGCGTTTATAATTATTTTGTGATAATTTGTGGTGGATAAAATTGATTCAAATAGGTACAATGTGAACAGGTTTCATTTTTAATGGCCTTTTATACTACAATTATAAATGTGTGCATGTCTATTTGTTACCTCTTCATGTTTATAAAACCAAAACTTAGTGAAGTGCCCAGCGTTAACTGCTGAACCCATTTTGCTGAAAGTTGGCGTACTTTGAGTACTGCGGGGCTAAAATGGTCGCTTTGGAGAATCATATAATTAATCATAATATGATTAATTTTTAAACTCTATTTTGCGTGCAATTCATATAGTGATTCACTTAGATTAATGATTAGTTCCGCGAGCGGCGCTCGCGCGCGGAGACCAATCATTAATCGAAGCGAATCACTTTTAAACTCCACTTTGCGTGCAATTCATATAGTGATTCGCTTACATCAATGATTTCTATCGCGCGGCGCTCGCGCGCGGTGACCAATCATTAATCGAAGCTAATCACTATATGAATTGCACGCAAAGTGGAGTTTAAAAATGAATTATATTATGATTCTCCAAAGCGACCATTTTAGCCCCGCGGTACGAGATTGCGGAGTAATGTACGGTTCGCGTATAAATAAATTTCGGCGAAAGTTGCAGGAAAAATAAACTAAAATATAAATAAATAATAAAACGTTATTCAATAGAAATAATTCGAATATTCACACAGGAAATCGATTCAAAGTGAAAAATGTGATTGGAATGAAAGCAGCAATTTGTTGGAAAGTGGGGTTATTGCCTTTGGGAGTCGGAGCGCGGAGTTTATGTGGGGAACTTCTGTCCCCGGTGGATTTGATTGACTGTTTGAGGAAAAGGAGGAATTTCCAGGGTTTGTAGTAGAGTAGAAAAAGTATAGAAAAGTCTGACGTAACCCGACTAAATAGCGTAGATTTCATCATCATCTACAATTGAAACAATTTATTTGATGGAACATAATATTATCAATTTTAATGCTAACAATATACTATAGTTTAATATGTAGTTGTAAAATTTAAATTTTTATTTACCTACTACTTTTCTAGATGTCTTAACAAAATATATTTTTTCGCAACCCTGCTATTACATTTGAGTCACAATATTTCCTATTTATGATACGATTTTCATATAATAATATTTTAATCACACAAGCACTTTCAGATTTACTGACAAAAAGTGGAATAACCTCCTCCTTTTTTGGGAGTCGGTTAAAAAGCGAAGTTGCACGTGCCGATGATTTGAGTTCGATCGATTCGATACACCGCCAATAAATGTAAATGTGCAAATAATATTGCCGAACACTGAGAAACCGGTGTTACACGAAAAATTATAAAAATAGATGATAGACCTTAGTTGCAAAGAGTTTCATAGTTTTCGAAACTTTGCTTACGCAAACTAAAACTCCATAGTGCTCACCATGGAGTTTTAGTGTTCCTCGATCTGTCTGTGAGAACCCTACATATCCGGGCTACCCACAAAATATCCTGATAGAGTAAGCAGGAATAATGGAGATACTCATTCAAACCGACAAGGTTCCTTCGGAACGCGGTGACTTTTAGGATGCTGCCGAACATATTACACTTCACAGTGTAATATGAAGGCCTGAGCAAGAGAGATGTCACTATCAGTAACACTGCATGGTAAAAAGAGACGTGTGATACATGACAGCAGCACTCTTTTTTTGACGTCCAGTCGGCACGTGCCGCATGTTGACGATTTAATCTCATAGAATTCATGTTCAATCATGCTTGTGTAAGTGTATACGTACACATATTTTTCACACAGATGAAAACCAATTTTGGTTTCGTTTGACAGCTCGAGGTTGTTGCTCTATTCCGCTAGGTAGGTATATTAACTTTATGCTTGATAACATTTTATTCAGTCCCCTCGTGACCACGGCCGTTGCAACACGGCCGAAACGTCGAGAAAAAGTATGTACTCGTAGTAGCATTACTACTTAAATAAGTCGCGTTAAGTCCCGATTAAAAAGTTTAATTTATGCTTGATAGACCGCTGTTGAATACAAAGTTGAACTCAAAACAAAACTTACACTATCATGAAAATTAAGTAATCACACCGTTATCGAATTTGTGTACCTGTCATAATTTTCAGGCTTCGATAACACACATACGTAGTTTCTGCTTACCCTGATCGTGACTACAATGTGTATCATTGGTATAACCACGCATAACGGATCACACTCACCACGATATAAGCCCACTATAAGCGCGATTTAACGGGCAATATTCGCACGCTCAAGGGGCTAATTCTCGTATCTCGAAGGTCACTTCGATCGCAAGTCCATTTTTACACGGAGAAATGCTTTTCGCATCCCCGGCAGATTGAGAACATTTGAAAATCCCTTGGTGCTCCTCTCCTCGCTTAAGCAACGGTAACACCCACCGCATCATCGGAGGCTTGCGCGCACACAATATGCTGTTTGACACACAAAGCCTACAATCGAGGTTGCATTCGAAGCATTAGAATCAGGCCCCCAAGTACCAGGCACACAGAGGTGAGATGGTAGATGATGGGGCTCGCAGCCGCCGCCAGCCAGCCCGAGGGACGCACGACCTGTCATTTCGCTGTTTGATCTGCATTCGTCACGTTCGCGACTCGCTACACGAATCGATTTCGAATCGATGTTAGGTTTCAAATCGATTCTGCTGGATACTTAGTTTTAAAGGTATTTTTTTTTAATTAAATAAGGAAGCAAACGAGCAGACGGGTCACCTGATGGAAAGCAACTTCCGCCGCCCATGGACACTCGCAGCATCAGAACAGCTGCAGGTGCGTTGCCAGCCTTTTAAGAGGGAATATGGTAATAGGGGAGGGTAGGGAAGGAAATAGGAGAGGGTAAGGAAGGGAAAAGGGCCTCCAGTAAACTCACTCACTCGGCGAAACACAGCGCAAGCGCTGTTTCACGCCAGTTTTCTGTGAGCCCGTGGTATTTCTCCGGTCGAGCCGGCCCATTCGTGCCGAAGCGTGGCTCTCCCACGTATAAAAAGGTAAAGGCTACATATAAATTATGTAGTTATGATGTGATACTTTTTAAAGACGTGTTACTAAAAATATTTTTGACTCGAACGCTACCAACAAACTCATCTTAGAAGCTGGGGCATAATCCACAATGACAAAAAATTTGTGCAGTAAGTCAATGAAAACTATCATAAGAGGCGACCCAACATCCCTACCAAGTTTTTATTAGAACTTTTATTCTACCTGCGCAAAAGCATTACAAAAGTCACTCCTTAGCATTTATAATCTCCTGGTACATTGCTGTGCAATGATCCATTTCTTAACAAGCGGTTTTTTATCAACTTTCGCAACCAAAGAAAAGGATTTTAAATGACGCTTGATACACAATTTGACTTCGAGTGTCAAGACAAGTGATATAACTAGTAAAGTATTTTCGGGTTGGTATTTTAAAAAATCCTATATTAACATCACATGCGCAACAATATACCGCTTTCGTACTTCGTGGCTACAGGTACGCCAAAGTAATAATATTTTACGACAAATGTTTAATTGTCTGGTCTCCACAACTGTTTGCCGTTAGTCTTATCAGAGCCCTGAACAATCGCTGGCACTTTTTGACACTAAATTATAAATGTTTATAGTGGGGTCAGACCCGCCGGCGGCGCTGCGCCTATCACGACGCCAGCTAATAGCGATTTCAGCCATTTGTCTAGCTGTGATAAATACTGGATCTAGTTTATGATAAATAGCCATGCCGATTCGCTTTGTACTTTGAGAAGGCTCTGACGGTGTAAGAACACTTGCCTAAAAGTAAATAGGCCTGTTTTATCTACTTCCAATCCGTTCAGTACTTTTTGCGCGGCAGAGTAGGCATATTAATAAATAATAAAGTAAGGCGTTAATACGTGGGAGAGCCATGCTTCGGCACGAATGGGCCGGCTCGACCGGATAAATACCACGTTCTCACAGAAAACCGGCGTGAAACAGCGCTTGCGCTGTGTTTCGCCGAGTGTGTGAGTTTACAGGAGGCCCAATCCCCTAACCTATTCCCTTCCCTACCCTCAACTATTCCCTTCCCTTCCCTTCCTTACCCTATTCCCTCTTAAAAGGCCGGCAACGCACTTGCAGCTCTTCTGATGCTGCGAGTGTCCATGGGCGACGGAAGTTGCTTTCCATCAGGTGACCCGTTTGCTCGTTTGCCCCTTATTACATAAAAAAAGGCATTGCATGGCCATAAAGTTTTGTGTTGTAAGTTTAGTTATAATATTATGAGTGTCAGTAAGCCTATTGGTGTACCTACTAAGGGTCAATTCAGACCGCAACGCGACGAGGCGAGGCGTTAATTTGTATGGATTTGACAGATTTCAATTACGTGAGACGTCTTGCGAATCTGTCAAATCCATCTACGCGTGGCGTTGCGGTCTGAATCAACCCTTAGTTATAAAGAGGACAACAAGGACATTAGCGAAGACAGTATAGAGTACAGACTAAAGAGTAAAGACTCTACTCGTCCACTTATTATACGTCAATACTAAAATCAAATTCGTTAAAATAATTCGGTGTCAAACAAACAAACATTACCTCTGTAGAATATTAGTAAAAGTAATTCCCTCATCATAACTATGAAAAATTAGTTGGTCTTTTCTGTTGTTTAGGCTATCTCAGTCATTAGCCGTGCACGTGGCGTGACTAAACTCCTATTAGTCACAGTGGCCATGATAGCCGTAATCAAATACACACCTACTGATATGTGACCAGGTAATAATATTTTTTTAACGCAAATTATCAGCTTTTAGTTACAAAAAAAAAAAAAATCGGCCAAGTGCGAGTCGGACTCGCGCACAAAGGGTTCGTACCGTTGTAGAGCAAAAATAGGCCAAAAATTGTGGTTTTTGTATGGGAGCCCCCTTAAATATTTATATTATTTTAATTTTATTATTAATTATTAAAGTACACATATAATAAAGGCTTTTGTGACAATTTCAAGTGCCTGTTATCATTATTGACCAAGTACTTGTTATCATTATTGATAAGAAAAAGTCGAAACAATCACGTTTATTGTATGGGAGCCCTCCTTAAATATAAATTTTATTTTGTTTTTAGTATTTGTTATTATAGCGGCAACAGAAATACATAATCTGTGAAAATTTCAGAAGTCTAGCTTTAGCGGTTCTTGAGATACAGCCTGGAGACAGACAGACGGACAAACGGACAGACAACGAAGTCTTAGTAATAGGGTCCCGTTTTTACCCTTTGGGTACGGAACCCTAAAAAAGGTATATCGCAGTCGGTCCACTTTGTAAGAATTTCTACCAGGCGATCAGCATCAAAAGTACTAATTAGTTCTAATACCTACTTTTGTTACATAAAACAAAGAAAGTACGTAGCCGTGATAAATGCAAGCAAAATCTGCAGATTTTTTATGAAAAATATAACACCCAAACGTTTCAAATACGTAGCTGTTAATTTTTCCTACTAAATACTAAACACGTAGACATAATGTACAACGGCTTACAGACTGTATGTCTGCTCGTCAGATAAAGGCATAAAAACCACACAGTACTTGTGCCTAGTCAAGTGTAATAGGCGTCCCCTAGTCTACCTAAGCAGGCACTCTAGGTAAGCACATAAGCATGCATTAGTACTTCTGTATTTTATAGCATTATTAATTATTTATTATATACTAGATGACACTCAAAATTTCGTTTATCGCGCGGAAACCGTACATTTTTCAGGGCAAAAAGTGTCCAATGCCCTTTTCCAAGACTCAAATATCTTCATACCAAATGGTTTAGTAGTTTGGGCGTAAGAAAACAGACAGACACACTTTCACATTTATAAAGTATGGATTATGATTTACGGCGTTTTCAATACATAAAACTTGTGGCAATAAGCGTGTGGCGGACACAAAGGAAGATCTTCCGACCGAGCGAGGTTTTCGTATATATACCGACGCGCGCAGAAAACTTCGATAGCGCGATGCAGGAATGTTAGGCGAATTGTGGGTACCGCCACAAACTATTAATTATTGTTCCTGAATCCTGCTATCTACTAAACACGTGTTTCATAGACTAAGCGCCTGTTTCACCACTTTCTGATAAAGTGCCGAAAAGGCTATTCACAAGTTTTTGACAGATTCTCCATACTTCATCTGTCAAATTAAGTGGTGGATAGCCTATTCGGCACTTATCAGGAAGTGGTGAAACAGGCCCTAAAGTAACCGTTTACAGATTGTCTGTCTGTTCAGTGTTCGTCAGCTAAAGGCATAAAAAACGGTGGTTTTTTTACACCTTTACAAGTACTAAGTGCAGTCCTTGTGACTAGTCAAGTGTGATAGGCGTCCCCTAGTCTACTTAAGCAGATACTAGGAAAGCATAAATTATAGCTTCAATATTTTGTATTATTATAGATTCAACTTTTCATTTCTATTACTAAGGTTGGGTTACACTAACTAACTTTAACTATAACTGTAACTTTAACTTTAACTACAATGCAAAATGTCAAATCTTTGGTTAAATTTAAAAATGGACGCCATCAAGACGCCATATTTAACCATAACCATAGAGCTCGACAAGGTTTTAAGTGCACGTGGCGAAAAAAGGAACTAACGCTGTCATCATACAAAAACGCAATTTTTGACAGTTCTCCTTTACCAGCAGCGCCCCCGCCCACGTTCATTTATAACCTTGTTGGATCAGCTGTCATCTGTCAATTTCTCCGGGCAAAGTTAAGGTTAAAGTTAAAGTTAAATTTACCTTAACTATAACCATAACTTTAACCACGCCTCTGGTGCAACCCAACCTTAGTAGTATTACTTCGCAGTATAGGTTAATCAAAGCGGTTTTTCACCGTGTAGCATAGATCTTGAAAAATATTCAAGGTATTTTTTAATAAATATTTTTTTTCCACATCAATAGTTTTATTCACTTTGGTATCACAAATGCATCGGTGCAAAGCTGAAGCGAAGAACAGCTAGTTTATATAAAAACACCAAAGTTGCTACGAACAAAGATCGTTGAAGTCTAATGTACTGAAGAAAAACAATTCAAACGGAGATGTGTCGTAGGCCGTAGCACACGTAGTAAACACTGTTATGCTATGTATTATTTTTTTCTAAATAAACTTTAAAATATATTTTTTCTGGATAAATTATTCAGTAAATTTAGAATCAGGCTTATTATATTTGCACGTGTCTTAAGACAAGCGGTGGAAAATTGTTCTTACTTATTTTCGACCAGGTCACGTGACCCGATTTGGCAGCTAATGAATTTTTGACCCATCCCAAAAAAGGTCACAACCCCAAAAAGTTTTCATTTCAAAAAATAGTTAACGTTGTTTACTGTCGCAATGATGAACCACTACGAATAGGTTCCTAGGAGTTATAAATTCCTGGTCGAAGTGCCATCTCGCGCATTAGGAATCCGGGTCCATATGTCGCGGCCCTATTACGGAACCCGCTGTCTCCAGGTTCCGGGTTCGGTTCCCGGGACCACGTGGGAACCGCGGTTGACTATCGGACGTTTTTCTAGACGACTAATTAGGTGCGTCGACGGAAAATGAATATGAGTTTCACCGTAATTGGTCCGTTCGTTTTGTAGTTGTGTTTATTTATAGGGCTAGCAAAAATATATTGCTTGAAAAATATTATGAAAATAATCTAAGGAGCGTCCACAAATTATAACAGGTATTATATTAATTTATTTATTTTTATTTTAACGATAGCTCAAGCCCAGAGAAGATTTATAACTTTAAGAAACACAAGAATTCTTGTGGTTTGGATTATTATAATTATGATAAAACGATATTTAGGTTAACAATTACATCTTAAATAATAAAATTCTTATAAATTCTCATTTTATTTTGTGCGTAATTTTCTTAACAATTTAAAATGTAAGTATTGAGATTTTTTTAATTTCAGACTTCGAAATCTACGTGTCTCCAAACAATGCGTAAGACCTCAAGCCATCACTAAAGCATGCAGCATCACTTCATGGAAATCGAATTAAATCGAGGAGGCCATTTCTCCGAGCAAAAACAAACGAAACTCAAAAATACCGGCACGCACCACGGACATTCCACACAAAATACCACTTTAAAATTACGGCTATAGAGTTCAAAATTGATTGCAGCATATTTACGTTGGGCCACGAACCGGTGTAACAGCGTGGCCATGTACGGAGCGTGCGGCGAAAAACTTACGCACTCGTACGAGTAAGCGTTTTTGTGTGACAGACGGACAGACGCGCGCACATACCGTTACTAGTGATATATTATGACCGTGGAGTGTGGACTCCATACTATGGACTGAGTGTCTTGAGCAGTGTGATGATGAAGTGGTTTCGTAGAAGACGGAGTGATGAAATTATAAGGTGATAGAGTGATGAAAAGTTTTCTACTTAGATGGGTGGACTGTTGATGAAAATATAAGTTCTTCTGATTCGTTGACCATGCTTCAGGCTTTAACAATTATTGACAAATAACACTATATTTTTAACGTGCCGTTATATATGATAGTCTGCTTTGCAAACTCTAGCTTGTTTGTTATGTCTATTATCGTGGGTCGTACTAACTAGGCCTTTAGTCAAGTTGCATTTGATATTTTCGACATGGAATCGAAATTGGAAATCGAAAATTATGGTCTTATTTCAATAAAGCGTCGTTATTAGTGATCCGCAATGTTACATTCTGTACATTTTTAATTTCTAAAGTGCTGTCGAAATAAGCAATTGCAACTTGAGTAAAGTCCCACTACCAGTATACATTCACTTACGTAGAAATATTGTATTCGCTTGCACGTTTACATTTAGTGTCTTACATTAGCTTCCACTTGTTCGTATATCTACAATTTTGCACATCCCAAGCATCGGCATACCAAAAATCAACATAAGCAATAAAACCTCCCTTTACAATGTACGGCACACGACACGACATGACTAAGTCGTGTTAACATGCAACAATCGCGTCGTTCCCAAAATTGACCGTTGAATTCTACACAAAAACACCAACAAATTGTTGGTCATACAACTCCAAATATTCGCTACTTTCACGGCCTTATTCTGTACGCTTTTGACGAGACAGAAATCATCTTGAAACGAAGATGACTATAGTGTCATAAATGTAGATTAGATTTAGGAGGTTGATTTGAGTATAAAATTATAATATTAGAAGGAGAAATAATTTTAATAACTTTATTGTATTGTATTTGTCCATGTGTTCAAAAAAATCATAGTTGAAAACTATATTAATAAATTAATGTGAATGAACATTTTAAAAGTTGGCTTTTAAAGTTAACCTTTTTACTTCAGTCAGTTTATTTACTTTACCTTTGATGAAACGGTTAAATGAAACGATAAAATGAATAAAACGGTATATTTTAAAGGTAACACATTTTGTATTAAACAGTTAACAAGTTTTTATTTATTTTTATAAATAAACGCATATCGTCAGTAATTATAAACGGTGTTTCATAAATCTATATATATATATATATATATATATATATATATATATATATATATATATATATATAAAAATAGATTTTCAATTATATTAGTAACGCTAAAACTCGAAAACGGCTGAACGGATTGGGCTGATTTTAGTCTTAAAATATACGTAGAAGTCCAGGGAAGGTTTTAAAGTGACACGAAGTTCACCGGGACAGCTAGTAAAGAATAAAACTGAAGACATAACCAACTTATTCTGGGTGTAGCTGACTCTAGCAAATGGAAAAGCCATTTGCTAGAGTCAGATACAAAGTACAAGGACAGTACAACATCAATTTGTTAGGCCTGTCTTCTTCGTTTATTGATAATGCTGCATATTTCGTTAATCCGGCACTTTCAGAATAAGGGTGCGAGATGACAATGGCGGAGATATTACATGAATGTTGTTTCCGCCTATCTCCAGCTATATCGATGGATGTGGTATTCGAATGCCATGCCTCGCAACACCAAATCAACCTTACAACCTTCAGATTAGAGTTGAAGTGCCTTTGGGAATTTACAATTGCTGACTATTGACGATTAGTTAGAATTCCAGTTAGTATTATAGTACTATAATAGTATAATCATCATCATTGTCACATCGGTAAAAGAACATGATTACTACGTAAAAATACTTATTATTCTTATAGACATTCATGGAAGTAGTCTAATGAAAAACAGCTTTTCTATACATAACACAAATAAAAATCACAACATACCTTTTTCACATCATCGTAAATAGCCTGTACATAAATCTGATATGTATAGTTTACGAGGTATATCTCCATAAACAAACAGACATGTGCACATAATGTCGTATTTACAATTCAATCCTTCAATTAGATAGGCCTTGTGCTGGCTCCCCGCGCGGCGCGCAAGCAAAAAACGCAACGTATATAAGGAAATGCCCAGGGGTACACAACTAACGGCCTAGCCAACTTGTTAAAAAAACTTTTATACATAATGAAGTACTTCAAGTAGTTGATAGTATCAGGCGTCACTTTGCGGAAATTCATAGTTTAAAATTTAGTTTGTTATTGACGGACGTTGTTCGTAGAGTCCTCATCCTGATGATGCTCCGGTGTTGGGGCGAAACGCGTCGAGGTTTTCAACCTGCATGGTGGTGAGGGGCCTTGCACGGATTTGCCAACATTATTGCTTGTGTGGTGGTGGTGTTTGCAGGTTCTTGCATGCGAGTGTACGCATAGGCAGTGTGGGAGAGGAGGGAGGTGCTGTACGCACACTCACTCATTTACTTAAAGGTTAAGGTTTTTCGCGGAATATTGCTAAAAATAATAACAAACTAAATTTTAAAGTACTTCAGTCTAAGACGATCCAAAAGCGACATAGTAGTGAGCTTTTAGACACTTTGTTCCAGCTCTTAGGGTAATTTTACATTGCCACGTAAAAATAATAACAAACTAAATTTGAAGTTATACTGTCCACACCAATAAAAACATTAAATTACACTTTTGTGTCACAAGTGAGTTTTCCAATGTAAAGAATTTGTTTAATTATTATTATTTGCTGTGTCAATATTTATATATGTATTATAATTTAAAAAATCTTTAACGTTTGTGTAAATATCTACAGTTTGGATATTTTTTCAGTAAAATACACCAATAAATTCAAACGATACTCTTGCGTTGTTTTCGAGCTTTATTCATTCTGAACGGAAAACCCCGAAATTCTGGGAAAAGAATTGACGAATGATAAAATATAAAAACATTTTAAACTTTATTTTTTATAACGCCAAATGTTTAGCACACCAGAAAATCATAGCAAACAAGTTATAATGAATTAGAAAAAGAAAACATTAGACAGACAACCTGCACCGGGGTTGGAGCAAAATATATCAAGATTTATGTAATTTGTGTACCTGTTATTGGACTACGTATGAATACAGATTTGGCTAATATATTTCAAAGTTTGCAATTTGTTAAAATTTTTTAAATTTAACTATATTGCAATTTGTTACAACTCAAATTTTAAACTTAAATTGAATGTATAATGCAATGATATTCTATGTTACTAACGTAACATGTATACAGTATAACAGCGCTTTTAATTTTCATACCAGATGTTTTCCGCATATTATTGCGTCGGAGTTTGTTTATCGCGCGGAAACCATTTCCCGGGCTATTCTGTATCCTTTTTAGGACTCAAAATATCTTAATACCAAATATCATCAAAATCGGTTCAGCGGAATGCGTGAAGAGGTAGCTCGTAACAGACAGACAGAAATCGTATGTATGGATAGTAAAATGGATGAAAGAATGCCATCTCTAAGCCAATAATTTGCAGTTACTTCAATAAATTGTCGCTCTATTTCTACACAAAAAATTCACCCCTAATACCCCATTAGACCCAAAATCAAAAATCGGACACCCACACCGCTAAAAACACAACAATCCCAAACATTTAAGCCCCATCCATATGCATCGTCCAAACTGGTGGCCACAGGCATTCCTCTACACGACACTTTTTGTGTAATTAACCTTCTGTATGTCCACGCGACTACCCTACATGGATACACCTCCTCATCAGACCCATCTACATACTTACATACCATTTGGCATAACCACCGGACGCTCTTTAGCCAAAACCGACTGTAAATCCGACGAAAAAGGTCCAAATTACAATAACCCAGGTTATTCCGTTACCGTCATACGCGGTGATGAAAATAGGAATTATATTGTCGCCTGCATGGATGGTAAACCAAAGAAACTTGGATCGTATGCCAAATGCAAATAGATCGAATTTCGTATGCACGTCTCTTCGCGACATAGAGCATCATTATAGATGTCGTGACTACGAAAATTAAGGATGAATTGAATTTAATGAGTTCGCGATCGGCTGTGACACTTGTGACACTGTCACTGTGACGCGAATGTCACGTGTGACGTGACGCTGTGGTTGTGACACATGATGGATGGAGTCCTGATTCACCATTGAAGTAGATCAATGTTTAACAATCTATGAATATTCAAAAATATTGATGTTTTTTTTTTCTTTGTAACTTAAATAACAAGCGTCCTTGCTTCGTGTGAAAGCGTTTTTTTTTTCTTATGAAAGCGATTATACTATTTTTTTTTTATGAGTGTGCTTTAACAAAATTTACTGACATTAATTAATGTTTGTAACTTTATAAAATTTTCTGGTACTTAATTTTAATTGTAAATATTATAAGCCCCAAATATAACTTAATAATAATAGATTAAAATTTGTCGCTCAATTGCCTTGTTATAAGCCAATTATAAAAAAATAGACACATAATTGTCAATATACACCACCAGTAAATTAAATTTGTTTCAATAGCGCAGAATATAAACCAAAATGCATTGGAATTTGCATAATAATTGTCGTTTAACTGAAAATCGATGTGGCGAGCTATTTAGAGTGGACTTGTGAAAACTGAATAAGTTTATTTTAAGGCTGCGTTTCCACTGAAGCGGAGCGGAGGTTAGCGGTGCCCGAATTGACCAATCGTGCTATTCCAGCGGAATGACAGCGAAGATTTCGAGCATGGTGATTGGTCAATTCGGCACCGCTAAGCTCCGCTCCGCTTTAGTGGAAACGCAGCCTAAAACTGTTTTGTTCTTGACTTGACAGTAAAATGTGTTTTAATTTGGAATTATAGCTATTAGTTCGACGCCACCCCGTCAAGTATGGCGCACTTGACGGGGTGGCGTGGCTCACTATAGCTAAGTAGTTTTCGAAAAGGCGGTATCTGCATTACGCAGACTTGTGTTATAGGTCTATTTTTCTGATGGCAAAAAGTGAGGAAATAAATTGACTCTAGCAATACCGGGGTAGGTAATTAATTGGAATAAAACATTTTGATCCTTTTTTTTCTTATACAGGGTGTAACAAAAATAAGTGATAATACTTTAGGGTGTGTACGTGTTCCTTGTAGAGAGTTCACTGTGTAGAAGCGCTAAAAGATCAATTTTTTTTTTCACTTTTGTATGGGGAAACTCGTGAGTCGTGACGCTCGGACCCTTGCCCATACAAAAGTTTAAAAAAAATCGTCTTTCAGAGCTACTACTTTCACAGTGAACTCTCTACAAGGAACACGTACACACCCTAAAGTATTATCACTTATTTTTGTTACAAACTGTATAGCGGCTGATTCATGCAAATATAAAATTTTATCCAATGAACAAGGATATTTTTTGAAAATCTGCTGTAAAAAATTGCCAGCAGATTCTGGTAGACCTATAAATCCTATAATAGCTTTATTTGCACCTTTGAAATTCAGATTTATACACTCGGGTTTTTTTTGACTGGATTTTATTTCAGACTTTAATACTTGCGACATACAAAGAAGAAAAGTTTATATATGGGTTAACGCCTTCGATTGGCGTACGTCAAAATGTTAACCAATCTAAAACACTGAATTAGACGAAATTCAAAGTTTTTGATTTGATGGAAATGAATGGCAACCTTGTTAAAAAAATGCAGAAACCGGACAACGTACTTTCTTAAGAAGCACCAGCTTTCGCCACTGACAGGATTGTTACACAACACATTTAAAATGCTTAAACTTTAATGAAACAATGAGGTGTCGGGCATTTTGTTTGTGGTTCCGAAACAATTTATCTCGAAGATCAGCGATAACATATAGCAGGCGAAATAACTTACGCCGGAGGCCTTTACTTTAAATATTACTTAAAAATTTACAGTCAAATAAATAATTAAACTTGAAAAATGGTTTAAAAAGTAGGGATAACAGCTGACCTACTACTTATATTTATCCGTAATTTAACTGCAGGTTTGTGGTACGAAGTGAAGAAATTGTAATAGTCGTTTTTTTTTGCAACAAGTAGATTTTACAGGTACAGGTTTTTTTTACAGGTAAAAATTTCGTGAAATGTAGTTGGGAATAAATCGGGATCATATTTAAATGATGATCTGTTTTACCTAAACATATTTTATTGTTTATCTAGACATATATTTAGATTTCGTTGTGAGTAATATTTAGATATAGATAGTATATAATATTATGTTGTGGTTAATTTGTTTATAAGCTTTATGGGGGTGGCAACTGGCATTGTCGGTCACCGACAAAACCCCTTAAATAAATTGATAAAAAAAATTAAGGGTTTGAGTGATAGGGAAAGCTTACAAGAGACGCAACAATATTACCAGTTACCGCTGTTTGACTTACCTGTAAAGAAAAAAACACAATTATTAGTACAAGCGATCACGAATTTGTAGAGATCATAATTTGATTTCTCATACTAGTGTTCGATTTTCGATTCATTTTTTTTTAATGAAATAAGGGGGCAAACGAGCAAACGGGTCACCTGATGGAAAGCAACTTCCGTCGCCCATGAACACTCGCAGCATCAGAAGAGTTGCAAGTGCGTTGCCGGTCATTTAAGAGGGAATAGGGTAATAGCGGAGGGTAGGGAAGGGAAGGGAAGGGAATAGTTGAGGGTAGGGAAGGGAATAGGGTAGGGGTTAGGGGATTGGGCCTCCGGTAAACTCACTCACTCGGCGAAACACAGCGCAAGCGCTGTTTCACTCCGGTTTTCTGTGAGAACGTGGTATTTATCCGGTCGAGCCGGCCCATCATTCAGCCAACATAGAGAGGTGCCTTAGGAACGAAGTGCTGCCATTAAATTTTTTGCTTTGTACTCTCCAAACGGATAAAATTAAAACTGTGGTAAATACATTTAAAGCAAAATTGTGTCTGCATGCCTATAGTTTTTGTGTACACCAATTGAGATGTAATAAAAATTCAAATTTATGGAATGTTTAAAACAGAGCAATACGCATGTTCGGGCCCAAATGACTTTATAAATATTAATCTAGCGACGTCCATTTCCACTTTTATTGCACCAAATCGAACCAAATGAAGACATTCCCTACCAAATGGTCGCAGGCGGAACAGAAATCGCCGCGATTCGTCAAAAAAACGCCCAACACTAGCATATAAATTGGGATTTTAACATTAGAATGCGCGGTGTCCCGGGCAAAAATACTCGCGGTCCCGCAAAGAAAACCATCAATTGTTCCCCGGTTAAACGCAACATGTATTTATTTCGCCCGATCGAAAATAAATCGATTCTCGTATCGAATAAAAATCCCTTTTTGCGCGGACGCACCACTAATTCACATTTCGCAATACAATAAACAATAGCTAATTGTCGTCGGCCGCAAGAAACTCCGTTCGGATAACGTCGCCAAAGTTATGATTGACGTCGATGTTTCGGAATCGATTCTATATAATCGATTTCGTTAAATTATTAATTTTTGGAGATTTTTATGTCGAATACCTCGGCGGAGACAAAGGTTCAGGGGTTCGCGATCGATGCAAAATCATAATCTCCTCTCATCTCGGATCTATCAAATTTATAATTTATCGTATCATCTGCGGGAGGACAATGGGCATAATTGTCCAGAATCAGATTCGAAAGTCCCAGATGCCAGTTTTTGCGCGATTGAAATTGAGATTAAAAAATATCTCCCCTATAATATTTATATCGAATAGTTTAATCGAGATAATTTCGAGATATGAAATGATTTATCGGCCTTTTTGCTCGGAAATTCCCTTTTGAATGCAGTCTTCAGGGAGTTTAGGCAGCTAATTGACTTAATGACGTCAAACTTGTATTTCGCAGGTTCAGATAACGATGAAATAAAAAAAGAAAACCTTTTTTGCAAGCTGTACAAAGATGTTAAAAAGGTACAGTTTCATCGACTAGGTTAAAGCTTAAACACATGTACAGTAAAACGAATTTGCCAATAGTATTGATAATTTTAATTCTTCTCTAGACACATAAAAGATGTAGGAATATAACAAGTACCCAAAATTAAAAGAAACATGTTCCACGTTTATTTTATTCCTTAATTAAAATCTCCATTTCACAAAAATCTGCGAAATCTACACCGATACAATCAAAAGCAATCCACACAAAACAGCTACTCCAACGCACCTGCAGCTCTTCGCTAATGTTCATGAGCGACGGTAGTCGCTTTCCATCAGGTGACCCGTTTGCTCGTTTGCCCCCTTATTTTATTTAAAAAAAACTCCCAGTGTCCCATGTTCTTGCAGCATGTTCTTACTTCTGTATTATTTTATATGAAAAAGCGCAGCAGCGGGCGCCGTCACACAATGCCCTCTGCCCTACACGATGCCGATACTATCGCGCGCCGATCTGACCCCGACCTACGAGTACACATCTTTGGGGCAGTCGGTAGGATAATATTACTAATATTAATGTGACAGTGTGTCTGTCTGTCTGTAACCTATTCATGATGATACCGATGAAGGAGTTTGATGGGTATGCAAATACTTTGAGTTTTTGTCTCGGAAAAATGTACGGTTCCCGCGCGATTAATAATTCCAGTGCAACATCTAACATGTTACTTTTTTGCATTCTGCATCAATATCAAAAGAAGAATATTTAAAGCATAAAATACACCCTAAGTGAACAAAGAAAAACAAGTTAATCGATATTTATAGAGGAGGTATTTTCCTAGATTTTTTCGTAAAAAGGCATTTCGTATTGCAATTTAAAACGAAGCGTCCATGTGGCTAGTTCCATTTTTGAAAAAAAATCTAAGGAAAAATGCTAAAGCAATAGAGTATCCGACGTTAAAAAGACTGTCCGACGTTTATATGAAGTATGTTCACCCATCCAGTAGCCCCTGTTCCTTCAGCGTCCTGCTGCGAGACTGTCCACATAAATAACTGACGCTTTGTCACTTCATACATCATGCACTTGTGCCCCGCGCATTACTGCTTGTATCACAGTATCATCATCATCAACTTTCCCACCTTCACTCAGAGATATTTAATGATGACTTCATTTTAATGAAGATATTGACTGGAAATGTGTGCTGTTGGTGACAAAATCTTTTTTAAAATAAAGTTGGGTAATCATTGATTCTCTGATCTCTCTCAGTGCGGCTGTTAGGGCCAGTAACAAGAATTTGGGTTAAGTGTATGCTGCGTTAAATATGGTATTGTCTTCATAAATTAGAAGACTTTTTAAATACGAAGAATGACACAAATGACAAGATATTTAACTTAGGGTTAACTTTAATTTCCGCAAGAGAATGTGACAATGCAGGAAGATAAAACATTACTTCTAAAATCTGTGGTAATAACCAACACATAATCAAGGAGGAAGTCAAAAATGATTCCTGGACCCAATTGCTACATATTACATTCCGACGCCATTTAAAAGAAGAAGAAGACCGAGACGTCAAAAATTGACATTCCGAAAATAAACGTTCGCAGTTGAAGCTCGAATTCGGATGTATTTATGCTCGGCTCGAGCGTTTTACATCACAAACCGTCCTAATGAGACAGGATGATGTAAGGTTGGGGGGGTTTCGGACAAAATGTCGGACAAAAAGGCCCCGGGGGACATTAATCATGGAACGTCTGTTATGATACATCGCGGCCGGGTGACGCCTCAATACAGGGGCGAAAAACTTAAAGAGTTAGGAATGTATTATTGATTTTAGGGTAAGAACTAAATAAGCTAGGATCCGCCTGCGACACAATGAAAAACGTAAGAGCAACCAGACTTCAGCAGGCTAGCATGGCCACCATAGAAACGGTTTCTTTCTACGGAAGAATAGACAAAGTGACAGTTAGACAATGGAAACCCGCCATTTTGTCGATAAAATCTGTCAGTATGTCGATTCTTTCCCATGTCTACTGTTGTTATACTTATACTGTTGTTGTATGCTAGCCCTGCAGGATTCTCAGTCATGAGTGTCCATAAAATTATAATTTACCCAGGCAACTATTACCATAATACTACTTAGCCACCCGGTTCAAAAACGGTAATGTTGCTAATAATCTATAATATAAAAATGAGTCGCTGAATGTGTTGCTAAGCGCAAAACTCGAGAACAGCTGAACGGATTGGGCTAATTTTAGTCTTACAATATTCGTAGAAGTCCAGGGAAGGTTTTTAAGTGACACGAAGTTCACCGGGACAGCTAGTTCTCAATATAAACAGGTCAAATAGTTTCAAACAGCTTCTTTTTTAAAGGGAACCTAAATCAAAAATAGAAAATATATGTAATACTACTGCACCGGTTCAAAAAATGTAGTGTAACGTTGAACTGTAATTTTTGTGCAGTTGTATCTAATAAAACACGTATAACAATCAAAATGACACACTCAAATGCTGCATGCAGATCAGAAGCCTTAGACAAAGTATCTTTCGTTAAATCCGATGACGAAATTCGTTATCAAAATGTATGCGGTTTGACATAAGTCATCGCTAAATGACATTTCGATAACGAATTTCGTCATCATTTTTAACGAAAGGGACTTTGGCTACGGTCTCTGAACATTAAGGCATAATATACAATTAAATAGCAGAGAGACAAAAGAATTGATAATTCGTGAAAATATTCCAGGAACATTTTTTTTATGAAATAAGGGGGCAAACGAGCAAACGGGTCACCTGATAGAAAGCAACTACCGCCGCCCATGGACACTCGCAACATCAGAAGAGCTGCAGGTGCTTTGCCGGCCTTTTAAGAGGGAATACGCGAACATAGAACGAAACCGTAAAATAATGTTAAAGTGAATCCGTTTACACAGCCAGACACACAAATCATGATTATCGAAGGCTGTGACAAATGATTGATCGCCCGAGAATACTATTACAATGATACGGACTATCGAAATACATAAAACCAACCGTATCAGAACTATCGAAGGTCCAAAACCGAACGAGGCATCCCCAATTGTATCCAAAAGTTATGAAATATGAGTTAGTTTATACATAAACGTCGAAAACCGCCAAAAAACGGCTGAATTGGATTATCGCCCGTAATAGAATAATCGGAAATCCGTTGTTTAATTAAAACGGAGAGCTTTTTTCTGCAGTTTTTTTAATAAATTGCTGAGTATCATTGTAGGATTCAATTATTAAAATAATAAAAATTCTGCAAAAGGTCTTTCAAATAAATATATGACTGTAACAGTCGGAAAGATCTAAATTCTATAAAATCCAGTATGTATTTTGTATGAAGATTAAGCAGTATCCTGTAGTATCCGAAATCCATAAGTTTTTGGTGGCGACAATGGTTTTTTCTTTGCGACCAAGCCAAATAAATACTTTAATTTCCCATGGATCCCAATGAATATGCATACCCAAACTACCAGGCTGGCAGGAGGTCGTGGAGGTATCGTTATTGCGACAAAACTTTTTGTCGACCTCGTGTTGCGTCGAATCCAGTTTCGTCGAAAATTTCGCAGCCATTATCGCTTTAAATCATTTCTATCATCGTTTCCTACCACCGCTGGGCGGTCCTTTTTCGGCCAATCCGCAATTTATTCGACCAAATACCCTTTTATTCCGCCGACAATTATGTCCCTCGCTGACAAGCCTTACGACAATTATATAATTTTTAAAATGGCCGACAACGTTAATTTTTAATCCCACTTCTGATGTTAGCCTTATCTGTACGGATTTAGGGTTCGTTTTGAGTGTTGTGGTCAATTATAGACCGCATTTATATCGTGGTTAATCGGTAAAAACCGAATCGATAGGTTTTTGTGTTCCCCGGACCACACAAGTCGACAGATTACGTAAGTAAGTCATTGGGAGAAACAAAAGAGTCGGCAAAAATAGTATAAAACAATAGTTGGAACCAAAAATAAAAAAAATCAGATCACCCAGGCAGGAACCCTAATCAGTCAGAATATACGCACTGGATTAATTTATTCTTGATTTAAGATCTTCCCGACTCACAGAATTATAATTCTTTTGAAAAAAAAAAACTTGACATGTGTGTTTTCTCCACCTTACCTCACGCTATTCGTTAATCCATGTCCTTGTCTGTCCAAGGTTTTCCAAGGTATCAGACAATATAAGCCATACCCTAGCGCCTACTAATATATATTCTGTGCTATCGCTAATATTGCTGATAATATTTTATTTACAACAGGACAAGGGTTTTAAGACCTATTAAAACAAAAGTTTTAAAACCAAAATCACTTCTTATTTCGAGCAAAGAGGTCCCATGTTCTTCTCCAAATAAATGTTTTGGCGGCTGTTAAACGAATTATTTTTTATCGAGTGAAACAATAATTAAAGCAAGCATCGACAGAGATGTTTATTCATCTGCCACTTCTTCGTGTTAATTTTTCTCTCATTGTATTCAATTCAGACCAAAAACAGGAGCATTCTGGGAGCATTGTTGAACACAATTTTGCGATTATCAAAAAGTGTGAACAAGATTTTGGCATTCCCGCGTATGGTGAACATAAGGAGGAAAAACATGTATACAAGCTAACACGACTACAAGCTATTTTTTGACCAGTTCCAATGTCTCATTATTCATGCAAGAGGGGCTGATTCTGAAAATCGTTCGTTATTTTTCTCGATTACATGTTCTTTTAGCTTTTATCGTTAATTCTAACAGCGATAACAATCATGTTTCTTTAAAATACTGTCCAATTTACCAATTATAATATAACAATAGTATGGTTGAATAAAAAAGGTCATTCGAAATAGAAAAATGAAAAGAAGAAAAACGAGATTCTGTAACATTTTGCTACAAACTATAACGTTTGCCACATCGCTTTGCTAAACGATAATGACATTCCCTCGTATCTAAAATCATTAGATTGATACATATTGCTCGAAATTCACACTTGACTACATTTACACCCTTCGCTGGTTGCCCTTTCCGATGTTACTGCACTTTTTGCAGAATTATTAGAAACCAAAGGGTAACGTTTGTTTAATAGCCATCGACTTTGATTTATATGAGTTTTCTAACACTACAGTCATTAACTACTTATAGGTAAGCAATTATGATGTCGTGGAGCAATTAAATAAAGTAACATGTAACAATTACTAACAATTAACATTTAGCAAAAACACTAATATTATGGTATTACAAATAAAATGTATGATTTTTATTTCTTTCACATTAGAAAGGTTAGTAAAAATAATTTCGCCGTTTTGCTAAAGGACACCCAACAATTTTCGTTTTTTATAATAACAACACATGCTTTATAAATAAAGATAATTGTGGACCTCTAATAATAGTAAAACAGTAGATAATATTCGTTTTTTTTTTTAATTGGCAACCGTTCGATAAAATATCGCACGATTTCAGAATAGCCGCGGCATAGTAGGCCGCATAATGTGGTCCTAAGCGTCGTTTTTGTTCGCCAGTACCAGTATTAATTCACCGCCGAATTCTTGTCAAGGGCTTTCTGTTCGAGAATTTATTGCTTTTTACTATATCGACTTATATTTAGTGCAGGAGTGCTTGGAATTTTTGTTTGCAACTTGATGAGGCGTGAACGTTACAGTAGGGCGAAATATCTGACAGCCAATTTGTAGAGCTGCTTAAAACCTAATCATATAACTACTTAAACATGCTTAAAACCTATCGAAATTTAGAATAAGTAAAAAAAATGCGAGCTTTATTCGCTGGTAAATCCTATGACGTATTTTATCAATCAAATCAAATCAAATGTCTTTATTGCCAGAATGTTGTTGATATAAAGGTCTTAATAATTCTTATGGTTCTAACATTCTGCCATAACAATGGCGTGCAATGAAATTATTAAGTTTTTCATACATTTTTACGACAGACAATTTATAAGTAATTATTATCATTCATTAGTAAGATATTCTAAATTTTAAATGTAGTCGATTTTATTTCGTCGATACTAAATGGAGTAAATGGATAAAACAGTATACCTACGGCATAATTCTGTTGTTGTAAATTAATTGTAAAATAGTTTGTTTCCAATTCTTTCTCTCTCTTCAATCTTTTGGTGAGATATTAAGCGATGGAATAAAATATTGTATGTCACAAGCGAATATCGATGCCTCGAACTGACATTTCTGCGATCAAACATACATGATCTATAGATCATATTTCCTTATTAACCAATACTTTCTATGGACACCCACAACACCTTCGTCCCAAGTGTTTTGCCAGCCTGACTCTTTCTTCCTCTAACAAAGCAACAAACAGATTTCATCACCAAGAGGAAGCAGATAGGTGCCTCGGGCATATCTTCGAAATTCAAACATAGTAATTCATAGTTGTTATTAAAAGCGGAAACTCGTCATCATCAGGCCAAACATGTAATTACTGAGTGAATGTTTTAATGATCCATTCAGCACCTTCACTCGGTCTAACGAACGAGTTGGACATTAATGACCGCTATCTGACAGGAAACGTGATTGGGGAAAAAATACTGATAGAATGATGATAGAAAGATGTCTATAATGATTCCGGATGCTTTGGTGTATGTCTGTAGGTCGTATTATAACAAACTAGATGACTCCGTTGCGCCAAATTTCGTTTATGGCGCTGGAACTGTAATTTTTTACAGGATAAAAATATCCTATGTCCTTTTCAGGGATTCAAAGTATATCCATACAAAATTTCAGAAAAATCTCTAGCCAAAATAAGCAAATCCTTTAAAGGCCAATGTATACGCCTATACAATAAAATCCCAGAAAATGTTCAAAATCTACATTTAAACAAATTTTAAAAAGCAGTTAAAGAATGTTTGTGTGCTAAAGCGTATTATAAAGTCAATGATTTCTTCGAGGACAGCACACCTTGGGAATAGGGTGGCTCCATGCAGGTTACTTTTCTTTTATTTTTGTTACATAGCTGTAAGCCATAACATTGTAATTTTCCATTTCTTTAGTAAAAGATGGCCCCGTGCGAGTTTTTTACGCCGGTTCTTCTCGGCGGGGTAGTTCCCGAACCGGTGGTAGGCAACGTAATTTCTTCGTTCGACTTTCCAAAGTGTATCATGATACCCATTTTGAATAAAAAGATATTTTATTTTATTTTTATTTTATCAGTTAAGCGGTTTGGGCGTGAAGAGGTAACAGACCTACGTGGGAGAGCCATGCTTCGACACGAATGGGCCGGCTCGACCGGAGAAATACCACGTTCCCACAGAAAACCGGCGTGAAACAGCGCTTGTGCTGTGTTGCGCCGAGTGAGTGAGTTTACCGGACGCCCAATCCCCTACCCTATTCCCTTCCCTACCCTCCCCTATTACCCTATTCCCTCTTAAAAGGCCGGCAACGTACTTGCAGCTCTTATGATGCTGCGAGTGTCCATGGGCGACGGAAGTTGCTTTCCATCAGATGACCCGTTTGCTCGTTTGCCCCCTTATTTCATAAAAAAAAGACTGACAGACACACTTTCGCAAAATAATATTAGTATGGATAAGAAGCGGTCATAGATATACATTAAGTTAAGATTTTGAGGACTTGAAACCTCTTCGTTGTGAGATCTGCCTCACACTCGAACATTCATCAGTAATTTTACGACTACGAGGTAAAAACTGAATTAAGAATAACTTCTAGGTATGGTTGTTCCTACATCCATTATGATAATCTTATATATGTCGTAGGATGATTTGATAAATCCGTGTTTTCGCGAAATCCCTAGAATTTTCGCGAAAATTCTAGGGATTTCGCGAAAACACGGATTTATCAAATCATCCTACGACATATATAAAATACTCGTGTCACAATGTTAGTCCGCGTACTCCTCCGAAACGGCTTTACTGATTTTAACCAAATTTTATATGCATATTCAGTGGGTCTGAGAATTGGATACTGAGTACTGTTATATTGATATGATGCACATAATATTATCATTTTACATTGTTGAATAAATAATAGTAAATTATTACACTGACGGCGACCATTGTTTGTGCGACGGGATAGCGATGGACGTTGCCATGCGCCACGGTGACATTCTTATTTAGTCACTTTAATAAAACAATACGGGCGAAATACTTTATATGGCAAAGAAACGTTTGCCGGGACAGCTAGTAATTAATTAAGAATGTATTTATGGAATATTCAAATTTCTTTAAATGAAAAAAAAAATCACGAATCTATTGCTAGAACAAACTTTAAATAGGTAAATGCAAAACGGCATATATTTTACAGGGGGAGCGATCTAATTTTGGGAGGAATTTAAGGATCACCTAACACCTTAACTATTGATTCACATATCAGTAGCCTAAACCAGCTACCAATTGATTATTTGATCAACCAATCATCAGTTCCACTTCACCAATAATTCAATAAACACAGACTCCTCACTCCGTTACACAATCTACATACTAATGGCTCTGTTAGCAGCTTCCAGGATTACCTCGGAGTTGTGCAAAAATGATCCTTATTACTGCAAAATAAAGGTCATGTTGGAGGTAAAAAAGTCTGAACTATGAGCAGGTTACCATGATGGATACCGCCACTCCCATCAAGACAGGTGTTAGTACCGCTAGCTGTAAGTACTAAAATAAATAAATCTATAATCTCTATAATTACAATATTTTTATTATGGTTGTCTCATGTATATACAGGGTGTAACAAAAATAAGTGATATTAGCGTCAATATAGGCTTTACACACAGTAAGATATAATTATTATGTAAAGATGTATAATATTATTACAAAAATATCTAATATTATGACACTTATATGCATTTAATGTCTAGCAAAATGCACTGTTTCTGTGCATAAAAGCTAACATTAATCTACTTTAACATAACCTAAAATATTTTCAAGATTTTATACGAAGAAAACTGCTCTGGTATAAAAATTTGAAGTGACTAATGTTAGACGTAACCTCAATTTTATTAGCTCCTTATAAGGCAGGAAAGGACTCTACACAAATCAACTCAATTTTAAATCTTATTGTAAAGAAATAGAGTGGGTTTTACGATGTGTGCTTATTTTCGTACCGTGTGCACACACCAACGCACGGACAACATAATAATTTGTTATTTATATTATTTAATTAGACGCGCTTAGTCAAATATCAGTCGCTACTGTTGAAAAATCCAACTGGATATTTCCATGGTAGCGACTAACTGTACTGTCGGGAAAATGTAATGTTTGGCACATCTTACGCACTTATGACTTATGAGTTACTGGGTGACGCGCGCAACACCGTTGCGCCTAAATTAGTTTACAGCGCGGGAACCCTACATTTTTCCGTGATAAATAGTATCCTTTGTCCTTTTCCGGGTCTTCAAGTACGTATACTAAATATAAAAATATATACCAAAGAATAAATTGTATACCAAAGTATAAAATCAGGTTTGCTGTTTGGGCATGAAGAGGTAGCAGACAGACAGACAGACACACATTCGCTTTTATAATATTTATAGTATTGGTAACTTGACATTTTGCATAACCTCTTGAGTTAAGGGGGCGACTAACCCTAAAGTGTCGATTTAATAATTCATTTTTATACTTGAAAATAAGCCCCGAATTGTTTCATTTTCTAAAATTAGATACTACATTATATTTCCGAGAATTCGATCTCGACTTTCTCGATAGAAAAAAATCACAAAGATGCATCTAATTTTTCATTCACAAATTTTTCATTTATTGCCATAACCGTGCATTGAACTAAGTTAATATTTTAACACATTGTATAAAATTCTATCATTGAGAGATCGACCTAGCGGATTTTTAAAATATTGTATATTTATCGAGTTATTGAGAAAAAACTAATTTGGCGATGAATCCGCGTCGTCCTTTTTCACCTGGCATATGAAAGACAATAGTGAGAGTGAAGAGAGAAGGACGATGTTTGATTTTTTGGGTTAGTCGCCCTCTTAAGTACATTGATGTCGCCCGTAACTTTGTTGATATGCGTTCATAGCGCGGAAAGTATATTTTTTCCGTGATAACAACTAGTAAGAGGCAAGGGCATCGCCATAAGGATATCTGACTGAAATTTTGTGTGGAAATACGTAGATTCTCAGGAAAAATCGTTCCATTTAATCTTCTTTCTAACTTCTCTGTCAATATTATCAAATGCAAGTCTAAGGGCCTGTTTCACCACCCCCTGATAAGTGCTGAATAGGGTATATCCACCACTTTACTTGACAGATGAAGTATGCAGAATCTGTCAAAATAGTTATGAATAGCCTATTCGGTACTTTATCAGACAGAGGTGAAACAGGCCCTAAATACCATAGTAATCTGCATAATATTGGTAATTAAAATTGAAAACCACGTAATAAACCTCTATGATCTATAGATCACCATGTAAGGCTAACGTAAAACATTCCTATATTATGATTCAATTTACGTGACCGCCAAACTGATATTACTCATAAACATATTGTATGTTAAATTTAAAACGCCTTTGTTATCAAACGAATGCTAAGTACTGACATACGGTTTTGCTCGATAGTTTTACTTAGCTTTAGGTAGAGTTTGTGAGTTTGTTGTCTAAACGGTAGGAGCGATTTTAATAAAGAACAACGAACCTCATATAAATGTCATATTTTGGTGTACACCAACTAGTACACCTATGAAACATACGCCAATTGAGAGAGAAGATGTTTACAAACAATAAATACTCTTTGACAAAATGTAGTAAATAATATACTTTCTGAGTTATTTCAGCTTGAAAATGTAAAATAAATAACATTTTAATGTAAAATAATGTAAAATAAATAACATAAAATGTAAAAATTATATGATTTTCGACATTTTTGTCAAAGAATATTTGTTGTTTGTAATAATTTTCTCTGTCGATTGGCGTATGTTTCATAGGTGTACACAAAAATAACTTTAGGTATGCCACGCTCCATACAAAAAGTTTAGAACTCTTTTGGTATGGCGTTAGTTGATACCGTGGATTAACATATAGGCTACTTTTTGCTGTGGGAAAATATCACGCGCACGAATGGTTCCGTACACCATTTGTGCGCGAGGACGTCTCGCACTTGACCATTTTTTTTTTAATTTAATTGTAAAGTATCAAAACAAAAACATCCATATCCTTACTTCCATACTAATATTATAAATACCTATTAGAATGGAAGTAAATAGTATGGAAGTATAGTTATGGATGTACCTCTTCGCGCCCAAACCGCTGAACCGAATTTGCTGAAATTTGGTATGGAGATACCTTGAGTCCCGGGAGAGGACAAGGATTCTTTCCATCACGGAAAAATGTACAATTCCCACGCGATAAACTAATTTTGGCGCAACGGAGTTGTCATCATCATCATAATAATCATCTAGATTCTAGTACAATATAAGTAATCTAATATATATATATATCTATCCTGACCGATTTCGGCCACAGCTACTTTGGGTTTACGGCTATTGCAAGCGTCGTTCGTGTGCTCGCAGGTGACTGACGTAACCGATTTTTGCACTAAACGTGCGAGAACATTGAGCGCAAGTCAGTACCCCTCCTACATAATGATAATGTAATCTAATATATACAAATAATAAGTCTGGTTTTTTTTTATGAAATAAGGGGGCAAACGAGCAAACGGGTCACCTGATGGAAAGCAACTTCCGTCGCCCATGGACACTCGCAGCATCAGAAGAGCTGCGCGTGCGTTGCCGGCCTTTTAAGAGGTAATAGGGGAGGGTAGGGATGGGAAGGGAATAGGGGAGGGTAGGGAAGGAAATAGGGTAGGGGATTGGGCCTCCGGTAAACTCACTCACTCGGCGAAACACAGCACAAGCGCTGTTTCACGCCGGTTTTCTGTGAGAACGTCGTATTTCTCCGGTCGAGCCGGGCCATTCGTGCCGAAACATGGCTCTCCCACGTATGAATGGTTTTCCTTCCTGACGCTATAACTCCAGAACGCACGAACCGATTTCCACGGTTTTGCATTCGTTGGAAAGGTCTCGGACTCCGTGAGGTCTATAGAAAAAAAAAATCAGAAAAAACTTCAAGAGAAAAGCAGGAAAACAGGGAAAATCATTTTATGGCAAAACAACATTTGCCGGGACAGCTAGTACTCTATATTAATCTGAACCGGCTAGCTATAAGCCGTTCGACAATATAATCCTATAATTGATATTAATCGCGTTAATACAGATACAGGAGTATAAATTATGAGAATACCAATTAGGTTATCCCATTAGGGCACCTGTTTAACACCATGTACAATTTTATCAATATCTGTTTATTAATTTACTTTATTTCTTTATATAATTTTTGCTTTATTTCTAGCTTTTAGGTAGGTACCTTTGAATGTTTATGCTTAGCAAATAAGAGGTTTCTCTCTAAGGTGGAGTAGAAAATGTTACAGAAACTATGAAGTCAGTTTTATCCTGGTAGAGTTGTTTTTAATTTTTATTTTACCTATAATATAGGCATCTATAGTAAGTAAACCTAAAGTTAATTTATATAATTAGCAAGGGAGGCAACTTTTTTTAGTCTGCTTTGTAATTCATGACTTTTATTTACATTTTACCATACAACTTTACTTCACGATAATGTTGTACCACACAAAAACTGTGAATATTAAAGTGTTTACGTATTATCCACTTCTAAGCTCACCTGCTAATTCAAATAAAGAATTCAAATGTCATTTAAAGAAATTCAAGTGATATTCCGTCTTATTTTTAGTTTCAATTTGTATACCCGTCTCGTTCTCGCCTGAAACGGATCCGCCATTTTCCTTTTTCAAAAAAAGAACACGATCGGAAACGCACATGACACTTCGCCATGTTTGGCGACAGTGACTATTTACAGAAATCATACATTTATAATTATTTCGAGAAAAAGTTTAGCCTTATCTAGCGCTTCCCGTGGATATATTATTTTATTACCTGCCAACCTGTCACTACAATCGACGTATTGTATGAAATTATGGTTCTTCTAGCGGCCAATATAATATTTCACGGTGTTTAACTCTGCTTTAGTTATAAAATAGCATAAAATATAGTCCTGCACTAGGACTATATTTGCTACGTTAGAAAATAACCTGTATCAGAAACCCAAAATTATATTAAAATCTGATCTAATCTTTTGCCCACAATTTGTAAAGTACCTACCTTTATTGGCAAAACTTGCTGGAGTCAAGTCATAGCCAAATTTCGCTGTCGTAAAAAAATTAAACGTCAAACTCCCGCGGGAAATGAGTTTAAAAATCGATATTCTTATCTTGGCTCCGATTTCCGTCCGGAAGGCACGTAGCTATGATGATCGCTGCCAAAAGTGCGGTTCATTCACACTTTTATTATCTGTTCCGTCTCTACATGGTCGCAATGATAATTAAAAAAGTAACGGTGGTACTTCCATGTCGGTAACTCTACTTCCTCTTTAGGTTAATTCAGTCATTAGCCAAAAGAGTCGTCAATTTTTGTTTGAACTTTTAAATTGCATGAACATAGGCCTAAAAATATATCTATTAAATTATTTATTATTATTATTTCGAGATCTGTCTTTTTGTCTGTTGTTTTTCAGGCTTAAAACGTGCTTTCAACGCTCAGCGTCAGCCAATTTAAATGATATTTTTCGGTTGCGAGCAACAGCTAATATATAATATCTACTATAGCTATGGATTAAAGATTTCTCTGTACAGATTCTCCTCCTCTCTCTCTCTCTCTCTCTCTCACACACACACGTACACAAACACACTCTACCATAATATTACTTATTGCTTTCTCAGGGTCCTGCCGCCTGCGTCCTGGCGCTACGTGTTAACTATGCAGGCGGGTGCAGCAATTACAACGCGTGACAATGTCCCGTACACGTGACGGGAAACGTAAACGAGACAGCGAGGAACTTTGGGGAAGCATGAGTCAGAGGAACATAGGACAAAAGGGTTCACAGAGAGACTTGAGAACAAGTCACATGACTAGGAGCAAAGTTTTCAGGGGGCAAACGAGCAAACGGGTCACCTTATGGAAAGCAACTACCGTCGCCCATGGACACTCGCAACATTAGAAGAGCTGCAGGTGCGTTGCCGGGAAAGACGCTCTCTTCTTGATGGTTTGCAGCCTCAGCAGGTCGCATTGGTTCGGAAATACTGCTTATGACAGTTCATTCTAGAGTTCAGGATTAATAATCCAAAACTGAAACGACTTATGGCCCCAAACGACTTTGACGTAGGGCCTTTTATTTGGCCACGCTTTTAATCTCGATATGTCCTGTCTATTATATATTAATAAATAAAAGATAAGTCTATAACTTAGAACCTTTACGAGTAACATAGGTTCCGGCTCAGCCCCGAATTTATAAATAGGACGTTATAGACCACGGCCTAGGGGCGGCAGCGTCCAAGGTGGCCCTATAGGGCGACTTGGGGCGGCGGAAATAAAGAAGCCTACACTCATAAAAAATATAAATTCGCCACTATGTCGCCCTCAGGTCGCCACTGATACGGCTGACATCTTGTCATCCAGTTTCTCACTTTTTAACCGACCTTCAAATCGGAGAAGGTATGTTCGGCTTTTTGAATCTATTACCAAGAAACATTATTTTTAACAAAAAATTAAAACCGACTTCCAAGGTAAAAACAATAATAATATGAACAAAAAGTATTAAATAACTCTTACTCCATAATAGTGCCTTTTTTAGAATTCATCTAAATCTCAACTATTTCTGTACTACAGTCTTCATTATTTGAAGTCGGCACCAGCTAATTTTATCGTGAGTTCAGTCAATGTCAGAATATCTGAAGCTTTTGGGTCTGGTACCGACTTCAAAGTAATGAAGACTGTAGTATGTACAGAAATAGTTGAGATTTAGACGAATTCTAAAAAAGGCACTATTATAGAGTAAGAGTTATTTAATACTTTCTAGTTCATATTATTATTGTTTTTACCTTGGAAGTCGGTTTTAATTATTTGTTAAAAATAATAATTTCACTCTTTTTAGTTATCTACAAGATAAGGCTTTATGCGTAAATAACCACTACGAATGTTAACTATTCACATTATGTTACTGTAAGCGAAATTGTGGTAAATGCTTGCAGTTATCTAAGCGATGCTGCAATTTAAAAACTTTTATCTTTAAAGGTTCAGGAGTTCTGTTTAGTGCCTTTGGACCAAGAGACACCTTCGTATGATCTTTTTCTCATTCGTAACATATGTTTAAGTTACTAGAAACGACATTTTAACCACTATGAGTCTTATGATAAATTTCAAGGATTTCCCTCGATTGCTCATAGATCCCATCATCAGCTCACCGCTTTCGTAATTATTATACAAAATCAAGATTATATCCTATACAACAACACAAGAATTTCGAAAATCGGTTCGCAAACAGCGAAATAATCACCAAAAACATCTGCTTCGATGCAAAATATTACGAAAAGCATCAATAATTGGGTCATAATGTGATGACCCATGGCATAATTATGATTTTGATGATGATGATCAAATAAATTGATGTATTGGCTTATGCTTTCAGTTGTTTAAACAACGCCGAAATCCCCGAACCTGTATCTATAAGGATTCAAAAGTTCTGTTGGGTACCTTCGGATCTTTTTGGTAGCATTACAAATTTCAAGGAGTCCCCTCGATTCCTCCAGGATCCCATCATCAGATCACCACTTTTGTGAACATGGTACCAAATTTGAGTTAAACCCTATACAACACAACAACACAAAAAGAATTTTGAAAATCGGATCACAAACGGCTGAGTTATCGTTGAACATACAAAAAAAAAAAAAGATACATACAGCCGAACGCATAACCTCCTCCTTTTTGGAAGTCGGTAAAAGCGAAAAGTGGCAAGACCGATCTGTCCCCCACTACATAGCAACAAGAACTTAGTCTATCACTTATTGTATTCAAATTACGCAAATGCAATGCGGCGAAATATAATATGTACTTAGTGAATTTTAGCACATTAGAGTTTTAAACAAATTTATGGATGATTAAGTTTTACATCGATTTCGAATCTTGATTTCATATGACGATACCTAACTTCAGCTCTTAAAATTCTGCGTTCTTAAGCTGTTTTTATCCATACTAATATTATAAATCCGAAATTGTGTCTGTCTGTTACCTCTTCACGCCCAATCCACTACACGAATTTTGCCGAAATCCTACTAATATTATAAAGGCGAAAGTTTGTATGTATGGATGTTTGTTACTCTTTCACGCAAAAACTACTGAATGGATTTTAATGAAACTTTACAATAATATAGCATATACATCAAAATAACACATAGGCTACAATTTTAGCCGACTTTCAAAATGGGGGAGGTGTTCTAGTTTGATATAAAGTTACCTTGAGTCCCGGCAAAGGACATGGGATACTTTTTATCCTTAAAAAAATGTACGGTTCCCGTGCGATACCCAAAACTGGACGCAACGGTGTTGCGGGCGATGTTTAGTTAATTTAATATTCGTTTTTCTACCCTTAATAACCAGAATTATTGAGAATACAAAATATTATGTGTCCACCATATTCCTATCAAATATCAATGTACTTGACATTTGAATTCATTGAATCACGAAATAGGAAATATCAGTTCGGGCGATTCTGATATCAATGATATGCACACACCGTACACACTGAAAACCAATTTCCTATGAAACGGCAGTGTTCCCACATGCCCGTCGTCGCTAGGACATGTCCTGTCTCACGCACGGATAGCAAAATAAGTAGACTAATATTTTCAAAATTACGGGTATAGCATGTAAAAATATTTTGTTTGCGTATTCTGAAATGTAGAACGTCAAAAAAAAATTTTTCTACATAAAAATATATGGGGGCAAACGAGCAAACGGGTGACCTGATGGAAAGCAACTAGCGTCGCCCAAGGACACTCGCAACACCAGAAGAGCTGCAGGTGCGTTGCTGGCATTTATTAAATAGTACTAATTAAAAAAAATCCTCTATTTTATACAATCTCATCATTAAAGGGCATCATAAACTTTTCCCTGGCACGATAAAACGAGAGAAGTTCATTTAAAAATCGATATTCCTAACTCGTCTCCAATAAAAAGGCTTTGATTCGGAAAATGTATTCACTTTAACACAAAGTGCAAACTGCAATTATTTTACCTATTTTATAAATTACGTAACGCAATTTATTTATTTTTTAATTTAAATTCTTTTTAACCGTCAAGTATCAATTAGATTATGACAGACCTATACAAGCGATTAAGAACGAACAGCATAATATGTTTCTCTATGATTGTTCAAGATTGACTACTATTCTGCAGACAGCTTGCAAACATGAAAAAGACATGGTTATCTAGTAGTATCATGGTCCAACGAGGAGCATACGTGGCGTATGTCATAATAATATTATGTATAATGTATATTATGACATACGTCACTTATGCTCCAAACGTATACGTTTGTCACTGTAAAATAATGTTTAACTCCATTTAAAGTAATTTAATTTTAATTTTGCCAACAGTACCTCTATTAAAAAAATGTAATATCCTGCAAATAAAAATAGACTCAACAAAAAATACTGCACAATAGAGACTTCCGCGCTGCCCGGTGTCGATGACATGCAACGAATTTGACAATGCTGCTGACGGTACACGGTGCCCATGAGCTGCGGGAAAGGTAGGATAGTCTCTAAGTTTCATTTTCTGGTTTGAGTAAGTTTCGAGAATATAGAGGCAGGCTTTAAGTTTCGGAATAAAATAATAAACGAAAGTATATATCTGTCTTGCCTCTTTAGCCTTAGCCGCTAACTTTTTTAATTTCGGTAAATATCAGAATATATTTATCATGAAAAGTACAGTTTCTGCGTAACAAACTAAGTTCTATGCGACGACGTTTCAGACAAATTTTGGTGTCATTAAAAAATCAAACACTAAAATTACTTTAACAATCATGGCTTTCATTAATGATAATTTCGAGAGGGTCTGACTACTCGTACAACAAAAAACTTAATTACAAAATATTACATTCCTCGATATCACCTAAACCATGGTCACCTCAATAATTGCCGAATCCAGGCGGATACGCGCACGTGTCGGAACAGTCCCGGCTGCCGGTCGCGCGTGGTCACCCCAGTCCTTCCGTATTCGAACTCGAACAGAATTTATGATGGATTTCGGTAATTATATTCATAAGTCATTAAATTCTAAGCATGGCGCCTTACAGGCTATTCTACAGTGCACTGTGTGTAACAAAAATAAGTGACAATACTTTAGGATGCGTACGTGTTCCCTGTAGAGAGTTCACTGTGAAAGTAGCAGCGCTGAAAGACGAAAAATTTCTTTCACTTTTGTATAGGCAAGGGCCCGAGCGTCACGAGTTTCCTCATACAAAGGTGAAAAAAAATTTTGGTCTTTCAGCGCTGCTACTTTCACAGTGAACTCTCTACAAGGAACATGTACATTGTACACACCCTAAAGTATTATTAATGTATCACCTATGTATCCATATTCCATACCAATATTTAAAAATACGGAAGTTTGCCTGTCCGTCTCTCTGTCAGCACCCTTTTCACGATTAAACGGCTATTAAAACGATTTTGAAGGGTATTAAAGAGGATAGAGATACTCTGGTCTCGGGATTGTCAATACATATTATACTTTACTTACTTTTAGCACTAACTCAGCGAAACACAAGACATAGGCGTAAGTTTTACGTCTGTTTTCTGTGAGGCCGTATTATTTATCCGGATAAGCTGCACCTTTGGCCGAAATCAGAACTCAATTGAGCGGATTGAACAGGCCTATCCGTGACGAAGCATCAAATTTAACCAGCTTTTACATATTTCAAGATGATAGCAATTCCTACCCAGAATCGCTACGAATATAGATCAAGAATAGTTTCGTAGAAATATACATACATACATTTAATTACGCGTAAGTGATGATAGCTGATGTAACGTGTTTCCGAGTAATGTAACACGATACATACACACAGCTATTTGGGCCATTATGCGAGGTGCTAACTGCTAAGCTAATGATCTGCTATGGATATTATTGAACTAGAATTTCAGCGTATTCTCAAAACAAAATTGATCGTAGTTTGAACAAGTAAAATGGACGGTTTCTGCTGAGTCGAAGTATTTAAATGCTTTTCATCAAAATTGGTTCAGCAGTTTAAGCAGCCCCGGATTTATAAAGAGGCCGTTATAGGCCACGGCCTAGGGGCAGCAGCGTCGTAGGCGGCAGCGTCCAACGAGATCCTACAGCATACGTACATACAAAAGTGGCGTACCTACTCTTATAAAAAATTAAATTTGGCACTAAGGCCGGTCTCAAGACGCGGTTCGGCTCTATGATTGGTCCAAATTTTGACAGCCAACCAATCACAGAGCCTGAACCGTATCTTGAGACCGAGATGCATCTTGAGTACTGACTACTATTTATACCGGCCTAAGTTTAAGGTTAACTTATTTTGACGATAGCTAAAGAGTTAGGCCAGCCATTCTCAAAGTGTGCGGAGCTCTGGGACTCCGCAAAGGCCGCCTCTCCGCAAGCTGTACATAAATTATTTTTAGAAATAACTACATACCAGCATGGAGACAATTCGTTCAAAGACTTCTTTATTTGGGGGTCCAACAAAATTGGCACTTCTTAAAAGGTCTACCAAGAAATGTTGAATGTTAACTCTTTAACAAACTATAAGAGATCTGCTGTTATAGCCATCGATTCGTAGTAAAGTTTTATAATTAAAAATCATAGCATAGTAGATGACGCCCGCAACTCCGTTGCGTCAAAATTCGTTTGTCGCGGAATCGTACATTTTTCCGGGATAAAAAGTATCCTACGTCCTTTGCCGGGACTCAAAGTATCTCCATACCAAATTTTAGAAAGATCCGTTTTTTTATGAAATAAGGGGGCAAACGAGCAAACGGGTCACCTGATGGAAACTTCCGATGCCCATGGACACTCGCAGCATCAGAAGAGCTGCAGGTGCGTTGCCGGCCTTTTAAGAGGGAATAGGGTAATAGGGGAGGGTAGGGAAGGGAAAAGGGTATGGGATTGGGCCTCCGGTAAACTCACTCACTCGGCGAAACACAGCGCAAGCGCTGTTTCACGCCGGTTTTCTGGGAGTCCGTGGTATTTCTCCGGTCAAGCCGGCCAATTTGTGCCGAAGCATGGCTCTCCCACGTTTAGCTGTTTGGACGTGAAGAGGACAGGCAGACGGATAAACAGACGCTTTAGCATTTTTAATATATTATGGATCGAGAGTACACGCGTCGTTTTAACTGTCAGTCTTACTGGAATCCACCCATGGCCCCAAACGGTGAAGTGTCCGGTGTCCGGTTACTGGCGACCCTCGACCGGCGCTGATTCATCATAGCACGTGCCAGATCATATTATATACAACATATAAAAATATACCTTCTTAGTACTCTATTTCAATTCAGCCATATCAATATTATTAACTATGTACCTAGTTGGTGCCCGCAGGCCGCAAAATTCGTTTATTGGGCGAGAACCGTACATTTTTCCGGAATGAAAATTATCATAATATGTTCTCTCCTGGCATTCAAAGTATTCCGATACTAAGTTAAGCGTCAAGAGATAGCAGACAGACATATTTTCGCATTTATAATATTAGTAGATGCAAAAATATTTTTCTGTCTGTCTGACCATTACAGTTTGTTACCTCTTCACACTTCAGCTGCTAGCAGATTTAATAAAATTCGTTTGTAGATTTCGAGTCGCGGAAACTGAAATGTGAGTTTTTCTAACAAAAATAAATAGTTTCAGCATTAACTCATTTTGGCGAAATTTGGCTACAATTACATACATTAAATTAAAATTTAAATAAAAGGATATTATCATACAGATATATACCTATCTAGATACTGTTGAATAAAGCATAATATTTCTTCTAGTACTGGGTGCATGCTTGCATTTTTGACTTGTGTGTTACATGTTAATAACTTGTGTAACCTCTCCCTCACCTCCGTGTTAGGAACTTGTACGAATTGTAATTTGTAGAGCTAAGACAATAAATACTTTTATCCAGAACTCGACGTTTATTTATCCGACTGTCACTAAACTGTGCACTAGGTAAAACACTAAACATGACAAATGAACATCTACAAAATTTTGTACAAAGTAAAAACCCAAACATTAAAAACCAACATTAATTCACAATCCCCTCATATTCATAATCCAAACAAGGCCTCCCAGCTACCACATTACGTAATCTCATCTCTTATCAACGACAACAATTATAACTGATCTTATACAGCCCTTATATAGCTATCAGCTAGACAGCGGTAGCCGTCGTGAAACATTCTGGACGAAAACAACTTAATTGTCCATTTTGGAGTTTAGTGTTGCCAAATATGGACTAATGTGACGCCCACGCGGTGTGACGAAAAATTAACACTAACGTCCCTGGTAAGCAACACTGGATATTTTTGAAAACAGGAAACCGTGGAGTTAAAAGAAACCCACAGCCCAAATTAAAGATCACGAAAATTTTGTAAAGCCAAAACTGATATAAAGCTATAGATAGATTTTTCTCTAGATAAGTTATGATTTAATGATTTGTCTTTCATTTCTCCGAATCATAATTTAATTCTGAAAGCAACCTAAGATACCCACAATTTACAGTTTATATCAACAAAAGTCCCTACAATGATCACAACCAATTTAATATTTAAACAAGGACAAAGTAACATTTCCCTTCAGGGTGGCATAATATAACTTCTTCATAGATCCAGTTTGACCTATTAAAAGTGGTTACATAACCTATTGCTTACAAACAAGGAGCTTATTATCACAACTACCGATTTGGAGAAACTTTTCTCGCTTTTATACCATATTTACCGATCAATAAAGTACATTTGCTGAGAGCGTTCCTGTTTGAAAACCAAAGTGATATTGATTAATTTTTTCCCCTACAAATAAAGAAGTGCTTAAGTTGAATGTCTTTGAGTGACTATCTGTAGCTCCTAAATGGATTTTGTTGTAGTTTTTTGGAGTGATTAAAAGCGATTTTGGAGTGATTAGTTGACAATTTTTTTCAGATTTTCCATTTTCCACAATTCCATTAAGGATTTTAATTTTTTAATTAAAATCCTGAATGGAATTGTAATAATAATGATTAATTTTATTTTGTAGCCTACAACAATTTCCAACAATTTCTCACTGATGGGATACTTTATAGTGCGAGTGTTAATAAAACTAAACTAATTCTAATCCTCATTAAGTCCTAGGTTCTAGACCACACAGGCGTGAACCAGGTAACCTAGGATATCCGGCGGCGGCTCAAAGCATTGTATGCAGAAAGTGCCCTAGCACGTACTTCCGTGATCTGTGTTTGTTTACGTAATCTCTGTTTATTCCCCTCTCTCTCCCGCAGAAAGGTCCTATCTAATTACAACATTTGTAGTTTTCGTTAACATCAATATGGGTTTAAATGTAAAGCAGTAAAAAGTTGCAAAGTATAGGCTATGCTGCCTGTTATAAACTACTTTTAATACAAAAAAAAATAAAATTGTCACCGGGAGCTATGCTACAGACAGACAGACACAAACAAGCCCACTGAGAGACACATAACACCACTCTTTTGCATCAGGGTTTAAGAATGCGAGTTTTTGAGCGCGCAGTAATAAAAATACGTAGAGTTTTACTTATTTTTTAAATTCCCCAAAAAAACCTCCCTCCCTCCCTTGCTAACTACTAGGTACTACCACAGAATAGATAATAGTACAAGTGTACTACAGCTACTCCTACTAGCTAATTCAAGACAATCTTAATTATGTTTTAGAATATAACTTGGTTGCTTTTATTGTCTGATACGTTAAAAGTGACACAAACTTATATTTTATTTAGTTGACAAAGACAAAGTTCAAATATTTAGTTTTCCCTTTGTAAAGGCGTTTAGTTTTTGTATCAAAAGAATCAGATTAAAGTTAACCCATGTTATGTGTTAAGGTATTATAAAATAATAATATGAACACATAACCCAGTATAAAATTTAATTATAGGTCTACCAGAATCTGATGGCAAATTTTAATGGAAGATTTTCAAAAAATATCCTTGATCATTGGATAAATTTGTATATTTGCATGTTTCACACACAGAATCAGCCGCTATAAAGACAAAAAAGGATCAAAATAAGTTTAATTCCAAATACCGGGGTATTATTTATATATATTGCTAGAGTCAATTTCTTATCTAGCACTTTTTGCCATCAGATTCTGGTAGACCTATTATTATACAAGTCGAATACAGAATGCTAGAGTTCGTGAAACTATAATCACGTTTGTATAAAATGGTAAGTAATTAGAAATTTTATTGATATAATAAGAAAAAATATGTTATATTATTATATTCAATTAAAAATATATTTTACATTTACTAAGTATAGATATTTTATAAAACCGATAAGATTATTAACATGTAAATTAAGTATTGTTATTATAAGTCCAGTAAATACAAGTAAAACCAACAATATTCTAGTGTGCGCTAGTAAATCAAGCCTCCCCACTAGGCTTTCCACTTTCCGCACCGGAGCGAAGTTGGCGCGAGTGGGCGGGGCGGGGGGCGGGGCGGGGCGTTGCCGGCCATCGCCCGCGCCGCTTTCCCGCGCCGTTTGAAAATAGAACCTCCGTAGTTTTTTTTAATAATTTTGAGTTGATGCAAAGAATTTAATCTAACGGAATTTAATAAATTACTTAAATGGCAATTTTATGTTTGCTTGAAAGTAATTTAACGTGTAAGGTTTAAAAAGTTTTAACAATGTATACTTAAGCACTAAGTCTATGTTGTGTCACATGATGTTTTGGCACTAATTTAGACTATAATTAATTATTGTTGTCTAAGCAGACAATATTTAAATCAAATAATATTTAAAGACTTATCACAGATCAATTAATCTGACGTCACGCCAATTATACCAGCAAAAAAACTGAACAGTGGATTTCGCTGTGACTGGCTAGTTTTTTCGTGTCAACTCGACAGCCAATCAAACAGGTGCCTGGCTGCGACCTTTAGCCGCACTATTTGTCGATACTCATGACTAATTCATGAATAGTTTATTTCACTTACGCGTATGACTGGATTATTCAACGGTCATACGATTATAGACCTTATAATCAGAAGATAAAGTCAATTTTGCCGTGATCGTATCTCACAGTTGCATTGTTCCGATAACCACCGATATGCGATAAGGTAGATAAAGCACATTAAATTAATTGCATTTGGATGTAGCTACTAATTGCAGAGATTATGTGAGAACCTACGAATAATAAAAACTAAGGAAAAGTAACTCCGTCCAAAAACATGCTCCACAATACTTGTCAAAAAGTGTACCTTAGGTACACATTTCAATACATTTGCAATATTTAGGTGACCTTGAGCGGTACTAGGCTGACGTTACATGACAGATCAAAAGGAACCAAATTTAAAACGGTAATAGTATGGGAGTTACGATTCCTTGGTTTTTATTATTCGTAGATTATAACAAAGGTAATTGAATGTTGAAACGAATTAATAAGTTAATTATTGGTTATTCCTTAATTAAAAAAATATGTTGCTACATTAATGTCAGTAAAGCAAATTGTCACATCTCTGGTAAAATAAATGTATTTTTCGAAAATAAAAATGTTTAAAACATGATAAATGTACTGTCTAATTTTTAATTCGCAAGTTGGGGTATTTTAAACTTGATGTAATATGTCGATAATATAATCATTTATACAATGTCTAATAATAACAGGCGTAATTCGGATAAGCGTAAAACAGTATCAAATATACACAACTCGTAGTCAGAGTTCTACGGCGCTCGTAGAGCTAAGAAATTATAAAAGATGATTATAAAAAGGAATGAAAACTATGAAATAAAAATCCATATTAATAGTATGTAACAATTAATATGTAACATATTATAATATCAAAGTTTATTTTTACTACAAAAAGACGCTTAAACCGCAAAAACCATATATTCGTGTTTAGTTACTATCAATTTTCAACGCGTTTGTGCATTTTGCTACGACAACATGATGGCAAACATGGTTAAAAGTTAGTCTTATGCTGAGTACTCACATACGGTTTTACTCGATAGTTTTACTCCAAATCGAGTAAAAATTACCGTGTGTACCGCAAAACTCACAGCTAGAACGCCCGCATCTAACCGGCTCGATGGAATTAAATAAATCTAATTTCCTTCGAACTTACTCGACGCGAGCCGTCGAGCTTTACTCAAGCCATACTCGAGCGTGTGAGTTTTACGGTCCACACGATCATTTTTACTCGATTTGGAGTAAAACTATCGAGTAATGCTGAATGTGTGGACGATAATCCGAGCCGTGTGGTTTTTACTCTACGTGATTGCTCGATCGAGTAAAACCGTATGTGAGTACTTAGCATTAAACGACAACAACCAGTTTTTGTGGCTTTTTGACACAAGCTTATCTACTACAGTTTTTAAATAGCTATCGTTAAACAGTTTACCAAAAAATGACTCTATTTAAAAACAAATCCTGAAATGCTCTTGATTGAAATCATTTAAATTTCTGTCAACATAAAATAAACATCGCATCTCTATCTAGCTCTACTACATCGCTGCGCACACACAAAAACGTGGAGTGCAGTATCGATAGATTATATTTTTTGCGCGAGTGTACCGCGCGGCCGCGTACAGGTCCGACCACATTGTGCACGTCAATTACTGCTAATGATGGACGCGCTGCCCGCTGGCTAATTGGCGCTAGTGGTTAGTGGGCATTACTAAAATCTATAAACTCCTAACCACTACGATTCGATAATATAAATAGCAAAATGTCTGTCGGTCTGTCAGTCAGATGAGGGAAGATTCGTACAGTTATACCGAAGAAAATAAGATAACAAAACTAAGCGTTATACTTTATCAAAGGCAAGGTACCTTCAGAACAGAACCTCCTAAAGTAACCACGACCAGTCCATAGTTGCTATTTGCTGCTTGTCATTCTTACTTCTATAGGAGTCAATGAGTCATGTACATAAAAAATTACAGCTTTTATAAAGTCTGGATCTCGCTGGTTCTTTAGTTATTGTAGTTCTATTAATGTAAAATGTAAATTAATACAGTGTGTTAGTGTAAACACCGTTATCCTTGAAACCATCAAATGAGCCCGTCAAAATGAACAACTTTTTCTATGAGAACAATGCTGGAAACTAAAAACGAAATGCCGTCTTCATACCCATACGGATGCCCGGATCCGCAATCTGTATGGGTTTTTTGTTTGTCTGTTGGATTTTTTTGAGTTCCCAGCATTGTTCTCATAGAAAAAGTTGTTCATTTTGACGGGCTCATTTGATGGTTTTAATGATGTTTACACTAACATCTTGTATAACTACAATAGCCCAGGTATCTGACCTAGAGGAATGCGTAGGGTATGCGATCACAGTGATTAGTACAGACTGCAGACTGTCCGCAACACGAGGAGTCAGATTAGACCGCATACCCGTTGCCATGGTGACGGGGCTGCGTACACTCACATGCAATACACACCTACAAGTAATAATTATTCTTATTAATCCTTGGAGGCGTGTATTTGATCATGTTATGAGGCGTTTGTGTGACGCTGTAATTCAAAATTTAGCAACCTATAAATGGGCATCAAAATTTCACTTCCAGGATAACATTGAAAGGAAGGCTTGGGTGTGAAAAGGTTGTCTCCTAACTCCTATTTGATATAAGTGACACAATATACAGTGCCCGTTCTAATTGCGGTTTAAACATCCATGTATAGTTTAGTTTGGTGTAAACAACAAAATATGAAAAGCACTTTTAATTGGATCTTTCGATCATTATAGGGCTAGATATGGCTTCGCTATAAGTGATCAGGCGATTGGAAGAATATGATTAGACGAAGATGCGTTTTCCAGCAATTTTAAAGTTATACACGGGCTACGCGGTACGCCTACCGGAAGTAGGCCGGTTACAACTTTAAGCCCGCGCGGCAGTTGGGGAGTTACTGTCCCCGACTGTACCAATAACAATTGCGCAATAATTGCACGGACGTCTCTATCTAACGCGCAAATTTACTGCGCGCGATACCGCCGCGCACCGCCGCGCGCGCGCAGTAAATTGCCCATCTTATCGGCGTATCTGCGCTTTGAGGCCACCGCCGAATATCAGGTGCTAGGATTCTAAGGGGCCGACGCCTCGCGCGTTAGAGGCCGGCCTATCGCCTGATAAGCCAGGAATTGACAGATTATAATCGTGATTCGTGTCTATTGTTGTGTATGGTATGCGGCTTGTCTGTGGTGATTAATGTGTAAATAATTATGTGTAAAATTAAAACGAGACAAAACTCAATTTAAGCTACTCTATCTCGGAAAAATGCGAAATTACAGCCAGGTTTCCATGGGCGAGTACTAAGTAACGAGCATCATCTAATTCTTAGTAAAATCTCGATTTTGAGTTATGACATAATAACGAACTTTATGTCATCTTTTGACCCTCCTTTATACTTTTTGCTTTGATTGTCTGGCTACACCGCACTAAAATGGAACTAGGACTAGTCTGAAAGAACCACCGTATGTCCTAGTTATATCCACATAGGATTAAAGCCGTATTAACGTAAGATCAACACACAATCGGCAATGCTGCATCACAGCCGTACATCGCTCCGTTTTACCTTAAGTTTCACGTTTTTAAGTACTTAATTTATATTCAAGAGGACTGGACGGTATGATCTATGTGTGTCATCACTGCTGGCAAAAACTCAATAGTTACCATCGCAAGATGGCGGATTTCGGCGCCTTTCATGTACGTGACTGTAATTGTGGGCTAGTGCTGGGCCTTGCGAAGTGTCGATATCGATAAGAATAAGTTTATATCATCATAATAAAACTTAACAACACAAAAATCTAAAATAGAAAGAAAATTATAAAAATTTTTAGTTGATTATGGTTCTTATTATGTTTAAAGTCCAAGTGTAATTACTATATTAATTAGTATATCCCAATAGTGGTAAAGTGGATAGCATACGGTTTTTTTAATATAATAAAAAACTTTACATACCTCTGTTATTCTTAATAGAGGTTAAATTGAATATAGCAGAAATATTTTAAATATAAGTACATCTCTTATCCTCAATACTCAATAGAGCCTAAATTGATTTTATGCAAAATTTCGAAGATCAGAGACATAAGTTTGTATATAGAAAAACTAAATAATATGTATCATCAGTTGTGAAAGTGTACCGACACATTACCAGATTAAATAATAGTTATCAATCTGCTAATTACGAACATCAAAATATACTGTCCCAAACTCAGTCATTCGCTCGCTGGTTTGCTCGTTCAACCACACATCGCACGGTCTGCCGAGTGAGATCGAATCAGCAACGCTCAAAATACTCCATCATTATCTCACAAATTGGGCAGGAATTTGAAATACACGTGACAGTTTCACTAAATATCTTATGTTTATATTTCTATACTAGATGACCCGCAAAACTTCTTATTAAATAAGCTAAAATTAGCTAAATTAGTTGAGCCATACTCCATACACATAGCCAGTTGAGTTTTAGCGAGACTGAAAAAATGAAATTCCTATTTTGTTAATAGGAATTTCATTTTTATTTACAGATATTGCTTTCAGATAGAAAATATGAATAAAATTATAATAATAGTTGTGAAATTATCACAATATGTAAAATACTGACTGAAAATATAAACTGTGCGTAAGTGCGTTTTAAACAACTTCGCCGACATTATCCTTATAATAATTTTAATATCATGGTAATATAATAATAATAATAATAATAATTTATTTGCAGAAAGAAGTACAAGAAGTTGTCGAATTATTAAACATGGTTCACTCTTTCTACCTATAGTATTTAGGCATGCAAATAATGATAAGTAAAATTAAATTTAAGACATTATTAGAAAGTAGTCATTAGTCATAACATAATAAAATGGTTAATATAATCATTAAAAAAAATCAATAATCAATAAATACATACAAATTATTACAATAAACCTGTGTCTTTGTCAATGCAATAAACATTTTTAAATATGCACTGATTAAAAATATGCAACAAAAAGACGAAGGAGAAGACAATAAAAGAAAAAGAATGTCAATGTCAGCTTATTTTTGCGGTGCGCGGTGTAAAGTGTAAACAAACACGAGAACATATCTACAAATATATACTAGCAATATGTGCACGAGAACGAGATTCCTACTATGACTATTGACTATGACTATATATTATCGTATATTTCTATTTTACAAACAATTTATATAGCTTATTGCTCAACTTAATGGAGATCGCACAGTTAAGGTATTTATTCACATTGTTTTTAAATATACTATTTGCTACCTGTTGTTTTGTTTAACAGTGATACAATAAATTTTCAGCATCTATGTCTAAACCATAGGTGAACTATGCCACCTTCATCGAAGAAATTCCTCGTGTAACATTACACGTGGTGTAGACATTACAGGTAACTTAAATATAGGTACCTAATTGCTTATTACAATTTTATAATTTACTTATTTTTTATTTCAATGCATTAATTTTTTATTTTCAGCACCCAATATACTTCACTATAACTAATAACGCAGTAGAATTTAACAAGACCATCTTCTCAAATATATTTTATCGCTATCGATATAAATTCAACAATTATTATCGACATGAGCACATCACTATTTTGGCCGCGGGCGCGGGTCGTAACTCTCAGCGTGCGACTTTCCCCTCACCTGATTGGGAATTTCGGTTATATTTGTTAATGTAATTATAATTAAATTAACACGTCCGGTGGTCTTGACTATGGCGTCAAAAAGTAATAAGGTGTGTTCAATTAGGTTTAAGTAATTTCGTCAAGTCAGCATTAAAAACAAGATAATTTAGCCTTGATTAAGAAAATTTTTAAAAGGGCTTGGTAGGCGACATCTGAAACTATAAATAATCAAAAATCGGCCAAGTGCGAGTCGGACTCGCGCACGAAGGGTTCCGTACCGATACAGAGCAAAAATAGGCTAAAAATTGTGATTTTTGTATGGGATTTTTATTTTATGTTAATATTATTATTTAATATTAATGTACACTTATAACAAAAGAATGTGTGAAAAATTCAAGTGCCTATCTCTTGCCATTATTTATATAGAGCGAAAAAGATCGAAAAAATCACGTTTGTTGTATGAGAGCCCCCTTAAATATTAATTTTATTTTGTTTTCAGTATTTATTGTTATAGCGGCAACAGATATACACAATCTGTGAAAATTTCAGAAGTCTAGCTACAGCGGTTCTTGAGATACAGCCTGGAGACAGACAGACGGACAAACAACGAAGTCTTGGTAATAGGGTCCTGTTTTTACCCTTTCGGTACGGAACTCTAAAAACATCAACAACCCTTCATAGAATCACCTCGATTTTAATAAAACTTAAGCTTAACGTAAAAAACTACTATTCAAAATATATTTTATTGGTAACAAACTAACAAATGACATAAGTATCACCTTTGAGTTTTTCATACAATATCATTGCATATCACAAAAACGATTAGCACACATAGCACAGTTTATTAAATTTAGTTACTACATCACAATATGACGTAGTCCAAAGCCTAAAGGTTATGCTATAGCCAAAACAACCTAACTCATATTTTATCTTACAATAAAGATATCAAAGTTAAACATAAAGAATCAAGAACGAAATTAATCTATAATCTCCCTTCTGAGTTCTAAGCCACAATCACTTATCAACACCTTTTTTCTCGTCCGAGGTGCGATCAAACACTGTTATTACCCCTCACCTGTCCGTCTGTAACGACGTACCTCCGAAACGTAATAGGAATGTTTGTTTAAAACTATTAAGTTGTAGGTGTGTGGTGCACGAGAGAAGCGTAAAGCGATTTCAAAGAACACTGTTTTAAGTTTATTATAAAAATATTAGCTCTCGAACTATAATGTCTCCTAACAAAAGTAGAGTAGAAGTCACGAAATTTACCTTAGTAGTAGTGGTTGGGTTGTCTCTGATTTAGGATTTTTAGCGCACAAAGTACATACTGACTGAATGAAAATAAAACCACGCTTTTTACGCTTTTTGAGTTTAGTCTTCGTAGAAAGGTCATTTCATTAGAGCTAATAGAGTGCATTTGAAAAACAAACATGGCACGGTCTGTATAATAATTTGCGCCCTTTACCAAGTTACACTTTTTTTAAATTTTCTATACTTATTATAAAACAAAGTCGCTTTTTTTCCCTCATGTCCCTTTGTTACCTTTAATCTTTAAAACTACGCAACGGATTTTCATGATTCTTTCAGTGTTAGATAGCCCATTTATCGAGGAAGGTTATAGGCTATATTTTATCACGCTAAGACGAATAGGAGAATGTAGAAAAAACGGGGGAAATTATTTGAAAGGGCTTATCTCGCGAACTACCGGAGCAATTTTTATGTTATTTAAAATAAGATAATAATAAGTAGGTAGACCACGTGAAGGATCATAGGCTTATCGATTCTAATATTTTTTTCAGTAGCTATATATTTTATACCCGTGCGACGCCGGGGCTGGTCGCTAGTCTTATAAATAAAGTATGTAGCTACTCGCTCATGACATGGACCACGTGGGCAATTGTGTAGGATGACAAATAAGAAAGTATGATGGCTGCTCCTCCCCGCCCACCGCACCCGCCATTACCGTAATTGATTCTAGCGATCCGATCATTTGTAATATCATCCGGTGATCGCCCGGATATTTGGAAGAACTTGATCATTCTTAGAAAATGGTACTTACTTTTTTTACATGGGGAAATGCTTTGCGCATCCCCGGCGGATTGGGACCATCGGCCGGGGTATGTAAGACTCCCCATCTCCTATGGGATCTATCCACTCAAACCCCATGATAGTCCACTCTCGCTTAAGGCAAAGTTGTGGGACCGGTTAAACTCATCGCAATAGAAAATGGTAGGTACATAAGGTAAGTCTAATGGTAAGCCTAAGGTAGATGGTACGTAGACTACATGGTAGGGTTAAAAATGATTAAAGGGTTTCATGGTTACAGGCGATCCTGGTGACACAAGACATGCAGTGGTGAAAATGTGTGGTTGGCTAGTGCCCGTTAAGAAAAATTAAAAGAAGCAGCTCAAATCATACAAAATCTATGCAATAAAGACAATATCATCCCAGATTAAGCTATCTTATTCCACCTCAGCCACCTGAAATTATTGCAATGACAGGCACTACCATACTTCGATGGTAATTTAGCATATAAAATTGTCCAGGGCGTGGAATTCCGCGGGAACAAATACGGGAAACGCGCAATTAGCGAGCGCGACAGCTGACGGGGGACAGGGAATTTATACGGATGTTTTTTTTTTTAAATCTCCTCCTTCTTCTTTATTTTTTTTTCATATAATGGCACTTCGGCTATAACCATGGCCAGTGTCGAGTATAATATTATGGCGGGAAAACAATATTCTTTAATACAATTTTTTCTATATTATCGTCAGGTCAGTCAGGTCTAAAGTCTAGTCAAAGTCTAAGTATAAAGTCAATACAGTCAAGAAGTCAAGTCGGTCGATTCAGTAAAGTGGTAGGACGCTTTACTGAAACTTTTGATGGAGTTTTGGAGGGAACACAAAAGAGCACGTTTCTGGTTATTATATCACTTTCCTACACTTGTGCACGATAACGAATATTTAATGGTTAATATCCTACCAATATTACACATTAAAAACCCAGATAACACAATTTTAGGAAAATAATATAAAAACACATCATCACTCTTTCACATTCTTCCAAAAACTCCCCCTTCTTCTTTAAATAGGTGTCCGTTAAATTTTGTCACAGGTGCGTTCCAATTTTAAATTTTGATTTAATTATTTTTCTTCTTTTACAGAGTATTAATGGAGATATTTTGCCACTTTCAATTTAAAGTTTCCGTGAGTTTAATTCCAAATTGTGTTATTCACTTCTCAGTTAACACTAACATGAACCAACAGGACTTTTAAATGTTTGTCAATATACATTTATGATAATAATACCGCCAAATTAATTCTGTCAGGCTATGATAGAGTATATAAAATTTAAAAATATTAGAAACCTTACAACACATAACTTTACGAATACTTAGGTACAATCTACTGTTAGACCTAGCATTCTGTGAATTTTCAGCGTACCAAGCTCCTAACTTTATAAGGACAAAATCGCTGGTGATAAAAAACTGGACCTAAACAATACGTCACTGTCAGTGTGATGTGATGGTGATGAGTGTGATAGGGTCTGTGACAGCTGGTGAAGTTGACTCTTAAGGCCCCACTTCACGATGGGCCATGATAGATGATTAAGATTCCGCACAGTGTCTATACTCTATAGTATACAGTTGTACACGATCGTGGCAAATCTTGGGCGGTCTTCCCATGTTATACTTACCATAGTTTACACCATGACACACATAATAAGTATATGTCTACGAATATGTAGAGACCCATACTTAATGTTACAAATGCGAAATATTGTATGTCTGTCTGTTACCTCTTCACGCCCAAACCACTGAGCCGATTTTGCTTAAATTTAGCTTGGATATACTTTGAGTCCCAGGAAAGGACATATAATGTTTTATCTCGGAAAAATTTACGGTTCCCGCGCGATATGCGAATTTTGACGCAACGGATTTGCGGGCGTCATCTAGATAGTATTACATAATGTGTAAAGATCTAAGTCAACAGTGCATACCACAGGTGCATACTATAGACCGTTTTACAATTACATTTATCCATCATGGACGAATTCGTTGATGTGGAGATGGGCAAATATGCCTCATTTTACGTTTATAGTCGCTAGTATTCGTCCAACATATTATGTCAACGTGAAGAGGAGCCTTTATGTTGAAGCACTTACAATTTGACGAGAAAATGAAGGTCTTTATGTGTGCGGAAAAACACTCCATACTCTTTACAAAGTCTTCATTGTACGTGTGAGTTAAACGGCGATTAATTTTAAACCAAGTTAAAGTTGAGTTGAAGCTCTGTCCTTTGGGAATATACTCGAAACATTTAAATAACATCTAGAACATAGGGCCTAATAGGGGTTCGACCAAGAATGTTTTGGTAATAATATTATGGTCTTCTCTCATATTCTTTTACCACTCTCTACAGTCAAGCTCTAGCACAAGCTCTAGCTTTAGAGAGACGGACCTACGTCAATTGATCGGATTATCTCAATTCAATGTTAGTTGTGAGCAGTCGGATAGGTTTGATATAACGCGACCAAATTATGCAGGTCCGCCATCTACATATGAATCAACTTCTATCTACAACTTCTGTTACAGGCTATTATAATTTAATCATAATTAAAACTGTAACAAGGGGTAAGTAGACACCTGCCGTAATCTAGATGTTATCTAGACTGTTCTATCAGCCTCATTAATCAGCTCAGATTCAATCAGCCTGTCATAATGGCGACTATTACGCGCGCAATTAACTTTGGCTTATCGACTATATATTAATTTAATATTTTGCATTTAAAACCTTTAGAAAGCATAGAAAATCCAGGTTTTCGAAACGAGTGTCTCTATTATCTCTACTTGTGGACAAAACAACGGATGAACTCTGGGAGTGCTGGCAGAATGTGAAAACAACAGCACGAGCTTAGAGGCTTAGCACGGCTACAGTAGAAATGCGAAAGAATAGAAACGCTGAGAATTTTTGCGGACAACTGACAGATTTTCTTTGTTAATCCATCACCTTAACCGTAAAAATAAACCTTTCTATGGTGGCCATTCTAAGCCTGCAGGTGTACACTTTCAACGCGCGGTAGAAAGAGAAGAATTATCTTTATTACTTCAACTCCTATGTCGCGTCACCAGTTTACCCTCCCTCCGTCTTACGAATTTTCAGTGATGTCACGTGCCCCGAAGAGAGTTTAACATTTTTCTCTCATCCTACAACACAGTTGTAGTTACTGAAGTCAGCATATACGTTTTATTTTCATTCCGCCATACGTTTAGATCCGCAACTACTATAATATGGATGTGCATCCATGTTTTAATTGTAAGTCAGCAAAAATAGGCCCAGAAATATTTAGCTCTGATACTTTGTATGTTATAGACGTATACTTTTAACGTTTTTGAACTTTTCTACCAGTGTACGTAACAGTGCGTTACGTACACGCGAGTATGAAATTGTGCGCACGCAAAAACTGCAATGAATTACGCATAACGCAACTGGACGCCCGCTGACTTGCGTTGAACGGCCTTATTCTGGAGACGAGAGATGTGGATAAGCGATGCCGTAACGATTTTAACGCTGCAAAAATATGACTCCTGTTTTAAGAAATTCGCATTATTCTAAAAATTATGCGTTGCGGCAAATTGGCTAACGTTAAACCAAAAGTAAAGACGATGCGAGCGATGTAGAGTCAATACAGTGTAAGAAAATTAATAGACGTTTTATACGGAGTTTCTAAAAGTTAAATAAAAACAAATGTATAAATAATCGTAACTTGTAGCTTCAAAATTATCTTTTCAAAATCTAAACACTCTATGCATGTATCTAATACTCACTGAACAAAATAAACCGTTATGTCTGTAATTATACGTGGGAGAGCCATGCTTCGGCACGAATGGGCCGGCTCGACCGGAGAAATACCACGTTCTCACAGAAAACCGGCGTGAAACAGCGCTTGCGCTGTGTTTCGCCGAGTGAGTGAGTTCACCGGAGGCCCAATCCCCTATCCTATTCCCTTCCCTTCCCTACCCTCCCCTATTCCCTTCCCTTCCCTACCCTCCCCTATTCCCTTCCCTTCCCTACCCTCCCCTATTACCCTATTCCCTCTTAAAAGGCCGGCAACGCACCTGCAGCTCCTCTGATGCTGCGAGTGTCCATGGGCGACGGAAGTTGCTTTCCATCAGGTGACCCGTTTGCTCGTTTGCCCCCTTATTTCATAAAAAAAAAAAAAAAAAATAACACTTGTATCTATCTATCAGGATCAGTAGCTGTAACAACAGATTTTATAATGTCACAACTCACAAATCACAACATTTGCAGAAGCTACGCCTGTATAAAATGTACCTATTCTGCTACCCATATGATTTTGTAGAGATCCCTACAGCTTTAATAGGAGCCCTCTAATGCCTTGCAACACCACTACTTTTAGATTCCAGAATAAGGCTCCCCTACTCGGTGGTCCGCGCAAGAACTGGCGCTGTGGAAATGAGCGTTGTTACACGTATAATGCGCATCATTAGTAACGGCTATCTACTCGGCAGGTTCAAAACAAACGTCTGGCTTGTCTGTCAAACTGCTGGACCCCTATTCCAGTATTTTAATGCGACAGCAGTTTCGTTTCACGTTCAAACACCGACTAAGGTGACTCTCACTCGGTAATAATATTATGATCATTGTTAGGCTTGGAGATCTCTATTATTCTAAAAATTACACTCTCACTAATACATGGTTTGCTCGAAATATGAAGGTTCTAATAACTAGACTTATAGCATTATGGCTAGCAGTCTTCTAAAGGTCTGATATGAATCAGCATAGCCGTTTGCCTGCCGTCAGCTAAACTGCTGAAAGGCGTGTAATCCACGCCCGGCTCTAATTGTGGCCACAATGGCTGAACTGTGACGCCACTTAATTGTGTGACATTGTTTACAAGATGGCGGACTCTAGATTATTGGACTTTAGTTAACACATAAAGTTAATATACCTAGCGGAATAGAGCAACAATCTCGAGCTGTCAAACGTAACCGAAATTGGTTTCATCTGTGTGTAAAAATATGTGTACGTATACACTTACACAAGCATGATTGCACATGATTTCTATGAGATTAAATTGTCAACGTGCGGCACGTGCCGACTGGACGTCAAAAAAAGAGTGCTGCTGTCATGTATCACACGTCTCATTTTACCACGCAGTGTTACTGATAGTGACATCTCTCTTGCTCAGGCCTTTGTTTCTCTATTCCGCTAGGTATATTAACTTTATGAGTTTGCAGAAGATTTTGACATAAATTCCATACTTGCATGTTCTGTTAAAATCTTCATAAAATTAAAATCATTAAGCTCTGAGTGCTAGAAAAATGCGAGCTTGAAAAGTCGCCGTTTAAATATTAAAATGGCTACGTCAAGTCGTCATCAGTACCTAGCCAGTAGCCACAATAGGTGAGGGAACTCTCCCGAACTTATTATTGTAACATGGCAGTTACATGGCATGTTACATAGCCTTGTTACTTACTGTCTATATCTACAAAATCTGTGCTTGCTTACCTGAAACAAAATAAGAAAATAGTTAAACCAAATACCCAGTTAATAACACAATTACCCAGAATTATTATTTTAAAATTATGTAATATATAATTATTATAGCAGTTGATTAAATGTTCGTCAGTAATATTAATCCTTTACCAATTCAAGATTAATATAATGGAATTAGCATGGGAATTAGTACGAAAATTTCACCGCCATAGCCTCCGGGCGAGTCTTACGCGATCAATAATCGTACTTTATTAAATATTTACAAATGATAAAGTTTCGGCTAATAATTCATACCCCTCTCCCCTCCTCTCCCCCCTTCGGCGACTCGTCCCACCGCGGTAATACCACACAATCAGTGTTCAAGTAAATTGACCCATAAATCAGCCACCCTGTATAATTGAACGCTTAAAATTCAGCACGCTGTATAGTCCGCGTCGAGATAAACCAATGTAACTTGACCTCATAATGGGTAGATCTACTGGGGTGCCGCAGCTCAAGTTACGCCGGTCGATTTTAGTGTATGCGCTTAAAAATTGAATATCGAAAAAATATTTCGTCGCCAATTTCTTTAACGATTTTTCTTTCGCCGAATAAAAAATGTTTCCCAATTATTTGGTTTCGTTTGACGCGTTTCGTTTCGTCGGGTACGGATATCTTAATTAAAGTTATAAAGCTCTCGATCAGCAAAACATCGTACAAGAGATCAGTTTGTTTGAGAAAGTTAAGTTTGAGCACACACAGAAGTAAAATAATATTGTTAATATGTATTAGTAAAGGTCAATAATTTTATTATAGACAAACAAACTAAACTAAACCACAACTAAAATTGCACTACTCCAGTCAATTCTCGTCAACTTTGACGTCACGACTACATCAAGCAATTTTCGGCAACAAGCAGCAATATTGCGCAATACAATTGAGCGATATGGCGCAACTTCATCGACTAATTACTAGGCAATATTTATTTATTTATTTATTTATTTTATACTTTATTGTGCACATATTATTGATAACATTACAAATACAAATAGGTACGAGTACAATATAATTAACTGAACTGCACACAAAGGCGGCCTTATTACTTTAAATACTGTAATACACGAGCCCATCGGATATTGGTCAATTCGTATCGGCGACATCGAGCGATATGAAATATCTAGAGCAATATCGCCGAAATAATTGCCGCAATTTATTGAAATTGCTCCAGATCGGTCCATTCGGGTCGCCGGGCAATTATTGCCGCAATTGTTGCCCGTGTAAGCGCTTCTAAAGCGTGTGTATCTGTCTGTCAATTCATTTGTTCTTTACGTTGAAGCCTCTTTCCTCCTTTCGCGGGAAACCATGCATTTTTTGCCATAAAAATATGTTGCATAATAATCTATGCCAGATTTCATCACAAATCACAATCGGTCTTCTCCTCTTGCTTCTATTAAAATACAAAAGCTTTCCTCTTAATCCCGTTCTAAATAAACCCGGACGGAGCAAAGTAAATAATTAGTTAGACACAACCCTATCAATACCCACCCGGGGGCACTCATAAGTCGGGGCACTGCGGGCCCCAGCCGGGGCACCGCGGCCTCAGCCCCGGGGCCCCGGACCACACAGAGTTAATTGTTGTATTTATTTTCATTTGCCAACAATAAGTTAGTTGAGTTATGTAGCTGCTGGAGTTGCGCGTGCCGTTAGAATTGCCATTATCCTTACTAATAACATAAATTGTCTATCTGTTACTTCTTCTCGCTAACTCTATCGGATTAATCTCAAATCTCCCTGCAGTGAAACCTAAATAGGTGTTCCGTGTTAGCCCTATACTGTTCAAATTCAAATTCTTTATTAAGCATACAATAATCTATATATATAAAAATCAATTGCTGTTCGTTAGTCTCGCTAAAACTCGAGAACGGCTGAACGGATTTATCTTATCTTGGTCTTGAATTATTCGTGGAGGTCTAGGGAAGGTTTAAAAGGTGAGAAAAATTCGAATAATTGCCGGGAAAATCCTCAAAACAGCATTTTTCTATTTCCCATACAAACGTTTTCTAAATAAAATGGAGAGTCAATTTGTAATTTATTACCGCTGCATAAAGTTCAAATTCGCGTGCGCGTTGGAGGACCTAATATCGCGTTCTGAAACTCAACAAAAGTGAAAGTGAATCGCGAACGCGACAAAATTGCATAGTCTCAAAATACATAGTACATAAATAAACACAATTTTAGCTAACTTCAGTTGTTACTCTGTCCGATTATTTTTTTATTTTAGCTAACTTAAGTTGTTACTCTGTCCGATTATTTTTTTAATAAGACTATATAGAAATCGAAAGATAAATCAATAATAATAAAGACAAATTAAATTATAAATCTTAAGTTAACAAGTTAAGAATAAAATGTAATTAATAAAATGTAATTAATAAATTTGACTGTAGACCTATTAACAGACTGTATTTTCACAGTGTGTGTCTGTGAATATCAAATTTAAACCTTATAAATAGCCAGTATTTTAGGAAAACTCTGATTTCTAAGTAAGCAACATGATGTATCGAAAATAATAATAAAACTTCATGCTTTATTCAATAAATGCTTTTTCATTAATAATTATTTTGTTTGTTTTAAAATCATTTTATACAAAAGATTAGGTCTTTTATTTATCGATGAGGCAGTACGAAGTCTGCCGGGTCAGCTAGGGTCGATGGAACTCCTCAAAATTTATAGGGAAACATGTGGTGACTTCGGTTTCGTGAGAAGTATTCTGAGCATATACTACCAATAAGTAAGATTTTGCACCAAGGTATACCTACCTGGTATACCGTGGTTCGGAAGGTGCTGAGAGAACTCCTGATTCTTTATAGAAACAAATTTGGGAGTTTCGGCGTTGTTTTAAGAATGGAAAGCACATGCTACTATGCAATTTACATTCATCATCACTACCATATTATACCATGCATCGACCAATGGTTATGAGCCTATCATGACCCTGTTATTGGTACTCTTCATAGTCTTTTAGATCGAGACTCAAGTTTGTCGAGCGATCATTTAAAAAAATCTATACTTAATATTATAAACCTCAAGAGTATGTTTGCTTGAACGCGCTAATCTCAGGAACTACAGGTCCGATTTAAAAACTTATTTCAGTGTTAGATAGCTCATTTATCGAGGCGATTAAGGCTATTGGCTAATATCACGCTAAGACTAATACGACCGAAGAAACTCAGGAAAATGTGGGAAAATCGGGGGAAATATTAGAAAGGGTTTATGTCACGAACTACTGGAGCAATTTTTATAGCAATATTTGGCACAGATATAGAGTAGACTACGTGAAGAGAGTATACATAGCTATTTGTATGGGAAAATGTATGGTTTCTGTAAAATTCCTAATTTACGCGGGCGAAGCCGCGCGGGACATCTAGTATACAATAACTATAAAAGCTAGGTAGCGTACATCACGTCGTCTAATCCCATGCTAAGTAAAAACTTGTGTTATGAGCTATGGCAATCAGACAACGGCTGCACGCCGAACTATTTTATCCTACATCGTTACATGCATACCATAAAGTTAATATACCTACCTAGCGGAATAGAGCAACAATGTCGAGCTGTCAAACGAAACCAAAATTGATTTTCATCTGTGTGAAAAATATGTGTACGTATACACTTACACAGGCATGATTGAACATGAATTCTATGAGATTAAATTGTCAACGTGCGGCACGTGCCAACTGGACGTCAAAAAAAGAGTGCTGTTGTCATGTATCACACGTCTCTTTTTACCACGCAGTGTTACTGATAGTGACATCTCTCTTGCTCAGGCCTTTGCTTCTCTATTCCGCTAGGTATATTAACTTTATGATGCATACTAATATTAGAAATGCGAAAGTTCTGTTGCCTCTTCACGCCCGAATCTCTTAACCCATTTTTCTGAAATTTTGTTTGAAGATACTGAGTGCCGGGAAAGAACATAGGATGCTTTTTATCCCCAAAAATGTACGGTTCCCGCGCGATACATTTTGGCGCAACGGAGTTGCGGGCACCATCAAGTTATAATACCTTTTACCACTGAGCTGACTGAGCTACAGTACGTATCAAGGACGATTACGCAATACCTATTTAATTGCAATAATTAACAAATATTGTGTGTAGCGGTGTAAAATGTAAGTTGTGAGTAACGAGAAACGTAAAATTTCGATTTAATTGCCAAACTCCTGCCGCCGACTGTAAGGCGCGGGGTACACTCGCTGCAAAAGTATAAACTATTTTCTATCTATATACAGTGTGTAACAAAAATAAGTGATAATACTTTAGGGTGTGTACGTGTTCCTTGTAGAGAGTTCACTGTGAAAGTAGCAGCTCTGAAAGACGAATTTTTTTTTTCACTTTTGTATGGGCAAGGGCCCGAGCGTCACGAGTTTCCCCATACAAAAGTGAAAAAAAAAATTGGTCTTTCAGCGCTGCTACTTTCACAGTGAACTCTCTACAAGGAACACATACACACCCTAAAGTATTATCACTTGTTTTTGTTACACCCTGTATATAAAACTCAAAGGTGCCTGACATGGTGATCTATCAACGCACAGCCCAAACCACTGGCCCGATTGGGCTGAAATTTGGCATGCAGGTAGATATTATGACGTAGACATCCGTTAAGAAAGGATTTTGATCAATTCCTCCTCCAAGGGGTTAAAATAGGGGATGAAAGTTTGTATATAATAATACTTCTTAACGCGAGCGAAGCCGCGGGCAAAAGATAGAATATATTGATAAAATTTGTTTAATAAAAACTTTGTAAAAAAATATTAAACTTCGTAAGTTAAAAAAAAATAGTTAAAAGAATTCGTAGTTCGATAGTTTCTATTTCGAGCACATCTATATTGAGAAACTTATCTATTTATCTAGGATGTATAAAGAAATTCTGGCAGTTGGTAAAGATTTGGTTAACTTAAGGATTTGAAAAATGTTTTTCTTTACTTGAGCTGTATCCTGTAGCTTGTTGTATTGTGTCGGGACTCGGGTTACTCATTAGTAAGTTTATGAGGTATTTAACAGCATTTCATCTCTTCGATAGCGTTATAAATGGTTAACTTTACGAATTAAGTAAGTAGATCTTAGTAGAAAGCGGCGCTAGAACTAGCTTTTTCGTCAAAAAACATTAGAAATCAAGCATAAGCTACGTCATTTTTATTTTTCCGTTTTTTTTTCAGTATCATCAGTGTACACCGAGCCCAACATTTAATTATTGAAACTAACATGTCGTCGCGGTGTCCACTGTCAATTTGTTCAAGAACTTTCCTTCACGCGAGACGCGATACGAAAATTGATAATAAATATACGAAATAAAATAATACAATGTGTGTTTTTTATCTTTATTGCAATAATAATAAACATTATAATATTATGAAAGAGCTATGTTGGGACTTGGGAGTGTCCCTGGTGGATAAAATTCCTAATTAGGTCATTCGCCAGAGGACTGGACCGGCGATTTGACGAATGTGGCTGGAAGCGAATGGATAAGGGCTGCCCAAGATCGGGATGGTTGGGCTCAATGGGGGAGACCTTTAGCAGTGGACTTTAGTAATAAGTACATGAAATTATTGATAACCACTTCGATACTTACCCAAAATAAAATCGATATAAATATCCTTTGTCCCTCAAGAAGTATCTCAAATCTCAAAACAAGATATTATAATTAAAATCGGTTCAGCAGTTTTAAGTTGCGTAAAGGCGTAGCAGTGGACAAGCTATGGATTTTTGGGTGATAAAAATATGTTTTGAAAATTACTCGTTCGTAGGAAGGCAAAGGTTTGCGCTTGTTAAATAATTAATAATAATACGATAAATACATTTATGTACTAAAACCATATTTTAAAAGGTTAGCGGAAATAATTTAAGAGTTAGAAATTTAAATGTAAATGTAAAGAATAATAATTTTAATTAGTCTAATTAATGTTAAATCTAAAGTGACATTATTTCACTAGGCTGGTCATTTTTCTACCAGGTTTTACAAATTGTTTTTAAATACTTCCGGTATAAAATATTTCCGCTAGTCTGAGTAATGTTTTATTAAAGTTAATTATTGTTTTAATAATTTATTTAATATATATAAAATCAGATTATTATTATAAAATATTTTTATATTTTACCGATTTATTTACTAGTTTTTATAGTATTGTTAAAAAATACTTCCGGAATAAAATATTTCCGGTAGTATACCGGAAATATTTTATTGATTCTGAAATTATTTAATATTAAGACTGTTAACTGTTAATATCCGTTTGGATGGTATAAAAACGAGAGTCAATAGTGAAAAAGTTTAGTTTTGTGTCGAGAGACAGGAGCAACCAGAGAAATAAGATAAGTATTGTACTATACTGATATTTTTTTTTATTAATTAAGATACTTGTTGCTGTGTTTTAAGTTTATATAATACTTTTTAAGTAAATAAGTAATCGATTTATTTAAATGTTTGATGTTTGATTGTTATATTATTTGTGTAAAAAGTTGGAAAGAATTTAAATTTAATAAAATAATAATTTGGGTAAATTATAAGACTCTTAATGGAATAAATAATGAATTTAGAAAATTAAATTGTTTCATTTTACTTTTTTTTTATAATTATATTTTTAATAATTTAATACGCTCATTAAAGTTAAAAGCTGAATATTATGGGATATTCCTCATTTTGAAAAAAGTAAACTACACTAATTACATAGCTGTTAAAGATATACAATTAATATTAGTATTAAGTGTTTATTTTTAACCGAATTCAAAAAAAGGAGGATATCAATTCGAAGCGTACTTATGTATAGTATGTAATATTTCCAGAACTTCCCAGTTTTGGAAATATTATATACATATTACATACAACAATACTACAACAATATTACATACATACATTTGTGTATGTCAGTCTATTTCAGTGTCTGAACGTGGTCTGAACAAATGTGCCAAATTTCAAAAGTGTATGTAGGTAAGTATGTATGTTTTTATGTTTGTGATCGCATATCTCCGGAACTACAAGCCCGATTTAAGTGATTCTTTTTTTGTTGTACTAGGTATCGTTCAACTTAGGGAATACTCCAAGTTTCATCAAAATCGGTTCTGTAGTTTTTGAGATAAGGCAATTTTAATTCTCAATTACGTACAATTTTGAAGTCGGTTTTATCTTTTTAAAATACTATTATATTAAGTAAATAAATATTGTAGGCTGTAAATGGCTAGAGATAAAACATTACGCAGCATGCAGCATGCAGATATGACTTAGGTCTTAGACCAAAAAATAATATGCGCAGGTGCTAGTCAGCTGCTAGTAAGTGTATTCTAATATCTAGGAATACCTGCATAATCTACCTTTTTATTTTGTTTATAAATTATTTATAAGTGATTTTAAATGCGTACATTGCGTTATATAATAAAATTGTTTAAATTAAAAATAACTCTTTTGTATTTTTTTTTCAGTGAAAACGTGACCATGAAACGAAGGTCTGCTAGTTTGAAAGGAAATGAAAAAAAGTAAAAACAGAACTAGGGGACACCCGGGTTTGAACCGGGGACCTCTCGATCTGCAGTCGAATGCTCTACCACTGAGCTATATCCCCGTTGGCTGACGCAACGAAACTTATCATCAGTTGTTTTATCGAGTGGTTACGTCATCCAAAGCTTACGTACAATATTTTAAAATTATTAACAGTTATTATCGAGTAGTTTTATAATTTTTTTCTTTTTAAAAAGTTTTAAAAACAATTTTCTAAATTATTTTCGAAAATAAAAGGATTGTAAGTTTTTGTAAATGAAAGGATTGTAAGATTTATTTAATATAAAGAGAATAAACATACAAATGAAAATAATAAGAACAAAATATATTCACGAAAAACTACATTACTAATATACTTAATTAATATTATCGATAGCCATATTGCAGAGTACGTTAGCATAATATATGTATAATCGTAAAGCACCACATAGGGCAGAAGTATCTAACACCTTTCATATTAACGCTTTACTAATTAAATTAGCAGTAAATTAGCGACATCACTAGTTAATGGCTTTCGAGTTTCGACATTTTTATTAGTGATGTCCACCATATGCCACGACAAAAATAATATCGATAAATTAATGACACCTGTGTAAGATGACATTAGAATGTGTTGAGTTTCGTTTATTCATTTTATTATAGTGATGTATTCAGCATAGATTATGGACTATCGATAAAATTTAGATAAATTATAATAATTCGAAATTAAACTTAAAATAGTTCAAAGTCCAGAAAAATGCAGTTACCGTTTATGTTTTCTTTTTTTTTAATTCGCATAATATCATAGTGATGTTCTCGCATATGTAACATTTCTATTTTCTTTTTTTTTTAATTCGCATAATATCATAGTGACGTTCTCGCATATCGATAAATCATCCAAAAAAGTCGATAATAAGTACAGACGGGCCCTTAAAATCCTGCCAGATCTCGAAGATAATTTGCTTACAATATAATCGGACAGAGATTGTCTCCGCAAAGCGAGCCATAGCTATTATATTCAAATTCGGCCGAGCGGGCAATTTATATGGATTTTATTGACAAGACTACGAGCCGCGAAATTCCACAAGAAAATAACTCTGGGCCCTTTAATTGACCGTCGTTAGACTATTCCAGATTTTTACGCGCTTTTCTTAAGGTAAATTGACTATGGTCACAATATATTGCGGCTATAGTCTTGAAGAAAAAAAAAAATTTGACGTTTTATTTTTTTATAAGTATTATGAATCGAACGAACACTATATTTAATTTTACAATAGGGTAATCGTAATAAACGTGAAAACATAGAGTTAATCTCAAAATTACACAACCGTACAACGATTAAGGTTTGGGCGTACGACTTCAGATATAATGAAATCTTACGTATTTCAGTATTTTCTTTTAGAACCTTAATGTTTCGTAGATTTTCAAGAGACAATTTGAATATGAATATTGTAATGCTCAGTAAAAGTGGGGTCAAAAGAAAGTGGACAACGGCCCTCGGGACGTATCACAGAAGTGCATTAATAAGGGGACTTTTATACCACACGGTATTGAAGATAGGTACGACACGATAAGGCAAATGCGATTTATCGTACAACTTTGGGAGACGTAACTCTTCACTCTCCGAGGTATCACGGGGTTGCGACTTTTGAAAGCTATTTTATTTACAATTATTATACTTATCTCATATACTATACATAATAAACATTTTCATTTTTTCAGACCCCTGTATTTTTACTCAACAGCGCCAATAGGAAGCCTATACACGCATAAATTAACTAGTCTGAGGAAACTATGGAAGCAATTATGCCAAATTAATTTAAGCGTGTCGTACTTTTGTATGTGCTTGATACATTCTTAGGCGCATCGTAGATGACAGTCTATCCATGACGCACTTTTTAGTCCGTGGGAATAGAACGCACACGACGCGCAGCGCGGACGTGTGCGTTACTGCATATAATTGCATACGTACTATTTCCACGGACTAAAAAGTGTGTCACGGATAGTCTGTCGTCTGCGCTGCGCATTAAGCTTACAAGGATTTTTAAAGATATTTTTAGACTTGTCTAAGTTATTATTAGAGAGAAAAAATTGCTTATTACACCATAATGTTTCTATCATAACTAAATATAAACCAGATAATGGTAGCAGTATGTGTATTTTTACGGTTTTATTATAGAATCAATACGATACGTATCTGAAACGATCGTGGCGTGTAAACAGTAGTCGGTCATGTCTCGATGGTCGGATAAGATGGCAATCGTTTTCGGATATTGCTCGCCATAATGATATGCGTCGGTTTTGCTCGTTTTGTGCGGCCGGACAAAGCGCGCCCATACATTGTTAGTACCGCGGCTTCGTCTGCGAAATTATTGCTTCATTATTATCATAAGTAGGAGGTAACTTAGCATAATTCCGGCTAATAAATAAAGTGTAATCGAGGAGTACCCCAGGGCTCGATTCGTTTGGACACGAAAGTCGCAGCGGTAAATTAAAAGTGGGAGGAGAGCACTCATCTCTTTAACCATAAAACATTAATTGAGTTTTACTATTGATTCGTCGATTTAGCGGTTTTATTAATCGTAAAGACAACTTTATTTGAAAACTGTTTTCCGGTTTCTGTGTTTGATTCAATTGCGCGTTCCATTGGCTAACATCAAACGCATAACCAATCACAAACGTTAAGGAATAGATACTACTGTTATTAACTCCGGAATCAGACATAAATGTTTTAATATAATCATAATTCTAACAATTTGGAATAATTTAATATTATGCTAATGTCTGCATGAAAGCAGCTAGCTAGATAATACAATTTTATACGATCATGATTCATGATTAATCTTTTCGTTAAAATGATCTACTTAAACTACGTATAAAGAGGAAAAACACTTTTTTTTTTGTTTGCATTGAATAGAATTCAAAAGCATTATCAAATTTGATAACACACAAATCGATTTTGATAAAATTTTGTACAGATATAAAATATACTACAGGAAAGGGCATGCGGTCTTTTTTGCGAAAAATGTACGATTTCCACAAAATATTACATTCACGCGAGTGGAGCCACGTGCGACATCCAGTTACTTAATATGTATTAACTTTTTAGCTTAGGGCCGCCTTATAAAGTCCAATAAAGTTCATAAAAGTGGTTATAAATAAATCCGTGAATAACTGGGCGAGTTGTGTCCGTGTAAAGTGAGGGGCGGCATGGCGGCGGCCGGGGGCGCGCACGCGCACCGATTTACGCGCATCACTATGCCACGCTAGGGACGAACACAAGTCGATTATATAACATCCCACCAAAAACATTTCATGTAAAATGTTGCCATGACGACCACATAAGGTTTTGCCCTGTACAAAGGATATCAATCAGATCTCATGTAGAGCCAAGCTTCTGAATCTACACGGCCTAACTCTACCGACCCTAACTTTAACAAATTCTACATATTATCAGTAAATATGTATGGCTTCACCGTTTTGCTACCGTCGTGGAGGTGATGCGAATAATTATATTCTGATCTGAATTATTCGAATAATATTGCCAAAATCATTAATAACGCACCATAATCCATGACAGGCATTTCTAGCTTAAAATTACAAATTAATGTTAGAAATAAGATACAAAATAATCGTGTCAATTATCTTACTGAAATTTGGACTTTCATCTGTGATTTGTAGCATTCCAGTTTTAAGATTTAGGATAAATAGGCAGATGAAAGACCCTTACAAATAATTTGGTCATAATATTATGAAGGTCGACAAAAAGATTGCGATTTAAGAGTCCGTATACGAAATTTTGCCGAAATTTTGAAGAAAACGACAGAAATAATCTTATATAGAAATATCTTAATAATACTTAGCTAAAATTCTATCCAATTCGAGAAAAAAGAAAAAAAAATACAAATTGTGACGAAAAATACGATTCAAAACAACCTAAATCCCACATTATATTACTCGCCGCAAGGCAGCCTTGAGATTTAGGTTGTTTTGAATCATGTTTTTTGGCACAATTTGCTTTCTTTTTTCTCGAATTGGATAGAATTTTATCTATAGATTATTTCTGTCGTTTTCTTATTATGAATTACAGCTCCAAGTTGCCGAAATTAACAGCAATTCTTTGCCCATTTTCTCTAAAATTTTGCCGAGTTACATATTTTTTTACTCAACTATTTCATATTAAAGTGGTAAAAAGTAATTCCAACATTGTATAGACGACTTTCTCAACAGTACATTGTATTTTTTTCATACCGTTAAGACGTCAATACAATCCATAAACAGGTGATATTCTAAACCTTTTGCAGCAAAAATCACAAAACTGTCGCGAGTTTGAGTTGGATTATTTAAATACTTAAAAAAAAAAAACAAAAATCTAGCTCCAACATTAGATTATAATTGAAATGATCTTACATGTTGTGCATTAAAACTTATAGAAATACTGTATTTTAACTGTTAAATCACGTCTGTTAAATCAGCGAAATTGGCGAAATTTCGTATACGGACTCTTAATACACATAACACGAACAACGCAACGCGGTAGGTGTGCCATCTACATAACATTAATTAATTTCTGTAAAGCCCTGAATGTTCAAAAAGTATATTATTCAAATTTAGTTAATTTTTATCCTCTTTTTCTTGTACTAAGACAAAGTCAACAATTTCATTTTAGATTAAAATATTCTATTGTAATCTAAAATATAATTGTTGACTTTATCTTTTATCGACTACGACTTGGACTTATCGATATCGTTACAACACGGTACATCACTAGACGCCTGTAGCGAGCACGCGCTGATTCGCTAAACCCACCGTGACCCGCGCTAACCGAATTAGCTGCGGGTCGCGGGTAGATTAGGTAGCGGGATAGGTAGGTAGGTAGTAGGTAGGTACTAGGTAGTAAGTATGTAGGTCGCGGTATGTAGTAGAAGTATACAAAGCGAAAAAAACTAAGTGATAAAATTTTGAGAAACCCTGCTTTAGGGTGTGTATGGGTATACAGCGGGGATAGAATTCGCTGTAAAAGTAACAGCACTGAAAGAGTAACTTTTTTACTTTCTTTTCTACTATCGAAGGTATGCCTCAATCTGATTGTGCTAACCCTCGTAATAATATTATGTACTTACTATAATGGCGCATTTTCACTGGTCGATAGGGCCCGCATGCGGGGTGCGGGAGATTTCTGAAACCCTTGCCACGACCAATGATAATGCGCCATTAGTTGTTATAGACTCCCCATATGCTGTATACCGTACGAGTTAACGACTAATGAAAATGCGCCTTAAGAGAAGTTGATTCCTAGGCAGATGGGGGACCTACTGTTTGGTCGCGTTAAGTGAAACCCAGCCGACAGATCACAATTAACATTGAGTTGTCATGTCATGCCCAATGACGTTGGTCTGTCAACTGCTTAGGAATCAATTTCCTCGATGGTACTTAATTTTGAAACCGAGATAAATTATATTTAGCACCAATATCACTCAGGAGTTATCATTATCCTGGATGAGTCAAATTTCAGTTACTAATTTCCGGTCAGTTGTCACTATAGGCACAGTGTAAATAGTATACAGTAAATGAACTTTTACTAGACCGCCAAAATCAGACAATATTATGCCTGAGGCATATTTAAAGAGAAGCAGGCCTAAATTGGACTCATAATTAGTTTTTCATGTTGTGTGTGGAAGAAAAATTAAACGTATAAGGCTTTTGCGCGTTCTCGTAGACTTATCAAAATTTTGCATTCTTTCTTTTTCATTTTAATAAAATAGTGAAAGACGTACATTTAAATTTATTGCTGTCTAACCTCCAATTATAGATAGTCAATGAAATATTATTACAATAGTTAATTTCGTTCTGTTGGTTGTTGTAATTTGATAGTTTTCTATAGAATTACATTCTGCTGAAAATATGTCGAATAGGTGAATTGAAAATGACCTTATTATTATTACTCGCTTTACCCAAAACATTATATAATTCACTCAATTTTAAACCTATAAAATAAAGTAGAGCGCGCAGCAAACTAATTTTTTTGATGCACTTTGATATCTAGTAAACGGTAGAGTTACACTACTGTATATTCAGATTGTGCTGTATCTGTAGGAAAGACGAATATACAAAATTGCCAGGCACAAAACAGATACGAACAAGAATGAAGTAATTAATTACCCGCGCTGTCTAAGCTTATTACATTTCACATGGTAATTGTCAAGAGAAAAAGGGAGTAGCTATAATAATCTATAATGCATACATTTTCATTAGATAAGTAGATCACCCGGTGGACATCGTATCATTTCCATCCTGATATTATAAACCTTCTCTGGACTTCCACGAACATTTCAAGACTAAAACAAGTCAAATTGGTTCAGTTGTTTAGCGATATTTTTATTTATAGATTATAATAATATATATAGATTATATATTTTATTATAATATATAATATAGATTACAATAATTGTCTTTTTTTAACATTATAAAGCTTTACGCATCCGCGGCGGATCGGGGAGTGGGGGCATCGGCCGGGGTATGTGGGGCTCCCCTGCCGTATAAGTCTACCCACTAAAACCCCATGGCGCTCCACTCCCCGCTTAGAGCAGAGCTGCGGGTACGGCGGAACCTACCGCAAATTATTGTCTAGCCCAGGGGTTCCCAAACTGTGCCCTGATTCGCCGTGGAAAGGCAAGAGGGGCGCCGTGAGTCGTTCCTCCATCATTATCCAAAACCATAAATATTATAGAATAAAAATATAATATTAATTACAATGTGAAGCCAAGGGCGTCGCCAGCCGATGGCGCAGGGGGGAGCAAGTTGACTTTACCTACTACAGTCTACAATTCATACTTTACTCACTCTCTATAAATGAGAAAAGTAGGTATGAATTGTAGGTAAAGTCGATAGCACATGAAACTTTTCACTTGTACTACGAGCCTTACATCTATTACCAGATTTTAATATTATAGTGGTCGTTGCTTTTGCATTATATTTGGCAACGTTTTTTAGAGTCTCTAGGGGGGGGCAGCTGCCCCTCCCTGCCCCCCCCTGGCGACGCCCTTGTGTGAAGCCGGTAGATGCCGAATCATTAAATATGTTTATTTATCTATCCTTCTGTCTTAGCACTCTTAGCTAGGTACAGTAGGGCGTCGTGACAAAATATTGTGACGTGTAACTGCGCCGCAGGCTGAAAAAGATTGGGAACCCCTGGTCTAGCCACTATGTTAAGTTTAGATAATAAATAAAATAGCACCAAAGAAATATAACCCAAAACGCGCGGTTACGGAGGACAAGACTACAGGCTGACAACGCTGTCTCTTGCCTCACTATTGTTTAGTTTAATAAATAACCACTAAGAAAGTATTGTTTATAAGGAAAATAGCTTTTTAAAAGAATCGTATTGGGACCATAAAGTTAATATACCTAGCGGAATAGAGAAACAAAGGCCTGAGCAAGAGAGATGTCACTATCAGCAACACTGCGTGGTAAAAAGAGACATGACAGTAGCTCTTTTTTTTGACGTCCAGTCGGCACGTGCCGCACGTTGACAATTTAATCTCATAGAATTCATGTTCAATCATGCTTGTGTAAGTACACGTACACATATTTTTCACACAGATGAAAACCAAATTTTTTTCGTTTGACAGCTCGAGATTGTTGCTCTATTCCGCTAGATATATTAACTTTATGATTGGGACTCAAAAGGTTACCGACCGCCATAAAGAGATGAACAATAAAATCTTAATTTATAACAGTCTGAATAGAAAACAGCAGCCTCGATCCTATCAATAGTCAATGATTATAATTACAGCTGGTGGGGCGAAGCGCCGGGGTACTAATTATATCAGGGCTTCGCCCCGGGCGCTCCGCACGACGCGACTGCATCAATTAGTAATTACAGACAGATCCATTTAATATTTATTTACTTTATGCGTTTAGGAACATATAAGTTAAGTCTAAAGAACAGGGATGTATTATAATGGTTGGATCCTTAGCCAAGATGAGATTTGCAAAGACGTCACATTAAGCAGTTATTTATATAAGGCGCCTTAACCAAGGCCCGATATTTGGAACAAAATTTTGGGAATGGTCCATTTTACCTTCCATTTCCTAACAATAAGTCTATACGCCGCACTCAGAGACGAACATTAATTGCTTAATTGTCTTAAGTGAAGATTTCACATAAGCCCATATATTATTATTTATCTGTCAAACTCTTCATTAAATTGAAGTTAAATCATCATTAAATGCCTCCGATTGCGACCGTTAAGCTAATTCGACTTAGCCCCAATTTCACCAACGACTGTTAAAGTTAACGCTCGAATTAGTATCACGTTACCTCTTTCATTTTTCTTACGAATGAAAGAGAAGACATGACATTTTAACAAGCTGTTAACACTAACAGACGTTGGTGATATTGGGGCTTACTCTGATAGGTACTTAAGAAAATGTATGCAAACAACCATCAAAATTAATAAAGTAGAGAACTCTCTTACCTCGTACTTTTGACCACTCAAAACTTTACTAAAATACTATATTATAATTATTAAGCAGCTAGGGAAACGATAATTGTATGACCGACTAGACTTTGACAAAGGAAACTACGAAAATTTTACGAAATGCACCTACGTATTTCGTCGAACCATTTCTTTGAGTCAGTAACTCTTCTATAAGATTATTCGTAGCTAACAACATACCTTGGTAAAATTCAGTAAACCCCAACAACGCATTTACATTTGTATGATCATTGCACAGATCTGCAGATAACAAAAAAGATACCAAAAGAAAAGAAAAGATCGCAAAAGAAAGGAAAAGATTCACCGCACGACCGGCCTGATTATTTTATTGTGGACCATCACCATTGTTTCTCATTGCTCATATACAATTTAAAAACCTTACCGTCCTCATTAAAACAACTTAAAGGTAGCATTAAACGTATCGTGGAATTCATAATTTTAATTTGGAGTTACGGTGGTTAAAGAAAATTCGTAATGAAAGCTTATCTTTACTAGTAATATTAAAAATGTGAGTCTGTCTTAGAGTTAGAGTTTATACTCTTCACGCTTAAGAAGCCGTTAAACCAAGTTGGAAAGGATGAAGGGTAGTTTTGATCCGGAATATGCAAAATTCCAGGCAAGGATCGAAATTCTACGCTATTGATGTTGCCTTGGGGGCATCAGAATTCTACAAGAGTTCTAGGACAGAATTCTAGAAATATGTAGTATATTGTTGAATCCGATGCCTATGATATAATAAGGTATGTTACTAAAAGAAATAGAAATAAGAATAGACGAAGAAAATTGCACTCGTAATAAAACATGTGAAAATAACTGGAAAATAAACACATTTCTTCTTTTATTAAATACTTTTAAAATTAAATTTACGCAAGTTCATACTATCAGAAGTGGCGGTCAAAAGTCGGAGATTTTGCCAAAGATTATTTACACAAGAGGTTGCAGGCCAGAGAGCAGAGCGCACGCGACGGAATTTACATAACATTCAGATTTATTTTACCTTCTACAGCACCTTTATTTCCACAACATAAGGCTGAAACTCCGAGGAAATATATAAAGTAGATAGCGGCGAGCTTAGATGTTAAGTCGCTTGAGTAATTGTAACAGAGAAATTGGGCAAGATTTTTGCAAAGGGTGATGACATAGATGATTCAAAGAGCTATTTATGTAAGCATTCGTAAGAAAGGATTTTTCAAACTTGTTTCTTCTTAGGATGTAAAATATAGGATCAAAGTTTGACTTCCAAACCAAAGGAGGCATATGTTATACTTACTATGTGGGAATATGAGCGGCGGCCACAAAGGAAGACCATTTAACTAAGAAAGATGGTCGGCTCGATCACGCCGGAGACCAATACATAAGATTATAATATTGATTTCAGCACTCGTACATAGTATACAGCCGCACTTAAAAAACTTCGCTAGTGCGATGCAGGATTGTGGCCAGTGGCGCTAGTTGACTCACATTACACCCGAAAACAGGCGGTCGAATCTAGAGGTCTTGATCGCAACTCACTCGCAAGTGTCAGAGAGTTTCAGTAAGTCAGAAGTCAACTGTTGCAGTGAAGTCCTAGTGAGTTTGAACCGTGATGCTGCTACACAGTTAACAATAACGTTTTTCTATAACTCATGCCGTATGACGGTATGTACTGTACTCAGCATTATCATTTATCAGTGACGTCAACAGAAGTATGAGGACATGTGGGGTTATTGACGCTAATTAAAAGTTTTTACCCGCAAGTCAAGGATTACCGGGAACACCGCTACGGAATACTGCCTAGTTATGTCAGTTCATTTCACTCGACTGTGAAAAGGGTAGTATTATATTGAACGTGTAATTTTAAGGCCGTAGCTTTTTACAAATGAAGCAAAAAGAAAACAAAATATTTAAGTCTAAAAATATGTTTGTTACCATTTATCAACATTTCAAATTATTATCACAAAAATAATTGTCTAAGAATCATAAGCTGAATTTCAATTATTATAAATGGAAGATCCAGTGTCTAAGACCCATTTTGTCCAGCATTAGGAGTTGGGACAATTTAGGTTAATTAAATAAAATAAATTAAATTAAAAAGGGATCAAATCTTAATAGTATTCAAGAAAACTGTCTTGAGTTTCTGCGACTTCACAAAACAAATTTTCATGACTCTCGTTTTCAATTTTTTACCCGACTGCTCCAGAAAGAGAGATATTGTAAAATGTTAAAAATCTCACGACCTCTACATTTCCGCACCGTCTAGTAGTAACTAGTAAGTATAACTCGTACTAGAACTCCCGTTGGTTCCGCGAAGGCGCCCACCGGTCTGCCGGACGCGCCCCCTTTCCCAGGTATTAGCTATGCCCCTGCAAAAACTACGGAAACCGTTCACACACGGTGATTAGAGCATACTGATTTTACAAGGACTCTATTCCAAAGACGTAAGGGTCATTTTAATAGAAGTGTAGAGGTGAAATAATTGTGAACTGCGTTGAAATGTATTGGATGAAAAATGCCTGATTAAATACAGACGATGTAGGGTTCTTTGGATAGAAATTATTTTGGTTCATTAGATACAGAAGTAACTTTTTTCATGTCAGTTTATTACTGGTATAGACAGTAAACATAAATTTAAGAGGTCGTACTTTTTAAAATACAATTAGAAACCTCAGAAACACTATAAAAAACGTCTAAACTCAAATAATCCTGACAAAAAGCAAGCGCGTTTTGATGCGTGGCCAAAATTGGAACTAGCACATTAAATTACACCGGTTAAAGGTGATGATTTTTGCTTGTGGGATAATAATTTATTATGTCAAATCGCATAATATTCCATTACTGTTTTCTTTGTATTCATTAATTACGGTTATTTAACTAAAAGATCTGTAACATAAACCGATGCATGTTTGCTAAACTTTTGAATAAAGTTGTAATAACTTCAACCATTCAAAGAAATTTCGATTTTTCTCACCAAACGACAGGAAAATTACACCAGCACAGTACGTTATAAAAGTATTTACTATCACAATCATTAAATACTCCAATACTACAGTTATTTCAATACGCTTGTAAAAAGTTACGATGGTACGTACTGTCGCACGCCGCATCGCAAGCGCGTTTTTGTGCGCGCGGGCCGTGGGAGCGGGCGAGGTGTAGCGGACCCTGTACATGGGCTTGGTGACTCACAATATTATGGGAGTTATGGGCTAGCTTGGCCACCATACGAAGGGTTTCGAGCTCAATCTTAAGGCCATCCCCTGAGCAAACGACCTTGTGACGCGGCAAATGTATGGTACATTTGCCGCGTTGCCGAGATCGAACCAAAATCCTAGTTTTTTTTACTTATCTTAGTTTAAAATTGACCTAAAAAAATTCAAAAGTGGAATATGTAGTTTACAATATTGTCGATCTATTGGCGTGTGTTTCAAATAAACGTAATTTGTAAATACTATGGAGATGCTGAATGTATGCTTGAATTTAAATAAATTGGTATTACTTTGGAAGCTTATATCATGAGTATAATAAACAAAAATAGGACATTAATAACAAAGAAAGGAATGTTCATATACTGAAGATTATTGCTGTATTTTTATTACAATTTTCTAGCTTTCAAATTATGTGTTATAAAGCTCTGAAAATCGGTAAATTAAGGCATCTTCGTAGGCGGAGCGCCTTAACTGTGCTCTCTTAAAATTGATGATGACTACCACCGATTCAGAAATAGCCTGGCGAGAAGAACCGGTGTAAGAAACTCAAACAGAGCCATCTTTTACCAAATAGAAAATCTGTTTTTCTACGAATAAATAAATAATAAATAAATTAAGCACAGGACAACCTTTGAGTAGACTTTAATATATTATCAAAACATTGCCGAAACTGAACATTTTTCTTCATATAACCCTATTACCCTACATATAACCTAAATACAGTAAACACTTTTCTGAAGACTCGTCCCATGTAACAGGTCCCTAACCACACTCAGTGTAAATACTCTATAATCAGTCCAGTATTAATTTTCCTCTGAATTTCTACGATATTGATCCTTATGAGTTGGCTATAAGAGACCTATTACAGGTAGAATAAACCTGGATGTGGCTTGGAGTGGCGAGTTACGGGCGATGAGGACGATAAAGAAAGTTGCACAAACATTTAATTAAAGTTAAATTCATAACTTACGACCCTGCGGCAGATGAGCACTCTCTCTTTTAATTAAATTTCGTCAGCGTAACGGTGTGTATAAAATTAAGATTAAAATTAGTGTTTAAAAAATTTCCCTCGCAGGTGGCCTAGAAAACGCGATATTTTGAGGCAATTGAACTCTGTTCACCGATTCTATTGATCCGGCCATTGATCTATTTAGTTCGTTTCCTATCAAACTAAATAATTATATATCCTCAACCACAGCATATAGATCCTACCCCCTTTTGGAAGTCGGTTAGTAAAGTGGTGTTCTCGACATGTCGAAAAATGCTTATAATTTTGGCCTATACTCCACTCGGGCTAACTTGTCGCTAGCGGTCATTGACACCCTGTCAAAAACTTGTCATTTTCCATATAAATCGCGATTGACAATGAAGTGTCAGATATTGTCAATCGTGGTTTTATATGGAAAATGACAAGCTTTTGACAGAGAGTCAATGACCGCTAGCGACAAGTTAGCCCGAGTGGAGTTTAGTAACATAGCGTTTCAGTTGTACTTCGAATAATAATAATAGATACCCTGATATATTAAGCTTCTGATAAGTTTACTGAACTCAAAGGAATTTTCAGTTTTCGATGTCTGGAGAAAAATAAAGGCATTTCTTCACGCTTGATCACAAAAGGCAATTGTCACTAAAAACATTGTATTGATGGAATGTATCGGAATTTGTGCGTTTTTTGTCTGCGTGTGTCTGAAATGCCTTTTGTCTGTGTGTATGGCGTCACTTTGTACACAATGTAATAATATACAGTAGATTATAACTAAACTGTCTTTGGAATTAATCTCGCTTAGCACTGAGACAATTTTAACGTTTTAATCTCCATAAGACGAGCGCGCACTTTAGACAAATCAGTCTTAAGACTATTATTTAAGACCACTTTTTCACGTGTTTTGTATAGCAATTATCGTCTGTCTTAACTCTTAAGACTGTCGTGTCTTGAGCGAACGCTAGCCCGCACTTAATCTAGTATAAATAGTCAGTACTTAAGATGCGACCCGGTCTCAAGACGCGGTTCGGCTCTGTGATTGGTCTAAATTTTGACAGCCAACCAATCACAGAGCCTGAACCGTGTCTCGAGACCGAGATGCATCTTGAGTACTGACTATTTATACCGGCCTTAAAACCCTTCAGTTATATGAAACCGCGCTTATATGTGCGTGCGCTGATTGCGGCAGTAATTATGAAGATGGGCTACTGTTTATATTCCAACTGTCGGCAAGTTTTGCCTGTATCGGCGAATATCGGCAAGTCCACGTCGGCGTTTTTACCCGGGGACAAGTCACACGTGCCTGGGACTTTGCCGAGGTTTTTGTAGACTGTAAGGGTAAAAGTTCTTCACAGTTTTCTGATCTTTATTAAAATCAAGGAACTGTTGTGACTTCCAACTGACGTATTTCTTCATGGACGCTCTCATCTTCGTTCACCCTCGGTGAAGAAAGATGAGAGCAGCAGAAGAGAGCAGGAAGGTTCTCCGGAGTCCGGACATAGCAGATATTTTCATTCTTTCAGTAGACGGCAATTTTCCAATGTTCTACGGATCTATTTTACAGATTTGCCTGTCGATCTTTTCTATGCCCAAAGCGTTTTCATTGCCCAATTTGAGAGAAATCGGGCTCTTTGTTGCTCAGTTTTGACTCCTAACTCCTGTGCACCCCAGACTTAACCGACCGGCCTATTGTATGGTAGTTTTTCTCCAACATCTTTATCAATAGGTCGTTACGGAGGTGTGATGACCGGCGATATATCGCCTCCCAATGGTTCGATCTCAAATATTTTTATCGCGCAAAGAAAGTGTCGATAATTGAGACCATTATAATAAAACTTGATTGCCAATAATTCTGCGGTGGGAATATTAACCTGATAAAAACAGAGAAATAGTGCTAAAGGACGTTAATAGTTTGGGGGTTGGGAAATAAATTGACCATAAAATGAGTTTAAAGTTGCAGATTCACCTGTACCTTTGCAGACAGGATGCGTACCATCGAGGAAATTAATTCCTAGGCAGTTGACAGACCAACGTCATTTGGTCGGATCATGTCAATTATTGTGATCTGTCAGCTGGGTTTGACGTAACGCGACCAAACTACGTAGGTCCCCCATCTGCCTAGGAATCGACTTTTCTGATAGTTCTTGTCTAATATCTTACTATATGACGCCCGCAGCTCCGTTGCGCCAAGATTAGTTTATCGCCCGGAAATCGTACATTTTTCCGGGATAAAAAGTATCCTAAGTCCTTTCCTGGGACTCCAAAGTATCTCTATACCAAATTTCAGCAAAATCGGTGTAGCTGTTTGGGCGTGAAGAGGTAACAGACAGACAGACACACTTTCGCACTTGTAATATTAGTATGGATTATTGAATCTCGTCAGTTTACCTGCGCTAATTCAGCGTCAGAGGTAACAAACTATCGGTAACTGTATCGGGCCTAAACAGTGATTTTATAGCTTTACCGCAGACCAAATGAATAGTAGGTTAGAATGCCTATAGACTATAGAGAAAAGGTTTTTCAATATATCTTTTTTTATTTCTCGTTAAGTCTTGCATGAGGATACTTATAATATAATATAATATGAACTTTATTTTGCAATTACGGAGCTACTAAAATCTTGTGACAAGAGAATATTGTCAAGGTAATGCAAAGCTGGCAAACAAAATGAAACAATCGATATTTCATTCATAATTCGACTACATGCGATTACATTTAGCATGTTTTTTTTTTTATGAAATAAGGGGGCAAACGAGCAAACGGGTCACCTGATGGAAAGCAACTTCCGTCGCCCATGGACACTCGCAGCATCATAAGAGCTGCAGGTGCGTTGCCGGCCTTTTAAGAAGGAATAGGGTAATAGGGGAGGGTAGGGATGGGAAGGGAAGGGAATAGGGGAGGGGATTGGGCCTCCGGTAAACTCACTCACTCGACGCAACACAGCGCAAGCGCTGTTTCACGCCGGTTTTCTGTGAGAACGTGGTATTTCTCTGGTCGAGCCGGCCCATTCGTGCCGAAGCATGGCTCTCCCACGTATAAATTTTGTCCTACTGTAGTGTTATTCTGTGAGGTTGTGGGCGGCGGCCACACCCGGCCCACTGCCGTTATTGTGTTATGACACCTCGTATTTTATACCGCATTATGATAATACGATATTTATATAGACTATACTCGCCACCCGACTTGTACCAGCTAACTTAGCATGGACATCGCAGGAGAAATGCGAAAGAATACGAAATACTGACACATTTTAGGAATATCCTTTCATTTCACAGATTTTGTTTTGTCAATAAAACAACTCGTCTTCTATACAAAGAGGAGATTCTACGTTCGGCTGTATTTTTAATGGTGGCAACTGAATGACTAGCTTAGCGTAGAGTATAGTTGAATTTAATGAGATTTATTTTATAATATTCAATTATTATTATTAAATATACTTACATCTACAATAATTCAGAAAAGTAACCAGCACCCTAGCACGATATAGTCTCTTTTTGATAAAATAATAATGGTTTACTTTAGCGATGACAAATTATTAAAATATTATAGTTTTACAACAATATTCCCCCACAATTAGACCACCTTTGTTTACATGACTTGAAAGTACCGACAAGATAAAGTACTTTCGAACACGCGGCGGCGACTACAGTGGTGATACCATCGCCACAGATACCATCGGCGGGTGCATGCTCCCCGACTATAAACGCCGCCGCCATCTCCCGACTCCTAGACTATCATCAGAGAATACAATCATCCCTATTATCTCGTTGGCTCCTAGACTATGTAAACACCAAACATTACTGTGACACAGCGTGCTCCTCGACTATACCGATCTTCTAACTCCTAGACTATGAGCAAAGAATGCAATCATCCCTATTATCTTGTTGCCTCCTAGATTACGTAAAAATTATTGTGACACATGCCTGCTCCCCGACTATACCGCGATCTACTAACTCCTACACTATGTCATCTCCTAGAACCTAGACTATATGCCCTGGAGGTGATGCACGCATTAACATCACTGTTACTCGCATCTCAGCAGGCTTAGCATAGGCTATAGTAGAAATGCGAAAGAAAACAACAAAATGACAGTTTTCTTTATTCAGTTTGTTTGTTTCTACCGTAGAAAGAAACCCTCCTTATGGCAGCATGTTAAGGTTTTTACATCTTGAGATTCAACTAAGATCCGAAGTACTTTACAGGCTACAGTTCAAGCACCGATTTTATGGACCATGAAAATACCTAATTTTGAGTACCTAACAAGCTTCTAACATGTATGTAAAACTTATTATTCCAGTCCAAGTTGGTTTAGTTAAATATTATATTATCTCTGGCAAAAATATTATCATTATCATTTAATTATCACTTATAATATGGACGAAAGTTAAAATGTAACGTATACCGCGGCTCGGAAATCTAGCGCGGATGTGTGTCGGGAAGTCAATATTTGTGACGGACAGACGGACAGATTAAGACAATAACGTATTTCCCCGCATTGGTCTTTTGTACACAAATTGTAACAAAAACTAGATTGACAATGTAGAGAAGTTAACAATATTGGCATATTATTAAGTTAAAAGTTATTACATTTGAATCTTATTCACACAGTGCTAACTGCAAAGTACCGTATTATAATTGTACTTATAGAGATAATATAGAGAACTTTTTATCATATTTTAGTCTAATTTCATAATATTCATTCTAGAAGATAATAATACATTATAACTGTTAAAACAGTAGGTATAAAGATTATTATTGTAAGTTTAGCAGTACGAAATTACTAATTATAAAATATCGTAATGTACCGTTTATTAAGAACGCATATGACCCTAACTTGACTCCATACTTTAACCTAGATCTCAAAATCTGTAAGGTCTAGAAAACTGATTTTTTGACCCAAGTAACTTCTGTTCATAAAGATTAAATGCTCAAGACGAAAACACGATTACTCAAAAAAATGCTCGATAGTTTCTTTTTTACAAAAAACCTTGTTTTAGACACATTTTTGCTTGGATCTTCGAAGTTTGCTGTCTTTTCTTTAATATTTTTTAATATCTAAAAAGGTATTGATAAAACCTAAATTTGCTCAAAACACTTTTTTCATAATCATTATAGTTCGTCTTTTATTCAAGTAAAACTAACTCGGCGATGATTACGCGCCGTCCTTTTTCACCTGGCATATGAAAGACGAGCGTGAGTGTGAAGAGAGAAGGACGATGTTTGATTTTTAGAGTCAGGTGAGCTCTTAATAGGGAGTTAAATTAAATTAGACATTAGAAAACAGTAAAATAATAGTATGTTTAAGTTATGTTTTGTTTATATGAAGCATAACATAACTTAAACATTTTATTTTACTGTTTTTTTTTTCAAAACAAAGCTACGAACTTTTTATAGAGGCAAAAACAAAGAATAACAAAATGATATTAAAAATAGTAAAAAAAACCTGCAAAAGTGGGTCAAACGCTTGATTTGTACGTAAACATACCAAAAAATCCGGGAAGTTTTTTTGTCATAATGTCATGCAAGAATGCAATATTTAGATAAACGATATCATATAAGGATAAACAGTAATAAATAAAGTATAACCTTTTGTTTTTAAGCAATATAAAGTTTTTTAATGTATGTATGGGTCAAGAGGTCTAATGCATATGTATAAAATTCAGTCTCTTAGAAGCTAAGTTTACAAAATTTCATTAGGAATGCGGATATACAAAGTATATAATATACGTGGGAGAGCCATGCTTCGGCACGAATGGGCCGGCTCGACCGGAGAAATAACACGTTCACACAGAAAACCGGCGTGAAACAGCGCTTGCGCTGTGTTTCGCCGAGTGAGTGAGTTTATCGGAGGCCCAATCCCCTACCCGATTCCCTTCCCTACCCTCCTCTATTCCCTTCCCTTCCCATCCCTACCCTCCCCTATTACCCTATTCCCTCTTAAAAGGCCGGCAACGCACCTGCAGCTCTTCTGATGCTGCGAGTGTCCATGGGCGACGGAAGTTGCTTTCCATCAGGTGACCCGTTAGCTCGTTTGCCCCCTTATTTCATAAAAAAAAATACAGAGTGTTACAAAACTAAGTGAACTTTAGGGTGCGTATATGTTCCTTGTAGAAAGTTCACTGTGGAAGTAGCAGCGCTGAAAAAGCGTTTTTTTTTTCTTTTGTATGGGGAAACTCGTATCGCTGGGGCGCTGACCCATACAAAAGTGATGCCATCACGCTTATCTGAAATATAGTTAACAAAATGTTTTAAGTTCTAACTGACTTAACTGCGTTTGGGGGTAGGTTAGGTTAGGAACTTTTTGTGTGAAAAGGTAAACTTACAAACACATTAAGCATTTATAGTATTGAAAATAATTATAATATAATAATTTAAATACCACAAGAAGAACAAAGACTTTATTTAGGCGCTAATTAAACATTCCATAAAACTATTACTTTTCTTATTGGCTTCGCTTTAGCTAAGTAAGTACATAATATTATGATTAAGTAGATCAAGTTGTACCTACAATGTATTAAACAATTTATAGATGGCATCGACACAATATTTCACTGTTCCTACACCGCTACTGTCTTACACACGACACACGAGTAACACGACGTATCTGATAATTCGTTTTTTATGTTACTCATGATCAAAAAGCGAAAATTGGTACATAATAAATTAAACATTTTATTAACAAACATATTCTATAGACAACGTTACTCTCTAAACATTAGGTAGTCTATAATATTTACCAGGCAATCAATATTCATAAAATTGTTATAAAACCTAGGCCTTTACATCTGTTGTGGTTGATTTTTTGATTGAGCGAAGTAACCACTCCTCAAATACTGTATATTGCCTGGGACAAGATTTTTAAATGTCCGTATGGTTGCCCAAGCACGTACGGCATTCTCACAACATAGTCGGCCTAGTCCAGAGGAAAGAACTAGTCAATACGTAAAAGCGGGTTTCCTCACGATGTTTTCCTTCACCGTACGAGTGTCCGCATTGTGTGCCTACTTGAGATCAGAAAATGTCTCACGAAAACGTCCCTTCAGGATTGATCCACCCTCTACGAGTGCGAACCAAAGGTTCATTAGGCCACGGATGCTCTTTTAAAATTGTTATAAATAAGGAGAAAAACCAGATACAGTTTTAGTCCCGGAAAAAACATTGTACCTTTAGGTTTTATTGCGGCTAAATCTACTTTTACATGCTACAGCACGATAAACTTTGGACGATTTCGGAGCAAAATTGTGCGCAACATCTAGCAATATTTCGTGGCTATCCATACTAATGTGCTAATATAATAAATGCGAAAGTGTGTATGTCTGTCTTTTACCTTTTCACGCCCAAACCGCTGAACCGATTTTGCTGAAATTTGGTGTGGAGGTACTTTGAGTCCCGGGAAAGGACATAGGATACTTTTTAACCCGAAAAATGTTGGCGCAACGGAGTTGCGGGCGTCATCTAGTTTCTAATAACTTCGAATTTATCAACTCGTTCCAAACAGGAAACCAATAAATTCTCCAATATTGATACACTTTTTATAAAAAAAATAACATAAATTTTATTAAAAGAAAAGAACAAAATAGTCAATAATGCTTCTGTGTTTAGCTAACACAAAAACTCTGTCTGCATGATAATACTGACAGAGTGGTTTAGCAGATACGCTCATCTCTTCGTAGAGTCCCACCCACGTGGCGTCTATGTGTGGGCTCTTGGTCTAATGTGTATAAATTACAATACTATATGATAAGTGTAGAATGCGGTAATATGTGGTAGATGATCCATTTTGTAAGTGGCACAGAATTTAAGTTAAGTACACATTATTTTTGTTTTAATCTTAAAGTTATAGTTTCAAGAACTTTTTTCATTCTGGTATCATTTTTGCTGTGACATTGCAATTTATACCTATCAAATCAATACCTTAATAATTTTTACACATATTATAAAATCTGTATTAAAATAAAGTAGGTAAGTTGGAATTATCATCGTACTCGCAAGCCCAGTAAAAATTTCATATTTTTTATTTTACCTAAAACTTTGGTTTAAATCTTGTTTTTTTTATTGATCTAAAAAAGATGTAAAATATGCCATAAATTGCCAAATAAAGTATAATAAATTAAGTAATAGAAAACATTCCACAACTTAATTGTTATAAACTAAATTTTACGATTTATTTATGACCTGATTCTTAAAACCATTGTTTCTATTAAACTATGTATAATATAAGTATAAATAAGTGTAATTTGGATAATTTATGTATATTTAGTATATTGACGACTTTATTCTACACATAACTTATGGAGCCGGTTCTAATCTGTTGTTGGGGATATAAACCACAGATAAACCACAATTTGTAGTCAAAATTGGCTCGTGCTAATGTTTTATTAATGTGCTCAGCATTCTATTAAATTATAATAAGTTATTGTTTACGAAAGTTGTAAAAAATATAAATAGATTTTGGAGAAATGAAAAAAGAATACAACTTTATTTAAAGCAAAATATATTTATATATTTTTTTTTATTAAATAAGGGGGCAAACGAGCAAACGGGTCACCTGATGGTAAGCAACTACCGTCGCCCATGGACACTCGCAACATCAGAAGAGCTGCAGGTGTGTCGCCGGCCTTTTAAGAGGCAGTACGCTCTTTTCTTGAAGGTTTGCAGGTCGTATCGGTCCGGAAATACTGCTGGTTTATTCCAGAGTTTTACAGTGCGCGGCAGACAGTTACGCAAAAAACGCACTGTGGAAGACTGCCACTCATCAAGGTGATGAGGATGGTATGTTTTTCGCGTGGGACGATAGCGAAAAGTTGCAGGTGGTATGATTCGGAACAATTCCTCAGAGCACTCCCCGTGATACAACCGATAGAGGATGCAGAGTGAAGCTACATCTCGGCGTAATTCCAGGGGGTCCAAGCTAGCTACATCTCGGCGTAATTTCAGGGGGTCCAAGCTATTTATTTTAAAAGAATAAAATTAGAAAAAAGGCTTTTTAATCGCAGTAAAATGTACAGTTCCTGGACAAAAAGGACATTTATTAGGAATTTACTTATTTAGCACAGAGTGTACTAACTACTAGTACACTCACATACTCGTATTATCACAAGTCACAACATTGCCGTTTTCGTGCTAGTAATTGTTGTGCTATTACTGAAATTAAAGTTCAATCCAAATAAAGTAACAAAATATAAAAGATGTACAATGTACATTATTAAAAAAAACGAAATAAATAACCATGCTCTTATACAGTTTGAATTAAATCATATTTAAAAGCGATTTCCAAAAAGGGGTTTCTCAATACAAGTATTTAATATTTATATTATGTTTTTGTTGTTAAGGGTAGATCTAGGCGTTCCCTTTCGTGAAAAGACAATGTTCTGATATAACAATGACTAGCCGCGTAATTACATTGACTTACAACCAAATACGCAATTTAAAAGTTGACCTTTTGCGCCGCCAACGCACGCCTACACGATGTGAAAAACTCTACAGACATACAAAGTGGATGCCGCATAAGCCGACTTGGATCAAAACCGTATTTTTTTATGATCCACATCTAACGCCAATATAAAAGGATCTCGCGTAATGCAACATGAATCAAAATCATAACTTTTAAGCACCTCATCCAACGCCAATGAGATTATAATCAGTATTTACTTCTATTAGAGCATCCTATAATATATTTTTCAAATGGATGGTACGTAACGCAAACGATATAAATAAAGAAATAAATAAAATATCTTTTTATTCAAAATGGGTATCATGATACACTTTTTGAATGATATTGTGTATTTGTTGTGTCAGGATCAACAGTGTTTGCCAACCACGAAAACTCTATGATATATATAAAATACTAGGGATGTCTGAGGGACAAGCAAAATCAAAACCAGATAATTTTTATTCAGAGTTAATTTTTTCAATTTTTTTTCAAACGTTGGAACTAAGGTGCCTACCACCGGTTCATACAACAAATAGACATTTGTTTAATTTTTTAAGAAATAGTTTTAGAATTATTGTGCTACCTGTTGGTCTAAAACCGATTTTAAATGTAAGTATTATAATTACTATGATTGTTTAAACAAAAGCCCAGTGTCAATTTGCGGCATTCATTAGATAATATGTCTCCGGAGCTTCATCAGAATTAGCCCGTCCGCCTAATCTGAGATGAGAATATTAAATATTCTTACATTCAAAAGATTTCATCGTAATGCAAAAATTTTCAAAGAATTTCGCAAAGGGAATGCCAAAAGATGATTACCTTTTTAAATTATAAGGCTCTCGAAATGAGAGTATTATTTAAATGAAATTCGTGGATGGAAATGAAAACATTTTTACGGAAGCAGAAAACGAGTTTACAGCACCTGATAAGGATGTAAAACACCAGAAAGATGTCGTGAAAAATGTAAACACAGTGACAGTAGACAATTAAGAAATACGGCAAATAGAAAACAAAGCAATTACGAACACTCAGTTATTTTTACTCCTGACAACAATTAACTTCAAACAGAACTTCAATTTACCTGCTTACAGATAAAATATTAACATTATATTGGATGTTATAGTTACACAATGGTTTATCCGAGTCTGTGAAGAGACTTTTTAACGTATAGAACAAAAACAAAACAAAAAGACGTCAGAATAAACAGTGTAGAGGTTTTTGTTTCAAGGGGTCAGATTTATAATTATAATAATAATAATAATACTCCCCACACCGGTTTCGGTGGTTGACGGTGGCCGGTTTCATTGAAACCAGACCAGGTACGCAGGAGTAATTTTATAGTGCCCAAGTGTGTGCGCAGTACACAAGAGCACTCTCTATTCCTTTACTCTCATAACCCAGTGGGACGGAAGACCGACACGACTGGTGAGAGATCAGGCGCAGGACCGACTTTTTACATGCCCATCCGACGCATGAATCATCTTACTTGTCAGACAATCAGGTGATCAGCCTGCATTGTCCTAACCAAACTTGGAAATAACATGTTTCCAACGCGGGATTCGAACCCACGACCTCCGGAGTCGAGAGCGACGCTCTAACCACTAGACCACGGAGGTGTTTATTAAATAATTCACTATAGAATAATGAAAAGATTGTGTACAAATGAGATCGACGAAATCTTAATTACCGATTCAATGATTTCGTTAATAATTTTATCATAAGTGGATGTGACAATGATAAGTTCTGATACGATCTTCATTACGAAGTCAGTACAGATCATAACGGGCACAATCAAGGCAGCTTAATGATACAAACGCTACACACTAGGGCTGTGAAAATTAAGAATACAGTTTTTGTCCTTATTTTAACTTAATATAAAAGATAAACAAGGAAGGTCTAGTACTTCTCTATGTATGTAGCTTTTGTCTGTATGTTCCCTCACAATGCTTAAACGGCTAAACCGATTTTGACATTTGGTATGAAGATACTCGGAGTCCTGTGAATGAACGTAGGATAGATAGATTTTATTTCGGAAAATGTACGGTCTATGTTTTTTTGTTCAAATGATTTAGCAACACGGATTAAGAAAGCCGTGGAGTGGCTAGTGAGTAACATTTTAAATTAGAAATCATTTGTCAGGGAAAACAAAGTCTGCAGTAATTTCCAGCAGCTTGGTATTTCATACTTTTGTCTCGTCATAAGTTAAATCGTTTACCTTGGTCAAAGCTGACATATACAGTGTGTAACAAAAATAAGTGATAATACTTTAGGGTGTGTACGTGTTCCTTGTAGAGAGTTCACTGTGAAAGTAGCAGCGCTGAAAGACGAATTTTTTTTTTTCACTTTTGTGTGGGCAAGGGCCCGAGCGTCACGATTTTCCCCATACAAAAGTGAAAAAAAAATTGGTCTTTCAGCGCTGCTACTTTCACAGTGAACTCTCTATAAAGTATTATCACTTATTTTTGTTACTCCCTGTATATGCTTGCTATATTGGTTATAGCTGTTATAGCTCTCCAGTTTGTCCCACTCCCTAGATCTCCTAGCCCTGCGCGATGGTATCGCGGGGAGCGACAGGAACAGCTGTCGTCGCGTTGTCGCGCGCTTATTGTGCTGTCATAATAATTACCGCCCCCGCCCCCCGCACCGCTCGCACCGCCCCACAGTGGTCTCAAATCTACACTACTATTATAAAGAGGAAAGATTTGATTGTTTTTTTGTCTTGAATAGGCTCCGAAACTACTGGACCGATTTGAAAGATTCTTTTACCATTGGAATCCTACATTAATTCTGCTGAACATAGGCTAAATTTTATTTTGGAAAAAAATAGGGTTCCGTAAGATATTTGGGATTTTCGGACGCAAGGTGTAAAAAATCAACCAGAAATGTTACTTTTTTCGCGTACGCTGCCTAAACTATAAAAGATAGAACCATAAAATGTTCTAAGTAATTGTAGATCTTTTAAATATCTACAAAAAAGTCCGCTACACACTATACCTATCTATGTTGAGTGAGGCACAATAACCATTTTTTTATTAAAAAATCTTGAAATGTTTTTGGGCTACATTTAAATGCCTTTATTTTACTCATGGCGTTAATTCTTATCAAAATAAATTATTTCATTACTAAGTACAGTTAATGTAGATAATATTTGGTCTTTGAATGATTAAAATTGGACGTTTGGTTTTAATGTTATGGCGAAATTAAAATATTACGATTTCTGCTGCACGTTGCGAATTGGGCGTCGTCAAGGCGCGCCGCGCGGGTGTGCTCGCCCGGAGAGTCCACGTAAATATTAATTATTATTAACTCGATCATGGGAATCGCAGACACAATAGATTTATAATACCTATAATAGTTATGCGACAGCCGGGTGCCGCTTCATTGATGGGATAATATTATAGTGCTTCATTAATTCATTACGTTTTGAATGACTATTATTTTTGATTGCTATTATAATTAATTTTATAACTATAAATCAAACATAACACTTAAAATAAAAAATAAAAAAACAAAAATGTGTATAATAATTATAATATAGTAGTTACAGGCTTTGACGTGGGAGAGCCATGCTTCGGCACGAATGGGCCGGCTCGACCGGAGAAATACCACGTCCTCACAGAAAACCGGCGTGAAACAGCGCTTCCGCTGTGTTTCGCCGAGTGAGTGAGTTTACCGGAGGGCCAATCCCCTACCCTATTCCCTTCCCTACCCTCCCCTATTACCCTATTCCCTCTTAAAAGGCCGGCAACGTACTTGCAGCTCTTATGATGCTGCGAGTGTCCATGGGCGACGAAAGTTGCTTTCCATCGGGTGACCCGTTAGCTCGTTGCCCCCTTATTTCATTAAAAAAAAATTTAAAAAAAAATGTGTAAACCATTTTTATGTTCTGCTTAACATAAAGATTGACTAAGAAATAAAGATTGAAAAAAAAATATTTAAAAATCAATGTCCACCCGTACGAAGCCGGGGCGGGCCGCTAGTCGCTAATATAATGTTCACTAGATTTTCGCAAAATTGTAAAAAACTTTGGAAAAAAATATCCTCCGATAGGGTTTTGTACGAACAACAGTAAATGTGTTGCATAAAATGTTCAATGAATGGCGTTTTAAGACAAATAAAATTATTGTAAACTTTATTTTACGAGTAAAAGAATAATTTTTCTCTCACTTTTTTAGCAAAAAGTGGATCCCGTGCGAGTTTCTTACGCCGGTTCTTCTCGCCGGGGTAGTTCCCGAACCGGTGGTAGGCATCAGGTAGACATTCTGAAAAAATTTGATTCAAATTTACTCAGAAATAAAACATTTTTTATTTATTTTTATTTATTTATGAAAATTCGCACTCGCAGCACTTACATCCTTTTGCAGCACGCGGGTTGAAACGTTTGAAACTCTCACACATACAATAGTGGGGGAGTGACAAATCATCAAGTAATGAAAGCTCAAATCATCAGCCAAGTGCGAGTTGGACTCGCGCAGGAAGGAGTTCCGTACCGTGATAGAGCGAAAAAAAGTGTTTGACCCTCCTTAATTATTTATTTGATTGTAATTTTATTATTAGATATCAAAGTACGAATGTAATTAAGTATTTTGTAAACATTAAAAGTGCATATCTGTTGTTATTATCGATTATCGACACAGACAGACGGACAGACAGATGGAAAGATATCGAAGTCTCGGTAATAGGGTCCCAATTTTAACCATTGGATACGGAACCCTAAAAATTAAAAAGTTAATAAAGATAGAGGGTATAAAAAGCACAAAAAACTAACGGAACTTTTTAATGATCATATTTATTTTATTTTATTTTTATTTATTTATTTCATATTTATACATGACTACTACGCGATTTAGGACCACTGTGGGCCCCCTGTACCGCAAATTTGCAGCTGCATCTCTCTGCGTGCGGCGCGATAAGAACCCGACTGTATGTGATAATGGTTTATTGTTCTGTGATTTTATTTGCAGCTTCGCGGCTGGTTCTTTAGCGTATCTAATCTGTGCCTCTAGAATAATTAATGCTAATAATAATAGTGGCGCTGACTGCAAGAAACTTCTGTAAAATGTCCGGTCCATTTGTATAGCTTGTAAGTTTTACAACTTGCTATTCTAATTCTAATTCTAACATAAGTGATGTTACCACTTCGGTTAAAAATTACTTGTTAATAGAAATATACTAGTCTATCCCCCCTGATACCAGTAGACAAGCTCGCAAGCAAAGTAGGAGGTGATAATTATTATGATAATGAAAGATAAATAAAAATAAATACCAAAGTAATTCATAATTTTATAATTTGTTCTGCAATTTCAACATGAATTTCCAGGTGCGACCTCGTTCATATCGCTCGCTATGTTTTAATTGCTGTAATTTAAATAACATGCATTTTTAACCTGAGCCGCTTTACAAATCCTATAATTTTTACTACGGAGGAAAAAAATATTATGCGCTTTCGTACTAAGGGTATAACATGGGTATAACAAAACAAAGTGAAAATACTTTAGGGTATGTAGGTATACTAGTCCCTTATATATAGAGTTTACTGTTAAAGTAGCAGTGCTAAAAGGGTAATTATTTTTATTTTACTTTTGTATGGACAAATTCTTGACGCTGGGGCGCTTTCCCATACAAATCAGTAAAAGAAAATTTGCTCTTTCTGCGCTGCTACTTTCACAGTAAATTCTTTAAGGCGCAGCGCAGACGACAGACTATCCGTGACACACTTTTTTGTCTGTGGAAATAGAACAAATGCAGTAACGCACACGTCTGCGCTGCGCGTCGTGTGGCATAATGCATAGTTTCTATTTCCACAGACTAAAAAGTGCGTCACGGATAGTCTGTCGTCTGCGCTGCGCCTTAGGGACACAATATACACACTTTAAAATATTATTATCACTTCGTTATGTTACAATCTGTAGAGAAATAGCTACATGCTACGTAGGAAGACTTCATAATCGATTTTAATTCTACAAACGAACTTACTCTACATACACGAAGTTATCCATACTAATATTATAAATGCGAAAGTATCTCTGTCTGTCTGTCTGTCTGTCTGTCTGTCTGTCTATCTTGCTTTCACGCCAAAACTACTGAACCGATTGCAATGAAATTTTGTATACAGTTATTCTAGAGTCTGAGAAAGGACATAGGCTACATTTTGATGTGGGAAAATATCTTATTTCCATGAAAATTTCGATGAAAATGAATTCGCATTGCGCGTGGCCAGCGCTCATCCCGGGGGTCCTGGGTTCGAGTCCCGCAGGCGGAACAAAAAGTTTTCAATTTTCCTGGGTCTTGGATGTGTATTAAAATAAAATTTCAAAAATCTTAAACATATTTTATGTATAATATTATAAAAAATCCAGAAATATATCGATGGAATGAACATTTTAGTTCTAATACGATTCAACAGATGGCGTTTTATTTTTTACTTTATTGTAACATTGAACTAATCATACTTATTAGTTAGTATGTTTTTGTTTATAGTTTTTAATACGTTAGGATATGATGTTTAATCCATACTAATCCATACTAATATTATAAATGCGAAAGTATCTCTGTCTGTCTGTCTGTCTATCTTGCTTTCACGCCAAAACTACTGAACCGATTGCAATGAAATTTTGTATACAGTTATTCTAGAGTCTGAGAAAGGACATAGGCTACATTTTGATGTGGGAAAATATCTTATTTCCATGAAAATTTCGATGAAAATGAATTCGCATTGCGCGTGGCCAGCGCTCATCCCGGGGGTCCTGGGTTCGAGTCCCGCAGGCGGAACAAAAAGTTTTCAATTTTCCTGGGTCTTGGATGTGTATTAAAATAAAATTTCAAAAATCTTAAACATATTTTATGTATAATATTATAAAAAATCCAGAAATATATCGATGGAATGAACATTTTAGTTCTAATACGATTCAACAGATGGCGTTTTATTTTTTACTTTATTGTAACATAGAACTAATCATACTTATTAGTTAGTATGTTTTTGATTATAGTTTTTAATACGTAAGAATATGATGTTTAATCCATACTAATATTATAAATGCGAAAGTATCTCTGTCTGTCTGTCTGTCTGTCTGTCTTGCTTTCACGCCAAAACTACTGAACCGATTGCAATGAAATTTTGTATACAGTTATTCTAGAGTCTGAGAAAGGACATAGGCTACATTTTGATGTGGGAAAATATCTTATTTCCATGAAAATTTCGATGAAAATGAATTCGCATTGCGCGTGGCCAGCGCTCATCCCGGGGGTCCTGGGTTCGAGTCCCGCAGGCGGAACAAAAAGTTTTAAATTTTCCTGGGTCTTGGATGTGTATTAAAATAAAATTTCAAAAATCTTAAACATATTTTATGTATAATATTATAAAAAATCCAGAAATATATCGATGGAATGAACATTTTAGTTCTAATACGATTCAACAGATGGCGTTTTATTTTTTACTTTATTGTAACATTGAACTAATCATACTTATTAGTTAGTATGTTTTTGTTTATAGTTTTTAATACGTAAGAATATGATGTTTAATCCATACTAATATTATAAATGCGAAAGTATCTCTGTCTGTCTGTCTTGCTTTCACGCCAAAACTACTGAACCGATTGCAATGAAATTTTGTATACAGTTATTCTAGAGTCTGAGAAAGGACATAGGCTACATTTTGATGTGGGAAAATATCTTATTTCCATGAAAATTTCGATGAAAATGAATTCGCATTGCGCGTGCCCACGCTCATCCCGGGGGTCCTGGGTTCGAGTCCCGCAGGCGAAACAAAAAGTTTTCAATTTTCCTGGGTCTTGGATGTGTATTAAAATAAAATTTCAAAAATCTTAAACATATTTTATGTATAATACTAGCTGTTGCCCGCGACTTCGTCCGCGTGGACTTCAGTTTATAGCGCGCGATGTCAACAAAATTGGTGTCAAAAGCTTTTATAAAAAACCCTGGTACCCCTTAAATCAATACAGCTGTGCAGTGTTTTTTTTTTTAATGATATAAGGGGACAAACGAGCAAACGGGTCACCTGATGGAAAGCAACTTCCGTCGCCCATGGACACTCGCAGCATCAGAGAGCTGCAGGTGCGTTGCCGGCCTTTTAATAGGGAATAGGGTAATAGGGGAGGGTAGGGAAGGGAAGGGAATAGGGGAGGGTAGGGAAGGGAAGGGAATAGGGGAGGGTATGGAAGGGAATAGGGTAGGGGATTGGGCCTCCGGTAAACTCACTCACTCGGCGAAACACAGCGCAAGCGCTGTTTCACGCCGGTTTTCTGTGAGGACGTGGTATTTCTCTGGTCGAGCCGGCCCATTCGTGCTGAAGCATGGCTCTCCCACGTACCAATGTGTGTGCACACAATAAGTATTTCATTTTTTTATATTAAACTTTATATTTTATGCCAAATTTTAAATCTTATTTAGCCCTCCAATTACACAACTTTACCCATAAACTATTTATCATTGATAGATTTAAGGTTACGTCACTGCACAGATAAAGTACTGACTTATTTAATACCGTAGAATAGATATAACAATCGAAAAAAATCGAAACTTAAATGTAAGATGATACCACGTCTTATAGAAAGACTTTTGAGCAAGCGTCAGCGCGATGTAGAAGACGCACGGCGCCATCTATTATAAACTGTTGGAACTAACTTAATTTGAACAAATTTACGCATTTTCACCCCCTTACAACCCTTTTTTCCAGTAAAAAAAGTAGCCTATGTCCTTTCTCAGGCTTTAGACTATCTGTATACAAAATTTCATTACAATTGGTTCGGTAGTTTTGGCGTTTGGCGTGAAAGCGAGACTGACAGACAGACAGACAGACATACAGAGATACTTTTGGCGTTTGGCGTGAAAGCGAGACTGACAGACAGACAGACAGACAGAGATACTTTCGCATTTACAATGTTAGTATAGATTATGTGCACACTGCACAGCTGTTTTTGGGTATTTTGATTAATTAAGGGCCGCGCTACACCGGAATGGCAGCGGCGAGGCGAGCACTTTCAGCGCTGCCATTCCGGTGTAGCGCGGCCCTAAGAGGGGTACCACTTACCAGGGTTTTAAAAAGTTTTTAAATTTGACACACATTTTGTTGACACCGCGCGCTATAAACTAAAGTCCACGCGGACGAAGTCGCGGGCAACAGCTAGTAATATATACTGCAGTGCAGTTTTGCTACCAAAATATATCGGAAATCACGGTTCACGCCTTTACTGAAGGTTTATACTGTAGAACTAGACGGGTGGTACCCATAAAGTTAATATACCTAGCGGAATAGAGAAACAAAGGCCTGAGCAAGAGAGATGTCACTACCAGTAACACTGCGTGGTAAAAAGAGACGTGTGATACATGACAGCAGCACTCTTTTTTTTGGGGTCCAGTCGGCACGTGCCGCACGTTGACAATTTAATCTCATAGAATTCATGTTCAATCATGCTTGTGTAAGTGTATACACAATACATTTTTACACACAGATGTAAACCAATTTCGGTTTCGTTTGACAGCTCGAGATTGTTGCTCTATTCCGCTAGGTATATTAACTTTATGGTGGTACCCGTATCACGTTTGGTGTGGTCATCAGTTCGTTACCACCTAATATAAACTACAGTACAATAGTTTGTGTAAACATCTGTGGGCGGGGTGGGAACTGTAAGTACTTTAATTGGCTATTACGTGGTTTTACCAAACAACGAGCGAAGCCGGGATAAGCATTCACACCTCTTGAAAATCATTAGCACTCCCAAAGATTTTAAGCTCGCTTCCTGAACTATTGCAGTCTAAGACGATCCAAAAGGCTAAAGTGGGAGAGCCATGCTTCGGCACGAATGGGCCGGCTCGACCGGAGAAATACCACGTTCTCACAGAAAATCGGCGTGAAACAGCGCTTGCGCTGTGTTTCGCCGAGTGAGTGAGTTTACCGGAGGCTCAACCCCCTACCCTATTCCCTTCCCTACCCTCCCCTATTAGCCTATTCCCTCTTAAAAGGCCGGCAATGCTGCGAGTGTCCATGGGCGACGGAAGTTGCTTTCCATCAGGTGACCCGTTTGTTCGTTCGCCCCCTTATTTCATAAAAAAAAATGTGACATAGTAGTGAGCTTTTAGCCACTTTGCTCCATCACTTAGGGTAATTTTACATTGCAGCATATTTTAACGTAACGAAGCGATGCGATGAATTTCTAAAACGAGCTATTCAAAACTAAATTGTTAGTGCATAAAACACTACACAAGAATACACACATTAAATTGACAGACTTGCTGTACGCGCCATTGGCCTGCAAACGTCTACTTTAAAATTGGAATTCTTTTTTACATTATCAATTTTTAAGAATAAAGAATACTTGCTAGAAGCCAAATCACATCAACTTCACACTACACGGCGATCACGCCGAAAGTAAGTAGCACACATGACACATGCGCACGCGCAGCCTCAACCTTGGCCGCGTGACTCAGCGGCGCCGCGCCGTCACCATCACACCGAGACAGTCTCCTGCTGTTTAGCATGTGTCGCTAGATACTTTTTCATCCTAAAACATCTCAAAAATTACTAAACGCAGAAAAATAACGGTTACAAAATATTGGAAACCCCGGACACAAAATTTTTCTTCCCCACTTTTAAATTTCACCATAATAACATGTCTAAAAACACTCGCACATGTTAAGTTACCTTTACAGATCGCTTGAAATGATACATAGACATACCTACAAACATACAGACCCGTCAATTTTATAACACTCTTCTTTTTGCATTGGGTATTACAAATGGCAGGATTCTGTGACAGTCATAAACGTATTGCGTACAGCTCTACAATAGTCATAAGCTTTGTCCACACTGTGCCATTTTTGTTCACGAGAGCATGCGTTATAGCGCAGTCAACATCGCACGTAAGGCATGCCCTCGACGCTATGACACTTTTCTTTCCTATGCGGGTGGATTTTGACGCATTCAATTTATGAATATGCCAAACGAAAGTTGAATAAAAAGATGATGACGAAAATTGAAGATTAAATTGCATAGTGTGGACATAGCTATAGTGTCATTAGACAAGCCGCCATATTTTATTTATTTATTTATTTATTAAACATTCTTACAACTATCATTACAGACTAATATCCAATTCGATAGCGTAGTAAATAGATTAATAATTAAATTAATTCATGTATAACATATGACCGATAGTGTCACTTTTGTGAACTCACTCAAAGGACATATTATGAATAAGTCCAACTTGTTGTTGACTTTGTTGAGTATTCGGATTGCTTCTACAAGATTGTAAATATTGACAGACTTTAGGGTTAAAATGACACATTTCCTTCGTCAATCTGTCATTCTATTCTTCCGTAGGAAAAGCTAGGGTTGCCATCCGTCCGGATTACCCCGGATTCGGCCTAGTTTGAAGGGCGTCCGGTCGGTTTTTTTGAAAAGCGTCCGGGTGAGATCCAGACACCTTTGATGAGAGAAATTTAACTTTTAAGTCATGCAGCAATAAACGACAGATAAAAACTCGCTAAGCATACACACGGTTTCTTGCACGGACTTGAGTTAGTCAGATTTTTACAAATTCTTGTTGGAAAAGCAAAAATTGACAAGACGTTATCGTAAATACTGTTTGAGGTGTCCGGGGAAATAACCACATTTCAGCCAAATGTCCGGGAATTTTGTCGTGCCTGACCGGCGAAGGGAATTTGGGTGATGGCAACCCTAGGAAAAGCTAAATGGCGTCACGGTACAGCGTAGATTTTTAAGGATAATATTATGATAAATAACTACTTGAGTGATAATGATATAAATAGCAGGCGACATGATGATGATGTAACAATTACGGGTCAATGTCGACGAGCGCAGACAAAGGGTTAAATATATAATTACTGACTATTTTTTATATAAATTAGTGTGAATTAAACGAATTTTAGTGTCCGACCGAAGGTCTATTTTTGGCCGAAGCCGAAGCCGATTAATCGGCAATCGCTACAACCTTCGGCCGAAGCCGAAGGTTTATAATCTTAATCGCTCGACTCTCAGTAATAAATTTTTAACCGACTTAAAAAAAAGGAGGTTATCAATTCGACGCGTATGTATGTAATATTTCCAGAACTGTCCAATTTTCGTATATGTTAGTCTGTAATATGTATCAGCGTCTGAAAAAATATGCCAAATTACAAGTGTATGTATTATATGTTTTTATGTTTGTGTTCGCATATCTCTGGAACTACCATTCCGATTTCAGTAATTCTTTTTTTGTTCTACTAGGTATTGTTCAACTTAGTGAATAGTGCAAGTTTCATCAAAATCGGTTCAGTAGTTTTGGAGATACGGAGTTTTAATTCTCAATTACGTATAATTTTGAAGTCGGTTTTATCTAATGATTTCTTAGGTTTACGCGAGTATCACTCATTATATTACAAGGTTCAAACACTTACGGATTTTGTCGCGGAGCACTTTTATTAATCAAGACGTTTCGGCTACTTTACAGCGGCCGTGGTCACGGGTGGACTGACCGTGGTGGTGGCCGTGGTCAGTCCACTCGTGACCACGGCACGGTAAACTCACTCACTCGGCGAAACACAGCGCAAGCGCTGTTTCACGCCGGTTTTCTGTGAGAACGTGGTATTTCTCCGGTCGAGCCGGCCCATTCGCACCGAAGCATGGCTCCCCCACGTATATACTATAATTTAAAATTTTACCATTCCTATCCACATAGAGGAATAAACACCCAGCTAAACAAATTCAATGTTCCCTGAATTGGCAGGGTAAGGGTAGAAAGTGGGGTAGCGGTAAACTTCATTTCAGAACGAGCGAAGCGAGCCCTACTATATCCCACAACTTGAGCACTCTACACTTAACTGTCTAACTATCACGCCTAGTAATGTGTGCTTTAAAAAAGTAAATTTTATATAATATTATATTATGTATATGTGTTATCATCAGTCAGTCAAGGTTTAGTTACTATTAAAATATAAATAAAACTGCCTTAAAGATTATTAGTAATTACTCACAAAGCTCGGCTTTTAGCTAGTTTTATACAATTAAAGGGGGCAACTTTTTTCTCTAGGTCTACGCGACGGAAACGACTTCAGGAATCACTGTTATAGAGATTTGGTATTTTAAGTAATCTACTACGCTAGCCAAATACTAGAAGACTTACATCTACTTACATCAAAATATTTCTAATTGAAAAACAAAGACGTTTTTACGTGTTATCCTATTCCCTCTTAAAAGGCCGGCAACGCACCTTCTGATGTTCCATGTGTCTATGGGCGACGGAAGTTGTTTTGCATCAGGTGACCCGTTTGCTCGTTTGCCCCCTTATTTCATAAAAAAAAAACAAAGAACTTCAACAGTTAGTGCTCATCTAGTTTTTGTGCCAGTTAACGTCAGAAGCGGTTAATTTTAACTGCTCGTTACTGAATGCACCTTTAACACATGTTTTAGTAAAGTTTTTGTCGTGCCAATTAAATTATACCCGACTACGAAAGGAATAAATCAAAAATATTGTAGAAATTTCAAATTACAAAGAACCGGCGTTGGAAACTCTTACGGTGCTAGCATTTAGCGATACTTATTTTTGTTTTTTCCAAACCACTGACCTCCATTATACAAGTACGCTGGACTTTCGATACCCTTTGAAATGACTGCTGGTTTTTGTGCCTATTTGAAGCGGAATCAGCGCCCCCAATGCGGGGGAAGAGAACTAAATTTGACGTAAAAATGACGTTTGAAAGTCGCCATCATGTCGCCATATTGGCGCTGATTGCAGTAGTGGGAGTATTTGGAACTAATACTAGTGATGACAACCGATAGCGATTAAGCGGCCATTTGCAAGTTACGTCTGATTTAGGTCTCTTCTCCCGCATTGGGCATTCCGCTTCAAATAGGCACAAAAAGCAGGTGGGTATCATAAGTCCAGCGTACTTGTATAATGGAGGTCAGTGTTCCAAACCCATTGCAGCATGGTAATAGTTTTCAAATTGTTTCAATAGAAACACTTTTGACAATATTATTAATATGTATTTGACAATATACTACGAAAATATATTGTTATACTGTGAAATGATAATATATTATTAAGAAGTAGAAAATAATTATATTTTAGGTACGGGCTGTATCTACTATCTAGTTTCTAGGTCCTAGGACATCTGAGTCAGTGTTTGTGTTGGCATCACGTAGCTAGTATCGTGTATATCTTTATATGTGTATGTTATTATCAGCTTATTTCATCGTGATGAGGTGACGATATTTAATACGGTTGTGATCAAAATATATAACATAATATTATAAGTTATGACATAATGTTATAACACTTTAAACGAGAAAATCTTGTAAACTCATAGGATTTGTAGGCAATAGGCAACAGAGTTTTCTATAAGCAGTTATGTAGTTTAATAGTAGCCTTGTAGGATAAGGATTCAGCTGGGACCATGGTAATATCCCAAGGAAATCCCACGCTTTGGACTATTTTTGTATATATGTTTTCTATTTCTTTCAACTTCGAACAATGTCTCCTTGTGTAGTATAATTATTAAGTAAATATAGGTAAAGCTTTTTTATTATGTAAACTGTGCAAAAGTTTAGAAACCTCTGCTTTAAGTTCTAAAGCTGAGAGCTTTTGAAACTTCTACTCCAGATTCTGAAGCTCTCCTGAAGCCACAATAACATTAAATTAATATTTTTATCCTAATTATTATAATTATCATTAAAAAGCCTACGTAACTAAATAATTAGATATATTAATTATTATTTATAAAAATATTAATAATAATTCAATAAGTACAATTAAATTAAAATTTGTTCCGGATGCAATTAGTTTTTTTTAATAGTTAATTGTTTTTAATGATCATCTAGAGATAATGATAACTATTAGTCGATTACTGTTGAAAGACGTATATTGTGACGTCATAATATTTCTTACCACAGGGTTGTCAAATATGAAATCAGTTATTTTTTAAATCTGTAACTGCCGGTCTAACTCAGAAACGAATATTATTTCTTAACTGTAATTAAATTGAGATTTCGACATTTACATTTTTTTTTAATGAAATAAGGGGGCAAACGAGCAAACGGGTCACCTGATGGAAAGCAACTCCGTCGCCCATGGACACTCGCAGCATCAGGAGAGCTGCAGGTGCGTTGCCGGCCTTTTAAGAGGGAATAGGGTAATAAGGGGTGGTAGGGATGGGAAGGGAAGGGAATAGGGAGGATAGGAAAGGGAATTGGTTCTCCGGTAAACTCACTCACTCAGCGAAACACAGCGCAAGCGCTGTTTCACGCCGGTTTTCTGTGAGAACGTGGTATTTCTCCGGTTGAGCCGGCCCATTCGTGCCGAAGCATGGCATCTCCCACGTATAAAAATATTATCTGTCATACTCTTCATTAAATTAATCATTAAATGACTCTGAGTGCGGCCGGCGCTTCGTGAATCGTGTTTTTAAGTCAAATTGCCTTTCTTCTCCTACTTCCTGTTTTGATACGCATTTAACCATCTTAACTGAACAATATAGATTTATTTATTGTAGATATACACATCCAACCAAGTAATGTCTGAATACCTAAATTAATAAAAAAATATTTCCACAGTTTTTACCGCAACCACTAATAGAGTGAAGTAAATGACATAATATTATAATATTACAGATTACGAATTACTTTACACATTTTGACAACCCTAATCCCTTTGAGTTTTAATTAAACTTCTAATTGTGCGCAATTTTTAGTTAAATAACCGTTTTTTAAACATACGCCACTAATAGCACTTCAATAGCAAACAAATTATATAATTACACATTATAAGCATTATAGAAGCTAATTCTTAGCTATCAGTAAACAGGAAAAAATAAAAATATTAACACAAGTACGTAAATAACTTTATAATTCTCTTAATAAATTATTGACAATAAAATTATCATAATTATAGTAATATGAAAAGTTATATTAAAACTAATACTCCTATTTTAATTTTGGATTTGCCACTATCGTTCCTTTGCCATTACGTAACCGCGTAAAAAAACACGTCAAATTTCGAACGATTTCAAATGCCTGTCACATTCTAGGCCTAGGTGTAGACGGACTTCCTTCGCGTTGAACTCTTTTGAGAGCCGATACGCGCGGCAAAAACTTCCAAATGCTCGCTCAATGTGAACCCTATGTGTGGGTGATAGGGTTTATATTGACGAGTGTTTGGTAGCGGAAGTCGCTTGGCCTCGTAGCATGTGGTACATTTGTGGACAAATATTAATAATTTATTTATTACTCAAATACTTTATTAATAATATAAATAATTTTCTAATAATTTATGTGAGTTTTGGCTGTTAAGTTCTTAATTTTCTAAGTTCAATTACTATAATAAAAACTTACAAAACTGGTACGTAATTATAGGGTATGAGATGTCAAGAGTTTTTGGGTCTTTATTTTACGCTGCATATAAAAAATTACAGTTTACTTATGCCCAGTTTCTAAAGGTTTTTTTTGACAGAAATTGAATAAATAAACTCTTCACTTCTGTCAAAAAAGAACTCAGATACCGAGTTAATACTTGGTTTCTGAGTTTTAGCATATGAATTGATGTGGGTTTTAAACATTGTAGAATGAAAATCGCTTCTGCTTGTGAGTCGCGCCGCTCGGTCGCACGCGCCAGGAAGCGCGTCGCGGTCCGTCCGACTGCTCCACTTTGACCACATAGCCCGGGTCATTCATGAGCTATTCTACCTCTAACAATACCTTTATTGCTACGGCATAAGAGCTACTTCTTTGTAATTGTTATTTACCTCTACCTACACCTTTATGCCTATGACATAAGGCCATTTATGAGTTCCCAAGACACGAACACTGACCGGAAAGATAAAAAATTCGCCAATACGTAATGGGCAATAATGTTCCTTCCAATTTGTCTATCTCCAGAATACTAAACAGTCCACTACAAAGCATAAATCCGCCACTTGATGACAACGGGAAAGTTTGTTTGGGGAGGGAAATTGGAATTCTTCCTACTCCTCCTATTTTCTTCTGATTAATTTCGTTGCGGGTCCCAAGACAGCTTTAGCATGTCCCTGAGATCATATCAAAGGGTTTTCGTGGTTGGATACCGCTGTCGATTCTGGCGACACAGGAGATACAGTGGTGGGGATGTGTGGTGGGCCAAAGCCCGATTTAAAAAACGGGAAAGTATAGCTACGAGGGCTGCTATTTATGTATCCGGAATTAAAAAAAGAAACAAACATATATCATTTAATATGGTTGACCACGTAATTTGTTCTTCGCGTATGGAAATAAAAAGAAATCGTTAGGTGCCAAATCAGGGCTGTACGGCGGATGACCAGTCAATTCGATCTTTTGACCCTCCAAAAACTGAGTTGTTTCAGCTGAGGTGTGACAGCTAGCATTGTCGTGATGTAATATGATTCTGCGTTGTCGGTTGTCCTTTCTTATTTCTTCAAAGACTTCTGGTAAACAAATGGTCGTATACCATTCAGAATTAACCGTTTTACGATTCTCTAATGGCACTGTAGCCACATGTCCATTAATTCTAAAAAACAGGCGACCATTTGCTTCAAAGTACTTTTTGCACGAGTAACTTTTGTTGGTTTCGGCTCATCTTGGAACACCCACACCGTTGACTGTTGTTTAGTTTAGGGGGCTTTTGACGTACCACGGTTGTATTTTTTTATCATTTTTTTGCACCAATCGACACGAGCCCGTTTTTGATCGATTGTCAAGTTGTGCGGAATCCAACGCGAACATGTTTTTTTTACAGCCAAATGTTCGTGTAATATCTTATGTATGCTCGTCATACTTATGCCTAAGGACGCCTCTATCTCGCGATATGTAACATGACGATCACGCATTATTAGTTCCCGCACAGCATCTATGTTTTGTGGGACAACAGCTGTTTTTGGGCGACCTTCTTTATTTTCATCCGTGAGCATAGACCGCCCACGATTAAACTCACTGTACCAGTGATAAACAGTGGTTTTTGATGGTGCTTCATCTCCAAAAGTTGCGGTGAGTTGAATAAAGCACTGTTGTTGATTTAGCCCACGCCGAAAATCGTAGTAAATCATTGCACGAAAATGTTCACGCGTTAAATCCATGGCAAATGAAGACACGCAATTTTCAAAATGACGCCACAATGGAAAAATAATTGACAGTCACATGAAACAAAATGTATTCTTCAACCAAAGAGTTCTATTTTCAAATGTTGTAATTACTTTTTAAATATTGTTCTTGTAAGTGGCCAGTTCCGGATACATAAATAGCAGCCCTCGTATCCATCGTAATAACTTTCTGCCGCGCACTGTAAAACTCTGGAACAAATTGTCACCAGCAGTATTTCAGGACCAATACGACCTGCAAACCTTCAAGAAAAGAGCGTATCTTAAAAGGCCGGCAACGCGCCTGCAGCTCTTCTGATGTTGCGAGTGTCCATGGGCGACGGTAGTTGCTTTCCATCAGGCGACCCGTTTGCTCGTTTGCCCCTTTATTTCATAAAAAAAATATATTATAAAAACTCAAAAATGTTTATCTGTTACGGGTTACCTCTTAAACCGTTGAACCAAAAAGTTTCGAGATACTTTGAGTAGACGAAAAGTCACTCAGAAAAGAACAGTTTTCGCCGCGAAAAATGTTAAGTTTCGGTGGAATAAATGAATTTATCTGATATCATGTAATAACGTACATTGCCTCACAGTACCATCGAAACCTTCGCATACAGAATCCCCAGGTAGCCGCATTTATTATTCATGCGGACGGACAGACGGACGGACAATGTTTATGTGGCGGTTCGCAATGGTTATTGTGATTGTGAATTCGAATGTACACTTGGACATGAAAATGTATTGCTTTTGTATTATATTCGATTTACAGTTTGACCCCATTTCGTCCGTGGGGGTGAAAATTTGCAAAATTAAAAAATATATGGTAACTATCTTACTCCCTTTTTATTTATTTTCTGGCGTGTTTTTGTTATACAGTGGACATTTTTTAAAAGATTTCGCCATCCCTAAAGTTTTCATAAAGTAATCATAATAAAACAATAATTTTAATGTTGTTAACAATTACCTAAAATTATTATAATTTTAAAGGAGATAAAACCTACATTTCAATTATCTAAAATCAAGGACCAAATATCACCAATAATAATGTATTTAGTCAGACGTAATAAAGACATAAATTACTATCGAGACAGATATACAATCTCAATACGTTGGAAAGAGATAAATTAATTTTCATAGATTCTGCTCAATTTAATCAACACCTAGAATTTAGTTGTGATATGACTTATTTGTTAACAACAAGACCAGTCGATTTTAAACTTTACAGCACAGATTCAGGGTTTAATTTTGCTTGAGTTGTGAAAGAGAAATCAAAGAATAGATCGTTTGCAGAGCGCACGCGCAGATTGTAAAGATACGGTCGGCGCCAGAGAGTACAGATTTGTCTAAAATCTAAATCTATTAAATACGTCTTAATAAAGTTATTGCTATGTTTGTGTATAACTAGTTTTGTAGAGATGCCGTTTGAATTTAGATACTATCTTTGACAATATTTTAGGTGATCTGGCTACCGACCTAAATATTTAAATACGTTTTACATATTTCTGGTGCCAATAGAAAAGCATGAATATAATATCCTACTTTATAACGATGTAAGTTTTTTAACTAAAATTAAAGAAATAGCACAAAATGGAACAGATTTGTCTTTAAGAAGGAAAGTTGCTAGCAAAAAAAGAAGCTCATATTCAGAACAGAATTCATTTTGTGAAGTCTCAAAAATAACTCAGTGATCTGTACATTTTATAGACGACAGTTTCTTCTCTAAACAGTCTAACATACTGACATAATATGACGTCATACATTACGACATATGTCACGCACCGGAAGTGGTCGTCTAACGGTTGTATGTCATATCCTCGTTACGGTCACCACACTGTATCTATTGTTTAGTCCGGACAAGTCCTGATTTTGTATGCGGAGAGCGACTATGTAGATTTCTGATTTATTGTGAGACTGTCTTAAATCATAATATTGTTGTACACTGGGTAATTTAAAGTTTATGATTGTTATGTACAGTGAATTTTAAAATGGATTACAGATTTATTTTAAAAAACTCTTTAACATCATACAGTCAAATAAAATTATTAAGTTACGATTGTTCAAAAATGATCGTTTAGGCTTTAGGATATTACAATATTTCTTTAGAGCCTAGACACTAAAGCCTAAACGCACACAAACACATTCTAAAAAATAAATAATCCTCATTTTTGCGCAGACCATAAAAGATCTTACAAAATCAATTTTTGACAGCGAAATACTCGTAGTATGAAATGCTCCGTCTAAGTTCAATAATTCTTTCCTTAATTTATGTCTTTTGAGAGGAAATAATATTTCTGAATATATCATATTCAACCACTCGACTCACACTAGTTAATGAGTCAGAATTATTGAGACAAACCCAACACCATAACTTATAGAATTCATTAGTAGAACATAGTAGAAAACTTCATAAATATTATAAAAATCTAGCTCGCACTCGAGGCATTTAGCACATTTTATATTAAATCAACTCAGTATCAACGCTCACTTAAGTTAGTGATGTGCCACGATATATCGACATTTTATTAATACATTTTTGTTGTTTATTACGCACGAGTACGATAACAACACAATTTGTTAATGTCTCGTTTGAACGCACGATAAATCGCTGCCAAAATAAATAAGAACTTGAGTAATCATTTGTTTTGATGAAATATAATCGTCGCAGTTAAGCGAAATAAAAGATGTGTAATAAACATAAGTTTACTTCGTTAGTCATTGTAAGCGAAACAAATACACATTATTGCATCTGAAGATAGTTCATTTATTTATTTATTTATAAATTCATTTATTTAAGAAGTGAGCATAAACACAATCCGGAATTTTTCTATTTACATTGTTTAAGCTCACAAATAAGCATCATGTGTCGCATTAATATGTTATTATGTAATATTTTTGCTTTTATCATAAATTCTCCGTGTCCATCGATTGTTGGGCTCGGCATTTATCAAAGAACTCCGACCGAACGGCCAATACGAGATTTATTTTGACACAAAACGCTTACATTATTCATGACGTTCATCATTTGTGCCGCGGCGTAATTCTATTCCGAGATTAGCCGACGGTGCGTAAAGTTAAATAAATTACGGACTCGAACGCATAATAATAAATTTAAGACTTTTTACGAAACATCTATTCCATATGCAACAAAAAAGCGCATCATTGCGCGCGGCGCGCACGCAACAGAACCGGTCGCATCACTAGTTAATTGGGAGTGTTCTCGTTAAATCAGGCGCAGTGTCGACATATCGGCCCCTTCATTACGGCCAGGCGCCTCGTGTTCTTTACGATAACAAGTTAAATTACATCGCGAGCATCATTGTAAATCGATAACGTTAGGCGTATCTATCGACGGTGGCACCGCACTACTCGATCTGCCTTTGTGTCGGCCGATAAGCCCATGCGAGCCTACACTACAAATTTCGACAGGGGCGATCCGAGCTAATCGATTTTAAACGCTAAAAAGAAACATCATTATTAATCCGCCGTCAATTTTTTTGTGGAAAATATTTTGACGCGCCGGCCGACGTTGCAGAAAATAATGAAGATTAAACCTGGTCTTTTTAGGCCAAGGACTAGCGATTTCTTCACCTGTGGTTCTGCGGTGATAAGCGGTGATGGGGTGATAAAGGTGATGTATAGCTGAGATGAATCTGCGCGACGCTACCGTTATGTTGACGCCCGAAATATATGCCAGATTAACTTGACGTACGATAAAAACATAAGTGGGGTGAACACTACATGTGGATTTAGTAGGACTGTTATTTTTTTCATTTTGGAGTATTTTGGTCTCACGTTGAGACTACTCATAAACTATTAGGTTTGGTACTACTGCTACATTTCTTTCACCTATTTGGGCCTTATGGACAGTTTTATACTTTGTAGCTATGCTATCACAAGTCTTTCATTTTTTTCTTATTCTATCTTAGTAATCTTAGTAAGCATTAAAAGCTAAACTATGCAAACCTAACAGACCCTACATAGTCCATTACGATTTACGAATAACAGTACTTCCTTTGAAGCTTATATTACCACTTAGTTAAAAATGTATCCGTGTCCTATTTTAAACCAAACGAATGGTCACCATGTCAAGATGGGTCTGCAGTTCAAAAGCAATTTGCGCGATACGGGGCTGAAATATCGCTTGTTTTAACACAACAAAAACATTATCTAATGTAATTATTTCACTCTCACGTACTTACTTTGTCATAAATATTGCTGGTCCTCAATTTAAGGACAATGGGACACGAGTAACTGAAGCCGCATAGTGAACTAACTCTACCCTTTGTTTTGCGTATTGTGCCTTAAGAGGATACACCAGGGGCTAGAGAAATTACAAAAAAGTACGTGTACGGTGTAATATCTATAGCTGTCTCCCTTACCTCAAGCCTATACCGCAGAACGCGATAGAGACAGTTGCAGAAAATCAACGATTCGTTGTCCCCTGATTCCTTCTCCAAAACTTAACCGATTTAAGTACTTTTTTCATTAAAGATTAAAGAAAGGCTTGAGCTGTGTTCCTATGTTTTAGTTTTTTTTTGTATAATCTAGCCAAATCTGTTTTCTGGATGATTGAACACAGCGGAAAATCTGGCCATTTTTTGGGTTTTTGAACGTTCATATCTTATTTAATAATTAAATTATGAAAAAAAAAAAAGAAAACATAGGGACATTTTATTAGTGGCCGTAGATATTCAGGAAAATAATTATAACTCTACTAGCATTATCCAGGGAGGAAACAGGGGACAACGTTTGTATGGAAAAAGGGGCGGTGTGGACTCCTCTTAAGTGCTCCCAGATTTAGCCGATAGCTTCACCAATTCGGGGTTTCAGTACATTATTATTGGCCGATACAAATCGTTTAGTATGCGCACCTTCATACATCTTCGTACTGATTAAGCTTTCGACGAAACTATCGGCCGACTCAAAGTCTGCAGTCTGCGGGGTCTCTAGTCTACTGTTTGACAATATTTTGATAATAGCTATCTGTTTGTTTACTTTGAAGTCTGTTCAAAGCCCGTCACAGACTTAGCTATAATATATATTAATACTAGTGATGCAACGGATCTCTGTTTCTGTTTCCGCAAGTGCGGAAGTTCCGCGCGATTTTCAACATCCGTTTCTGCTTCTGTTTCCGCAACTTTTATAACGGAGATTTAAACGGAAGTTTACAACCGACGGCGGCCAAATTACTTTTTATAAAATATAACTACTAAATTTTGAATATTAATAAAAATATGTTCAGTTGCAAAGTTGTAATATTGTTTTCTATAAGATTCTTAATAGATTTCTAATATATCTATTTCTAATCTAGATTTGGTGTATTTGATACTTATTAAAGAATTATATATTTTGTACATTTGTTTTTTTTCATATTATTTACACTTCCGTTTCTGCATCCGTTTCCGTTTCTGCAAAAATTTACTTTTGACATCTGTTTCCGTTTCTGGTTCCACTAAGGCACTTCCGTTGCATCACTAATTAATACTTATACCGTACTATAATATAGTAGCTACCAGAAATATATATTATAGCTGACTGTGCGGTCACGCGAAAATTAGTATAGAAAATTTATAGTAATATGCCTAGCTATAAAAATATTAATATTTATTATAGCTAAGTCTGTGACGGGCTTTAGGCACTTTTAGGAGAAGCAACAATTAATAACTTATCCAGAAGTTTGGTGGGAAAGAGACAAAACGTCCGGATAAATCGTCCAATAAGTACTTAAAATCATAGAAACTGAAATAAAATGATACTAAGGTAATGAATAGCCCCTTAGAAAAATTAACATTGATGACTTTTAAAGTACTAACTACAAAAAAAAATTAAACGAATCTTTGAAAATAAAGAATTTGAGGACGCTATCACAAAAATTAGCAGGTCAGTACGAATATCGACGTTAAGCACATTAAAATAAAATTCAATATCAGCGCGCCTTGTACAGTGGCGGTTACGAGTCGTAACCGCCACTGTACAAGGCGTCAAAAACGCGGCGAGTGTCGTAACTTACGACACTCGCCGCGTTTTTGATAGGGCGAAAATGTATGAAGAAATTTGAGAGCGTTTCTTATTTTCCTTATAAATGGAAATGTTATTTATTTTTATATAAAATATTTAGCTATTCGTACTAATTCTTTAAAATGGTACCTGAAAATTGCAGATATTTGTGAAAAAATGTGATAGCGTCCTTATCATATTATAATATTATGTTACTTTCTAGTACACTGTAATAGGCCCTATTAAGTTTACCACTAAATCAACCAATTAAGTACCTACTTAACCATAACTTAAGCACAGTTTAAGTAAAGGTTGCGCTAATCGTCGATACATAATCTACGAGCCTGTCATCGATGTAATTATATTGTTCATAATTTATCTAGATGATTTATATCTATGGCCGAAACCACCTGTTGAAATTGATCTCATATTTTTATTTCTGTAATTAGTAATATGGGATGCGTAAAATTAAGTGTTTTAATGAAGTTTATAAAAGCCAAATTGTCACCTGATAATATCATGATTAAAATATTGTATAAGAGCTGGCGCGCACTACGACTTTTAGTCGCGCGATTATTTTATCGACCTACACAAATTCAAATAAAATGCCTCTTTATGACATAAGCTATATAGATTTCATTTAGCTCTACGCCATTGAAAAGCAGCGGCAGCATGGGTCGCTAGACAAATGTCGGTAGAAAATGAAATCTGTAGCCTATTTCATAAAGTAACATTTTATTTGAATTTTGGTCGGTCGGTAAAATAATCGCGCGACAAAAAGTCGTAGTGCGCGCCAGCTCTAAAGTGCGACAAGGCTTTAAAATTAGAATGAACGTGGGCGGGGGCGCTGCTGGTAAAGGAGAACTGTCAAAAATGACGTTTTTGTATGATGGTAGCATTGGTTCCTTTTTTCGCCACGTTCATTTAAAGCCTTGCCGAGCTCTACCTGCAAGGTTTTGAGATTACTGGCACAAATTACTTGTAAGAAATCCCAACTGATTGTTTTTTATGCTGTATTTTTTCATTATTTTTTTATTTTACCTGTGTTTATTGTTGTGTATTTATTATTTTGGTTCTATATTTTCTGCTGTCGGATTTTATTTCATACTGAATAGTAGAAAATAAAAACTTAAAAAATTAAAGTGTCATAGTACGATATTTAACTATGATCAGCAGAAATTAAACATTTCATTTTTTTCTGGTTTAATATTGAACCGCGAGATCGTTTAGGTAAGTAAATACTTACTACATTATTTAACTAGCATGCAAGTTAAATAATAAAAGCTGTAAAAATATATGATCCAAGCTTAGCATGGCCACAACGGAAAATAATAAAAACGACAGAAGTTTTTAAAAACAAAATGGCATTACATTATTTCGTATGTCATAATATTGATTATTATGGTAACTTCATTCTGGCAGTATATTACTATTTGTATCTCAAAAATACGTGGATTTATACGTGGGAGAGCCATGCTTCGGCACGAATGGGCCGGCTCGACCGGAGAAATACCACGGGCTCACAGAAAACCGGCGTGAAACAGCGCTTGCGCTGTGTTTCGCCGAGTGAGTGAGTTTACCGGAGGCCCAATCCCCTACCCTAATCCCTTTCCTACCCTCCCCTATTCCCATCCCTAACCTCCCCTATTACCCTATTCTCTCTTAAAAGGCCGGCAACGCACCTGCAGCTCTTCTGATGCTGCGCGTGTCCATGGGCGATGGAAGTTGCTTTCCATCAGGTGACCCGTTTGCTCGTTTGCCCCCTTATTTCATAAAAAAAAAAAATATTATATTCGCCATACCAGAGACTACTTAGTAGACATACATTTTTCTTAGTCTATGGCCATACTGAGCATGATAATCAAAATGAAGCAAAACTCACCTTAGAGCTCTCTCGGTCTCCGTTCAGTTTCTCGTCCTGTTAATAAAATTAATAGGTTAATAAGAAAACCAATCACCACAGAAGTTAAAGAGGTCCACAATATTATGTAAAACATGAGAAAAGTAAGAAAAGAGGGTTTTGTAAAGAAACACTGTTAAAGAAACACTGGTAGTAAGTGAAATAAGACTTATCATCTATAGCCTGTCAAGAAAGTGAAGAAATCAAAAAGTGGCAACATCGTAGTGTCATCCCTTTTTTCTCAGATTGATTTGAAAGGGATGACACTACGATGTTGCCACTTTTTAATTTCTTCACTTTCTTGACAGACTGTACCCTCATACTAATAAAATTATTATTTAAAGTTTCTGAAGGAAGAACCATAGATAAGTAATCGACTGTATAATATTTTTATTAGTAAGGGAATAAGAAAAGCACTAAGTCCGAGACCCCAGTATTATTAGTTGAAAAGTTGTAACAGTGTTTAAAGCCATCCACGTTAGTATAGAAATTAGAAAGTGATAGAAAATTAAGAAAAGAAATGGATTTTTTTATTTATGTTCTCTTTTAGACAAAAGCTAGCTGAGGAAAAAAGATAGTAGGTAGATAGCAATTAATAAAAATACACATATAAAATCAATTTTATTTGACTACAGAACCCTTTAGGTGCCACGAAGGCGCTTGTCCGGTTTTATTTATGTCAAATGTAAATACCGTATAGAATATATTGAGAGTTGACGCCATCCGAGAATATTTTAAGCCGCGTTTAATTGGCCAGCGCGAGCAAAAACCGACCAAATAAATATAAATATTTACTGCGCTCGCAACTGTCACTTTGACAGGTGTCAGTTGACATTGACAGCTGTCATATTACGCGCCGTCGTCGAACTTTCACACCAGTCATGGAGGACTGTACTTACCTTACATAATGTAATATTTACATGAAATCAATTTCGAAAATCATCTCAGCTTCCTTTGGACAAGCTCTCTCTTCCAAAACTCACTATTTCCTGAATATCAAGTTTGAATGTCTGTATAGCTCGAGAACACTGGCTCGACTTGGCTAATTCACTGCCGCACTCACGAACATTACTTAAGTACTTAAATGAAAATAGAAGGTTAATCATAATTAAATGTCTCTGAGTGCAGCAGTTAGCTCTTAATAATCATGAAAAGTTTAGCTCCAACCATAAGAGATCTTAACAATAATTATTATGTTGTAACAACTAATTTTATGTCAATTACAGGTGCAACAGAACGTGTGTTATGGCAGCAAAGACCCAGCATGGCGGTGTAAAAACGAATCTTCCTCAAAACTGGAGACTTATGGCGAAATGTCCAGTCGTTCGCAACCAGCGGGTTAAAAACGCGGACCGGTCGACCCACATGCGTAATTGTGGACCTTGACGATGCACGACGCAATGCACATGTCACCGAGAGATGAAAACGATTGAATCCTTAGTACCCTGTCCATGGCGCCTTCTCGGAATATAAACTGTAATTTCGTGCTTTCCCACTTATTATTTAGGTATTTTCATACCAATTTCCCGCTCATTTGCATTTGCACCTACTACATTTCCGACACTTACAGGAATGCTCGGCCTAGAATTTAAGTAACTCGTTTGCTTCCAAAAACCCTTAAAATCTTTGGCCCGGTGTTTTTCTGCCAATATGTCCATTTTAATTTGATCAGAGTGATCTTGACACCACTTAACTCTTAACTCTTAACTTAAAAATTCTTATAGCCGCATACAAAATTTTTACATAAATACGTTTTTACCATCACATTAATCGCAAAAGATTTAAAAAATGGGGTTTGATTAGGTACTATTATAGCTAAATACACTGAACTAAGGAAAATAAATATGCGAAAAAAATTGTTGTTTAATTAGTCCCCTGTACGAATAGCTAAATATTTTATATAAAAATAAATAACATTTCCATTTATAAGAAAAATAAGATACGCTCTCAAATTTCTTCATACATTTTTGCCCTATCAAGAACGCGGCGATCGTCGTAACCGCCACTGTACAAGGCGCGCTGATATTGAATGTTATTTTAATGTCCATAACCTATTCGTACTGACCTGCTAATTTTTACAGACTTCCAAAAAGGAGGAGGTTATACGTTCGGCTGTATGCATCTTTTTTTTTTGTAATAATTTTTGTGATAGCGTCCTTAAAGCACGTAACATACACTTAAATATCTGATTTAGCTACTTAATTGTAGTGTTGCATCTAACATTATTTTTAATTTTAAGAAAATATTTGCTATAACCCAGACTCGCTCTAAAAGGCCTAAGTAGGGTACCTAGTAGATACTAAGAAGTTATAACTCCTCTGTAAGAGCTGTACGTATTACTGTACTATTATCTATTCTGTGGTATTACTAACTTTATGACGTACGTTGTGCTTTGTACATAACTCCTCTCTTCACAGTCGGGTAATAATTGCGCTTAATTCGAGAAGTGATTTAACAATTTTCTCGTTTTTTCTCGCGTGTTCTTGCCATAGATCATTAAAAATTTCACGCTTCGAATGGATTCCGAGATCACAAAAACTGAGTAATTATTAGGTAGAATTATGTTTTGATTGTTTAAGCGATTTTTATTTTTGCTGCCTAGAATATTTTATACAAGAATGCTGCATTCTTATTGGACTATGAATATTGATAAATTTAAACATGGTAAATACAGAATTACATATTTTGTTAGTAGTTGTACCTATCAACTGATAAATTAGCTAACAGACGCTAGTCTTGAAAGGACTAGACATTAGAGTGTCTAGCATGTAATAAGTAGTAATCAGAGCGGCAAAGCTTAAGAAAATAATTGACAAATACAGGTGATCATGAACTTTTAAAACTTTCTAGAGTTAGTCTGAATAATTGTCTATGAGCTTTCTGTAGAATGTTCTGCACAATAATGGCTATTCATCATAGGCCACCGCGAACACAATATAAACTAATAAAATATGACAAATGGAAAGCACAAAACGAAAGTATATCATATTATAATAGATAACATATAGCAGAGGCGTGAAGTAAGTATGTATGTGTGTCAGATGACCTCAGACACCTCAGTTGCATCACGAGTCCATCGCGCCCACTGGTTTTTAAATTGCGAGGGAAAATGTAATATGGTGACATTCTGAAATCAAGATTTGAGACCGTATTTCTTTTAACCAAAAAATTACCTGCGTACCTGTTCATTGAATACCTATTGTCAATTTCAGAACTAAGCTGATTTGATGATAGTTAAACGCCTCTAGCTCAAATCTGACTAGTCGCTTTACGTAAAAGTAAGAAGTAAAATTAAATGGAGTAGCTACAAATCATGTGCATCAATTTTGCAGAAACTTCTTAAAACTCCCAAATTATGCTAAAGGCTAGTTTTGGATAAGTTTTAAGGCAATTATTAATTATTCTTTATTTATTCTATCGCTCTGAAGTTTTTAAAGCTTTCGTTTTGAAAAGTTCAGGGCGATAGAGAAAAAGCTACTTATCACTTATCTATGGTTAAACTGATCCCAAATTTACATGTCTTTACTCAAAAGAAAGTAACAGAAGCAAAAGATCAAAATAACTTACAGGAGCACATGTAATTATCTGGAGAGCCAGCTGTTCAGACGTTTATGTACCACGTGCATCTGGTCTGTTGGTCCTTCGAGCGTATGTTATACTAGTTTATGATCACAATTGTTATGTTACGTAGATCTAGACGCTCAATGTGTGTAATCGTTACTTGTACTATTCTATTAGATCTTTTGAATTACATTTCAAGGTTTTAAATTAAGCATATTTTTATTTAAGCATTGACGTTGATAATAATAGCTTGTCTGTCAAGCGCGCAAAATGGGCGTCTAACCGCCGTACTCAAGAGACATTACGTTATGATTAACCTTCAATTAAATGAAGAGTTTGACAGATAATGTATGGAGCTTATGTCAAAATTTTGAATTAATTACATTTAAGTAATTAACGATCCACTCTGAGTGCGGAAGTTAGACTATTCTAAAGTATTTTTTTGAAAATGGTTTGACAGTTCGTGACAGAAGAAAGGATAATTTAATTGAAAAAATCGGACAGTTAGGTTTTAATTTCTAAATGGTCCATAAAACTATCGAACTGGCATGTAGGGTATAAAGTATAAACGCCTCTACTAAGGTATAGTGATGTAGGACCATAATTTTAATACATCGGTCAACCCGAAGGAGTTAGGTAGACGAGGTACAAAACTTACTGACGTCATATTCAATTACCACCTTTCCACAGCGGAGAAAATAAAAGTCCTGTAGATTATGCGTGAACAAAACTAACAGTGTAAAAACGTAGCCTAATGAATAAGGGATGGCAAAAAATATTCATTGGTTACGCATAACGAGGTCCGCCTATTTTTAAATATTAATGCAGTTTTTGTCTCGCACTATTTCTCACCTGCCATATTTTAATTGACGACATGATTGGATGAAGCGAATAACTAACATACTGTCTTTGCATAAATGGAGGCTATAGGACCGGGAAAATTATTTTAAATAAAAAATGTGGATTCTATCTATAGCTATTAGCCAGATGTTGAAGTAGATAAGTTACAAGGTTTGTTCAAATTGTAAGGGGAAAATGAGTACAGTGCTCCCAAAGTGCATAGAAATTTTCGTATTTTTTCGGCAACGATCGTATTTCCCGAGCGTCGGAAGACGTCGCTGCACGCTCTGTATTAAACTTAACTTTAAAAAAAACAGCGCTTTGGAGCGACGTAGAGGCGCCTGACGTTGCTTGGACGTTACCATGGTAACGCCGCTATGGCTTCTCGGTGAGTTAACGACAGCGGACAGCGACCGGCTATATGATATTTACTTCTATTTCTTTTGAACAAGGTGCAAAATGCAAGTTTAATAGATTCGGGTGTTTTCGTGATTACGACAATGAACGAAGATTTCCATGCGCATTATTAATTTGGGAGTACTGTAATTGCTCTTATGTTGTAAAATATTACTTACCCAGTTCATCCGCTCGTCTTCAATTGAGAATGTTGAGACCATCAATATGTACGGTTATCGGGGTATTAGTCAAACAAAGATTAATTGTGGACACAGTTATTAATGTTTGCATACATCTTATATGCAATGGCAAAGTGCTTTTCTTTTTAGTTTCTTCAGAATATGTCGCGTACCCTGAAATTTTAATAAATACCGGGCGCAGCTATTAGGTAGGGTGTGTCGTGTCAAACAGCTGTCATATGTCACGAACTTTAAAACCCTCATAAGCTCTTAATAATATTATTTATTTATTTGTCCTCAAAATAATCTGTTTTAAAAGTTATACATTTTATGATGCTGTAGTATATACAAGGTGAAGACTTGAGGAGCTGGTAGCCTGTGTGATCACCAGAAATAATCATATCTCCTGATTATTATTATTTTTTTATTATTTATTTTAAATTCGAAAGAAATATGAAATTTAAGAAATAGTTTAATTAAAAACCGGACATTTAGATTTCAACACGTGTTGAGTGTTGATACGGCCAAGGACTGACGCGTGGGGTGTGATATACGGCTGTATTCTTCATTATAACCCCACGCTCTTAATTTATAACTTAAAACAGAATATTATAAGACTTGTGTAAAAAGTTTCTATTACAAAGTACTATCAGAGAAGTTAATAGATGGCGGACCTATGTAATTTGGTCGCGTTGTATCAAAACCAAGAGACAGATCACGATTAAAGTACTACGACGGCTACAAATGAACGTGGACGGGGCGCTGCTGGTAAAGGAGAACTGTCAAAAATGGCGTTTTTGTATGATGGCAGCGTTATTTCATTTTTTCGCCACGTTCATATTATATAGCCTTGTCGAGCTCTAACATTTAATTGACATAATTCGACCAAATTACGTAGGTCCGTCAACTGCCGCTGAATCAATTTATTCGATGATACAAAATAATGATTTTGTTTGTACCGCCATGTAATACATGCAGTGCATCTATTTAGTGACCAGGCTTGGCTGTAAGTTGTAACAGACTCCCAATTTCACCAACGACTGTTAAAGTTAACGCTCGAATTAGTATCACGTTACCTCTTTCATTTTTCTTATGAATGAAAGAGAAGACATGACATTTTAACAAGCTGTTAACACTAACATACGTTGGTGAAATTGGGGCTAAGGCAGATGAGTTTAAAGGACTGTCTCCAAGAAGAATAACCATGATTTTGAATCATGCACAATCGATATCGATTATAGGCAATTATAGTCAAACTAGTAACGGGTCACCTGATGGAAAGCAACTACCGTTGCCCATGGACACTCGCAGCATTAGAAGAGCTGCAGGTGCGGCCTTTTAAGAGGGAATACGTTCTCTTCTTGAAGTGCTGGTCGTATTGGTCCGGAAACACTGCTGGTGGCAGTTTATTCCAGACTTTTAAATTGCGCTAATAATCTCGCATTTATAATACTAGCTATTTGACCGAGCTTTGCTCGGTATTCGATTAAACACGAATAAAATGACATTTTCTAAAAACGATTCCTAGCTAGATCGATTTATCGCCCTCGAAACCCCCTAATTACTATATTTCATGAAAATCGTTGAAGCCGATTCAGAGATTTCAATTATATTCCGTTTAAAGATATAAGATTCTTTTAACACATGGGCCATCACCAAATCCATCATGGGCCAACGCGACAGCAATAAGTGAAGTTTTGGAGGAGGATAAATAGAAGTTATTACAGAATATGTGTCACAAATAGTTCACATTGTATACGTAATGGACGTACGAACATATTGTCCGCTCACACGTCCGTAGCGACAGCAAAACAGGGTTCTCTATCCATACTTCCATACTAATATTATAAATTATAAATGCGAAAGTGTGTCTGTCTGTCTGTCTGTCTGTTACCTCTTCACGCCTAAACAGCTGAACCAATTGGACTGAAATTTGGTACAGAGATACTTTGAGTCCCGGGAAAGGACATAGGGTACTTTTTATCCCGAAAAAATGTACGGTTCCCACGCGATAAAAAATTTGGCGCAACGGAGTTGCGGGCGTCATCTAGTTTAGAATATAAAGCAAACGAGCTAACGGATTGACTAATGGTAATTTTTACCCCCACATGAACAGTGGAAGGATGACAGCAATGCATTTTGACTCTGACTTTGACATTGAGTTTTTCAAGCTACATACCGATACCCGATGACGCATCGTTCACTACTTAATATAATGTTGCTGTTATTTTGGATTGCGTTGTACATAATTCAATAGTTTTATGTATTTTTAAGAGTTAGTTTAAGGAAATCATAACTTACTATTATAATAAATAATTACTAAGTTTCACAATCCTCCTCCGTACACACAATTCACGCTAATCTCTTCCTCCATAATTTGCTACAGGGGGCGATTAAACCAAAATTTTCGATTTTATAACTCATTTTTATACTTGAAAATAAGCTCCGAATTGTTTCATTTTCTAAACATAGATACTACATTATATTTCCAAGAATTAAATCCGAGCAAAAACACGATATCTTAAATTTTTCTCGATAGAAAAAAATCACAAAGATGCATCTAATTTTCACGAATTTTTATTTATTGCCATAACCGTGCATTGAACTAAGTTAATATTTTAACACATTGTATAAAATTCTATCATTGAGAGATCGACCTAGCGGATTTTTAAAATGTTGTATATTTATCGGGTTATTGAGAAAAGACAAATTTGGCGATGAATCCGCGTCGTGGCATATGAAAGAGAGGCGTGAGTTTGAAGAGAGAAGGACGATGTTTGATTTTTTGGGTTAATCGCCTTCTTAACGTACCTACTTATTATAAAATATAGTTTATAAAATGAAAAAGTTTATTTAACTCATTTACATAGACTCACTTGTTAGTAAAAGCTATGTAAAGCTTTTCTTGCAAACTCGGCGAACAAAATTCGGCAATGCAAAAAAACTACCCTCCCTCACGCAGACAGCTACATATACATACTAAAGAAAACCCCCTTAAAAGTCGGCTAAACTTCTCTGCTGTCGGTCCTGGTGAATTTATCATCAGTCCAGCCCGCGGTCCACAATGCCCAGCCATTGTATTGTCCCGCGGGGCTCCTCGCCCTAATGATATTTTATAGACGACAAAACTGCGCCGAACGTGTACTAATGGGTTCGGCATCAGGTAACAATAACCTCCTTTTTGAAGTCGGTGAAAAGGTACCTAGGTTTTTGACAGTTCAAAAAATCGATAAAACTCTTGTTTTGAAGTCGTTATTAAGTAAGTACCCAGCTTTTTTTATAGTCAAAAAGAAATGAAGTAGATTTTGACAGCTGAAGTTAATAAAGATGAACAATATAATATCATACGTAGGAAGGCCATGCTTCGGCACAAATGGGCCGGCTCGACCGGAGAAATACCACGTTCTCACAGAAAACCGGCGTGAAACAGCGCTTGCGCTGTGTTTCGCCAAGTGAGTGAGTTTACCGGAGGCCCAATCCCCTACCCTATTCCCTTCCCTTCCCTTACCTCCCCTATTCCCTCTTAAAAGGCCGGTAACGCACCTACAGCTCTTCTGATGCTGCGAGTGTCCATGGGCGACGGAAGTTGCTTTCCATCAGGTGACCCGTTTGCTCGTTTGCCCCCTTATTTCATTTAAAAAAATCATAGTGGACCATAGGGAACGTGAAAGTGGCAAAATATTGTCAGTAAATACAACAGAGTGCTTAGCCAAAATGCATCGCTAGTTTCGATAGCGAATATGTCAAAAATGTGTGGGATTTGACATAACGCATCGCTGACGGCCTTATCACACTGGCGATTAGCGAGCGATTTGAAAGCGACGCGACTGCGCAGCGCACACGCCGCGATTGCGTGGCGTGCACGCAGCTTGCCTTCGGCGGTTTTGGACACTCAGCAGCAAAATGGATTCTGACGTCACTCCCTAGACGAGTCTACTATATATAATAATAATCTGTGTAGACGAGTGTACAAAATGGCGTCCACGCCACTGCGCTGTCGCGACGTGCACGCCGCGCAACCGCGGCGTGTGCGCTGCTCAGTCACGTCGCTTTCAAATCGCTCGCTAATCGCCAGTGTGATAAGGCACTAACTGCTAAGTGTAATGGCAAAACTAGAGACGCATTTAGACTAACGCGAACGGCCGCACTCAGGGACATTTAATTATGAGTTTCACAGATAATGTATGGGGCCAGTGTCAAAATTTTCGTCTCTGAGTGCGGCAGTAAATACTCAGTTAACACTTAACCATCGTTACGCAACTACCCTATACAACTAGCCATCCAACTTGTACGCGTGGCGTCGGGTGTAACAAGCTTCCACGAACGAAAGTTCCCAACACGTGTTATTACTTTTGTCAATTATTGATTGAATTTAATGAGCTGGAAAGTTTGGGAATGTGACGTGTCGTGATGGGTCGTGTCCACACGTGTTAATTATATTGACTCAAGCTGTGAAATTATATCCCTCCGCCCATTTAAACGATTCGATAACCACTGTAGGCTTTAAATGTTAAAAGTTTAAATTTAAATACGTGAACGTTTTCTCATCCGAAATCCGTAACTGCCTTATTAATCCATACTAATATTATAAATGCGAAAGTGTGTCTGTCTGTCTGTCTGTCTGTTACCTCTTTACGCTCGAACCGCTGATCCGATTTTGCTGAAATTTGGCATGGAGATACTTTGAGTCCCGGGAAAGGACATAGGATAGTTTTTATACGGGAAAAATGTACGGTTCCCGCGCGATATACGAATTTTGGCGCAACGGAGTCTAGTAAACTATAATATCTCTTGTAGAACTCTATCGAACTGAGCACCACATTATGGCCGTCTAAACTCAGCTACTAGCTAGTTAAGCTAAGAAGATAATAATATTTGTAACAGGACAGAAAATCCCTGGATTTTCATATCATTGAGGTCATAAAAATAAATGTTGATGTCGCAAGTCTAAGGACACTTACAGGGCCAGGTCACAACACTGCGTTGCGGCGTCGCATCGTATGAATCTACAACGCCGCAGAACGCATCGTAAAAATTTCCGATGTAAAGAGTACTATACTATATGAAATTATTGCGTTGCGACATCGCATCGCATTTTTGTGCGATATTGTTTTTGCGATAGGACGCCGAAACGCAGTATTGTCGCCAGGGGCCGTAGCACGAAACTGTAGACCTCTACGAAACCGTTTTTAAAACTCAAACAATCGGACGGGAATTCCGCGTCCTGCTCTAACAACGTCATTACACGTTTGTTACAGTAGGACGCAACATTCTCGTCCGATTTTTTGAATCTCAAAACCATCTAAAAACCAGTACGGGCTCTGTTGTGGACGAAGCGTTAGCGCTCCCTCATAAGTTCTCTCTTCGAGCGCCAACGAAGGTGACTGACCCGCTATATTACCTAAAATATAACAAAAGCATGACGCCACATGACATGGATTTTGCCCACAAAATCGTATATTTACATAACTAGCTTTTACCCGCGGCGCCCACTCACGATTTTTGCACCTGCGACGCCCACAGAGATTACTAATATAAAATTAAGTTGTTTTTGTTGTAGTTCCGTCATTCAAACCTACACCTTGTGAGGACAAAATCTGTGTATGTATAAAACGCTAAATGTTACGCACTTAGCATGGCCATAGAAAGGGTTTCTTTTTACAGAAGAATAGACAAAGCGACAGATTGATAAAGGAAATCGTAGAGGTCAAACCAACGCAAATGCACTTGCCGGGGTGTAACATTTTAAGTTTAAACACAGGCGTTAGGCAATTAGGCATCTATCCCAATTCCTAAAGTGGAATTTCTGATAGGAAATCATAAGAGGGCGCTAGAATAAAAACAATTAATAAAGGGCGTTAAATTATTACGAATAACAGAAAACGTTGCATTTATTACTTAAACGACAATCCTAAATTAGTATACAGTTACTAAAAGGACATTTTTGACGATTATGAAAAAAGATCCATGTAAAAAATTAAGGGTCATTAACACTAGTGCAAAATTATCTCTTCCGGTAAGTGGAGGGTCTAAGAAATTAGCATTACGAACGTCACCAACCCGACCAAACCACGGTTTTCCTCTAGAAGTAACTTTTATTATTACTTACTTTAAATATTTTTCCAAAAAATAAGGAAACCACCGAAAATGAGTCATGTGGTGTTGTGAGCATGGCACTCTTTTTAAAAATAAATAACGTGTCCTTACTGCATAATATACAGGGTGTAAAAAACTAAGTGATAATACTTTAGGGTGTGTATGAGTTCACTGTTAAAGTGGCAGCGATGAAAGAGTAAACTTTTTTTCACTTTTGTATGGGAAAACTCGTGACGCCGCGCTCCGGCGCTTGCCCATACAAATCACAAAAAATAATTTCGTCTTTCAGCGCTGCTACTTTCACAGTGATCTCTTTACAAGGAACACATTGACACACCCTAAAGTATTATGACTTAGTTTTGTTACACCCTATATTACCAGACAACGGAAATATATTTAATACTAGCTGTTGCCCGCGACTTTCTTCCGCGACAAAATAGTATAATAACAAAGATGGATAGTCCGCTAACAAATATGAAAAAAGTAAAATATAACCTCCTCCTTTTTGGAAGTCGGTTAAAAAGTAGCCTAAGTTACACCTTACTACATCAGCTATCTACCAAAAAAGTCCCGGCAAAATAGCTCCAGCCGTTTCAGAGATAAGCCGGAACAAACAGACAGACAGACAAACATACAGACAAAAATTGTAAAACCTATATACGCTACATACACCAAAACAACATGTTTTGGTGTATGTAGCGTATATAGATTCATACTCGTATGCATGTAGTAAAAAACGGTTCTTTCAATATTACAAACAAACACTCCAATTTTATTTATATGTATAGATGTACTTTTATACTATACGTATATTTAAGATTTTTATTATAATATGATACACATATTTAATACACATCCATGACCCAGGAACTTTTTCGGAATTCGAACCCGCGACCCCCGGCTTGAGCTACCCACAGCCCACCAACTGAGCCACAGTTCGTATGAGAGGTCGTCTACGGGGGCTTAATTAATACAACCACTATAGACATTACCTATCAGCGGAAGTAAATACAAAATTCAAAATGTCTAGAGACATTTTGAATTTTTGATTGTAGACAATCTGTGTTTTCAATTTTTCATTCTTGTGTCAAGACAACACACAATAATTCAGTGCAAACTAGAGTACCTATAGAAAATCTGACTACGAAAACACTAAAATGAAATGTCATATAAGGCGCTTTTCCTGCCATTTGTTGCTTTCCATCAGGTAACCAGTTGGCTCGTTTGCCTTCTAATTTTATATTTAAAAAAATACGTGTTGCCACCCTCGCGCGGATCTGTAGGTCTACTACGAAACTGTTTTGAGACTCAAACAATCGGACGAGAATGCCGCGTCCTGCTCTAACAACGTCATTTCACGTTTTTTAGAGTAGGACGCAGCATTCTCGTCCGATTATTGGAGTCTCAAAATAGTTTCATGGTACAAGGCCTGCTCCGCACGTGGGTGACAACATGCTCCTGGACGCGCGTGTTGCCCGTGTGACAAGAAAAACATCTATGAAATGATATTATGTTGCGGGCAACTTTAATGCGGACCAGATCCGCGCGCGGGCGATGACACGTGTGACAGGAAAAGCGCTCTAATGAAGTTTATTTTCTTATTAGATCCTGTCCGCTTCCACATAAATTTTACTATACAGTTAGTTACAGCATTCATTTCATAAATTTGCCCTCTCAATCCGTTTTCCAGTTTAATTTACCTTCCTCTACTCTCCAAGTGTTGATTAAACCGAAAAATATGCAATATCTTCGGCAATATTTCAAATAATCTGCGACGCATTCAATTTGCAACAATACACGGGCGCGCACTACCGAGCATTACGCATTCCCGCCATGAAGATACCTGCGCAGCCTTATGTCGCGATTAACACGCACATAGCGACTTCCATTGCTGGTTTAATATGGACTATTGAGGGGGATTTTCGTGAAAAATTGGTATTAGCATCTAGTAAATACACAAGATACTAACCTGAAAAGGGGGTAATAAAAAAAATGACACTAGTTTAGGTTATGTATGTGTTATTTATATAGAGCTTACTGTTTAATTAGCAGTGCTAATAGAAATACTTTTTAAATTATTGTGTGGGTAACGACGTAGAGGCATTTAGAAAGTAAAAAGTGATGATGAACAGCGCTGTTTCACAAAATTCATGGGGGCACTCTTCATAAAATCAAAGAAGTCAAAAAATAACTCTTTCAGAGCTGCGTTAACGGTGAATTCTATGTAATACATGCACACCCCCAACCTAAAGTTTTATGACTATTTTGTTACACACTATAGGTGGTGAACCAACCAGCAATGGATGCTACACCGGGCGGCACTTCCGCAGCACTTAAGGCTGATAATTGTCGCTCGCGGCGCAACCGTATCGGCCTAGATAACGCATTTCTTATTGTACATTTGCAGATAGCCACTACAATGCCTGGTATATTTCTAATTAGGCTTATGAGACCGCCATTGTAAGAATAAGATAGTTATCGCCAGATTTGCGAGCGCTTTGTCGGCACTATCGCCCTTAATTCATGTATCAGATGAATACAAATAATTATTGTATTTGTTTTGCGTTGTATGATTTCTTAGAAGGCTGAGGTTGCAGTTTTTCCCGGATAAAACGAAAAGGATAATCAATTTTTTCATGTGCTTATCAAAGGAAATTGTTCAAACTTTATAAAAGTTAAACATTGTAAGATAAATATTATAATTAATGATGTTTTCCTATATCTTAGATCTTATGCTACAAGAAACGCAAGTTTTCCAAATTGGTAGGTTAATAGAAACGTATTTTGGGTCGTTTAAAAACAAGCAAAGTTCAACCTAAGAAAATTGTGATGACGTGACAGTGACAAAAAAAATATTGTCACGGTGACTAAAGTCCCTAACTCCCTAGTGCGCGCTGGCCTAAATTCTAATTCTGAAAATCTATAACATCAGCACGACGACGGTCGGCCCAAATCTTAGTCCTATTGTAAAGTAGCCAGAAACTTGTAAAACACATACTTAAAAGCCTCCAAGATGCCTATCAGCCAAAACGAGTCGCTTACCGTAGATAAGATCTCATTTGTGCACTAGTAACGTTTATGTTAATCCGTCTGTGTGTCTGTGTGGGCGTAATGTCGAAACTGACTAATCTCAGTGGGCCGCAAAAAATGCCAATTTTATACCATCTCTGCCCACGGAACCCTAAACTCGTGAGTCGTGCGCACTTGGCGACCACTGTTGCCTGCTTCTTTTTTCGCGGCCAAATAGCTTAAATGGAAGGAAACCGTACATTTTGTCGACTTTTGTCGTAGACTATCCTACGTCCTTTACTCGAATATATGTCGAGACTCGGGTCCGGACTCGAGTCCGACATAATATCTTCATACCGAATTTCGTCAAAATCGGTTAATCAGTTTAACGGTGATGAATATTCTAGTGTGTAGATGGTATACCCTGATCTACAGTTTCATTCGTAAGAGTTCGGAGCGTGCGAAGTGGGTGGAGGGGGCAAAGAAAGCGATCGCCGCGCTTGCCACGGCAAAAATATGAAACAAAAGGGGCCATTAGTCCGTAGTCAAACAATCTTGTCAATTTTGTTTTGAAATTTTTAGAAATTTATCCTAATTATTTTTGTATCGTGGGCTGCAAAAATAACAGGAGAAGTAGGTAGTCAGTAGATATAACTATTGTTTTAGGTTGGTGGATCACCATGGTCTCCAAAACCCGACGAGAAAAATTTGCAGTGATAGCTTCATAGAATATTTCATTTAAATTCAAAGTATCAGGTGGAAGAAACAGTGACTCACAAAAAGTGATGATAAACCAGATACTACATCTGGTTTTAACTGATCTTTTAGAAGCTGGAGATAGAGTTTTGAATGAAAAAGGTTTTTCAATTAAGCAAGTTTTAGATGAAAGGGGTAAAAAAGTTAAAATTACAAGGTATGCCCCTATTTTGAGCAAAACAAAACGAGTACTCTCAAGAAGAAACCGAAAGGGCTTATGATATTGCTCGAGTAAGAATCCATAATATTGAAAGTATATTAATACATATAGTAAAGACGCAGAAACATGAACAATGTTTGCAGTGTTTTAGTAAATTTAAAGACTCCAATCTTCTTCAAGAGTATTAATGTTGTAAAATATAAATAAAAACAAGATTTTTAAAAACATTCCTTTTTATTTTCTTCAAGTAAAAAGTATTGCACGTATTTTTGTTATGTAAATATTTTTAATGAAACATTTGAGCTGTTTGCCCTTGCCACTCTGGTTATAAGTTACGCAGCTCAGCATTTTACTCCAGCAACAACCCGAGCATTATCTATCTGTAAGAATGAATAAAAATGTTTAGACTTGCTGTATCTAAATTTTTAGTCACGTTTTTTGGTTGGTTCAGTACTTACGTTTGAACTTGTTTTATAGCGTGCTAAAGTCACCGATGTTCAACGAATTATATTGGCTCACATTATATAACTATTGCCATTAGTTCATAGCTCTTCTACATCCTTTACATGTCCTGCTACGACCAATTTATTTCCTTTTAGCATAGATTGGGCCTTGAAACTAAATGAGTGTTTTACATTCTCAAAACCAGTTTTTATGGTTATATTCATTTATCCACAAGTAGTTTTTAACTAAATCTAATCCAAATACCATTAATCATTGTTCTAATATTATTTTATTTGCTATAATCTTTACAAAATAAACAAACTCTTGTTGTTTATTGACACATGCCCCTAAAACTTCTTTTGAAATATGTCACTACTGTCGTGCACGTTCCGTATAGCCTATAGGCGTATTATTTTTTTATATACAAAACTATTATGACAGCTGATATTATGCAATATTTGCAGTCAAACGTCTGTTGTCTAGTCATCGCATGATACATATCCATCACCCATATTCACCCTCCCAAGTCCCAGTTTTTGGCCTAGGATCTAGAGTCGAGAGTTGGTGTTATTTTTATATATATTTCTTCCTTTGATAAGTCTTCTAGTGCGCACGCGCTGTATATTTCGTATTCCGCGTTAATTATGTACTTAATTATTTATATCGACGTTCGGTTTTCTATTAGTTTTCGCCCACACTATGTTAATATGACTTTTATGGTCTGCTCTTTGATTACAACAGATCTGCATGAGATTTGTGATCGAAATTAAATTGATTTCCTTATTTTGTCTTGATGGCAGATTTTTTCTTTATTTATTAGACTGGATCCTAATTTATTTTGGATTTATATAGATGAGTACAAAGTAGAAGCGGAATATTCGTCTATGATTCGCCTATAACAGACGTTAATTGCACATACTGTAGGTAGCTGAATAATCATGGTGACACAATCATGGCTCAATTAGAAGAGAAGGCATAAAACTTCTGTAAACAAAAGGACTTCTCTGAGTTCATCTACAGTTAAAAATTGCTTAGAGAAAAACGGTGAAACAGTAAGATATAAAATTCGTCTATCACAAACATCGCATATGGGTATAATGAATATAAAATCACAGCCTTACCGCGACCGCCGACCGCGCAGGGCTGCCACAAGCGAAAAACATATTTGAATATACAAAATTAATTAGAAGTTTACATTACACTACGTTTTTCCAGTTCCCCGCTGTTCCGAGACGGGTCCTGTATATTTCATGAAATATCGAGATCTCTATCTAAAAATATTCGAAAATGTCAACCGTTTTCATTAGATTTCGTTTTTAGTAATTCCAGTTTTTTCGGCGAATTTCTGTGCTTCGACTTGTATTTTGACTTCTGTAATTTTTATTGACATACCTGCTTTAGCAAGCGAAAGATTGTCGTCTTAAAAAAGTGTTCTTTTTCTTTGTCAATCTGTCACTTTATCTATTCTACCGTAGAAAACTGCTTCCATGCTAAGCGTGCTGCGCATTGCTTTTTTAAAATTTTAGTACAGTAATTAAGGGGGCGACCTATGCCAGAAAAAAGTCGGTTTTTACCCGCGCACTTCATACCCCCCGTACTGCCCAACGCATTCAAAATGTCACCGCGGCTATTTTGTGTAATTATTCTCGTAACCACTTTTTGTTCGAACGTAGTATAACCAAATATATCAGATAAAATTTTGAGAAGTTCGAGTCACATTTTCCATCTGTACTTTGAGAATCAAATTATTAATACTTTTTGCCTTATACACTAGTAATACTTTATGATATGTTTATTAATCGAAATCGAATAGGCTCTGACACTATTGGATCGATTCTGCTGTAGTTGTTACAAAAATATTATAACTTTATTTAATATAATCTACTAGCCACGTCTTCGTCCACGTCCGAATTTGGTTAGTTTTTGTATGTATTTGCGTAAAATATTATATTAACATTAATTGTCAGATTAAAATATACAAAATTCTCATGTCACAATGTTTGTAAGCGAACTGCTCAACCGATTCAATGAAATTTTGCGTACATACATTCGTTAGGCTTGAGGATAATTTTTTATCTGCTTTTTGATATAATATATTATTGATAATAGAAATAATATATATGGCAAATTGACGTTTGCCGGGTCATCTAGTCAAAATATATGTATATAAAATTCTCGGGTCACAGTGTCTGTGCGCGAACTCATCCAAAACGGTTCAACCAATTATAATGCTATGTACATTCATTAGGCCTGACAATAGATTTTTGTTTACTTTTTATATTGATACTATAAAAATAATAATATGTTTTCCGGGTCAGCTAGTTTCCTCCTTTTAGCTCCCCTCGATTTCTCATGAATTGCACCATCAGCGGGGCTAAAATGGTCACATTTAGTAATTCCTCTCAATCAATTCAGACATATAACGTAATAAAACATGTTACGAAATTCGGACTACATCTTATGCAGTAACAAAATAATTTTGCAAATCCGTCAACTAACGGCGGAGTTATCCGCCATGGTATCACTAAAATCGTCTCTGATGCTGGTGCTGATAAAAAACCCAGCTCAAATTTCATCTCGATATACTAAAATCACGTGTTCGGGAATGTCAAAGATTTTGTGTAGTCTGCCGTCCAGCTGATATTTTCAAGAAGGGCATCCATACACTGCCACTGCGTTGGCAAAGGTGCATTGATTGCACGGATGATTACTTTGAATAACAGAAATAAGTAAGTTCAAAATAATCAGCCAAGTGTGAGGGAAAATCGCGCACGAAGGGTTCCTTACCGTTATAGAGCTAAAAATAGCCCAAAAATTGTAATTTTTGTATGGGAGCCCCCTTAAAAATTAATTTTATTATCCATTATTAAAGTATAAGGATTTTGTAAAAAATTCAAGTCCCTATAGCTATAGCAATTATTGATATCAAGTGAAACATTGAAGTCTTAGTAATAGGGTCCCGTTTTTACCCTTTGGGTACAGTAACCCTAAAAAGAACATTTTTCAAACAAAACGGCAATATCATAGGTATAAAAGTCCTTGTAATATATTATTATATTAGTATTTTATTTACTCTTCTAAATCCTTACATAAATGTGCCGTCACCTTTGTTCATACTCTTATTATTATTTATTATCAAACGAATGGTCGAAGTAGTGAATTTTGCATATACTTAATATTATAATGTTATCACTGTTTGACAATTTAATCTTTTCCGAAGAAATTTATTCGATATTTCCATAGTATTGAGTACGACATTCATTGAAACCAAATCGATTTTCAAATCGCTGTCATACACTACTTTTTGTCAAAAGTTAGTCTTTGTTTTATATTTTAGCATTATTTATAGCAATTATTACTTATTATTATAATTATTAGTTAGAATTAATATATAGTCAAAACTATATCGATTTAAAGCCGATTTATTTTTTCAATCTCTACTGCCGCGGCCGCTGATTCGTGTATCGTCACGAAGCTTACGCGACTGAGACGATACCATTGGACGATACACGCAGATCGTCCAATGGTATCATCTCAAGCACTACGCATGTGCGGCCGCAACATATGGGTTTGATAAATTATTTGTCATGATAATATTATCATATTTGTAAACAAATAAACATATTTTATATTAAATTAAAAAGCCTTTTACAATTGTTCATCGGCTCCCGTTTTCTACTGTAAAGGTTGCTTTTACTGTGTCTATTTAATTTTTGTTTGTTTTCCATGGTTTCGATTAAATATTTTCTCAATCCGGAGTAAAGGAAAAAGAAGTACATCCTCTCCTCAGGCGCGCGCGAATGCGACTGTTGGCGACTGAGAGGTGAGACAAATCTAGCGGTGAAACTCAAATGTGGTTTTTCTTAAATATCTTAAAAAATATAAAGAATATTAAAAATCCGCTAGGTCGAACCCTCGGTGATAGAATTTTATATGATGTGTAAAAATATTAACTCAGTTTAATGCATGGTTTTGGCAATATATGAAAAAAATCGTCAAAGTTAGATGCATTTATGTGATTTTTTTCTATCGAGAAAATTTTACGATATCGTGTTTTTGCTCAGATCGAATTCTTGGTAATATAATGTAGTATCTATGTTTAGAAAATTAAACAATTCGGGGCTTATTATCAAGTACAAAAATGATTTATAAAATCGACAATTTTGGATTAGTCGCCTTCTTAATATATGCCTAATTTTCCGAGCCGTAATAAAAATAGCTTTGAATCATTTTAGGTTGATAAGGATCACAGAATGGACAACTAATGGTCTGTTTTTTGGCGGATTGATGTGGGTGGACACTGGACAGGTCCGATATAAGTGTTCTGTAATTTCTATTATTATTGTTGTTGTAGTAAGTTCATGTTGTAATAATTAGGTACTAATTAATAGCGAATGATGATTGCAAAGTGATGACATGCACAATAGATGTTTATCGTGGGAGATCATGGACCAATATAGCCTTCAATAAGTTTCTTAATCCTTAATATAAACTGTAGACTTATATTTTTATAAGTCTACAGTTATACAATGTGTCCCGACACCGGTGTCCGATCCATTAATATCATGATGTATGGCATATTTAATTGACAAATTGGCTTTCAAAAAGTTTTTTTCTCCAACTTATGAAAAAAAATTGTTTCTGGCTCTCATGCCAATCTTTTTTTATGAAATAAGGAGGCAAACGAGCAAACGGGTCACCTGATGGTGAGCAACTTCCGTCGCCCATGGACACTCGCAGCATCAAAAGAGCTGCAGGTTCGTTGCCGGCCTTTTAAGAGGGAATAGGGTAATAGGGGAGAGTAGGGATAGGAAGGGAAGGGAATAGGGGAGTGTAGGGAAGGGAATAGTGGATTGGGCCTCCGGTAAACTCACTCACTCGGCGAAACACAGCGCAAGCGCTGTTTCACGCCGGTCTGACCAATACTTCATAAGAAATTCTTCTTCATTATAACTTCTTAGAAACTATCTGACTTAGAGCATAAAAGTTGAGGAATTTATTTAAAATGAAAACCTGTTCTATATTTTTAAAACAAAAAAGAACCAGTTTAATGCGCTAGATTTTTCACAAAAAGCCATTAATTAAAAAATACACAATTTTTCTTTAAACTTTGGTTATTCTATGTTTAATTCCACAATTTGTTTAACATATTGCCTATAATATAAGCGTAGTCCACAAGTTTAGCCATCAAATGAGACATTTTTATCTTCATAGGATATTTACATGAGAAGTATTGGTCAAATTAGTGATAAAGCCCGAGAAAAACTAAAATGGCTGCCATTTTACAACCGTGAGGAAGAGAAAAAATTTGAGAGCCAATTTGTCGATAAAATATGCCATAGATCATGACATTAAAGAATCGGACACCGGTGTCGAAACACACTGTATATTTAAATATTATCATATAAATTATAGTATTTACAGTGCGTAAATATATTAAGTATTACATATTTCCATTTGCAAGAAAACTGAGAGAATATATTTTAGGGTAAATAGCGCGTGACAGGCGACAGCCCTACCAAATTAACACTAGGCATCTGCATAGCTCTTTGTCTGGCATCAGCTTTTCCTGATGTCAGCCTCATGTATATGCAACGTGCATGCACAGAGTATACAGTTAAACGTTAAAACATTTTACGGTTAAAATATTTTAATTTTTTAAAGCTTTAAAAATAGCTTTACTGAACATAAGATTTTAGGATAAATGTGGCGTCCATTGTTGCTTTTATAACAAAACGTTGATGTTATGCAGACATACAGTGCAGTAGGTAGATTTTAGCAAAAAAAAAAAATCTAATCTGACTTCTCCACTAGGGATAAGATAATATTAATATTTAGATTCTTAGATATTAGGGAATTTACATTTACATTTTAGGGTAAATATATTTAAACTTTTTAAAGCAAAACAAGCTATTCGTGGCTCGACGTAGTTTCAAATCAAAATGGAGAAATATTTTGATGTTATTCTGTTGAGCTTATTAATTTTAATTATCGAGATAATAAAAAGTGTTATACCTAGTATTAGGCACCTGTAGAGAGCAAAATATATTTTAGGAGAATAGAGAGAAAAGTAGAGAACTCTACCGCAAATTGAAAAGCTTTTGAAGAAGAAAGTAGGTTTTTATTAAAATTTTATTAAAAGCAACTTTTGCGTTACGTGGCTAAACTTAAAAGTGTCTGTCTGTATCGATTTGGATGGAATTTGGTGTGTCTTTGAATTCAGGAAGAAACATATAAAAGCGGGGTTAAAAATGATTATTTTTTTTAAATCGCAAAATGCAAGTCTGCCTGCAATTCATGTCTACAGCTCGACAAGGCTTTTAATGATCGTGGCGAAAGAAGGAACTAACGCTGCCATCATACAAAAACGTCATTTTTGACAGTTCTCCTTTACGAGCAGTACCACCGCCCACGTTCATTTAAAGCCTTGTCTGACAAATGTCAAATTAGTACGAATTACTAATTTGACATTTGTCAGTTTGACAGTTTTGACAATTCATTTGCTGAATTGATTGAGAGGAATTGCTAAATGTGACCATTTTAGCCCCGCAGTTTTAATAATGAAAAATGTAGGTGTCTGCGATAAATGAAGTTACGGCCATTATAGGATATCTAGTAATTAAATTCACAATTAGTTGTTCCTAACGTTTACATTATGATTGTAACATACAACATAGTGTTATGACAGAGTAAAAACTGATCGACATATTGTATTGGTCTGATACTACGTGGATGACATATTATGTTTTATAGTAGTACTATGAATATACATGGCTGCTCGTAAGTTTTTACTCGCAGTCGTAAATGGAGAAAGTATACTCATCATATAAGGGAATGTACCCCAACTACGTGACACTGCCATTTTTAAGCTCCCGTTCCCTAACCCCAACTAACAATAATAAACATCCTAGAAGTAGTATGAAGTCAAAACCAGTATGTTTTTATTATAGCATAATATACATTACTAGCTGTGCCCGCGGTGTTACTCGCGGTTTAAGTGATATATCATAAAAGACTATGAAAATTACCAATAATAGGGTCAAAACGGGACGACACATGGTTCTATAACGGTTTATGGTAGTGATGATAATTAAGGTGAAGGTAATTTGCATAGTAGCATACGCTTTTCGCTCTTAAAACAACGTCGAAATTCTCAAACTTGTATCTATAAAGAGTCAGGAGTTCTCTCAGCACCTTCCGAACCATGGTATACCTTGGTGCAAAATCTTACTTGTTGGTAGCGTATGCTTAGAATACTGCTCACAAAACCGAAGTCACCACATATTTCCATATAAATTTTGAGGAGTTCCCTCGATTACTTATGGATCTCTTCATCAGGTCACCACTTTTATGAATATGGTACCAAATTGGAATGATAATCTATACGCCAAAAGAAAAATTTTGAAAATCGGTTCACAAACGGCGGAGTAATCGTTGAAGATAAAAAAACGAACATAACACCTCCTCCATTTCGAAAGTCGGTTAAAATTGTAGCCTATGTGTTATTCTGATGTATAAGCTATATATTATTGGAAAGTTTCATTAAAATCCGTTCATTAGTTTTTGCGTTAAAGAGTAACAAACATCCATACATCCATACATCCACACATCCGCACATCCATACATCCAAACAAACTTTCGCCTTTATAATATTAATAATATAATATAATAATAAGTAGGAAGTAGGATATAGTAGGAAGTGGGATAGCCTAAACAAAATTCTTTGACATGCGGGTTATTTTGAACTTTTAAATTTTGAACTTCATTTCAATTCACTTTATGAACTCTCAAAATTGGCGTTTTCTTTTTTTATTTAACCTTACATCTCTTTATAGTTTAAATTTGGTTTAAATACGTCATTTTTAATTAGGTTGCATAATGGTGGACTTCCTTTAATTACACTTAGATGAAAATAATGTAAGTATTCACAGAAAAAGGGTTATAATATATATATTTTTACATGTACCATTCAAGTTAGTGTCTTTGTAATGTGGCTTATAATCAGTCAGATAAAGACATACAGACCCCTTCTGTAAATGTTTTTATTGGTATGGGGGTAATATACTTAATACCCGTACATAATGTAATACATCAAACTGTGTAAGATGGATAACCGTATTCTTATGAACACATTAATATTAAAAGCTTGCACTCTATTAGATGGCTCTAATAAATAACGGAATAAATGTTGTTTGTTAATCTTAGCGTATCGTTATTTTAGGATGATGGAAAATTCTGCTGTTCTTTGGAGACCGGTTTTTTAACAAATAGGGCCAAACGTGCAAACTAATCACCTGATGGTAACCGATGCATGAACAAGAGAGAGTTTCGTAATTCGTATATAAACTTACAAGTTGCAAGATGCGTTCGTTGTCTTATACCTAACCGCTTAGGCCTCCGACTACCTTACTTACTCTACGAAACGTAACATCGGGGTTTTTTCTTAGGCCGTATTGATATGGTAGAGTCGACCCATTCGTGCCGCAGCATGGATTATATCATCTTATGCATTACAAAACAATGTTGTGATGTGTTTTCGTGTGATGGCTTTCATACCGTTCGAAATAAGCTTTTTTGTTTTTCTGGGGTTCGCGTTTTTAATTAAAAGATTATTTGCATGTTTATTACCTACTTATATGAAAACCTTTAAGGACTGGATTAGTATTAAACTAATAAGAATCCCTCACTTTTGAAACTACAAAAATAACACAATTTTCTCGCCCGTCGTACGGACAGCATTCCTCACAATTTGCTTGAATAAATCGTAACTATCGATCGGTTCGATTATGTGTAATTTCGGCGACGCCAAAAAACTCACTTTAAAATGCCTGGCGATGCCTCGACGAATACTCCTATAATGAAATGACAATTACTACGAGGCCGGCGGATTCCGGGGGACGTTACACAATCGGGACTCGAATTCTGAAACACCCCTACTTAGAGTTCTCGAACGTGATTTTGTTTCGAGTTTTGATTTTTCGACTGGTTCAGGAATAAGATTTTGAAAGTTAAATTTACAGTATTTATGACTTTTAGTATTTATCAAATAAATTAAAAAGTATGCGCTTTAGAAATGGGTGTTTATAAAATGTAAACACATAAAAAGACGTGTGCGCATTGAATTAAACAATCTGCTTTCACATCAAATGCTCAACGTCAAAGCTTGAACTTTGCAACAAAGTAAGACACGATCAGTCTAACTCTAGTGGATTAAACTGGGGAGTGGGGAGATACGTATTAACATTAGCTGTTATAAAAACAACGATTACTAGCGTGAGAGCATTTAACGCTTCAGCGAGGATACTATAATTATGCTCAATATTAAAATGTCTCGATGGTGTTTTAATAAGAAGCGCATCGCAGCGCCATTAAGCATTTTGTAATACAGCCAACTAATGGCACTGTTTATTATAATTAACATTCTTGCGTATAACCGTAGCCACCGCTGCTCCTGCACATAATCACTAAAATGGTCACCGTTGGCAGCGACCAGATAAAGACATTCCTCGAACGCGCAGGACTGGTAGTTCATCGATTTATTTGCAATTATGAATAGCTGATTGGGATGACGTTGGAAATAAATATAAAACAGTTTCGAGAAGTTAAATTAATTACGACTGCGTTGCAATGCGACGGTTTTTGCCCTACCTTTTTGCCCTCGAACGTTTTTTGCGGGGCCGACGTCGCGGCCAATGGTAGGGGCGATCGCGTTTATCGCATCGAAGACGTTCAATTGTTTTATAAATAAAGCCCTCGCAAAAAATACTATCGATCAATCGTGCGAACGCGGAGTGATGGGAGTCGATAGTGCGCCGGCCGCTGCATTTTAGATCTTGCAGGGTTCCAGTTAAAATCCATTTTCCCTCGTCCGCGGATAATCAACTCGGATACGTAGCGTACGCCGACCGTTAGCCCGCCATTTTCGACCTTAAGGCGTCCTGAATAGTCACGGTTTCGAGACGACGAGCGAATCGCGTCATAATCGTGCGCTTGCGACGTGAAAGATTCCATACGAGAGCTGTCCAAACATTTTATACTTTCAAATAGTCGGTGCCTTATCTATAGTGATGATCTGAAATCTGTTATCGCGCGATCGACCCGGGGACCTTAGATCTTTATTACATGCGTTTCAAAAGTTTAAAATCCGAGGAATATGAGGGCTATTGTTTCCTCCGGTTTTCCGGAGACCGTCACACCGCTGACATATTTATTGGCCCGCTGACGGTCCATTAAATCGATCGATATTGATAAGATCTCATTTTTTACGACTGATAAGCACATATGAGCGGTCTCATGCGATATTCATACTACGATAAGATCTGTTTCAGTCGCGTTTTTTCCGCTCCGCTATTTTTTGCTACGACGTCTACCTACAGAGTTTTTGTCGCCATCTTTATGACCCACAAGAAAAGCCGATAAATAAGCCGTATTGGCAATTATAATTATCAAATAAGACGAGCTAAAGAAGCAGACCACCTCCTTGCGGCGCCATCCATCGCGTCTCGAGGGAACTAATATGTGCCTATAAAAGTAAGAGACTCGTGACTTGTATAAGAATTTCTTATTTACTGTGATTTCCATAGGAGATTATAATCTCGATAGCAGATAGTGGATACCTCATATTATGTAAACATGAACGGAATAACTTAATTTCGTCTATCACTAATATTGTCTACCACTCTGCATATAAATTGTTTTGCTACAGCTTAATTCAAGCACATTTTATAACACCGTTTAATTTACTAGAAAATAAAAATCAGTTTTGCACTTAACGCAAATTTTATAACTTCATGGTAGTCTCCTTACTGTAATAATAAAATAATCTTGCAAAAAAAAAAACTACTCTGTTATTGCTGAAAATAATAGGAACAACAATAATTGAGATATTCGTTTAACTTAATCAAAAGAGAATTGTAAGAAAAATTTGGCAGCACCCTGGATACACTTGCTCTTCCCTTCTCTTTGCGCTCTTAGGGCCTGTTTCACCACTTCCTGATAAGTGCCGGATAGTTGTGGATAGCCATCCACAACTTATCAGAAAATGGTGAAACAGCCCCTTAGTCAAATTGCATTTAATTATTTCGCAAAGGTAGAAACAAAAATGTATGGATTTTGACAAAGCGCATTGCAACTGTCTTGTCAAAATCCCATACATTTTTCTAACTTCACTGTCGCAACTATAGAGGTGTAACAAAACACAATTAGAGTATACGTATTGTATCCCTTATGCTACTTTTAAAGTGAAATCTTTATGTATAAGGGACACATAGGAACCCTCAAGCATTATTCATTTGTTTTGTTACACAAGGCTCAATATTTATCCTTACCCTTAGGCCTTACCTATTTTTATGCCCTACTTTTGTATTTAATAGATAATTATGCAACTGGTTACATCCGATCCCGTATAATATGGGACAATGGAAATGCACGCCACGGCAAGCCACGTAGCGACGCGTGGACATGTTTAATTTATGTGAATAGATTTAAATGAGACGAGTGACAGGAATGCTGATGTTTCCCATTCAATATAAACAATATCAATCAGGCTAATGATTGAAAGAAGAGACAAAGTGCAAGAATGAAAATTGATAAAAAATTACTTATATTCCCTAGAATTATAAACTCCGATATGCCAAAGTTCGTCTTCTGAGTATCGGTTGTGATTTTTCATCTTTTTAGGTTGGTAGGTCCATTAAATGACTAAAAAATTGTCGTTAAGACGAAGACGAATTAATTATACCTTTCTGTTATCTACATTTCATAAAATGTGCCCTAGATCTTTCTAGATATTTTTTTCTGTCAGTTAGGAACTATCTTTACTCCAGAATCTAGACTATACTATGTAGAGGGCGCCAAAAACAAACACATATACGACTCCATGGAGAAAATAAAAAGATGATGATACTTTTTAGGGCACACATAAATTACTTTCACGTAATAAATGTATCAACAGAGCAATTAATCAGCATTGATCTTATAATATTACGGTCATAAAAGAAACTAGTAAAATAAAACTATAACAAAAAGCCAGTTTTCTATATTAATGACGATATAATCTGTGGCGTGGGCGAGCTAACTGTCGGAGGTGTTAGATTTTATACTTTATCTGATAGTGTTCCAATAAAACCGTTCTTGTTAGGGCGCATGTCAAATGTCAGACAACTCGAACTTTGTCCGACTTTCGAGTATTGTTCTAGTTTCTATAGTAGGGGATTATTTGCCATATTGGTGTTTCTCATTTAGTCTATTCATACTAAGATTAAAAATATAATTAAAATAATTTTCTTAGTTTTCATCTTTCAGCAGCATCAAAACAAAATAAATACGTGCACTAAAAGCCACGAATTTAGGAATAGAAAATTATTGGGACACTAGCTGATGACGCCCGCTTCTTTGCGTTACCACCATAAAGTTAATATATCTAGCGGAATAGAGCAGCAATCTCGAGCTGTCAAACGGAACCGAAATTGGTTTTCATCTATGTGAAAAATATGTGTACGTACTACGTATACACTTACACAAGCATGATTGAACATGATTTCTATGAGATTAAATTGTCAACGTGCGGCACGTGCCGACTGGACGTCAAAAAAAGAGTGCTGCTGTCATGTATTACATGCCTCTTTTTACCACGCAGTGTTACTGATAGTGACATCTCTCTTGCTCAGGCCTTTGTTTCTCTATTCCGCTAGGTAAGTATATTAACTTTATGTTTACCACCACCACACTTCCAACTCCGTAACCGTACAATTTTCCTGGATGAAAAGTATCCTATATCATTTCCTGGGACTAAAAGTCTCTCTATAGGTACCAGATATCGGAAAAGTTGAGCAGTTTGGGTGTGAAGAGGTAACAAACAGACAGACAGACACACTTTCGCATATTTTATAACATGTTATATTCAAAATCTGTCTTCTTCACATAGCACGACCAAATTACAAAGCTCTGGCATCTGCGTATCAACTTCTCTGACAATCAGTAGGTACATTTGTTTCACCTGAACATAAAATACTCAAAGGGGTAATAATAGAGTTAACAGTACAATAAAATCTATATATTAATACGTGAGCCAAAAACTTTCTATCCCTTTTGACGAAAAATGGGGAAACGTAGGTGAATGAAATTTTGCACAGTTATAGTTTATATGGTGAAGGAGTGCATCGAACTAATATTATTTTGAAATTATGCTTTTATCATACATTTTTTTAACAAATAAAACATTACACACACTGCAACACACACACACATGAAAAATGACAGATTTTTGAGTGACAAGCCGATACATACGAATTATACTCTTTTATTTATGGTTGAAGTCTGTTGACAACAAGTTGCCAAATTGAAAATGGATTATAGTTTTTTTTATTGAATCTTAGATACTATTAGACAATGCTTACACGACCAGTCTGAGATCAGCTGAGTCCCAGAGACAAGAGTTGAAAAAAAATAATTATAAAGCCAATATTTTTTACAAAATTTTTTAATGGCGTTGAAACTAAGGTCGAATTTCGACCATTGGGCGATCTCTAGTATCAATAAATTGGTATCGTTTGAAGCGTAGGTCTTTATTGTGTAAGCTATTATGTGTTATATGGGCACCGTGTAATCGTATACAGGTATACGGCATGCATCGGGTAGCGTGTTATTGGTAGAATCGATGAGGTAACACGCTTAAACACGTGAACGTTCTCGCCGTGAAGTCGCGAGAAGCGTGAACATAGGGACCCGACTCTCAAGGCTCGAATATTATTCTCTTACCGCCTACGTATAATGCTAAGTACTCTCATAAGGTTTTGCTCGCTAGTTTTACTCCAAATCGAGCAATAACCACCGTGTGTGGTGTGGACCGCAAAACTGACAGCTCGAAGGCTCGCTTCGAGCCGGCTCGATGGAATTAAATATGTCAAATATGTCATTTCCTTCGATTCGGAACAGAAAACTATCGAGCAAAACCATATGTGAGTACTTACACAGCATGTAATTATATTGTGCGCGGTTATGAGACACTGTCAAATTACCGCGCACATCATTCGAGGCATGAGAATGGAGCTCCGTTTTTACCCGATTACGTTAAAGCTAAAAGGAAGGGAATGATTTTGACATTTTATGTTTTATGTATACAGTGCCCTTCTAGCAGCTGATCTACTAGTTCGATTTTAACAATAATTGAAAGGATAATGACCAAAAATGTATGGAGTTTAGTCCAAATGTCCACCACTTACGAGACCTATAGTATAACAAAATTGTCTACTAAATACTGAATCGATATTACCAAACCGCAATCAAAATTATGCTGTCAGTAAAAAGTTATGACTGAATGCATAACATAATCTGCATGCTTTCGAATTATGAGTTTATAAGGCTCTAAATATGGTAAATTACGGAATCTCCTTAATCTAAAATGTTTCCTTTAGTTGGCGCTTAGCTTATATTTTTAAATAACTACGCCATGACAGTTATTTTCCAGCATATTACGTATGAACATTTCTTTGGCAGGCTCTAAGACCTCAACTGTTTGTTACGAGTCTGCACGATGTGGACGATCGCTGGAAGAGTTGCGGTAGGTTCTATCGTACCTGCAACTCTCCCGCAAAAATCTCGGGAGGAGGGAGCACCATGGGGTTCGTTCTAGTAAGCAGACCGCAGGCGAATCTCACATACCCCGGCCGATATCCCATACCCGCTGGGTACACGTACCTAAAGCTTTTCCCTATGTAAAAAAAGATCTAAACGGTTTGTAGGATTTTAGCTTGAGAGGTGTCATTCGATTCGTCTTGATCCTGATAGTGACACTCAGTACATTGTTCGATTTTCTATTTTTAGGGTTCCGTACCCAAAGGGTAAAAACGGGACCCTATTACTGAGACTTCGATGTCTGTCCGTCTGTCCGTCTGTAACTCAAGAACCGCTATAGCTATAATTCTGAAATTTTCACAGATTGTGTATATCTGTTGCCGCCATAACAACAAGTACTAAAAACAAAATAAAATTAATATTTAAGGGGGGCTCTCATACTACAAACGTGATTTTTTGGCCTTTTTTGCTCTATATCAATAATGACAACAGGTAGGCACTTGAATTTTTCTCAAAATCTTTAATCATATGTGTACTTTAATATTTATTAATAATATTAAAATAAAATAAAAAATTAAGGGGGACTCCCATACAAAAAACACAATTTTTGGCCTAATTTTGCTCTATAATGGTGCGGAACCCTACGTGCGCGAGTCCGACTCGCACTTATCCGATTATTTTGGGGTTCAGTACCGTTCCGTACTATCGTCCACCAAGTTTTTACATGTCACTAATGTGAATACTTAATTACAATTAAATTATTGATAAGTAAGTGGGAAACCAAACTACGGATTAATCACCCGACGAGGCGTTACCATGAGACGTTGCTGATAATATTATTACTCGTCGACGATGGACTTTCCTTCCTCCTAGCCGTGATTACAGACAATTTGACCTTAATTACGAAATAATAAGAATATATTCTAATTTAAACGATGACAATGAGAAGTCCTTCATTCCAGACTCCAACATTTTTGGGGTCAATTTTGTTTAAATTCTAGTCTTGACCATTAACTATACAACAAAAGCCATATTTGGACCAGGACATAGAACTTTTATAATTTACGTAGTCAGCGATATAGCACGATTTCATAAGGTATGAATGCTACGAATTTACTAGAAGGTACAGTATTATGTTTATGCTCTTTTAAATTGTGTAGAAAAGAAAAAAACTGGATCTGAAAAGACTTGCAGATTGAAATTTTTGCATGCTCAACGTAGGGGAGCCATGCTTCGGCACGAATGGGCCGGCTCGACCGGAGAAATACCACGGGCTCACAGAAAACCGGCGTGAAACAGCGCTTGCGCTGTGTTTCGCCGAGTGAGTGAGTGTACGGGAGGCCCAATCCCCTACCCTCCCCTATTTCCTTCCCTACCCTCCCCTATTCCCTTCCCTACCCTCCCCTATTACCCTTTTCCCTCTTAAAAGGCCGGCAACGCACCTGCAGCTCTTCTGATGCTGCGAGTGTCCATGGGCGACGGAAGTTGCTTTCTATCAGGTGACCCATTTACTCGTTTGCCCCCTTATTTAATAAAAGAAACGATTATTTAGGGCAGAAATCATAACACCCTAAACCATTTACGCCCAGTTTTGTCATTAATGTTCCTTGGTCATGTTGTATGTTATTATTTATATTATAGCACTTATAGCGATATGTAATATCCCATCTTACATTTTTGATATCTAACTTCTCTGTAGGAACTATCAAATGTAATATGACTAACGGCCGTTCCCAATATTTGATCTATCTCTGGTTTTGCCCTACTAGAGATGGTAATAGCTCACAATTGACATAAAATATATGTCTCTAATGTCTAATGTGAGCTATTCCTATCTCTAGTAGGGCCAAACCAGAGATAGATCAAATATTGGGAACCGCCGTTAATCCTCACCATTCAATCCCGATCATGTGAATGCTGTTGATGATAACAATGATCCAATATTTGTATGCGCAGATGCAGCTATCAATTTCAGAATGGATCTACGACACGTTCCGCTGAGTAATATTTAATCGGCAATTCCTTGGTACTCGAGATTGGATTGACGTCGCGCTAAACGATGCATCTGGACTTAAGGGCTCCCTCCCACACTTAACTGCGACTTCGCATCGCATCGCAAATATCTGCGACAAAATTCATAATAAAAAATGACGATGCGATGCGAATTCGCAGTTAAGTGTAGGAGCCCTAAATCAAATGGCATAATATTCCAGTAGCCCTAGCATGACCACCAGTAGAAATGCGAAAGTATATACAAAGTGTGGAGATAAACTGAAGGTGCCGTTCCGATCTTTTTTAGTTCCGAAAAATTCAATTAAAATGCCACTTTATGACTGACTATAGTCCTAAAAATTAAAATAATATCCTACTTTATGACATATACTGTTATAAAGTGGCATTTTAATTAAATTTTTGTCGGTCACGATTAGCCGCGGTAAAGATCGTAACGGCACCTTAAGTTTATATCCACAGCTTGTCTATACTTTCGCATTTCTACTGGTGGCCATGCTAAGGCTACTGGGGAAATTCGTGTATCTCACAGAAGACCTGCAGGCTTCATATTATTGTATTTTATTTCTAAGGCAGTAACCTGCTGTCTTTTAAATTAAGATTGAATAGGAATGTGCGAGCAATCAAAATTCGAATTTGTGATCTTACTAAGTACTTGGGTATGAAAAAGTATTATGTTTTTTCGTTAGCTTAAAAGTAGAAGGTTATAGGTTTGGACTTACTGGGAATTCCAGAGTCACAATAGACATATCATTCTGTCTACTCTGCCAGAGTTGAAGGAAAATTTACACTGAAATTAACTCTGTGCACTAACAAAACACTTGAGTGATCGATTTTCAGTAAAATTGAATTAGTGTATACCTAGTTCTAATTTCAATTGACTCTCCCGCAACTTTGGAATTCTTAGATAAATTAGGATTTAGGAGTATTAAGATTGATTGAAGATGCATTTAGTATAAGGAGTAATACTAAACGCATTGACTAAAAAGCTATTACCGCTTGCTTGGTTAATATTTTTAAAATGCATAAAACTGTTAAGATTAAGTACAGTCATATTTAAGTAATATTTATCTTTAGGTTTTTCAATAAATTGCTGGGTCATTAATCAGATTTTATTTCATTTTCAGAGCTTCCTGCAATTTTCAGTACGGATTTCAACGGATCAGCAACTTTACGTTCCAGGAGTATCCCATTCTTCTTCAGATAATCAGCTTACTGCAATGTTTCAACCTTTGGGCAATTGCCCTTTAGCTTTAGCTTTTTAGTTTTATGGAAATTAGAGTATACTATTGGGACTTGAAAGTAAATTGCAATTTACTTTGTCTTGGTCAATACCAATAATAGTATTTGCTTACTTATTTCTAAATTTGCCTACTTATTGACCTTACTCTATCATAGAAAATAATATGCAAAGCCAACAGTTCTGCAGTGGTCGAACCTCTCCAACTATTAGTTATTCACAGACAAAAAAACATTTTCCAGCCTACCTCATAAAGTACAAGATGTTCTCTTGATCAAACATTATCCGTTATCGAATAGATTACGGGACAATTATCGTCCTCCCTACAATTTGCCCCCGCAATCAAACTGTCACGCCCGTGACACGCGGCAGGTGCGTGATAATTGTCGTGTATTTACAATTTTCGTCGGTCCTAGCCCTAATGGATAAATACCATTATTACCGATTTTTCGGGACCCTAAAGCCCGTGTTAATAATAAGGATGAGCATTGAAACGGTTGTGTAAATAGTTAGAATTGATTAGACACAGGCAGCATTGGATGGCTGGCTGGATGGTGTTACTGACTATCTCATCGCTAATAGGATTTTGTATTCATTATTTACCTTCATGCTTTAAGTATACAGAAATCAGATACAGAATACAGATAGAGATACAGAAATCCAGTGCTAATGAACTGAATTTTTAGATCCCTTATTTTAAAAATAGAGTCCGTTAGTTTAAAATTTAAATAATTTCAAATGAGGACTGTGTACTACATTCCATCGTCGACGATGGGATTATTGAATACTTCGACGATCTGACAAGGGAAGTAAATTTATCTCTTTATAATATTAGTGTCGGTTCTGTAATAGCGATAGTAGGATAATTGAGCCTCTTAAATTCCTGTGAGATATAGCCGCAATTTGTCGATCCACAGCGCCGGTCCTTCGATACCGCTAACAGCAGATTGGGGGTCACGAGGTCATCTAGAACGATGGAGACTTATTAATAGCACTTAAACTAGGAAAAGAGCAAGAAAAGGGATCCAGTTACGGTATTTTTACAAAAGCAAAGCTTAAGGACATTAGAATTAAAGTAAATTGCAACGAAACGCATGACTTGGCTTCAGGAAAGTTCCATCATATTTGGTTGTTTGCACACGTCTCGCGTTTATTAAGCTATCTACATTTCTATTTATTCTTGGTTCAAAATCTCGCACAAAGGCTCCGTTGAATTTTCAATTAAAACTTGCTCGAGGCACGTCAAGTTTGGCACAAACTCTCGAATTCCTTTAAGCAGAGACGAAGATAAGTTAAGCGATATTCTTCTGAGAATTCACATAATGAAGCGCTTAAAAAGCTTTTGCAGCGAGCACTTTCAACAAATTGCAGCTCGCAACAAAATTCCGAACAGTTCTGCGACGTCGGCGGAAAAACTGGGGATCTAACACTTTTAATTCTTAGAAATTCCCGTTTTTTACCGATGGCATTTAGTTGGATATCGCTGGGAATTGTGATTATCATTCTGAAGCCGACGTTGTAGTGTTTATGAGGATAATTTTTCTAAGACTTTTTTCTTAAACAAATAACATGATGCTATGCGGAATCAATAGTCTTTGAATAGATAATATTTTGAAATATATGTAACATAGCCATATAAAATTATGTTTTAATATTGCCGCTGATCTATAAATAATCTAACGCTAGCTCCACTTACCTGCACGATCGTCGCCCATCACCTGTTTGATACAAGTCTCCGTCAATAGTAACAGTCAGATCTCCAAGGCAATGAATAGCAATTTAGCAACATTTAGCAAATTGTGTATTGAAATTTTGCAAACCAAAAGCGAATGTTGATAAAATACATGTAATTCGAATTGTAATTTTGACGCAGCATCGAAAATTTATCTCATTATATCCGCGTTAATGAATATAACATTAATTCCATCAGATGTTCCTGTTTTACAACATAACCGTTTAAATAATAAAAGTTACACATTTAATCACAGCACGAGGCCATCGCAGGGACACATTTCACTCATTAATTAACTGGACTCGAACCCCCTACGGTTCGGAAAAAACCTCGCAAGTGAAAACTGTGCAAGCAAAAACACCAAAGTAACGACCGTAGGTGACGTCGGAAAGGGCCCAATAAATATAAATTGCTTTGGCCCTTCTTAGCAAAAAGCTCCCGTTTTTCCTGCTTTAGGCGGGATTTTGGCTGAATTTGGTAACAATGTCAAATTATTTACTCTCACTATTTGGCTACTATAGCATCGCGGCATCGTAATGAAGACGAAAACTTTGCGAAACATTTATTAAATAAAACGAAAATGTGTTCTGTAAATCGTACTTAAAATAAAATAATAATAAACCGATATTAACCGTTTTTATTTAAAAAAATAATGACACTTAACAGTAACGGATGAAATGCGTTGCCAAGCTTGAAAACAGGACACCTACAACTTACAAGAAAGAAAAATCGTAAAGGTGATATAAAAATACTAGGAGATCATAAAACCTAACAGTGAGTAGAAAAAGACGCAGGGGTCTGTAACGACTTGGAATTCTTTAGTGAACACAATGTAACACATGATCGCGTCGTAGCTCCTAGTATTATCATACTGTTACCGTTATCTTTGACATTTCCAGTATTTTCTATAAAAGGACCGTATAGTTTCTTTTAATGCGTGACTACAACCATTTTTAGTAAATCATCTACAAAAACTGAGTGAATATATTTTAATTTAAAATATATAAAGTAAAATATATTAAGAGCTAAAACATTAATAAAAATAACTGACAAATATCCAAAAATATATCAATCATTGTATAAACGAAATAATAGACATAGTCATAGATGAAATGAACTAGAAATCATTTCAGACAGTCGAGATAAACGATCGAATCGAATCAATAAGTCAGAGCGAAGTCAACAATCATTACTTATATCATCGCGGACGTTATTATTCAGTTAAGCAATTGACTTGTCAAAATGATCCGCAAACGAAATTAATATTCGCATAGACGTAGCATGGACGCCATTGTGCAGGGAACACTGGTAAATAAAGACCGCAGAGGGATTGCCTCCACCCTCGATAAATCGGGACCATTGAAACGACTATCACAGAGAGAAATTACTGGACCATTTGCACTTGCCGTCAGGTATTGTATGGTAAAACTGTCGCAATAATTATATCCCGGACCTGTATTCCAGTTCACTGGAGACAGTTTCCAGGAACTGCTAGGAATGTTAAGATAAACAGTAAAAGTTTCTTTCTTTCTTTCTTAAAAATAAAATATTGTGTATGTAAATGAAGGCTACAAAAATCCGGATTTTATGTTTTGACGTGAATTACCTCTGTAGATATAAAATGTCTGAATATTTTCTAATATATTATTTGTTTTCCTATAAACAATTGATACCTGTACACAGTACATCTGAAAATACACACACACAAGTTATAAAAGTTAAAATGTTAGTTGAACCATTGATAAAACAAATGCCACTTACCTTACGCCGTCTTCTTTCTTCTGTTTTCGACGCACAAATTTTCATCACGATTAGATTGGCCAATCTTATAACTAACGAAAAACTTGGTCGTTGCCAAAAGTTTTATATAATAACAATGTGATTGAAACAATAATACAATACAATCAAAAGTACCACAAAAGAATCATTAAAGGGATAAAACTTTTGCCAAGGACGCACTTAAAAACTAAGTTAATATTAAGAATAGGGACAAGCCCTTATAAATGGTTAATATAATTAGTTTTAACACTTTTGGACGTTGAAACGTGTGTGAATTAACTTTTCTTAATATTACTTCTTTCAATATTAATCTTTCAAGGAAATATAACCCGTATGCTCCATAAGCAGTGTCCAAAAATGAAATACCACAAAATTATATCGCCTAAGACCACACGATTCTAGGCCTTTGAATCGAGTGACATAAGACGACACAACAATGAGGTATTACAAATGGGCCCATCGGACACTACTCCTAACCACATTTCACTAAAAGGCACGGTAATAGAAGTTTCTAATAATATGAAAGCAGAATTTTGTTACATTCATAAAAAAAATTAAAATTTTACATCTGAAACTTCTATTGGTCATGCAGGAGACAAGATAGATCATATTTCCAATGAGTCCAAAAATGCTGAAAAGGGAGGAACTTAGTCTAAGCATATAAAACCTGTTAAATTTTATAACGTTTTATTATTTTTTATATATTTTAATATCTTCTCCTCTTTGTCTACGACATTGTACAAACACATAATATAAATTATTGGAAACGATAAAATAAGTCATTATTAATAATAATAGGGTCGATTAAATCTTTAAAAAATTAAATAGAAAAAAAAACTTGTACAACATTGCATCTAGTATTAAAATTACTCTTGCTTATTTTGTTATTTTATTGTACATATTTACAAAAAGTATTTTACAGTAACAATGATCTAGCATCTTTAGGTATTATTTCTATCACATTGCATTTAAGAGTCATTTTGGGATGATCAGCTCGACGTCATCGCAAATTGAATTAAGTCACTACAGTGAACGCAGGATATAGGTACCAGAGCTTGCCCGGACCATCTCATCTGAAATGTTTAGCACATGGAACACTTTGGTTCGCAATATTATGCAAAAGACAATAAGTTGCTGCTATTTCAGTTAGATTGGTCCAGGCATTTCTGTAAATTGCATCACAACCACTAAAATCTTCGAGACGAGTTAACAATCTAACGTAATAGACTTCAGTCTTCGTAAGCCTTTATAAACGTAGTAGTTCTAGATCTCTATTATTGCTTTAAAAACTTTAACAATAAATACTTCTAAAGTGTATAATTTCAAAAAATATATTCTAGTTATTTGCGTGTTCAAACCTTTCCAGCCCTGTAATGGACTTTTAAAATAATGCTATTACTTAAGGTGTCGGCGAGGTCTAAACACGAAAACTTTTAAGCGAGTCTTGAATTATTATGCTTTCATTTATCAGCATGAATAATTACCCCGACAGCTCCGGAAAGACTGAAATCGAATTCGTGTCGAGCTGCAAATTTCTGAAGCCCATTGAAACTTTAAACCTTACGCTAGAAGCTCCAAGTATTGTAAAATTATCTACTACCCTCTAACGAGATAGGAAACTTCGCTGAACCAAATTGTAGACTAGCTATGAAGTACACTTTTACATCGATCTGGCCAATAATACTTGATGTAGGAATATTCTAAAAATATAATTTAAATATAAAAAGTTTCTGGAAATAATACTGGCTCAGACGTTTAAGTACTAATCCAATCGTTGTAAGGCACTAGAAGACACTGTGCGGTCTCTGATCACGCCAGGTCGTAAATAACATTACAAAAATACAATATTCATTATTATGCTTCAATCGCACTAGCGTTAAATCTAGGTGTCATAACAAACTTGCGCGATGAGATTTCCAAATCGATTAACGCTCTATTAACTATATGTAATTCTAAAATCGATATATTGATCATAGCACCAAATTTAAGTCACTCGTTAACGAATACAGCGTCACTCGATAACAGTTAAATAGTCAATCTAAAAACACACATCATGCCTTATTTCTACACCAACCTCTCAACAGAGATTTCCCTCATTCGACTCACAAAAACCATTTAGCACAAAGAACAAAGGTGTTCTTCGAAAAATATACCAAAATCAGGGAAATCTCAGTTGAGACGTGGACTTAGTTTTAAGTTACGTTGGATGGATCACAAACACTGTTATAACACTAAAGCGCATACTGGGAATGTTACGTTACTTCGATACAGGTATCAATATCAGGACGAGGGCCGAACGGACCTCACTTATACCGACTATATTACAACAATATATTAGCTTTAAATATATAACTGAGAATAATTTTAAGAGATCACCGGACACCACTGCAGCAGCAATCGAAACAGCACCTATACTTTAGAAGTATGTAAGCCCTAATGTCGTATGAGTATGTTCCTAAACCTATTCGATGTATTCCGTGTGATTACACAGACGATGGCACTTCGTTAATGGCCTGAGAATTAACCGAGTAAAATGCATTAGAGTAAACCTTAAAGTTAACGCGACAATTTCAATAAACAATTTACATAGCGAATGTTTTTTTTTACGTTTGCTCCAGTGCGTTGAGAGCCATTTGACCTCTATGTGACCTTTATGCCGTCGGCATAAAGGCCCCGCCGGAGGCAAAATAACTCCGAATGAACTAAAGCCTCGCGTTTCGTTTTGGTAAGCCGAGTCACGTTCTGTTCTCCTACTGTCTCCGGCGTAGCTTGTGTATTGTTTTCTTCGTGTATTTATGAAGATTTTATGATAACGACCTATGTGCTTTCTAGATTTACGAGGATTTAAGCAGCATCTCGAGTATAATGTATTCAAACTTTTTTGTTCACAAAACTCGCATTTCCCAACTGAGTGCCTCATTTCTTAACGTGAATACAATAACAGAATATTGTATTGATGCAAACATTGAAAATAATAAGGCGCATGTGCTAGCATACAGCAGGGCTAGCATAAAAACAGTAGGCATGGGAAAGAATCGACATACTGACAGATTTTATCGACAAAATGGCGGATTTCCATTGTCTAGTTCTGTCACTTTGTCTATTCTTCCGTAGAAAGAAACAGTTTATATGGTGTTGTTACGCCTGCAGATACAACTAAGATTTACGTCGTCATTATGGAACATCACATCACTGATTTACCTTATCTCAACAATACCGTTTTGATGAATCAAAAATTCGTACATACTTCGCGAGAATTCACGCACAACGAAATTGCAACGCTCGTTAATAGTAATTTATAAGTAACCCCGACGAACCTGATGCCGGCCCATCAGCTGTCATTAACCGAAATGTTATCGACGATGACCGTGACTTTTCGAAAGTGGGTAATGTACCGTTGCGAAATGCAGATCGGATCACAACGGAAAACAATTCGAATTAAGTCATATATTTAAGATGGGCCGATGCCTTAAAACTACACCTACGTGAGGACATTACGCCCGTAGCTGTTGCCTCGTCCGCCCCGATAAAGATACTCGATATGGACGTTATTCGAAAAATCTATTTCGCAAAGTGTATTTCGATGGTTTTACTCGTATACGGCAAATAGGAGTAAAATATCGATGTTTTTCCGCGCAAATTGCATTAAATATTCTAAAATATGAACTTCAATACAGATATGATAAAGCAGCAGCAAAAAATTCGCTGCTAGTCTATATCATGGAATCGTCAGTAAAGATCCGTTGGACCGTAAATTTGAACAATGTTTATAGCTACATAAATAAAAATGTAATATCGAATAAAAACACAAAGGCTTTAAGACGTATCTGACAGAATTATCACATCGGCTTGCAATTTTTAAGGCATTTGTTTTGCGTGGGCGGCGTTTGTGCTGCCGTAGGCGGACGGAAGTGAGAGCACGAGATTAAAGATCGGCCATCCTCGTCTAGCACGATCGAAAACTAGCGAGTGGAAGTGAAATAGAACAATGTCACAGATCGACTACATGATACAACATTGGCAAAGCTCTAAACTTTATGACCACTTTCGATTTACAATGACGTAATTTAAATTCTTTTGCGAGTGGGCTTCATTACGATTTTTGTAAAATCCTTCCATCTGATACCCGACTGGTATGTTTTGAAATATGTTATGGATACGAGTGAGCTTGTTAAGATATCACAAAGTACAAGTATATTGCGCGACGTAAGAGCAAAATATTGCTCGAATAAGAAATAAACTGTAAATTAAACTCGTTACAAAGTAAAGTTTAAATAAAAACACTGCAGTAAGAGACGGTTGCATGGCTCGAGACGTATTTTAAACCCTTTAATACAATGCTCGGTGTTACTTAAGTTTAACTAGTTTTATTTATTTTAGGTATTAAAAGACGCAATAAAAATTATTGCCAAAATCGTTGCAATTTAAAAACACAATTTAGGCTCACATCAGATAAACTTAAACTGCCACATGTTTATCGTTTCCCCGTTTCGATAAATTTCCTTTTTATTTATTGAAAAGATTTGTAACAGTACACAAACATCTTAACGTCTCACTTTACGATTCAATCGAGTGATACGGAGCTACGCACGGAATTCGCGTTCTTCCTACGTCTGTGATATTCAAAGTCACGATTCAATTAGAGCCCCGACTAATTTACAACGCATTGTTGTTGATGTGATTACACCGCCATAAACTGCGTCAGAGATTACTCCAATGGCTGAATTTAAACTGCCGTTTAAGAATTCAATAGTTGCGTTGATGTCGCTAAGAAAAATAACAATTTAAATGGAATCGCTGAATGGAAGAATTCTGATGATTAACATAAACTAAAAGCTAAACATGTAGGAGACGATTAACACGATATTATATCAACACGGGCTATTAACGAGATATTCACAGCACAAATAATACAACGTCTAGTTAAATGAACAAGGTTTCATACATTAATCATCTGGATGCGGTGCGCGTGCGCCGCCTCAGCGCCGAGATTTATATAGACCGCGAGTAATGCTCGATTTGAACGTGAAATATTTGGCTTGTTAACTGGAAGTGCTTTATCTCCTGTCGTTTGTACACCTTGTATGGACATTATGTAATCGGCTTTTTCAACAATAAAGCTAATAAAGTGAATCTCGTAAGATGTAATAACTGTTTTTCCCTTCCGTCCATTCTCGACCTTGAATTTGGCCAAACAGGTACCCGATCAGAAATTGTCCTAGGAAAGGTGTGTTGGCGCCAGTTCGGAAGGACGCCGCCCACGCGCCGGTGACGTGAATGAACGGATTATATCACCGCCCGTAGGTGGCCATATAAGGTCAATTGTTTAAAATAACAACCATTTATTGACCTATTTTCTGCGCTATTATCTATCGATTTCTTTACAACGCGCTTGACATTTTATGTGTACCCTATTCGATATTTAATGGATATTGTACTTCTAAAATATTGATAGAGAAGTTTGATTACTCTTAGATATTATAAGTTTGAAAACTTTAAAATAGTTAAAATTTTTAATACGCAGCTTCAAAACAATATTAGACAATGTTGACACAAGTGTAAAGATAGACCATTTAACGTTTATTTCCCACGTCCTAAGCGGAACCGATGCGTGGCACGTTCCGAGGATTAGCATTTGAAAGCGTTCTGTTTGTGGAACTCGAGTGACGATCAATAGAAAAATTATGATGGATAGACGGCGCGACGATTTGTTTTCAGAGATGAATTGCGTCGGACGCACGCACGACGCATACGTAACGACGTGCAGGTACGCGAATGTGTTCGAATCGAGCCGGATTTGGATGAGCATTATGTCGTTGCGAGTGTTAATTGTTCTGTTGTGTTTGAACTGGAACGACTGTTTGTTGAAATATTAGCGCTTCGAGCTTTAGAAAACGAGGACACTCAGGATCTAGTTGTTAGACGAAACTCATTGTAGTCGACGCAAAACCTTGAAACACCTGCAGCTACGCTTTATCTGCTTCAATTTTAATTTTACGTTATCCCGTAAACTCTTAATTTTGTAATTACTTCCATCATAATCTTGTGTGTGTTGAAGTGAGATACTTACGCGATTTACTGCCGAGACTAAAATAACAAGTGTAGAGGAGGCGTCGTTAGAATACGCCGAGCTCGAAAATATTGAAATCCGGCTAGTACAAACGGACCCGCCTCGTTCCCATAGCTGTCACGAGCGAGTTCACAATACGCGGCTATCACCGCATCTACACCACCGCCGGACAATCATCCTAACAAAGCTTCACCGGTTAACTCCAATCATTTCCCACGAGATAACGGTCGAGCTCAACCCCGATACCGAACTCGACTCACCCTAATGATTCTCCGAGGTAAATGACGCGATAAAAATAAAGACTCCGGTCAAAATAGCGGCGCGAACGAAACAAAAGGTGCCAACGTCTCGAATACCGGTGCTCGCAGATAGCCTTTGAAAAGGTTGACCGATAACAAAAAGTATGTTCTGGTCGTGACGAAAAAACCTCCATTATTTTTGTCCATCTACAGTGGAATATCGACGCTCGTATTGTGTTCGAACTCGAAACCGATTCACTAACATTCGAGCTGCCTCGAAAAAGCTCCAATAAAAGTTTTATAATCCCGATGATGTGAGTTAGGCGTGTAACGTGTAACACAATATCCGCGTGAGGTCGAAACGTGGTGACGAGGCATGCACTCAGTTTATTCTATTCTCGGCGGGCCTAATTTTAACCATCTGCGTCTCTCCGGCTAGTTTTAGAGAATTAGGCCGAACGAGTTTCAGCGAATCTAGCGAGCCGAATCTAACGCTTTCGCGGTACGATCTCGGCCGGCGGACAAAAAACTATCGCGCGATACACTCAATCGAATCCCATACACTGCGTTCCGCAGAAATAATGAACGACGTGAAGTCATTCGTTAATAGCCCGACCGGGATAGAATTACGGGCAAAACTTTTAATTGGACGTGGATTAGATTCAAGAGCGAATGACGCAATCATCGGCCGTCGATCGGGGATCTATCGCAGATGTGGTGAATTGCGCAACTGGAAACATAATCGGCGGTCCAATTACTGAAATGACACAGACGTCCACGGGCAGGGCCGATCTATAATGGATGAGTCCGTCCGGCGAGATCGCATAAGCGCGCATACATAAGTAAACGGCAACAATCGATGCGCACTATTCATTAAGTTTAAAACGCTTAAACTTCGGAATGGGGGCGACGCGGCGAATAAATTTCAATTAGAGCAATCGGGCGCGGAAGTTTCTGGATCCGATGCGCGCGGGATAGCGGAGTCGCACCTCGCATACACAAGTCGTCACGCCAGCGCATACAAAGGAGGACCTCCGCCGCAAACCATTAGAATTGCGGTAACGGAGATGTGCGCGGAATTATGTTTGATATGAATGTTAGATAACAATGTTTTGGATTTCGGATTAGTTCTGCTCCGTCTGCTTTCCGTCGAGGTTGTTTTAGATCAAGAGAAACACAAACTAAGTTTTAATCGCATTAAAGTGCTTTAATATGATTTAGATTGACGTAATTAAGCTGGTATGTAATTGCTAATTATTTACCACGTCAACATAGCCGTGCAGCCGCTATTTGAATTGGTAGAGTAGACTAATTTTCACGAGCAACTCGAGGAAAGTTTGTATGCAAAAGTTATTTCGTTAACAGTTGAAGCTTTTAACTCCAAAACCACACATGTAAAATCAACTGTAAACAAGTCGTCCTCATATCAACACGTGTACAAAAATACCTTCAAATGCATTGCAAACGTCCACGCTTCCTAGATCCCTTCAATATTTTCCGCGCATTAGAAAACAAATCCGTTGAGCCAATTTGTTCGCGGCGACATAAACCTCGGCCGGTGTAACGAAGTCCCTAAACAACGATACACGAGGGCCCATCATCCCGCGAAATATCTCAGCGGTGACAAGCGCGACCGGCGGCCGAACTCTACAGCGGCCGACGTAACGAGCCCCTCACCATTGTATCCCTGCCTCCGCGATTTATTTATTCGACGAACATTACGGGGACACAAAATCTCGTACATAAATAAATGTGAAAGCACATATCGAGTATCGGAATGCAAACGGCGGGGCTCGCGTCTGAATTATGCAACAGAAACGCGGGCGCAGGGCCGTAATAGTAAATGGACGAAACTCCGAAAATACACCGACCGAGCGCGTTCGCTCATCAATCCGGCGAATCGCCGTAGTTCGTACTTAACCATTTCCCGCTAATGATGCACATTTAAATGTGAGTAGATCTTATCGGTTTCGCGGCTAGTTTTTTCCAGGTCGTCCGGCTGAATTTTCGTATAATTTCTTTTTTATGTACGTTTGGTCGGCGGCTCGCTAATTACAGGCCTGACCTGATCGTTTAATGCGAATTTCACAAACATTTCATAATTAAAAGGGAGCCGACGTTCACATGAAGAATAATAAACGATTAACCGGGTCCTTCGTCACTGTTGTAGCCCACACTAAATACGCCATACCAGAGCATAGAGTACTAGATGACTGCATCGAGTTTATGGCATTACAACTGCACACAAAGCCTACATAATTGAGATTAGAAAAACAAAGCTGTACAAAGAACAATAGCTGGAGTCGCATTGATCGAGCTAAGGAGCGGCGGAGAGTCGAATGTGATCCCGAGCCACACGCGGCGATGATTACGACGCACCTATTAGTCAAATTAGCTTTATTGTTGATACCGAGGGCCCTAAAGGCTTACACGCAGACAATCATGCCACACAATACTATGAGTCAACAGAAATTGCTCAGGTGTTTATTAAAACAATAGTGATAAGTTAATAGAGAGGCGCGCGCGAGACGAGCGACGAGAGACGGGAATGTCTTATGGAAATCCATGACTCATGACGAGACGACGAGAAAAAAAGGAATGCATCCAGTAGCGGTAGCTGCATTGTTTTTGTCCGAAGTTGAAAATAAATATCCAGTTCATCGCAATGCCGAAGCGAATCCTATGTCGTTACGAAACTAATATGGAGGAGAGGGCACTGACCGACATCCACATTTATAGAGGTAATTCACAGTTTGGCTTCTGCCAAATTATGCAATAACATGCTCCCATAAATAATAATCAAACAAACGGTCTCTGTAGGAGTCGGAGTTTTGATTATAACATACTTTTATACGAGCGTACTAAATTATGAAATTATATCAAAATAAATCAAGCTTCAAATAGTAAACAACTTTAAGATACTGCTTCTCATTATTCCGAGATAAAAAGACACACTACAGGCACTTCGATTGATGAATTACAAGATACTAAAATTATCAAAACCAATTGAGCTTAAGACAATAAGCGCGTTAAAGACAATGTAGCTCGTAATTGATATCGGCTAGAGATAACTTAACCAAGGTAATTTCATCACCGACGAGTGATATTCGAGGGTAGTGGGCGCTAAATGACTTTGAAATTAAAACTGTATGCAAATGTGAGCGGGGATTAATCGTTGCCGATACGCCATTGAAAACGACTACTGGATACAAATCGATGAATAAATATTGTTCGACACCCATCGCTTCAAATATTTAAATAGAATTACACCCACGACCGTTGGGTATATAAATATGTAATTAAAACGAAATCTATAATCACGTCAACCGAGCCCGACGGCTCGGTTAATGCCGTATACGTTTTTAATTAAAATTCAATAATCCGGGTTACGTTAACGTGATGGAAGTGACGTTAATATTTCGAGATTAATTTTGATTTCATATTATGATAATTAATTTTGGATGACAAAAGTATCGGAAATTAAAGTTTTTAACCGGCATTAAAATACTTGGTTGTCTATTGTACGTCTCTATGCTCTACGTATTTCAAACCGCAATATTTTAAAATAGGACAGCAATAAATACAATTCTCCAATTACTACAGTACATATAACGGTCGTTATTAATAAAACAAGGAAAAAAATCAATAGCATTATAGACAGTATATATCGTCAATCATTACTCAGACGTCTCAATTCAACAGCAACTACACAATGATTCACTGAAACATATAATTACTCTCACTAATAACGTTTTAACTCAACCATCATGAGCTCAATTAGAATGAAAACCCAATTCATTCATTATAACAAGTCAATGTAGCCTCTAAACCTCCGCCCAAAGCGCGCAACCGGTTTTACGATGTAGACTCATATGATCACTGACATCACTGGCTACTGATCTATCGCTGCGTGTCTATGCCGCTCACCATATTTTATGATTTACAAACGGCCCTTAAGAATATATAATTGAAAGAACCGATTTCCATAATCATAATATTTGAGGTGGCGGCTGACATTTATCAGTCCGTCGACTGCCTCGTCCACTAAATTTTGCCCGTCGTTTTCAATTTGCGAGCTTTCGGCACCTCGAGGTCTTATTTTAGTTTTATTGAACGAGTCGAATGCAAAAATTAGGTCACTTTTTGTTCTATCGCATAACGAAACAATATTTATGCGTTTGACATTTGCGATTCGAGACTTCGAGATTCGCTTAAATCCTTGCAATCTAATCTTACGGCGACTAAAACATATTTACAGCGCGCTCAATATACAAACTTATCTAGAACGTGACTAAATCGCTATAGAGCCCTCGGGGGGATCCGACGGGCCGACTACCGCTGCGGATGGTGCGACATGTGGGGGTGAGAGAGGTGGTGGGAGTAGGGCTGGCCGAGCGAGCCGAGCGGCAGCGGCGAGGGGCAGGGGGGGTGCTGGTGGTACTGCTGCAGTGGCGACGGGGCCAGCCCCGGGTGGTGCTCGATGGGGTACTGTCCGGAGCCGGCGTACGCCAGTTGCCTCACCTTCATCTCGTCGTCGACGACGTTGTACGTGAGCTCCGTCTCCTCGTAGCCCGTCGCCGCCATCCGCTGCTCGCTGATGGTGGGCGGGTCGGGGGAGTTGAGGCAGGTCTGGATGAGCCGCTTGCCGGAGTCCGACGTGATCATCGGCTGGAGTTTCCGCGTCGCGAACGTGTATACGTGGCCCGTCTCCGACGCCACTAGTAACATCACTTGTGTGCCCGTTAACGTCGAAAGCTCGTACGCCTGAAACGGAAAACGTTACGGTTAGAACTCGGTGAAATTTTATCTCGTACGTAAGTCACTCTAACGAGCAAAGTAGACGACTCTCGAAGGTAGATAAAAAGAATCGTTGTAAAAGAGCATTTGTGAACAAACTCGTTTCCTACGCAGAGATTAAATCCGACATTGAACTATTTACATCACAAACATTTTAACTTGAGCTAAGAACGCTTAGAATTAAAACGAAACGTTGAAAAAATATATTAAGTTCAAACTAAGATTTTAGCTCTATCTTGTGTTTCTGTAGAAATTTGAATCACTTTGAAATCTGGCCTCGTTTGGAGCACCTAAACGAGACACAGGTGACCTCTCACCTTTCCCACGCCCCTAATGCTTTAGTTAAACTCAACAAATTTTCGGGAGCAATATCGCTCTCTCACGGCACTCTTTGTGTTTGTCCCGGGAATTATCACACCTACAAGCGCCACCTACACGATTCGAGTCAATTTACATAATATGTCACCGACGAACCATTCTGGACCCTAAGATGTTTGACGTAGAATTCATATCGAAATCCCCGGTCGCGACGCTAAGGATTGACAAAATCGGTAGCTTCAATAGTTGTTTGGCGCCCAAATTGATGCTAAGCAGAGAGCAAAGCGAGGATTGTGAGCAATAGTGATAGGTGTGAAGTTGAACCCGGTCTTAGAACAACAAACATGATCCGTTTTAAACCGTTGTTTCGACGCACGTATCCTTTTTCGCGAAATTAGCGGTAAATATTAAATTATCCTTAAGTAATTCAGTAATAAATAATTAGTAATTACGACAGCACTAATCTTTTCCAACGAAGAAAACTCATTTCTCAACACGGATTTACTGTTGTTGTCCTTATTGACTTTAAAATCTTCCTGTTGATTTACGTCGTCAATATCGCTGCCCTACATTTGACGTGAAATCGCTATCCCGGTATAAAGAACGTCGCTTCCTCCCGATTTCCTATCTATTTAGCGTCAACGGATATCTATCGCTCGTGACAGATTGCCTTACTTCAGTCGCGAGACAAATCGTTTTTCAAGCGGGAGATTACGTCCTCAACGTTTAAGATAAAAGTCGCCAGCTAATTTATATTTTCAAAGATTTCATTAGCGAGCGGAGGCATTGGGTTTTCTCGTGTACCGCATATTGTATATTGTGTACGTACGTCCTCCGTCAGCTTGTCAGTCCGTCAGTTTCAGACAATGATGGATGATGGAAGAAAGTCGGACCGACCGCTAACTGAAATGCGACATCGTCCCAACTTTAATCGCGAGCGTTTTGTTTGGACCTAGCCTTGCAGTATTCATAGGCACTGTTATAAATCAAACGAACGATTTTAATTACAACTTAGACAGGAATAAAATAGTTGAGATGTAAATGCAGGCTCCTTATGTGTGCAAATGAGCTGATTGCTCATGCGATGGTGAACAGCTTCCGTCATGCATATTTAGTGTTTAGAAATACCCATTGATACATTTCTTTTGCGTATTAGCAACAACATAATTTATTACACCAGTTTATCGCAAAACATTTTTCAATTTATCCTTCGAATCTTGTCCTAGTTTTTTTTATTGTTTGCAGCAAATGCACAGGACAAGCCGTTCGCGTGAACAAAACCTGTGTAAGATGTACAATTTCGGAAGTCAAATTAGAGCTCTAGCATGCTCCTATTATAAAAGAGTACGCCATAAATAATGAAGCTGATCAAATTAGTTAAAATCAATGGCTGTTAAAATTACCAGCTTCAAAAAGGTTTGTTTCAAAGCAAAAGAAAGATAAAAGGCAACTAAACGGCCACGGATAAGATACCGATCATCGAGCCTTATTTCCTCAGGAAACAGATAGAGCACACGTTTGTTTAACTCGAAGATTAGATATGACTTAACTGTCACTCGTTTTGTGGTTAAAGAGCTTCATACACATTGGACAATGCAAGAAAAGATGTATGTAGAATTCTGCTGAAATGATGCGTATGTTAAGGTACCTTAATAGGCACAAATTATAATAATTATTTATTGAATTGCTTCGTATGTTTAATAAGGGTCCACGTTTTGTATTTTTTTTCAAGAGTCCCATTTTTCTTTGGATTGACAGAGGTCTAGTCTAGGTCTACCAGAATCTGATGGCAATTTTTGATGGCAGATTTTAAAATAAAAAAACCGGCCAAGTGCGAGTCGGACTCGCGCACCGAGGGTTCCGACAGCTTAAAGGTATTATAGACCTGAGTATTTAGTATGAATTTCAATTTAATACCTCTACGCGTTTATGAGGAAATGGGTAGTAAGTTTAAAATTATTAAAAAAAAATATATTATGTGATGTAACTAAAAATTTATGGTTTTCGTAATTTTTCCTTTATCTATGCTATAAGACGTTGCTTCGTACCAAATTTCAAGATTCTGAGTTCACGGGAAGCACCCTGTAGGTTTTGATTCCTTTGCAAGTGTCGAAAATTTGCGGCATAAACGGCTGTATCTTTTGATTGCGTTGGCTTAGAAGTTTGATTTTTTCACAGCTTCAAGGGACAGTAGACCTGAGTAATTGATATAAATTTCAGCTTCATGCCTCCACGCGTTCCTGAGAAAAAGGGTCTTGACAGACGGACAGACGGACAACAAAGTGATCCTATAAGGGTTCCGTTTTTTCCTTTTGAGGTACGGAACCCTAAAAATATCCTTGATCAATGGATACATTTTTATATTTGCATGTTTTACACACAGAATAAGCCGCTAAAGGAAAAAAAGGATCAAAATGTTTTATTCCAATTACAATAAATTATTATTGCTAGAGTCAATTTAATTTCTCACTTTTTGCCATGAGATTCTGGTAGACCTATACCTACTGCATCTGGAAAGAAATCTTCTCTAGTCTCTATGTAAGTAGTTCAATCCAACTTCTCTATCAAAATGTGCGTTGCCATTTTCAGCTGTTGCGAGGCTGACCACACGAGGCGACCATAAAATTTGGTTTGAAATTTGAATAATTGAAACATAAAACATCGGATCGGCCAACCCGGCGCCACTCGCGCCTCGCGCCGCGCTCGTGGGCGTCAGGCGGACCACTTAATAAATTTAAAATCACATTATTGTATCATTAACATACTATTATACTATGAAATTGGTGAAGTTATAAAATCGACGGGCCATCGATCATTTCATCATCATCACCGTATTGCGCGTTGCGGATATGGTTGACATTATTTTGCCGAACAAGGAAGTTAAGGCGTCTAGAGTCTAGACTGTAGACTAAAGATTTAGTAGCTCAGAATTTATATAATTACGAAATCATTGCAAATATTGAATATATTCGTCGAAATGTTTTAAATTGTAAGTCTCTCTTTTTAATATTTACCTCTGACCTCCGAAATAATAATAAAAATCCATAAAACGGAACATCTCACTTGTGCCGTGCCAAATTATCGTAAATAATTCGCGATGGGCGTAACGGGAAAGTTACGTACTTAAGTATAATTTAAGCGCGCGTAAATTAACGCGCAAAAAAACTTAAAAAAGAAATGACATATTAATTTATTGACAGCGGACGAAATTACGCGTTTTGATAACGCTTTTTGTGTGGGCCGCGGGGATGCGCAAGAGTTGAGTGAGTGTAATTGAGGGTAGGCATAATTTTATTTTGACACCTTATAGTATTAAAAAAATACATTTTAAATTTATTTGCTAAACCAACCGGGGATTATGAAATAAAGAGTGATTGTATGAAGATATTGAATCTACGTAGATTTACAACCACAAGATATACATTATGAAATAGATTTTCAACCACACGTTAAGAACGAAAAAAAATTTTTTTTTAAACAGATCTGTACCTAAAAATATGTGGAAAAGGTTGTAACTTGTAAGTACATTGGGAAGTGTCCAAAATTTTAAAAAGTAATCTTACCCAGACTATACGTTTTGAAAAAAGTGTTAACGGTAGGTACACACTAAAATTTTTTAAATTTTTTAAAGGCCGGCAACGCACCTGCAGCTCTTCTGATGTTGCGAGTGTCCATGGGCGACGGTAGTTGCTTACCATCAGGTGACCCGTTTGCCCCCTTATTTAATAAAAAAAAATTGGTTACCATTAACACTTACAGATAAAAAATAAGATTGGTCTTATTTTATTGTTCTACATAAAAATAATAATGTTAGGTTATGTGTTGGAAACGACATGGCAATCTCTCACTTTCACTGTGTGTGGGCCCCATATCATCAATATGTAAAGTTTTACAAGCGGTTGAATAAAACATCAACTTTTCGCAGTTTTCTACAATGATTGATGTTATTACAATATAAGTCGAAATAAAAACGATTTAGAAACGTTATGGAAACATGTGAAACTAAAATAGACCACAGATAAAATCTACAAGTGTAATGGTTTAATTTTAAAGGAATTTAGACAAGATTTTTTTTCTAAATAATTTAAGATCTAAATAATTTAATTTTTTTTAGGATCTAAATAATTTAATTCAAAACTACAACATAAAAGACTTGAAAAATTACCTAACGAAAACATTTCACTTTTTATGTCATAATGTAGGTTATAATAAAATGTTTGTAGAGTTCTTTTAAGTGATCCAATAACATGCAACCTAATTATCAATTTATATTTAGTGGTATCCAGAATAGAATTCAAGAATTTATTCACATAACAATACAAGTACAGCAAAAATTTAAGAAAATCTCAAGCGACGAACCAGAAACTCGAATAAAATAAATGTTTAAATTTAAAAAAGTTTTAAAAAATATGTCAACAATAATGATAGTCATTTTAAAATAATTTTATTTAAATTATCTGGACATGTCACGAGCATTCTATAATGCCATTAATAACGAGAAAGTGCAGTAGCGATCGGCTTGAGAAATATCGAGTTTAAAATCACACTTAACGCATAATGCCTTTATTATGTTGTTTATACCTTTATTGCTACGTAACTCGGGTATAACAGTTATTAATTTATTGCTGGTACAATTTATTGTGGTATTAAACTTTACGATTTTTATCGTTACAGGACTTTTACAATTAAAAGTAGAGCAGTTGATAGTTTTGAAGGTTTAGTCCTGCTTTCACCCTTTGAGTGTTAATATACAGGTTGTAACAAAACTAAGTGATAATACTTTAGGCTGTGTACAGTGTACGTGTTCCTTGTAAAGAGTTCACTGTGAAAGTAGCAGCGCTGAGCGATCAAAGTATATTTTTTTACTTTTGTTTTTCAAGCGCCCTAGCGTCACGAGTTTCCCCATACAAAAGTGAAAAAAATGTTTGGTCTTTCAACGCTGCCATTTACACAGTGAACTTTCTGCAAGGAACACATACAGACTCTTATCACTTAGTTTTGTAACACCTTGTATATTTTTTGAGTTTCGTGAATTTTATTTAATTAATACGAGGAATTAAACAGATAACAAGATCAACCATTGACTACAGTCTACACCATAACTTGCTGAGAATGTAAGTTTATGTTGTTTTTTACGTATTTTGATAATGACAATACTTAGGGCCTGTTTCACCTCTTCTTGATAAAGTATCGAGTAGAATATCCACAACTTTTTTGACAGATGCTCCATTCTCTATCTGTCAAGTTAGCCTGTCCGGCTATCCGGAAGTGGTGAAACAGGCCCTAAATATTGTTAATTTTGTTAATAAAATAAAAATAATGACAAGCACGATGCAGGCGGGTAGGAGAACGATAATAGTGATGACAATGATGATGATGAAGTTACACAATAACCTGGCTTAATTAAAGGACCACCGAAGAGTCGGCATTAATCAAGTGGGTTAAGCCGAGAAATTGATTTATCACCGAGGTGTTAAAAGTGTTATTGATCCACGTGAAAATAAATTGAGTGGAAGCCTCAAGCAAAATATCTCTGGAGAAGAAGTTACCGAACAAGTTGATATTTGAAATTTTAAAGAAATTTCCAAATACATAAAGTTTATATTGGAAATCTTGAAAACGAGGCTGTTTATGACGAAGAATGTGAGATAAACACAACTCTTTATTGTGACAAGAAGAATAAAACGATTCATCGAATGAAGAGTGAGAAAGACTTCTAGAGTACGTAGAGCCAAGAAACACAGAAAAGCACAGGACAATCTTAGCAAAAGCCAAGTAATGCCTAATTGAACTAATTAATGCCTTATAAATAAATGTCTCTCTCAAAAGAACATCAGTTTATTGGTGCGGAAAATAGACAACATTCTCTGTGACGCTGTACATGCAAAAGGAGGAAAAAATATAATATACGATCATTTCCTATCATTAGATGAGTCAATATACAAAATTCTGAGTGCAATTATAATAATTATAAACATTATCGTTAGATGGACAATTATATCCAATGTTTTATAGCCTAACGGTGATGTGATTTTTCACCAAAAAATTGTCGATAATTACCATTTATCGATGATTCTGTTTCTACATCTCCATATAGGGGCGATGTTAATGATTTGGTGCTAATTTTTAGCACGAGCTCCACTCGATATAGACAATACGTTAATATTCTACTGTCAAACTATATTTCCTGTTTCGTTTGTAGCAACAAGAAATACCTACGCCTATATTGTAAGTAATGTGAGTATTGAATATTAGTGTATAATTTAAACAGTATTTAGTGCAAAGAAATTGTTTTACATAGACTAGAACAATAAATGTCAACTTTGGGGAAAAATATGCAGTTAATTGCCAATTTTAGGATCATCACAAGAAAAAAGCTGGAACATGTAATTTTTGTGAAGTTTAACATGATCATTTGACAATGCATCGACAAAAACGTCTCACCGTGATTGGCCTATAAATAACCAATCAACCGGTCTATCGACGCGTTATCGATAAATCAGAAATGATTTACCGCCCCACACTAGCGGGAGCTCTCGTTAAAACCAAAAAGGGACGGCGCGCGCCAAATCGAATACTAATATCGATTTTTATAACGATTCGTTTTTGTATCGAGTAACGAGGTGATAACGACTTCATCGTTTTTATTGCCGCTGACATCCATATTTCATAGTGTGAAGTAACCGAATCTATCCGAAGGTGTATCTTTCGAAATTCTAAACGATTGCAAATAGAAGAAACAGAAAAATTGCCGTTTTGCAGTAGGAAGACATTCTGGTATAAAAAAAATTGGAATATGTACTATCAGAGAAGTTGATTCCTATGCAAATCGGGGACCTAAGTAGTTTGGTTGCGTTACGTCAAACCCAGTGACAGATCACAATTAACATTGAATTGACATAATCAACCAAATAACGTTGGTCTGTCAATTGCATAGGAATCAACTTCCTCGATGGTACCTACGTGAAAAATATCTTTAGGCATTTTTTTAACCGGCAGATACAAACTTAATAAGCGTGATATAATTGTTCATTAAATAAGCAATAACAAGAGATTATTCAGTTTTTCATTAACAAAACCTACGTGCACGTCATACCACATCAAAATCATCTCAGCCGTGAATATCATCGGGTCGGAATTGTTTTTTTTTCTTTGATTGACGTTTTGCATTGCTCGTTAAGTTGTGAAGTAACTTAATTGGCCGTAATATTGTAATTTTGTGTTTCGTAACACAAGTAATGATATTACATTTTTATTAATTGTTGAATTAATAAAAATGTAATAACATTACTTGTAAAAACCTTCGTAAATTACTGTAAACTTAACACAAAACCAGGCATTATAAATATTGGCCTGTTCAAGTATATGATAGCCACTTAGACTAGTATTAGTTTTATAGGTACTAATCTACAAATGGAACTAAAACGAACATGGACCATCGAGGAAATTGATTCCTAGGCAGTTGACAGACCAACGTCATTTGGTCGGATCATGTCAATTCAATGTTAATTGTGATCTGTCGGCTGGGTTTGACGTAACGCGACCAAACTACGTTGGTCCCCCATCTGCATAGTGCATAGCAATCCACTTCAGCCGCAATACGTTAAATACTCACGTCTCTCAAACAATTTAAATTACCAAATTAATTTGCGGTTGTATTACTTTAAAATGATTTCACTGTAGCGACACTGAATTAGTTTACTCTAACTCTACTTTTTGATTTTAGATGAGATTTAATTGAAACGAAATACAGACGTAGGCCCAAACCTGACAATAGCTCAAATGAACTACCATGTAACTTTAACAAATTGCCCTCAAATTTGGGAGGACAAATGTGACATTTCGCGAGTGGCCGCGGCTAAAAAGCGTAATTGCGCTTGCGCAGCTCAAAGACGCCGCTGTTCCCACGTACTCCGGTGCGCCGGGTTTATTGACAAAAATTACGACAAGTAATTGTTGATGCTTTGAGATTTTCGCGAAATATGCCCTGAATCCTGATGGAGGATGATGAATCAAATATTAACCACGATGCAGATGAATTTCTCCAAGTGATATCTAAAGGTAGAGCATGCAACTTTGTTCGCGCAGTTATTCGTTTGGCGTGCGCTAACCGTAAAGTTTGCGAAGATACTTTGGATTTTGGAAGTCGGTTAAAAAAGCAAGACCAAGACCATCACTATTTCCTAGGACTACAAGAAACTTAATCTTCATCTTAAAAAATAAAATCGGTTCAAGTGTTTAAAAGTGAATAGTTAAAAGATACAGATACAATTTACCATTTGTCATATTCGCAATTAGCATTGATAATGTTATGAACTTAAAACAATTGAGGCCTACCACCACAGTGTTTCCAAACATATTGTAAACAATCTGAAATATCCTGAAAAATGTGGCACCAAAAAGCTTGTAGCTTGTCATAAGAATTTAACCAAAATAAAACCAAGTCTCCCTTCTAAAAGAAATTAAGTCACGTTTTCGGAACGAAAAAATAATATGTTAACTAAATATAATATTCAGTCGTGCGAAAGTTGCTCAAACCCGTATAACAGCTTTACTCGTCAGGGGTAAATAATTTTGTCACTTTGCTCACAACTCACAACCTTATTGCATAAGATACGAGCAGACTCAATTTGGCCAATAACCATTTGGGTAGTTTAAATAAATTATTACGTTTGATAAAAGAAGACCCCCTGTATAACGCTCGTAAGTTCATGAAAATTATGACTGATAAAAGAGACATACTGTGTAACGTCATAATAAACATTCATAACAGACGTTATGGTACAACTGAACAATTTAATACGCTTTTGCATGATTTCTTCCTACGTTACAGTTAAAAATTCTACTTATAATTGCACTTAAAATTCTGTTTTTAGATGAAGGAGATGTTAAGAAAATCAATAGAGAAAGGTAACCCAAACAATGACCATATAAATAAAATATTTATAAATATAAGTGTAAAAACAAGCAACAAATTGGCTATGCGAGCTAGGCGACACGTTAAAAAACCATTATGGCGGCGATTCGAATGATAATACCGCAGTATAGACGCCAGATACACGAAGAAAGTTGGCGCCTCACCTTCCGAAGAAAAGGTCTTATACTTTGTAATAAACAAGAAAATAGCCAATAAATTATAAAGAAAATCACAGGGCGACCGGCCAGCGAAAAGCTTCCAGTAAGAACCTGTCAATTGCACTTGTAGATTATTGAGTATCGCACTGGCAACACTGAGGAAATTTTTTCAATCATTTAGTATCTGCTCTGCAGTACTCGCACATACTTTTGCACCAGCACCAGAAGTGAATTATTATAATTTATGCAGTAACATGTATGGGCTTGTAAAACATGATAATACCTCGTAAACAATAAATGCATGCTACATATCTATTAGCTCGTTAAATTGCCCTTCTAACATTTCCTGCTCACACCTTTTTGCAATAAACTTAATATGGATGTCTAAAATATATCACGGCAATTTGTTTCATTAAAAAAAACATCCGACATTGACATTGGCATTTGGCGCCATAAATGTCAAAAAAAGAGAACCGCGTGACATAATTCTCGGCTAGCGTACAAGCGTAGTCCCCCGAAAACAGGTTGCGATCGGGTTGCCATATTTGTGGGTAGCTGTACATGGTCTAAGCGACTCTCCACGTGGGGCACGTCACAACTGATCATTGATATTTGCATAAGGCCAGACGTCTTAACGGAATTGCGAGATGCCTCGAAAGGGCCAAAGAATACCTTGTTGGGATTGATTACACCAGCGGAAGCAAAGAACTCTAAAAATACAAACGAAACTGTAAAAGACGAATTAAAAATGCGAAAATATTAACCGAGAACCCAAATCAATTTTAATCACAACTAAAGTGCATTAAATGGTGGTGTTTGACCACGTTTTTACCGATGTTTAAATGAATATTAAGTCGGCTTACGAACAGTAAGCCAAATTAACCCTCCTCGTAATCGGGTGATTACATGTTCATTACGGCAAATGTGGAATTTATGGAGCAAATAACATACATTTTATGAAACCAATACGCGAAGTCTCAGAAATTATTGATATCTTTCGATTTTCGAAAATAAATGGGCGAGCGGTTTGTCCGCATTTTCTAACGAGTGATACCTTATCGATTTCCACAATATATTTTCTTCCTGATGGTCGATGCGTCTCTTAAAATTCTTTGGGAAAACCTAGCGAATCTTAATTAGACGTAGCTTTTTTACGATTTAACGTCTTCATTACTTCTCGATCATTACTGCATTCTTCGGGAGGCATCCTTTTTATAATTAAGTCTCGAAGGCTCCCGTTATCGAGATACCCGTAATGATGCGAAAGTGAAAGCCTTCGTCACTCATTATGGTCCAAGATCGGGAGCCACACTTAATCACGATAAAACGTACTTTTCGATTGCAAAATACCCGAGGTACGGTCGGCAAAAGTTCAGGTAAAAGCCGGCACTTGTGTCGTCTCGGTGTTGTGGGTGTCCATGGACGGTAATTACAGATGCGGCTACTAGTTTACCTCTTACGACATTTATGTATTTAAGTGCAAAAGAAAAATAGTTTAGTTACGTAAGTAAAATAGAAACTCGTATAAAAAGGAGTACCAGAAGTAAAGGCGTGGTCTTTTTTGTCCTGAAAGAATGATCAGGGAGTTTCATAAACTGTAATAGAATTTCAAATGTGGCTTTGAAAGATTTTGTGTGTATTTGACATAACTTCTGGAATTAGGCTGCCTCCAGAGCTGAGCGGAGCTGTGTTGCGAGGAATGTGTTTTTGAAAACCAATAGAATCGCTTCATTGACATGACTTTGCCATGACATCGCTCAGCGCGGCGATGCTATTGGTTCTCAAAAACACATTGGTCGCAACACAGCTCCGCTCAGCTCTGGTGGAAACGCAGCCTTAGAGTCAGTGGTTTAAATTGTGTATGTGATCTAGCAATAACTTTTGGGATTAGTACCTTTTGTCGACGGTACCATAAAGTCCAATTTAATTGTGATTTACCGCGGTACAAAAAGCACCGAAACCTTGTTTGTTTTGAGCAGAGGCGAGCAGTTTGGAGTACAAAAAAGTAATGAAACCTGTCGGCGGATCTTTCCTTGAATAGCGGTACTATATGTAAATTGCAACCCGGCGATACGCCGCCGAAACCGTACAATGTATTACGACAAAACTTTAATTAAGTACCGATAAAATAGCTCCTGAGTAACTGGATAATATAATGGACATCAAATTATAATAAAACAGAAACGACGATTAAGGTGATCGATTATAAAGTGTTTGTTATTGGTGTATTAAATTTAAGGGCCCTTAAGCATAATTTTATTGATGTACCTGAAAAGTGGATGAATATTTAGCCATGCTTCGGCACGAATGGGCCGGCTCGACCGGAGAAATACCGCGGGCTCACAGAAAACCGGCGTAAAACAGCGCTTGCGCTGTTTCGTCGAGTGAGTGAGTTTACCGGAGGCCCAATCCCCTACCCTTCCCTACCCTCCCCTATTCCCTTCCCTTCTTATCCCTACCCTCCCATATTACCCTATTCTCTCTTAAAAGGCCGGCAACGCACCTGCCGCTCTTCTGATGCTGTGAGTGTCCATGGGTGACGGAAGTTGCTTTCCATCAGGTGACGCGTTAGCTCGTTTGCCCCCTTATTTCATTTAAAAAAATAACTTTATTTGCTAGGTAAAAAGGTAGGTAAGCAAGGTAATAGAAGTGCAAAATTACCGAAGCAAACCGAAAAAACCTTCCAACTTCCAAGCTAATGGGCAGTTACAGACGAAACTTCAGAGACCGAAGAAAACAGTAGTAGAAACAGATGTAATAAAAAATATTAATAATGCGACGTCGCGCTTAACATTAACAACTACATAATTAACATCTGATGAAGATAACAAAGTGTCAATATATCATACAAATTGACAGCCACTTTGAGAGCAGGACAGAGATATAAAGAGAGAGACGGAAGACGGAACGATTAAAGAGATCAGCGACAGATTAAATATAATGTTTCTTATGCCAGATGACTCGGTTAACGAGGTTTTAATCGTCACAGATGGCATAACAAGTAGTGTTAAGTTACATGGCGTTTAGTAAAGCATATCATTTGGGCGGTAGGTTACTTGCAGTTTATTATTATAATATTATGTACTTACTGGTACAACTTCCATTTACATGAGTTTTGACGCTGCAATTAGTAGATAATTTAAAAAGTTTTTATTTTGTCCTAAATTCAGTATTAGAATTTTCTGAGATTTTCTTAAATCTTATCGTAAAGTCCCAAAAATGTTTTAAAAGTGTGAACGCCTCTATTGTTTCTGTCAATACTCAATGCTTAAGTAAGCATTTAGACATAAGGGACTTAACGATAATATTTACTACACAATACTGTCTTGAGATGTTAAGAGAAACTCATTTTTAATTATTACAAATTTTAAGTCATTAACGTGTTTTGTGTTAAGCTCGAGCTCGTAAATTAGGCATTTTATGACACTTATGATAAGAGTTGAATGTTCAATATAATATAAATTTAATTGATCCATAATGTGGACAGTTACAAAACTCGGTTGAATAAGCTATCATTTTAATTATATATTTTTAAGAGCCTTTCACGTATGTTATCCCTTTCACGAACAGTGAACGCTAAAAGTTGTTATTCTTGGACGCAATTCGCTCGCGATAATGATCTGGTTACAGTAATCAATTATTATTGAACCGTTTAAACTAATCGGTCCAGCTACTGTTGTGTCTCACTTCAAAATTGCACAAATTCTGTTAGTATTGGATCCGACCGTAAAATCCTGCAGGAATCGTTTTTTTCGATCAAATTTATTTTAAAATAATCTTTAGAACGTATAGAATGGATTAATGTTGGGTTGCCTTGTCAAAAGTAGCTCTAATTAAGTTGAATGTTCATGAGATAAATGCATAATTTGTTTGAATATTTTTTTCAGTAAAATTTACATCATTTGAAAGAAAATGACGAGACAAAATAAGGTGTAAATGGTTGCCAGCTCTAAGTCGGCCGCAACCTAGGGTTTCCAGCCCGTAAACAGACATAGTTCATCATCAAAATTTAAGCATCGATTTTTTAAATAATTTTGATACAAAATTAAAGTTTTATGCATTTTGTGCATGAATATCCATGGTTGCCGGTTGCACGATAGCCGCAAACTGGGGTTGCCATCACTTTTGTTTAAGACAAATGATCAGGCCTACAATTATTATGCCTGGGAGAATTTGAGGACGTCGAGAACACGCAAGATTGCAATTTTTATTTAACAGGCGTTTTTATTTTTATGCGTAGTGTCCTGTCATTCCTCAATGTCATTCCTTCTTAGTTCTTATTTTTCCATTGAATACACGCAAGTTTGTATAACGGGCTTTCATTTTACTCAATTACTTGCGGCTACTTTTAATAAGGCAACCCAACATTAATCCATTCTATACGTTCTAAAGATTATTTTAAAATATATTTGATCGAAAAAAACGATTCATGCAGGATTTTACGGTCGGATCTTAGGATATGTTAATATAAACATTAAACAACCTAACTACCCAACGTTCGTAAAATGAATATGATATTTTGGTCATGCAAAATTGACTGGTACAACTTCTACTAACTTCGCCCAAGTTTTGATATATCTTACATACGGTTAAAAAATAAACCATGAACATCTGTTAAAAATGGAGCAAGATGGTAAATGGTCAGACTTATTCACATAAATCTGACGGATTTTCAGATAATTTTAAATGATTTTTATCATCTACCCCCAACTTTAAGGCATCTCCAAATTTTAAAACATAGATGTTCATTGTTTTTTTTTAACCGTATGTAAGATCAAAATGTAAAGACATCAATGAAGTATCATTATTTAAACATAGGTATAGAATGCTTCCTCTATTTTCAATCGCAACTGGTGGGCTCCAAGCTGATGATGATAATGGAGTCGTGCGCCACAGTATGTAAATTTAAATGATCCAGTTCTCAATAGCTGTAGTGATAATTGAGGCCTTGTAGTTAAGTGTTGTCAACCTAATTACCTATGTCTAGATCCCGCCGATTCACCCGTGATTTACAGGCGAAGACGACCCCGATTCTACTCGATTTATGGATGTTTTACTAAGAAACTGGGATATTTTCTAAATCTTAACGTAATAAATATAATCTTCAAGTTAGAAATCCAGATATATACAAGGTAAGTGATTCAAATTAAGATTTTCACCCAACTATTTTGGAAGAAACGTTTGGGAACATCTACAGTATCTACTTGCTAAAGGGAATTTATTCTTGTCTCGTCTAGAAAAATCAATACTCAAGTCTCTCGCTAGCGAGTAGCAACACTCGTTTCATTCATAATGTAGGCGAAGTTTATGAATGGCCGTCCTGTCCTTAATACATCAGCGGCACTACCATAAGTCGCTCCGCTACCGTTCCAATGTCGCAGCCTATCATTTGAGGCGCTAACTTGACCTTGATTTATGAAGTTCATCGAGAACGGATTAAACCGCGTCCAATTATCTCGGAACACGAGCCGGAGGAAATCGAAGCCCCGAGCTAAATGACTAGGTGGCGCGAGATGAATTTATTAAATTCATCGCAGATGAAAACTGGCTCACACGCTTCTTAATGACTCCTCGGCGGATTTTAGTGTTAAAGTTATCGGTGATCTCCAACGGTGCAGGGCACCGGGAGCCGTCTGAAGCGCCGCGCCCGATACCATCACGACGATATACATCAAGGAAGACCACTCGTCAATACATTTCACCTGCGAACCGGCCGACTCGATGGCCCGTCAGAGGAACGGGTTCCCTTGAATTGTGCTGCAGGACAGTTTATACCCCTGTCTCGCCGTTGCTCACATGTTAATGCGACTCGCAAGCTGCCCGTCGTATCGTTTTGACCGCAAACCTCGCGGACATCAACCCGAATTCATAGATACCGATCGCGAGAGCCGTGTTAAATGCTAATTCCCATTCCGGCAGGCAAATTCACCGCATCGGGGACGAACGGGCCCGGCTTATTTACTGAACGATTCAGACGTCCATGCAAATAAACACAGGTGGTCCCAATAAAAGGATCGGTAGATACCGCGCGCCTCTAAGAGCGCCGCCCTCCCTAAAAGGATAATAATACGTCGTTTCCGTGCCCCCGTCCGCGGCGAACGGATGCTTCGGGAGAAATGTAAATTGTCGGCCACCTGACAAATAGCTTAATTAACGACTAACACGCGACTCGGGAATCATTGAGATTATCCGAATGGTTCATTACGGAGCTCGCGGCCGGGCGAACATTATCCACAATTACGTCGAGCCACCGCCACTAGGTCGCTCTACATTTTTTACATTTTCGCAAACGAGATCTTAATGCTGCTGCCTTTGAATCCTCGGCGTGCCGACATGGACTTTAATATATTAAACTATGGAAGTGAGCAGGAGGAAATACTCCCGAGGAGCCCACATGAGGAATTAATTTTCAAGGTCGGTATGGGAGTTACGCCGAGATTTGGTTTTTTTCGCAACGCAATGCGGCCGTAGGCGTCACGTGGGAGGGCACGTGACCTCTTTGACTTTGAGCTTAGCGCCGCACGACCGCTCGCGTGGGCGGCGCAGGCATCACTGACATCGTTTGCCTTTATCCGCAGCTAAAATCTACCATTTTGTCGGTTTTGCGGATTTGAAACTGCAATTGTTCTGGTTCAGATATAAAGTAGGTTGTTAACTTTACATGTTATGTTCTGCGCACCTGAAACAATGTCGGTTTAAATGCATAACAAAACAGAAGAAATTTAAGCACGAAGTAGTTAAGAGGTAGATGAAGAAATTGCTTCGATTTTGCACCAAGCAGAAATCGTGTAATAAAGTCGAGTGGCGAGTAACTAGATTGAAACGAGAGGACGGATCGCGTGTAACAGTTGTCCCCGTAAACCATCGACACAAAAACGAGATCGTTTCGAAGTGAGGACGTGATGTTGGCGGACTCCAATTTTAAATCAAAACGACACCCGTTCCGGGAAACAATGGCAAAAAGAGCCATTCCCGCGAGCGCATGACGCCGACCGAGCCGCGCTTTCCCACCGAAACGACCACGTTTGCTGGATTTTTTTAATTGACGAAAAACAACAAACACGCTCAGCTCGAGCCGCAATCAAATAAAAACCTCCTCGTTAATGTTTTATGTATGACGTCGATGTCCATCCATAATGGATGCCCCGCGGGCTCCGATATTCGACGACCCGATACCACCGAACAGTATGGAGGGCATGCCGGAGCCTTTTTCCCGCTGACCGCTCCCGATACTATCTGAACTGAATAACGACCGCGTGTAGTACATTCTGCAGATCTAAGGCTCGTTTGTAGAAGACTCTTCTGCCCGAGATGAGACGACACGGCTCCAAAAGAGAAATGAAACGATAAAAATAAACGATCAATTTATATGCAACATTATATAGAAAATGTAGCTCGCTTAGAAGCGAAAGGTCAAATGGAACAATACATAACTGTAGTAACTTCGCCTTTTTGTCTTCGTGACCGTCGCCATCCGGGATTTACGATCACGGTTTTTTAATATTATTTAAATATTTATAGATTCCACTCTCGTAAATTATCGTGTTAACAATTTAGATGTTTTTGTGATTGTGTCGTCAGTTTGGGAGCACAAGTTGAACCGTTCGCGTGGATCATTTGCGGTGGAATTTGAATGTCCAAGTGCGACGAGCACACCTGAACTCAGCAGCTGGGGGATGCTCGCGTAATTTATTTATACATTAAGGGATTACTGTAATTATGCAGTCTTCGCTGCACCGTCCGCATATTTCATGTCTAGACGCGAAATTGATGGTTCCGGAGAATTATAACTTAGCATGCGAGGTGACTATGTTGCGTCATTAATATCCGTGTAGCGTATAAAATAATTTAAAACATCAGCCGCTAATGCGATAATTCAACTTAAACATAAATAAGGGGACATTTAAACGCCGCCAGTCATTAGCTGTAGTCAGTTTGTTACAATCGAGTCGGCGCTAAGAGTGAACGCTAGTAGATATTATCTGGGCAATTTACAAGTGAATTTCGCCGATGGGAGGACAAATGATAAGTCGGGTATTTATGCGCCAATTCAGCAAAGAAGTATGGCGTTTGTCCCACGGTTCTTACGGCGGGGGAACCGGCTCGGGCATCACACTTACGCATTACAAATTTCGCGACACACGACAAGCGCTTAAGCGATTAGCACTTTAAAATGTTAGCGACTTAGTTCTGTACACATTGTCGCTTTAAGTGCTACAAATTACTACGTTACAAGCTACAGACGAGGGACGACTCACTCCCGTTTAGAGCACGGGTGGTACAAAATTATGTAGTTCGTCTGTCAAGAAAGTGAATAAATTAAAAAGTGGCAACGTCGTAGTGTCATCCCTTTCAACTCAATCTTAGAAAAAAGGGATGACACTACGATGTTGCCACTTTTTAATTTCTTCACTTTCGTGACAGACTATACATCGTTTTTCTCATTAATTGAATTAAGCAGAGGCTAGAGATAAAAAAGTTACTTAAGTAATTCAAAAGTAATCAAGTGAAGTAGGCGATGTTTTGATTAAAAGGTCGTTGTGTGTTAATAAAATTAAATATGTAACAAGTATCTCGCACAAAATATTTTCGACGTTAGTCATGCGAAATCAAGTAAAAATTGATTTCTAACGAATTCCATCGCATAATATGTCCAATATATTAAAAAATAACCAGATAATAAAGAATTTAAAATTATAACGCTTATAAATTTTGTTCCCCGCTGAGTACAATGGCGCATTTCTATACATTAATAAAAACATAAATAATAATATATTATACGTATTGTGAATATGTTTGGCTATTAAAATTGAAAAATATTGTCACTGCCTATGAATTGCTTTAATAAGGCGACAGTAAATTATGCAGCTTAACTGTTAAAAAATTAGTTTACAACTTTAAGCTACATGCTGTTTCCACACTATCCTTAAATCCTGTCCCAAAACTTAAGCCTAAAACGGTGACAGACTGACACATTTACGCATTTATAATAGTAATTGTTTGCAGACAGACTATTATCCTAAATGGAGATGTATGAGTGTATCGCAAATTGCAGGCACATGGCAAAACGTCTTGATACAATCTACGACTATTACGAACTATGAACTGGACGGTAGGGCTGACACGAGCTAAATGTTTCGGAGAATATTCACTTTAAAGTCAAAGTAAAGATGTGATTTCGGCTCGAAACTCTTGCAATGGAACGTGAATTGGTGCGTAGTTTAATTTTGAATTGCTTCTTGCTTTGTTAAACTCCAGTTTTTGTGTGGTCATCAAAACAGCGCCTCTATCTTTTCTTGTTTTGATATGATGTAATTGAATCTTACTCTCAAATTTTATGAGTATTTTTATTTTTCATTTATACCAGATTTTTTTCCTTCTAAACGCTGCAGTACGTCGCTTGCAGCTATTTGTCCACAGTGCGTTCATTACAAGCGATAATGAGTGGATTTATCTGCAAGTGTAATATGATCAGATCTTACGATCGCCCTTAACAGCCCATATGACCCTAACTTGACTACATACTTTAACCTAGATCTCAAAATCTGTAAGGTCTAGAAAACTGATTTTTTGACACAAGTAACTTCAGTTCATGAAGATTAAATGCTCAAGACGAAAACACGATAAAACCTGCTCAAAACACTTTTTTCATAATCATTATAGTTCGTCTTTTATTCAAGTAAAACTAACTCGGCGATGATTCCGCGCCGTCCTTTTTCACCTGGCATATGAAAGACGGGCGTGAGTGTGAAGAGAGAAGAACGATGTTTGATTTTTAGAGTCAGGTGAGCTCTTAACTTTAACTAAAACGTTCCCTTAATTGTTTCAGCAATTACCTTAAAAGTAAAAACAGTAGTAAAGTATATTTTTTTAACTTGCAATGAATTTCCATGTAATCCTAAACCCACCTTTGATCTAAATAACCTTGAATTTTATACCAGAAGTGGGTACAATTTCAGCATCATAAAAAAATTCAATTAATTTGGAAACATTACGACCTCTACAGCAAACGAAGTTAATGTGCCGTTAAACTTATAAAAACATCACTAAAAGTATAATTATAACGTTTAACAGAGATTTCAGAAATCCGACAAACATCCACAAAAAGTCTCGAGACATTCGAAACGTTCTCGGTGGGTAAATTATGGCGGTAATGGCAGGCGCTTGGGGGACATAGCCCGCGCATGCCGCGCAGATAATTACAGATCTTTAATTAAAATTTTCGGATATTTCGCGGACGGAATTTAACTCACTTTTGAGAACTTTTACTCGTTACGCAAGCGATTGGAAATCCGAATTAATTACTCCACACGAAATGCACTCTAAATTTAAACCTCGAGATGCAGCGCATCGAACGAGACAAAGCTTAAATTTAAATAATTGGGTCCAAAATATAACCTCATGTCGCACTCAAACAATAGAGACCCTTAAAGGGCGCGACTTAACTATTTTCTGGAAAACTTACCGCGTGATCGTTTAAGTCGTGATCCTCTCTCCTTTGATATGAACCGACGACTAACGAACGAGATTTTAACAGATATAATATTCAGCGATTAGTCGACAAACTGTCAATCTCTGGTTTGATCGGTCGTTAGAAACTAGCGACCGTCGCCGCCTAACGAATAAATACACACATTTCGATGTTAATTCCGGCCTGCGCGCTGAGATTCGGTTTAATGAAACGGATTAGTTCGGTTTTATTGGGGGCACGGGCGGGTAGGCCGGGGCACCGGGTACTAGGCTCGCATAGCGGCGAGGTGTGACGCCAGGTGTCTCGGGGAGGCGGGCCGGCGCCAGACATTCCCTTTCTATCGACCAATCGATCTGAGCTCTACCCCCCGATACCACACTTTCATATCGAGCCGCGGAGCGATAGCGTGATAGACATCTTTACGAGTATCTCCGCGACCCGCGTGATGCCCTGGTAGCTGAGCTGGTTGCGCGGTCACATCCGGACGTTTATAAGTTTCGCAATATTCTCAATATTATCCAGGGCTCCAGGCATTAAGACTATTAGAACTGGTATTATTGCCTAAGTGCAGAAAAGGGTTTACCGAAATGAAACAATTATACGTTGCGTATTCTAATTACGGTGCATCTGCGACCCATATCTCACGGTCTGCTGTTTTGTAATGCTAATCCGCTCGCTGTGTGGCACTTGATGCTATTTCGCTTTTCGCCTACAAACTGGTTGGAATTCCATTAACATTGCGAGGAGATATCACATCGCTACCTCTACCTTGTTTTTTACATTTTCCCATGAATTTCCAATCGTCATTGCGATCAAGCAAATAATGCCGTATTAAATAAAAAAACTCATCTCATCCGCAACCAAAATACCAAACTAAAGAACCAAGTGATAAAAAAAAAAGAAAATGCGAGTCCATCCCAATCGGCAAACAAAATCGAAAGTGCCAAATATGTATCCCAAAAGTACCAGGCGCGCATAGCTATCGAGGGAGTTGCAGCCCACATTAGCATGCCATCTAGCGGCGCATTGCCGAATCATGGCGTTAAACTCACTCCGCTGGTAATGATTCTTTATGGCCCTAATAAGAGATACAGCTAATATAAAGGGCAGTTAATGGTCTTGAAATATGGAAAGTAGACAATAACTTTCCATAATTATTATTATTTTCGCTGGGCAATAAAGATTTAATTACTTGAACCGTAATGTTCTGGCATTACCATCTGAGCAATTAAAAGGTATTTTCTTAAAAAAATCGAAATACCCGGGGTACACGTTTATTATTCACTAATTCACTTAGCTTCGGTCAATTGGAAATTATTTCATTAAAACAATTAACAATTTATAAATACGTCCTCGTAACCGTTTTATTGATTTGAATTAAAATATTATCTGCAATTAAAACTTGTCGAGTTCTAATGTCATGTTCTAAAATTGAATCAAGTTGATAATTTAAGAATTTAGTATTAGATGAGCTGACGAATCTATACTGTATAATGTTATAAAACAAAGTCGCTTTTTCCCTCATTCTCCGTTTGTTCCCTTTAATATTTAAAACTATGCAACGGGTTTTGATGATTCTTTCAGTGTTATATAGCCCATTTATCGAGGAAGGCTATATTTTATCACGCTAAGACTAATAGGAAAATGTGGAAAAAACGGGGAAAATTATTTGAAAATGCTAACTTGAGCGCGATAATCTCAGGAAATTCTGGTCCAATTTGAAAAATTATTTCAGTGTTAGATAGCCCATTTACTGAGGAAGGCTATAGGCTATATTTTATCACGCTAAGACTATTAGGAGAATGTGGAAAAAACGGGGGAAATTATTTGAAAAGGCCTATCTCGCGAACTACTGGAGCAAGTTCTATGTTATTTGGCACACATAAGAAGTAGACCACGTGAAGGATCATATAAGGCTATCGGTTTTAATAATTTTGCAGTAGCTATAGGTATATATTTTATACCCGTACGACGCCGGGGCGGGTCGCTAGTATAAAATAAGTATTTCCAATGCAGGCATACAAACTTGGAGCTTTGAAAGCTAGATCTTAATCAAAACTCAAGTAAAGTGCCAAATCTGGTAACATAACATTTTATAATATTTATATCATAATATTTTATATCAACATTCTAGTTCAGAGAGGAGTTGTCTGACGTCGTGCCGCGACCCAGGTGATAGGTAGGGGCTAATAAAGTCGTAGGACCATCTTGTGATCTGAGACAACGCTGTGGGAAAATAATCTCGGGCGCAATCTACATCCCAGCCTAATTAATTTAGTAATAGCTCGTGACGACTCATTCCTAGCCCAGACCCTAGAGTCTAGACCACGAACTAACGAAATCACGACTCCGGACGATAATCGTTATTTTAAATTTATTAAAATGTCCTCCTTAAGGACTATATCTAGTCTATATCGGACTGTATAATTTATTCCCATTCCGGACAAAAGCTGAGAGCTTTCATAGCTTCACTCGGAGCTCGATCGTGATCTCCCGAAGCTCAATTAAGTCGGAGCTTTTAGTGTGGCTTACCGGCCGGATACATCGGTTCGCCACCTAGGTCTTGCCCGACATTGTAATAAATGAGGCATTTGATATTTCTCAAGATTAGAGGTACGTGTCAATAAAGAAAATGTTCTTCAATTATGCTTCAGGGTTGGGACCTTTGGGGCCTTCTCGTTTTCGCTTTATTATAGTTGTTAATAAATAAAATATTTTGTTTTGTCATACAGAACCAGGAAGGGTGGAGATTTAAATAAATTTAAATAGTATTATTACAAAATACATATTTTATTACCTATGTAGTTACTTACTAGGATGTTAGTTACTTAGTTACGCAATACTACTCGTCGGTTTTGATGTTTGGTAACCGTTTAGGCTGTTTTAACTTATTTAAGCTACTTTTTGTCCAAAACAAATACAATGCTACGCGAGAATAACAAAGGCGCTGGATAAAACCTGATTTTCGTAATCCATACTTCCATTCTAATATTATAAATGCGAAAGTGTGTCTGACCGTCTGTCTGTCTGTCTGTGACCTCTTCATGCTCAAACCGCTCAACCGATTTCGCTGAAATTTGGTATGGAGATACTTTGAGTTCCGGGAAAGGAGATAGGATACTTTTTATCCCGAAAAAATATATAATAAAAAACGAATTTTGTAATAAATACTAATGCAGTGTGTGTATCTAACCTCTTCGTGTTTAAACCGATTTAAAACAGATTTTGAATAAAGGTCGTGGTACTTTAAGTTCCGGGAGAGGACATTACACAATTTTTCTTCCGAAAATACTCAGTCCCGCGCGATAAACCCATTTTCTGCTCCATGCGGGCATCTATAACATGTAATAAAGACGGTTAATGGACACGGTTATTGGTTACCAGCTAACTCAGCTCGACAGCGTCCCGCTGTTTGCGTGCAACCCGGAGGCTTACCAGGAACAATATTTATCAATATTATTGGTAATATTACATGAGAGTGGTACATCAAGCGAAAAAACATGCGCATATCTGGCTTAAAGATTAGTTAGTCGATTGTATTATGTTATCTCTTTCTTCTTTATTTTTGGGTTCAGCTACATTGCGATTTGCATCGTCAAAATTTACACATCCAGTGCATACTCTTATCTGGCTTAAAGATTAGTTAGTCATAGATTGTATTATGTTATCTCTTTCTTCTTTATTTTTGGGTTCAGCTACATTGCGATTTGCATCGTCAAAATTTGTTTTTAACCGATTTCCAAAAAGTAGGAGGTTATATGTTCGGCTATGGATATATATATTTTTTTATTTTGTAGTTGAATAGATAATGTTTTTTAAATAGTATGCGTATTGCGTACTGAGCCGTAGTAGTCCGATGCGATGGATGTGCATTGTGCAGTCAAAAGGTAATTTTTAGAAGGTTATAAATTAAATAAATACTTTCCATAAAAAAATGAGGCATAGCACATAAAGCCAGTAGCATGTAGTACCACGCTACTAATATTAGTTGAAGTAGCATTAAGGGTTTTCTAAAGATAAAGAATACGGACATGAGAATAAAGAAACATTTTATGTGAATACCCTATCCTTTTATCCGTCTTGCGAACGACAGTTTAGTTGAAAAATAAAAGATGAGCTAACAAAGCCAAAGAAATATATGTTTGACGACGGACAATATTAGCTGAGGCTCACATTTAGAATTTGGCTTACGGGGCCTTCATTGCTATAATAAGGCCGCTTCTTATTTTACCAAAAATAAACGGTGATTTTGGCAGTTTATCGGCCATACTCAGAGACACCCATCAAGCCCCATAAGCTCACCGGTGAGCGAGACACAATAGAATAATAATAGATTTCTAAGAATCCACGATCGAAGGATTATGATTTACAGTGCTCCCAAAGTGATAATGCGCATATAGAAATTTTCGTCATTGTGTGTCATTGTTCGGCAACGATCGTTTTTCCCGAGCGTCGGAAGACGATGCCACAAAACCTTTTATTGCGCATGTCCAAATAATGTCATGCCATGGCAGCGGCAACTGTTTACGACTTGACCGTAACCAAATAATATTTAGCAACTTCTTGATGACGTTGCCATGGCATGACATGATTTGGACATGCGCAATAAAAGGTTTTGTGGCGCATGCGCCAAAAATAGAGACAATTGACGGACCGGCGACAGGCGACAGCCACCGACTACCTTTTTTTTTTTTTTTTTTTTTTTTTACGCCAAGAAATGCATTTACGCATTCCGCGGGGTATGGGAGATCCTGACGCGGATATGTGGGACTCACTCGAAAGCCCTACCCACTAAAACTTGGCGGTGCGCCCTCTCTCCGACGACGGAGCCACGGGTACGACACCGCGACCGCAACTCCACCAGCGGTCGTCTGCCTGGTGGTCGGCAGACCCCTCTTCGAGCCACCGACTACCTACTATAATATTATGATATTTACTTCTATTTCTTTCGAACAAGGTGCAAAATGCAAGTCCATTGTTTGGGGCTCTTACGTTTCGTAGACTCAGGTGTTACCGTGATTACGACAATTAGCGAAGATTTGCATGCGCATTATTAATTTAGGAGTACTGTAACATTATTAATTAAGCTTTTGACAGATTAAATGTGTGAAGCTTTCATTAAATTCAAGTTAATCATTAAAGCTCTCTGAGTGTTGCCATAAGTTATGTATGTTTCAGATATAGTACAAACAGTAGCGCCTATGTGCATGCATTGACGGAACAGGCGTTTTGATTTTAGGACATGGCCGGCTTCCATCCAAATGGACGTACATTTTTACGTACGTTTTTGGAGTATTGACCGGCCATTTGGTTGAATGGCCGAATGCACACCCAGTCTAAACCAGCGAACGAAAAGAAAATAATGAGGTGTCAATAAATAATTCATCTTAATAATGTCGAAACGAGTAAAATTGACTATAATATAATTATACTTATTATCTCGGATTATAGCTGTTAATGTTATATTCTACAGTCAGTAAGAACATCGGTAAAAAATAATTTAAGATGATGAATTATAGGTCTATCAGTATTTCGGAATTATCAACTCCTCCACACTGTAACCGTATGGACCTAAAAACTACTCTTTTACTACACTTACAGACTAAAAACATCTTTAGGCAAAAATGCGAATACTCTTAACGACATCCTAGAATGCAATGCCGCACTCCGCAGTACGGTCACTCACAAGATGTTTCACAGATATGTAAAGATGCGATCAGGCGTCCGTCTGTCCATCACACTGACAAGACGGACATCCCGATTCCCGCGTAATGATGCCCTCGCTTGCGGCCATTTTATTTTCTAAGTTCCGAATTTGAAAGTGAGAAATTTTTAACGACGGTCGCAAAGGCAGAGAAATATTATGTTTGCGGATTATAGAAATTATTAATTATTTAAGAAAAAATTACATGATCGGGACTCGGGAGTAGTAAAACCCAGTTATTTATTAGGAAACTTTTATAAAAAAAAAGGTTGGAATTCAAAATATAATTTACAAAACCAATGATTTACGAAGTACCAATGATATTCTACTTATACAGATCTGTTACGTCCATACTATTTTCCGGCTAAAATGTCTTCCGAACAATTTTCAAATTCAAAATTGCAAACATTGACAAATTTGACAGATAAGTGAAACAAAAGATACGAAAAACCATTTGCATAAAAGAGACAGTTCTATTTTTAAACGTCGAATCGTATCGCTGTCTCTTTCTTCGCCTGAGCTATGACGAAAATTGGATTTTTTCCAAATTGTTCGAAAAAATAATTGAAAATGTAAATAATCGAGGTATTTATTGCAATCAAGACATGTGGTAAGAGATTCCATGTGTTTTGTTTTCTTTTGAGTCATAATTGGTACATTTTCGAAACACGCACGACGTCATTTTCAATTTATTTAGGTAAGACAAGACGCGGCACGTTCTGCACTCTGACTGCGCTCGATGCAGACTAAACAACAGACGACCCAATTGGGCCGTATTTGAAGCTTCACAACGCGCGCGGTAGTAACATATCTGCTTTGAGTTTTTCATCATTGCGAAGTTCAAAATAATTCTAATTTTTATATGGAAAACTTTGATTAGTTTAATGCGCATTTCATTTTACTTTTTTCCGGTTTAGTTTTCAATTTGATAACGCCAATGTTTGTTGTTTTGTTTTATTTAAAAAACTTATTATTTTATCGAACAATTAACGAAAAACTACAGGAATTTGTTAATTACCGTACCTACTAAGTAGGTACTTACCTATAAATTATAATAATAATATCAATAATATAGGTAAGGAATAAAATTTTAAAATTATCATACTTATGAGAAATTTTATTTTCCTAAAACTGTTAATTCTTATTTAGTATTGACAGTGCAATAAAATTGCATTAAATGTTGAATATAAATCCTGTGCTGTGTGCATAAAATAAATAATAAAAAGGTAAAAAATCAAGAATTATACACAAATTCCTGAGACAAATTCGCTACCCCTAGCGCCATCTATTAGTAAATTTAGAAAGCAACACTTGTAAGGCACCTTTATATAGATTTTCTTTTTATGTAAGTAGTAAAAAATAAATAATATAACTTATATTAAACGATTATTACATAAAGCATGTTCGACTAGGTAGTATAGATAGCTTTAATTCGTTATTATCAATGAAAAATTAGCTGTTTACTTACGAATCATATTTTGACATCTGCTGTCAACTGTCAAAACTTTCTTCACAAATGCTCACAAATACACAAATAACACAAATAAATCACCTATTTTATCGTATTCTAGGACTGCAAATATGTTTTAGTAGAAGTAAAAATACTTTGAGATCAACTTCTGACAATATTCCATAGCAACAACAAAAATTCTGTTTATAACCTAAAACTGATGAACTTAACAACTGGTATAATTTTGTGAACTTTTGCACATAATATAGATTTAGTACTCATTTTGGTTCATGGGCACAGTCTCCAACACATGAATATTTTATTTGGTACAAATATCACCAAACTTTTGGTTATTTTGGCAATCTTCATACACGCTGACACTTGATAACATTGAGTTTGTTTTGGTTATGGTTTGGTTTGGTGTATTTATTCATATTTTTATTTTTTTAGGTATATTTATATTACTAACAACCAAGTTTTATGGTTTCCAAGTTATTCTGTTATTCATATTATCAAAAATTCTTATAGAATTCAGTCTTGCTAGAACAATACCTACTGTTGTTGTGTTTTAAATTTAAGAGATCTGATGTAATTTAAAAATTAACTTTTTTGTAACATATAAAGAACCATGAGATACTTCTAAAACAATTTAATGAAATGCATAAGCTTGAACTTAAGAAGTTCTTGACACTGCAAGAGTTCGCACAACATACCAGTGTCTCCGTTAAAACTTAATATTTATTTTAACACCAAAGTTTTCTATATTTTAGGCACGGTTGCATATTCAATTCACTATATGTACTGTGTTGCAGTGAGGCGAACAGCACTTTCACACTATTTTCAATTACAGCGAGCGTCGGGCCGGATAGGCCAACTTTATGGAATATTGCCAAAAGCGGTTCCGCAACCCACCTTCTTCATGATCCCGGTCTTCCGCTTGGAGAATGTGGTGTACCGCCGGAGTTTATTGTCTATGTACTCCATTTTTATTTTGACGCGACCCTTGGTCTTCTTGCCGTTGGAGGGCGGCGACTTCTTGGGCTGGAGGGAGGCGTAGCCGTCGTCGGCCATGTCGGGCATGGCGCCGGGGTCGAAGCCCATGCTCTGTGAGGGTCTGTCGTCGTAGCACTGGTCCGAGGGTCTCTTCACCCCCCGGGGCACCGGGCAGGCCTGCATGCCGGCCCGCAGGCCTCCGCCGAGCGCGCTGGGCGGCCGGCCCGTGTTGTACATGTCTGGTACGTCCCCCAGCAGTCCCATGCCGTACGGCGACCCGAAGCGGGGCTCCCGCGCTCCGCCGGGCGCGTCCATGATTACCTCGCAGTACGCCACAGTAAACGGTGCGCGCACGCGCTATCACACCACACCGTTCGAACGTCGAACGGAGACTGACCGAACGCGCGAAAGAACCGAGGGCGGGACTGACGACTCGGCCGCTCGGACCGCGACTGACTTCGCGCGGTACCGTCCCGCGCGCCTGCACCTCTCTCCGTCTCGCTCCAGCGCGGCCCGCCGGCGCACCGCGCGACAGGGACGGGGATAGCCTTGCGGCGTAACCCGACACATCCGCAGGGAATCGGGATACCGCGAACGTTTCGGTGCCCGAAATCTATATTAAAATAGAGCTTTTATTTTGAGTTTATTTCGTAAATAGAAATAATAGAGTCGGAAGCGAGCGGCGCTAGAACGGCGGCGGAGCGGTGGGCCGGCCCCGAGCCATATTTAGAATCGAGGCATTCCAAATAAGGCAATGGCGGTCAAATGGGGGCCACTGAAATCCCTCCTACTCGCAGATGGCGATTTTCACGTCTAATAATTAAAACTTTGTCACGTACATACTTCATTGTGCATTACATACCTGCCCAGTACATAATATTACCTACGTACTGACGTCATTCGCCAACTACTCGTCGATACGGTGTCAATACATTTTCCTTGGTGCGAAACTCAAACTGCGCTTTGGCTTTACTAATTTGGCTACGAGTCAGGACTCAGGAAATTCTATTTGCCTGTAAAAGTTTTACCATTGAACAAAGTTTTACAAATTATGTATTAGTTCTTTACATACCGTACTTCTTAACTTTTACCAACGATATCAAAATACTTCTTCATAGATACTCGTAAGTAGGGTAGGTAGGTACCTACGGTACTTTAAAACTCGTGTCGATTTCGTAGGGCGTTCCGTACCATGAAGCTACTATAATAGCTTCATGTTCCGTACTTAGATAAAGGCTCAAATTCATGATCATTTTGATTTTTATAAATGAACTAATTAACGATATTTCTTATATCTAAAATAATTACCGTACTTGTAAATTAAAGAACAGTTACAAAATATTTTCAAATTTAAAAAAGAATTTTATTTAATGTTGCCAATTACACAACTCTTTCCCGATAATGTGCAAATTTTTCGTAGCAACATAAGCTTTTTTAGAGGACCGTGTAACCAAGGTTTATTAATTAAAGTAAACGAGCCTGGAAGTCATATATTACAATTTGAAAACTTCCAATAAAAATATCATGACTCAGGTATCTTGTAGTTAGTAGATAATTTTAGAGCAATACTTTTTGATATCATTATTACTTACGTACTTTTTATAATAACTTTCTTGGTAAGGTCAACTTGGGGAAGTCCGTCTGGGGGGTAAGTCCATCTAGCGTGAATAACTTCCATATTTAAATGACTAGTTTCATATGGCCCAGTGCGTAAAACAGCATTGCAGAGTTAGTGTGACCTAAGAAACAGACATGTAAACTACCTGTTACAAAAAAACGATCGGCAATTTTTTCCCGTTTTGTACACTACTCGCTTGAAAAAGAGTGGCAATACCAAGGAGTTTTTGGAGTTTCTTGGATTACGTAAGTAATTAATTTAGTGATCCTTTTACTTATAAGTTATAACTGGTGTTCAATTCGTTAATATTTTGATTATTATCACCTGCAAAATATTTCTAGCCCAAAAGTGCAATAGTGGGGAAGTCCGTCGACCGTCTAGCTTGCATAACTTATAATGAAAGGCCGTCATATGCCGTCTTGCATCCAATCAGATATTGCCAACCTTTTCAAACCTACTAAATAGCATTGCCAAAAAAAATATCCACAGCCGAACATATAACCTTCTCGTTTTTTGGAAGTCGGTTAAAAATGTTACTACACGAAAAGAGTGTACTTACTCCTTTTAAAAAAGTCGACAGCGCACTTGTGACTCCCTTTGGGTGTCCAAGGGCGACGGTAGTTCACTTATGTCATGAAGAAGAAGAGATGCCAGATACTATAATAGATGTTTTTCTTGCAAAAAAAAAATAAGTTTGAACCAACAAAATTATTTAGTGGTCTGGTTCACAAGTGCCCTCGAAAGCATTTGCAGATATTACACAAATAAGTATACATTGCAATAATTATACTGTGCATATCAACACAACGTTTAACCTAGTTACACGGAAGAATTTTCATTTCTGTTCTGTTTTTGATTTTCCTTCCTATGACCGAACAAATTTTGTTATATTTTACATGAGGAAAATCTTTGGTAAGCATTGATAAGGTAATGCATAATGTTATTCTCAAATTGCCGAATCCTGTCCATAGTGATCATTGACCCCCTGTCAAAAAACTTGTCATATTTCATCATTTTCTATACAAACCGCGATTGACAATGAAAATTGACAGAATATGTTTCTAGTTTAAGGGCGATATCGTACTTTGCATACTCGATGTGAACTGAGTATGAAGTAATATCACATAAATAGTTGGAGATTATCTTACTAAGGTTGGTTTGCACCAGAGGCGTGGTTAAAATTAAAGTTATGGTCAAATTTATGGTTATAGTTAAGCCTAATATTTTAACTTTAACCTTAACTTTGACCACAGAATTTGACAGAAGACGTTGCTGCTCCGATAAGACTTTTTATGATAAGATAAGATAGAACGTGGGCGGGGGCGCTGCTGGTAAAGGAGAACTGTCGAAAATGGCGTTTTTGTATGATGACAGCGTTTGTTCCTTTTTTCGCCACGTGCATTTAAAGCCTTGTCGAGCTCTATGGTTATGGTTAAATATGGCGTCTTGATGGCGTCCATTTTTAACTTTAACCAAAGGTTTGACATTATGCATTGTAGTTAAAGTTAAAGTTACAGTTATAGGTAAATTAAGTTAGTGCAACCCACCCTAAGAGTTACCAAGTGGTTTTCCGACGAATCAGTTCAATTTTTTCTGCATGTATTTTTCACATAGCTCCTAGACTAAAAAGGTCAATGACCACTGGTGGCACCTTAAATTATATATATGAGTATAATTATTATTTAATAAGTAAGTATTTACAAAACAATTTAAATTTTAAAAGTTGAATAAAGCGTCTCTTTCATCTTAGTTAAATTATATGAAACTGGACAGTTCTTTACATGACAGACAGAAATTTTACATGCATACGAGTCGAATTGATAACCTCCTTTTTTGAAGTCGGTTAAAAAGAAAAGAAAAGCGCGTACTCTAAATACAGCTCCTTACTTTCAAATAATACACCTATATGAATAGCGCGTGCATTAGATCAATATGTAACGCGAGTATCTATTGAGATAATGTTTCTGCTTACTCTAGCCACATACGATACGCAGAAACTTTCACAGCTGGTGCACATTCCGACCCAAACTTGGAGACACCGGGATGCTTTGACGCAATGCCATTCAGTATGCCACTTTGTAGGGACACCATGCTTGAATACGTGCTATGAAGACCATCTAGGATTGGAGAAAATACATCCCTACTGCTACTGATATTATAAATGCGAATTGTCTGTTACCTCTTCACGCCCAAACCTTTGAACCAATTATGCTGAAATTTTGTGTAGAGATACTTTGAATAAACGAATTTTGACGCAACGGAGTTGAGGGCGTTACCTAGTCTGAAATAAATAAAGGTGATTGGTGAACCAATAACCAGGGCTGTTGCACAAAAACCTACCACCTATGTTTCCAAACCCTATTCATCTATCATCAACTCATCACTTATGATGATAATTATATTGATACATTCTCAGCAAGAATCATCTAAAAGCAATGCAGACTACGACTCCGAATGTATGTACGACGAAATATCTACTCTTTCAGGTTTATTGCTGTAACAGTTCTATAGTCTATCAAAAAAGTGAAGAAATTAAAAAGTGGCAACATCGTATTGTCATCCCTTTTTTCTTGGGTTGATTTGAAAGGGATGACACGACGATGTTGCCACTTTTTAATTTCTTCACTTTCTTGACAGACTATAGATTATGGACACTGATTACAACCAACTGTTACCATACCCTAAGCCCTAAGCCACTGAAACTGATGCTTGAGGCTTTCAAGGATCAGCCAGCTGATACAACAGCAACCAGTAGCTTCGCTGTGTTGTAAAGTTGTGAATTGCGATGTCCAGCCAAATGAACAAAAACAACTTCCTACACAAATATAAAAACACATAAAAACTATAATTTTAAATGAAATGTGGTCACTGCGGCGATTTGTCATGGCAGTTCGATGAACTAAAGTTAGATTCATGCGCTGAAAATGGTAACGTTATTATATTCAAAACCTCCTGCGTCATCGAGTCCGATCTTTTGTTACTTATCTGATGAGCATTCATTAAATTTAATTTGTTGAGATCGTTTGTGGAATATTAATTGATATTTAGCAGCAGTAATACTTTTAATTCGTTTAAGTGGTATTTAGTTACGGTAGCCGATTTTAATGAAACAAGACCTTCATTAACGTTTATGTTACTATTTTAGCACCTACATAATATAATTAAGTACATATACCTACCACCTTACTGATAAAAATATTTTTGCAGCGAATAACTAAAGAAGGCCTGCCTGCCTGCTTGTAAGAAGAGAAAGTAATGTTGCATGTTAAACAAAGAAAACCGACTTAGATTAATTATTCTTTATAAGAAATATATAATATGTATTACGGCTACGTATTAGTATAGTCTGTCAAAAAAGTGATGAAATTAAAAAGTGGCACCATCGTAGTGTCATCCCTTTCAAATCAATCTAAGAAAAAAAGGGATGACACTACGATGTTGCCACTTTTTAATTTCTTCACTTTTTTACTTTAATAGAGTTAATATTTTCAAGTCGTGTTAATTCTAAACCAATTGAGCTTACGAAATTATACCTCGTTTGTGTAAGATTTGCTTAAATGGTCATATAATTAATTAACTGATTTTCATTTGAATTCAAGGGCTAAAAAATTGGATATTTTGCAATAAATGTCAGTTTTGGTAATTAAGTTGTCTTTTTAAGGCAACACTCCCGAAGTAGCAATTTGGCCTAGCGACGAGTCACGTACGTCAGGATTGTTTTCATTCTGTGGCTAACGGTAAAATACGAATTTGGCGCGCTTCTTGAAATTAGAACGAGTAGGTTTGAATTAGGAAAATTATATTTCTAAATCCGTATGGATTTTATTGGACATTTTGCGAAAATTTGCTAGATTCCTACGGATATTCGCCCACTGCTGTGTTTATTTCGCCATTTTTCCATTTTTAGGTTATTTTATTGTAGATACGTTGCGTTCATTCAACTTGCGTTGGTGAATCGAATTTCCATTTTTATTATTCTGTCACGATGAGATCATAGCATATAATGAAAGGCTTCTGCTTTAGGAAAATCGATGAATGCGTAATAATGTGCTAGATTTTACAGGACCAGCCAAGAACCATTCAATACTGTATTTTATTACTCTTCTCCAAGTATAGTTATCTAGGTAATAATACATTGGATGGTAGGATTTACTTATTACTATTATCAATTGACTGACTCCTACAGATACTTTCTAGTTCTGGTGTCTAAACTCCAAAATGCCTAAGTAAGACTTGGATCATTGCTGATAATGATAGAATGCATATGCATAGAAACTCATAGTTATTCGCAGTCTAACTGCCGCACTAAGAGTGGATCATTAATTTCTTAAATGTAATTATTCAAATGACATAAGCCCTATACATTATCAAACTCTTCATTAAATTGAAGGTTAATCGTAATTAAATGTCTTAACTCTTAGCGCTTTCAGCGGTAAGACCGCCTCTTTGTACAGATTCTTTTATTGTTTTATTTAATATTTTACATTGTAATTGAGTTTTTGTACAATTAAAGAATTGTCTATTTTATTCTATTCTGTCTCAGAGTACGGCGGTAAGACAAGAAAAAAACGACAATTACTTACTTAATGAGTTTCACGGGTAACTATTTACCAGGAGAAGACACTGGACTAATTATTTTTAGAGACCTTTGTTTTCCATTCCCCAACGGAACAAAAAAAAAGAAAACTTTTCTCGCGACAAAATGATACTGAAACTTGATACTTTTAAGACGGTCTCGAGCAAAGGTTGAATGCAAACGATACGCAGAAAAAGAGGATAGCTGAGTAGTGAGTACTTTAAGATATCGGATATAAAACTCAGGAGCCAACAACGAATAGACGACTGCGGAAGCCCGAGCTAATGACGAGGAATGACTATTATTCAAGAATACCCATTCTATCGTTGCATTTAAAATAAGTCGGATTGGCGGAATATCGTCATCTAGTAGCTAATTATCCGCAAATCTGGCCGACGGTATGCCGAAACATAGTTTATGTCTTTATTCATTAAAAGGCCATTCTAATTAAAATTTCTCGGGGCGTGTTACGCGGCGATAAATCGTGGTGTTTTGTTTTTCGCTACATATTCGCCTGGCCGCTAACACCTACCGTGTTAGTACTTACAATGCGTGCCTTGTCGGTGCCACAAAGGCGGCAGGTCGAGCGATTTGCGGCCTACCGCTGGTGTATACGACAATACACTCCAGTCGTAAGTAAACACCGATATATGGACGGGCCGCGGCTTTGTTCGGCCGATTGCATCTTTTCCGCCTAATAGAATGCCAACTCGGAAGCATTGATTATTGTTATTTGTTATTAAGATCAATTTAATGTTCCCAGATAGTGCTCTCATTTAATCGTTGTTGCTCCCCATTGTTTGGTTTAGTTTGGTCTGCTGTATTGTGCTTGTTGTGTTGTATTTATTCTGCGCAGAGTCTAAACTCTAAACTATATCTTCTTTGTTATGGCAATATCTACGCTAATAAGTCTTTTGTGTCATGAAATTCATGATTCATTAATTTCTATAAGAAAAAAGTAGACCGTAAGTATATATAGATAGTACAGTCTGTCAAAAAAGTCATGAAATTAAAAAGTGGCAACATCGTAGTGTCATCCCTTTCAAATCAATCTAAGAAAAAAGGGATGACACTACGATGTTGCCACTTTTTAATTTCATGACTTTTTTGACAGACTGTAGATACGTATGCATATTATGCGAAACTAGGATTGCATTTGGCAACTAGGATAAAGACGGACATAGTCAAGCTTTTTGACTGCTAAGTGCTATGATATTCTATTTTGGCTAAGTGCTAGCCCGCCAAAAGCCTAACTAGGTAGGCCACCTATTAGGTTCAGCGAACTAGCCGGCTTTTTGGCGGAAAAACAGAGGAATTTTCAGCAAAAACCTTACTGTAAAAATACGAATGCAATAAATTTAAAAACAAAAGGTCGAAGAAAGTATTTTTAAAAATGTCGGTAGAATCAAGTGCGTAAAAAGTGGTTGTCGTGTCGCCCGTCTCGCGCGTCGTTATGCAGCCGCGGCCGAACGAAGCGCGGCGCAGCCGCGTAGGACAATACCACCCGACACAATACGTAGGGTTCCGTGACTCGAACGGGATAAAATTTATTTAAATTAAGATAAAATTTATTTAAGAGGTAACGGGATACAATTATTTTTTAAGAGGTCTACGTATAATATTTAACACCTTAATGGGAAAATTTATTTTTATTTTGGCAACACCAAAAATATCGTTTGACCGAGCAAAGCTCGGTCTCTCGGTCAAACAGCTAGTAGTAATTAAGTACGGTAGTACGGTAGTAGATAAGCTGTTAAAATAATTATGACATTCTTGTTTAACGTGCTATTTTCTATATAATATGTATATAAAAATAAGTCGGGTTTTCCTTCCTGACGCTATAACTCCAGAACCCACGAACCGATTTCCACGGTTTTGCATTCCGTGGAAAGGTATCGGGCTCCGTGAGGTTATAGAAAAAAAAAAATCAGACAAAACTTCAAGAGAAAAGCAGGAAAACAGGCAAAACAACATTGCCGGGACAGCTAGTTACATAATAATAATAATATGATGTCTTATATTAATAATCATTATTAGAATGAATTTATTAAAAGCAAATAATTTTTCTATGTAGGTAACTATTGTTTTATGTAAGTAAACTTACTTCATTAATTTATACCTTACGTTTCATAATATTTTTAATTATGTTGTAAACAATGGTGTGTTCTTAAAATATTTGTAATAATTTTCGTTACAAATTACAGGAAAATTCTGTAAATAAGTCCTAAAAAGTTTTGGTTCTTCAACGACGATAGGTCCTAACGACGGACGGGAACGGATGGCTCAAGCCATCACTCATCAGACGTTTTGGTAGCCAATCTTTCGTCAGATCCTTTGATCACATATAGTCAGATCGCATAGGCCAGTGAGCCAATCTCAGAGTAATATCTGTAGCACTCAGCTAGGTCTATCGTTTTCAATTTTATGCTTCTTCCACGGGGCCAACTATGATACTTACTGAAATGTAAAATAAAAACTCACAGTTTCAGAACACGACTCAAATTAATCAACGAGCAGACTGTTCACCAATTCGTGTGATACAATGTTAATTAAAACCACTTTTACAAATTGATATGTCTCCTTTTATTCACATTAGTATTTACAGGATATACAAATCGCAACAAATAAAAGTATCTCTTAAGTACATAAAATACAAAAAAACTACACAAGTATAAAAATAACAAAATATTCAAAACATTAGTTATGTACGAGTTTTTCGTCGAATATAACCTCCCTTTTGAAAGTAGGTTAAAAAATTCTACGTATACTCGGGTCACGGAACACGTAGATCGATTTACAAGAAAGGTACAAACAGTGTAGGCCTTTTCAGAATTGCTACATGTATAATAACTCGCGTACTTGGTCAAATACTCAAATGCTACTTAAATTAAGGGCCTCTTATGTCACGCGATGTGCCTCTTAATGAGTAGGCGGTAGGCCTATTAATCTGTTAGTGTTTTTAATTATAAATTAGCCGGTAGGGTTATACAAATTAACAGAAAATGGACCTATTTTCTGTACATTTAAAACATTGAGAAAAGCCTCAAAACTTTATAAGTTATTGATCACCTGCGTATAGTTAAAGTCATGGCAAGTCAAGGTATAGAGTATAGACTATAGAGCGTGATCAAATGCGTTCATTTTAATATGCTTTTTGTTTTAAAATGGCCCTAAACAATATCACGTTGTTTGGGACCATTTTGAACTTACTTTTAGGTGTCACATTCACTGAGTTATAGTTCTTTGCCCTCTCAGGTTTTGCTTTTGACTATACATAGATACATAAATAGACTAGGTTTCTTTCGCTTATATCTCGAAGTTAGCTGCAGTTAAATACTTTAGTAAATACAACATTTTTTTACGTTTTAATAAAATAATAATAGTCGGCTAGTGATTAGTGATGGCAGGTTCTACGAGATCAAATTACAATTATTCTTAAACCTAGATACACTGAATGCGACAAAAACTCGTACAAACAAATATTATTTAAAATATTATAATTCATTTATTAAAATTATGCATAATTCAATTCAGTAGAACATAGAATGTTTTTAAACTAAACTTGACTAAGCCCGAGTATTAGAATTTTACTATTTAATAATAAACATAATAAAATATTAATAATAATTTCAAGTTAAAAAAAATATTAAAAGTAAAAATTTAGAACTCAAAACCTGTGTTGTTATTAATTTTATAAAACAAAGTCAAATTATGTAAAAGAGGGCACCACTTTGCCCATGCAAGCAAGATATAGAAACTTAGAACTTTTATAATAATTAGTTAAATAGAATAATATAATACCGAAATAAACGTCGTTCACTGATAACAAAATTAACAAAAATATTTTTTAAATAAGGGAAATTGTCAGGATTACATTTTACAATAATTATTACTTACTATTTCAAAATACTTACTAGCACTGTTTTTACTATTGTGAAAAAAATTGCATATTTCACGTTTAGGCCATTCAAAATTGAATACGAAAACTACAGCACAAATTAAATCTAAATACAAATCTAAATTATCTACTGTACATTTAGATTCTAGCAATATGACTACAATAAAATGAAACTTTGTGTCAGTCTGTCTTGATATAGCGTTGGTAACTCCTACAATGAGACATTCCTACCAATTAACATAAATGCGAAACACATAAATACATTTTCGAGACTAGTCGTCAGGGTCTTTGGCTAAGAGTTTTTAAATTATGCTTATTCATTTTAAAACTTAATATTTACAAATCAAATAAGTTTTTTTTGCCACGTGCGAAATTGACATAAAAAGAAGAAGGAGAATTTTACATTTCAATATGGCGGCTACGTCATAGCAACGTCCGTTACTGCGTACAAAAAATATTATGCACTATATCTATATTAACTAGCTACCATAATATATCGTGCGTTACAAATACATATAACTATATTAGGAATAATCCTTCACAAGCACCGATATGTCGAAATGGACTAAAATTTCACCTAAACAGCTAGTATCTAACACCTTTAGAATATCATTCCTAAACCCGCCTAGGGATGTGGTATTCAAATAATAGCTCGCTTACTACCACTAGACACTAGTGTGAAGTATGCACCATATTAAGCTTGACCAGGAAAGTAGACGCATGCGCGTCTTATTTTTATGGTAGCAACCCTACTTAATGCTGGGATGTGATTGGTTAAAATATAATGGCAATGTTCTATAATTTTCCGCGCTAGAGCGAAATAATTACTTTCCTGGTCATTCTTACTTGTAATTTCATATAATAGTGTTGTGTAAAAATATAAAGATCCTCTCTACATTGGCTCATGATAGATATTATATATGATTATCATTATAATTGCTATGACAATCATGGGCAAACACATAATGGGAATATGATCCTCAATTACAGTCCACATCCATTATCTGCCGTATTAGTTCATCATGGACCAACGTAGAGAGACTGTATAAATATCTCAATAACTTCAGTGGTAGAGCGTACAGTCAAACACATAACAACAATAATTAATATTAAAATTGACATAAAAGTATGTGAAATATAAACACTTATTGTCTTAAGCTTACCGTGAAAGGAATGACACATTGTCAGTTAAAATGGATAGAGGAACCAAAATTAAAATTGTTCTTTTGTTCTTAGTATGAAATCAATTATAAGTACAAACAGGCGTTGGCGAAATTCGGTTGACAAAAATAGGATAAGTGCAAAAAATTTTCAATTAAAAAATTTGCTTCCTTTTTCAAATTGAGTATTAAAAAATTATTGATTTTGATATGTATAAAGTATTGTCACGTTTCAACTCCGTTTTCGCAATATTTGATTATTCCATCCATTTTATTTTGACTTACACAATTATTAAAAGTGAATGCATTCACCTTAATTAATACAAGAAAGTTACAACTATGATTGACTGCTTAACACGTTCAGACCGGGACTTCATGAACTGATGTGGTATCCAAACGGGCCAAATCTACACATGGCCACCGGTGGTACATCACCGCCCCATAAACCAAAAGACCTGCCGGGCGGGGTGCGCCACCGGTGGCCACGGCCAACGATTATGCATTCTCTCTCTTTCTAACGATCTAATAATCCTATAATAGGTCAATTATTGTTTTGTCTCATCACTCATCACGCGTGGATGTGTCAGATCAGATGGCTTAGTATTATATCAGCCTTAGAAAAACCCTAAAGTGGTACCGCAAACGTATCATCGAGATTGTTTGTGGCACAATGTAAGTAAATGCTTAGGTTATTCACCAGAAATTTTGAGAAGGAAAGAAAATAAGTACTTATTTTAGAATTCCAGGAACAAATTATAAAAGAGATGATTAGCAAGTCTAGCAATGATAATCAATCCGATGACGCCGAAGAGGAAGGTGAGCCGATTGTTCAACGGAAGCCAAAACATAAGTAAGCGAAAACCGAAGGAATGCTTAGAAATACCCGAAAGAGATACAAGCCCTTGTCATGACCGTATTACAACAACCGAATCTGCGGCTATTTGCTCTGCATGTGACAACAAACCAATGTGTTTGGATTTTTTCAACACGATTCATCAAAAATAATTTTCGTTCTGTACCATCAATCTATACTAATATTATAAAGCGAAAGAGTTTGTTTGTTTGTTTGAACGCGCTAATCTCAGGAACTACTGGTCCGATTTGAAAAATTCTTTCAGTGATAGATAGCCTATTTATCGAGAAAGGCTAGACTATATTTTATCACGCTAAGACTAATGAGAGCGAAGAAATAGAGAAAAATGTGGAAAAAATTGAGGAAATTATTTGAAAGGGCTTATTTGAACCCGCTAATCTCAGGAACTAATGTCCGTTTTGAAAAATTCTTTCAGTGTTAGATAGCCCATTTATCGAGAAAGGCTATAAACTATATTTTATTACGCTAAGTCTAATGAGAGCGAAGAAAAAGAGAAAAATGTGGAAAAAATTGGGGAAATTATTTGAAAGGGCTTAATTGAATGCGCTAATCTCAGGAACTACTGGTCCGATATGAAAAATTCTTTCAGTGTTAGATAGTCCATTTATCAAGAAAGGCTATAGGCTATATTTTATCACGCTCAGACTAAAAGCAGCGAAGAAATAGAGGAAAATGTGAAAAAAAAACAGGGCAAATTATTCTCATGAACTACTAGAGAATTTTTTCTGTTATTTGGCACAGCTAAGAAGTAGACCACGTGAAGGATCATAGGCTATTTTTTGTGGACTAATTTGTCTGTGAAATATCTAATACGCGGGCGAAGCTGCGCGGAACGTTATATTTCGCGTGGTCACGACATCACGCGTAAACGGCTGGACCCATTTTGCTGAAATTTGTTATTTAAAAGATACTTTGAGTCCCAAAAATAACATAGGATACATTTTGTCCCGGAAAAATAACTGTTTACTGCACAATATACTTTTATGATTTGCGCGTAAACGTTTTTTCAATGTGATCCAGCAGAAATAATTTGCATTTCGTACCATTTATCGTGATTTTGTCATATTTTGTTCCTAATAAATAGGTACAATTTTTCAATCCTGTTTTTTTTGACTTCCCGAAATGATATCCATCTCCTGAGCTACACTATGAAACTTTGTCGATGTTACAGGGCGGGAACGGTCATTACAATACTCTCTTTCAAGGCGGCACGAATTTCTTAGTACATTAAAAGTCAGGTGTAATGTGGCCACCGGTGGTACACCCCGCCCTGTCAGCGAGTACTCCGTGCTCCACCGGTGGTACACCCCGGTCTGAACGTGTTAATGAAAAATGTAAATTGATATAAAAATCTTACATTTAATCAATTCTAAGAAATCAATACTATTTTCTAAAATGGGAATATCATTGGAATAAATAAAATATTAAAATCTATGATTCCTAAGATTTTTAAGTTACAACATAATATAAAACATTTATGATCGGTATGCAAAAAAATACATGGAAAAATATAAAATATATTTCAATAACTTCATACTTCGCTCTCGTAAATATAAAATATCAATGATATTGAATTACAATAAAATTTTACCTTTCAAAACTCATGTTATAAAAGTAAAGAAATGAGGTTCCTTAGAACCGATGGCACAGAAATAAACAACTAATAACAACAATCATCAAGGTGGACACATAATAACATATCTGTTAAATAATCTCGCTCAGTAATATAATATTAAAGTTTTTTACTTATTTAGTTAAAATTGTCATTTGACACAAGCAAAATTATTTAATGTTTTATTAATTCATCAAGCCCCATACCGTCTTGGTGATGAGACACAATAGAAATTCTATTGTGTCTAATTTTTCCATGATCGACGGGTTAATGTAATAGGGCATTTTACCACATTTTCTGTGTACGCCTTTTGTTATCAATAACTAATAAAAGAAAATGGACTGTGACCACATTCTTACTGGCGCCATTTGTCATTTCCATAGAACCATTAAGATTGCTGAGAAATTAAACCAATCTGTTGCTTGATTTCTGGAAAAGTGTGGGTAGTTTATCTGTAATATTACTGAGCGAGATAAAATCAGTACAGAGTGGAGACATTATTATATTTGTAAAACTATATACCCTGGTATTTGGGGGACGACACCCATCTTTCTCCATCCAGCCTTTCAGTATTTTATTGTCCATTCCTACTTAATAATAAAAGCTCTTGCAGAGCGACCTCATTCATACTGGTATTTACACCATTGACATATTTTTTTTATTAGTTAGTGTTGCCGTAACCAGAAAAACTCCCACAAATTCTGGACATTAGATCTGGCAGCAACATTATTGCTCAAAGTGTGAAGTTTAAACCATAAAGTTAATATACCTAGAGGAATAGAGCAACAATTTCGAGCTGTCAAACGAAACCGAAATTGGTTTCATCTGTGTGTAAAAATATGTGTACATATACACTTACACAAGCATGATTAACATGATTTCTATTAGATTAAATTGTCAACGTGCGGCACGTACCGACTGGACGTCAAAAAAAGAGTGCTGCTGTCATGTATCACACGTCTCTTTTTATCACGCAGTGTTACTGATAGTGACATCTCTCTTGCTCAGACCTTTGTTTCTCTATTCCGCTAGGTATATTAACTTTATGGTTTAAACCAATTCATTTGTCATAATTATGGTATTGCTGTTGTAATAATATGCGTAAATAATTTTAAAAAATTTCACAACATAATATTGCGTAAATTAATTCAAAGACTCTAAAGTCTTGATAATTTTTAGCTGACAGGTCGCATTTCATAATATCACTATTTCAATTCACTTTATACACTTTCTGCATGACATATATTCCAAATAATTCACTACACAACACTACATTTCACAGTTTCCCAATGTCCGGGTAAGCTTGGGGCACTCCGCCCGCTGGCTCCCTATACTGGAGCGGGTCTGCCCGGAACGCTATGGGCCGGAGAGGCATGTGACCGTACTCCTTGGCCAGTCTCTCCACGCAGGCTGACCGCGACGCCATGTGGCGGGCGTCAGCTGACAGCATTTCCGTGTTGGTGCACTCCGGACACTTGAACTTCTTGCGAGGTGTCACCTGAAAAGTATTTAAGACAATTTGTTAAAGAATTTATGGTAAAATAGACATACAGAACATGTATTTTTTTCATATTTCTCGCGAAGTACTACATTGTTTTGTATGTGATTCAGCACAGCGGGGCTAAAATGTCACATTTAGCAATCCCTCTCAATCAATTCAGCAAATGAATTGTCAAAGCTGTCAAACTGACAAATGTCAAATTAGTACGAATTACTAGACATGAATTGAAAGCAGACTTGCATTTTGGATTTATATGATTAATTTTTATAAATCGCAAAATGCAAGTCTGCTTTCAATTCATGTCTAGTAATTCGTACTAATTTGATAAAAATTAATCATATCATGATTCATAATATCTATAGGAGATTCTCCTATATAATATATATGAGAATCTCCTAAGCGACGATTTTAGCCCCGCTGATATATAGTAGACCACAGGGAAAGACACAGGCTATGTTTATGCACGAAAGTGTACAGCTGCCTTGGAATTCTTTATTTACACGGGCCGGATTTATATTTTTTATGAGTGGCCTATGCCACTACCTACTAGAACGTCATAGGACGCTGCCGCCCATAGGCCATGGCCTATACTGCCTAATGCCTATACATATTTAAATCCAGAGCTGGGACGGAACCGTGAAACGTCTAGGCCAGCCTTTCCCAAAGTTGGCAATAACACCCGCTTGTGGGCGTTGTGTAGAGGCTTGGAGGTGATTTGTAATTTCATTTGAGCTGGATGCATTTGAAACAATGGGGGGGGCGAAAACATATGTAATTTGTTCTCGATGTGGGCACTAGACAAAATAAGTTTGGGAACCCCTGGTCTAGATTCTAGCAAATATAGTGTTATCACTTATCAGTACCTTGATAGGCGCCTTCCTCGTCACATTAGAGACTAGGAAGTTCATGGCGATGTCCTCACAGTTGAAGTTGTCGTCGACCCAGTCGCGGATGTCGCGCGACATGCGCCGCGTGTAGTACCACGACCAGATCTTGTGGTGGAACGCCGCGCCGGTCAGCACCTGGACAGAAGGATGTCATCTATAGCAGTGTTTTTTTTTTTTGAAGAAGGCAGGTCGCTGTAGCCCTGACGTCACTGCGACCCATGAGGATCTATTTTTTTTTTTTTTTTATTAAATAAGGGGGCAAACGAGCAAACGGGTCACCTGATGGTAAGCAACTACCGTCGCCCATGGACACTCGCAACATCAGAAGAGCTGCAGGTGCGTTGCCGGCCTTTTAAGAGGGTATACGCTCTTTTCTTGAAGGTTTGCAGGTCGTATCGGTCCGGAAATACTGCTGGTGACAGCCCATTCCAGAGTTTTACAGTGCGCGGCAGAAAGTTACGCGAAAAACGCACTCTGGAAGACTGCCACTCATCAAGGTGATGAGGATGGTATGTTTTTCGCGTGGGACGATAGCGAAAAGTTGCAGGTGGTATGATTCCGAACAATTCCTCAGAGCACTCTCCGTGATACAACCGATAGAGGATGCAGAGTGAAGCAACATCTCGGCGTAATTCCAGGGGGTCCAAGCTGTTTGAAACACTATGGCAGTCAACAATTCGAGCAGCCCTTCGTTGGATACGATCCAGAGGGAGCAGTTGATATTTTGGCGCCCCTGCCCAGAGATGAGAACAATATTCCATATGAGGCCGAACCTGCGCCTTGTAGAGTTGTAGGCGTTGGTCCGGACTGAAGTACTGTCTCGCTCTGTTAAGAACGCCAAGCTTCTTCGAGGCTAATTTGGCCTTACCCTCAAGATGATATCGGAACTGGACTTCGCTCGATATGTTGACGCCAAGTATCTCAATGCTAGGGGAGATGGTTAAAGATGTGCCCTCGAAACGAGGATAAACGACCATTGGTGACTTTTTAGTGGTGAACGCGCAGACTTGTGTCTTGGCGGGGTTGAATTGGACTAAGTTACGTCTACCCCATTCAGAGACCTTCTCCAATGAATTCTCCACCTTAGACACAAGTTCGTTTCGACTCTCAGTGACATTTTGCCGAGAAATATTAGGGGAGCCGGTATATACAGCATCACCTGTACTATCATCCGCATAGCAATGAATGCCTTTGGTTTGTAACATGTCATTGATATGCAGTATGAATAGAGTAGGCGATAGCACACAGCCCTGAGGGACACCAGCATTAACATACTGAGTTTCCGAGCATTCGCCGTCAACTACGACCTTTATGCTTCTGTCTGCTAAGAAACTAGTGACCCACTTACATAATTTCTCGGGCAGCCCGTATGATGGAAGCTTTGATAGCAGCGCTTTATGCCAAACCCGATCGAAGGCCTTCGCAATGTCCAAACTAACAGCCAATGCCTCTCCCTTCGACTCAATTGCCTGAGCCCAACGATGAGTCAGGTATGCCAAGAGATCACCAGCCGAGCGACCCTTACGGAACCCGTATTGTTTGTCGCTTAGCAATCCCTGGCCGTCCAAGTATCGAAGAAGCTGGCTATTGATAATGGATTCCATTATCTTCGAGAAGAGAGAGGTTATAGCGATTGGTCTGTAGTTGGAAGGATTTGAGCGATCACCTTTTTTGGGGATCGGGTGCACCAAGGCTGTCTTCCAGGAAGCCGGGACGATGCCAGTGGAATAGGAGAGCCGAAAAAGACGCGTCAAGACCGGAGCCAACTCTGGAGCACACTTTTTTAACACAATAGGCGGGATTCCGTCAGGCCCACTCGACTTTTGGATATCAAGGGAACAGAGGGCTTTTCGCACTGAGCGCTGATGAAACCGTATATCCGACATGATGCTCGTGCATCGCGGTATGGTCGGCGGTTTCTGCCCCCCGTCACCCAGGGTCGAGTTTGACGCAAAGAGCTTGCCCAGAAGATCGGCTTTGTCTTTTTCGTCCTGGGCCAACGATCCATTTCCTACGTGTAGGGATGGTAGGGTTGGCTTGCAGAAATTTCCTTCAATAGCTTTGGCCAGAGACCAGAATGCACGGGTTCCCGAGGGGAGGCGCTCAAGTCTCTTACCAATTCTATTGACGTGCTGTTGCTTTGCCCGAGTAATCTCTTTCTTGAGGGACCTAGAGGCAAGGTTGTACTCCTTTTTATATGTGCTGGTATTTAAATCCCGAGCAGACACTGCGTTGGCCCAGGATTGGTAAGCCTCCTGCTTCCGGCGAGAAGCTTTTTTGGGGGATGAACCAAACCAGGGACGAAATCTGCCGCCAGTTGGCACTACAGAGGTCGGAATGGAATCTATTGTGACTCCTTCGCACTAGAGTATCATCCTCAACCCAATTTTGGTATTGGTGACACGAATTTCCGCTGTGGATGAGTATTCGTGGCGACCAAGGTGCCTGTTCCTGCTCTGTAGTAGAGCAGGACAGTCGAGGAGAAGGTGAATAGGTGTTTCATCCTCCTCCTCACAGAATCTGCAAGTCGTTATGCTACAAATACCCATTGTGTTTCGGTGTTTGTAGAGCTTGCAGTGCCCAGTTAGGCTTCTGGTAAGGATTCTTAATTGGTTCCTACCTAAATCCTACCCAAGGTGAGCACTAATTCTGACAGTTTCTTGTTGAAGCCTTGGAATTAATGCCTTGGAGTGTTCAAGGCCAGGGGTCTCAGCCCATAGCAGTGGTACCAACCTTTTTTTATACGGGCTACAAACATGCATTGGTATTTGTGTCGTGGGCCGCAACCAAAATTTTTAGGATTAAAAAAATTACGTTCTTCAAAATTATCTACTGATTTGAAACTGGGAAAATTTTCATGTCTTTAACGACGACTTTGCACTAATTTGCCGGTGCACGCGGTGGGCGTGAATTTAAAAATGGTTTAACATCACGCGGGCCACTGATAAGTTCCCGTCGGGCCGCGGATTCACGATGGCTGGATTCAGGATATTAAAGGCCGGCAATGCACCTGCAGCTCTTCTGATGTTGCGTCCATGGGGGACGGTAGTTGCTTTCCATCAGGCGACCCGTTTGCTCGTTTGCCCCCTTATTTCATAAAAAAAGCTGATCTATAGGGTCGTTTATATTCAGCCCTGTTGGGCAGGGAAGTACCCTGTACTCGCCCTGCCACCCGTCATGCCGCGGCCGCTGCCCGACGCGACGAGTATGTAGAGGGCTGGGTGTAAATGTCTAGGAGCCATCCTACTGTGTCACTCACCATGGAGTACTCGTTAGTCCACTCGCTGTGGTAGCGCCACTGCGCCGTGGTGTTGTCCCACACGTGCAGCCGCGCCGGGAACCCCACGATGCGGTCGGGGAACTCCCGCCACACGTCGAACCTGTAACGTGGTAGTGGCGGCATAAGATGCAAGTAACTGGAAAGTTAACGTAAAACTTACCAGTTTACGTGCTAGGGTTCGAAAGATTTGGAGAGAAAGACCTGCCGGCTGCCGCCTGCCATTGAGGCCGAGGTCGAGATTAAAAGTCCATACATAACTCCCGCCCTAAGTTCTGTTGTTGCGTTACTTTGAGTTCCGGGAAAGTTCTGGTCATGATAAACGAATTTCGGATCAACCCAGTAAAATAATAATGTAACATATAGTTTACCAATGATCTATGATGCTAATTTCTTTATTTCTTTAGCGATGAAGATTACATCAAATCATACGTAGCTACGACTATGTTATTACATAGTTGCTATAATGAACATAAATACATAGCACATACATAAAAATACTCAATAAAAATAACACGCTCAAATCCAATGAGTAACAAAAGCGAAACTGAGTGTTGTGCGACAAAAAACGCACAGACGGTCACGACATGGCTGATACAATTACTGTTTACTGGTGTAATTGTTATTTGTTACATAAAACTATAACAACACAATAATAATAAAAATATAGTAATTAATAACTACTAGTTCAGAGACGATGCTGACAGTTTTAAAGAAAGGAAAAACACAAGTAGAAAAAAAATATATTGTACCCAATGTTTGGACGTTGGGTACAATAGGCTACTTGACCTAATCTTTTTCTTCATGCTAATCGCTTCTTAATCATTCATTTTCACAAAAAAAAAACTAATATTTAAAAAAACTAAACCCATAAAAATGTTGATTGAAAAATATGCCTCATAAATGGCGCCGAAAACACTGTCCGCCATAGTGTGACGTCATACGTTTTGTATTTTAGACTCTCTTTATTGAAATTTTTTTTATGTGCTAAATGTACGAGTCTAAAAGTGCCCAAAAATTATAAAATAATTAAATAAGAAATTAGAAATAATTTGTAATGTTGAAAACTTTTGGAGAAAAGTTTTGGCCATTTCATTTCCCGTCTACAATAAATGGAGATAATAATATATCATACTGATGTTTTATTTGAATTATTCAAGAAAATATATTTTACAAATCTTTCTAGGCTTATTCTTATTATTTATGTACAAATAAACTTACATATAACGAGCGCGATATATAAAAGATATTAAATTACGAGTCTGATGACGTCACATCCAAATCGGAAGTACCGCAAAAGCGTTTTCGTCAGTACAAATCTTATTTTCATAAAATCATATTTTCAAATCGACTTTATTTATCAATCATAAGCTTTTATTTGATGATTCCTAGGCCAAGTCCTACTAGAAATATGCATATTTTGTTTAATGAAATTGAATATAGGTCAAGTAGCCAGGGGGGCAGCCGCCCCTCGGTATGCTCATGTAAAACAGATTATTTAATTCTTATTCTTTATAAGTCCTTTTATCGAATTCGACTAAACGAAATGCAAGGTTTTCCAGACTTAAAACTAAATTGTTTTTCTCGAAAACCTACTAGCAGCAGCTAATTAATAATACTTCGTGGAAATAAGTACAGCCGTTGCCGAGAAACCATCACAGTAATATTGTTATAAAAGTTATGATAATAAAGATTATAAGTGTACTGTTTTTTTTTTTAATCGGGCTTTGGCCCACCACACATCCCCACCACTGTATCCTGTCCTGTGTCGCCAGGATCCAACCACGAAAACCCTTTGATATGATCTCAGGGAGATGATTATAGGTGTGTGTGTGTGTGTATTTGTTTATTACTTCGCGCAAAAACTACCGAAGTGATTTGGATTAGATTTCGCACAGTGCTTTAGGTTCTGTTTAACACAGGGGTTCCCAATCTTTTTCAGCCTGCGGCGCATTTACACGTCACAAGATTTTGTCACGGTGCCCTACTCTACCTAGCTATTAGAAAAAGATATATAAATGAACACCTATTAACGTTATGCGGGTAAATAATAATAAACAAATATTTAGTCATCTACCTGTTTCACCTAATTAAGTAATATTGTAATTTTTTATATATTTGTGGTTTTGGATAATGATGGAGGATCTGCTCACGGGCCACGGCGCCCCTCTTGCTTTTCCGCGGCGCAGTTTGGGAACCCCTGGTTTAACCCATATACTTGTATCTCGGAAAAGTAAAGTCCTCCGTGGGATGCAGTAAAATAGAATAAGAAATACAAGATTTCGTGTTACCGAATGCAAACAAAACTTATCAAAGCTGTTATAAATCTATATTGATCCATTGATACTTTATTAATCAAAATCGGATAAAGTTTAATAAGACTTTATTTTAATTAAAACTGTGCAAGTATTTGGGTCAAAGCTCTTTGTTATTGAGGTGTCAGAGTTGTATATTTCATCAACATCGGTTTAATGTTAAGCTGAGAAAATTTATAACACTGCGCCATTATGTACTACTATTATTCTTCGCCATTGTATTAAAAACAATTATGGCAACCCTGCTTTGTTGCTCACAAACAATATTTTCAGGGTTCCGTACCCAAAGGGTAAAAACTGGACCCTATTCCTATTACTGAGACTTCGATGTCTGTCCGTCTGTCTGTCTGTCTGTCTGTTTCCAGGCTGTATCTCAAGAACCGTTATAGCTAGACTTCTGAAATTTTTACAGATTGTGTATTTCTGTTGCCGCTTTAACAACAACTGACAACAAACGTGATTTTTTTGGCATTTTGGCTCGTAATCCATAATGGGAACATGTAGACACTTATTTACAAATTTCTCATTTATACGTGCACTTTAATATTTATTAATAAAATTAAAACAAAATAAATAATAAAGGGTGGCTCCCATACAAAAAACACATTTTTCCCTTCTTTCGATACTCTATACCTAACGGGTACGGAACCCTTCGTGCGCGAGTCCGACTCGCACTTGGCCGATTTTTATATAGTACTTAAAACTACTTAAATTCGAAATTTAAATCCACTTTAATCTAAGCATACAATCATAGTATTTTTTGTGATGTCGGCCTGACCGACAACTAACTTTTTAAGGGGTGTCTATGATCGACGTAATTTTCCATGACACAGACAGCTTTGCAATAATGGTTATTCTATTCATATAATAGAACTTACCCAAACTCCAACTCATCTGGCGTCAGCATGATGATATCATCATCAATAGTCAGCTGACATTCAGTCTCGATCTCGTCATAAGGGTAGAAACGGTTCGACAGTTTGTTCTCCTTCGTCAGAATCACTTTCAGCGGCTTGTTGATCACTGGCCACTCGTTTGCTGGAAATTAAAAAAATAAGCTGTAAGAAAAGTTGGCGCGGAATTATTGGAAATTTGGCGCTACTGGCGGTATTTATGAAAGAGAAGAATAAGCCCTCGTTAGATGAATTAAAATAGGTAAAAAGACGAGGGTCTATAAATTATTTGGGTCAAGTCTTATAAATTTCAGTATCCGCTTCTATGTGTCATAGGTAGGGAATGTTATTATTCGACAAATTTACTATTCGAATAATTCGAATATTTTACAAAAGTTTTCGAATAATTCGAATATTATTCGAATATTTCAAAATTTTTGAAAAATGCTGAAACCTCTGAACAAAAGTAACAAAAAACTTCGTACAACCATGTACAACCTATTTTGTTAATATTTCTAATAATTCTAATTTTTACTTTTATCAACATAAATCTTAGTTAACTAGAGATCGCCCACTGGTCGAAATTCGACCTTAGTTTCAACGGCATTAGGACTACTACCTATATTTTGTAAAAAAATATTGACTGTATAATTTTTTTTTCAACTCTTCTCTCTGGGACTCAGCTGATCTCAGACTGGCCGTATCTGAGATTCAATAAAAAAATATAATCCATTTTCAATTTTTCATCTTGTTGTCAACAGACTTCAACCATAAATAAAAGAGTATAATTCGTAATGTATAGGCTTGTCACTCAAAAATCTGTCATTTCTCATGTGTGTGTGTGTGTGTGTGTTGTAGTGTGTGTAATGTTTTATTTGTTAAAAAAATGTATGATAAAAGCATAATTTCAAAATAATAGTAGCTCGATGCACTCCTTCACCATAAAAAATTATAACTGTGCAAAATTTCATTCACCTACGTTTCCCCATTTTTCGTCAAAAGGGATACAAAGTTTTTGGCTCACGTATTAATATATAGATGACATAGTTAATTTTTATCGCTAAACACTTTAAAAATGTATATTTTAAGGTTACAGCTGGGCAATAAAAGAAAGGCTGTAAAGTGTAAACCGTTTTCGATCGTAGCACCTATTACTTTTCTCATGTGATTATGCTTGAAAGAAGTCAATGGATACAGATCGTGAGCGACCATTACTGACGATACTGAAATCCATGACTGAAAGGAGTTTATAATATCTTCATTTTCATGTCTTTAGGCAAAATCGTTATTTTGCCTAAAAACATGCAAATGAATTTATTAGACGTTTCTAAAACATGGTCAACGGCGACGACGAATGGTCGTATACTCATTAGTTAGACTAAAAACAGATTTATATTATCATTAAAGATGTAGAATATTCATAAATAATATTATTTTTCTGAAATAAACTTAATTATCTTCTTATTCCATGTTAATTTTATGTTTAATAGCATTTTAAACAAAAATAAAAAATATTTTTACTATTCGAATTATTCGAAAAATAATTTGGCGAATATTCGAATAATAAAATCGTCGAATATTCGAATAAAACGAGTATTCGTATATTCAAATAACATACCCTAGTCATAGGTGGTAAAAGATTGATTGGAACACACTAGAGATGGGTTTCCGATTTTTTCTGCCTGTGGGCTGTGACACACTTTAAATTTTCAAGATTAATAGTATTTTGTTTCGCCCCTAGTTTTTTCTAAACTTTTTTATTTGATTAGTTTAGAAAACGCAACTGCCAACTACGTAATATTTGTAATTTATAATATTATCTTGATTCATGTTAGTATCAATGATATCAAAATACTTAGATACCACGTATGCCGTCAAAACTGTAGCAATGTTTTTGCAAGCAAAATGTGTATCGAGAAAATATTGTCGTCCTTTTTTGTCTTACAGTAGTTGCATATACTACTTTCTCTTTCGCTCATTTTACGCTTTAATCGAATCGAGAAAATATTGTCGTCCTTTTTTGTCTTACAGTAATAGCATGTACTACTTTCTCTTTCGCTTTGATTTTTCTCTTAAAATGGAAGACAATAATTTAAATATTAATAAAATCTTAGTAATAACGTGTGAAATATTACACCTTTGGCTTTATTTGTATTCCTCCTGCGTAGCTAGCACGGGGTTTCCCAGTCGATTCTTCGGAAGAAAGTAATGGCAGTTTCTTTCCCATGTCTACATATCTTATTCCCGAGCATGGCACCACCCATCGACTTGAGTTTCAGTGGACAAAGACAAGAAACTCTTTCCATAGCAACCATCAAAGCAACGGCAATTTTTTTTTTTACATTTAGTGTCTTGGTTCTTTTTTTTTAATTATGGCACCTCGGCTATAAAACCATGGCCAGTGTCGAGTAAATGGCGGCAAATTCAAAAAATCGACGTGCAGCAACCCTATCTATAGCCGGAATTATAGTTTTGATCTACGAAATACGAAAAATAAAAACTAAGTAACTTTATTATTCGTAGTTTGTAGATCAAAACTATAATTCCGGCTATAGACAGGGTTGCTATACATCGATTTTTTTTAATTTGCTGCCATTTACTCGACACTAGCCATGATTTTATAGCCAAGTGCCATCAGGCGCGGTCCGAAGGGGGGGGGTCACAGGGGACATGACCACCCCCAAAATCTAAGGTAAAATTGAAAAATCTCAAAATCTTGCTAAATAATAAAAGGAAATATCTAGCTATCCCCTAGCCACCACTTCGTCCGACCTTAGACAGCTGCTGTGAACCCAGAAACGTCCGAGGGCGCAGATAAAAAACCCCCCCAAAATTTCAGGCTGCGACCGCGCCTGAGTGCCATAATAAAAATAAAAAAAGAATCAAGAAACTAAATGTCATAAGCGGTTCGTCATGCTTGACTTATAGATTTTCAGCATAAAGCAGGAAGATATCGAGATACGAAAGAAACTTTTTCTCCAGTGTTTTTCCGGTAAAACTGTCAAAATTTAGTTTCTTTCGTTTGTCTACGTGCTTGTGCTAGCTATGCTGTTGTTACTGCACTGTCGGAAGGTACACGACGGCATTCTGGAGCGAAATGTAGCGAAAAACAACGCGGTAATCAATGAATTAAACACGTCCGGCTGTCACCGCGTCCTAAGGCACACTGCTCTCAGATGAGTGAGCTCACTCATTTCGAGGGTGAAACATTTTCGCGCTGACGATTGTATGGAATGCCTTTTATAACGTTCTAATTCTATGGTTACTATGACATTCAATGTTTTTTCGCGGCGCCCTCCGCTATTCGTGAGAAACCCCAGGGCGCTATCTTTGGGAGGGAACTCTTTGGGTTAAAGTTTTATATATAATATGATTTTATAAGCAATTATACTCGTAGCAGCAGCAAAACACATCGAATATTATACCTGTTAATTTTTATTCTTTAACGCGCTTATCTTACGAACTACTGGACCGACTTGAAAAATTTGAATATTGAGGAATATTGAGGCGATTGATAGGCGGAGAGGGAAATATTATCTGCAACTATTTTTGTGAAGAAATAATATACTGTACCGTGTACGTAAATGTATGCAGTGTATGGAAATTCCCTTTTTACACGGGCGGAGCCACGCGGAACGTCTAGTTAAAGATATTATTGCTACTAGTAAGTAGTACTACAGTTTATCTCATTAGGCAGGTACTTAACAAGGTAAACGTTGATGAAACGAAGCTAGACTCTGCACTGTTCACAGTTATACTACCTCTTACAGGACCAAAAGCCCTGGACATAAAGTTCACTTTATGAGGTAAAAACTCAGCGCGTTAATCACATACAACTTCATAAATCTGTGCCAAGCGTTGCATAGCGCATCGTTTAAAAGTTAGTACACATCGGGAGAGCCGATCAAACCAATACCAACCCTATCACCCACATTTAAAGTTGGTTATCCATTGGCTTTGAATGATCCTGAGCCTACCTCGCGTGTTACCATAAACAAGATTTTATTACTTTCAATTAAATCTCATTTTGTGTTGCCACATTAGGATTTCACTCTCGGCACAATGACCGTTAATACGTGTGCATTACAGTCGGTGATGCTATTCGTTAAGTATTTGAACCATCGATATCTAGATACACCAATACAACAGATATTTGATTCTAAGGATTTTAAAATGAAATATTATATTATATCTCTACATCTACTCTTACGCAACGAGGAACGCAAGTCGAAACGATAGTATTTTAACTTTTGCACCGTCTCGTTTTATACAAACTATAAAACGCGTCACCAAGTTAAATCACATCTCGAGAGGATATTCACAAGACAATTTTCCATGTTTGAGTGACGCTCATAAAACTGAAAATAAGCAAGTCAAGCTCCGAAACTTTTCCTTGTCGAATTTCTCAAAAGATTCTTCAGACTTTATGCCTGATTTCGCTCATTGCAGATTTTTCACATCCATATGGACCTTATACTTGTACTATTATCTATTCTGTGCTTATACTTACATATCACAATGTCTTTGTATATTAATGAAAAGACATGATATTTGAGTTTTGACAAACCATCAGCAATAAGAGAATAAGAGCCTCTATTATTCCACATCTGGACGCGCCTATTCTAAGAATGTCTCATTGGAATAGCACACGGAATACGGATCCTCAGGAAGTTGGTCGTTTTCTTCGTTTAGTCCACGTTTGATGTCAGTAATTGGGTCGTGGGTAGACCATAATGTAATTGTATATAATACCTTAATAGCTGGATATCTTTATCAAACAAGCGAGGCCTCTATGTTGGCTCATCTATACTAATATTATAAATGCGAAAGTACTTATCTCTGTCTGAGACAGATCTCGCTTTCACGCCAAAACTACTGAACCGATTGCAATGAAATTTTGTACACAGTTATTCTAGAGTCTGAGAAAGGATATAGGCTACATTTTGATGTGGGAAAATATCTTATTTCCATGAAAATATCGATGAAAATTAATTCGCATTGCGCGTGGCCAGCGCTCATCCCGGGGGTCCTGGGTTCGAGTCCCGCAGGCGGAACAAAAATTTTTCACTGTTCCTGGGTCTTGGATGTGTATTAAAATAATATTTCAAAAATCTTAAATATATTTTATGTATAATATTATAAAAAATCCAGAAATATATCGATGCAATGAACATTTTAGTTCTAATACGATTCAACAGATGGCGTTTTATTTTTTACTTCATTGTAACATAGAACTAATCATACTTATTAGTTATTATGTTTTTGTTTATAGTTTTTAATACGTTAGAATATTATGTTTAATAATATTGGTATAATAATAATCAATCTATCTTATCTTATAGAACTCCTACTGCATTTCTAAGGAGTTCGAGTGTACCGTGTTGGTCTATATTCCATCCAGAAAATATATCAATGCAATCAACATTTTAATTCTAATGTATGAAAACAGATGGCGTTTTATTTTTTACTTCATTATTGTAACAGAACTAATCATACCTACTTTATTATATATTATTGTTTTTATTCATAACTAGCTGACTATTTATGAATAAAAACAATACTAAAAAGTTTTTAAATTTGACACAAATTTTGTTGACACCGCGCGCTATAAACTAAAGTCCACGCGGACGAAGTCGCGGGCAACAGCTAATGATGATTATGCGATCATATTGTAGAGATTGACACAAATGACTAGATGACCTTCGCAACTCCGTTGCGCGAGAATTCGTTTATTGCCCATAAACCGTACATTTTTCGGGATAAAAAGTATCCTATGTCCTTTCCCGAGACTAACAGTATCTGAATAACTTTCAGCAAAATTGGTTCAGCGGTTTGGGCGTGAAGAGGTGACAGATAGACACACTTTGGCATTTATAATATTAAGTATGGATATTAGTATAGATATCGATTGTGTATGCTATAGCTCCGCAGTCATGGTGGCAAATGACAAATGGTAATAAATTATTGTCCAATGTGGAGTTTTCGGGATTTTTAGGAGTGCTTTAGGGTCAATTTATAGCAAGTCACAAGATTTGAAGATGGTATATTAAAATGCATATCGCATACATAGCGCTGCGTATCGCCAACATAACACCACCTCAATTTTTAGGTTTCCAAGCAAGTCTTCAGGCATCGTTGCGTCTGGTCTCTATGTGACCCTTATAGTGGCATAGATAGTGATCTATTGTTAAAACACCAGCATATAGGGTAAACTGTCGAGCATTGGCGATTGTCCAAGAATTGACACTTTCGTTTGAATCGAAAAGACCAAGGAGTTATTTGATAGCGTGCCAGCATATAATTATTCTTAAAGTGTATCAATAAGTGGATAAGTCGAACCATTTACAAGCTTTAGCGTTTAGATGTTAAGGTCTCGAAAACTGCAGTTGTACTATTATTTACCGTTATGCAAATTAATGTTACCATGATCTAGGTTTGACTCTATGACGGAATAAATCAATAAATAAACAACCTGGTTGCCAACAATCATTTTGTAGCCAAAATAACGAACTAGCTTGTCTAGGTTAGAAGCATCAAGACGTCAAAGTCAAAAACCATAATATTAAGGCTCAAAGCCACTGATCTCCAATAAACAAGTACGCTGGATCTATGATACCCACTTTTTTTTGTGCCATTTGGAGCGGAATCAGCGCCTCCATTATTAGGACCGAGAACTAAATTAGACGTAACCATTGGTAACCATGTATTTATTTTAATTCTCTATGGCTTAATCGTTCGAATTGTTTTCGTGTTTTTAAAGTGTTTTAAAAGGTTTTACGCGATTAAGTAATTTTTATATAGGTGGTGGTAGTTCATAGTTAAACTATGAAAGAGTGTATGCTATGTAAAACACGGTACAAAAAGGGATGTGGGGTTACATTCCACAAGTAAGTGATTTTAACAGCTCATTTCTACGATATTTTAAACTTTTATAGATAATATAGGCACTTTAAAATGTGGCACTAATCTTATTATACCGTATGCACCACATATTTACCTTTGTTTTACCGATTTTTGATAAACAATAAAATTCAATAGTGCTGGAGTTCTCTGTCGATAAAACTTATCGATATCTATAATATTTGTATTGAAATCTCCGATAACCGATTTTTACTATCAAATACATATTATGCTCTTAAAATAATTGACAAGTTTCCGTCTGACGAAGGAAGACTGGAATTATGGTTGAAAACAATTAAAAAGCCTGGTTGGCGTCCGAAAATTGCTACTACCGCTTGCCGTTACTATTTGAAGTGTATAAACGTTCTCTGTGAAAATACAATGCGCAAAACTACCATTTGATCGTGATTATGTTTTGAAATTTTATTATATTACTATATAAAATGGAAAATTATTATTATTAAAATGGGCTGTCTTACACTGAAATGATTGTTCAAATTGGACCAGCAGTTCCTGAGATTAGAGCGTTCAAACAAACAAACTTCCGCTTTATAATATAATATGATGAGATTAGTTAGGGTCTTATCACACAGAACACTTATTCAGCTTTGTTCAGCTTTAATACGATACACTGTAGCACTACTTCGATAATATTATAAATGAAATTAGAAAATACAATACAACAAAGTTTTCGTTAGAAGCTTATCTTCAGTTTTGTTTTTAGTTTTTCGTAGTGCTATACTCCACTCGGGCTAACTTGTCGTTAGTGGTCATTGACTCCCTGTCAAAAACTTGTCATTTTCCATAAAAACCGCGATTGACAATGAAGTGTCAGATATTGTCAATCGTGGTTTTATATGGAAAATGACAAATTTTTGACAGGGGGTCAATGACCGCTAGCGACAAGTTAGCCCGAGTGGAGTATAACTGCTAAAAATAAATAGATTATAGATAGGTACAGCTACTTCACGTTATCTACGTATGAAATCGTTGTTAATTTATTACGCCTATCTAAATTAAGGAGAGGAAGTCTGTAATCTTTAATACAAATATGTATTAAAGATTACAGACTTCCTCTAGTATGCGTCTGTATTATTCAATTTAATATTTTTGTCCTAATGGTCGACATTATCTGAATCTGGAAACATTTCATCGATAATAGAAAAGTCAATTGTACATCACTAGTATTAGTTCCAAATACTCCCACTACTGCTATCAGCGCCAATATGGCGACATGATGGCGACTTTCAAACGACATTTTTACGTCAAATTTAGTTCCTATCCCTAATAATGGGGAAGCTGGTTCCGCTTCAAATAGGCACAAAAAATAGCTGTCATTTCAAAGGGTATCATCAGTCCAGCGTACTTGTATAATGGAGGACAGTGAGGTCAGTGCTCAAGGCCCAAGTAAAGCATTTTCGACTGCTACAAAATACTCACATGGAGGAGGTTTCTTGTTCTGGTTGTTCCATATCACCAGTATCTTGGCTAGGCTGGGCGTCTTCACCAAGTTCCGGACAAGCGTGAACAGGCTGTCAACGCGGTCATACGTCAGTATGACGGCCGTGAAGCCTGGTGCTTTCGGCGCTGTCACTGGCAGGAACAGCGGGTTTACTGGACCGTACTGAAAAAAAATACTAGTTTATCAAGTGGAAAACTTTGTGCGTGTTTATGTTATAAACTATTCTTTGTGCGTGTTTATGTTATAAACTATTTTATGTCCTTTCCCGGAACTTAAAAGATATACATAAACAGACAGATTATAGAATTAGAGTATCTAGACACTTTCGCATTTACAATATTAGTAAGGATAAGGTAATAGACTATAAACTATAGACTATAGAGAATATAGACTATAGAAGGACGACTCCAAAAATTTCAATACCTGCTCGATTCAGGACTATGCTCGACTGTTTGACATGCTACACATTACACAATGGTGTATAATGATTTCAGGCATGAAAAATAGATGTTGGCTGATACTTCGGTCCACACGATAAGAATTAAGAACGCAACATTTTAACACAATTGGTCCACACAGGCGTTTCGGAGGTAAGAGAATTTTAAGTACTTATAAGATGTTAAAATGTTCACCAAACGTCTGCAATTAGAGGCATTACTTAAGGAGTTACTTAGTGAAGGTAACATTCAGTACATACATTTTCTGTTAGTCTTCAGTAAGAGGATACACCAGGGGCTAGAGAAATGAAAAAAAAGTACGTGTAATATATATATATCTGTCTCCCTTACCTCAAGCCTATACCGCAGAACGCGATAGAGACACCTGCAGAAAATCAACGATTCGTTGTCCCCTGATTCCATCTCAAAAACTTAACCGATTTAAGTACTTTTTTCATTAAAGATTAAAGAAAGGCTTGAGCTGTGTTCCTATGTTGTTTTTTTTGTTTTTTTGTATAATGTAGCCAAATCTGTTTTCTGGATGTTTGAACACAGCGGAAAATCTGGCCATTTTTTTGGGTTTTCGAACATTCATATTATCTTATTTAATAATTAAATTATGAAAAAAAAGAAAACATTTTATTAGTGGCCGTAGATATTCAGGAAAAAAATTATAACTCTACTAGCATTATCTAGGGAGGAAACAGGGGACAACGTTTGTATGGAAAAAAGGGCGGTGTGGACTCCTCTTAAGTATCTACTTAAGTTAGCATTAGTGCGACCGTAATACCTTTCGGAAATTATAAGTGGTGATGTATTCTGGACACGTTCCCTTGATATCAGAGCTAGCTGAGGTAACATTCTTTCAGCGGGGTTTGAAATTTGAATCAGTGATTATGATCCGTTTAGCTTTATGTCCAGAGAAGACGCGACAGCGTTACAGTTCCTTTAAGAAGGGCTACGGTCTTTTCTGGTAGGCTTTTCGGGACCTATCAGACAGAGAACGGTCACGCGGTCAAGCGTTCAAGCCGTCAGTTTCGCGTTATTTGTGTTCTATTACGTTATATATAATATATATTATAAGTTTTAACGTTATACAACACAAATAACTCCCCCGCCCCGTGGTCAGAACGACCCTGTGAGAGTATCTCTATATTATAAAGATACTCTCAGTGGGGGCGTTCTGGCCACGTCAGAATTCTTCCTGTGTGAGGTGGGAGTGGTCACTCGAACGCAGAACTCTCTGTCTGATAGGTCTGACCCCATCATAATGTGCATAACGCGAAAAATAAGCCAGTGAGCCGTCAAATGTATTCGGTGAAAACGTGCGTGTCGCACGACAAGTCCCTTATCATATTAGTCCAGTTAAACGACAATCTGGGCGGTGCGATGATACTTAAAACATATCCATGTCCGCAACGGGAAATAAAAAAATCGGCCAAGTGCGAGTCGGACTAGCGCACGAAGGGTTCCTTACCGTTATAGAGGAAAAATAGGTCAAAATTTGTGTTTTCTGTCTGTGAGCCAGCCTTAAATAGTAATCATTTTTAGTATTTGTTGCTATAGCGGCAACAGAAATACACAATCTGTGAAAATTTTAGAAGTCTAGCTATAGCGGTTTTTGAGATACAGCCTTGAGACAGATAGATAGATGGACAGACCTAGAATTCTCAGTATTATGGTCCCGTTTTTACCCTTTGGGTACGCAACCCTAAAAAATAAAAAGCCATTTGCATATAATACTTTGGAGTTTATTTTTTTAATTGCTAACTACATTGCTTACGGCCGTTCCCAATATTTGATCTATCTCTGGTTTTGCCCTACTAGAGATAAGAATAGCTCACACTAGACATTAGAGACATATATTTTATGTCAATTCAATGTTAGCTGCGATCGGTTGTTTGTCAAACCAGAGATAGATTGAATATTGGGAACGGCCGTTTGAGTTTTACAAATCACATTGCAATTTGCAAAACGAAATGAGTAACGGTTTATGAATTATGAGGCAGGAGTCGCGAAAAGACGCAACGATTCTCTCTCATTTCACCATGCATTTTAGGGGCGTTTGAAAATGACTTCTTGCGCAGTAAATGAAGTTCAGTTTTGAATTGCTATCTTATGAACGAAGCCTTTGAGTTTTGACCCTTCGTTGCGTAGTCGCGTCGTGTAAAACTAACAACAGCTGTCTTCTGTTGCTTTTTACACACGAAATTAACTTACTATTTACTAACCCGACTGTAAAATTCTTCATCATTTCATCAACTCGTTTATTGGTAACCGTTTTATGTGCAGGTATAATGTGTGTTACTGTTATCTCTTATCGGTCTTTAACCCAGACTCGTGTTGGGAATTGCCGATTCATTGCAAAATTATCAACGGCACAATAATTCTCGTATTGTACATACTAAAAATATAAATGTAAAAGAGTTTGTCTGTCCTTAGAACCAATATGAATGAAAGTCATACAGATACAATATAATATAATACAAAATTCGTTTATCGCGCGGAAAACGTACATTTTTCGGGATAAGCCCTAGTAGACAAGTGGCAAGCGATTATCGTAGACGCTAACAAAATGTGTGCGATTTGACATAAGTCATCGCTTCGCTAGCGAATACTAATGTCAAATCTGTAAGGTCTACAGGACTAACCCTAAATGTTTGTTTTAGATTTTTCAACAGACACCGTTATACGCGTCTCAACATACCGTAACCTGGTTCCTTCATAAAGCCATCTCATAAAGCAGAGTCTTCGCGAAATCACTCTGATACTGGCGACTCACAAAGGAGCCATTAATAACAAAGAAAAAAAAGAATGTCAAATCCCATACATTTTGTGGCGTTTGGCGTTTACGATAATCGCTTGCCGCTTGTCTAGGTGCTAAGATCAGACTATGTCTTTTTTCGGGGAGTCAAAGTCATACAAAATTTCAGCTAAATTGGTTCAGCGGATTCGGCATGACGAAGTAACAGACAGAGAGACAGACAAACACACTTCCTTTTATTTTTAATATTTATTAAAAATAAAAGGAAGGTATATTAGTATAGATTAGTATGGATTCTTATTAGAAAATTCTGTCAGGAATAGAAACTATCAGGGAATAAGTATTTCACTTATACATTCCGTCGTATTTCCGTATAGTATTGACTTTTATACATCATTTAAAACCTATTTAAAACTTTACGAATGATTTATTGAGGAGCTGCCAGTAATTTTGTTTGGTTTTCATCGTATTTTCAAATGTGAGTGTAAAATTAGCTAGTTCTGAATAACAATACGTCATAATAGCTAAACGGGACCCGTTTCTGACGAGTTTTCGGTAGTTTGCCTGTTCAACAATGATTTAGATTTTCAAGCAACTATTAAATTTAAATGAAATGTAGACCATAAACGGTAAAACAGATTATAATGACTTTGAGTATGGAGATACAGTATGTCCCGGGAAAGGAGCAGAGAGCGACATTGTTTAAGTTACTACGGTAGATGCGGGCATTAGCTATAAGTACTATTTAACTTTAGTTTAATAAAGTGTTTGGCAGGAAATGAAAGTTAATGTCCACATACTCATTAAAGTTAATTATTGAATACTAGATGACGCCCGCAACTCCGTTGCGCCAAAACACGTTTATCGCGCGGGAACCGTACATTTTTCCGGAACAAAAAGTATCCTATGTGCTTTCCCGGGACTCAAAGTATTTCCATACCAAATTTCAGCAAAATCGGTTCAGCGGTTTGGGCGCTAAGAGGTAACAGACAGACAGATAGACACACTTTCGCATTTATAATATTAGTATGGAAGTATGGATCTGAGTGCGGCAGTCAGTGCGTGTTTGTCAATTGATTAGAACATATGTTACAACATCACAATGACGATGAACAATAGAAGGAAAATAAACAACTACGTACGAGATGAAATACGCACTACGCGTATTTTAACCTCCCTTAGGCTTCAAGTAGCGCTATATTTAGATCTAGGTGTTATGTCATAAGGCCAGCAAACCCACTTAGAGCTGACACGGAAACCTCAGGGTGGGTTTAGAGGACGTTTTCAAGTATTACGTAAAGCGATTAGAGGAAGGGGTGAAAGGTTATGGGGGTTCGGACGTAGTTTCGTAGCGTAATCTTCGAAACATGCAGTGCCGAATTTATATTTTTTATAAGAGTAGGCCACTTTATTACTGCATGGACGCTGCCGCCCCTAGGCCATGGCCTATAACAGCCTTTTTAATAAATCCGGGGCTGGCAAGTGGCAACATGGCAAAGATATTACGTAACGTTTTGAAGGAGGATGGGGAGGGCTGTTATGGTATGTTTACATTACGAAGCATTACACAGAAGAATAGAAAGAGCAGTTTAAAATTCAAACACTGCCTTTTTTTTTTTTTTTTTTTTTTTTTTTTTTTTTTTTTTTAAAGAAGGCAGGTCACTGTAGCCCTGACGTCACTGCGACCCATGAGGATCTATTGTGACTCCTTCGCACTAGAGTATCATCCCCAACCCTATACTGCTCATAAATTGAACGATATGGTTGGGGTTGGTGCCACGAATTTCCTCTGTGGACGAGTATTCGTGGCGACCAAGGTGCCTGTTCCTGCTCTGTAGTAGAGCAGGGCAGTCGAGGAGAAGGTGAATAGGTGTTTCATCCTCCTCCTCACAGAATCTGCAAGTCATTATGCTACAAATACCCATTCTGTTTAGGTGTTTGTTGAGCTTGCAGTGCCCAGTTAGGCTTCTGGTAAGGATTTTTAATTGGTTCCTACCCAAGGTGAGCACTAATTCTGATTGTTTCTTGTTGAAGTCAGGAATTAGTGCCTTGGAGTGTTCAAGGCCAGGGGTCTCAGCCCATTGCTTCCTGCGTAGTCTGTGACCCCATTCCTTGAGCACTTGCTTTGTGGTACTGGGAGTTATACCACAGAATGGTTCTGGACCATATATGAGACTCTCGGCCCCAAGCCTAGCCAGCTCGTCAGCGGTTTCATTGCCGGGGACGTTGCTGTGGCCCGGGACCCATACTAGGCGGATGTTGTTGTTCCTTCCCAGCATGTTTAACGTCTCAATGCATTCCAGAACTAATTTGGACGAGACTTCTGCGGCAGTCAGTGCTTTAAGTGCAGCTTGACTATCGGAGAAGATAAAAACGTTTTTATTAACTAGGGCCATCTCCAGGCTTCCTAGTGAACAACCGAGGATAGCGAAGACTTCAGCCTGAAACACGGTCGCAAACTCCCCCAAACAGGCGTATTTGCCTTTTGGTGGCCTGCCTCCGTAGATTCCGGCTCCCGCACGGTTGTCTTTCCTTGATCCATCCGTGAACCAAACTATGTCGCTAGGGCGGACATCGATTGGATTTTTCCTTTCCCAGTCCTCCCTGGAAGGTATAAAAACCTGGTACTGCTTCGAAAAGCTATACACCTTGATCATGGCATCTGATGGCATGGCCATGATAGGTGATTCACTGAGAGACTGTTCCAGCTGTCGAAATGGGGTGGAGACCCAATTCGTCCCACCCGCCGTCCTGGCCCTGAGAGCCACCTTTTTGGCCTCCATCTGAACAAGCAGAGGAAGCGGAGTTAAGTTGATCAGGGCCTCGAGGGAAGCGGTGGGTGTTGACGAGAGTGCACCCGTGATTATTAGACATGCCAGTCTCTGTACGCTGTTTAGTCTTTTGTGACAGTTTACTTGTTCAGCCTTTTTATGCCACACTGCGCAGCCATATGTGGTAATCGGTCTCACTACGGCTGTATATAGCCATAGCATTGCCTTCGGCCGAATACCCCATTTAGAGCTGACAAGCTTCCAACAGGAACCCAGAGCACATCTAGCCTTTTTCGTAATATACTCGATGTGCTTATTCCAAGTGAGTCCTTTGTCTAGGATTACTCCTAGATATTTGACATCACCCGCAAACTTAATAGTTTTCCCAAAGAGTGTTGGGGGTCTTAGTCCCTCCAACTTCCTCTTTTTGGTGAAAGGTATCAAGACCGTCTTATCAGCATTTACTGTTAGCTTGACCCTTTGGCACCAATTCTCGACGACTCTTAGTGCTGACTGCATCAACCCAGCGACCACCGATGCACATTTTCCCACCACCATAATCGCCAGGTCGTCAGCGTACCCTTGAGCGTAGTAACCTATGAGGTTCAGTTCCCTTAGTAGCTCATCCACTACCAGGGACCATTTCAGGGGTGACAGCACACCTCCTTGTGGGCAACCTTGTGTCAGCCTGATTTTGAGTGTCAGGTCCATAATAGTCGATGAGGCTACCCTATTGTCGAGCGTGGCTTTGATCCATTTCCTAGTTGTTGGATCTATATTCTTTGAAGCCAGGCCATTTGTGATAGAGCCGGTTGAAGTGTTGTCGAATGCGCCTTCAATATCGAGAAAGACACATAACGCAATCTCTTTATCTTCAATTGCTCTATCAATCCGATCTACCAAGTCCATTAGGGCCGTCTCGGTAGATTTGCCTTTTTGGTAGGCATGTTGTCTTTCATGCAGCGGCATTTTAGTGAGATAGGTGTCCCTTATGTGTAGGTTGACCACCTTCTCCATTGTTTTAAGCATGAAAGAAGTGAGGCTAATTGGTCTGTATGACTTTGGTAGAGCTTTGTCTCTGTCCCCACTTTTGGGTATGTAGGACACCCTTACCTTTGTCCATGCCAATGGGATGTAGCCCCACGCAAAACTTGCTCTGAATATTTTCAGTAGCATAGGAAGGATAATGTCCTTGCCCTGCTGTAGGAGGGCCGGAAATATATTATCCTCGCCGCCGGTCTTGTAAGGCTTGAAACTGTCAATTGCCCAAGTGACTCGGTCAGGCTTAAAGATCACGGAAGCTCTTCTCCAATCGTCAACTGATGGTCTCGTTTTAATAATCGTATGAGAGAAGGCTTCGTGATTTTCGAGATGGATACTGTTGGGGAAGTGAACGTCGGCTAGTAATCTTAGCGTTTCTTCCGCCGTTTTAGTGTAAGTACCATCTGGCCTTTTCAGAGTGCTGGGATGAGAGCTAGGGGCCTTAGATATGACTTTATATAGTCTGGAGGTTTGCGAGGTGTTATTCACTTCCTCACAGAACCTTGCCCAAGAGCGTCAAACACTGCCTTACGTGATACTTGAACGCGCCTTAAGATGAAACATCTACACAGGACTCTTATGGCTACGACATAAGGATCAGTATGAAAGAACTTCAGTTAGAAAACAATATTTTCAGAGAGAAACTTTGCTGTAATTAGATGTTGACATACAGCATTTATTATGCAGGAAGGACTCACCCTGTTGACTCCTTGCCGCTGTTATAAGATGGTTATAAGTGTTGAAGTTTATGATGTTTGTTACTTTTTTATTCAAAAATTGAACTATAATAACAGCTATAATGTAAATAAATCATGAGAACTCACCAAATGTTCAGGCATGTTCCAATCTTCGTACATTCTAGCTGCTAACGGGAAAACTTTTTCATTTATAATTTCAAGAGTCGTCAATGTCATCTTCTCTACACTTGAAAAGTATTTGTCATACACCCATCTTAACTGCCAGTACAATTCCCCTCTGCGTTCTTTGCTTACGGAATGCACTATTTTCTGTAAACTTCTTATATTTTGCTCAGGTACAAACATGGCAATTCGGTTCCAGTCCACGTGAGAATTGAAAGGCATGACTATCGTATCAGCTATCACAACTGGTATACATTGCGATGCAATAATATCCATCAACACGGACTGAGCTAGTCTTGCACTCCGTATGACTAAGCAGAACATACCCTCTTTTAATATATCTGGGTATTCAAAAACCTTCCCAGTAGTATACTCGCATCTCTTTGTATAATCATTGGAACCTGGACAGCTATTTAATAATAGTAAATCATTTGACGATGAGGCAATATTCTGTAATTCGGACAAGTAGTCTTCTGGTATGTTAAGCTGCGTGGACACTATTAAGTAATTCTTTTGTTTAGGCTGTGTACTATCAATATTTTGTGCGATATGACTGTACAGAGGTATTGATATATCAAAACCAAATCTAAACGTCCAAGTGTCAAATCCTGCTCCTGCTATAATGGCTTTGCTTGTGTTGAGATCCACCACTGTATTGTAGTTTGGTGCGCTCCCCGGGACCATGTTAAATATGAGATGATTCTCACCATCATCCCAGCTAAAATACAAACAATTTTTAATGTAACATTATAATGAAATGACATGAGTTTTACTTCTGAATAGGTTTCAAAGTAAAAATATCATTTACTGCTTGTTGGTTTTTTTTAGAAAAACTTAAAAATGTTAACTAAATCAATTATTGTACTTTTATTTTGAATGAACTAGAATATAAAACATACTCTTCAGTCAGTATAACATCAACTTTTTTAGGCTCAGCATACACTTACTTCTTACTGAACATTAAATCATATTTTAATTCATAAATAGGCAACTATTACTACAAATATATTTTATTTTAAACACTAAACTTATAGATACAAAGCTTACTTACTGTTCAAGTGACTGCAGAGCCTGAGATACATGCTCACTGGAAAACTTGTTCTGATTAAGAGTATCTATACTCGGCACTAACAAGCAAGCCTCTTTAGGGTTTGGTGTGTAATATTTACTACTCTTGATCGTGGACAAAATCTCATGGAACTCCCTCGTGAATTCATAAATCGAATCCCCATTTTCATTTTTAAAATCTTCGAGAGGATAGATGTAAATGGTGATCTTGTCGTGGCCACCTCGACCACACTTGTACACGTTGAAGCAGTTCCAGTAAGTACAGTTCGTAGCGCGGGGACTCGAAAACGCGGAGTTTTTCGGCACAGTCCTCGCTGGCAGACGAAACAAATCCAAGTTTACACTTTTATGGTGTTCCGTTCTGGGCGCACTTCCACCGTACACGTTAAATATTATAGTTAGCACTAGAGACACCACTATAAACAATAGCAAACCAACAAAAAACCTATGGTACAATATATTTCTATACGATGTATACTTTGAATACTTGGTAGCTTTTAGATACGACTCTGCAGCCATTTGTAGATTCGACGATTAAATTATTACCCTTAATGTATATATGGCACCCATTATTAGGTACATGGATTGTTTCTCATTTATAGAGATATAAATGTGTAAAACACATAAAACGGAATACAAAGCACAAGCAACATTACAATCGCGATTACAAACTCAACTCCATTTTTTGACTGACTATCTGACGCACATCTGACGCAGCACCTCGTATGACATTGACATAACGCAAGTGGCAACATGACATTGACGTAAACCTTTTTTTAAATTATCGTTTTAGGAAGTGCCAAAAAACAAAAGTATTTTATCATGCTAAAATTATAACGAATATTTTCAATTATCAATCCTATTTTACACATTTTACTATTTTCGAATGAATAACGTAATTTGCAATCCTGTCAGCTATATTTCAAACTGAACAAGCGGCGAAATATATTTAAGCTAAAACTGAACGCATTCTAATTTAGATGACGTAGTGTTTACGTTTTCTTGTTATTTTGATTTTTGTCAGTTTTGTGTTGTGCGTAGTTGGTTCAGTTTCTGATGGCTTAGTTAATTTTGATTATTGTTTTATTTTTGTATTCCAACAGTCATATTTCGGTTAGAGCTTGACCAGCATGGCATTGCTACCTCCCGACCCAGTTTATACGATCCGAAATGTCGACAATTCGCCGGTTTACTCCTTGGCATTTAGTTTTCTACCCGGTGGGCTCGAGAGGTTACTAGCCGGCTCAAAAAATGGTTACGTTTATGCATACAACCTTCAGGTGAGCACACAAGTTTCAAGGATACGAAATACTTTGCATATAAACGCGTCCACGGGCATTTATTCGTGTTTCATCTAAGTTTACATAATGCGCAATTTCTTTGTTTACCACTTGGTCTATGACCTAAAAAAACATCCGTCTAATTTGCTAGCGCTAATAACATAAATAAAAAGCCTAAACAACCGCCGCCTACTCATTACTAGAACGAGACATCTGTGACAAGTTGTAATTTCTTTTTCAGACTAATAGAGTGCAGCAAAAAATAAAAGTTGGTCAAGCTCCCATTCTTCACCTCATCCACACAACCAACGAAATGATTACCCAAGAGAAAGGAGGAATATACAAGATCTTCACTCTTACAAACACCGGGTACAAAGAAGCATTCGTGATTGAGACTGATTATCCCGGTTTTTGTCGTTTTGAAGCCAACACAAAACTCGAAACACTTTATGTACCTGACAAAGAATCCAAGATTAATATATACAACTTTTCGGCGGAACTAGTAGGGTGTTTGGAACCTGAGAATGGAACAGTTAAACTCGGAGATCCGATGTGCATGAAATTTCTTGAGTTTCCGGACAAGCCTTCCCTGCTAGTGGGCTACGAGAGTGGCTGGCTCATGCTGTGGGATCTCAACACTAGTCACTGCATTAGTAAATTGCAAACCAAGGAATGCCCTATGTCTGTCGACTTTCACTTTGAAAAGCAATGGGGAGTGCTCGGGAACGCTTCTGATGTGATACAAGTATTTAGTATAAGTAAGAAAGACTTAAGCTTGGCCCATAAAACGGATGTCACTATAAAGAACGCAGGAATAAATAAGATAAATTCTAGATCGGATGGCAAAGTATTTACTACTGGTGGCTGGGACGGCCATATTCGAATCTTCTCGTGGTTCTCTCTGAGACCATTGGTAGTATTGACTGAGCACAGGCAAGCTATACAGGATGTCGCTTATTCTCCACAAAAAGTGACATTCTGGAACGCCAACATAATGGCGGCAGGAGGTCTCGACGGTGCTATAACCCTATGGGACCTGTACAACAATAAAAACTAAGCAGCAAAACTAACCAACTACCATCAGAATACCACTCAGTGTAAGTTATTAGGTTTGCACTTCTGAACACTTAAAATATGAGCCAGTACTAAATATTCTAAGCAATAATTTTTCATAAGGGGTAGTATTCTGTTGATCTCAATTTTCTTTACCAAAGTTTTGCCCTTCACAATGTATAACTCAATTATTGTTGGAATGACCACCTTTATAAAAACTAGGTGCAAATTTAACACCTTAAATGAGTATGAACTTTGAATAATAATGATTTTAGGAACTGTAGCTATTTTTTATTCTGATATTTATGTACGTTGAGAGATTGTTTTTGTTTAAACTACACAATCCTACTTTCAGAAAACCACTTGACTAGCAGCTGAATCTTTTTGCTTTATTAATATAATCTATGGTCCAAATCATGATACAAATCACAAACTTACGAAATCTGACATTCATGATACAGTAACAATTTTGTGACTTGTCTCATGGTTTAAGCAAGTCCAGTATGAATTTGTAGTACAAAATTCTTTGAATGTGGCCAAGCTCTTAGAGGATAAGAGAGAAATGTTATACAATTTCCACAAATTATATAAACCATGTTTCAAACAATAAACAGAATGAAATTTATCAATTTTTTTGTCTTTATTACCTTTCAAAAAAAAAATTACTTGCAGGGCAAAAAATATCATGATAGATATTATCATGATAGCTAAAAAAAATACTATAACTCCTATGATAATAATATGTTTCAGGACTAAGAAACCATTTCAATATAAGTAAGTAATTATACAATTTGTTAATGTATGTATTATTATGAAGATGTTAATTTTATCCTTCTCATTATGCGGTAAAATATTAAGATCTTTATTACTGTGAAATACGTTTTTGAAATACAATGCCTGTAACATTAGTCATTAGGTATTATTTATTATTTATACTCTGGGACTCACTCTTTATTTTTTCAGATGGTTCATGTGACACAAATTTCAATTACAATAGATCACTGACATAGTATGTACTATGTACTACTTACTACCTCAGTGCAATAGATTGATATTTTTGGTTATTTTCCATCCACAGGCAAGGCTTTATAAACACTAACAGTCAGGAAATCAGTTTGTATGAGTATTTAATATTTTGGCTCACTTACTTTTAAAGTGATGTTGTTTTCCATACTAACTATCCCTAATACTAATTCAATAATAACAGGAATAATACTGTGGAGTAGAGTTGAGAGGGTTTGTAGTCGACAAACCCTCTCAACATTTTTGATAATTCTTCTGAACTGTAACTGTAGGAATGTTGATTTTCATTTGTAAGTTGTACTTAATAAAAATAAAAAGGTTCAGTAATAGTATAATATTATATTTTGAAATAATAATATTTAAAATTGCTACAGTAGTATCACATTTACAGTGCCTATTAACAGAATATAACATAGATTCAATAAATCATAACTTACAACTAAGACTAGCATTCTCAGAGAAGTCCGAAATATTTCTTAAAAACTTCTATGATATGTTTTGATGATTATTATACTTATTATTATTATTTTAATTTAGACTTGTACAATTTTTCTATTTTTTGGGATAAGGGGGTCGTCTTCGCTCGCCACTTCCACGAGTCTCCGTCTTTTTCGTAAAGGTCTGGAAGATTCTGAATCTCTGGTCTTCGTAACGATTTTCGCCATTTTGTTTCCTAGTCTAGTTATTTTGAATTTGGGTAGCGTCTGCTCCAGGTTGTTCTCAACGGCTTCGGTACTTCTCTCCTCGGATATCCGCTTCATGGCTTCTTCATTTTTAGGATCATCTTTACTCGCCTCTGCATTTGGAACTGCACTCTGAGTTTCCTTATTCTTTTCACTGTTCATGGTGAAATCGAGCGGGCCCTCCGAGTCGTCGTTCAAATCGGTCTTCTCGGTTTTCACTTTGCTCACACAATGCGCTTGGAGGAACGCCGACATCGGGATCGGTATCGGGATAGGTAGCGGGACCGGCAGTATGACGGGGTATGGAACCAGCACTGTCACCGGTGGAGGCTGCCCCAACGGACCCTGGAAGTTCAAGGGAGGGTTTATCCGCGGCCTCTCCTGCATCATTCCCGGCAGATGCGGCATGAACGGCAATCTAGGCGGAAACATCGGTGGTCTGTGGTCGTTCAAATGTGGCTCCAAAAATGGAGGAGGCATCCCGAACATCGGGTTGGGGAATTGCGGGGGTATCGGTGGGTTGATCGTATTAGGCGGCGAATGTAAGGTACTGTTGGATATGGTGACCGAGGAAACGGGCGAGGATCCGTCTATCGAGGGACTCCGCATCCTCATGTCCTGCGCTTTCGGCGTGGACTGTCGGATCGTCTGCGAAGTGACTGTCGCTGAGCATCTCGAGACTCTCCGTTTTCGGAGGTTGATTTTGTGAGTCTTTGCCTCTTTCTTCGCTTCGGGCGACTTCTGCGCTGGTTTCTCCTTGCTCTTGTTCATTAATTTGGCCGCTGGTGTGACTGTTATCAACGGTAGAGGCGACTGTCTCGAATGGTTCGAAGTCTCCGTTGTGTCGTTGCTATTTTTCTCCGGGTTAGGTGAGGAGGATCTTTCTGAGTTGGGTGTGGCTGACCGGCTCTTGCAGTTCTTCAGCCATAGCTCCGGTGTGATGAGATTGGACGATGAGGAGGCGCTCACCAGATGGGGGTTGAGATCGAGGTGAGCTTGCGTCTCCCGGCAGAATATGTGCATCTTGTACTGGTTCAGACATTTGTCCGAGCAGAACTGAAGCTGTGTAGCGCCGTCCTGGAAAAAGAAAGTTAAGGGTCTATAAGTGACGAGTGTATTACAATTTACAGTTAAGAGGATTCCACACCGCCGTTTTTCCATACAAACGTTGTCCCCTGTTTCCTCCCTGGATAATGCCGGTAACTTATGACTTTTTTCCTGAATATCTATGGCCACTATTAGCATGTCCCTATGTTTTCCTTTTTTTTTTCATAATTTTATTATTAAAAAAGATAAGAACGTCCAAAAACCCAAAAAAAATGGCCAGATTTTTCTCTGTGTTCAAACACCCAGAAAACAAAACTGGCTAAAATATACAAAAAAAAATAAAACATAGGAACACAGCTCAAGCCTTCCTTTAATTCTTAATGAAAAAAGTACTTAAATCGGTTAGGTTTTGGAGAAGGAATCAGCGGACAACGAATCGAAGATTTTCTGTTCTTTTATTAGAACTTTTGTCGTGTTGTCTCTATCGCGCTCTGCGGTGGGAGACTTGAGATTGGTGAGACAGCAATACATTTTCAAATACCTATTTTCAATTTCTCTCGCCCCTGGTGTATCCTCTAAACAATTTATTAGATTTACTTTTGACCTCGTTATTCATGTAACTTAGAAATTTTTCAATGGTCCCAAGCTATTTGTTGTCTTTTAAACCCCCATAACTTTACTTCTTATGCTTTGGGGAACCTGATGAACCAAGTAACCTAGCATAATAATAATTATGGGTCCTCCTTGGTTACAAAACAATGCAAGCGCTATTTCTCCGGTTTCTACCCATTCCTATTTCCAAAACTTTTCTTGTGTGTACTCATATTATCTACACTACTATTATAAAGAGGAAAGATTTGATTGTTTGTTTGTCTTGAATAGGCTCCGAAACTACTGGACCGATTTGAAAGATTCTTTTACCATTGGAATCCTACATTAATTCTGCTGAACATAGGCTACATTTTATTTTGGAAAAAAATAGGGTTCCGTAAGATATTTGGGATTTTCGGACGCAAGGTGTAAAAAATCAACCAGAAATGTTGCTTTTTTCGCGTACGCTGCCTAAACTATAAAAGATAGAACCATAAAATGTTCTAAGTAATTGTAGATCTTTTAAATATCTACAAAAAAGTCGGCGACACACTATACCTATCTATGTTGAGTGAGGCACAATAACCATTTTTTTATTAAAAAATCTTGATATATTTTTGGACTACATTTAAATGCCTTTATTTTACTCATGGCATTAATTCTTATCAAAATAAATTATTTCATTACTAAGTACAGTTAATGTAGATAATATTTGGTCTTTGAATGATTAAAATTGGACGTTTGGTTTTAATGTTATGGCGAAATTAAAATATTACGATTTCTGCTGCACGTTGCGAATTGGGCGTCGTCAAGGCGCGCCGCGCGGGTGTGCTCGCCCGGAGAGTCCACGTAAATATTAATTATTATTCCCTCGATCATGGGAATCGCAGACACAATAGATTTATAATATAATAGTTTAAATGCGACAGCCGGGTGCCACTTCATTGATTTGATAATATTATAGTGCTTCATTAATTCATTACGTTTTGAATGACTATTATTTTTGAATAAATAATCAAACATAACACGTAAAATATAAAAAAAAAATACAATAAAAATGTGTATAATAATTATAATATAGTAGTTACAGGCTAAATAGTGTAAACCATTTTTATGTTCTGCTTAACATAAAGATTGACTAAGAAATAAAGATTGAAAAAAATATATTTAAAAATCAATGTCCACCCGTGCGAAGCCGGGGCGGGCCGCTAGTATTCAATAAATTTCTTTGCTTGTGTGTGCACACGGTCTCTCAACAAATTATTCACCTGGAAATCCACATAGGCGACCGTATGTCTGACATGCCGGCACCAGTCGCAGGTCTTGGCGCGCTTGAAGTTGGCTCTCCTGGACTGGCTGAAGCATAGCTCTGAGCAGAAGGTGGCGCCGGCCTGCTGCAGCGCTCCACTCTCTGATGTGATACACTTGTTGCACCACGAACACTCCTCCGCTGGAAGAGAAATGGTGCTCGTTGAAGATTTGAAGAGAAAAGTACGGTAATGCAAAATTACGCAGCGGCTATCAAACTTTCTTACTGGCCGTGAATTAGTATGAGTGACTTAAATATTGCCTTATCCTTGAAAACGTGTTGGTCTGTCTGTCTTAAATCGCTGGGCCTATTTTTGATAAAATTTGGCAGGTATGCAGATAATTTGAGAACGGGAAATGACTGAGGGCGTTTGTGCACTACACGGAATTTTACCTGCAAATCACCTGCAATCATGACGGTCTCAGTATCGAGCACTTGCAGTTTGCTGGCCCACACTTACCACGAGTTCTATATTTATTATTTAATTTTTGTCTGAGTCATAGCTATATGCCGAGTGACATGATGAGAACGACAGTGGTACCTGTAGTTAAATGTAAAACTGGTGACATTAGTGATAAAAATAATTACAGGCCCATTTCGTTAGCGACTGTCATCTCCAAAATATTTGATAGTGTTTTGAATGCGCAGTTTAACGCGTTTGTGGAGCAACACGATAACCAATTTGGTTTTAAACCGGGTCTATCGACTGAAAGCGCTGTACTGTTCCTTAAAAGCACTGTCTCTTATTATGTAAAGAGAGGAACTCCTGTCATCGCTTGTTTCCTTGACCTTTCCCGAGCTTTTGACCTCGTTTGTTATAATATCTTATGGCAAAAGCTCCATAAGTATGGTCTACCAACAGAACTTATAAACATCTTAAAATATTGGTATCACAATCAAGTCAATAGTGTGCGATGGCAGGGCGTTTTGTCGCGCGATTATGGTCTCGAATGTGGTATGAGACAGGGGGGCTGACGTCACCAACCCTGTTCAACATCTACGTCAATGATTTGATACGTGAGCTCAGTGGCACCAGGGTCGGCTGTCATATAGACGGGGTCTGCGTAAATAAGTAATAACATCAGCTACGCAGACGACATGGTGCTACTTAGCGCTTCTGTATGTGGCATAAGACAGCTGATATCCATCTGTGAGTCGTATGCAAATTCTCATGGCCTGATATGTATAATGTAAAAAAGAGCCAGGTCATGGTTTTTGGAATAGGGGGCAGGTGTCCACCCAGTGTCCCATCTGTCTATATTAACAAAAGCCTCCTAGAAAGGGTTTATAAATTTAAATACTTGGGACACTACTTGACACCTGACCTTAAGGATGACTGTGATATTGAGAGGGAACGGAGAGCGCTATCGGTGAGGGCAAACATGCTCGCTCGTCGGTTTGCGCGTGGCTCACTTAATGTCAAAGTGACCTTATTCAGGGCTTATTGCACCTCCTACGAGTATACGGGTAGTCTGTGGGCCAATTACACCCAGAAATCATATAGCGCTCTTCGTGTCCAATTCAACAACGCGTTCAGGGTGTTGTTGGGTCTGCCTTGGCGCTGCAGCGCGTCAGGGATGTTCGCTGAGGCACGTGTAGACTGCTTTTATGCAACCATGCGAAAAAGATGCGCGTCCTTGGTGCGACGGGCGCGACTTAGCGCGTAGGTAAAGCGAATTTTGAGCATCTTAGTAGTTATCTTATCTAACTAAATACCTATAACTAGTTGTACCTAGTTACAAGTGGTATGTAATAATTATGTAGTGGTACATGGTATATGTAATACCTATTTATTGAAATACGGTAAAGACTAAAGTAAAAACCATCTTGTAAACTTGTAATAGCGAGCCCCCGCTGACAAATATTTTTATCCATTTTGAATGCCATCAGTTTCAGCGTGTCAAAATAAATTATGAAACCGAACACCGGTGGTATCCGTTACGCTTTAATTGGCTATTTAGGAATATTAAAATACTGCTAGCCAACATCAGCATCGTGTGAATTATGTCCCACAGTCGTAGGTCAAATTCCAGAAGAAATAGGTAGGTCATTCACAAAGGTATGCGAGCTAGTAGATTTTAAACCGAAGAAAAAAATGCGAAGGCGTATTTGTCTTTTATGTGTTAGTCAAATTATTGTGCTGCGGGCATACTTTTGTGACTGGTTTAGATAACTATCTTTACAAAGTACAAACTAAAAAAATACATAGGTATAAGGGTCAACTCAGACCTCAAAACGCGACGAGACGAGTCGAGGCGCAGCGCGGCATAAAGTATGTATTTGACGAATTTCAGTTGCGCGAGGCGACATGCCAATGTTCATTAGCAATCTAGATTTTAGGTGGAAACATTCTAAAAATGTTAAAAGCAACACGCACTAACGCTAATGGACAATTGAAATAAATTGGCAAAACGGTAAACTGAAAATATTATTTTTATTCGGTCGATGTAACTCGATCTTCATCAAATAAAACAAATAACAATATTGTTATCTTATTAATAACCGACTAACGATTACAGAGTAATTTGAGAATTCGTCATTATGAATTCCCTATAAATTAGAATATTTTTTTCTTTTTGTGGACAGCAACAATTTATTTTTGTACATTTTTGTAGGTGCAGTAGGCTGTCAGAGCAGTCTGGTCAGGTCTGGTGGAGTTGATGTGGTTTATCGTTTTCGTTACTTTGCCATAAGCGGGGATTAATGGAGCATCATGAGGTTTTAGTTATTAGTGGATAGACTATGCCACATCTTGGGAGTCCCATAAACCCCGGTGACCGGTCAATGTCTTCAATCTGCCGACTTTTTAATATTGAGATGCGGAAGCATTTCAATTTTTAGTATCTATTTTTAAAAAAACTGGACCTGCTTCTAACAGCCATTTTAATACTCTGGTAAGAACCTTCTAGCACCTACACCCCCCCCCCCTCCCCTTTAGCAAGGGTAATTAACCGCTTTGGGTGAGAGTTCGAAATACTCTGCCTGTCCAGCTGCCCAAAAATCTATCAAAGACATCCTTTTGAAATCAGCTTGAAGAGTTTCATTAAGGGACATAATTATTATCTAACAATGACTCCTGTTGCCACCATTACGTAAATCTTGTCGCGAACCCCCTGCCGTCGAATGGCGAACCCCTAGGGGTTCGCTTACCCCACTTTGAGAAACCCTGGTCTAGGACAAAGGCAAAATATTGTAAGGCGCAGGCTCCCAAAGCTTGCACCCTGCGGGCTGCGACCACTGTCCACACTACGACACGTATCTTCGTCTCCATCATACTTGACAAATACAATAGGACAACCGACTTGAAGGCATTCCTAAAAGGCCCATTCACGGCAGGACTGCACGGCAGTCCTGCTGTGAATGGGCCTTTTAAGAAGCTTGCACCATATATTAGGGTTCCGTAGTCATAGACCCGTATTTTTGGTCAGTACCTACAGTCAGTAGGTCGCATCTTAATGCGACCCGGTCTCAAGACGCGGTTCGGCTCTGTGATTGGTCCTGACAGCCAACCAATCACAGAGCCTGAACCGTGTCTTGAGACCGAGATGCATCTTGAGTACTGACCAAAAATACTTATTCTAAGTACGGGCCCTTACGGGCCTTATAGTTTCGGTCGGTCCGTCCGCCTGTCCGTCTGTCTGTCTGTCCGCGGTTTTGCTCAGAGACTATAATAGGACCTACAAAGCTGTAATTTGGCATAATTACACATTACGGTAGGTACATATATTAATGATGCCGACAAAATGGTACATAAAATCTTAAAAAAATATTTTTTTTATGGTACCTTCCCTACACATCAAGCGGGGATGAATATTTTTTTTCGCGTCCACCCCCATCGTGTGGGGTGTCGTTGGATAGGTTTTTTAAAAATATTATAAGTATTCATAGATCATTTTCCGATTTAGGGATCCGTTTGTGAAATATTAAGTTTTAAAGTGGAAAAAATCGTTAGAGTCCAGTGTCCCCCCCTTCTACCAGCTAAACGGTTGTTTCTGGAAATGTCAATTTCAGTTACGTTCAAAGGAATTTGAACGAAAAGTTCCCTTATACTTCACCGAATACATTTCTTCATGTTTTAAGTTTTCATTTACCATTTTGTCGGCATCATTAATATTATGTGTATTCATGCCAAATTACAGCTTTGTAGGTCCTATAGTCTCTGAGCAAAACCGCGGACAGACGGACAGACAGACGGACGGACAGACCGAAACTATAAGGGTTCCTTGTTGACTACGGAATCCTAAAAACGGGACCCTATTACTAAGACTTCAATGTCTGTCTGTCCATCTGTCTGTCCGTCTGTCTGTCTCCAGGCTGTATCTCAAGATCGGCTATAAGTAGCTAGATTTCTGAAATTTTCACAAATTGTGTATATCTGTTGCCGCTACAACAACAAATACTAAAAACAAAATAAATTAAATATTTAAGGGGGGCTCCAACAAACGTAACGGGGGAAACTGATTTTGGTGGTTAGATAATTTTACGCGTTCATTAGGAACACTAAACCGCGCGCACGGTGTCAGGTTAAATAACGTTTGTATATCGATGAAAACGCCCTTTTTGTGGAAATTATAATATTAATATTGTTTAATAATACATCGACAAAAAGCTCATATCCAAAATTTGAGGTTAATTCATACGTGATACGTATACAGAGGGATGAGAGGGTTAAAGAGAAAAGGAGGACATCTTTCATAATCATCATAGTTTCATAAAAAAAAAAAACGCCTGTAACGCCTCCGTGGTCTAGTGGTATAGAGCGCGGCTCTTGACTCGGAGGTCGTGGGTTCGATTCCCGCGTTGGAAACATGTTATTTCCAAGTTTGGTTAGGACAATGCAGGCTGATCACCTGATTTTCTGACAAGTAAGATGATCCATGCGTCGGATGGGCATGTAAAAAGTCGGTCCTGCGCCTGATCTCTCGCCGGTCGTGTCGGTCTTCCGTCCCACTGGGTTATTAGAGTAAAGGAATAGAGAGTGCTCTTGTGTACTGCGCACACACTTGGGCACTATAAAATTACTCCTGCGTAGCTGGCCTGGTTTCAATGAAACCGGCCACCGTCACCGAAACCGGTGTGGGAGCTATAGTTTCATATTTTCCATTTCTTCATTTTATTGAATTTTCTTATTTATTTTCTACGTAATTCAAATAGGCTTGTCATATCAAGTCAAAAAACGCAGCCATTCATAATGCCCCAATTTAAGGTACGTACTTATTATTTACATTGAAAAATCTCAAAATCTTGCCAGATAATAAAAGGAAATTTTTAGTTATCCTATAACAGCGATAAATTTCTAGTGTTCACTATAACACTAGAAATTTATCGCTGTTCTAGTGAGTGCTAGTGAGTGACCCCCTCCAAAACTCCGACCGCGCCTGAGTTTAGGACTTTGACTATAGGTAATAATTCTGTCTACTCTGAATTCTGATGGTGACATAGGTAATGGAATGATAAAAATGAATATCCGACTATGTATGTCGAGTGTCGACGTCTCATAAAGTCATGGACGTCTCATAAAGTCATGGACGTAGATTGTAGAGAAAATGAAGCAAAAGCCTAGTAAATTATTTTTTACCTTTCAATTATGATTTGTGCTTTATATAACTTTATCTACAACGGGTAGATAAGTATCTTTCCGACCCCACTCGTTATTTTTCCTACAATCCGTACGGGTGCGTTCGGTACACGGTGCGTGTTTCTCAGAAAAAAGACCTGCATTTTTTTGTTCTAAGAACCAAGGTGCTATACAAAAATTGTTCTAGGAATAAATAGGGGAAATATTAGGGGTCATGCAAGCTAATCTAAAAAGATTTATATAAGCCGATTAATAACCATACCATTTTCTTAACCCTCAACTATAGTAGTGAAAAAACTTAGGTACGTACGTTATAGTGGTGGGTCCAGGGGACCCATGATATTGGTTTTGTTTTTTTTTTAATCGTTACCTACATTCCTAATAATCCTCTTACTCTAGAGTATAGGGTTGTCACCTGACAATATTTATTTATATTACCTTTAGGTTTTTCTACAGTTTGCTCAGGGCTGGCAGCGTCCTTCGCGCGCGATGCCGCCCAGCGCCGCATCTCAAGTCGCTCGTACCCGTACCAGCCGAGCAGCTCGTTCATAGCAGTCTCTGCAAAATCCTGAAAAAAAGTAATTTAATTTTTTAAATGCCAACATTATTTACAGATTCATAGCAAAAAACCTGTGAGGTGTTTATGTGGTCCAAAAACCATGGTGCTTGAAAATGTTTTAAATCTCTGATGACTGATCAAATAAATACATTTAATATCCTTTAATTGACAACCCTAATGAATTCAAATGAACGAATTCGTATGAAAATCGTCACAGGAGCTGCGCAAATTATTTTATAACTGACGTATTACAAAACACATGCAGCGAAACGCAACGAAACTGTGTCGTTTAAAAAAAGAATATCAAATTCATGTCACAGATTAAATTAGTCTATTTCGAGAGATTTAATTTGCTTTATATTTTTATTGCCGGAGGAACTAGCCAATCTTTCACCAGATGCTAATGATACGAACATTTCGCTGCCTTACGAATTGACAGAAATGTATGTAAGTATGTGTATTTATAATGTTAGTTTGCAGCAATTGCAATTTCATTCACTTACTAAATGTTTTGGTATTTTCGCCGCAAATAAAGTCCATAATATATGCCCCACAAAACTTTCGAAAAATCGATAAAAATCAATACCTGTACCTACAGATAACATAATATCAAGAGAACATAAACGCTACATTGTAATAATTATCGTGAACACAAATAATGAGATCGCGTTCAAAGCATTTTTAACACGATCTCGCGTATCACATGTCCCGTCTTAGACGTTCATTATCCAAAGCAAGGGTATCCTTTGACACACGAGGTGCCTTAATTAACGTGACGTACGATGACCAGGATAATTGGACACAAAAGGACATCTTTGACACAAAATTCGCAAGTTGGTCATCGATAACTACCGTATGTTGCACGCTAGGGACTAAAAAGTTGTAACATGTAATATCAAGTGGTATTATAATAGTTATGATATGGCAGCCAAATCATTGTATAGTTTACAAAATATAAAATATTATAAAACTGTGCGAATATAAATTAAAAAAAAAACATATTAAAATATATTTCAGTAATAGATATTATAATATTATTAAGTATTCGCACTGTAGCTGGATAATAATATGTTCTTACTTCTTCGGTCTCATAGACTCCACAAATCTACAAATGTTATGTACATGGGCGTACCCAGGTTCTCGGCCAGGGGGGGGGCAAATTACTCAGGTTTTGGGCCAGGTGGGGGCAAATCAGTTTTTTTATAAGCTAGGTGTTTATAAAAAATAAAAAATTAATAATTTTTTGCTGTAAAAATGCAATTGCATTGCAAACAAAAATGTATTGCAAACAAATGGCAAAAATTCGTTTTCTTAATTTTTAATTTTTATAGATAAAGTACTAGATAATATACTTAGTAGGGACGTGAACATGATCCAGGGGATCCCCCCCCCAATGGTTATGTAAGTAGGTATAGTGAGTTAGGCAAAGTGCGCCTATCCGGCAAGTGCGCCATATAGCTATTTTTCCATACTGCTGATTAGAGATTTCCAATTAGCAGTATGGAAAAATAGATGTATGGCGCTCTTGCTGGGTAGGCGCACTTTGCCACACTCACTATACTCTTATGTTTAATTTTTTTGGCCCAATCTACTAAGTTAATAACCACGTGGATAATTTAAATAGAAATTTCAAAATAGTTGTAACTTCTATTTAAATTATCCACGGTTCTTACACAAAGGAAACATTAACTAATATCTATAGAGGTACCTACATAGACATATTTTAGCGAGGATCAAGCTACCGGGCGTGTATCAATTAACAGCGTTGTCGGGACTCCAGTTGCGTAATAATTATCGACTCAAAATTCGATATTCGAACGCACCCGACTCGAAATGTAGCGAAAACTGCATAGTAATTACTCGATTTTACGATACCGTACCGCATTCGCAAATGATGCGCAGTATTAATTAGTATTAAGGCGCCAGCGAAATTCAACGCAGTTGTGTTTTATCCTTCAGTTGTTGTAAAGCACGTAACAACGATCAATGCAAAAAAAAATTAAGTTTTTACTTAAAAACTCTTTAAAAAATTATACTTATCCACATCCCACCCCCTCAATTTAAAAAAGTTACACAATGATAAGCAGAGCAATTATAGGTACATTATACAATATTTTATTATTGCATATTTTATAAGAATAAATTATAAATTATATTCCAATTATATATATATATATATATATATATATATATATATATATATATATATATATATATATATATATATATATATATATATATATATATATATATATATATATATATATATATATATATATATATATATATATATATATATATATATATATATATATATATACATATATATATACAAGAATTGCTCGTTTAAAGATATAACATAATTAAATCGCAAAGAGTCTTCATTTTTAAGGCTAGTTAAATGTAGTTATAAAATCATTATTTTCGAAAAAAAACATCACAAATAAATGGTGAATAAAAACCAATAATTCGACTTCGCAATTCGCATAACGGTTCTGCTAATACCCTGCAGCTACATTCTCTCCGGTTTATTCTCCTCTACGGTTTTCGTTGTACTCTGTAGACTGTAACCGATATTAGTATGCTTCGAGAACGTTCTAAATTTGAAAATTAATATGCTCGCTGAAATACTTTTCCGTGAGATTCTAGCGTTGCTTTTAGATTCGTGAAATGGATTTTACATTTCAATATCCTATTTCGATATCCAAGTGAGCATGCATTAGTAAATGTTATTTTCTGCCGACTAAAATGTAGAGATTTTAGTAAACTACTATTTTGGTGAAATACACTTTAATTGTTTTATTTTTTACATTCAAAATATTCAGATAACGAGATGATCGATCTTAGTTAATCTGATATTGTTACAGTCTTAACTCTTAAGGCAGATTACGCTCAGAAAGTATTTTATTTGTAACACTTAAAAATTGAAGTAAGCCCCGAAACAAAAATTCTTTGCAGAGCTGAAAAGTCGGACGAAAATAATAATAACTTCCTCGCGTCATAGCCGCCCAAATTCAAGAGGCATTAAGTCTTAAAAGTCTTAACAAATAAAGAAATTCTCAAAATTCAACCCCCTGCTAAAACGGGGGTTAAAAATCGAACAAAAAGAATTTATTATCGTCAAAGTCGGGGTAAAAGTATAATTTATCGCTAGTCGGTCACCGCTCACCGTGCATGTTATCGGATATTACATAAACGCTTTTAACGGTAGCAGTGGCAGTAGGTAAATTTAGGAGCGCTCGTAACACGATACGCCGCGTCAGTGCAAGGAGCGTGGACTAGCTTTTGAAGTTGAATCATGATTCAAATTTCAAGGGATACATATGTGTAGGCAAATATCAAATCCCGGTATGTCCACCATAAGCGAAACTTGGCAAATGAGAGAAATATGTTTTTTTTTAACTTTATTCTCGGCATTTTTTTTTTAACTTTTGACACAGACATCTTCTTTGCTCTTTCAGGATTCACCACACTAATTTGTATATACTGCGTTATTCCATTTTTCTCAAAAAATTCAATAAAATCGACAAGAGTTCAGTTTCAAATATGGGTGTGACTTGCCTGGTTTTGATATTCACCTACACATATTCGCTTATATTATAAAGTTCTAGTAATTTGAGTTGTCAGAGAAGTTGATTCCTAGGCAGATGGTGGATCTAAGTAATTTGGTCGCGTTATGTCAAACTCGGCCGACCGATCACAATTCACGGCTAACATTGAATTGACATAAGCCGACCACATGACGTAGGTCCGTCAACTGCCTAGGAATCAATTTCCTCGATGGTACATTTAAGATTTACAGGAAGATAGTGAACTTTATTTGGTCTTGTTTTTAGTAAATTACATTATTTTGACATAACCTCACCAAATAACGTAAGTGGGTTCGGTATTTGACTGTCATATAATTTATCTGATAGGCCATTCAAGGGTTCAAAACTGGTTTAGATGAGCAAATCCAAAAATAAATTTTGATAATCCTTTAACATTCTAAACAAGGTGCTTTTATGGTTTTGGTATACCTAATATCTATAATCTGTAAATATTTACACAATGAATATACCTTATTAATTATTTATTATTTGTTGCAATAATATGAATCCCACCAAAAACATTTAAAAATGTAAAAGGAGCCAAGCAGAATATTGCATAGCTTTAATACTTCTGTCGTAAAAAGTTTTCAGATCACATTCAAGCCATGCCTTCAACTTATTTTGTAATTTAAATCAACATTCAGTAATTAATGTATCAATAGATTTCTTAATTTTATAATTATTATAGTGGCTTGGCAACTTTTTTATACCATCTTATTTTCTCCTTGTCAATGAGACCGGGGACACTAATAGCGCTAGTTATTTACACCTCCGGCAGTGACGGGTTAAACACCACCCCCCTTACTAATAAACGCTGTTTAAGCTTTGAATAGTTGTACAGTGTTTTGTTCCTGTCACACAAGTGACATTTTTAATTGGATTGAAGAAGACAAAACACTGTATAACTATTCAAAGCTTATACAGCGTTTATTAGTAAGGGGGCACAAGTGGTAACATTTCACAAGGTAAATATCTTTTTTCGTAAAATATTGTCAATTATTTTTAAATTCATATTTTCCTTGTGGAACTGTATAAAGGTAGAACTGTTGACCGCGGGATCGTATGACCGGCACGGCCCGTAATTTACTTAATGTCCGTAAACGATCCACCTGAGCCAAAACAAATATCACTTCTATTACAATTGAGTTATTACGTGGCTATAAAACGGATAATGTTACCTCTTTGTTTATTCTACTTTTAGGCTGCGTTTTCACCATAAAGTTAATATACCTAGCGGAATAGAGAAACAAAGGCCTGAACAAGAGAGATGTCACTATCAGTAACACTGCGTGGTAAAAAGAGACGTATGATACATGACAGCAGCACTCTTTTTTAGGGTTCCGTACCTCAAAAGGAAAAAACGGAACCCTTATAGGATCACTTTGTTGTCCGTCTGTCCGTCCGTCCGTCTGTCAAGACCCTTTTTCTCAGGAACGCGTGGAGGTATGAAGCTGAAATTTATATCAATTACTCAGGTCTACTGTCCCTTGAAGCTGTGAAAAAATCAAACTTCTAAGCCAACGCAATCAAAAGATACAGCAAATTTTCGACACTTGCAAGGGAATCAAAACCTACAGGGTGCTTCCCGTGAACTCAGAATCTTGAAATTTGGTACGAAGCAACGTCTTATAGCATAGATAAAGGAAAAATTACGAAAACCATAAATTTTTAGTTACATCACATAATATATATTTTTTTAATAATTTTAAACTTACTACCCATTTCCTCATAAACGCGTAGAGGTATTAAATTGAAATTCATACCAAATACTCAGGTCTATAATACCTTTAAGCTGTCGGAACCCGCGGTGCGCGAGTCCGACTCGCACTTGGCCGGTTTTTTTTGACGTCCAGCCGGCACGTGCCGCACGTTGACAATTTAATCTCATAGAATTCATGTTCAATCAATCAATCATGCTTGTGTAAGTGTATACGTACACATATTTTTACACAGATGAAACCAATTTCGGTTTCGTTTGACAGCTCGAGATTATTGCTCTATTCCGCTAGGTATATTAACTTTATGGTTTTCACCGAAAAAATGTTACTACGTTGTTTTTAGGAGTTTAGAAAGGTCAGGTAAATGAGGCGAAGAAGTGGGTTTTTGAGTGTTAATAGTTAGTTTTTAAAAACGCATTCCTCGTAAAGCAGCTCTGGTGGAAAGGCGGCCTTAAAAAAGGTTTATGTAGCGCTGTTTTTAAGAGCGTAGAAATATGACCTAATAAAGACCAATAACTCTACGTGACTCTACCAAGGGACTTCTAGTATCATAGTATGTATTATTCCTAAATTATAATTCTGTATAACCCTGGTCTAAAGATCCTGTCATCTCTTTCATTATTAAAAAGTTACCATAATTGATAACCCTTAACCCAGTTTCACTTCCCAATTCCCATATCTGTGCAAGTAGGGATTGCAATCCGGAAAACCGGATACGGAAATTTGCCGGATCCGGCGTCATTTTTTGGGTACCGGATCCGGTCCCAATATACCGGATCCGGAGACCGGATCCGGTGTTAGCGATTTGTGGCAATAGTTAATAGAATCAGGCGTTACTTTGCGGAAATCCATAGCTTAAAATTTTGTATATTAATATTTTAGCAAAATTCCGCGAAATAAACATCAACCTGTAAGTAAACGAGTGAGTGTATGCCGTGCTGCGCATGAATATGCGTACACTCACTCATGTTTGCTAAAAATAATAATATACTTTAATTTGTGGCAAACTGATATGGTTGTTGCATGAATAACTTACGTTAAATGCGTTACCCCTGGATAAGCTTTTTCTCACTTTTTTAGGGTTCTGTAGTGAACAATGAACCGTTATTGTTAATATAGTTTCGTTCTGTCTGTCTGTCCGCGGTTTTGCTCAGAGACTATATATAGGACCTACAAAGCTGTAAATTGGCATGGATATACATATTAATGATTCCAACAAAATGGTATATAAAATCTTAAAATATATTTTTTTATGGTACCTCCCATGCACATGAAGCGGGGATGATTTTTTTTCGCGTCCATCCCACCGTGTGGGGTGTTCGTTGGATAGGTTTAAAAAATATTACGAGTATTCTTAGATCATTTTCCGATTCAGGGATCCATTTGTGTAATATAAAGTTTTAAAGTGGAAAAAATCGTTAGAGACCAGTGTCTACCAGCCCCTCTACCAGCTAAACGGTTGCTTCTAGAAATGTGAAAAAATCACGGGAGTAGGAAATGTGCTGAATTTAAAAGGAAAATTATCACGGCTAAGAAGACTTCAAAGTTATTGAGTAATAGTCGATCAACTAAAAAAATGTATTCGACGAAGTATAAAGGAACTTTTCGTTCAAATTCCTTTGAACGTGACTGAGATGATGTTGTTAGTAGTGTAAAATACGTTATAAATGTATATTCATTGACTATACAAAATTATCAAAAACTAGCGGTACTACGGAACCGCAGCAGCTCTATTAGAAGTTATTTGCTAAGTGACGCTTTTAAATTATGAGCAACAAATGGATGTATATCGTTAATTTATATCAACTCGCCATTGACAACAGCTACGTATGGTGGTGGGGAGGGTGCAATTAACCTGCTCATTCTTCTAGGCTAGGCCGACTAGGTTGCGATAATGCCGTAATGTGCTTGAGCAACCATACGGACATTTAAAATATTATTCCATGCTCTACAGTGTTTAAAGAGTGGTTATCTCGCTTTGAAAATATTGCATTAATCAGCTACAACTTACAAGTGATGCCTTGGTTTTGAATTAGAAAACAAAAATACGATGATTTTCGGTTTTTAGTTCAATTTCATCAATCCGGCCGGATCCGGCCGGATTGACAGTAATCCGGTCAAATCCGGTCCGGATTGAAAATGACGCCGGATTGCAATCCCTAGTCTCAGTCTCAGGCTTCAGCAACCGCATGTCGTCACAACACAACTTACAAAGGGCACTATTTCACTATGGTTTTGTGTAAGACTTTAGTGTCAGTTTCGAGTTCATTTTGTAAAGGGAACGTCAGAGCAGAATAAAATCACAGATAAACAGGGACTTAAAGGCCCCTATTCACGCTGAGGCCGATCTGACCACGCTGACTCGTTTTGCACATTCCCATGTGCTTACACGTGCCCTGTCAAGTCGGTCTCCGATCGGTCAGCCTCTATATAAAAGAGCCTTTACAAACCTGCCTCACTCTTATAATATAAAGGTAAACTCGAATATTACAAAACACAATAGTCATAACCCTACTCGCGTCGGGTTTCGTCTCGAATGTCGCTCGATCGAGTTTCATCTCGCGAGAAACAAAGGGCGTGTAGTGTTACTGCCACCTTACACCGCAACAATACTTTCGACCCTTAATAAGATGTGACATTCGATGGATCGACTTTTAGCTAGTCCATAGACGAGAGGCTAGGCAAGTCGTAATATAGAGTGGCAAAAAGTGTACATTCGGCAGAAAAAAGTTGGTGCTACAGTTTCGCGAGCTTTCGAAATTCTCTTCAGTTTGGCGAGCTTTAGGGTCAATCTATCTTGCTAGAATTTTATTGTACAGTTTGGCTAGATTTTCAATTTTGCCTAGAGTTGCAAGAAATCTATGGTTTCATTAAGATAGTTTTCGACAACCTACTGAAATACTTCATACAATTCATCTTTTAGACAGCTGCAGCATTCGATTAGCAGAAGATGGATTTGGCTCTAGAGTCTAGACTCTGGAGTAGCTTCAGGGTAGTTTCGTTAGTCACATACCTAGTCGTAGTAGCTACGCAGTACATTTTTTGGAATACGTCATAACTTTAACTGCAGTTTTCGCCATTGAATATATTTGTGGCAACACTATAGTCCCCGCACTGCTCACATTTTGCAGCCACACTATCCAGGATTATTTTACCTCGTCGTTTTCATGAAACTGATCCTTATACAGGGTGTAACAAAAATAAGTGATAATACTTTAGGGTGTGTACGTGTTCCTTGTAGAGAGTTCACTGTGAAAGTAGCAGCGCTGAAAGACCAAATTTTTTTTTCACTTTTGTATGGGGAAACTCGTGACGCTCGCGCCCTTGTCCATACAAAAGTGAAAAAAATGTTTCGTCTTTCAGCGCTGCTACTTTCACAGTGAACTCTCTACAAGGAACACGTACATACCCTAAAGTATTATCACTTATTTTTGTTACACACTGTATAGTGGGGATAGAGTTGTGCTAGAGGTAAAATATGAGTGAACAGTCTCAACGCCGCCGCCGCTCTTTGTAACACTACACCGCAACAGTACCCGCTCACGTTGGCTCGGCGTTTGTCTAAGTAACCCGACGCGTTAAATGTGATATTTTTCCTTTACTAATTAATGCTAGCTTTTACGCATTGATATTTTCATTACTTATTCAAATTGCAAAAATGGAATCGGTAGTCTTGGCGCTATAATATGACTGTGGAAGAAACACAATCTAGGTAAACTGGCAAAATTGTTACTTATTCGGTATTTTTGTATTCAATATTGTAAGTTTTTGGGATATCAATAAACGTATTATTATTACTAATTATTTTAAAAGTGTACAAATGTACATTCATTGACCAAACAAGTATTATTTAAAAAAAATAGCGGTATTACGGAACCCTACATTGCATGAGGGCCCGACACGCACTAGGCCGGTTTTTTTATTAAGTACTGTAATTCATATGCTAATTAAGAATTACGATTAACGAATAAAATATTTATTGCTAGGATATTAAGCCAGCCAGGATTTATTAATATACAGTCAACACGTCTTGTTTCCTTCATTTAACCACCAACCACTAACCATACTTAGCTTCATTCCATTTTCAAATATTTAAACTGGCTCTAACCGCTAACGCTATTGCTTCTTGCTAAAAGTTCCATAACTAATATTAAAAATAAACACGATGATAGTATTGTCTGGGCATGCTGTCTGTAACCGGAGCCGTCCACAAATCCACATCTTGCGCCCATAATCAGTATAGTAATCAGACACCGTGGTCCGTGCCGTATGTACGGGCTTCCATTGCAATATTTTATCATATTAATAACCTTGAATTGATGTGCCGATGAGTTTTTTTTTTATTAAACGTGCGCTAGGTGTTTAAAAAATAATAACCCTCTCCACACCTTTTAATTTAAAAAAGGTGTTTAAAATTAAAAGGTATGGAGAGGGTTATTATTTACGAAGACGAGAAGTATCTACAAATAAATAAAAGCAAGAAACTTTTAAAACTTTATATTTGCCAAAAAGCGATACAAATGCGCAGAAGACGAGCGCATAAACGCGCTTCGTCAGTGCGCAAAAAATACGTCGTGTGGAAAAGCCCTTAGCACAGAATCTATACTTAATATTATAAAGCGGAAGAGTTTGTTTGTTTGTTTGAACGCGCTAATCTCAGGAACCACTGGAATTTAAACTGGATTTGAAAAATTCTTTCAGTGTTAGATAGCCCATTTATCGAGGAAGGCTATAGGCTATATTTTATCACGCTAAGATTAATAGGAGCGAAGAAAAAGAGGAATATGTGGAAAAAACGGGAGGAAATATATTTGAAAGGGCTTATTTGAACGCGCTAATCTCAGGAACTACAGCGGGGCTAAAATGGTCACATTTAGCAATTCTTCTCAATCAATTCAACAAATGAATTGTCAAACTGTCAAACTGACAAATGTCAAATCAGTACAAAAATACAGAAATGAATTGCAAGCAGAGTTGCATTGTGCGATTTTAGAAAAATGAATCATATTATGATTCATATCACGATTCTTCAAAGCGACCATTTTAGCCCCGCTGGTCTGATTTGAAAAAGTCTTTCAGTGTTAGGTATCGAGAAAGACTAGGCTATATTTTATCATGCTACGACTAATAGGAGCGAAGAAATATAGGAAAATGTTGAAAAAAAAACGGGTGGAAATTATTTGAAAGAGCTTATTTGAACGCGCTAATCTCAGGAACTACTGGTCCGATTTGAAAATTTTTTCAGTGTTAGATAGTCCATTTATTGACAAAGGCTATAAGCTATATTTTATCACGCTACAACTAATAGGATTGGGACGTGATCTACTATGCTAACAGGGCAACAGCTAGTATAATATTATAATAGTACATGTCCTTAGTCTCAGGAAAGGGTAGTTTTGATCCAGAAATGTACATAACATAACATTTTTATGTTATTTTGATTCCTTGAGAGAAACAAACTTCTTGCTTCTCCGCAACCATGCTGCAATAATTTTATAATTCAATAACAAAATGAAAGCAATTACAAATGTGTTAAAATGAATGTAATAAACTGAAATTAAAATATCCGTTCGAAATACGAAGTTTCGTAAGTCACAAACTGGCACGCTCATCGATACGAATTAAAAAAAATCGGCCAAGTGCGAGTCGGATTCGCGCACGAAGGGTTCCGATTTCCGAATTCCGAAACGTTATTGAGCAAAGTTAGCAAAAAATTGTGTTTTTTGTATGGGAGCTCCCTATTTTAATTTTATTATTAATTATTAAACTACAAATATAATTAAGAATATTGTGAGTATTTCAAAAGCCTACCTGCTACCATTATTGATTACGAGCAAAGAAGACCAAAAAAAACACGTTTGTTGTATGGGAGCCCCCCTTAAATATTTATTTTATTTTGTTTTTAGTATTGTTTGTTATAGCGGCAACAGAAATACCTACACAACCTGTAAAAATTTCAGAAGTCTAGCTATAGCGGTTCTTGAGTTACAGCCTGGAGAGTGGAGACAGACAGACAGACGGACAGACATCGAAGTCTCAGTAATATGGTCCCGTTTTTACCCTTTGGGCCCTTTGGGTACGGTACCCTAAAAAGATTTTAAATTAAGAATTTCGTCAAAGACTAATGTTACCAGACGCGTCATGTTACACTAAAATGAACAGAAGCTGGCGGAGGGTGTCCAATGGCCGGCAGAGTAGACTGTAGAGGCGACATTAATTATAAGAGGATCATATTCGACGCTCGCCTCTGAACGGGAAACCTTTATGAATATTGGATACTAACACCGGATTTAGAGTTCCAAGTTTTTGTATTTTTATGTGGAATTTGATCGTCCTTGAAATACCTCTGCGTTCCCTAACGCAGAAGTATTTCAAGAAGCACCTACAGGCTACATTAATCATTATAAGTATATCCCTATATACTTATAATGATTAATGTAGCCTGTAGGTGCTTCTTTGAAGCCCACTTTTTTACGAACGAAATGTTGTACATACGTAATTACTTCGAATAATAATATGTTTTATTAATATTATGTTTAATGCTTTTGATCAAAAATAATTCGGAAACTTTACTAGAAAACTTATCATTATATTTTTAGGGTTCCGTACCTCAAAAGGAAAAAACGGAACCCTTATAGGATCACTTTGTTGTCCGTCTGTCCGTCCGTCCGTCTGTCAAGACCCTTTTTCTCAGGAACGCGTGGAGGTATGAAGCTGAAATTTATATCAATTACTCAGGTCTACTGTCCCTTGAAGCTGTGAAAAAATCAAACTTCTAAGCCAACGCAATCAAAAGATACAGCCGTTTATGCCGCAAATTTTCGACACTTGCAAGGGAATCAAAACCTACAGGGTGCTTCCCGTGAACTCAGAATCTTGAAATTTGGTACGAAGCAACGTCTTATAGCATAGATAAAGGAAAAATTACGAAAACCATAAATTTTTAGTTACATCACATAATATATATTTTTTTAATAATTTTAAACTTACTACCCATTTCCTCATAAACGCGTAGAGGTATTAAATTGAAATTCATACCAAATACTCAGGTCTATAATACCTTTAAGCTGTAACAAAATCAAACTTCTATGTCAACGCAATCAAAAGAAACAGCAATTTAAGCTGCATATTTTGAAACTCGCAAGTACTCGCAAGGGAATCAAAACCTAAAGGGTACTTCCAGTCGACCTAGAATCTTGAAATTTGGCATGAAGCAACGTTTTATAGCACACATAAAGGAAAAATTCCGAAAACCTTAAATTTTTAGTTACATTACAAAATATATATTTTTTAATAAATATAAACTTATTACTTTTTTCCTCATGAACGCGTAGAGCTATCAAGTTGAAATTCATATCAAATACTTAGATCTAATTGCCTTTAACCCGTGAAAAAAAAAAAATCTATAAAAATACCATAGTTATGACTCGATTGTCGTAATGAACGAACTTTGTAAACCTTGCAGGTTTGTACGGAACCCTCGGTGCGCGAGTCCGACTCGCACTTGGCCGGTTTTTTGTTACTCGAATGCGTCGTGCTAAACATTCCAAAAGCAAAGTTCAAATCCGTTCTTTACCAAAAAATATTTTTACTAACATTTTTATGTTATTTTGCTTTTTAAAATTTATTTATTTAAAAATTATAATGTAGCTCGTAATATTCGATAAATACAATACCGACAACGTGTCTCGATTTTCACTAAAATTAACGATGGTGTTCGGTTTCCAGCCACTAAGATAATTAAAAATCCGCTACAAGCCAACAACGGAATGTTCCAATATTTGTATCGTAATTAAAAATATTCTCAATTAAAAATGTTTAATAATTTATTTTCCGCTCTCAAATAACGGCTTTCCTGCAGCTATGCCATTAGGAAGTGATAGTCCGGTCCAATTAGACGGAAAATAATCGTAACCTTTTTTTTTTTTTTTTTTTAGGAATAATTCGCGTAGAGCTGAAAATTGGCAGATACATTATTTTTAAATAAACCTTTAAAAGTCCCCGGGCCCCGGCGATGCTCCTTGTGCCACACTTGTGCTAAAAAATTTATTCAAGGTCAAATGCACGAAAATGAGGTTTTTCCCGATTTTTTTTTAAACGGTACATTTTATCATAAAAATATTATACAGTAACACAAGATTGTAGATCACAGAATTCGCTACAAAAAATATTAAAACAGTTTTTTTTCGTACGACTTACCATTTCTTTAAAATAACGGGTTTAAAGATTGAGAAAATCATATTCTATACTTATTTATATTATAAAGCTCTGCAGAATTTGTGCAGAACTACTGGTTCGAATTGAAAAAAATAATTTTATGTTGGATCATAGTCTTTAGCAATGTCTTTAGGCTATTATAAAACGTCACGCTGCGACCAATAGGAGCGAAGGAAGTAGGAACAAAGGTAAATGTGGAAAAAAAACGGGGAAAATTATTTAAAAGGGCTTGTCTCACGAATTGCTAATATTTTTTGTAGATAATTTTTATGATCTACAATCTTGTCTTACCTACTTTATGATTAAATGTACCATTGTAAAAAAAGAATGAAATAATTATTTTTGTTTCTGCTTATCCTTATTCCCATGGGCTATAGTTAAAGTAAAATTGTCTCTGACTCATCTAATACGTTATAAATACGCAACAGCAACAAACAAGTTAGAGCTGGTGAGCCAAGTAATGGGATACGCCGGCAACCGGACACTCGGCTAAAAGCGAACCAACCGAAATGTCATCCTTATCAGATTACCGAATGCCGACGATGAAAGATAAATGATTCCGACTATCATTAATATCGTTTGTTTTATTTATTGTCAAGATCCAAAGTTAATGTCTAAAGATAGCTTTTAAATTAGCATAAGTAGTTAAGGGTATACAATTATGTATGTAGTAACTAGTAAAGGACAAGGGGCATTTTGTATGAAGCCCCTACCCAAGCTGTATAATGTCTCAAAGTGCTACATATTAGTGGGTAAGATATGACCCTCCTTTATAAATTATAGTTATGGATGGTAAGGACTAAGGAGAAAGGAAGTCAGGCCACACAAATATTAGTTACATGTATAAAAGTCGAATATTATATTGTTATTGGCAATTTTGTGTTAAACAACCATGACAATTATTTAGTTCTGCTCTTCTATCATTTATGGTTTAAGAATAAACAAATCAATACTGTGAAACGTCTATTTCGCTACATTACCAGTGAAATATTTTTCAACTTTCAAATTTAGAAATTATTTTTCTTTTTTTTTGAAAAGTGGTTATCAGCTGGTTAAAATATTTAAACATTTTCAGTCCTGCAAGGCTCTACAAATGTATAGTTGAATTTATTTCATAAACAGCAAATTTCATGTTTCTAGTACAAAAAACTGTGACTGTTTAACATAAAATAAATGTTATTATGCGATGGATCGTGTGACGGTAACCGGACGCCATGTTTTTTCAGCGCTATCTGATACAGAGCAAATATAATAAAGGTAACGACGTACATCACGATTCTACTTTACGACGTAACCTACAATTATATAACTTTTTAAATATTTCATTTTAATGATAAAATGGCTGGAATTTGACGAAATATAATATGGCAGGGAGGACTTAAGGCGAGGATAAACCCCAATTTGATATTCCGTGACTTCCGGTTTACCTAGTTCCAATATAATAACGAAGTTTTAAAAAATATGAGATATAAAGCACAATATTTAAAATACCTTAAACCATAAACATTTTAATAAAACTTAATACTTTGGCTGTAATTAATTTACAAACTCACCTCCGATAAAAATCTATTTCATCGAAATATAAGTATTAACTAGGATAGTTATACATTTTATTTCAATAAATTGTTAGTAAATCTATATTAAAAATTATTTAACCGAACAATTTTGTTTCTTAATATTTATTTCCAAAGATATTTAAAAAAAAAACATGAAAAATCGAGAAAATCCGCTGGAGTGACTTCAGTTTTATGCTAAGCTAAAATGAATCTTATTGCGATGCGTATACGCTTGGTCTTTGGTTGTGTGCAAAGTTATCGTTATGGATTGAGATTAATCCCCGCCTTAAGGTGACTGAGTCGGGTGTTTAGTTTTTGATTAATAAAACTAGGGGTCGAACAGTTTCAAAACTTGAAATGTAATCTTAGTTACTAGGTTATATTAATTATTACTAGATAATTATTAATATAACCTAGCAACCCGACGATGCAACTCGGTTGCGCCAAAATTGCTAATCGCGTTGGAACCGTACAATGTACATATGTATGGGATAAAAGTATTCTATGTCCTTTCCCGAGACTAAAAGTATATCTCCATACCAAACTTCAAGAAAATCGGTTCAGCGGCTTGGGCGTGAAGACAGACAGGTAGACACAATTTCGCATTTATATTCTTAGTATGGATGATAATAAATTATTAAACTGAAATAAATTAAAAGCTATTTATTTAGTACACTTTGATGCAACCAAACGCGAATGAAAAATAATCACCAAAAAAAACAAAAATCTTGTTGCAAGCTGTGTAGTGTTTATTGTTTTTACAATAACGGCAGGATACGTTGTTTGATATGTTTATTATGATGCATAATTTGTAATTATGCATCATAATTATGCATAATATTTTGTTTAGTTTTCCTCAATTAAACTGTATCAGAAGTGTCATTAACATTATAATCATAATAAATTAAATGTTTATCGTTTTGCTAATAATTGTTTGGAATCCCATACGTAAATGCTGCCAATTTTGATATTTTTTAAAGACTTCTAAATTGATCTCTCCTTAAATTGATTTAAAAGAAATCTATTATCTAAGGAGTATCATACTATAGTAAATACTAAGTACGTCATATGAAAAGAAAAGCAGTTATTTAATTTTAGCGTTTTTAAGCTCAAGAACGCACATGCTAACTAACAAAAAAAAAACGCTAATCATTAAAACAAAACAGGACCAGTATTTCTAACTCCTATTGAATAAATTATGAGCATTTTCATTCAGGTTACTTGCTATTTGAATTTCAGTTCTAAAGTAATTAGCTAAGAGCTATTTTCCATTGTATATAACCCAACACTTGTTAGTTGATACGGTTACACACGCTCCCTATGTGGGGTGGTGTGCTCACCCCCTTCTATCATAGATTAATTATTCTCAGAAACTGACCAGGTATACTTTTTATGGTAAATTTTATTAATTCTTGGAATAATATCAGTATCCATATCTACCCCTTGTAAATATAACTAGGTAACGCCTAATAAAATATGTTTTTATCAAAATTTTGTCGAGACATTATCTATATATATAAAACTCAAAAGTGACTGACTGACTGATTGACATAGTGATCTATCAACGCACAGCCCAAACCACTGGACGGATCGGGCTGAAATTTGGCATGCAGGTAGATGATAATATGACGAAGGCATCCGCTAAGAAAGGATTTTGATCAATTCTACCTCCAAGGGGTTAAAATAGGAGTTGAAAGTTTGTATATGTATAATAATACTTCGTAACGCGAGCGAAGCCGTGGGCAAAAGCTCGTTTTATAATAAAATGTTAGTTCAGTAATAGTCAAGATCCTTTTAAAATTTAAAAAAGAAAATCAATAAAACTCACTAAAAGTCATTACAAATGACATCATTGAATAAATTTTTTGCGGCAAAAACTTTGTCGTGGAAAATAACTCGACAAATATTTTGTATAATAATATGTAATTTTATGCGATTTTTAATGGCATGGTATTCTAGATTCTACGTAATGATATGACTACGGATTAATAAAAAAGGGAATCAAATGCCGCTGATAGCTGAATTATTATTTGTTTGTCCGGTGTCAAATGACATTTTACAATTTACACCGGTTGGTACCAGAAATATCAAGAAAACTAAGTGGACGCATAGAGAAAATGTGGACGTAGTTAAAGCCTTTACGACCTCTGTGGCCCAGTGATTGAGCGTGCTGGCAGCTCTAAAGCCGGTGTCATGGCTTCAAACCCCGTCGACGGAACAAAAAATTTTTGCAATGTTCCTGGGTCGTGGAAGTATGAATTATGTGTATTATAATTTATAATTATAAAAAAAAATCTTAAATATATTATGTATAGTATAAAAGTATTAAATATATATCGCACCCCCGGTGTGACTGTCACTTTTGCAAAAATTGAAAAAATGAGTTAAATGTCTAAAAATGGTTCTAAAGCACCCCTTTACTTGGTACGATAATGTTACTTTTATAGTACGCATAGTTTCCGTGTGAGGGCGTGAATGTCAATGCGGTTTTGGCGCGAATCACGCGTCGCTGGGAGCAACATCGTTTTATTGGTCTGTTGTGCGCGGTCGGCGGTCCTCCCGCCAGTGCAGATGCGTCTTGGAGCTACACTGTCACTAAGGTAATTGTGACATAATATTTCTTTGATTCTGGAGCAATAGTGACTTAAGGTACAGTTGTGACAAATTTTTTTCGTTAATAGGGACCTTGCAGAAACTATAGAGGGCGTCGTAATTCGACAGCAGCGATACGATGCGAGTAAAAGAAGTAACTTGTGAGTGACTTTGGCTTCCCATTCTCTTTGACCCCGGATAGTTTATAAGTGATTTTTTTATGTTTTAGACTATAAAATGATTTAAACTTTAAAGTAAAAGACTAGATGACGCCCGCAACTCCGTTGCGCCAAAAATCATTTATCGCGCGAGAACCGTATCTACATTTTCCCGGGATAAAAAGTATCCTATGTCCTTTCCCGGGGCTCAAAGTAAATCCATACCAAATTTCAGCAAAATTGGTTCAGCGGTTTGGGCGTGAAGTGCTAACAGACAGACACACTTTCGCATTTATAATATTGAGTATGGATGAGTTTCTAACCGTAAACAAAGAACGAAAGCGTGAATAAAAATGTATAAAGATTATCTAGTTATCTAAGAAAATATCTGAAAAAGTAATTTGTAGCATCTATCAGCACAGAAAGTAAAAACTTGATAAATATTGCAATAAAATAATGAAGATGCAAATAATACTTATAATCATTACTTATTACTGAAAATGCTTGTGGATTAATAAAATAAAACAAGTTCACTAAAATAAATGCTTTTATTTCATCAACCTTCTGCGATTCGCTCGATACCATCTTCACAACTTTTGTCTGTCACTATTTTTAACTAATTTCAGTCTGGACCTATCAGTGCAAACACCATATAAGTATTCTTTAAATAACACACAAAGACTACACTATTAATCTTTTTCCTACTTGAAGAATCATCCTTTTTGAGTACCAACACTTTGACAAGATGGTTTAAGTTCAATACTATCCTCACTCCTCAGTTTTGAATTCCTGGCAGGACTTCTCCAAATTATCCTTACTTTTGATGCAAATTTATGCCAATTAAATGAGCGTAGAATTATGTATGTATATCAATTTAGATGGAAGCGAGTTTGGATGTTTACTGAAAGAGGCAACGGTTATAGGTTAGGTTCATATTGTGTTCATCAAAAATGAATTTACGGTTATAATCAACAAAATTCAGTGTTTTTTTACGAGTCTACACATAACATTCATGGAACTTTTTAAATGATTACGTATGTTTTTACCGGATTTTATCAATTTCTTTCGTTTTTCAATAAGCCAAGGCATGTGAATAATTTTGGCAGAAAAATAGTAAAATTTTACATCGTTCGATTTGCCTTTATTTTTCTTGTATGTATTAGAACATCCGGGAATACAACAATTCATTTCAATTCTTGAAAATACTTACTCAAATTTCTCAAGAAATCTTATAATTTTCCGTAGCTTGACTAGAGCTTGACAATAAAATTTTCGTAAAAGTTTCGGCTACTCGTACACTAGTGGCAGTGTCATCGCTCGGCACGGTCCCTATAACCGTATGTATTTATGATTTAAAATAAAACTTAGTAAACAATTAATTGTTCTTATTTTCTTTTTAACTATTGTGTCACAACTACAGTTATAATTTTTCGTTAGGGCCACAACGTCACTTCTGAGGGGGTTGGAAGGCTTAAATAGTGGTATACTTAGTATACAGGGTGTAACAAAAACAAGTGATAATACTTTAGGATGTGTACGTGTTCCTTGTAGAGAGTTCACTGTGAAAGTAGCAGCCCTGAAAGACCAACTTTTTTTTCACTTTTGTATGGGGAAACTCGTGACGCTCGGGCCCTTGCCCATACAAAAGTGAAAAAATTTTTTCGTCTTTCAGCGCTGCTACTTTCACAGTGAAGTCTCTACAAGGAACACGTACACACCCTAAAGTATTATCACTTATTTTTGTTACACCCTGTATATTTTACAATATAAAGTGATTAATATTTATCAAAAAATAAAGTTAAAAGTTGACGTTGTAGTATAAGCCGTTCATCTCATCTATATATTCTTAGGTTATTGTTTTATGAGGTGTCAAAGTTTTAAATGCTTCTCCTGAAAAACTACATTTTTGCATAAGTGCCAGTGTCGCACCGGGGGTGCGATATGTATTGTCTGATACTAATACCATGGGGCTAGACTGACGTGGTGACGTGGACGTGTGAAGCGTCCATAAATATATAAAAAAATCCTAAGTATTCATATTATAAATTAATATAATGCTTTCTTTAATATATTCACAGTAATAAATCGAACATAATGTCTCGTGTAGTAGAAAAATAATATATTATTCGGGTTTTTATAGCTCCCAGAGTACCAAGTCTCGTAGGTATTAACAATACGCGTGGTTGCTCTATGCCGGGATGTACGGATGGTGTCGGTTACAGATATCTTGTGTCAGCTATCCTCTCTATATCTCATATACATCACTATAATTATCTCGATGCCCTTGTACAGTGAAGGAAAATTAACGTTTAGTTATTACGTCATGTTAAGACGATCTTGACGTTATGCGATGGATACCCATGATTGCGAAGCTGTGTGTAGTAGGCAAACGCTGTCGATCATGGACAATCATAAACGAATCATCGAATGTGCACATCAGCATTACGTATTCATTTAAGGCGCTGTGGTTGTTGCAACTACGTAAAATGGGTTTTTTAAAATACGTTTTTAGTAAAGGAAATGTCATTATTTAAGTATAAAATAAGTACCGTTTTAAAATTGAGAAAATTTCCTATACGCAAAGGTATATCAGTACACAATTTGATAAATTCTGCTAGATAGAAAAAAAATCTCAAAGATGACTGTTATAACGCTGTTTTTCATAATTAAATCATTTTGTGGCTAAATTACAGTTTCTAGAAAAAACAAAAAATGTAGTATATGTATCGTAACCTAACGATTTGATATATTTGATTAAACTTTTTAATCGGCCGTGGTCACGATGAGTCCCCTCGTGACCACGGCCGTTGCAACACGGCCGAAACGTCGAGAAAAAGTATGTACTCGTAGTAGCATTACTACTTAAATAAGTCGCGTTAAGTCCCGATTAAAAAGTTTAATTATAATGCAACGCGAAAGTTTAAAATGTTATCTTGATATATTTGATTTGTGTAATACTAAAAACAAAAGGTTTTTACTCCTATTTTCTATTATCAAGGCACGCGGCGAGCGCGTAACAGCCACTGTACAAGGCGCGCTGATATGAATGTTATTTTAATATCCTTAAGAAGATTCCACACCGCCATTTTTCCATACAAACGTTGTCCCCTGTTTCCTCCCTGGATAATGCCGGTACAGTTATGATTTTTTTCCTGAATATCTATGGCCACTATTAGCATGTCCCTACGTTATCTTTTTTTTCATAATTTTATTATTAAAAAAGATAAGAACGTCCAAAAACCCAAAAAAAAATGGCCAGATTTTCCTCTGTGTTCAAACACTCAGAAAACAAAACTGGCTAAAATATACAAAAAAAATAAAACATAGGAACACAGCTCAAGCCTTGCTTTAATTCTTAATGAAAAAAGTACTTAAATCGGTTAAGTTTTGGAGAAGGAATCAGCGGACAACGAATGGAAGATTTTCTGTTCTTTTATTAGAACTTTTGTCGTGTTGTCTCTATCGCGCTCTGCGGTGGGGTGACTTGAGATTGGTGAGACAGCAATACATTTTCAAATACCTATTTTCAATTTCTCTCGCCCCTGGTGTATCCTCTTAACGTTATTCGTACTGACAGACATCGACCTGCTTATTTTAGGGACTACTGGGCCTTAAGGTCATCCCTTAAGCAAACGTAACTTGACCATACATATTTTGACGTGTTGCTGAGATCGCACCAAAATCAAATTTTTTTACTTATCTTCGTTCAAAATTGTCCTAAAAAATTCAAACCTTGAATATGTAGTTATTAAAATTGTCGATCTATTGACGTGTGTTTCAAATAAACGTAGGTAATTTGTAAATACCAGGGAGATACTGAATGTATGCTTGAATTTAAATAAATTGGTATTACTTTGGAAGCTGATATTATGAGTACTTATAATAAACAAAAATAGGAAATTAATAACGGAGAAAGGAATGTTCATATGCTGAAGATTATTGGTGTATTTTTATTATAATATTGTAGCTTTCAAATTATGAGTTAATAGGACTCTAAAAACTGTAAATTACGGTATCTCCGTAGGGGGAGCGCCTTAAAAAACAAAAAAATCGTATAAGTGCGAGTCGGACTCGAGCACGAAGGGTTCCGTACCATTATAGAGCAAAATTAGGCCAAAAATTGTGTGTTTTATATGGGATTAATTTTTTATTTTATTTTAATATTATTATTAAATATTAAAGTATACATAATATAATTAAGGGCTTTGAGAAAAATTAAAATACCTGCTGTTGCCTTTATTGAAGAGCAAAAAAGGCCAAAAAAATCACGTTTCTTGTATTTGATCCCCCTTAAATTTTGTTTAGTATTTGTTGTTATAGCGGCAATAGATATGTAACAGACATACAGAAAACGAAGTCTTAGTAATTATAGGGTCCCGTTTTCACCCTTTGAGTACGGAACCCTAAAAAATGAATGGTAAAAATTTGGCGTAGCAGTGCTACGAAGGTCTACGGTACTCGTAGCACGATTAGTGCTTAGCCACAGATTGATAATATGGAATTATTATGGATGCTTGTGGCACAATAGACATAACTACTTGTGGCTTACTGCTTTTTCTTTATTTAAACGTTTAAATTTGTGAAAGCCATGCCTCGGCACGAATGGGCCGGCTTGATCGGAGAAATACCACGGGCTCACAGAAAACCGGCGTTTGCGCTGTGTTTTTCTGCGAGTGAGTGAGTTTACCGGAGTTTCCTGTTTCCTTCCCTACCATCCCCTATTCCCTTCCCTACCCTCCTCTATTACCCTTTTCCCTCTTATTAGGCCGGCAACGCACCTGCAGCTCTTCTGATGCTGCTAGTGTCCATGGGCGACAGAAGTTGCTTTCCATCAGGTGACCTGTATGCTCGTTTGCCCCCTTATTTCATTAAAAAAACAATATTCAAATTAGAGATATATTTTTAAAATAATTATTAGCTCTCGACCGAAGCTTTGATTTTGGCCACCTTTAGTGAAATAATAGCTGTTGCAAAACGATCTGCCGACGGCTCACCAACAATGTTCTATTTCATAATATTAAGGTGACGCCGCGTTAATGTAAAAAACCGTGTTGGATATGTTTTAGATTGCTTGTTTTCTAAAATAAGCAATGGAACAGCAAAAAATGGAAAGGGCGTAAGCGACAAAATTGTTTTTGACGGGCTGGGTTGCTAGTAAGATAATGTTGTAATTATCTTAGATTTTATTTGTCTAAAAAATATCATAAAAGGTTGCCATTTCAAAAATATTTGGAATTTCAGCTAGATTGAGAGGGTGGGAAAATGTACCCGATTAAGGGTTAAAATAGGAATCCTCTGTTGGCAAAATAGGAATCCCTTTTTTGCAGAGGTCTTTTTGATTGATTATTCTGTGTTATAAAAGTTGACCAGTCGTGTTCTATTTATAAAATGTCTGCTTTAGAATCTCTGAGAGATAAATTTAAAGAAATTGGTATTCTAACTGTTGCTTCTCAATACATTTTGGACAATGTAATATATGTTAGAAAAAATATAAATAAATTTAAAGTTAAAAGTGACATTCACTGTAGAAATACTAGAAATAAGCACAAGCTGGATATGCCAGTGATCAGACTTAGTAAAGTCAGTAAATTTTTTAAAGGTCAATGTATACGCCTTTACAATAAAATCCCAGAAAACGTTCAAAATCTTTCCATCAATAAATTTAAAAAAGTAGTCAAAGAGCGTTTGTGTGTCAAAGCTTTGGTAAAAAGTGGGACCCGTGCGAGTTTCTTACGCCGGTTCTTCTCGCCCGGGTAGTTCCCGAACCGGTGGTAGGCATCAGGTAGACATTCTGAAAAAAATTGATTCAAATTTACTCAGAAATAAAACATTTTTTTATGTGTTATGCTATGGGTAATTTAAAGACAAAGACATGATGAATACTGACAATGAACTTCAATTTCTTAGCTTTAGTCATTGCTGAGAAAAATCGATATCGCTACAGCCAAATTATCAAGGCGTCGCCTTAATCACTAGATGAATGGTTACTCCGTTGCGCCAAAACTCTCTTTTCGCGCGGGAACCGAACTTTTTTCAAGTATCCTATGTCCTTTCCCGGGACTCAAAGTATCCCCATACCCAGCAAAATCGGTACAGCGCTTTGGGCGTGATGTGGTGACACACAAACACTCTTTCGCATTCATAATATTAGTACTGATATTAGTTAATGAACTACAGATAGATGGTAGTTTCCGACCGAATATTTGGTTTTGGCTGCGTTCGGTAAATAATCACGCTGCATATAGGCTTGCCGGTTCACTTCCTGGACACGTCGAAATCGAACGAACTAACCATAATGTTCTATTTCATATTCATTATTGTTATCTATCTATACAGCCTACAGGGTGCAACAAAACTGAAGTGATAATACTTTAGGGCGTGTAAACTTCTTTAGTTCCTTTAAAGCGACTTTTTTCACCTTTGTATGGAAAAATTTATGACTAATGAGTAATGAGTATACATACGCTTGCCCATACAAATCACAAAAAAATCTCTTTCAGCGCTGCATTCTTTACTTACTTACTTTGTTTACTTTCACCGTAAACTTTATGGCTTATACATTATACGTGGGAATGCCATGCTTCGGCACAAATGGGCCGGCTCGACCGGAGAAATACCACGTTCTCACAGAAAACCGGCGTGAAACAGCGCTTGCGCTGTGTTTCGCCGAGTGAGTTTACCGGAGGCCCAATCCCCTACCCTATTCCCTTCCCTACTATCCCCTATTCCCTTTCCTACCCTCCCCTATTACCCTATTCCCTCTTAAAAGGCGGGCAACGCATTTGTAGCTCTTGCTGCTTGTTGCTGCTAGCTTTGATGCTGCGAGTGTCCATGGGCGACGGAAGTTGCTTTCCATCAGGTGACCCGCTTGCTCGTTTGCCCCCTTATTACAGAAATATATATATATATATATATATATATATATATATATATATATATATATATATATATATATATATATATATATATATACGTAGGTATACCGTATATGGGACACATACACACCCTAAAGTATTATCAGTTCTGTTACACCTTGTATGGGAATAAAAAATAAGTTTTGTTAGTCTCGGTAAAACTCGAGAACTGCTGAACTGCTGAAGCCGTGAAAAATTATTATTATATGTATTATACATGTATTATATAATAATAATTTTTTATCAATAATTTCATTTAAATAAAATTAAAAACCATTACATACAGATGCCTGGTGCGTGCTTCCAATTTAAAAAGAATTTATTACATTTTAACAATCTGTGCCCAAAATATACCTTTAGTTGTAGTTACAACCTAATACAACATTCTAACTACCTATCCTTATTTTTCGAATTGCTCCCGATAAGTTCCCGCTGCGCCCCAAAGATGTTTCCCAATAAAATACTTATTCACATCCGAACATATAAAATCCTCGGAGGAGGTATATGTTCATCGGCTGTGACTGTTAGGTGTCGGTTAAAAAACAAAGGTGCAGTTATATAATATAAGCTCGCACAGGGCGCAAAAAAGGCTATTTACGGCACTTTACATGAACTTCTTCAGTTTCTATAGCTTCAAGCTAGTCAAAATACTGCAGTATTCAGAGACATGAGTTCGATTTTTTTAAGATTATTAATTACAGGTAAGTAATAATCGTCTCTGAGTGCGGCAGTTAGTCTTGCAGTAATTTTCACTAACCTCTATCGGTTTCCTATGAACAAGTAATCATAAATGCTAAGTTCGTTTGCCACAGATAATATAGACTATGGTACAAGACCACCAAAGGATATTGGCTACCTTTCTACTGCGGAAGTACCTACACCTCCTACACATTTTTTTTTGCATTCACAAAATCACAAGCAAAATAATTAATAAATAGGTCAATCAAATCTTTGATCCTTGAATTTACACTTAACTCAGATACACCCCGACTTGGCCTTGGCCCACTAACCACTGCGAGCGCATCCAATGCAACGCGCAAAACACGCGGAAAGATTCAATTTAGATTCAATGTAACAGTATTAATATAATTTAATGATATAAGGGGCGGTTCTGACGACGCGACGACGAACTTTTAAAAAAGCTTGACCAGGTATAGCTGTAATCTTTAAATTCGGCAATTTTCCTTTAGTTGAAGCGTTAAAATATTTTAAACGTTAAGAGAGATAATATGTCACACACAAAAAGAAAGAATTTGCAGGCAACATCTATTCGTAAGTAGTTTAAAGATCGGGTTCGGCAAGTTTACTGCTTCGCTGCGTTACTCAATAAATGGTAAAAAATAATTAGTATTTCTGTTTTTTATAAACAAACTACATTTACAATTGACACTTTGAAATTATGTTAGCATGACAATTGACAAATAGTTAATTTTAAATTAAATATTTCCTTGCATATCTGATAACGCACCATGTGAAAGGAGCCTTAGCGTTATTATGAGCATTTCGCCCTTTCAGGGGCCACTGTTAATTGTTTTGGCAGAGCCGTGGCGGTTACACTAATGTGAAAACTACACTACACTTACTTTGAGATGTTTCAATGACGCATTTAAATTCGCGTAAACAATTTTAGGCCCTGGCGTCAAGACTCAAGGTACATTGTTTTTGAATCTGGGTCTTTCAAATGCAAACGATCTCCTTTAAAATATTACCATAAAAATTTCTTCATGGCTTCGAGCCGGATAAATAGTTTTTATTTTTATCAACTTCTCCCACGTTGTTTGTTAAAATATTATATTATTTTAACTTTTCAACGGCTACTTGTTAATTTAATGTGTTTGTGGTGCTTTTTATATGTTTGCAAAGTTTTTTTGGAGTGTTTCGATACCGAAACGCGTAAGTAATAGCATAATATCAAATTAATGATTTTTCATTATGATGTTAACATAGAGAACTGCACAAACAAGTAACAAAACCCGTCACAAGATATAATTTAACTGCAAGTATATATAATAAGTAAACAGTGGAACAACAAACAAAAAAATTAATGTTATCAATAAGTATTAACCCATCAAGCCCTATAAGCTCACCGAGAAAGATGGTCTATGCATCGGATGGGCATCTCAAAAGCCGGTCCCGCAATGCTCTCGCCAGTCGTGTCGCTCTTCGTCAAAAGGGTTCTTGTGTCAGCACTCAGCACATACACTTAGGCACTATAAAATCTCCTGCGTAGCAGGCTTGGTTTCAATGAAACTGGCTACTGTTACCAAAACCGATGTACGGGCAATGATATTCTTTACGTTTTTCATATATATTATTGTGTACGGGGCATTATTTGCACTGTGTTTTAGAAAGACAATTTGAGCCGGTTTTGAAAGACAGTTGCATGTCCCGCGCCTATTATAACGACTGCAGTCCGCCATTTGCATATAAATCGAACACGGGTATTTTGAATATCGAATACGTGTAACACGTCACTTTGTCACCCGCCTAAAATTTGGCGCATCATTTCAAATTGGAATCATTTTCGAAATTCGAACAGCCGAGTTGCTATAGCGTTTCCTGCACGAATCTATTTGAATTTCGAAGTTTGATATTTATGTAAATGGCCTGAAAATATCCTATTTTATGTAAAATACTAAGAATTAAGCATATTATTATTATTTATTGTTTCAATACCTATACAATGTGTCCCGATACCGGTGTTCGATCCTTTAATGTCATGATATATGGCATACTTTATTGACAAATTGGCTCTCAAATTTTTTCTCTGTCTCACGGTTGTTAAATGGCAGCCATTTTAGTTTTTGTCGTACTTTCACACTAAACTGACCAATTCTTCTCATGTAATAGTCCTATGAAGATAAAAAAGGTTTCATTTGATAGCTAAACTTATGGACTACGCTTACACAGACAATGTGTTATGAATTTCGTGGAATAAAACATAGAAAAACCAATGAAAAAATTTTCATTTTTTAATTAATGCCTTTTTTGCTACTTTTTTGTGAAAAATCTAGCGCATTCAACTGATTCTTTTTTATTATTTTAAAAAGATAGAAGAGATTTTTATCCTAAATAAATTCCTGTATTTCTTTGCTCCAAATCAAATAGTTTAGAAGCTACATTTTCTTATGAAATTTTGGTCAGATTAGTATGATCGAGTCAAAGATTTTTTTTTCTAAATTAAGAGAAAAAAAAATTTGAGAGCCAATTTGTCAATAAAATATGCCATACATTATAACACCACAACAGGTCGAACACCGGTGTTGTGGCACATTTTATATATATTATATCTTTAAATTAAAAGTTATTAAATCATTTTAAACTACTGTAGTGATTAGTAAATTAGAATGAGTTCAAACAACTATTCTATCGAATGTCAAGGCGCGTCAAGGTACGAGACACTGCCAAGAACGAGAGTACCCAGGTTAACGATATTTTAGACGGTTGCGCAATGTATGACCGCATCTACGAAATAAACTCATTAAACATAGTGACTCTTTTGACTTCCGCTATACATGTTTCCGGAAAACAGTGGGTTGACTGTATGTGAGTATATGGAAAATGTTTAATTTTACTTTTGGAAATTTTATACACTATAGCAGCGGATATTCTACTGCAAGAAAATGTAGTTTGCATGAAAAGTAGGTTTAATACTGTATCATACAGCTAAAGAGAAAAATAAAGGAGAATGGGCAAAAATGTATGAAAGCTGATATAAAATGTACTTTTTTTGTGTTTACAAAGAAATCCCCATATTTTCTTTGAACTTATTTATGGTTATAAAGAAGTTTAACGTTCAAAGAAGACCTTTCTGATGACATAATATGTATTGAATGTATTGCATGCATTGGGCAAATAGCTAAGTTATGAGATTTAGAAAAATCGAATATAGTAAGTTGTAAAAACTAAAATGTAAAGTCAACTAGCATGTAAAAGCTCCGGCTAAAAATGACTACTCAGTTATGAAATATAACTTCCTCCTATTTTGAAAGTCGGTTAAAATATTACAACGTTATCAAGCTATAAATATAATCAAATCAAATGAGCCTGGTGCTTATTTATCATAGTTATTTTGGATTTAGCTCAAAGACTGTCACCTTATTATAATATTCTTGGCTTATTATTGAGGAAGGTTGAGGAGAGTAAACGTGGGTAGCATACATTTTATTTTTAAGTTTTTATTAATAATGATTCTAAAATTAATTGATCTAGTTTCATTATTACTTAAGATATTAGAACTAGATACCTAGGTACTATTACAGGTCCTAAATTTCTTTCTGGAGAAGGGAAAAGGAAAATTATTAATTGTTTATGAAGAATTTTGGATACTTGTAAGAAGCTCATAATAATCCTCAGACCCCAATGGGCTAGTGTGCAAATTGAAATACTACAAGTAGAAGTGCATAGTATTAGTATCCATTTTTTTATATTTAAAAGCTGTAGATTTTTTTAGTTTGAACTTTGAACACACTAATCTCACGAACTACTGGACCGATTTAAGTGTTATTTAGCACTGATATAGAGTAGACTAGGGGCATGGATGTAGACCATTTTTTGAATGAACGATTCCCGGGAAATCCTTTGTTGACGCGGGCAGAACAGGGTGGAACATTTAGTATATTATATAATTCAGTGCGAATTATGGTGTCAGATTAGACCATAACTTAAGAGGAGCAGGTGATTATGATGAATATAATATTGGTAGTACAAAGTAGGTAGGTACTACGTACTACATCAAAGTGAAATATTCTAGCAATATAAGTGTCATAAAGCATGTGCTGAAAAATAAACGCCGTAGACATTCCTGCTAAACGCTATTTATGGCAGCTTAACACACTACCGCCTCCGATAAATATTTTTCATAATATAATGTTTAAATCGTTAACTGTATAAAATATATTATGTTATAAAACTTCTTGTTTCAAGGAGACAGGGTAAAATGATACTTTAGAAAATGTGTGGCGCAAGAAACTAAAATAAAAGCCATTACGAGATAAAAATTGGGACGCTAGACGCTTTAAAATATTTGTTTGAAATAAATCGGAAACAAAGAGTACGCATACAATTCTTAGTCCAAACGAGTGGACATCGCGAATGGGGTTATTGACATGTCAAACTATTTTCGTGGCGCCAAAATAAAAGCGCGCCACGGCGGAGGCGTTACGCTCATTACGCTCCGTATTACGCGACAATATTAAACTGTAATATGAAAACAATAAATTGCATCGTCGGCTTGCGGCCTGGGAAGATCTCGGATTACGTTTTGAGCAAAGGAACGTCTAAAATTACCCGGCGCACACTGGCGGGGCTCGTCGCCACACGCGCACACACGCTCGCCGCTATATCTATTATCAAAACATCCAGCGGATCACGTTACAGAGATCCGAGCGCGCTTCGAGTATCACGTTACCGACTTTAATGGCTGGAAAAGGCCTCGAAAACGTGATATTACACGCGTTTTATTGTGTATCGCTAAATGTAATTAATATTGTAACCGTATACTTTATAATTTATTCGTTTACCCCGCGTCTTTGGGTCGGACAGCGGACTTCGACATCGAGTTTATAAATACGACACTTCGAGTTGCCGAAGTTACAGTTCAATATGCGAAACTCTTCACATTAAACTCAAATATTGTATTTACCTTGATTTCCTCATCGTTTTCTTTTTTCACTTCCTTTGGCGACGGTGAACTTTTTTTGTCCATGGTTTTACCCACACAGATTCACAAGAGTCACACAAAATATTCAGCAGTTTCTTCGAGTTTCCATTTGGTATTGTAAGTTTGACGTGAGCGTAAACACGGGGAGGAACTCGACGCGATACAGAACCGACTCGCCGGACGAACGATGCTCAACTGAGTACTGAGTTCCATGCTACGAGCATCGAAGTCTCTGCAAGGGTGTGCCAAGTTGAGAGCTTTGTGGGCGGAGCTTTCATGTAGAGTTAGAGTTTTGGGCGGATTGAGCTTTTCTCTGTGAAAAACTTTGTTTTTTTTTTTGCTGTTTATTTTTTATTACAAGAGGGAGGTTGTTAATTTTACTTTTAGCTCGCTATTGGGTTTCTTATTTCGGGTGAAATGGATAATAGAGATTTGAGTTTCAGTTTAATTAATACCGTTTTTTAAATATTTCCTTGTAATCAATTAATTGTACCATTAAGAAAATTGATTTCTAGGCAGTTGACAGACCAACGTCATTTGGTCGGATCATGTTAATTCAATGTTAATTGTGATCTGTCGGCTGGGTTTAACTTATGTTGATACTAAACTACGTAGTACCATGGAGGAATAAATAATGTATGGCTAGTCTCTGGTAGTACTCTGCCTAGGATTTAGGAATCAACTTCTCTGATAGTACATAAATTAATAGGGATAATGACGAGGTCAATGATTAGCAGATTGTTTTAATAAAATAAAGATATAAAGGTAAAAAATAAGTGTTTCCAAAAATTCAGTTTGATAACTTTTGTATTTTTTTTTGTTATGAGCCTTCGAAGTTAGATAGATAAGTCGATTTTTTTTACAAAAATTAACTAAATATATGTAGTCCTTTAATTACCAAGAAGAAAAAAAATGTCATCATGCCTATTTATTTTTACTTTGTGTGTGTGTGTGTTTTGGTTGTTGGACCAATTTTGCCATCCTCCTTTAAATATGCACATTGCACCCCCAAAAGACGATATTATCGAGGAATATTGTTTGTTATGCCGCGGACGCACATGCGTAGTGCTTCGTGCTTAAAACGATACCATTGGACGATTTGCGTGTATCGTCGGCTACGAATAATAAAAACGAATTTTAACCGACTTTCCAAAAAACGAGGAGGTTATATTATGTTCGGCTGTGAATATTTTTTTTATTATTCGTAGTCCAATGGTATCGTCTCATAGCACGATAGACGCATGTGCGGCCGCGGCATCAATATGTTTAAACATATCTTAAAACTATTTAAGGTCCACCGCCTGGTTCTGTCATGTGACTTTTCCAACGTGCCAGACATGGACAAGCAGACTTTGTATTGTTATTCGCCGTAAAAGTATTTTTATTTTTACCTTGGAAATCGGTTTTAATTTTTTAAAAATAATTATTACTTCTACCGAGTGGCGAACAGACCGAACTAGTAAAATGTAATTCGACCGAGACAGTACAGTTTAAGGCGACGCCTCACGCCTTGATAATTTGGCTGTAGCGATATCGATTTTTCTCAGCAATGACTAAAGCTTAAGAAATTAAAGTTCATTGTCAGTATTCATCATGTCTTTGTCTTTGAATTACCCATAGCATAACACGATTGGTCAACTTTTATAACACATAATAATCAGTCAAAAAGACCTCTGTAAAAAAAGGGATTCCTATTTTGCCAACAGAGGAGAGTGATTTAAGATTCCAAAATTTGTACATAGATTGGTTCAAGCATACACTTTAATTTGCCCATAGCTTATATAAAATGTATTTATGGTTTTTAAATTACGCGACAAAAACCATTTTGTCGCTACATTTTTGCTATTCCATTGCTTGTTTTGCCGGCCGGGCCGGCCTCTCATAGACTAGACAATCTAAAACGTATCCAACACGGTTTTTTACTTTAACGCGGCGTCACCTAAATATTATGAAGTGGCTGTAGTCAAGTAACTTTTGCGTGCATGTTTTGAATGATAATCCATACTAATATTATAAATGCGAAAGTATCTCTGTCTGTCTGTCTGTCTGTCTCGCTTTCACGCCAAAACTACTGAACCGATTGCAATGAAATTTTGTACACAGTTATTCTAGAGTCTGAGAAAGGACATAGGCTACATTTTGATGTGGGAAAATATCTTATTTCCATGAAAATATCGATGAAAATGAATTCGCATTGCGCGTGGCCAGCGCTCATCCCGGGGGTCCTGGGTTCGAGTCCCGCAGGCGGAACAAAAAGTTTTCAATGTCTTGGATGTGTATTAAAATAATATTTCAAAAATCTTTAATGTATTAATTTATGTATAATATTATAAAAAATCCAGAAATATATCGATGCAATGAACATTTTAGTTCTAATACGATTCAACAGATGGCGTTTTAATTTTTACTTTATTGTAACATAGAACTAATCATACTTATTAGTTAGTATGTTTTTGTTTATAGTTTTTAATACGTTAGAATATTATGTTTAATAATATAATCACTTGGTATAATAATAATCAATCTATCTTATCTTATAGAACTCCTACTGCATTTCTAATATATGTGACAAGCTGACAACAGAAGGCGCTCTAAAATAAAGGAGTTTGAGTGTACCGTGTTGGCCTATATTCCATCCAGAAAATATATCAATGCAATCAACATTTTAATTCTCATATATGAAAACAGATGGCCTTTTATTTTTTACTTTATTATTGTAATTTGTAACAGAACTAATCATACCTACTTTACTATATAATATTGTTTTTATTCATAACTAGCTGTTGCCCGCGACTTCGTCCGCGTGGACTTTAGTTTATAGCGCGCGGTGTCAACAAAATTTGTACACTAATAAAACACACTTTTCTTGCACATTTCCACCAAGAACCGACAGTACAATCAATTACGTATAACAAAATTTGTGTCAAATTTAAAAACTTTTTAAAACCCTGGTAAGTGGTACCCCTCTTAGGGCCGCGCTACACCGATATGGCAGCGCTAAAAGTGCTCGCCTCGCCGCTGCCATTCCGGTGTAGCGCGGCCCTTAATTAATCAAAATACCCAAAAACAGCTGTGCAGTGTGCACATAATCTATACTAATATTATAAATGCGAAAGTATCTCTGTCTGTCTGTCTGTCTGTCTGTCAGTCTCGCTTTCACGCCAAACGCCAAAAGTATCTCTGTCTGTCTGTCTGTCAGTCTCGCTTTCACGCCGAACGCCAAAACTACCGAACCGATTGTAATGAAATTTTGTATACAGATTATCTAAAGCCTGAGAAAGGACATAGGCTACTTTTTTAAAAAGGGTTGTAAGGGGATGAAAATGTGTAAATTAGTTCAAATTAAGTTAGTTCCAACAATTCATAATAGATGGCGCCGTGCGTCTTCTACATCGCGCTGACGCTTGCTCAAAGTCTTCCTATAAGACGTGGTATCATCTTACATTTAAGTTTCGATTTTTTTCGATTGTTATATCTATTCTACGGTATTAAATAACTCAGTACTTTATCTGTGCAGTGACGTAACCTTAAATCTATCAATGATAAATAGTTTATGGGTAAAGTTGTGTAATTAGAGGGCTAAATAAGATTTAAAATTTGGCATAAAATATAAAGTTTAATATAAAAAAATGAAATACTTATTGTGTGCACACTGCACAGCTGTATTGATTTAAGGGGTACCAGGGTTTTTTTTATAAAAGCTTTTGACACCAATTTTGTTGACATCGCGCGCTATAAACTGAAGTCCACGCGGACGAAGTCGCGGGCAACAGCTAGTAATTTATAATTATGACACTCATATCAAATTAAGGAATAAGGTATATGATCGAGATTATTTCCTATTGCTGTAATCGTAATTTAAAAAAAATGTAAAATTTTACTAACTTTCGTGGCACTATTTTTGTGGATTTTCACCCATGAAAGTTACCTAATACCTAGTGACCTGCAAAAGCTACGTAGGCTATTTTGTACAACGTTTTCCTATATGAATTGACTATAGCTATGATTTTGGCACCCTGAACTCATTTTTCACTCTACAAACTTTTTTTTAGAAAAACAAAACATATTATGTGACTTTAAATCAATCTACCTTCTCATCTTTTCCCCAAATATATCGTGTCTGCTTTTAATCTAGTGGATTTAACTGAATATCAGTATTTTACATGAACAACTGACATTACATCCTCAATCCAAATGCAATGCGATACGATACTCAGACTTATCTTATATTACTTATCCTCACCTCATATATATGTCGCAGGCAGATTGTATATTTAGCGGTATTACATTACGGCTAGCCATTTTAAAAAACGGCACCGTTTTGTAATGCGGCGTGTCAACGTTTAGCCGGATTGTAATTGCGATACGTTCTTCAATAAGGCGGCCCACGTTTAGCCGCATCGTACTCCTACGTAAGTTATAGGGTGACCATGATTGCAAAATAAAACAATGCTGCAATGAGTGGCCTATACTTCATTAAATTTTGGCAAGCACTCAGAGAATAGGCAAAAAAATTCTGGATTTATTTTTTGTTTTGGCGGGGTCTGCGCCCTCCGAGCCCCCCTTTTGTTTTATGACGGTCGCCGGCTGCTGCCGCAACACGCTCGCTTCGCTCGCTCGGCTCCCTCTGTGTTGTGGTCTAAGTTCTAACCTAACCTAACCTACTTGTTTAAAAAAAAAAAGTGTCCATGGCGTGATGGACTACAATTATTCAAAATTTATAATATTATTTCAATTATCCTTGGTGCGAAAAATCTAAATTATAAAATAACAAAAAAAGGATATGGACGAACAGTCCATAGACGGCCCCAATTTTAATAATAAAAAAAAACCTACTTTTGTACTTTCTGGATTGTGTTTGTTTTTGTTTTGGCGGGGAGCTGCGCCCCGAGCCCCCGCTTCGGTATCCGTGGTAAGTTGGCCTCCTGTTAAGTCTTTATTAATTAATAAAATAAATAAATTAATAATGAAATGAAATAAAATACTGAAATGTTTTCTCTGCTGACCGAATGTGCAGAGTGCCGAGTGACTGTTTATTTTGCAGATACATAATAAAACTCGCTGCCAGTTATGTGTTTAAATTGCTGACCATTGTCATGATTATTTACAGAATACGTGATTTTAATAGTTCAAGTGATGAGAATCCGTAAACACACGTAAAAAGCTATGCAATTTTTATAGCCAAATTATTAATTGATGTGACATTTTTAGCACTAATGCCTTATATAGCAAGAATAAGGGATTAATAAACTTATTAATTATCTTTTTAGCTTACAAAAATACCGATTGAAAAGCCCAAAAAACGTTGTTCAAAACTTACACGTGTTTGAAGCATTCTTTGGCCATTTTTATGGTTTATTATTTAGCGGAACCACAAAACTCAACAATACCTATCTAGCATTACATGAAATATGTAGACCGACTCCTTTGTTATGTTCTAGTAAGTAGGACATAACATTACACGCTTTTGACGCTTATATTATACACCGATATAAGGCTCTCTCCAGTCTATAGTACCTCAATGATTGGGTGCATCCACTATGGAGCGATCGGCTGACTCTCGGGAAATTTTATACTAATTTTATGAAATTGAGAGCATACCCAAAAAAATTTTTTAGTTACTTTAGAATGAGTGTCAAAAGTACTCTAGTATTTTAGAAACTCATTGCTGCAAGTACACACAAACTCACGCAGTGGCGGTCGAGTGGCAACTGGCCGGTCGGCAACTTTTTTGTTGCCCGTGCGCGCACTTGCATAGAAACCAATAGGGAAGGAGACAGTTGCGTCCCGGGCTCTGGGCAACGAAAAAGTTGCCCAGAGTTGCGTCGCTACGTGCGCACACTTTCATACTAGTTCCTAGACTTCATCAAGAGACAAATAAATCGCAGAGCAACTAAGTTGCCCGTGCGCGCATACCCTTACTTGACACTGGTCATCACTGATCTCCATTATACACAGTGCTGGCCATGGTTAAGAAGCCGAGCGCCATATTATGAAAAAAAAAATGTGATCCGAATGTCAAAGTCAGTGTCACAATCAGCTGTTCATTGTTAAAAAGTAAAAAAACGATTCTGTAGCCCCCCCAATGTAGCCATAAATTTTATTAATTTTATTAATTTATATAGTAAAATATGTCCACTAGTTAATATTGTGCAGTGAAGCGAATGTTTGCAAAGGAGATTAATAAGAGGATAACCTCGAAATAACGAAAATGGCGACGAAATTACCAAAAACTGCGTTGAGTCTCAAACAGGTCAGTATTTCTAATATAAAAATAGTATATATGTATGATAAACCTAGGAATAAATTGTATAAATACCTTTAACCTAACTACTTAATGGTAACCTAACTATCGTAACTATTTCTTCACTCAAATATTTTATTTTTCAGTTCATGATACGACAAGAAGTACTTAAATTATACCGAGAAATATTTAGAACAATAAGGAAAGTGCCTGATAAAACAACTCAGCAAGAACTCAAGGAATGGGCTCGATCAGACTTTAAAAATAATAAACATAATACAGACGAACATGCCATCAAATCAATGTTGCATATTGGGAAAAAATCTTTGAAGGACTTACAAAAATCCTTAGCACTGAGTGAAAGCTAGCTTTAGATAATGTTGGTATTTCTATTTTTTGGTAATAGTGTAAATAAATTATTTTAGATTACATGTTTTTGTTTTACGATTAACATGAAATTGGTAAAATCAAAACATAAAGTATACAAACATATTTTATTACAAAATCAGCTATATACATTGTCAGTACTGTATTTACAAATTATAATTACTAAGGCTAAAATCTTCTGCTTATAAAATTGTCTACAACTAAAACTTATTAGACTAAAATTGACTATATAAAATTAACAAAACATAATAAGGTAACATTTAAAGTTTGTTGTTCACCACCAATAAATTCTATTCACCGTCCAGAAATATTGTTTTATAGAATAAATACATTAGTATTGGATATGTTAGTCCAGTTCCAACTACAACGGTAAAAACTGTGAAGAAAGTTACAAAATCTCCATTCTTATTGAAATATTTTGCAATTGTCTGTATTATATTCCGGGCAATGTGATGCCCATCTGTGCCATAACATGGTAGGACATTTAAAAACCCTATTCCCATTGAGAATATAAATATATACCGTAAAAGTTTCTCAAATTCAGTCGGGGAAAAGAAAGAGAGCACAGACAATCTTGGAAAATATTGATCAACAAATACTGTTTTGTGAACGTCATATGGAACTCCTAAATACAATACTGCATTGTTGTCTTCTCGCTCTATTATGATTAGGTAGGTATGGTTGTTTAAAGATGGCCTTAGACAATGCATGTTTCTAGGGCAGACATAGCCATTTGGCTCTGTGCACTTAATTAGCTTATGTTTGACCATGTCTCGGGGTTTCAAACAAGAATATTGTCCTGGCAACACTGAATCTATTGCCAGTTTGGGCTCCATGTACTCAAAACAGAAACTAAAAATGTCATCTTTTCTGCAGCATTCTACAACATCGTTCTCTTTGATAGTTTCCATCATTATTTCATCATTTTGTGCAATATATTCCGCGCTTGTGCAAATGCCGAATCTGTCGTGAGCCACATGGAGACAGTAGGACCAGTCATTATAATTTTTGACTGGGCAATCATTGATAGACCTTATAATATCACCCTCCTCCAAGCCTCTGGCTTCCTTCAATGGTGAATCATCAGAAAATCCCGTCACCCTCACTCCAACTTCTGTTTGGTAAGCAATACTGAATAACACCGGAGCAGAGAAAAACAACAGTAGTGCTAAAAATGCAAGAGTGATATTGTGCCACACCCCAGCACAGTATATTTTAAGCCTTTTCATAACAGGCAGACTGTTCAGGTGTTCAGTATTCAATTCCACAAATGCTATAGGTACAATAGCAAATACGTAAAGGCCGACTGACACAAGTTGAACATCCTCCTGTGCCGCAGCTGCAGCATGACCAAGCTCGTGGAAAATAGAACTCATGCCTATTGACAGGAAGTAGACCCAAAAGTCGGACGCCGGTACATTAATGCCAGGGACCATCGCCTTCACTTCTGGCACACTGTTCAACTGTATAGTCTCATAGAAGTGCTCGAATATAAATGAAAGCAACGTCCAAATAGCGAATGGGAGGAATATAGCTATGGTAAACATGTAGCCGAAGCTAAACCATTTCCGTAAAATTCTATTCAGATTTTTGCTCCATCGGTAAATACATCGATTGAATGCGGCTGTTTTCCATGAGAAATTCAGTATTCCCACTTTTAAGCCCGTTCCTTCTAAGAATGCATAATACGGGTAGTGCAGGCAGCTCTGAAAATGTGAAACGAAAATATTAGCACAATATCTACCCAGTTTGTTTATGTTGAAATACTGCAGATACTGCAGAACTCGACTCACCTTAAAGAATGAGTCGAAAAACCAAATAATGACATAAAATGTTAGCACAAATGTGCAGAGAATGTAAAAAGTCATCGTTGTTAATTAATTAATTCATTATTAATTTCATTTTAAATAGATTAAATAGAAAACCCAAAATTATTAAGACCGGCAATTCACAATGCAGCAGCCAGCAATCGATTTTTGCAATTTTTTTTATGACTGTCAATGTCATTTTTTCTATGACATTGACAATGATAAGTTTTATTTTTATTTTTTAGGGTTCCATACAAAAAACACAATTTTTTGCCTATTTTTGCTCCGTATCGGTACGGAACCCTTCGTGCGCACTTGGCCGATTTTTTATGCATTGTGTTTATTGGTTTAAGCATTTACGAAATACAGTCTGTCAAGAAACTGAAGAAATTAAAAAGTGGTAATATCGTAGTGTCATCCCTTTCAAATCAATCTAAGTAAAAGGGATGACACTACGATGTTGCTACTTTTTAATTTCTTCACTTTTTGACAGACTGTACATTTCGTCTTAAAGCTGCTAATCTATTTTATAATAAGGTAAATGACTAGTAGATTGGACAGAACCAGTCATTGGAAAAAGCACAAAAACAATATTTATTAATGTTGCTTTAAAAATTTCCTGTTTTTAGAGTAAAAGAACGGCTGTTTTTAAATAAAAATAGTCAGATTTTAAAGCAACATTAAATAATATAAATAAGGTATTTTTGTGCTTTTTCCAATGACTAGTACTGTCCAATCTACTAGTCATTTACCCTAAATTACGAAATACGAACACGGAAGTCGGAATATAGTATTATAGTAGAGGAGGGGAGGGTGCGATTTTTTACCTGCACAAATTTAGCACCCCATCAAAGGATTTTTGAAATCAAAATGACCTTAATCGATAGGTCTACGTTAGGTCCGTATAGGTCCACCATAGTTTTCGTTAGGTCCCCTATAGTTTTTTAATAAATAATTTTTTAAATTTTGCAAAAAAAAATGGTATCTTACCACCTCATCTAAACCGAAACTGATTATTTTTTATATTATTGCATTCTTTATCGTTAGGTCTGTATAGGTCCACAATAATTTTTGTTAGGTCGCCTATAGTTTTTTAATTAATATTTTCTAAATTTTGCAAAAAAAAATTAACAATAATATGATGCTAAGAAAAAAAACAATAGATTTATGTTGTTAAAAGTAGTCAAAAAGGTCATTTTTCCGAAAACATTTTCTCTTTTTATTTACCAAAGCTGCGTGAGTAACGTACAAACATCACTGGGTTGATTAATTTTACTAGATTAATTTACTTGGTGCGTTGAGCGCATATGCGCCGCGAATAAAAATAATCAAATGAATAATATAAAAGCAAAACCTATAGAGCAATACTGACCTAACGATAAAGAATGCAAAAATATAAAAATTAATCAGTTTTGGTATAGATGAGATGCTAAGATGCAATTTTTTTTGCAAAATTTAAAAAAATATTTATTAAAAAACTATAGGGGACCTAACGAAAATTATGGTGGACCTATACGGACCTAACGTAGACCTATCGATTAAGGTCATTTTGATTTCAAAAATCCTTCGATGGGGTGCTAAATTTGTGCAGGTATACTAAACAATAAACATCCTTAACAATATCTTAATCTGACAGATCCGACGATATTTCAATATTAAAAAAAAAAATTACCTACCACGTGAGAAATCTGATTTCTATACCATGATAAGTAGAATAGACACGTCATGTCGGAAGCCTATGCAAGCTTAATCTGACACGCTCGAGCTACTCCCGAAATCCCCTCTTCCCCTCCCCAACTATTAGAATTTGCAAGAATTGCAAGTTGCAACTTGCAAGTTGCAGACTGCATCGCCCGCGCCACTTGCCAGTTTGGTCTATATCTGTGGATTGCAATTTGCAAAGGCTGTGAATTTTTTTTACAGTTCGACAAGGCTGTTTATCGTGGCGAGAAAAGGATTGGAACTAATGCATAAGTATCATAAATTTAAACGTAATTTTTGACAGTTCTCCTTTACCAGCAGCGCCCATTGGCATCATTTGACATATTATTCATTTCAAGCCTTGTCGAAACTCGAACCTAGTGTCGAACTATAGCTAAAAAAAACTTTTTGACAATCTGTATTTTCTGATTTGTAATTTGACATTGACATTTGTTAGTCGACTCGCATCTTGCAGGGCAATCGTGTTGTGTCCAAATATTATTTTGCGACTATTTTATCATGTGAGTTATGAGTTGTACAGAAAATGAAAGTGGCCCTTTTGTCGTGTTCTTCTTACCAGCGGTCGTTGGCTTTTTGACTATTCTACTGGCCCGGCGTTGGGCTAACTCGCAAGTTAGCACATCGTCTACGGCCGTTTCTAGGCGGCGAAAAATTATAAAAGACCCGCTTATAAAGCGGCCTTTACCCTCTATCACCACTAAAATGGTGGCTCCGGGTTCCAAGAAGGGCACTAGCGGTGCCAAGAAGGTAAAATACATTAAGTTTTTTAGTAAACATGCGCTTCGTTTACACTTAAATATTTCCTTTCAAAGCTTTATCAAGCTTGTTATTTTCCTTATGGCTTATACTTAATGAATATTGTGGCTTAGTTACTTTAATATGTTTCCAGGCAGCGCCAGCAGCGTCTGATGAAGACGCGAATGGATGTAAGCGCACCAAAGTGCGTTTGTCTTTCGCGGCTCCCCTATCTGAAATGAAGTTATCAGAGAACCCCTCGCCGCCTAAGCACATACCATTCCCCTATATCCCTCAGGACGGCGTTCTGCTGTTTGAGATTATGACGTTTGCATTCACCGTGGTAGCAACTGGCTTGCAGCTCCTGAATGTATACAGGACGGTTTGGTGGCTACCTAATTCTCTAACGAGTGAAGCTATGGTTGGTATTTTATAAAGGTATTAAAGATATTATAAAAAAACCTTGATTTGATAACCGTTGCCTTCTGGATAGTTATACTCTCATTATGATATACAAAAAATAATAAAACAATTTCCTTGCAGCACTTCCACTTGATAGATCCACATCTGGTGGGGTTTATTCTGGCCATACTCAGTAGGAGATTGTTTCTAAGTGTAACACTTAGCATTTTAAGTGCAGCAGTGTCACCTAAACTCATACCGCATGCTACACTGGGAGCAAGGTAACATACTTTTTCAACTATAAGTAATAACTATAACTAGTAATTAACACTTTCTACTTCCATATGGCATAGCATAGTCACAGTAAGAATGGAAATGATAAGAAACTCTGGCAGATTTTAAGGTATAAAATGACAGTTTCTCCTTACTTTTGTCAATATGTTTTTTTGTCATAAAAAGTAAACCTTTTTTATGATAGCCAAGCTATACTTAGAAATTAGCATGCAGCATGACTGTATACTGTATACCCTTCTATGCCCTAAAGATCAAAAGAGATAATTATGAAAATAGGTTTTTATTAGTATTGTATCCTTTTCAGGATGTTCATACTAGGTGTGGTAGTTGGTTCTATGTCGTGGTGTGCGTACTTCATCATACTCAAATATCCACTAGTCAAGATCTTCTATTTATGCTATCCGTAAGTATTTAAAACTGTGCTATTATTTTAAAGTGAAAACATGCAAATCTGTATCATAATACAATACTAGCAATTCATTAACAGACATTGTATCACGACTACTTTACTCAATTTAACATGAGGGTTTGTCAGAAAATGTATGGAGTTATAGTAAAAGTGTCATTTAAAGTAAATTAAAGTTAAGTTATAAAAAATTCTGAATGTGACTAAACTATTATTCAATTTACTGAGGTTGAATTTACTAAGGTTGTGAATTTCATGTTTCAGGGCAATAATCTACCTAATACTATTTGGTTTCCAAGTGAGTCCGTTTATTGAGTTGCATTATGTTGAAACACCTATCATGCACTGTTGCTCACACGATCCTGAACAGATACGTATTGAGGTTGACACCATCAGAGAAGACTTCAACTTGAGAGTCAAGAAAATACTCTTCAATTCAATCATAGGAGCATACTATAGCAGTTTTGTTCCATGCTGTTTTGCCCAGGTAAGTAATTGCAAAGATGATGCATGATTTTTTTAAGTATATGAAAAGGAAGAGACTGAGTATTATTACCCCTTACTAGTCTAATATCTAATATTTTGTGAAGTTAATTTATTGATATTGTATGTGTTCATGCTCTATTTATTGAAATGTCAACACTTATTTTGGCTTGACCATATTGGTGGAAGTTAGTTTTTTTTTTTTAAAATTAAATAAAGGGGGCAAACGAGCAAACGGGTCACCTGATGGTAAGCAACTACCGTCGCCCATGGACACTCGCAACATCAGAAGAGCTGCAGGTGTGTCGCCGGCCTTTTAAGAGGCAATACGCTCTTTTCTTGAAAGTTTGCAGGTCGTATCGGTCCGGAAATACTGCTGGTTTATTCCAGAGTTTTACAGTGCGCGGCAGAAAGCTACGCGAAAAACGCACTGTGGAAGACTGCCACTCATCAAGGTGATGAGGATGGTATGTTTTTCGCGTGGGACGATAGCGAAAAGTTGCAGGTGGTATGATTCCGAACAATTCCTCAGAGCACTCCCTGTGATACAACCGATAGAGGATGCATGAAGCTACATCTCGGCGTAATTCCAGGGGGTCTAAGCTGTTTGAAACACTATGGCAGTCAACAATTCGAGCAGCCCTTCGTTGGATACGATCCAGAGGGAGCAGTTGGTATTTTGGCGCCTCTGCCCAGAGATGAGAACAATATTCCATATGAGGCCGAACTTGCGCCTTGTAGAGTTGTAGGCGTTGGTCCGGACTGAAGTACTGTCTCGCTCTGTTAAGAACACCAAGCTTCTTCGAGGCTAATTTGGCCTTACCCTCAAGATGATATCGGAACTGGACTTCGCTCGATATGTTGACGCCAAGTATCTCAATGCTAGGGGAGATGATTAAAGATGTGCCCTCGAAACGAGGATAAACGACCATTGGTGACTTTTTAGTGGTGATCGCGCAGACTTGTGTCTTGGTGGGGTTGAATTTAACTAAGTTACGTCTACCCCATTCAGAGACCTTCTCCAATGAATTCTCCATTTTAGACACAAGTTCGTTTCGACTCTCAGTGACATTTTGCCGAGAAATATTAGGGGAGCCGGTATATACAGCATCACCTGTACTATCATCCGCATAGCAATGAATGCCGTTGGTTTGTAACATGTCATTGATATGCAGTATGAATAGAGTAGGCGATAGCACACAGCCCTTAGGGACACCAGCATTAACAGACTGAGTTTCCGAGCATTCGCCGTCAACTACGACCTTTATGCTTCTGTCTGCTAAGAAACTAGTGACCCACTTACATAATTTCTCGGGCAGCCCGTATGTTGGAAGCTTTGATAGCAGCGCTTTATGCCAAACCCGATCTAAGGCCTTCGCAATGTCCAAACTAACAGCCAATGCCTCTCCCTTCGACTCAATTGCCTGAGCCCAACGATGAGTCAGGTATGCCAAGAGATCACCAGCCGAGCGACCCTTACGGAACCCGTATTGTTTGTCGCTTAGCAATCCCTGGCCGTCCAAGTATCGAAGAAGCTGGCTATTGATAATGGATTCCATTATTTTCGAGAAGAGAGAGGTTATAGCGATTGGTCTGTAGTTGGAAGGATTTGAGCGGTCACCTTTTTTGGGGATCGGGTGCACCAAGGCTGTCTTCCAGGAAGCCGGGACGATACCAGTGGAATAGGAGAGCCGAAAAAGACGCGTCAAGACCGGAGCCAACTCTGGAGCACACTTTTTCAACACAATAGGCGGGATTCCGTCAGGCCCACTCGACTTTTGGATATCAAGGGAACAGAGGGCTTTTCGCACTGAGCGCTGATGAAACCGAATATCCGACATGATACTCGTGCATCGCGGTATGGTCGGCGGTTTCTGCCCCCCGTCATCCAGGGTCGAGTTTGACGCAAAGAGCTTGCCCAGAAGATCGGCTTTGTCCTTTGCGTCCTGTGTCAACGATCCATTTCCTACGTGTAGGGATGGTAGGGTTGGCTTGCAGAAATTTCCTTCAATAGCTTTGGCCAGAGGTGCACGGGTTCCCGAGGGGAGGCACTCAAATCTCTTGCCAATTCTATTGACGTGCTGTTGCTTTGCAGGAGTAATCTCTTTTTTGAGGGACCTAGAGGCAAGGTTGTACTCATTTTTATATGTGCTGGTATTTAAATCCCGAGCAGACACTGCGTTGGCCCAGGATTGGTAAGCCTCCTGCTTCCGGCGAGAAGCTTTTTTGAGGGATGAACCAAACCAGGGACGAAATCTGCCGCCAGTTGGCACTACAGAGGTCGGAATGAAAAGTTCCATCCCCTGCATCACCACATCGGCAACGGAGTTGGCAGTGTTGTCGGGATCATCCGGCGAGAAGCACACGTGCCCGCAAGGATAGGATGCAAAAAACGACCGCATCCCATCCCAGTCTGCTGACTTGTAGTGCCACACACGACGGTATTTAACAGCGCGCTGTCTTAACACCGTCGTAAGTGGCACAGAACTCCTAACAAGGCAATGATCCGATGAACCAAGTGGTGCGGTTACGGATATTTGGTAGCCGTCAGGATTTGAAGTCAGTAGGAGGTCCAACAAGGAAGTATTCTGACCATCCACATCTGGGATTCGCTTAGGCGTAGTAACCAGTTGTGTCAAGTCGTTCGCAAGGACAAAGTTGCAGACAGATCTCCCCGCATGATCAGTTTTACTGGAATTGAGCCAGTCGGCGTGATGGGCATTAAAGTCGCCAAGTATTATGATCTCTGCGGATGGGATCTGCTGCTGCACAAAATCTGAAGCAGCTTGCAGGTGCTCCAAGAGTCGGTCCGTCTCGGGGTCACCACTATGGGACCTATATAGGCACGCATAGACGCGAGGGTGGTCGTCGCAATCTATGCGGAGCCATAAGTTTGATAGGTGCATGACCTCAAGATTGCTGAGGCGGCGAGAGCTGATATCATCTCTGATATACACACACACTCCAGCTATGGGTAGAAAGGAGTGCTCGAGGTAATACCCTGGGTGGGAAAGGTATGATGTGTCACTCGGAGATGATATCTGCGTCTCGGTTAAAAAGAGCAAAGCCGGCTTTGCCGTCTCAAGGTGGTAATGGACGGCGTTAAGGTTGGAGTGTAATCCCCTGATAATACAAAAGTCCATGTTTAATATCGAGGGGGGTGCCTTTGTGTGTTTGCTCTTGCCCCGAGCAGATTGGAGCGCAGTTTTGCCCTCCCCAGAATACGAGGGGCAGCCTGGACGTCCACGTTCAGTTCCAGGAGTTCCCGAGCATGGACGTCCAGAGAGGGATCCTCCAACGCAGTTGGTACCCTCCTGGGGTAACAAATTGTTTTTCAACTGCGGCATTTCTAGGGGGGTAGGGGATTGGGCCTCCGGTAAACTCACTCACTCGGCGAAACACAGCGCAAGCGCTGTTTCACGCCGGTTTTCTGTGAGGCCGTGGTATTTCTCCGGTCGAGCCGGTCCGTTCGTGCCGAAGCATGGCTCTCCCACGGACATATTGAATACTAATAAAACACTATTTTTCGTACACTTTTTCCACTATATTCAGAAATAATTATATTGTACAGAACCAGTAATTCAGCCCTGCATGCCGATTTAATATATGTAATTGATTGTACTGTTGGTTCTTGGTGGAAATTCATGTTGAATACTAATAAAACACTATTTTTCGTGCACTTTTTCTACTATATTCATGTTGAATACTAATAAATAGTGTTTTATTAGTATTCAACATGAATTTCCACCAAGAACCAACAGTACAATCAATTACATATAAGCACGGCTGAATTACTGGTACTGAACAATATAATTATTTCTGAATATAGTGGAAAAAGTGCACGAAAAATAGTGTTTTATTAGTATTCAACATGAATTTCCACCAAGAACCAATAGTACAATCAATTACATATAGTTTACATATTGTCGCATTTATAATCCATAGACCATAACCCAAACAGATTCAATTAATGAGAGAGGATATAGATGGACAACTATTAAGATAGGCTGCATAGTGAATTTTTCAGTACAACTTTTTATTACTTAATTGAATTTTTTAATATTAGTCTAATCATGAAAACCTGTTATTGGCTTTCTTTTTATAAATATAATATTTGATCGTATTGAGATTGTATTGTAAATAAAAGCTGCTTTTTTTCCAAAATAAATAAATAAATAAATAACTATCACAATATAATATGTCTATCTCCAGTCGTTCGTATACTACGACGTGCGGCGTTGCGCGACACAAGTCGGGCTGGTGTGGGGCGCGCTATGTGGCCGGTACGCGGCGCAGCTGCTGCCCGCCGCGTTACTGGACGCGCCGCACAGGGCTGCCAGACATCTGGGACGGTGGACTAAGTATGGTAAGTGCCTGATATACTTCACGAGTGCGGGCTGGAGCACACATTTTTTGTGTTGAAAATGTGTGCACCAGAGCTGGCACTATTTTCTCTCTTTGGCTTTTGAGATGTGACCATGGTATCTTTGAAGAGACCTTCGGTGCACCGTCACTTACATTTCGAAACGTTTGATGACGGAATGTCGCATACATTTCAATATTAACTGCATTACAGTAGCCGGTGATGCTGAAGTGAGCAAGGTCCTCGCGGGATTGCGAGGGTGGTCGCTTGCCCGACTTTTAGTTGAGAAGGTGCAAAGGAGAAAAAGTAATAAAATTACACACTCGATGTTCAAGCTGAATATTTTTTTAATGTAATGACAAAATCTATCAAAAAGTAAACAAGTCAAAGTATCATAAACTAAAGAGTACAAAATAATAAGGTTTTATAAAAGAAGTTTAACTATGTACACTAGTCACTACAATGCCTTTACAGCATTCTTGTAAGTTCTATAGACTATCGTCAGTCTCAGTTGCTTAAGTGTTACTAAAAAGAACTCTTATAATTTTGGAGTCACATTTCCTTGCCAAGCTACAAAATCATAATTAATAAAAAACGTTGAAGTTGTCTATGGTCTTTCTGCCCTTCCCGTATCTTTTTTAAATGTTTATCAAGGAGTATTATCCATTCCAGAAGGCGAGGTGTCAGAGGCGTCGGAGTGGTGCGGCAACAGGTGGTGGGGCGCGGGCGCGGTGGCGCGGCGCGGGGGGCAGCTGTATGTGGCTGCGGCCGCCACCGTCGCCGCCGACCCCGCCGCCGTGCACCACAGGCGGTTCTATGTGAGTGTGTTATATGATGCAGAGTGTGATATACATGTGGAGTGGTGCGGCAACAGGTGGTGGGGCGCGGGCGCGGTGGCGCGGCGCGGGGAGTAGCTGAATCTAGCGGCCGCCACCGTCGCCGCCGCGCACCACTGGCTATGTGAGTGTGTTATATGGTGCGGACTGTGACTACAGTGTGGAGCGTTACATACGTAATGGAGTGTGACGTACATTGCAGAGTGTGACATACAGAGCGGAGTGTGACTGTGTGTGTTATTGATTTTTGATGATGTTATATAAATTCTGTCAAAAATTAAATGTTCTATTGTAACCAAAAAATAACTTATAATTTATTTATTTTCAGAGTGTGTTCAACGACCCATCAAACTTGCTCTGCCTTTTCCTGTGCCTGCAGCTGTCATTGGTGGTTCTTCAGCTCTGTCTGCTGTTCAGCTCCTTTGCTTGGCACAACTTCATCGCAGTCCTCATGCTGCTATTCATCAACTACTACACACTGTTCAAGATGGTGCGAGACTACTTGATAGCGTGGAAAGTATACAATGCTGAGAATATTATACAAGACAAGAATAATCTGGTGACAGTCAACTAATCTGAAAATAAACTGATTTTGTGATCGATATATTAACAGTTCCGTTTCTTATGAAGTTAAAAATTGTTATTCAAAATTTTGTCCGCACAAAATGTTCGGAGTTTCATTTGATTGTGGTTTGTGTCATATCTAGTCTTATCAACGCGTGTGCAGTGTGACAAACAAGTCGTGATTCTATCTTTTCTAAGCATCCAATGTATCGGAATCAGGCTGTATGGAATGTTAGTATTTCAATGCTTTTTTTTTTATACAGCGTGCCAAAAATCTGCATTAAAATACTAACAGCGCGTACGATGCGTGCGACCTGATTTCGTTGCAGTGGACTTGCAGGTTTTAAAGTCATTCCACTGTGAGTTTTTCATGTTCTTCCTTTGTGTCTGGTTTGGTGTTGCCAGAGTGAAAAGTTTGTTACACTGTAAATTAGTTTAAGCTGCAGATGTACTCATATTTTTTTAAGCATGTATCATTGTGTAAACATTAAGAATGGTTTGAAACAAAAAAAACTTTAGTCACATCATTGGACCTACTTAAAATTGAAAGGAAAACAGGACTGTATTGGATTTGTTATGACTTGGATATCCAAACATTGAATAAAAAACTCGAAATGTAAAAATAAACTTATATTACTTGCCATACACAATTTTTTATTTACAGTGTTAAAGTCCCTTTTGAATAGAAAATGAAGAGGTATAGAAAATACCATAACAAACTAAAAAGTTATGTTCTTTTCTATACAACAATATTCTTTAGAACAAGAATTAAGAATATTCATAAAACTGTGTAGGAAATACAATATTACAGTATTCTTTCTTTGGTTGATACAAGATTATATGTTAAAGAATATATTTGCTTTGAATGAAATCTCTGTGAGCATGTTCAGTCTAATTTTACTAATATGAGTACATAACACAGAAAACATAATAATATTACATACCTAATAAGTAATAAGCAATCAATATAAAAATTGCTTATTTATAGTCAACAATATTGCATACACTATATTTATTTCATTTCAATTTAAATGTCAAAAAGTCAGTATGGCTGTTACAAAGAACCAATTCTAACATTTAGATTAAAACGAAATAAGTTGATATAAATCTCAGTAAACAATCATTTTACATACACCCATGATGGGGTTTTCTTACTATCATTTATTTGTACTTTAGCAGTCTTCATTTTGTCTCTAACTAAATCACATGCTTTTAGCAAATCCTTATTCTTACTTTCAATAGCATTCAATCTTACCGTATGCCTAAAATCTACCAAAACATCAATGAGGCTGCTGGAAATATTTTCCTTTGAATCTTGGAATTTTAACCCAAACTTTGTTAAAGTATTGTAAATATAATCAGCTATTAATAGAATGGGTACAGGTGAAAAGTTTGATGATTCTGACTTCATTACTTTGTTAGCATTTCCTATTAGGTTTAGTAAAGAGTTTACGCAGGAGCTAGTATTGAAATCTTGTCTCAAAGCATCTAAATTCTTTTCTTCAACTACATGAAGATCATTTAACAAATTGTCATTGTATTCTGCTGTTCTCTCTACATTACTGTTAATGTACACTTCAACATCTTTAAAGAAGAATTTGAATTTGTTGAAGACATCCTCTGCGCTTTTCATCATCTCATCATTGTACTCCATTGAATATCTGTATTTGGACATTAAACAGGCCATCCTGAATGTGTCAGCGTTGTAAGTTTCTAATAAACTAGGTATGGGGATGGTATTTTGGAGTGACTTGGACATTTTTGTGTCTTTTAATATCAGGTGGCCGATGTGTATCCAGTAGTTGGCCCATTGTGTTGTGTTGTGGTAGGCACAAGACTGGGCCTCCTCGTTTTCATGATGGGGAAACTGTAGGTCTATACCGCCTGCATGAAAGTCCAACTGAGAGCCAAATACTTTGCTCACCATAGCTGAACACTCTATATGCCAGCCGGGTCGCCCTTCTCCCCATACAGTTTTCCAGCTGGGTTCACCAGGCTTACTTCCCTTCCATAGAGCAAAGTCCATCTTATTCTTTTTACTGTCACAACTGGGTTCCCCTGAATCTTGCATCTTCTGAAGTTTTCCGTATGATGAATATTTTGATGTGTCAAAATATACTGAGCCATCATCAGCAGCGTATGCCATTTCGGTGTTAACGAGGCCTTCTACGAAGGACTTTATATTCTCAATATGCTCAGATACCCTCGTTATGATCATCGGTTTTTCTACATTCAATGCGGCCATGTCTACCCAGAATTCGTGTTCGAACTTTTTCGCAACCGTTCTGAAATCAGTTTGCGTGTCGTTACTTTTCTTGATAATCTTATCATCTATATCCGTTATACCCATGGCCGTTACAAGTTTTATGTCGAAAAATGATTTAAGTATCCTCTGAATAATGTCCAATTTTACGTAGCAGCTAGCGTGGCCGATGTGAGCAGAATCATATACGGTGGGTCCACAGGAGTACCACGTAGCTATTTTGGGGTCGTTTAGTATTATTGGAACCTTCTCCTGAGCGACGCAGTTGTAAACATAAACACCTACCGGGTTTCCGTTCGGCATTAGCCATTTCGTATCCTTGTATGGTTTTAAGCGACACACGTGGGTAAGGTTTCTTTTGAATATCGGAAAAAGTTTTCTCATGATTTCTTGACATGAAATATCTGGGAAAAGGACTATTTACAAAGTTCCAACTTTGGAGGTTCAGGAATCATGAGGTTGACAATTGGTTGACAGTTAATATTTTTATGTCATAAACAGCTGATTGTCAAAACACAAGGATAAAGAAATGTCAAGTTGACGTTGCGCTTTTGGTAATCAATTGGGTATATCAACAAAATTTTAAAGTAGGTAACAAAAGTTTAAAATACTGATAAACCATGGTTACCTTCGGTCCAGACGAGGTGGGATTAGTTGACAAAACCCCGTGCGCGGGGATCCGAGCTGATCTAAAGTTATGTTTGTTAAAAAGCGACTGCTGTGTAAAGGTTAGAAATAAGATTTTCTTCTCCTTGTTTGCTTCTTTATAATATATTTTTACCCAACTATAAGGAGAGTGTTGTTTTATTTATAATTAACTGTTTTCAGGATAAGAAGACACCAAGGGAATGCTTAAAAGATGCCAGTGTACCTGACGAATGTGTACAATTGAGGCATTCGTTTTTCGAGTGCAAAAGATCACTGGTAAGCTGGCAGTTATAGTCCTTTCTTATTTCTTTATTGTATTAAGTATAATACAAGATTACGCTGAATTCGTTTATCGCGCAGATACAGTAAATTTTTCGAGATACAGAAACAAAGAGTAACAGATAAACAAACAGAAACACTTTCACATTTATAATTATTGCATTTTGATACCTACTTATCCATGGTCAGTGAGACCCTTTACGTCCGGTGACTAAAACAAAACCTTAATTTATGTTGTAAAAATATAAAACAGATAGTTTTTTAGTTAAGTATATTTTTAAAAATAGATTTAAAATATACTACCGAATTATTGCTAAGTTACTAAGTATATTTTTTATTTTTCAGCTAGATAACAGAAGAAGGTTCCGAGGACATAAGGGATACTAGGTGGAGATTGAAGTTATGGATATTTAGTGTAAATATAGATTGTTATTTATGTTTTTATTTGTAATAAACAAAATTGATTCTTATATTGAAACAGTTTGAATATTTTAAATATTATCATTGTTGTAGTAATAATATCCATACTATAATCATCATCATCATCATCATCATATCAGCGTATACAGGGCCCCCCGTAAGGGCTACTGGCGCCTGTGTGCAAAAAAAGGATTTTGGCGCCCCTTTAGACAAATTTTTTGGGTCCTTGGTTTTGGTGCCCCTAAAGATGGCGATTTGGCACCCCTAGAGGATGGCGCCCGTGTGCATTGCACACATTGCACATATAGTAGCGGGGGCCCTGAGCGTGTAGTCGTCCACTGCTGGACATAGGCCTCTCTCAATGAACGCCAAGATGACCGATCTCCTGCTACTCACATCCAACATGGGCCTGCCACTAAACGGAGATCGTCGTCCCACCTAGTTGGAGGTCGACCTACACCCCGATTTCCCAGCCTACTATAATAAGGAGTATGAAGTCTCAATAATCTTTTTGGTATGTATTTCTCCCATTTACTTTTGTGATATTGATTTACTGGTGCTGAAAGGGCAAGTAAAGACTATTAGCCGTGTGTATAAGTTATTATTTGACTAGTATAAGATACCTTTTCTATGCCACTTACAAAGAAAAGATTTTGTACTAAATAGGTATAATTGTGTGTCCCTGTTGCACACTAAGTAAGCCATATTTCAAATAACAGAATTATCTATTATTTCGTATTTTACGGTAGTCTTTAGGGCAATTCCATATGTTACTGACTCTACATTTGATACGACTTGCGTTTTATTTTGTCATATATTATGGTTACTATCATGTTGTTAATAGCAATTGTAAGATGGCTTTGTAGCAGATTAAACAAGTTAACTTATGCAGAAAAAATGGTGTACACTGTTGTTTTCAAATAGCATTTATTTAGTTAAACATAAACGTGACCGACACTACATGCAAAAGGAAGTCGTTTCCGAGAGTGTTTGTAAACTCCAATAATCTTCCTCTCTGTGTGCTAAATAACTCTACTTTGTATTTTTATCGAAAGTGCATGAACCAAACTATTATAAAATGGTTACCTATAACCTGTAAGTTATTTAAAAAATATATTTATTAGCAAAAGAAATTGTGACCGACACTACAGCCCAAAACGTGACTGACACTACACTCACTTTGTGCAGGTAAAAGTCGGTAGTTTTACATGACACCTTAAAATTTATGTATCTCAGCACGTACAATATGATCTCTAAAATTATATAAAAGCAAATCAGTCATTAGTTAATTCATTAAAATGCTTTCTTTTGAACATAACATAACACAAAAAACGAAATCACTAATAATTTGTCAAAAAATAACTCAACACGAAATCTTCTAAAAAAACTATTAACATAATAACCCAAGAGCCAGCGATAGGCAGACTTTCATCATTTTTTTAAGTTAAAAATTTTCCTTTATATGAGCCCTATAGAGGTAAGAACGACCAGACACTATGGAGTTTCAGTCGCTATTACTTTAGAAGGTTTCCAGTTCTGCAGGTCTATCTTACGTTCAATAAAGTTTAAAAATCAATAATTTTATCTTATTTTCTTGCGATATCTGTAAGAATCTCATATTCTACTGCCAAATTTTTGTGACAATTGCTTCCTATTTCCAGACATCGCAAAATTTTGGATTATATTTGACTTTGAGGTGGTCTGGCAGGTTCTTAAAATAATAATTTAGCGATCTGCTTCTCTCTCTGCTTTCTATAGCTATTTTCGCCATCTATCACCAAAACTAACAAACAAAACGCTACTTTTGGGCGTGATCAACTCTATAATGTGACCGACACTACAAAAATATTTTTTAGAGTTTAGGTGTTATAAAAAAAGATGACAAATTTTTAATGCCAGTATAATTTGAGTAACGGGGTCACGTAGTAAAGTTTCTAATTTTATTGATGTAAAAGTAATTTTACTGTAGTTCAAGACAAAAGTAATGTTGTTTATGTGACCGACACTACAACTCGACACTGTTATCTTACAAGCCTATTATATCTTTTTAAAATTGAATTTTCCCGAATCTCAAAAGATATATCGGTATTTAATTGTGTGAACAATCAGCGTGTAGCAAAATATGACAAGAATTTAAAATAGATAACGTGAAAACTAAGCCAGAACTTCATCACACAAAACCACACTCAGTCGAGCTCACGACATCATCTCATAAATGGCAGCTTTGCTAGAATGTAATGCTTAGAAATTGTTGCTTCTATAAAATCTTAATAGTACCATAATGTTGTGACTATAATTAAGTTTATTTAATACTAAAATCAGGTATTTATTTTCTTAGTTTATGGTAGACTTTTACATGGAACTGCCCTTTAGATAAATTTGTTTGTTATCATAATATTAATACGCGAACGAAAAACTTTGTAAACCTTTTTACGAAAAATGGGGAAACGTAGGTGCATGAAATTTTGCACACTTATAGTTTATATGGTGAAGAAGTGCATCGATCTAATATTATTTTGAAATTATGCTTTTATCATAAGTACATTTTTTTAACAAATAAAACATTACACACACTACAACACACACACATGAGAAATGACAGATTTTTGAGTGACAAGCAAGCCTATACATACGAATTATACTCTTTTTATTTATGGTTGAAGTCTGTTGACAACAATTTGACAAATTGAAAATGGATTATAGTTTTTTTTAATGAATCTTAGGCCGGTATAAATAGTACTCAAGATGCGTCTCGGTCTCAAGACACGGTTCAGGCTCTGTGATTGGTTGGCTGTCAAAATTTGGACCAATCACAGAGCCGAACCGCGTCTTGAGACCGGGTCGCATCTTAAGTACTGACTATTTATACCGGCCTTAGATACTATTAGACAATGCTTACACGACCAGTCTGAGATCAGGTAGGTAAGTCCCAGAGACAAGAGTTGAATTTTTTTTTATAGTCAATGTTTTTTTACAAAATATAGGCAGGTAGTAGTCCTAATGTCGTTGAAATTAAGGTCGAATTTCGACCATTGGGCGATCTCTAGTTCTTATTACAAGCTGAACTTTTTTGTTTAGGTGTATCATGTAATAAGATTATTAAAAAAAAAAAACATCCAAATTAAGGGTCTTTACAACGCGACGCGTCGAGATGCTGCTTTGTGATGCAGCAATGATGCGTCAAACCTCGATAAAAATGAGCATAGTAAGAATATAGGGTAGCATCATAGCGAGACGTTGCAATACCTTCAAGCAAAAGGCATCGTCGCGTCGCGTTTTGTACGTATGCAGCTCTAGTATTCACGTCTTCCTTAAAATAAGCTACTATTTATTTTAACCATGGGTATAAGAAATAGAAACAAAACATAATTTCAGGATTTTATTATAAAAATAATTCAAATATTTACACATGCGTGTCTTATAATTAAAATAAAATCTAGCTAGAAGCTATTGTTGAACGTTGTAACAGGACTTAAGATTGTGTAGTAGGAGAATAGAAACATATCAAAGATGACCAAATAAAAAAAGGTAGGACATAGTTTTGCAACTAGTCAGTGAGGATAGTTTATAATACTACGTCTTATGTCGGCACTACATACAGGCGAACGCGTTGGTCGGTGCGCCGGCCCAATGTGTAGAACGGGCGTTCGCGCGTTGGCGGTAGGTATTTCGCCTGTTCTACACATTGGGCCAGCGCGCCGGCCAACGCGTTCGCCTATATGTAGTACCGACTTTACGCAGTTACGCACACACATGTAACATAACTACGCCTTACCTCGTAAGGCGAGCTGTCTTGGTGTGTTGTATGTGTTACATTTTTTATTTGGTCTAAGATTGGGCATTGTACAAAATCGGCCAAGTTACCACTTGACAAGTTCAAAAAGTTTGCGTTTGCATCAATGCATCAAAATATTACATAAACAAAGAGTGACCGCAATGAATGCAGACTTGGTTGAACTATGTCTATACCATAAGTATATATTAAGTCTATGTTCTATACTATACACTTTTTTTCTCTCCGAAGGCAGGTCATTGCAGCGGTGACGTCACTGCTGAGGATCTACTATGGACTCTTATACACATGTGTGTGAGCCCACGATTATACAGCGCTTTAAAGCGATTTCCATCGCATGCCTTGTCGAGTAATAACTTTTTCGATATTACATCAAATTCTTTATAACAGACGCATCAAATCATGCGGTACCTAATAGAATATCACTTTTCATAGGTATCTAATGCCTATAATCTTTTTGAACATTTTAAGGTGTCCTTTTCCTAGGTAAACTATTTTAGCAGCTTATTTACTTAACAAAGTTGATTTTTTACACATGAAAGGCGTTTGGCCTAACTTGTATTAAAATTGCGTCGATTAATTTAAATATTGTTTCATCGAGATAAGCTTAGGACGACTAGGTACACATTTGAGATTGATCGTTTCGATCCATCGAAAACGATTTTCCGCCTTTAGAATCCAAAATTCATGGAATTCTTTTGTTTCTTTTCTTTATAGGTTCACAGTTTATTACGGTCTATATCCATTTTGTTTCAATTTAACAATTTTAAAATTACTTACTTATGAAAAGAATAAAATTTAAAGCAATCGCCTACTTTAATGAGAAGAATAATAGAAAATTTAATTTTTTATTGTTCTATTCGTGGTATTATTAAAACCCTATTAAAGTGTTAAAGTAAGCAATTATTATTATTAAGGCGTGGTCACTATCTAAGTTGCAAAAATAGAATCATTTTGATTCTCGTAGATTGAAAAAAGTATAAAGCCCGCTCTTCATGTTGGCCATGGCCCATGATGGAAAATCATGATGGAAAATGCACAATCGATCGTCGACGTAGACCAATGGCGAATTAAAGAATATGCCCCATTACTGTAGATACATGGGCCAACATGCAGAGATCACTTAACATTCCTTTGTTTAAAGCAAATATACTTAGTTTTAAAAAAAACTATTTTCTACGTTGCACAGAATTTGTTTTAAAATTGGAACGTCTACTTCGTAATTAATGAATGAGATCTGTACAGATAGCGAGTGAGTATTTTAGCAAGGTTGTTTTTTTTGGTTTGTCACAGGATTTCTTGTAATTTTAATAGGTTTAAGAAAATATTGGCTACTCCATTTATTTATGACAAAGTATTTAAATTTCTTGTATTGAGATTCAAGAAAATATATCCAGGAAGACCTTAATAGTTATTTGGTCTCTACCAAAACTTCTATATTATCGCTTGAAGTTTTAATATTAATTGCAAAGATTAGTAAAATTCATATGATGAAAACGGTTTTCAAGTATTTCGAGATTAAATGACTTTGAAAAAATATAAACTTTGCATGTTTAATGTCTGGTTCCTTCAAGGTTTTTTACGGAAGTTTATCCATTCAGTAAGGTTGTTATTGACGGTCAAACGAGCCAATCCAACGCGTTGTTGAATGAATAAACTACCATAAAAAACTCAATAAACGACCATACTTCATCTATAAATCTTGACAAAATAATAGACAGCGTTCTTACAATAATTAAATCTATTTTCGTTGGCATCCGGAGTAACTTATTATTTAATTTAACAATATTATTTTATTGCTGAATTAATACTTATGAACTACTGAGAGGGGTGGCCAGCTTTTCTTCACTTTATTGTACTTAATTATTATACGCCATAGCAGGGCCGGTTTTAGTACTACCAGCGCCCTAGGCGAGATTTCTTCGGCACCCAGGGTGCTGGGCGGTCGCCCAGCGTCGTCTGCCCCTAACGCCGTCACTGCGCCATAGAAAGGATTACTTTCTACGCCAGAATAGACCAAGTGACAGTACTGAAAAGTATCGCATCGCTTATACATAATAAGCGATGCGATACTTTTTGATGCGATGCGATACTTATTACTAGACGTGGGAGAGCCATGATTCGGCACGAATGGGCCGGCTCGACCGGATAAATACCACGTTCTCACAGAAAACCGGCGTGAAACGGCGCTTGCGCTGTGTTTCGCCGAGGGAGTGAGTTTACCGGAGGCCCATCCCCTACCCTATTCCCTTTCCTACCCTCCCCTATCCCTTCACTTCCCTACCCTCCCCTATTCCCTCTTAAAAGGCCGGCAACGCACATGCAGCTCTTCTGATGCTGCGAGTGTCCATGGGCGACGGTAGTTGCTTTCCATCAGGTGACCCGTTTGCTCGTTTGCCCCCTTATTACATAAAAAAAATACTAGTAACATATTATACCTACTGCAGGGTGCAACAAAAATTAGTGATAATACTGTAGGGTCCGTATAGAGTTAACTATGAATGCGCTGAAAGAATGACTTTCTTTTAATTTTGTATGAGCAAATTCATGACGCTGCACTGGGGCGCTTGCTTCTCCAATAGGAATAAAAATTTGACCAACCCAACTAAAGTTTAAAAAGTTGACCAACCCTGAACATGATCACAATTTGGTGATATAGTAAAATATATTTCTAAGCAGTGAATCGTGCAAGCAATTGAAAATTTTAAGCAAGTAACTAGAATAGACCTAGATTTTCACCAAAATCGAATTTGTAATGACTTAAAACTTAAAAGCAATATATACTTAAATATTGTACCTTTTGAAGTTAAAAGTCCTTAGGTACAGCAAGTCCTTAGGAATAGCAAGTTGTTTGTATTTGTAGGCACTTGAAATTTATAGTAAAACCACGCTACCAACGGCCTTCGGAAATCATTGTTACTCTAACATCACAAGTAAGTAAGTAAAATATTTAGGAAATGGGCATTGTCCAAAAAAAATCACATGTAAGTACTTTTTATATTATTTTTCGTTAAAATAAGGTTGAAATTCATTGGCTAGTTTTTTCTCAATAAATTTTTAAAGTTTCGCTCTGACGTCATCACCGGCGGCCAATTGACCTCTCACCTCTGCAGTATGTTTTAAATTTCCTTTCAATCTTATTTATAATGGCTGGTTCGTCAAATGCACGTTCTCATTATGTGAAAGCTGATACAAGAAGCTTACCAAAAGTTCGAAACGTAATGTTGGTCGAATTTATTGCTAATTTAACGCCATTGAAGGTCAAACTAAGGTTAAACATATTTGTTCAAAAATATAAGTAACTAATGGGTATTTTTTTCGTTTATATACAGAAAAACAATCACTGACCATATTCCTCGAAATGTTTTTGTAATGAGCAAAATTAAAAAAAATGGACAATCCCCATTACAACATAAAGTTAGTCGGTTTGGTTTTCTGTTGGTCATCCAAATTCTAAAATTTTCAAGTAGGGTGTTGCTGATCAAATATTAAAATCTGTTCTGATTGTGATATGTATGTTGATATGTTTGATGGAACTAAGCTCTCTTTGTTACTGCTAGATTATGTTTTGGTGTTTACCTACCGTGTTTTTGGAAAACATTAAAACATATTTGGACTTTGGATTCGTATTCTGACTCCGATATTAAAGGTGGCTTATTAAGGTTTACTAAAAGTACATAAATGCTATACCTAGAGCATTTACCAGAATATTATGTTATCTTTCAAGTGCCTACACATCCAAAATTTTGGCAGTTCTCCATATTTCGTTGTATTCAGAGAATCATTACAACAAATACACATAACTCACATAATTCCATAAGATGACACGTGCATATTATCTTAAAATGGCAGCATTATCTATTAGGCGAGATTCCCTCCAAATCTAAACAGCAAGCCACCAATCGCGCATTGTACTTAGTACTAAAACGGTGCTCCCATTACCCTTAATTATATTTACAAGGCCAAGCCTGATCCTGCTTCAAAGTCCATCCTTTACATTCCAAATTAGCCCATCAGGACATACTTGCTCACAGGACATTGTAGACATAACATTCAGGTCATTCTTGCTCTAATGGCTTGAAGACGTGACTTGTTTCATCTTTTGCAGACCCAATACTCTTGGGTTTACACGTACAGGCCAAACACGCTCATACTGACAACAACCGGTATTAAAGGCTATACTGGCTTGAAGATGCCACTCGTATCCTATCTCTTATCTAGACCATACATGCTTTCCATACAAGCCACAGTTGGCTCACAAACAACGATCATTAACGGCTATACTGGCTCAAAGCCATCTTTCGCCCATTTGGATACTCCAAAAGGGCCCGATCCCGCTACTAGAAAGTCTGTATAGGCCTATACAGTCCAGTATACCCGCACAGTCTGGCCCGCAGAGCCGTGATCAGCATGGCCGCTCCCGATAGGTCGTCCAACAGGTTCGCACACTCGCAGACCAAAAGATACATCTTGTCACCGTGAGCAGCGACTGATTTGTGTAGTGCTATCTTCCTCATGCCTACGGAGTGAGGGAGATGGCGATACAGCATCCGCGCTCCCGTCCAGTACAGCCAGTTGCGTTCGAATCGCTCGCCGTCGTCACCTTCGAACACCTGGAAGTGGAAAATTTTGGTGCTTTAGGGTAAATAGTAGTGGGTCATATGCATTTGAATTTGACCAGTGAGGATTGCCATTTGGTTCCTAAGTCGATTTATCCAAGTTCTTGTTTGAACTAACGGCTATCACAGAAAGAGTCTTTTTCAGATCTGTTCTATTATTTCGCAATTATCTTTCTTCTGTAACTATCTTTATTTGTACTTGTTAAGCCTGCAGGCTTGTAAGCATATCGTTTCTATCCTCTACAGTTCCCTTACCATGTAGCTATATTTGACATTCTAGATACAGAAAACTTACCTTATAAACACTAATGATAAAACCGGTGGTGGGTGTGTGCGATTTCTTTGGTCCCCCAGCTAGATCGTTGAAGGGCGGGCGACAGATCATAGCCACCTCGCTGTACAGGTCTAGGGTGTGAGCTGCCGAGTACCTAAAGATCACAAGTCCAGGGTAAATAAATTACCATACCTATATAAGTATTTAGGGATGTGTTTGCGATTATAGGAGTACTTAGTGATGAATGCCGAGGTTAGTCGAATACGAGGTGTTGACACTCCGCCTTTTGCTGTTTTCATTTTGAATTACGAACAGACGGACGGACGCATGTTAATAACAAGACTGCACTGAATTGTCTGTTATAACTAGTATTCTTGGATCCCAAATCCCAATGAGCTTCTAACTTAAAAAAATTGAAGCAACTTTGTCTGCTAGTTTGCAATGCCACGCAATAGACAGTCGAATGATAACTACTAACATAGAAGAAAGAAGTGAACAATACCTGATAGTCTTCGGGTCGAATTTGGTCAACGAAGCACTCCTCATGTTGTTGTAGAACGAGAGAGGATCTGTTTGAGTCGTGTTAATCACGTAGTACGATATAAAGGGGAACTCAGCGTTCTTTTCCATGTTCGCCAACAGCATTCCTCCAACCGCTGTATTTGCGTGTGCTACATCATTCAAGAGTTCTCCTGCGGCAGTTTTCTGCTTAAATAAGGGTTTGGCAAGCGGAGATTCGAGAATAGGCTCTATGGGTTCTAAGGGGCTCATGAGATGCGCTAGAATACAAAGTTTCGGGTCTGCCACCTCGAGGATGCTAAGTGAGTTCTGAGTTTTGGTCGCTACACCCTTCTCCGGCGTTGGAGGTGGCACTGGGAGCTGGAATTAAAATAAGCAAAAGTTAGAAACTATACCGAATACGTATGAATATGGTATGGACTATGTTGCTTAAGTCATTATAAAGCGCTCATTAAAATAGGACCACTAATTCAGGCGCTACTGTGAAAAAAGTTTCACAGTATTGCCTGAATTAGCTACTGGTCCTATAACAGGTTATAGGTACGTAATGTACAGTATGTGTTAAGTTAAAACAGTGGCACATCCATATTTAGATTTTCCGCGACAGCCTCATTTTGGTAAGTGGAAACAAATTTATTGACAGCTACATATTTTGGGTCGATATCGAAAGAAGTGTATGAAATTACAACAGCTTTTATTTGTTTGTGCTTGTCAAATAAGCACAAAATGCCAAAAATCTGTGGGATAAGGTTTATCCCACTGATTTTCACGTCTGACAGCAGACTTCCCTATTTACTATAATATATCCACCGGAACTGTGTCCCAAGACAGATTTAGCTTGTCCCTCGGGCACCCCTGAGATAATATAAGAGTTTTAATAGTTGGTTACCACAGCAGTAGATCCTGGCGACACAGGAGTTGCAGTGGTGGTTACAATGTGTGGTGGGCCAATTGCTTTAAAAATAAATTACCCACCGGAACCCCATCAGGTAGGAACCGTCCCAACGCGTGCGCCGGTATGACGAAGCAGTCCCGCTCGAGCGTGGCCAGCGAGACGGGCTCCGTGCGGCGGCGCTCGTTCGTCGGCGGCCGCTCCCATCGCAGCAGGGAGACGGAGGGTTCCCGAGTCACCAGCGGCTGTGGCGGCTCCGATTCGGGGCCGCTGCCGCCACCCAGCACGGGGCCGCATCGTTCTGGAACATTCGATGAAGGTTTGTTACAATGTGATAAGTGATTTACAGATGTGAGCCGGACATCTTCCTAGAATATTCGATTACTTTTTAGGATGTGATTTACCGTGATCTATATATACAGATGTGGCGCATCGCTCTGGAATGTTCGATTGCTGCGAAATGTTGTTAGAACGGTTTTGCACGATGATGATTACGTACAGAGATTCTCGAATAACGTAGGAAAGTGAGGTACCCAAAGCGTCATATTAAATTAGTAACTTCATTATACCTATAGTAATTAGAAGGTCTAGTGCGGACCGTTTTTTCATGGGTTGCTGAAAGAACCAGCACGAAAGAGCTGAAAGCCGTGTAACGTGTTGCACGGAATGTGGTTTCGAGAGCCATTAGAATTTCTTCATTTGCCAGACATTGCAGCAATCCTATCGGATCCTATGGGCATAAGCAATAAATAAACAAACAAATAAACAAATCTTTATTTCGCTTAGAGAAACTTACACGCTAATCTTACACAAACTGATCTCCACTAGGATTTCCTGTGTCGTGAAGACCAGTCTCTTCCATCATGCACATAAATACTAGTAAACGATATTAAATTACTTATTTTAACCAGCACTAGTAGTTTAGTAAGCACATTCAAAGCGACGCGGCAACGTAATAAGGAAATGTGGCTTCGGTGTAAAACGATATTACATTATATTTTAATAAAGTACGCCATTAAGATTCAGCCAAAATCGCAGATACGCCACGTTCGCGTCAAGGGCGCGTTATCGAGCCCCTCAATGTCTGAATATTTCGGGACTTTCCCCAATTTTACAACAAAATATTCGGTTTTTCAAGTTCGTCGTGCTGTGGCTTGTGACAGACTGTTCGATAAATATTAATACTGTAATGTACTGTATGTAATGTATGTAGATATTGTATATAAAGTTGAAGCGTCATTTAATGTTAGTTGGATTTTTTAGCAACAGAAGTACTGTATCAAATTGTAATTTTAGTTTATTTGCCGTCGAATTTATGTTTTATCTTCTATGTCTTATAGTATTTACATTATATTTATTAAAATTTACTGATAATAAGTACTTACACATTAACAATACTAGCTATTTGACCGAGCTTTGCTAGATATTCGAAAAATCACGAATAAAATGCCATTTTCTAAAAATGATTCCTAGCTAGATCGATTTATCGCTCCCGAAACCCCTTATATGTATACCTACTAAATTTCATGAAAATCGTTGGAGCCGATTCCGAGATTCCAATTATAATATATATACTTAATTACTTATATATATATACAAAAATTGCTCATTTAAATATATTATAATAAGATATCTAATAAAATCAGCGAAAAATAAATACTATACCTACAAGTCTAAAATGACATATTATATTAAAAGTTTATGATAAAAGAAATATAAGACCATATATTTTCGTCTACAATTCGGTTATTAAAATTTACTAATAAAACTAAAACATTGTACTTAATAATAAAATCAGACAAAAACACTATGCATTATGAGCCATTATGCTAGTCTTGATAGGAGTCACTTACTTATATTAGAAGTTTATGATAAAGGAAATAAAAGAAATATTTTATTCTACAATCCTTATAAGTAGGGCGAAAGACTAGGTACAGTAAGATAAAACTATAAAACTATTTCCCCTGATATCCAATTCCTGAAACCTTTTCACTTTTCCTCTAACATCGGACGAGATTCCTTTAAAGATAGCCGTTACAGTTTCTCTAGTTTTAGAACTTTTAGAGACAAAATATAATTGTAAGTTTTTCTTACGTTAGTTGTTGAAATTAGAAGTATCTAATAAATGTAAAAATTTAATGAGGTATGTTTTGGGTTGATTCAAGTTAAAACCTATAAACTATAAAAATGATATTGCCTAAGTCACTTTCTCAAGGCCCTAGAACCTAAGCTATAAGACATTCATATAGTTATAAGCTATTATACAAGCTATAATATAGTAGATACTAAGCTATAAGATATACAACATTGATGAGGCTTTCCAGTGCAGGGCTTTCAAGCTTCAAAAAGCTTAAATTATTATATAAAATGGGGGGCGGCAAAATTGACTTATTCCTCTTACTCTTCCAACGTAGCCATTAGCCATCCACCACCCAACTTTGAGAATTTTGCCTTGCAACGACTTCAGGTTGGACGGTGAAAAATATATTTACTTATTAAGTAGTTTAATACATATTTCCCCCATCATCCCCAACAAAACTAGTCTATGGTTTTCTGTATGTAAAGGTCGGTGAAAATTATCTTTTTTTTATAACCTTTCATCTGATGGAAAGCAACTACCGTCGCCCATGGATACTCGCAACATTAGAAGAGCTGCAGGTGCGTTGCCGGCCTTTTAAGAGGGAATGCGCTCACTTCTTGAATGTTTGCTGGTCTGGTGGTCCGGAAATACTAGTGATGAAAGTTAATTCCAGAGTTTTACAGTGCGCGGCACAGTCACTCTGGAATCTATCTGTCTAATCTGATCTTTGGGCAGATCAGGACCTGTCTAGTAGAGATTGATAGCTTTCATGTTTCTTATCAATCACTGGCTCGTATCCGCGTTAATTTCCTCACCTCATAACAGGCATGTTATTATTGTGTGTTTGTCGTTCCTGACTAGCTGCCAACATGCAACAGCGTTATACCTGTCTCTCTCGCACGTACACTCGCAAACAGAAGTCACGACGTCATTATTATGTAAATAAACGCTGTTTTTTTTTCGTTCATAGTTAATAGTTTTTTTATTTGCTGTTTAGGTACTATCAGGGAAATTTATTTATAGGCAGGTGGTGGACCTATGTAAGTTGATCGAGCTATGTTAAAGCAGCAGCTGAGCCGAAAAATCGCGATTCAGGACTAACATTGACTTACTCGTAACAATTATACATGACCAAATACGTAGCTGTGCCATATCTTTCTATGAATCATTTTTCTGAACGTACAATGCACCATCAAAGAAATTTATTCATAGGCAGCTGGCGGACCTACGTCATTTGGTCGGATCATGTCAACTTAATGTAAGTCATCATCTGTTGGCAGTGTTTGACACAACGCGACCAATAAACGTAGGTCCTCCACCTGCCCAGGATTTTTTTCTATGAAATAAACGAGCAAACGGGTCCCTGATGGAAAGCAACTTCCGTCGCCCATGGACACTCGCAGCATCAGAAGAGCTGCAGGTGCGTTGCCGGCTTTTTAAGAGGGAATAGGGAAGGGTAGGGAAGGGAATAGGGTAGGGGATTGGGCCTCCGGTAAACTCACTCACTCGGCGAAAGGCGCAAGCGCTGTTTCACGCCGGTTTTCTGTGAGCTTTCTTCGATGGTTCATAATAGTTTTATCATAGGAATATTATTCGGTAAGCAATTTATCACAGTTGAATGTTGATAGTGGTCATATTTTTCGTGACTTAAACAACATGATAACAAACTGACATGCCATTTGAATACATAATATTATATGCCTTCAAATGTGATTAGAATATGAATAATTTATTCAAACACGACCTGTTTACGAATTAGATTTCTGACAAGAGGTAGACACATTCTACAAAAGTATTATTATGTTTCTACTACTTTAGAACAAATAGTTACAGTATACATATAATAAAGCTTTCCAGTTTCCAGTGCAAGGCTTTCAAGCTACAAAAAGCTTAAATATACTTTTACATACTATAGCTACAAGTTATAACTTATACATACAATACAGATAACCTATCTTACCGACGACGACACGACGACACGTTTCTCAAACTTTACATATATAGTTCAACAATTTAAAAAATATAAGTATATTAATATTAATACAGAAATAATAAAATTAAGACAGAATTGTGTTACCAGAAAAAGAACTGAAACACTTATGACGACGATTGTACACAAACCATAACAAACGCTTTTAGCTGTAGGGGTCAGTTCACACAGAATCAACGCAATAGTGCTTGCAGCTGCTGGCTTGTACTATTATCTATTCTGTGCTGCTGGTACATTAACTCTTGCATTTAACTCCGTTACGCTAAAATTAGTTCGTCGTGCAGAAACCGTACGTTTTTCGGCAAAAACTATCTTGTGTCTTTTCCCGTCTCTCAAAATATTTCCATAACAAATTTCGTCTCAATCAGTTCAACCGTTTAAGCGTGAAGAGGAAACAGAGAGGTAGACACTCACTCTTTTGCATTTACAATAATATGAGTAAGGGAGATCGCAGACGTCACACTTTTTGTGTGATCGAGACTGCGGCTTACATACAGTCACACATAAAGTGTGACGTCTGTGATCTCCCTACGAATTCTCTATGAAAGTGCGTCCCGTGTGAATTGACCCAAAGAAGATTCAAAGCAAACCTTAGTCGGCGTAGAGCAGCAGAAGCGGCAAAGTAGCATGGAACTTGTCTTACTTTGCGAGTTACCTGTGTCGTTGTATTGCGCGCTCGCTCGCGGAGCCGAGAAGAACAGATGGGTCCTGTAGTGGTGTTCTTCCATGTATTGTCTGTCCCTTCTCTTCGCATTCCGCCCCGCGCCCAAAGCCCCCTTCGCCTTCCCCCCACTAGTATTTCCCGAAACTGTCTTTTCAGTTGTGAAGTTCTTTCGAAACATCAGATTCATGTTGGAAGCGTGCCACTGGCTGTCCCGCTCGCACTAATTACCTAAGTGTACTATTCTTGTCGCATGCAGGTCACGGTTAAAACGAGATAATCGGTTTTTGGTATTTATTCATAAGTAGGCGAATACTGACGGTTTTTTGTTAAAATTGTTCATGATTATACGAAAATTGGTAAAATTTTTACCTTCTCTACATACATTCTCTATAAAAAAACTGTTAAAATATAAAAGTCAACTGCCTTAAATCTGTCTGGAAAAGCCACAAGTCAAAAAAAAATTTGTGAAACTATTGTTATAAAATAAAGAAATCATAATAAGTAGCTCGACATAAGTGTAGAAATGTAAGTGAACTGTATTACTGTGTACTTACGTATTGTTAATTTGCGTATGTTTATTATTAAATTTAATTACTACCATGTGTGATATTCTAGTAATCCTTTATTTTCCTATTTTTTTAAGCGGCCCTTTTTGTGGGACTTCTAAGTTATTTTCCTATTTAGTAGGCAGAGCTTTTAAGGTTAAAGCTATTGTCTAGTTTCTAAACAAACTTCTAGATGTCGCTAGTTGTTACAAAAAAGGTAAAAGCTTAATATAACTTTCATGCCTGTAGTTTCTACTTATTAAGGTTATTTGTTAGCCGTTTCGTTAGCCAACAGAAAGCTGTAAATTGTAATGAAAAGACAAACTCCATAAAAAAAAGTCAGAAACTGTGCATTAAGGGTGGGTTGCACCAACTTACTTTATCTGTAACTTTAACTATAACTTTAACTACAATGCAAAATGTCAAATCTTTGGTTTAAGTCAAAGATGGACGCCATATTTAACCATAACCATAGAGCTCGACAAGGTTTTAAATGCACGTGGCGAAAAAAGGAACTAATGCTGTAATCATACAAAAACGCAATTTTTGACATTTCTCCTTTACCAGCAGCGCCCCCGCCCACGTTCATTTAAAGCCTTGTCGGACCAGCAACGTCTTCTGTCAAAATCTGTGGTCAAAGTTAAGGTTAAAGTTAAATTAGCCTTAACTATAACCATAACTTTAACTTTAACCACGCCTCTGGTGCAACCCACCCTAATTTGTCATCAAGACCACAGATTAATAAATAGTTACTATGTACGTCGAGACATCGTAATGACTAATGTATTGAAATTAACTAAGCTTATCGAAATAAAACAAAAGACATCGTAATCTTCGGTACATTAAGTTTGTGCTGCTGATGTTTTCTTACTTAGCTCTAGTCATAATGTGATAATGTGACGTTGAAACGCAAATAAAAAATAGTAAAGGAGTAAGGACCATAGAAGAAGAAGAACTATAGTCCAAACCAAGGCAAGTAAAAAATTTAAAATACTAAGTACTAACTATAAAAGTAGTTATTCAAATTACTACTAGGTAAGTATAGATATGAAATAAAAAATAACTCTTATTACACATACTTTCGTACTCAGAGTGGAACATTATAAAATGTAATGTTATTAATTTAAAATTTTGAGATACCTAAGCCTCTTAAACTATTAATTATTATCTTCATTAAATTGAAGGTTAATCATAATAATTTAATATATTTGAGTGGGACAGACAATAATAGGACATACACTACACACGTTGAGCCAGGATGGAAGACTGTAATAGCCAACTTCACAATCATGGTGGTAATCATGATTGTTAAGTTGGGTATAATATGTTGTTACTTGGTATATATTTCTACAATTTAAATAAGTGGGAAGTTGCAACCTCCTTTAATTCTTTTAGAATAAAAACTACAATAAATAAGCATGTTCTGTACCTACGATTAAACTTATTCTCTGAAACATTTTATGCTGAGTTATCCAAGATTCTCGGAATACTTTGAAAACACTTTCCTTTGACTTGGACTTCAAAGGAAATCGACGGCATGTTGGTTTGAACATGTTATTTTAATTATAACATTGTTATTTTTAAACTGACGAAAAAACCTAAGAATCATAAGAGGTTCCCGACCAAACGATAAAAATACATTTTATCTTTATAGAAATTTTTCTAGTCTCGCTAAAACTCGAGAATGGTTGAACCGTTTCGGCTTAATAGTCTTGAAATATTCGTCTAGTGGCAGTTTGTACGGTGAAAAAATAATATTTTAGGAAGGAAGTACTACGAAGTTCATCGGGTTATCTAATATCTAGTTTTTTTTTGTTTGTGTGTTTCTGATACTTGTATAGTGTGGTATTTTTAAATTTAAATGTACAGAACTTTCTGTAATGTCCAGATTACTGAATAAACGTTTATTTATTTATATTTTAGTAATATTACATTAACTTTATATTGTATTTATTGCATTAAACTAATTAGCTACCTACTATGCAAACGTCCTTCGCAAGATTTTAAAATCGTAAAAAAATTGGTCCTCCATAACCCTTACCATAAACATAACGGTTACTGTTCCAATTTTTTTTAATTTGAATGTGGATACAATACGTTTTGTACTTTACAAGACATAAAACTCCAAGCCCGAAGGAGAAGCGAAACTTTTGTAATATCTTAAAAATGTTTTTTATTTCGTGTATAAATGTCCCGAGCAAGCATAAACGTAAATTACGTTCGAGAGTGTAGTGAGGTGGAAAATGTGTCGATATTTGGACAGGCGCGGTCGCAGCCTGAAATTTTGGGGGGGGGGGGTCACTCAGTAGTCACTACACTATTTTTTTTATCTGCGCCCTCGGACGGATCTGGGTTTACAGCAGCTGTCTAGGTCGGACGAAGTGGTGGTTAGACCTCCATTATTATTATTTAGCAAGATTTTGAGATTTTTCAATTTTACCTTAGATTTTGGCGGGGGTCATGTCCCCTGTGACCCCCCCTTCGGACCGCGCCTGTATTTGGAATATCGATAACTTAAATTGATTAGTATTTATTTGAATTTAATCGAGATTTCAACAGAAGGGCCGTGGCAGGGGTGCTTTCTACTAATTAAGATCCCTATGAGCCTAAAGAAAGTTACATTTTATGTATGCAATTATGTTTTGCGTAGCATTGGTTTTAAACTTGTTAAGTAGAATAAAAAAATGCTAAACTTTTTTGCAACAATAGTTAGCTTTTTAATCTGCAGGATTATTAACATAATATTTTTCTTTACAGTCCCAGTTCACAGAATACTTGCAATAAGTTTATGTATCTCAGGTATAAATTCTTACAGTAAAAATATCGAATCTTAAGAATGGATGTTTTTATTGTTTAAACAATTTATCGATATTAATTTAGAAAAAATGAGAACATCACTCGAGGTAGCGTGTAATAGACGATGACCACAACTAACGATAAACTCGGAAAGTCTCGCTTCATATATTTTTACACACATCGGATATACACACTCTGTGTGGACATTGTGCCAAGTGTTTTACAAAAAACTTATTTTTAGTTTTGGAATTTTACTATCTTTATCTTTTCATTTATATATAGTGTGAATATATTTCTTACGATTCAAGCCAGCGGAATAAGGACACTCCTTATGTAACTTTTCTATGACAGCAACTTTATAAAAAAAAATTGCTTTTCATACAAGAGTTTGTTTTGTGGAATCTCGAAATGAAATAAATATGTCTATATTTGTCCTATATTCTTTAATTATTATAATTTAGATAGCAAAAAATATAAAAAATAAAAAAATATATTAAGGGATTTTTTGCTTTAATCAAATTTTAAAACAGAATTCAAGAAAATATACTTACGTATAATGTAGAATAAATAGATTGAATACTTTTTATTCAAAACAGGTATCATTAATACACTTTTTGAAAGTCGTAGAAAGAACGAAGAGTAGAACGAACGTAGACGTAGAGTTAACCCACGGCCTATAATCTTCATACAAAAAAAACATGATGTACTAAGCGACGCCATATTGAAAATTTCCAGGCGATACTGACAGTTGCCCCTCCCCCCGCTCACCCGCACCCCTACGCAATGTGACGTGTGACGTGTCTGTACTCTGTGCTGCTGCCAGCCGCCGCCATTACTGTTATTTGAAAACTTTAATTAGAAGAATCAAAGAAGAATGCTAACGCATCTGTTGTGTCGATCGAGTGAAGTGTGAACTCTTCCTCTCCACCTTAACTGTAATATTCTGCTTTACTCCTCACACTGAGAGAATACCTCAATCCTCATACGCGTTGTGTGTATTGTTGTTTGTTGTGTATTGTGTGTATTTGGAATTTTTTTCCGAACTGGACGCTATTATTTATTTTAATTAGTGTTGTGTACGTAATTGTAACAGCAAGCGCAAGGAACGAACATGATAATCTAAACAGAGATGAAACATGATAATCTAAACAGATCTTCTATTCACAATTTGTTTGTATGTCAAAAATTTCTAAAAATAATTAAAAATAAAACACTAAATAAATAAAACATTTCTTTCATTTAAAACCTTGGGTGTAATGCGTTTCAAATGAGAATAGGAACGAAAAAGTGGGAAATCAGTTATTTTAATAGTGTGGCTACTAGTCACAGATTAATTAGTATTATTATAAAATATAAAAAAATATATCAATTGTAACCTCATTTCTACTAGTACTTTTTAACCGACATCCAAAAAGGAGGAGGTTCTATGTTCGACTGGGGTTTTTTTTTTTTGACAACCTAAATTAGGTACCAGTAGTCACACCACACCATCACACTAGCAAGGGCAAAAAAAAAAACTATTAATGTCAGTATCGCTCGGAAATCGTAACACTTGCACCAAATGTTAGACAGATGGCAGTCTGATACGTAGTATCCCTAAGTAGTCTGTGAGTTAACCTCAACACACTCGCCCACGGACATATTATTGCTACGAAATATCATAATCTTTTCTCCAAATGGTTTCGAGGGCTTTTATTACTATTACAAGCCCTTAAGGTGATTACAATCTCTCCGCCCTTGACATATAACAAACATCACGTTGGAGTAATTTGATCAAATTGGCTTGCTCAAACTTTTTGTCAAATCGCTGTTACTGTGTAGAGAAGTGGAAAGAAAAGATATGTCTTTTCCCACAGTTTTGCCACGTAAATTCATACTTTCGTACAAATCTTATATCTTTAAACGAGCAATTCTTGTATATATTAATTATATAATAGGAATCTCGGAATCGGCTCCAACGATTTTCATGAAATTTAGTATACATATAGGGGGTTTCGGGGGCTATAAATCGATCTAGCTAGGAATCATTTTAAGAAAATGTCATTTTGTTCGTGTTTTATCGAATACCGAGCAAAACTCGGTCAAATAGCTAGTATTATTGATGCAAAAATGTGTCCGTCTGCTTGTTACCTCTTTACTCCCAAACCGTTGAACCGATTTTGCTGAAATTAGGTACGGATATACTTTAAGTCCAGGAAAAGAACATAGGATACTATTATCCCGGATATTGGATATAACGTAGATTCCAGTGGGATAAACAAATTTTGACGCAACAAAGTTGCGAGCGTCATGCACTGTACCGTAAATAACAATCCTTGCAAATTCTATTATGAGATTTAAATTTTTCGAAATTACATTTATAGCACGGCTCGCGTACTCATTTCCTATTATATAATAGTTTGGTTTTTTAAAGAAAAAATTGACTTTTTTACAACAATCTTCTTGTGTATTCTGAACCATGCGTTATCCATTTTCAATTTGCGTGCTAACCGTTGCTTATTAACATGAAAAAATAATGCTTTGATTAATTAAACCGTAAATGTACGCACGCCACGGGGTGGGGTTCAATGTAATTATCTATGAATCGCTACTATTATCATGTGTATTATGTGATTTAATATATTACTTAAAATAATATTTAAATTTTACTTTAAAGTGAAAAATAAAACAGAATTAAACAGCCAGTAAGGGCCCTAGCGCACTACCACTTTTTGTTGCGTAGCAAACGCGCGATAAAATCCATTAACATCTTCAGACGTTAAATTTTTACAATTTTACCATCTAATGAAGTGAATATTAACAAACAAAACATAAGAAGTTACTAATAACAAATAGAAGAAGCCTAAAGCACAGTAAATCAAGTAGTACTTATAATTAGATAGACTTGTGATTTACCTAGAAATAGACTCGAAACATTATACCATTAAGAATAACATCCCTTAATTAACGACTATATTAATCAAGTGAAGCTAAATTATAATAATTATTATAGTTACTGTATTGTAGTAATGAAATTGCTTCTGAATAATTGGAATATGTTAGGTTGTCAGGCCAATAATATTATATTCGTACTTTGTAGACTACTAAAATATGTAGTATATATGCGATATAATTTTCTTAATTATTCGTGTTTTTAAATGGGATTCTCCAGTTTTCTACGTATTATATAAATGCATTACGATTTCAAGTCAAATAAAATAGTAAAGACAAATTCTACGAACTAAAGACTAAGGACATGTTTCACCACTTCCTGATAAAGTGCCAGATAGGCTATCCACGACTTATTTGACAGATTCTCCAATCTCCATACTTTATCTGTCAAGTTAAGTTGTGGTTATCATATTGCTCAGTAGCGTATGCGCTAAAACACTCACTCGCGGTACTTATTGTAAAATATAGAGAAAACTGAACTTTTATTATCAAACAGTTAATAAACTATACTAAGGGCCTGTTTCACCACTTCCTGATAAGTGACGAATAAGCTATCCACCAATTAACTTGACAGATCAAGTATGGAGAATCTGTCAAAAATGTTGTGAATAGCCTATTCGGCACTTTATCAGAAAGTGGTGAAGCAGGCCCTAAGTGTCTAAACACACGCCGAAAATACGCGGCAGAAGTTCGGCATGATTACGCTTGGAATGCGCTACGCATATAATATAACGCGACGTAATTTCGGCATGGTGTCATCGGTAATTTAAATAATAATAATAATAATATCTATGGACGCTTCACACCACGTCAGTCTGGCCCCGTGCTAAGTACCTAAAGGACTTGTGTTACAGGTACCAGACAACGGAAATATATTTAATACTTTTATACTATACATATATTTAAGATTTTTATTATATCATACACATATTTAATATATACATCCAGACCCGGGAACATTGAAAACTTTTTGTTCCGTCGGCGGGATTCGAACCCGCGACCCCCGGCTTGAGCTACCAACGCGCTCACCACTGAGCCACAGAGGTCGTCGATATATTGTAGGCGTAATCATGCGGAACTTCGGCCGCGTTCTTTCGGCCTAGTGTGTTTAGATACCTTGCCGCCAGGGCCCCCGCTACCATATGTGCAATGTGTGCAATGCACACGGGCGCCATCCTCTAGGGGCGCCAAATCGCCATCTTTAGGGGCGCCAAAACCAAGGACCCAAAATCCCTTTTTTGCACACAGGCGCCAGTAGCCCTTACGGGGCTTGCCGCCTGCCGTATATAGCCTCCAAACCGCGCGTTTGGGCGGCAGATAAAATGAGCTTAAACCAAAGCTATTTTTCACGGCAACTGCTTTGCTGCATCGCCCATTATTTTGTCCGTTAATATTTAACGGCAATCGATACAGGCGGTATATTCACGACGGAAGGTAAAACGAATGACCTCATAATAAATTATCAAAGCTCATTCGGTGGTTTAAAGTTTCATCGGCTTTTTATCTTTTGGTTAATTATTTTTATAGCCATTTTCATTCCACTATAGTGAAGCCAAAATAAAGTATTTGGTACTATGTGTACGTAGGTATGTTCTATTGTAGCACTTTTAAGCTACTGACATTATAAGGAGGAGTTCTGGCCGATTGGAGTCGTCTACAGGAGGTTCCGAGGATGACTTTGGTGGAAGTCCGGTCCCTTTTGAGGTAGACCGGCCGGTCGTGGAGGGAGTCCTGTGTTAGACAGATCCAGGACATCCCTCCGTATACGGCTGAAGGCAAACCGCAGGTGGTTTTAGTGGGTAAGAGTCCCACATACCCCCGGGGTGCTTCAGCTTACTGAGGCACATCCCCAACCCGGGCACCCATGATGGGTTTCCCCTGCGCATCAAAAAAAAGGTTCCGAGGATGACTTCCGAACACGTCGCACCCCACGTCGCAGACAATACGTGTTTAGTGTTTTAGTGTTAGTGTTAGTTTTAGTATAATTGTATGTATGTTAGTCTATAAGATATTTATAATATGGGCCAAGATGTTTCACTTAAATCTATATATAATCTTATATATAAAAATGGATTTCCAAATGTGTTAGTCGCGCTAAAACTAGAAACGTATACCTTTGAAAATTTTGGCTTTGACTGACATAAAACTGAATAGAATTGAGTAACCCTCTAATACCATTCGTCAGTCCATCAGTCACCATCAGTCTTGAACATAATTCATGATTGACGGAATTGACTGTCGCTTGCATGAGCGTGTGATGGATGCCTAAGTTTTAATGGTTTCCGATTGTCTGCACTCGGCTGTTACAAAATAATGGCACTGTTACGAAATATCATCAGTCCCTTTAGTTTTCACCAATCTTCATATTTCACCCTGGTCGAGCTTAAGGGACATTTTTTTTTTTATTTTTTTTTTATTAGCCTATGCTATCCCACTGCTGGGCAAAGGCCTCCCCCAGGGTCTTCCACTTGTCTCGCTCCAGCGCCACCGTTGGCCAGCCCGGCTGGTACGCCTCCAGCTCATCGCACCATCTTTTCCTAGGCCGGCCACGGTTGCGTCTTCCATCTTCAGGTACCCACTCTGTCGATATCTTTGCCCAGCGGTCGGGATGCATACGGCCAACGTGGCCAGTCCAATCCCACTTTAGCTTAGCCGCCTTAACTCCTACGTCCGTGATTTTTGTTTGTGAGCGCAGTATTGTGTTCCTTATTTTGTCCAGAAGACTTACTCCCAACATACTGCGCTCCATTGCTCTTTGGCAAACCCCGAGTTGGGACTTTTGTAAATCGGTCAATGACCAAGTTTGCGCACCGTAGGTTAGGACGGGCAGAATACACATGTCGACGAGCCTGCGCTTCAGGGAGATTGGTAGCTCTCCCTTCATCAGCTTCTTCATGGACCAGTAGCTCTTCCAGGCGTTTTCAATTCGGCGATCGATTTCCTTTCCTGGTTGGATGGTTTAAGGGACATAATTAAAAAATAAAAAATTGAATTTAATTTGCAGTCAAAAGTACACGCATATAAAACTATCATAATAATTTAAAAAGTTATTTACATACCAGATAAAAATGCTGCTATAACAATTTTAATATTATGCCATAACAATTTTATATTCTGCTCTTGTTGCTTATAAAACTTTATTTACCGCCCATAACCCCCGCGTTCCAGATGACGTTAAAATCATATTTTAATAAATAATAACAAAACCACATACTTTGAATATTGACTATTGTGACTTTTAAAGTTAGGTTACATCATACCGCGTAATGCTAAGTCAAGTACGATGTCAACAGGTACAGGAGAGATGAAAATTAGTAATAAATTTTATAAGAAATCATTTGACCTTTCATTTAAAACAACTTCTTTTCCAATCAAAATATTTTATTAAATGTTATAAATTATATTTCAATTAAAATATTAATTGTAATGAAATAATATGAAGTTTTGTTGTCTCTACTCACTCCTGAAAACTTTCCGAACATGGTTTTCGCGATATAGTTACGTTAAAATTTATAAAAAAACTAGAACGCCCACTTTGACCCATCTTCGTCAAGGGTCGTTTTGAGCGAAAATGATGACGTCATGAGTGACGTCATAGCCGCGATTAAAACGACCCCGGTCGCCAAAGGGAACGGCAGAAGGGGACGTTTTGAGCGTTTTGGTCAAAATTAACGTCTTCTGGAACGCAGCCATATTACATTGCTATTAAAATGTTAATAATATCATACGTGACAGTTGACAGTTTGACACTAAAAGCGTTGACAGCATCGTTGTCAACGCGAATATAATCCGACCAGAGCGTATAGAAATAATCCTTATATCGTTAGCGTTAAGGTTCAAGATGTTCAATAGTCGTGAATGTAAAGTAACAGACACACTTTGATAGAAGAAGCCATAGGCTCTGAGCGGGGCCACACGACTTCAGTGCGTTGCGGTAAGTTGTGTCGTCGGAACGCAATAACACATTATTTCACTCACGCTTGCGGCGACGCAATTAACAAAAACGGCGACAACGCAACGCATTTTTCTGACTTCCGTTCCGTCAGAATACCGCATTCGACTCCACAACGCATCAATGTGGCATATCATAAAATATTTGGTATTATTTATTGTAAAAATGTCGGACCAGCAACGCAATGTATTTTTGCACTTAGTTGAACAAACTAACGCCTACAACAACTCTTATGGCCTGTTTTCACCACTTTCTGATAAAATGCCTAATAGGCTATTCACAACTTTTTTGACAGATTCTCCATACTTGATCTGCCAAGTTAATTGGTGGATAGCTTTATCAGGAAGTGGTGAAACAGGCCCTTAGACTGGTATAAATACTTAAGATGCGACCCGGTCTCAAGACACGATTCGGCTCTGTGATTGGTCCAAATTTTGACAGCCAACCAATCACAGAGCCTGAACCGTGTCTTGGGACCGAGATGCATCTTGAGTACTGACTATTTATATCGGCCTTAAACTCTCTTTCACACATATACCTCCATCTCTCACACACATGCACAGGCGTACACGCACGATAATAAACAAGAGCCTCACCTTTCAATTTGAGCAGAAACTTTAGAGTTTTCGGCATTTTCACACAATCACACAAAAAACTATAAATTGGCAACGCGCCAGAGCATGCTCGGCGATTGTACAACTATTTTGGGCACATTAAAGTGAGCGAATAAATAAATGCGACCGAATTATAAAACGGTGATACACAAAATGGAGGATCTCTGTAGTCACTGGAGAGAAAATAATTAATATGAATAGATATTTCATAATCTGAAAGTCGTAATGTGGAAATAAATGAGTGCTGACTCTTTTAAGCCCATTAATTTGGGCTTTTCATAAACTATTTTAAGAATGAAATGAGGTAAGACGGTTTTTGTGTTACATTAAAACATTGGCAGCTTTTTGCAACAGTTTTTCACTTCGAAAATCTCTTTATTATTAGATGCTCCAGATGTTTATAGTTTGTATAAAACTTAAAAGTGCTTAAGTTTTAGATCTTAGTGATAAGATCTTAACTTCTTAAATGTAAAACAAGAAAAATATGTAAATTTTACTGTTGATTTGTGGTAAAAGCAAGCTTACAATGAAAAGTAAAGTGCTTAAAAAACATTAATACATTATTCTTGTGTGTATATATATATATATATATATATATATATATATATATATATATATATATATATATATATATATATATATATATATATATATATATATATATATATATATATATATATATATATATATATATATATATATATATATATATATATATATATATATATATATATATATATATATATATATATATATATATATATATATATATATATAATTGGAATCTCGTAATCGGCTCCAATAATTTTCATGAAATTTAGTATATAGGGGGTTTCGGCGGCGATAAATCGATCTAGCTAGGAATCATTTTTAGAAAATGACATTTAATTCGTATTTTATGGAATACCGAGCAAATAGCTCAAATAGCTAGTAATAATAATAATATGTGGATGTGTATTAAATATACACATATTTAATACACATCCAGACCCGGGAACATTGAAAACTTTTTGTTCCGTCGGCGGGATTCGAACCCGCGACCCCCGGCTTGAGCTACCAACGCGCTCGCCACTGAGCCACAGAGGTCGTCAAAACATTTGACTTACAACATTATACTTGCTAATTATAGTACGTTGATTAAAATCGGATCCGTGTCACTACTACGAAAAGAACTTAACATACACGTCGAGTATACTTGAAATACACAACTAGTTTCATATTTCATAATATTGTCGTTTAAAAATAAGATATGAAATAATAGCGTTATGAAATCTGAAGCCATTTCTTTTCATCTCGATATTTTTATCTGATAATTAAGCTTTTTATATACCAGAGGCTGACTCTATACAGAACAGTTATCTTTTAATTTCATTACCACTGGTATAGGTCTACCAGAATCTGATGGCAAAAAATGGAAAAAAAAATTGACGCTACAAATACTGGGGATATTGCAGCATAACGTTTGATACTTTGTGTGTGTGATACATAATGCAAATTAAAAAAAATGTCCAATGATTAAGGATATTTTTTAAAATCTCCCATCCAAATTTGCCATGAGATTCTGGTAGACCTATAGATATAATGGGCCTTATCACTCTTGCGCACCTAATCTCAAAGTATGCTCTGCGGAGGCCTGGGTCTCCGCAAAAGCTTAAAAGCTTAATAAAACATACATATTTTTTAGAAATGTATAATTTTTTAGAAATCAGACATCAGCATGGAGACGATTATTAATTCAAAGACAAAACATATTTTTTTTTGGTTCCGTTAAAATGTCACCTCTCAAAAGAATTCCGTCACCGAAAAAGTTTGTGAACCGCTGCGCTAGCGATTTGCGGCCGAGTTCAGTGGATTGATTCGCTATTTCCGTTCGACCCGAGAGCCGATTGGTCAACGCTAAGTGCGCCTAAACATTAATTGGCTGAAATTGTCGAATCTGAATTTCATTACGCATTTTAAATCTGGGCACAGATTTGAACGATTGTTCAGCGATCACGTAATGACTAGCCTAATTTATTCGTTTACCATAAGGGCCAACCCACACGTACCACAACACGTCATAATGTCGTCGAGCAGTGGTTACGTGTGAATGGTGTCGCTGCAGCTTTTTGTAGTTGCGTTGTGGTACCGACAAAATGCCAACGCGGTTGCGTTGTCGCCAGTGGTTGCGATGTGGTTACGTACGAAAGTCAATGAAACGGAGGGGGGATCGATCGACGCAACGTTGTGGTTGTGTCGTGGTCGGCCACTAGTTCGCTTGTGATTGCGATGTGGTCGGTATCACACAAGTGGTCGACAACGACTGCAAAATGTGCTACGTGTGAATGGTCTAGTTCATATACAATACGAAATATACGCCCGACCACGTGGTGTGGTTGCGGTTGTCGTGTGATTGTGGTACGTGTGGGTTGGCCCTTATATTATGACACCCGCGAATTCGGTGCGCCTAAATTCGTTTATCGAGCGGAAACCGTACATTTCTCCGCAACACCAACTCTGTCTATTGCTTTTCGAATCGCGTGTGGACCCAAAGGGAATACAGCTCTAATGGTAGATATTTATTAAAAATCGATTTAACCAGACACGTTTCACTAATTATATGTTGTTATTCGACATACAATCTCACATGCGAACATTATTATCGATTAGTTAAACGAGGAAAACGGTTGAATATATTTTAACTGTAGTTAGAAGGTCACAAACACGCTTTGATGGTCATTTTAATGTTAATTGGGGTTTATTTCGTCAAGGATAGCTTTTTGTTTTGAGTAATCGTGTAAGAGTAGGGAGTAGGTGGTGTCATTAAATAATATTGATCTCATTTTATTAATATGCAGAGAGAGAAGTCGCTATGTATACATAAATTATACCAACAATGTTTTGTATTTGTCCTAAACGTTAGAAAAACCGCTTAACAATCATGGAAAAATATTGTAATCACTAATGTCCACACTGTGCATTTTTATCTTCAATTTTCGTCACCAACTTTCATAATGGCGCATTCAATAATTGAATGCGTCAACGAACGCAACGCCAACATTGTCATTTTTTATTTTTGATATGGTAAGCGTCGCGGACATGCCCCACGTTGGCTGTTGACTGCGCTATAACGCATGCCCTTGACGAACAGAAAAAGGCACAGTGTGGACAAAGCTAATCAGTTATATGTTAACTATAATGCATATCTAAGTAAAAAAAGTACTTCATTGAAATATGCAAAATAGTAGAATACTTACTTAAATAACAATTAGGTATATTAAGGAATTAAAAAAAAAAAAACGCAAGTTTTTCAGCAGCGACTAAGCTGATGATGAAGTAACTGCTCAGAACGCTCTCTATCGTGCCAGCTTTCAAACAAAAAAAACTAGATCAATATCCATCGACCCGTCTGGTAAGGTAATATGGGAGGGTAGGGATGGGAAGGGAAGAGAATAGGGTAGGGGATTGGGCCTCCGGTAAACTCACTCACTCGGCGAAACACAGCGCAAGCGCTGTTTCACGCCTGTTTTCTGTGAGAACGTGGTATTTCTCCGGTCGAGCCGGCCCATTCGTGCCGAAGCATGGCTCTCCCACGTCTAAATTCGATGCGCTTCGACTCTGCGCTAGTATAAATTGAGTATTGACCCTTACCCGTCCGTTTTTCTTAGCACTTGTAGCACGGCTACGGAGTTCGACGTAACCCACGTAGCACTGCTACGGGGTCTACGTTGCTACGGCGCGGCGCTACACTGTTTAGTGTTTACGTTAAATGAGTCTAATTAAACTTCTGAACAATTATAATTATTTTGCTGGAATTATTGTTATACTGAGGTAAAATTTTAGTAAACTTAATGTTACATTACTAACTAACTATACACTAATGTCTTTAATATGTTTTGCCTTCTCAAAGGTAACACCAAATGTTTTTTAAATACAAATAGGTTTTATTTTTTATTTTATAATTAATGATGTAAGGTTTCCGAATAATTATATTATTATGCTACACTTTACTTTACAAATGGAACCTCTGTTATTATTTTATATCCAGTCAATGCTACATATGTACAAATTTGAATATCTAACTTTTTTTTTTCACAATTTACATATCGGCTTCGGAACTTGTCATCAGACATTAACGTTGCTCGTTCGTCCCATATTCTCATATCTTATAATGTTCCCGCCCGCGTCATCTCGGGAAATTAATTTACAACATACATTTCTGCATCGAAATAATATCCCATAGAACGATAACATTCATACATTCGACTGCCGACAGCTTAAGGCTCAATTTACACCGCCGCGGAATGGAACGGAATGGAAGCTCAATTTCAAGGCGCGGGATTTGGCACCGGAGAAATATCGAGAGTTCCGCGGAGGGTGTGCGTCCAATTTTTCGGCTCGTATATTATTTTAATTTGTGTGTAATACTGTTGATATGAAGTTAATAATTGTGCTAAAAAGTTTCGTTGCAAAATGTCGCTTGCTTCATTCCACCGCGATGGTTTAGGTTCAACTAAATGGGGCTCTAGTTATTGACATAAACCGATCTGTGTATTCCAACCAACTATAAGTAAGCCGGGATGTACTATCAGAGAAGTTGATTCCTATGCAAATCGGGGAGCTAAGTAGTTTGGTTGCGTTACGTCAAACCCAGCTGACAGATCACAATTAACATTGAATTGACATATTCGACCAAATAACGTTGGTCTGTCAATTGCATAGGAATCAACTTCCTCGATGGAACATTTTGTGTAACAATTTTGTTTTGACTCATTAACTCTTCTATAGTTTTAGTTTCATTTGAGCCAATCTGGGCTACCGTACTCATTCATATTATATACCAGCAAAACAATGCAGTATCACGTCACACGCCCGGAAATCTTCTGTTCCCTTCAATTCTGAACGAATTGATGACGACCTCTGTGGCTCAATTGGTTGAGTGTGTGTGCAGCTCAAGCCGCGGGGTCGCGGGTACGAATCCCGCCGACGGAACAAAAAAGTTTCATGGATGTGTATTAAATATGTGTATCTTAAAATAAAAATCTTAAATATATGTATAGTATAAAAATATTAAATATATTTCCGTTGTCTGGTACCTAAAACAAGTCCTTCAGGAACTTATCACGGGACCAGACTGACGTGGTGTGAAGCGTCCATAGATATTATTATTATTATAATTCTCAAGTACACTGTGTATCGTAAAATTTTGTCTCTGTGTTAAACGAGTTTATTTTCAACTAACTGTCGAATTTTCAACAAACCCGAGTTACTCTACTGTGTACATTTTATTCTGTAGCCTTCATCCAAAATGTCTATTCCCAATATTAAGAAAGCTGGGTCGAACAAAACATAATAATAGGAATGGCTCTATTTGCTCAGACTCGGCTCAAGACGGTAGTAAACATATTTGGAATCAGGTATTATTTGCGAAGGTCGACAGTTTTTTACCCTATGGTGCGCCAGAAGGAGTTTGTTTTTCTTATTGTTTATAATATTCTAGACTTGATGTTAACCGCCATCCGTTTATTGCGCGGGAAACGTACATTTTGCCGTGGTAAAAACTCATACTAATTTCTAAATAGTTTTAAGTTATCCGGGAACACAGAATATCTAACAGCTCCGCACTCAGAGACATTTAATTATAATTAAACTTCAATTTAATGAAGATTTTTACAGTTAATGTATGGGGCTTATGTAAAAGTCTTCATTTAATTACAGTTAAATAATTAATATTCGTCCCTGAATGCGGCAGTTAGTGTCAAAACTCAAATTTATCTAAATCGGTTCTGCAATGGTAGTTACGTTTAGTTACGGTGGAACAAACTTGTGAATAGATTCGAATCAATTTCCTATATAATAATTACAGGCTATGAATTTCTCATTTGATTCTTAAATACTACTATCGGATTCACTTTTATAGCAAAACAGTTGAAGGAGAATTTTATATTAGCTTAAAGTTTCCGCGCAGTTCGAGTTAACTTTATAAAACTTTACTTCGATATTCGATATTGCAGCGCTGAATCGAATAAACAGAAATATTGCTTTATATTATGTAGACTTCAATCGTAGAATTCAGTCTAACTTGTGCTTGCCTGTCTGTCTATTCATCTGTGCTTTTAGCCTGAAGAGATAACAGGATTATAATAATCTATCTGTAATAGTTCTCTAGGTTTAAGCCGCTACACTGATTTTGATAAAAAAAATATTTGATAGAATGCAGCTTCTACAAATCCAGGGAAATGACATAGGATAGAGTTTATCCCGGAAATCATCTAATAATATATGTAGTAAGAAAAATTGATGATAATTAATCGACTAATTCATGATACTCATTTCAATAATTAATGTTGAAAACTTCATTCATTCATCAAGTGAAAAATAATTTCAATTAGCTTTAAAAAAGATGAATTAATTAAAATATTCATCATCAGTAATGCATGATAACTATTTTCATTCATTCTTCTTTATGATCGATAATTTGAATGATTAATGATGATGAATCTTCATCATCAATGAAGGTGATAAGTGATGATAGTTGGGTGGACTCCAACTCCTGGACAGTTATTCTGGGAGATGACGTCAAAGCCTTGGTCGCATCGAGGTGTCACGTTATTTTGAATTGTTTATTGTGATTAAACTTTAAATGTGATAGCAAAGTGCGTCTGAAAAAGGTCACGATTTTGGGAGTCGATGTACTAGTAAGTATCCATAACTAATATTGTTAATAGAATCAGGCGTTACTTTGCGAAAATCCATAGCTTAAAATTTTGTATGTCATTATTTTTAGCAATATTTCGCGAATTATAGACGTGGGAGAGCCATGCTTCGGCACGAATGGGCCGGCTCGACCGGAGAAATACCACGTCCTCACAGAAAACCGGCGTGAAACAGCGCTTGCGCTGTGTTTCGCTGAGTGAGTGAGTTTACCGGAGGCCCAATCCCCTACCCTATTCCCTTCTCTACCCTCCATTATTTCGTTCCCTTTCCATCCCTACCTTCCTCTATTACCCTATTCCCTCTTAAAAGGCCGGCAACGCACCTGCAGCTCTTCTGATGCTGCGAGTGTCCATGGGCGACGGAAGTTGCTTTCCATCAGGTGACCCGTTTGCTCGTTTGCCCCCTTATTTCATAAAAAAAAGAAATATTCCGCGAAATGTCGCGGAATATTGCTAAAAATAATAACATACTTACTAATTAAAAAGGCCTGCCAGAAGAGATTTCTATTAGAAACTAGCTGTCCCGGTGAACTTCGTGTCACTTTAAAACCTTCCCAGGACTTCTACGAATATTTTAAGACTAAAATTAGCCCAACCCGTTCAGCCGTTTTCAAGTTTTAGCGTTACTAACATAATTGAAAATCTATTTTTATATATTTGAATTTTAAGTATTATCACAAATCTTTTGTATGGGAGTACAGAAAAGTGTTGTTTTTAGACTTTTTCAGGAAATTTTAATTTTTTTTTTTGAATTTTTCTCTCCGTAAGAACCATCCTCGTACTTCAAGGAATATTAAAAAAAAAGAATTAGCGAAATCAGTCTAACCGTTCTCGAGTTTTGCGCTTAGCAACACATTCAGCGACTCATTTTTATATTATAGATAAGCAGATCCTTTGTGCCGTTTTACTATGTATATTGTCTTATTGTAACTGTTTCTGGTGCACAATAGAGTATTAAATTAAATTAATATTTTTTCATAACAAATATTATAATAATTAATACGAAAGTGTGTCTGTCTATCCGTTATCTTTTCACGACCAAACCGCTCCACCCAGTTTGCTGGCTATAGAGATACTTTCCTAGGAAATTACTTAAAACACTTTTTATTTCTGAAAAATGTTCGATTTCAGTACGATAACAAATAATTTCGGGCTTCATGCATTAATATCATGCTCTGATTATTTTGTTCTAAATTATTCTATCCTCAACATGTCAACTCTGTTGGCGTCTTGGCAACGATAAACTTTTCAATTATCGCCTTTAATATAAACTACACTTCCAATGAAAATCTATATTTAAATACCCACAAAGATTTAAATTAATATTTTGATCTTAGCATAGGTTGAATCTGATTTTGAATAATTCTCGTGGAACATTTCAATATCTGTTCAGAAACAGCTGATTTTACAAATATATCAATTGTTTGGTTGATAATACTAGGCCGATTTTGGTATAACTTATTATGAAAAAATAGAAAACCACGGGAAAACTAGTTTTTGTAAAATGTGTACATTTTACAAAAACTAGTTTGTAGTGCAATACATTGGCAATTTGTAATAAAATGTGTATGCGGCGATTAGTTCTGGTATGAAGATGATCTACTGTATATTATTATACTGTGGTTCACTCCTCCAACCACCTCCTTGTGCTTAGGGATGATCGAGTAACATTTGGCTAGTCATCCATCAGACCACAGCTGCAAAGTATATAATATACTGTATATAATATGTTTACCGAAATACTGTCACATAAAATAGAGTTTCGCAGAGACACGAGTTGGTTCTATGATAATCCTTTTTATTTTATAGAAAAGACATACTTTTATGTGCAAAACTGTATGTTATTTCTTTACGATTGAACCACTGAACGAGTCGAAGGGACAAAGGATAGTCTTTACCAGGAAAAATATACAGTTATCGCGCTAAACGAATCTTGAAACTCAGCAAGTTGCGGATACTCTATTAATTACTAATTAAATATGTGCCTCATGTGGCGCATCCTTCTGGACATCAATCATCATCAACACTCCTCGCCCATCCGCACCACGTCAGCAGACATCAAGCATAACCGGGTCGCCTCGACCATAAGCCGCGTTGGAGGTCCGCGCCGGTCGAACCCGCGTCTGGCTTGAACGGGGCAGCCATAGGCTACAACGATCGGTCAACAAGCAGAGCACGGGGTCCCTCTCCTGGTCATTGCACGCGTAGCTTCGACCCACACCTGACAACACAAGCGCATCGAAGAATACCACAGGTCTTCGGGGGAGAGTGATGTGGCGGTACCCACAATTCGCCTACCATTCCTGCATCGCACTATCGAAGTTTCGGAGAACGGCAAGATATATACAACGTCTGAAATGACGTCAGTGGGCTTCGGCCTGACCGAGCATGCTATCTCGCTCGGTCGGAAGATCTTCCTTTTACTAACAACGTTAAAAATCATATAATAAAAATCTTAAATATATGTACAGTATAAAGTATTAAATATATTTCCGTTGTCTGGTACCCGTAACACAAGTCCTTCAGGTGGGGGCCATGGGGCCAGACTGACGTGGTGTGAAGCGTCCATAGATATTATTATTGTATTATTATAATAAAATCGAATTAAATCAAAATAATTAATTAAATAGGTCAACCAGTAACACTTATTAACGTCGAAATTTAAAGCTAAGGTATAATTTTCTTGGAGATTCGTAGAATTTCCTGTAATAGAGTTCTTTGTTTGACACTCAAAGTGTAGGGTCGTGAAAATAACAGCCTTTAACCACGCAAGGTAACAATTTTAAACATTCCTTTACATCTGAATGTATGTATTTAGCACAGAAATAAATCAAGATAGAACGGCTAAGCGGGTGGAGTAAGCGTGTTTCAATCTTGCACAAGTGAGCAAGATTTGTTGAACGTTAATTTAGTCAGCGCGCACGTCTCGACTTGACTACACCGGAGTGGTTGTGCAAAAATGCATCATTGTGCAGTGTCTAATTGTAAAAACAGAAGAACGAAAGTGAATCGGTCAAGAGGAGGTATTTCTTTCCACGGGTAAGTTATTTGTTCTAACTAAATGTAAAGCAAAAATTGACACGATTGATTCCTTAGCAACGCACGCGCGTCGCCGTTCTATCTTGATTTATTTCTGTGGTATTTAGTTTACTATTATTTTGTCTATATACCAACAAGTCGAATATATAGCCCCCTTGTTTTTTTAAAAACCAACTGCTTTAAAATAAATTAAATTCTGTATAGAGATTATTAGAGATAGATAAAGAGAATACAAAAAAGGTGATATTTGTTAATTATTTTATATCGAGAAAATGTACGATTCGTTCAGAACATAGATTTATAGCGGGCACAGCTTGAAAGCTCCTAAACGTTACAAATTTACTACGCCAAAGGCTTTGGTTGCCGACATAGTTGAAACATATTTTAAGTTTTAATTTCTCGTACCGACTAGTAATATTGACTTGTTTACATGTCTGTTGGTAAATGGTATATGACGTGTATAACGTTTCATGAACACAAATCCCTGGCGGTTCGCCAACTGTGATAAATTTATACTTCAACTTTTTATACCAGATTAAGTTTATCAAGTTATAACACTTTAGGGCAGATTCGACCAAACTGGAGTAAAATTTTACTCGAGGATCTATAACTGTTTGCTAATCTAATGGCGGCTCTCGATTTCGCGTTGGCCGTAGGTATTTAGACGTTGGCCAACGCGCGAACGCCCGTTCTACACATTGGGCCAACGCGTCTGCAGACGCGTTGGCCAACGCGTTCGCCTATGTCGAGAGCCGCCATAAGAGTAAGCTGGCATTGCGTTTTACCAACTTCTAATCCAAGAGTAATTTTATATGGTAGTAAGCCTACTATCATATAAAATTACTCTTGGATTAGAAGTGGATTCGTAGCTACGAATAATAAAAACTAAGGAAACGTAACTCCCATTAGTCATTACGAGTACCCATACTTCAACCGTTTTGAATTTGGTTCCTTTTCGCACACTAAAATAATATGGCAATAGCTACGACACACTAATACTCAAAAATGAAAAAAGCCGTTGACATTAACAAAACACAAAATTGTGTACCGAATACATGCATAGTTTATGCATGTATTCGGGTCACATTTTGTAGACTCATGGACAAATTTGACACACTTTACTCTTCCTTAGTTTTTATCGTAGGTAGTAGGTAAATATTTACAAGGGCGATTTTGATAGAGTAAATATTAAACTGATAATAGTTGCAGAATAGGACTGTACAGTTATTTCATACCCTTCGAGTAACTTAGTAAAACGCTAACGAAGATATCCTAGAGTAAATTGAAGGAGTAAAATTATTCTCATGATAGTTGTACTCCAGCAACTTTTGGTCGAATCTGGCCTTAATAACATTATCAAGGGTTAAAACATTCCAACTATTCATTCGCATTTGTGTATTTGTATTACGTACTATATTTTCCTTTAGTCTATGGTACAACCATAAAGTTAATATACCTAGCGGAAGAGAGCAACAATCTCGAGCGGTCAAACGTAACCAAAATTGGTTTTCATCTGTGTGAAAAATATGTGTACGTATACACTTACACAAGCATGATTGCACATGAATTCTATGAGATTAAATTGTCAACGTGCGGCACGTGCCGACTGGACGTCAAAAAAGAGTGCTGCTGTCATGTATCACACGTCTCTTTTTACCACGCAGTGTTACTGATAGTGACATCTCCCTTGCTCAGGCCTTTGTTTCTTTATTCCGGTAGGTATATTAACTTTATGGGTACAACAGACAATTAACAAACCAAGTCCTAAACTCCTAAGTTTGTGCAGTTGGATAAAAGTTGCACAAAGTCGATGCATATTATTAACTTAAAGACATTGATACTTAACCTGTTAATGGTGCATAAAAGCTCACTTAACCTTTACTTTACATGGAAAGTGTAGATTAGCAAATCGTAGCTGAAATCATGTACACTTTTGTAGGACAATTAAAAAGGCATTTGCTACAAGGCTAGTAGGGTACCACAGATTATAGTAAGAAAGTAAGTGGAGCAAACCGCAATATTATAGTATACGGTAGAGTAACTTAGAAATGTCCTTCAAATGAAACTAGCTCGACACATAAAATTTACACTGGTTTTACAACGTACATGTTTACAAGGGAACAAACTTTGCATGTAAGGAATAATTTTTAATTATTATTTCTTGTACTCCTAATTTCACGAACGCAAGTTGCGGGAAATATCAACTTATTTGGGTTAAAAATTATCACCACCTCATTTGTGGGGTATTAACCCCACAAGGCAAGTGGGGCAGTGTCCCCACCAGGTGGGCACAAGGCCATGCCCACCCCAGCGGATATTGCTGAAACGTGTTGCTAATGTCAAGAGTACGAAAGCTTTTATGGAATTTAGGGTTGTGTGATTTGTAAGTGTGTGTGTGTGATTTATGTGTGTGTAGCTCAAAATGTCAAGATAATAATATGTATTTTTAATGTACTATATCAGAAAAGTTCTTAATCAACCATTTGGCATTTCATCCAAATGTTCGTTGAAGTCCAGGGACGGTTTGTGAGATCGGAAAGTTTGTAATAGTATTCCATTGTATTGTGTAAGTATTCCAGCGTACGATTAATCAACGCTACCTCTATTATAATATTTATAATTACTTTGTTTATCGGCGAAAACAAGATGAGTTGAAAGTTTAAACAGAAAGATATTTAATCGGATGCTTGGCACTTTTAAATTAAATTTTAATGCTAATTGACATTTAATGAAATCCAAAAAGACAATTCCGAAGTTATAATCTTTACGCGTAGAATATTAACATTTCAGACCATCGTTGTATACCGTAGAAATTAGATTAACAAAGTTTATTAAGATGGTGGAAGTTCTTGGAGAAATTTGTTAGGCGTTTGTTAAAAGTTAATATTCTACCTTTACTACCGAGTACCTACTACTACCCTTTCTACCGTGTAGAGTAAATGTACGCTTTCTCTTGCTTTCAAGCCTTCACGTTTTGCAACCCGTTGTTTTTAGAGTTCCGTACCCAAAGGGTAAAAACGTGACTATTACTAAGCTTTCGATGTCTGTCCGTCTATCCGTCTGTCTGTCAGGCTATATCTCAAGAACCGCTATAGCTAGACTTCTGAAGTTTTCACAGATTGTGTTGTATGTGTGTTGTGTGTTGCTGTTGCCGGTAAAACTACAAATACTTAAAACAATATAAAATTCATATTTAAGAGGAGTCCACACCGCCCTTTTGCCATACAAACGTTGTCCCCTGTTTCCTCCCTGGATAATGCTAGTAGAGTTATAATTTTTTTCCTGAATATCTACGGCTACTAATACAATGTCCCTATGTTTTCTTTTTTTTTCATAATTTAATTATTAAATAAGATATGAACGTTCAAAAACCCAAAAAATGGCCAGATTTTCCGCTGTGTTCAAACGTCCAGAAAACAGATTTGGCTAGATTATACAAAAAAAAGCAAAACATAGGAACACAGCTCAAGCTTTTTTTTAATCTTTAATGAAAAAAGTACTTAAATCGGTTAAGTTTTGGAGAAGGAATCAGGGGACAACGAATCATTGATTTTCTGGATTTTCTGCAGTTGTCTCTATCGCGTTTGTACGTGTCTCTATAGTCCCTCAGTAATAAGTCCCCGGGTTGCACTAGTAAAACCAATAGATGATATTAAACTTGGCCTTTATTTATCCCAAAACTAATACCCGTTCATTCAGACAAGGCCTCACGCAGTGACTGCCCGTCGTCTCTCGCATACATCGCCTCCCAAACACAAAACTGCTGACACTCGCACATTCACACATACATGCTCCCTACACGTTCTGCGGTATAGGCTTGAGGTAAGGGAGACAGCTATAGATATTACACGTACTTTTTTTTCATTTCTCTAGCCCCTGGTGTATCCTCTTAAGGGGGCTCCCATACAACAAACTTTATTTGTTTGGCCTTTTTTGCTCGATATCAATAATGTAAGGCAGTTGAAATTTTCACAGACACCCTAATTATGTACAAGAAACTCAATTTCTAGCCTATTTTTTCTCTACTTTCACTCTATAACGGTACGGAAACACTTCGTGCGCGAGTCTGACTCGCACTTGGCCGATTTTAAAAAATATTTATTCTGTATTGTCTTTAAGACAATTCTAGCAGAGCTGGGCCTGTAGACAAGTGGCAAAGCGCTAACGCTGACGCTAACGCTAGCGCTACAAAATGTATGTGATTTGACATAAGTCATCGCTTCGCTAGCGAATACTAATGTCAAATCCATACATTTTGTAGCGCTAGCGTTAACGTTAGCGTAAGCGTTTTGCCACTTGTCTACGGGGGCTGTTGACTAGGTGTATAAAGTATATTATATAGAATACTAGATGACGACTTATTTCGACAATTCGATTATCGCGCCGAAACCGCACATTTTCCCGGGATTTAAAGTATCCTTTTTGTTTTGTCATAATCCTTTTATTTCTTTTTTAAATATCCTTTTTTACGGTTGTCTGGAAGAGACCGCTTAAAGCGGTAAGACCGCCAATTTGCGCTCTTCCTAAAAATTGTTTCTCTTTCGCATTTTGTATTTTTTTTATGTGCAAATAAAGAGTTCATTATTATTATTATTATTATCCTATGTCGTTTCTTAGGACTTAAAGTATCTCCATACCAAATTTCAGAAAAATTGGTTCAACGGTTTAGGCGTGAAGAATCAGTCAGACAAACACACTTTTTTATTTATAATATTAGTACAGATTTAAGTGATTTTTCTAGCCCTCTTATAAGTATGTCTGTGTAGATATTGTTATTGCTGTCGACGCGACTGAGTGGAGCCTGAAGAATTTATCGAATACCTTCTTCGGGATTCGAGGTCTCCTACTTAGTACTTACTTTACTAAATTAAAAGAAGGAATGCTATAAAATTAATATTTTTTTTTTATAATCATTTATTGTGCACAAGAAATATTCACAAAATAACAATTTACACACAGTAAGACGACACAATAGGATCTGCTTATTTCTAATAGAAATCTCTTCCAGCAGCCCTACGGAGAGAGATTGGATTAGGATAGCAGATATGACGTGCACAAACATGAATTTAATATTGCATCAAAATAAAATAATAGGATAATGACAAAATTAATAAATTACAAGTACATATATATCGAGATCTACAACAACAACATACTTACAACAAACAATAAAATTAAAATATATAATTATAAAATAAGTAATGTAGCAGTAGCAGTATATATACATATAGTATTTATTTATTATATAAATAAATACTATATGTATATATTATTATATATTATATATGGTATTTAAATGGATAGAGATTCGAGGTAGTGCTCTTTCAAGCGTCTTTTAAAAATAGCAATGGTGGGACTATCACGAATGGTGTGAGGGAGTGAGTTCCACAATCTGACAGCATGAACAGTAAACGAGTAGGAGTAAAAGTTGGAGCGATGGGAGGGAAGGGAGAGATTAGACCGGACATTGGACCTACAGGGGAGATCAGGAGATCGGGAAAAATTGAATCTATCAAGGAGGTATGGAGGAGATAGAGGATTATACAGGATATTGTAAAGTAGGCAGAGGATGTGGGAGTTGCGGCGGAGACGGATGGGAAGCCACTTGAGTTTTGAACGGTAGGCTGAGATATGGTCGAACTTTCTCAAGCCAAACACAAAGCGTATACAGAGATTCTGTAACCGTTCAAGTCTACTTAACTGCTCCTCAGTGGCGTCAAGGTAACAGGAATCGGCGTAGTCAAGGATGGGAAAAATGAGTGTCTGGACAAGGGAGATTTTGGTATGTATAGGTAGGAAATTTTGGAGGCGCCTCAGCGTGTGTAGTGAGAAATGAACTTTTCTGCTTACTTCGGTTACTTGTGGGTTCCACGACAGGTTATGGTCAAGAATTATGCCTAGGTTTTTGGCCGACTTTGTGTAATTGATAACAGTGCCATCAAAAATTACATTCGGTACATTGCATAACCGTTGAGACATGTATCTGCTGCCTATGATCATAGCTTGCGATTTTCTGGGATTAACCAACAGGCCAAAAGTATTTGCCCAGTTGGCTATTCGCTCAAGGTCAGAGTTGATGTCATTGACTGCAGATACGATGTCGAGAATGTGAGAATTGCGATAGATTTGCAAGTCGTCTGCGTAGAGATGGAAGTAGGATTTAATTATTAAAGTGATATTATTTATAAATATTGAAAAGAGGAGAGGAGAAAGAACGCCACCCTGGGGTACCCCCGCATCAAGAACACACCAGTCTGAGGTAGCCTCGCCAGAGCGGACTCGCTGCGAGCGTCCCCGAAGATAGGAATCAAGCCAAGTAATCACTGACGGGGATAATTTAAGGGAGCGCAGGATGGAAAGAAGGATGTCAAAGTCAACAGAATTGAACGCACTGCTGAAGTCAAGCAACACTAGTATAGTGACACATTTATTTTCTAAAGCTAGGCGCAGATCATCAGTGACCTTCAGCAGCGCAGTTACAGTACTGTGACCAGAACGGAAGCCGGATTGAAAAGGAGAAAGCAAATGATTGAATGATAAAAAATGGGACAACTGCTGGTGGGCTATATGTTCGAGGACTTTGGAAAGGAACGGTAATATAGAGATAGGTCTGTAATCGGATAGAGAGGAGGGATTAGGAGTTTTGGGTAAAGGAATTACATCAGCACGTTTCCATGCCGAGGGGAAGCAACTCGTTGCCAAGGAGAAATTAAAAATATGGGTGAGAACTGGCAGGAGTTCAGGAAAGGAGAGGGAAATCATACGGGAACTGAGACTGTCATTGCCTACCGCAGTAGATTTAATAGCCGCTATATGCTTAGCGACATCATCCTCAGTAACATATGTGAAGGAGAAAGTGTCACAGGAAGGGAGAGGAGAGGATGAGAGATGGGATAATGTGCGCGCTTTTGTGGCTTGGTCAATGATTACAGGAGGCTGAGAGAAGTGAGCATTGAGCGAATTTAAGTCTAGGGTGCTGTCAGTACATGGTGAGGACTTACCTATGCCGAGTGTTGAGAAAAATTTCCAAATTTGAGATGGGTTGGATTGGTCAATGGAAAAATGTATGTGGCGTCTTCTAGCGTCTCTACACATACGACTGCAAAGATTCCGAAGATTTTTATATTTGGTTAGGTTTTCGTCAGTGGGTCGTTTCCGATATCGACTCAAAGCTCGATTGCGCCTGGCCATCATGGACTTGATATCCTGAGAGAGCCAGGGTGCCGGTACGTGCTTGATTTTGACTCTTCTGACAGGAGCATGCTTATCAAAGATGTTGATTAGGAGATCTGTTAGCAGCGACACCTTCAGGTCGATATCAGAGGCCGAGTACACAGGAGACCAGTTCGTTTCACACAAATCACGTTTGAGAGCCTCCGGATCAATTTTATTAAAACTGCGTAGGAGTTGGTACTTAGGGACTCGGCGAGGAGGTTTGATTTTAAAGGAAAGGAATACAAGATCATGATGGGAAAAAATGGAAGGAAGTTGGCCATGAGAGGAGATAAGGTCAGGAGTTGAGGTAATGAGGAGGTCTAATAGAGAAGGAGTGCAGTTAGGAACGTGGTGGGTTGCTGCAAGCGGGAGAATGTTAAGATTAAGGGACGACAATAAGGAACGGAGCTTTAAAGCACGTGAGTCGGATTTTAGGAGACAGGTATTGAAGTCACCTGCAATCAGAGTGTGGTCGTAGTTCGGACAATGTGCGGCTAGTAGAGATTCCAAGGTGCTAAAATAATCTACGCGGATAGATGGGCTGTAGACCACACAAAGCAGAATAGTTTTACGATGCAAGGTGACCTCAATACACAGATATTCGACGGAACCAGAGTAACAGTTTGGCGACGCGGAGATAATGCGGTAGTCAATATCGCCACGCAGATATATAGCAACACCGCCACCACCTTTGCCCACGCGATCGTTGCGAATCAACTTAAAACCTGGTAGGGCATACCCAACAGATGGAAGTGAGGGCTTAAGCCAGGATTCTGAGATTAAGATAGCGCTAATAGGAGAATCGCCAAACATGTCCAGAAAATCAGCATGATGCCGCGGTATGCTTTGGGCATTCACATGCACAATATTGAAATTGTTTGGGAAGGAGGAGAAGGAGTTTCAAATAATATTGTTTTTTTTTCAAAAGTTAGAAGCGCTGCGAGGCCGGCTATGTATATTCTATGCCTAAACTTATTTACGCTCTAAACATAAAGTGTAAGGGTGGGTTGCACCAACTTACTTTAACTATAACTTTAACTATAACAAAATGTCAAATGAACTGTCAAATCTCTAGTTAAAGCATAAAATTAAAATACCTAGCGGAATAGAGCAACAATCTCGAGCTGTCAAACGAAACCGAAATTGGTTTTCATCTGTGTGAAAAATATGTGTACGTATACACTTACATAAGCATGATTGAACATGAATTCTATGAGATTAAATTGTCAACGTGCGGCGCGTGCCGACTGGATGTCAAAAAAAGAGTGCTGCTGTCATGTATCACACGTCTCTTTTTACCACACAGTGTTACTGATAGTGACATCTCTCTTGCTCAGGCCTTTGTTTCTCTATTCCGCTAGGTATACTAACTTTATGAGTTAAAGCCAATAATTCCAGTAGACATACATATCATAAAGAATCATACGCGTAAATCGTATTGCACTAAAATACTACAGTCATAATTTATCTACCTCAGCGTGGAGCCAAAATTTCATAAAACAAATAAATCGGAGTTAAAGTAGAATTCTGGCAAACGATCAGTGAAAACCGTCGCAAATGTCGATTATTATAATTTACAATTCAACGTATTGACGGAGAAATATTTTTGGCTTTCGTAATTGCAATATTATGACTTGCTGTAATTTTAAACAACGTAATAATATTCTAACTAGAAATTTCGTTGCAAACATTTCGTTGTAAGCGTACGAATCTGTAGAAATTTCCGTGATAATAAGTATCGTTAAGTCCTTTTCTGGGATATAAAGTACTCACTTAAGGTGACGCCTTGATAATTTGGCTGCAGCGATATCGATTTTTCACAACAATGACTAAAGCTAAGAAATTGAAGTTCATTGTCAGTATTCATTATGTCTTTATCTTTGAATTACCCATAGCATATCACGATTGGTCAACTTTTATAATGAGGAAAAAGGTCGCCTCACTAGTAAACAGAGTGCGGGGGAGCTCGAACAAAGTCCTGAGGATGGTTAGTGGAAGCCTAGATTCAGTCTTGGTGGACAGGTTCATTGAACTTCATGTTATGAAGTCTCAATGAACTTGTCAATCATAGACTTAATTTTATATAATTTTATTTATTAAATTGTGAATTATATAAGTGTACTACTAACATAGTTTTTAAGTCAAATTGTTACTAACACTATGGATCAATGGTCTGAAAATAAATGATTTTTATTTTAATTTTATTTTTTTATTTATAACACAGAATAATTAATCAAAAAAAACGTCTATAAAAACAGGGATTTTAATTTTGCCAACAGAGGAGAGTGATTTAAGCTTCCAAAATTTTTACATATATTAGTTCAAGCATACACTATAATTTGCCCATAGCTTATATGAAATATATTTATGGTTTTTAATTATGCGACAAAAACCATTTTGTCGCTTACGCCCTTTTCATTTCTTGTTTTCTATGAGAGGCCGGCCCGGCCTCTCATAGAAAACAAGCGATCTAAAACATATCCAAAACGATTTTTTACTTAAACGCGGCGTCACCTTAATTTCATCCCAATCAGTTAAGCGATTAAAGAGCATGTGTGACAGACGTAAAGACACACTTTCGCATTTATAATACTACTATATAGTATCAATGACGCCCGCAACTCACGCGGGAACCGTACATTTTTCCGGGATGAAAAGTATCCTATGTCCTTTTCCGGGACTCTAAGTCCATACCACCGTTTTGTAATGGTGTGGAGAAAAATGAAACCTTATAGCCTAGGACCTAGGTCACGAAGTGGCATGTTTTTTTAATTTTTGTCGGTCGCGGTCGCTATGCGGCTAAGATCGGAAGGCCAACATAAGAGGATTACAGTATAGTATTAATTAACACCTGTCACCTGCGCGCCCTCAATCAACTACTTAACTAGCTTACTCGTGTGAAAAATCCTAAGTGGATTTGTCGCGCTTTATTTTAGTTGACTATCGAAACAAGGAGAGCTAAACTTGATATAGATTTTCCAAGAGACACCATATATTATAATACACTAGCATGAAGATTCCCGCTGAACCGATTGTAAAAAAAATTGGTAAAGAGACACTTTGATCACCGAGAATGGACATACTTAATTTTTATCCAGAAATATGGATTGTTCTCGGGTGTACAAAGGGATTAAGTAGAGGATCAAAGTTTATATGCCAAGATTCGAGAATGCCACAGAAAGAAGACAAACCCTAACATAATGAAGATATACATACATAATAACGCTACTATGACCGACCATGATATAATTTTCTGTTTAATCAAAGGTGTTTTTCTCGCGGTAAGGGGATGCAAATGTTCCAACTCGTAAACAAAAATGAGACCCACTAACTTATGGTCCGGATAAATCTTATTACGCTTTTTATCTTTAATAATACCTACTTTGTTTTCTACCTTACTACCCAGACATTATGAGAGTCATGCTTCGTCACAAATAGGATCGACCTAATCATTGCTGCCTTTGAAGAAATAGTGTGAAACAACAGTAACTGCCGTACTCAGACAGGAACATTAATTACTTAAATACTAATAATAAAAACTAAGGAATCGTAACTCCCATACTATTACCGTTTTAAATTTGGTTCCTTTTGAGTTTTGATCTGTCATGTAACGTCAGCCAAGTACCGCTCAAGGTCACCTAAATATTGCAAATGTATTGAAATGTGTACCTAAGGTACACTGTTTTGACAAGTATTGTGGAACATGTTTTTTGACGGAGTTACTTTTCCTTAGTTTTTATTATTCGTAGAGTTTAAAATTTTGACATAAGCCTCATACATTATCTGTCAACTTCTTCATTAAATATAAATGTAATTAAATAATCGTGCGGCAGTTAGGTACGACTCCACTGGTTCGATTGTTTAACTTTATTTTAAAGAAAATATTGATTTTTACCATTATTTTTACTCAATTATCCATGTTCTTTTTGTCAAAATTCCATAAATTCACTTTAGCTTAACATTAAGTAATTAAAATATTTCAATAAGTGTGGCCGTTAGATTTATGTTGTTGGGTTTTTAAAGTCCAGGAACTTGCACGTCGCAATAATAGAGAATTTTCCGTATCGGTATTGCGTCCATCGGGGACATCTCTAACAATCAGGTGATCCGACTGCTCGTTCATAAAAATGGAAGTAGAATCCTCGAAAAAGAAAATTATTCGTATAACCCACTGAGTCATTTCGTACGCACCGCTTTGTGTCGAGTCACCGACGCCGAAAACTGCCCCGCTAAACTGATGACCTACATTCTGGTAAAAATATACACCAACCCTAAATGTTGACCTATAGTAATAATTTTGAGGCATAAATAGCTAAGTTTTTTAGACACGGCTATAATAATTAGAGAGATTGAGCTATATCAGAATATATATAGAGAAAAAATATTTTCTATGATAAATGAGTTTAAAGCAAATTAAAACTACATGTGGCCAATTAATATCAATCAAGTTTGTTATTTTTTATTATATTACTTCTACGTATATTTTTTTAAGCTTAAAGTATAACTTTAGTTTGATAACGTTAAACATACTGATATGAGATATCTTACATCGAACTTATGAGTAAGTAGTTCTGTTTTTAGTCCCACAAAAGATCGTCCGAGTGAGACTAATTGATGGAAGCGAATTTTTGTATTTTTTATCTGGTGATTCTTTCCACATTTATATTCCTTTTTTCATAAATATTAGATATTATAATTATTCACTTAACACAACTAAAACTAGCTAAATAATAAATACGGTGCCTTCAAAAAAATACACACATCCACAAAACACAAAAATAATAAAAATAAAACTATAAACGCACACCGAGATTTAGCACAATCACCTACTCTCCTGAGGTTACATTCGGTTACACCAATAAATTGTATTGACGTTATTTACGGCAAGTAAAACGTAACTTACGTTTGAGGCGGTAGGGAGGCATCGCGTATGTAATCTCAATTGATATAAAAGATTCGTTCGATACATAGTGATGGGAGCGTAATTATTGTATAAATGTATAAAATGTTTAAAAATGGCTTATTTTTTGTGAAGTTTCTTTATTTTGCCTTCAGCCTTAATTTTTACAGTTAAAAAGTGTATGCTGATACTTTTGATTGGCTAGTTTAAAAAACGTTTACCAATCTATGACGAAAATGAACACAATATATTAAGCTCTAAAAATTGTACACTTCCTACTTCTCCATTCTTCTTCTGAATAATTCCTATGCGGATTTGGGGCTACCTGAGATCTTATCAAAGGGTTTTTCGTGGTTGGATGCCGCTGTTGGTCCTGGTGAGACAGAAGATACTGCGGTAGAAATGTGACCGTTAAAAAAGCTATTGCCGATTATTTTAATGGGGCCATAGCCTTTCTAGATAGTCCCCAATTTAAAAATACCTCTCGTTCTAGACATTTTAAAAACATAAAATCGAGGTCGAAGTTTAAAAACAGACTCTTTTTCGGAAACCGTTATGAAAGTTACAAAATTGTGCTTTTAAAAAATCTTGACAGAATTTCGTGGATTGGAAATTGGAATCTTTTGTCTAATTAATTACCATCGTTTCCTTCTCAAATGATCTCGAATTTAGAAATTGAGAGTTGGGTTCGCTATTACGATACGAAATGGTTTAAGTTAGAAGCATTTACTCAGTACATTTTACACACTTTTTATTTAAAAACCATGTAAGTATAACAAAAAAAAATTAAGTAAATTATATTCCTGTAGCAAAAAAAAAAAAAGTCCTGTGAGGCTCTTGTGGAGGAGACGGTCGAATTTCATTGAAACCGTACATTTTCCTCCAAAAGTAGCCTATGTAGTCTACTATGTGTCTGTGCCATAAAGTTAATATACTTTATGGTAGACTACATAGGCTACTTTGGCAGGAAAATGTACGGTTTCAATGAAATTCGACCGTCTCCTCCACATGTAATAAAACTATGTGACATTAGGGTGTGTATGTATTCCTTATATTATAGAGTTCACTGTGAAAGTAGCAGCGCTGAAAGAGTTTTTTTGTGATTTGTAATTTGTATGGGCACCCGCGCGTCATGAATTTTTTCTATACAAAGATTATTATTAAATTCTAAATGTATTTAAGTATTAGGTATAAACGAGATATTCTGTTTTAAAGTAAAAAGTTTTTGCGCTCAATATATCGATTTTATTAATTAATCAAAAGTCCCTCACTAGCGGTGATATAATAAAACCTTTATTCATTCCAATTGGATTAGCGTCACGGCCAATTACGAGTCACGTCACATGTCACAATGTCACGGCGTCACACCGTCAGTGTCACGTCACGACGCGTCACAGTCTGGCCGAGAAGTTAGTGCTGTCTTAAGACAAACGACAGACAGACGACAGTCTAAGACAGACTAACGGCCGTTCCCAATATTTGATCTATCTCTGGTTTTGCCTTACTAGAGATAGGAATAGCTCACATTAGACATTAGAGACATATATTTTATGTCAATTGTGAGCTATTCCTATCTCTAGTAGGGCAAAACCAGAGATAGATCAAATATTGGGCACGGCCGTAAGGCTGCTATTCGTCACATTGAGATATATACACAAACAAATAATTTATATTGCAATAGTTTGTCTAAAGACTGTCGGTCGTGACTTAAGGCAGACGGTGAATCAAATCAAATCTAAATAATTTTATTCAGAGTGAAATTTTAACAAAATCTTTTCTGAACGTCGGGTCTAACAGTTAGACCCGACGTACTCAGTGACGAACATTAATTACTTACGTAAATATGTTAATTTTAAAATTTCATAATAATTAATTAAAAATTTTGACAAAAGCCTCATTATCTATGTCCACATTATGTAATTTCATCTTCAATTTTCGTCATCATCTTTTTATTCAACTTTCGTTTGGCATATTCAATAATTGAATGCGTCAAAATCCACCCGCGTTGGAAAGAAAAGTGTCATAGCGTCGCAGACATGCCTCACGTCACACGTGCGATGTTGACTGCGCTATAACGCATGCCCTTGATGAACAAAAAAAGGCACAGTGTGGACAAAGCTATATCTGATGGCAAAAAGTGAGAAAATAAATTGACTAGCAATACCAATTACAATATGTCGACGAGTATATTTACTTGGGCCAGCCGCCAGATAGTCTCCTTTAAAAATAGACTAGGAAAGGAAGTCAATCGTCGAATTGAAAACGCCTGGAAGAGCTACTGATCCATGAAGACGCTAATGAAGGGAGATTTGCCAATCCCCCTGAAACGCAGACTCGTCGACATATTGTGTATTCTGCCCATTCTAACCTACGGTGCTCAGACTTGGTCATTGACTGAGTCGCAAAGGTCCCAGCTCGGGGTTTGTCAAAGAGCAATGGAGCGCAGTATGTTAGGTGTAAGACTAGCTGACCGAATAAAAAATAGCACGCTGCGCTCCAAAACAGGTGTTCAAGACGTCGGCGTGAAAGCTGCAAAATTAAAGTGGGACTGGGCGGGTCATACCAGCCGCATGCATCCTGACCGTTAGGCAAAGGTCACCACGGATGGACGGCCTCCAAAAAGATGGCGAGATGAACTGGATGCCTACAAGCCAGGCTGGCCCGCGGTGGCGTTGGAGCGAGACAGATGGAAGACCTTGGGGGAGGCCTTTGCCCAGCAGTGGGATAGCATAGGCTCATAAAAAAAATAAAAAATAAAAATACCGGGGTAATTGGAATAAAACATTTTTATCCTTTTTTCATCTTTTAGCGGCTGATTCTGTGTGTTAAGCATGCAAATATAAAAATTTATCCAATGATCGAGGATATTTTTTGAAAATCTGCTGTCAAAAATTGCCATCAGATCCAAGGTGGTAGACCTATACAATAACTGTCAAACTCTTCATTAAATTGAAGGTTAATCATAATTAAATGTCTCTAAAGTACGGCGGTGAGTGCAGGCTGCAACAGTAAGGTGCCTACCACCACACCGGTTAACTGTGACTTAAGTCTACAGCTATTATACAAATCACATAATTTTATGGAGATGCACACAAAAAATATTTTGTATTGAAATAGTCTGTTTAAAAACTGACGTGTTTGAAATAGGCGTTCGCCCTTAGACCACACCAAAATACTTGACCTTCTGAGAAACGCGATTCGAAGTATAAAATCGATTTCCTTACAATACTCCTAGCTGCGACATTTTTGTAACAAAAAAGAGTAAAAAGTTGTTAAAACTTTTTTAATTATTATGTTTTATAGACCTACAAGGATGTTTATGTGCATGAAATTGTCATGGATGCTACAGCTGTTGCTGAAAATGCCACTCCATAATTCCTAATTTGGCCACATGTAAAAATATTATGATACCTACTTGGATGATGTGAGTTGAAAATTTCAAAGACATCTGGCTCTCAAATTATATATTTTTAGAAAATGTATAATAAAAAATGCCTTTTAATACGGTAAGTATATTTAAAAATCCAATTTCTTCAATGTAGAGTTTTTAATGACCGTGAACAACTCAGTAGTACAAAATACTGGCAAGTGATTGTAATTTTTAAAAATGTTTCAATAATTTTATAAGTGAATTACATTATTAGATTAGATCGGATTAGTCAGTACATTGTATCTGTATCGCAACAACGGAAGTTACAATGTTATCTGTCTATCAACAACTCGGCTGGCTTACTAACGGAAAGGTCTAGGTATGTAATATGATTGCCAAATTATGTTCGACAATATGTTTCCCTTGATTTCGTTGCACTCAAATTCGGTGGGAAAACCGTATATTTTTCATCAAAAGAACTATTCTAATATGTCCTTTTTCAGGACCCAAAGTAAAGAATACTTTGAACCCATAGAAAATTACATTCCAATCGGTTCAGAAGTTTAAACGTAATGAACTAATAGAGACACTATCTCCTTTCGACAGTATGCATACGCACATTTTCCTTCTTTTGCCAATAGTTTAGTTATGTGCGTCTTCCTTCTGACCTAAAAGTAGAATTAATTAGATTTAGGACCAACAAAATGTAATAAAGCTAGTCCCAATTCAAAGGCTAAATTAGTAATTAGTAAAACCGCAGTAACGAGAAGGTCTTTAGAGTTTAGTATTCAAAGCGTCAGTTTAATGTTTTGTTATAAAGTCAAGACGCCATCAATTGAAATTCATTCAGCCATCATAGTTCTAAACTACTCTGTAAATCACGTCAGCTAAGGACTGCTTGAATAGCAAGCAACAGAGGTCCAATTTTAATGACTAACGGCCGCACTCAATCAATTTAATTTAATTTAAATTGAAGTTTAATCATCAAATCTTCGTCTAATTACAAATAAGTAATGAATTTTCGTCTTTGAGTGCCGCATTTGGCCCAAGTACCTTACAAAATATAATTTAGTTTTTAGGTCATAGTACTCAGTACATACAGGAGGTAAGTTTTTGAAAATGGAAAACATTCAAACGTTATTTCATGCAAATATTTTTTGATATAAACTAACTTGAACTGAAAAATTATTGGATATTTTTTATAATTTTTTTTACGACTACAATCCTTTTGCTCCAGATCCTCTATAGTCTAATGACGTTCTTCAAAATTAAAGATTTAAAAGTGAAAAAAAAATTCACGGCCTTTCACGATGACTACATTATTTACCGATGGGCGTGAATTTCAAAATGGTTTAACATCACAAATAAAGTCCCGGCGCAGCGGGCTGCATGCGGCCCGCGGGCCGCGGATTGGGGATAGCTGGTCTATACTACTGAATACATTATGCAACCGTGCTAAGTACAACACGTCATTTATAAGATATTTCTTAATAACAGTTCCGATACAGTAATTGTTCATTATGGAACCCACACACGTACTCAGTGATGGGAACTTGGTATCGCGAGTGAGTTGCATATTTATAACTCTATTTTCTTCTCATGAAAAATCTAGAAAGATCTTAAGAGGATTGCCCTAAAAGCCAGCTTATTTTTATTCAAACGAAAGCTTTATTAAATTCTTCGTTTCATCGAAATTCGTTTGTCACTATAACAGGGTCAAGAACCATACATTTTTGCGCAACTTCTTTGTCCATTAACGAGACTCAAAGTACTTCCATGCCTTTCATGCCAAAGAGGTAACAGATAGGCACATTTTATAATTAATTAAGTTTGGTAGAGATTAGGGCACCCGAAGTATGTCATACTTTACGTAAATCTAATATTATTTCTAACTAGCTGTCCCGGCAAATGTTGTTTTGCCATAAAATGATTTTCCCTGTTTTCCTACTTTTCTCTTGAAGTTTTTTCTGATTTTTTTTCTATAGACCTCACGAAGCCCGAGACCTTTCCAACGAATGCAAAACCGTGGAAATAGGTTCGTGCGTTCTGGAGTTATAACTTATAGCGTCAGGAAGGAAAACCCGACTTATTTTTATATATAAGATATTAATTAAAATCTAATATTTTCGAAACATGGGAGAGCCATGCTTCGGCACGAATGGGCCGGCTCGACCGGAGAAATACCACGTTCTCACAGAAAACCGGCGTGAAACAGCGCTTGCACTGTGTTTCGCTGAGTGAGTGAGTTTACCTGAGGCCCAATTCCCTTTCCTATCCTCCCCTATTCCTTTCCCTTCCCATCCCTACCCTCCCCTATTACCCTATTCCCTCTTAAAAGGCCGGCAACGCACCTGCAGCTCTTCTGATGCTGCGAGTGTCCATGGGCGACGGAAGTTGCTTTCCATCAGGTGACCCGTTTGCTCGTTTTCCCCCTTCTTTCATAAAAAAAAAAATACATTTGAATAGAGAAATTAAAATGCCTTCATATAAAAGTAGATTAAACTCTTTCTAGCAGCTCACTACGTTAAAACAACAGACTCTACTTTGCCCAGTGTTTAATCATTTCTTTAATAAGTTCAAATGAGTTGTGCAAATTAATGTTATGTTTTTTAAGTTCTCGGGAAGCGATTAAGGTCACACCGAGAAGCGTAACGTACTTAGCGGGGTACTATACTATACAAAGGTAACTATACAAAGTTTGGGGGCCCTATGCTAAGGTTGCCTTTTTTAACGTTTTATTGATATTTTTCTAAAGCACTTTGGGGGCCCTTGTGGCCGGGGGCCCCGTGTAATTGATACGGCATATTAAATATGCGGCGGTCCGCGGTAGCTACGCCCCTGGTCACACCCAGTTCGCGTGTCAGGATTATGTAGTTGATGAAGAGATTCACTTAGTCAGGTTGAATACAGATACGAGTATTTAGTATTCAAAACTTGCCTTATTTTGTAGTATCCAGAGATAGGTTTTTTTCTGAATCATAGGAATCCGGAAGAATCTATACTAATATTATAAATGCGAAAGTATCTCTGTCTGTCTGTCTCGCTTTCACGCCAAAACTACTGAACCGATTGTAATGAAATTTTGTACACAGATAGTCTAAAGCCTGAAAAAGGACATAAGCTACTTTTTAACTGGAAAAAGGGGTTGTAAGGGGATGAAAATGCGTAAATTTGTTCAAATTAAGTTAGTTCCAAAAACCCATAAGAGATGGCGCCAAGAGTCCCCTAGATCGCACTATCGCTTGCTCATTGGTATTTCTATAAGAGGTGGTACCATGTTGAGTTAGGTTTTCGATTCTTTCGATTGTTATACACGTTTATAATTTATAAGTCACCTACCAACTTAGATATCAGAAACAACAGCCTACCAATAATAAATACTAAATAGTTTATGGGCAAAGCTAAAGTTGTGTAATGCATTATGCAGCTAAGTTGTGTAAAGCTAAATAAGCTTTAAAATTTGGTATAAAAAAGTTTAATTTAAAAAATAATAATATTATGTGCACACTACACGGCTGTTTTGGGTATTTTGATTTAAGGGGTAGGTACCAGGGTTTTAAAAAGCTTTTTAAAACCAATTTTGTTGACACCGCGCACTATAAACTGAAGTCCACGCGGACGAAGTCGCGGGCAACAGCTAGTCGGTTATAACCAGAACTTCGGCCAAAAATTAATTATTATTTCAGCCGAAAATGTCCTAAGTTCGGTTGAACTGTTTTGTTAAATTTTATCTGAATGCGGTGAAGCTAAAAGAAACCCTTTTTGATATCAATTATCATGATAAGGGCTTGCACCCTTCAGCGTAGCCCCAAACGAACCTACGAACGTAAGAATGTGCCGACTTAACAGATTTGAATGAATGAGTTTTAAAGGAAGAAGAATTTTCGATTAGAAGAGTTAACTTTAACTATGTTAAAGTTCCATCAGTTAATTATTAATAGTATTCAATTCTATTCAGAACATAATATTAAATTACAAAATTCGTTTATCGCGCGGGAACCGTACATTTTTCCGGGATAAAAAGTATCCTATGTCCTTTCACGGGACTCAAACTATCTCCATGCCTAATTTCAGCAAAATCGGTTCAGCGGTTTGAGCGTGAAGAGGTAAAAGACAGATAGACACACTTTCGAATTTATAATATTAGTATGGATTCACTCTTGATAGCTTGGAAAATGTTAAAAACCAAGTTTATCAGCGCTATTTTTTAGGCGTCCATATGTCCATATTGGCAAGGCCATATTGCTAACAAATATACACATAAACTCGTGTCTGTCAAGCCAGACATGCGTATCTCGTTTTGTTACTTTGGGAAGTACCATCAAATAGATAGCAAAAGTTACGCGCCTTCATTTCAGATATAAATTTCACCAGCCCCTAGTGTAATAAATACAGCGGCCAGTTTTTTACAATCAAGAATTTTCGCCACAAAAACTCAATCTAAATTTTGTTATTCAAAACCTTTTGAAGATCGAGATTATAAGAAAAAGATTTACGAAATAAGGAGGACAAGGTACATAATATTATATTTGATAAAAAAAGCTTTATACGTGATATATAGCGGCCAGTTTTTAGGGTTCCGTACCCAAAGGGTGAAAACGGGACCCTATTCATGAGACTTCGATGTCTGTCTGTCCGTCTGTCTGTCTTCAGGCTGTATATCAAGAACCGCTATAGCTAGGATTCTAAAATTTTCACAGATTGTGTATATCTGTTGCCGCTATAACAACAAATACTAAAAACAAAATAAAATTAATATTTAAGGCGGGCTCCCATACAACAAACGTGATTTTTTTGGCCTTTTTTGCTCTATATCAATAACAGCCACAGGTAGGTACTTGAATTTTTCACACAATCCTTAATTTTATGTGTACTTTATTATTTAATAATAATATTTAAATAAAATAATAATTTAAGGGGGGGCTTCCATACAAAAACACAAATTTTGGTCTAATTTTGCACTTTAATAATACGGAATCCTTCGTGCGCGAGTCCGACTCGCACTTGGCCGATTATTTTACCTTGGTGTGTTACGAGAATACTTCTTAGAATGCCTTAGATCGTTAACATAAAGATCATGTCAGAGATAAAGCAATGCTGTATGTAGTGTGATTATATGGGTCATTAGCTGGTGATAATCACTAATCACTTCCAATCAGGCGATATGCTCATTTGTCTTATAATGTACAGTACTGCTGCTGCTTTATAATCTCTTACTTGCGGCTGGTCATGGTATTAATTTTGACGTTTTAACTTTTTAAAACTTTTTAAATATTGAAACTTCAAAGTAAACACCACGACTTGTCAGAAGTGGTTAATTGTTGACTGATGCCTCTCCCCAAATAAAAGCCAGCAAGACGAATAGACTAAAGTCCACCTGTTTTCCCTAAAGTAGTTTCGGACCTTTCCAAGTGCTCATATAGTTTATATCTTTGGCATATTAGGGTATTAAAGTTTGGGCTAAGAAGTGAAGGGCACGTCCAACAAGATAAATGAGTTCATACTTCTCGTACTTACATTAACGATAGAAATGGCAGCAGGATAAATACAAAAAGCAGCTTAAATTTTTCTCTATTATGTCTATACTGTACTCGGCGAAATATGGCAGTAGCGGTCATTGACTCCCTGTCAAAAACTTGTCATTTTCTATTTAAACCGCGATTGACAATGAAGTGTCAGATGTTGTCAATCGTGGCTTTGTACAGAAAATGACAAGTTTTGACAGTCAAAAGCTATGTCCACACTGTGCACTTTCATCTTCAATTTTCGTCATCAACTTTCATATTGGCGCATTCAATAATTGAATGCGTCAAGGAACGCAACGCCAATATTGTCATTTTTGAAGTTTTGGATACGGTCAGAGGGCATGCGTCACGGGCATGCCTCACGTTCGCTGTTGACTGCGCTATAACGCATGCCCTCGACGAACAGAAAAAGTTGATGTGGACAAAGCTATTGTTCTGCAACAACAAAATGTTACAGAGCAATTCAAACGCAAAAGGTATCAAATTATAATTAAGCAACCATATTTTATTATTTAATATTTATGTATTTGAGCTATATTTTATTTATTACTAGCTGACGCCCGCAACTCCGTTTCCTTAATACGTTATTTTCGGTATAAAAAGTATCCTATGCCTTTCTCGGGACTCAAAGTATCTCCAAGTTAAGGACGATATCACAAAAATTAAGCAGGTCAGTATGAATATCGACGTAAAGGACATTAATCTGCCCCCCCGAAGACCTATAGAATCCTGGCTACGCCTATGGCCATAGGTATTAGGTAGGCCAGAGGTATATAGGTATAAGGTGTATGCCCCGCCACTGAGACAGACAGACGCGCTTTCGTATTTAAAATATTAGTATAGATTATGACTCGTAATTTATGACTCATGAGTAACGTAAGTAAGTACTGAACAAAATTAACGGCACAATTTCAATACGAACATAATATTTTAACGTCTTTAATATATGATATAATCTGCTATACATTTAATATATTTCCACATTAAGCTATACGGGGTCGTGAGGGGCATACGTATCGCTATACTTCAGCCCGTCGGCGAGCTGGACATATTATGTTACTTATTACATACTATAGCTTTTACTCGTGACGTCATATTTTATGGTAGAGCAACTTTTAGCAGAAAAACGGAATTTATTTTATTAAAGTAGTTATAAATAAAAAAGCTTATAAAACAACAATTATATCTGATGACTCTTTAGTCTTTACGCTTAAACCATTGAACCACATTGAACCTATGCGTATGGAAATTTTGTGTCTCTGGAAAGGAGGCATCATACCTACGGGTAAAAAATCTGCGCGGCGTCGCGTCGTGACATAATATCGTTATTATTTTTAATTCGACCCTTTTATTTCCCTTTCAAGGCGCCTAAAAGCTATGTCCACACGCACTTTCATCTTCAATTTTCGTCATCTTCTTTCATTCAACTTTTGTTTTGGCGCATTCAAAATCTAGTATGCGTCAACGAACGCAACGCCAACATTGTCATTTTTGTTCAGTTGCAGTGTCTGTCAGATTATTGTAACATGTGCGACGAGAACATTTTACTGGGTGTAATATGTGCGACTTATTTGGTCATAACTCATAAGAAATTCAAGAAAAAAAGGAACCAAGTGAAAGTTTTGGATACGGTCAGAGCGCATGCGTCGCGGGCATGCCTCACGTGCGCTGTTGACTGCGCTTTAACGCATGCCCTTGATGAACAAAAAAAGGCACAGTGTGGACATAGCTAATGAGGTTTCACTCCAAAATGTACGGTTCAGCTATGACGTAAACAAAATAATATGTAATCATCTTTACAAAAGCTCTCAGAAACTCAGTCCAATTTCTCACACCTTTAGGTCCGTGCTCCATCAAGGATGAAGGGTACGCCTGCAACTGACAGGTTCATAAGATGCCCAGTCCAAATATATAACTACTAGATGTTCCGCGCGGCTTCGCCCGCGTGATTTAGGAATGTCACGGAAACCGTACATTTTTCCGTAAAAGAAGAAACCTATGTCCTTTCACGTGGTCTATTCTTCATGTGTGCCAAATAACTTTAAATATTTTCCTCCATTTTTTCCACATTTTCCTCTATTTATTAGCTCCTATTAGTCTTAGCGTAATAAAATATAGCCTATAGCCTTTCTTGATAAACGGGCTATCTAACAGTGAAAGAATTTTTCAAATTGGATTAGTAGTTTCTGAGATTAGCGCGTTCAAATAAGCCCTTTCAAAGAATTTCCCCCGTTTTTCCACACTTTCCTCTATTTCTTCGCTCCTATTAATCTTAGCGTGATAAAATATAGCCTATAGCCTTCCTCGATAAATGGGCTATCTAACACTGAAAGAATTTTTCAAATCGGACCAGTAGTTCCTGAGATTAGCGCGTTCAAACAAACAAATAAACTAACAAACTCTTCTGCTTTATAATACTCGTATTAGTACTCGTATAGATTATAATATTAGTATAGATTCTATTCTATACATATTATAAATTATAAAACAAAGTCGCTTTTTTCCCCTCACGTCCCTTTGTTCCCTTCAAAACTACGCAACGGATTTTGATGATTCTTTCAGTGTTAGATAGCCCATTTATCGAGGAAGCCTATAGGCTATATTATATCACGCTAAAACTAATAAGAGCGAAGAAATGTGGAAAAAAAACGGGAAAAATTATTTGAAAGGGCTAACTTGAACGCGCTAATCTCAGGAACTACTGGTCCGATTTGAAAAATTCTTTCAGTGATAGCCCATTTATTGACGAAGGCTATAGGCTATATTTTATCACGCTAAGGAGAATGTGGAAAAAACGGGGAAAATTATTTGAAAGGGGACTTATCTCGCGAACTACTGGAGCAATTTTTATCTTATTTGGCACAGATAAGAAGTAGACCACGTGAAGGATCATAGGCTACAGATTGTAATAATTTTTTCAGTTGCTACATATTTTATACCCGTGCGACGCCCGGGCGGGTCACTAGTTTACAATATATGAGACATAAAGGATATATAAGAAGGCGTGTACAACGATACTGCGACGCCACTATATTTAAGATTTCTGATTATAAATAAGACTTTGCTTACTCTACACAAGAATCTACATAATATTATTATATCATTGCAAGACTTAAAATTTTAAAGTATATTTAAGTTTACAACTTTGCCTGCAGTTTGGCTGATATTCTAGTTTTCTATAAAAAGTAGCAAAATATGAAAGTGTACAAATAGAATTTTCTATTTAATAAAGAATATTATTTTTTCAAGCTCATTAGCACCTTCAAAATCTGTGTTTTTTTTACTTGGTACGTACCTACTACAGTTTACTTATAACTTAGTGGTTGCTTGTTCGACAAAAAATAAACACAATCTAACTCCGGGTTTGTATAAGAAATCAGGAATTGGTTATACAATATTATAATCCATACTTCCATACTAATATGCGAAAGTGTGTCTGTCTGTCTGTCTCTCTGTATGTCTGTTACCTCTTCACGCCCAAACCGCTGAACCGAATTCGCTGAAATTTGGCATGGAGATACTTTGAGTCCCGGGAAAGGACATAGGATACTTTTTGTCCCGAAAAAATGTACGATTCCCGCGCGATAAACGAATTTTGGCGCAACGGAGTTGCGGGCATCAACTAGTTATAAATTATTCTCTTGAGTATAATAAAATTATACATCAGAGAATATTGAAATGTGCGTGACATTCAAAGATTCCTCCTTTTAAGCGATCCTTAGGGAGAGGCATAAAACTACAAGCCATATTTTATTTTATACGCAATTTTTATTTCAGAAAGTAAATTACATTCCTCTGGGAACAAAATTGAGTTGATATAATTCAGAATTAAATAACAGTATCAGTTTTGGTCTTATCCCAAAATAATCCAAAATTTTTGTGTGTAAGATTATATATAGATTATACGTGATAGAAAATTTTACCTAACTTTTTTAGAATTTGCGTAATAGCTTTTTAGAAACTATTTTTAAGACGACAAAGCCAACAACGACTGGTTACAAAAACTTTCAACTACTAAGAAAGTAAAAATAGCGAGATTTATATCTATTTCACTGAATTTTTTTACTCTAAAAATTAAAACTCTAGGCTACCTAATAAACGACCTACCTACACTAAAAGCTTAAAGTAATAGACTTAGCGACAAAGGTATTTAATTCCAGCTGAAGCAAATACTTAGATCTTAACTTAGCTCCATTCCTAGATATAACTTTGTTCCTGGATATAACTCCATCCCTGGATAGTGGATATTTCAGACCGACGTAATCTAGGCTACCTTTTGAGCTGACATTAACTTGATTCTATTTTAATTGATTCTAGGAGGACTGAATTTAAATTTTAGTTCTTTTATGTGTTGTTTTAAGACCTTAAGATTAAGGTCTTAAAACAACACATAAAATACAATAGATATGTTTAAAATATAGCCTAGTTTTTTCCCGAAAACGTTATATCTAGTGTTTTTAAATATTATATTATAATTTATAATATTTTTAGTTTTCTAAATTTTGTTGCCCTTAAAGGTAAAAGTGCAGGTATCCTTTCTATCTCTGTTAGCTACCACTTTCGAGAATTTTCTCAGAGGAAATTTTTGTTCGTCTTATCAAAATGAAGCTATTCACGAAAAATTTGCTTGATAGTAATCAAATAAAAAAAATGTTCTAGAGAACTATATATTATTATTATTTTAATATATTGTACCGTTGGAATGCAGAATACGGTAACGTGCACAATGCACATTATCTAGGTAATCTGCAGATTCCCTTATACCCAGTGCCGTAAACAGTTTTTTTTGCGCCCTGTGCGAGCGTTTACAACTGCGCCCTTGCTTTTTTAGATATATTACCCAAAGCAATGTATAGGTCTATTTTACTGTTGGAATCGTGCTCTAGAAGCGCAGCGGGAACTATTATCGGGAGCAAACCGAAAAAATAATACTCCTGCCTGGTTTGGCCATTTTTGCGGCCATTTGAGTCTACGCCCTGTGCCTGGGCACCGGTGGCACCGTCCTATTTACGGCACTGCTGATACCATCCGTTAAAGTGTGAAATATGTAAATAAAAAAAAGCTTATATTTGCATTTTACCTAGTTAGTTTGCATTCTTGACTTAAGCTTGTCGACCTAAGACTGTTGTGGAGTAACATTTTACTTTAAATTTAATAATTTATTCCTTTGTTTATGTCCAAAAAATTATATTATGTACATAATTCTCTACAACTAAATAATATGTTTTATTCAAACAACAAACTGCTTTATGTAATTTAATGAGAATAGAATAAACTTTTTGCACTTTAACTGACTCACTCAGATAATCTGCAGAATACCTTGTTAATCTGCAACCAATAACTGGTTTACGCATATTAACGGTAACATATAAACGATTATGCCTTTATTTAAATATGAATTATGACATAAAGTTAATTAGAGCCTACATTTCTGCCTATCCAATTATAATAAATAATAGTATAATAATCTACTAGCCACTATCTATTTCACGAGATTACTATCAAGGCTTTAATTATAGTTCGTATAATATTAATGAGGGCACGAAAGGAAAAACCGCTTAAAAGTTTTTATTTTTTCCTGTGTCGAGTTATCGAGTATTATAAAAAAAATATATTGCTTTTATATAGGCGATGAAACACTTAAAAAGTGAACACGCCATATTTATTGAAAACGCTATATGAATTGAAATATAGCTTTATAGCTAATCAAAACAATAAAATGTAAAAGTGGATTAAATGTATCTCCAAAAGTCTACGTATAAAATAAATTTGGTTGAAAGCCTGTCACATTCTCTATTCAAACTATTTGTAAGCAACCTTCGAATATGTGGTAGGTTTTTAATGTGTTTGTGTGAATTATTTAGGCGTGTGACGTCGCAAGGGCGAGGATTATCTAAGGGCGTAACGATCAACAACGATATATTATACAAGTAAATAGAGACAACTGTCATGTGTCATACAAATGTAGACCGTACAATGTACTATCAGAGAAGTTGATTCCTAGGCAGATAGGGGACCTACGTAGTTTGGTCGCGTTACGTCAAACCTAGGGTTGCCATCCGTCCGGATTTCCACGGATTTGTCCTAGTTTGAAGGGCGTCCGGGGTGCGTCAGGCCGGGTTTTTTAAAAGTGTCCGGTTGAAATCCGGACACTTTTGCTGAAAGAAATCCAACTTTTTAACCAGGCAGTAATTAACGAAAGATAAAAACTCGCTAAGCATACACACGGTTTCTAGCACGGACTTGAGTTAGTCAGATTTTTACAAATTCTTGTTGGAAAAGCAAAAATTGACAAGACGTTATCGTAAATACTGTTTAAGAGGTGTCCGGGGAAATAACCACATTTCGGCCAAATGTCCGGGAATTTTGTCGTGCCTGACCGGCGAAGGGAATTTGGGTGATGGCAACCCTAGACTCAAACCTAGCCGACAGATCACGACCATTGAATTAACATGATCCTACCATTTGGTGATGACCAATGATGTTGGTCTGTCAACTGTCGAGGAATCAATTTCCTCGATGGTACTATCAGACCTATATGGCGGACCTATGTAATTTGATCGGGATATGTAAAGCCAAGTTGACAGCCGGTCACTGGCCATTAATTTGATTCATAACCCGACCAAATAACATAGGTTCACCATTTGAATAAGAATCAATATTTTCGATGGTACATAATGATGACAATGTATTTGTCTGGCCAAAGACCTAAACCCTAACTCCTAAGGTAATTAGAGACTGCCGCACTCACATACGAATATTAGATACTTACTTAACTGTAATTTAATTAAAAGCTTGATAGATATTGTACGGAGCTCATGTCAAAATCTTCAATAATTGAAAATCTATTGTGTCTGCGATACCCACGATGGAGATGCTAATATTTGTCTCTGAGTGTGGCAGTTATGTTTACTTCTAAAGTAACATTTGTGTAAGAAAGATATATTTGTTTTCCTATGTAAACAAATACATTTTTCTTTTCTTGTTTTCTTTTTTTGCTATTCAATAACAACCTCAAAAACAATAGACCAACTTTGATTAAACTTAGCACTTATAGATGAGACGGCTAATCAGGAGGTAAAGAATAACATAGGCTTACTTTTTGTAGTTATACAACATTTTATCACGCCCAACTTCTGCCCTATCCCACTTTTTAAACGCACAGAATTATTATGATCAACAACCAGTTTAAATTAATAACTTAGTTGTTTAAACAAAATTGAGGCCTTAATGGTCCTCAGCTCTTAGGACTTCTTAAACATCGATGATACAAATGATACAATTTGGAATAAAATGTCTACCTAAGTGAAGATGATAAGGAAAAATACGTTCAGAACCTTTTAGAATTTCTTGTTACTCTCCTAAAAATGTTTCGCATATTAAGTGGTTAAGAAATGTATTATGAGCGGGGCTTAAAGTGTGAGGTTATGTAATGTAGTGGAAATTGGTACTTTTTGTTCTCGGTAAAATGTTGAATAGTTAAGCTAGAGTCTAGGCATTGTGTACCAACTCGTTAATCACTCAGCAACCGAGACTAAAGTAATCATACCCATCTAGAAATCGGTTCTGGGGTTTGAGCATTAAGAGGTTTAACAGACAGACATAAACACGCGTTTATAATATTTGTTATATTATGTAGGTACATTAATATGGATTGCTTGACGATTTAAAAATATTGTTAAAAAAGAACGCTGTCAATATTTAAAAAAAGAATAACAAATTGGCGCCACTTCGTGCGAATCCCACGCATCGCACGAATATTATTATTGTCAACGAAAATAACATTTTATACACAAATATCAGCCAAAAACCTTGTCAACGACCGTCAGCTTTCCTTGATTTACTGGGCCACTAATGTCAGACAAAAATATCGTAAAAATACGATAAATAGAGACGGACATAATTTCTTTTGTATTGGTTAAATGGATCTTGTAAGTTAATTATTATTATTAAGAATACTTTTAGTCAACGAAGCCTCGATGATAACAAGTACACACACATTGATATAAGTATCACAATATAAAGGTACAGTATAATTATTGAGCTTTGCTTTAAAAAAATCGTTTATATTCCTGAAGCTTGTTGCTACGGCGTAGCTCGACGTAGCATTCGTAGCTTGTAAAGTTGTAAGCTAACTATTCAGTTTTAACTTTTAAACATACTTTAACTTGGTTTGCAACATTTATATATTATCTTTTATGTCAATTGCTCAGCATATAAAAAAAGTTATAAGTCATAGGGCTAAAAGATGTTCCCAACAACATTCTGATTGCAAATGTTGTCTAAATATCATTATTAATTAATTAAATATTTGAAGTGTATGTATTCGCCTACTTGACATAAATATGTTTGTATTTTAAAATATAAAAGGCTCCTTTGTGACTTAGAAATATTATAAATTATTATGTTCATTTGTCAATTCATCCGAATTTTTCCAAAAATTACCTCCAACTTACAACCTACTTAAAATCCGATTATCTCGCCTTCAACCATACTAAACACTGGCCACGTAACACTAATTAAAAAAACAATCCACATATTTAAATTTCACATGACATTTCATTTATTCGAATTTGGAACTCGCGATGTTTTTTTTTTCGGTTTCGCGGAGACGCTAACGCGTCGCGTGCGTTATGCCGACTGGAGTCGACTGGTGGTCACTTAGCCTGTATCGATGGTTCCGATCTTGATAACACCTTAACAAAGAGGTCACGGCCTTGCGGGATTTAAAAGTTTATCATTATTGTAGTTGGCGGAACGTTTAAGTTCTTTGTTAGACACGATTTTGTAGTTAAATCTCGCGGTCGCACCTTTGCCAATTTAAATGTCAACTTCTCTGATAGTACTTCATACTTAAGGCCTGTTTCACCACTTTCTGATAAAGTGCCTAATAATTGGCTATTCACAACTTTTTTGACAGATTCTCCATACTTGATCTATCAAGTTAATTGGTGGATAGCCTTATCAGGAAGTGGTGTAACAGGCCCTTAGTACTTAATATTGTATTCACTCTAGCTAGCCTAAAGTACTGCCAAAATATAAGTTATAATATTAAAATTAATCGCTCAGTAGTAATATTAGCATTATTGGATAGTAAACAATGAAATAAGTAATCATAATTTTCCCCATCCTAATCTCAATTATAATAATTAGGAAGGAGACTGGCTATGTAAATATTGGTTTTGTACTTGATTTATTTAACTTCGATAAAAAATTTAAGTCCAAATTAGCTATCTTACCTACAGCCAAACTCTACATTTTTAAGTACTGTTGATGAACTTTATTTTAGAAATACTTAAGAAGATATTATTATATTAAAATAGTAATAAATAAACCATTAGGTATATTGTAAGCAGTACCTACGCTAATGGCTTGTTGAATTAGTCAAGACATTTAGTTAATAGGTTTTTAAGTACTTTGATACCGTAGTCCGTAACCTATGCATACCGTAACGTATGCAATGCATCAAGCAAGACGTGTTTTCTTAATTTTCTTCAAAATAATAAAAGGTACTTAGTCAAGATGTGTTCAATGTTATTTAATTGTAGTATTTAGGGCCGGGACACAAAAACACGGCACGACGTCGTACGGCGTCGTACGGCGCCGTGTCGGACGCGCGTCGAAAAAACCACGGCACGGCGCCGTACGGCGTCGTACGACGTCGTGCCATAGAAACTCGTCTTGAATTTCTAGGTGAGTTTAACGTAAGTAGAAGAACGCGTAACTCACGTAAGTTTTCAGTAGAGACATAAAACTTAATATTTCATAAGTAACATTTTTTCAATTTTCAAATTAATTGAAATATTTTTAATTGAATAAGGAATCGTTTTAAATTTAATTTAAAACGATTCCACGAACGAGTCAAATGATTTCTTATGAAATACGAAGCTTTAAAGCTTTACAAATTTGTCTTATGCGGTATTGTTACCTAACAATTACTAATTAAACTTATTAATCCATTTGAGACGATGCTGATGACGATGATGTACACACACACAAACTAGCCGACAGATACGTGGAAGCTTACACCAAAAACGTCTAAGGCCCAATTCACACCGGATCGGCAGCGGCCGGCAGCGGCGCGAAGAGCACTTTTAGTGTGAAATAATTTTAAACTTTATTTACATACTTATAACTACTAGTATCGCTTGAAAACTTCAAAAGGGTTCGAGGCGCCGCGGGCAGCCGCGCGCGGTTTCGCGGCGCCGCGCGACCGTCGGCGAAAAGTGCTCGCGGCTTCCCGCGACCGCGCGCGTTGTCGCGAGGTGCCGCGAGCACTTTCCGCCGACGGACGCGCGGTGCACAGTGGATCGATAATCGAGTATCATAGACATAAGAAATTGAATTTCCAGATGTAATTTTTTTGGGCTGAAATATGGTCCCCTAGTTGTTATTACATAATAAAATGTAAAAAGACGCAGCTACGTGTAATAATAAGGGAGTTACAATTTTTTTATGAAAGTAAAGAACACGGATCATTTAACAAAAAAACAATAGAATGTGTCAAGTAGTTCCAGACAATTTAATTTAATTCCGTTGGAAGTTTTAAATTGTTACTGGGGACACTGGAAAAAGAGAGGGTTGATACAAAAAAAATTATTACTCCCTTATTATTACACGTAGATGAGTCTTTTTACATTTTATTATGTAATAACAACTAGGAAAACATATTTCAGCCCAAAAAAAGACATCTGGAAATTCAAGTTCCTGTCTATGAAACTCGATTTTCGATCCACTGTGCGGCGCTCTGAAGGTAGCGCGCGGCCGCCAGCGGCCGCCCGCGGCGACGCGAGCCGCCTCTGCCGGCCTCGCCGCGCCTCTTCGCGCCGCTGCCGGCCGCTGCCGATCCGGTGTGAATTGGCCCCTCAAAAGGAACACATAACAAAAAAAAACAAAGAGACAATATAGACAAGTTGTAAATTAGGATTTTAAATAATTATTATTTAAGCTAAAAAAAATTTGTAAACATTAGGAAAACTTCAGATATTAAAAAAAATATAATGACTCACATGACATTTTTATTAGGATTTTGTTCGAAAATTTTAAATCATAATTTTGTAAAAATCACAATCAAATAGATTGTGTTTAGTGGACGTTCGGTTTTCGTTGAAAACTTTTTCACTCGACAATCTAAACCCCCATGCCATCTGCGGGAATTTCCATAAACTATTTTCCATATCTAGTTCAAGAAAATTCTGATAGATGGCGCAGGCATTTCATACAAAACAGCCTTCAGTGTGTAGATGGCGCTATCAATGAATTCAAAAAGTTTACGAAAATCAATCATAGGTGGCGCTACATACTACATTTTAGGACAGTTGTGAAATAGAAAATTGTAATCCTAAAACTTTGTGTGAAGAAATTATAAGGGAGAAATATTATGTCGATACACTTTTTTATTATAATATCTAAATTGTTTTCCTTGGATAAGAATGTTAAAAACTTACACTGTAAGTATTAATATTTTGTTGTCTGTTTTAGTTATTGTATGCTCTTATTTATAAAATAATTTTGTTTTAGAAGGCAACTTTCGCAAAAGTTTATCAAAAATATACTGAAAGAAATAACAATAATAATAATTATCATTATAAAGAAAAAGGTATTGTCAGAAGTGGGATTCGAACCCACGCCCACAGAAGTGGACTGCGACCTGAACGCAGCGCCTTAGACCGCTCGGCCATCCTGACTTGAAGTTATCAGGCGAAATAAGCGTATAGTTTCGGTTTATGAAATTAAATCCAAGTTTGTTGTGAAACAAAGTTAATAAAGTATGAACTCGCGATGGCCAGACCTTCCTTCGTTTCGTAAAGCTGAAAGTTCACCTGTTTGTGACCTTTACAGAGGTAATAACCACCAGTAACTATGGAGTTTCGGTCGCCGTTACTTTAGGTGGTATCCAGTTCTGAAGGTCAACCTGACCTTCGAAAATGAGTAAAGCTCAATTCATAGCTTATATTCTTCGAGGGAAGCGGGGAAGAATCTCGTCGTCTAGTGCCGGACATTTTTGACAGTTGTTTCCCAGGGCTAGACGCCCTCAAAGTCTAATACTTTAAGAAAGTTTAAGGGTGGGAACTGGGAAGCAACTGTCAAAAATATCCGGCACTGGAAGACGACATTCCTCCACTTACCGCAAAGAATATAAGCTCTGAAATTGAGCTTTAACTCCTTCTCAAAGAGCAGGTATACCTTCAGAACTGCGATAAATAAAACATGTACCAACTATCAACTTTGCTAAAGCAAATAATTTCTTTAACCTTTTACCTAACGGCAAATGCTAATTAAAAATACTTTTAATTAAGCATAGCGTTCACAATTCCACATGTTTGCCTAATGACTAATGAGGTAACATTGTTAATAATACGAATGCTTTGAGCGAAATATTCTTGGCATTAACCGAAGACTTTCATAACGTCGGTTAGATCTCAAATAGGGAATGCAATCTCGTTCTCGCGAGATCTCGGCCTTTTTTAGCGAGATTGATCTCGGACGAAAAAAAGGCGAGATCTCGCGAGTTTGACGAGATTGCACTCGAGCTTAAAAACGTCTTATTTGAAGCGCGGACGGAGTTGTGATCACGGAGTGAAAACAAAGAGGAGCTGGCCTAAGCAACTGTGCACTGTGATTCTCAACTAGGTCCTGAATTTTGACTTTTAGTTATAATAAACTATTTAATACTAAAAGATTTGTGTTTGATAGTCCGCTTTTATAATTCTGGACGTTACGTTATCGTGGACGCCGACTTCCACGATAAAACGTTGGGTGTACGTTAAATGCCCTTTTGATTTTACGCACCGTGGAAGTTTTGTGCGGTTCAGAAGTGTCAACGTTGTGCTTTCCAATCGTGCACGTTAAAAAGTTATCGTCACGAAAAATTTAAAAGCGTTACCATATATTTCCATACATTTTACTTCCCTATGTTATCGTTTTACCGCGGACGTCCACGATATTACCGCCACGTCCAAAATTATAAAAGCGCATTAGAAGAGAAGACTGGCTGTTTCTTTCATTTGTTATTTGGTGGTTATTTGATAGATTGTAGAAACGTATGTCAAAGTTTACTACTTAAAAATTATAGACAGATACATCAAACAATGTTTGATGCATAATCATAAAATTCTATTTAAAAAAATCGTGAAAATGAATGTTAATCTTATAATGCTTAAAATATTCATTACCTTTTTTCGTAATTTATTCAAATGTTGTGATTATTTGCAAAAAAACACACCAAACTGCTAATCTCGCGAGATCTCGAAATTGGCGAGATCTCGCGGTATTGTATTCATAAACTCGCGAGCCCCAATTTCGCGAGATTTGCATTCCCTAATCTCAAACTCAGTAGGTTAATGAAGCTTACAGCTTAATTATATTATTAACCCAGTGCCTTAAAATAAAAGAATTGAGTTGAATTAAGTAGGTACAGAAAGTATGATGGATATTGAATTTTTTTTTTATGCAGCAAATTAAAAGTCTGTTAGGATTTAGGCTCAGGGCACTTTGTTAGAACTTAGACTCATAAGCTAAATTACCTGTACTCTTTAACTATCTTTACGAAAGTGTGTCCGTCTGCCTGACTGTCTGTCTGTTACCTTTTCAAGCCCAAACCACTGAACCGATTTTGCTTTTTGGTATTGAGATACTTTGAGTCCCGGGATAGGACATAGGATAGTTTTTTATCCCGGAAAAATGTACGGTCCCCGCGTGATAAACGAGTTTTGGCAAGATTGCGGACATGATGACGTATAGTAAAGTAAAACAATAATTATAATATTATGAAGCAAGCACAGCTCCGGATTTATGTATAGGCAGTATAGGCCATGGCCTATGGGCGGTAGCGTCCTATGGCGTCCTAAGGGGGGGGGGGGGGGGGGGGCGTCCTAGGATGGCGGCAGAGTTCGTACATAGGGGCTGTAAAATTAAAATGGCCTATACTCAATACTCAAAAAAAAAACCAACCCTGAGCAAGCAAGATGGATTAGCGTAGTTTGGAGAATATTTTTATTAAAAACCCGACAATGCCGCCCCACTGGTTCAAATTAATCAATTAATCTTGTCGATGACAGCCATTACTCTTCGGTTTTTCAATAAAACACCTGTGTTTTCCCATGGGAAACAGCAAGCCAATGATATGCAATGTTCGCGATTAAAGTAATACAGGTATTTCCTAGGACCTTGAAAAATGCATAATTTTAATTTCAAATACCTATGACACAAAGAATGCCAACTGACCACGATGATAGCTTTTGGAAATTGTTTTTTATTCATACGTTATCTGTGTTTATATTATAAAATAATGATTGTTGAGATACGAAAACTATTACCAAATTGGTCAGTGGTTTTACTGGATAATATTAGGCTGGGAAAAAAGTTTCTTCGCATTAATTTATATAAAAATTCAAAAGGTTAAATATAAAGTTTATTTACAATTGACTAAAGTATATAGGTGCCATTTTTTTTCGATAATTTTTTGCCATCTTGTTGGTAGGGACATAATCCCATTCCTATAAAAATTTTGGGCCTTCTGATGAAAAAACTGCGACAAGTGGTTTTGGCAGTCCTCTTGTGATGTCAACCTGACACTGCCTAAGGAATTCTACAGCGACCGAAACAGGTGGAAATCTGAAGGTGCAAGGTCAGGACAATACGGCAGATGCATTAACACCTCCCAGCCAAACTCCCGTAATTCTTTGCTGAGCGGCTAATTCAAAATACCACGGTAACATACATACTTACAAACATACAGAGCAAGTTAAATAAAAGCTTTTAAAATAATGTTAAAGTGCTAAACTTAATCACAAAAAATGATTGAATTAGTGCATGAGTGCGATTTTAAACGGCGCTGATTTTGAACTAATCGAGAGCTTTTGTCGATAAAAACGAAATAAAGCGCTTTTATTAAGTCTGCTAGTAAGTTAAAATAGGAAAATACATATATTAAACTGTAACAATTTTCCAAGCAATCGCTACTCACTGCATTTGCAACGATTTTTCCAAGCCATAAAAATTGTAAAGTACAATTTTAAGAGACGCCCTACAACCCGAGTGTAACCGGGTGGCTGGGTGCCGGTTATCCGGCTTTAATTACCGACTTGGCCCGGGTCCAAGCAAGTTCAGGACCAAAATTATGGACTTGGTCACTCGGCCAGTTGTTATGAAGTGACTAAAGCGTTAACCGAAAACCTTAAATGTAAAAGTTTGTTTAGTTGTGGAGTTTACTTTAAATCTAATGAAAGAATAATAAGGTACCCTACTTAACTAATGTTATTACTTATTAGTAACTAGATGTTGGGCCAAAAGTTCAACGCGCGGAAGCCGTAAATTTTTCGGGTCCAGACTATTTAAGGATTTTCCCGATGATTCCGGAAAAGGACATAGGATATTATAGTCCGTGCAATCCACGAAGACGCGTCCCACCACTTTTTGGGTGAGCATCTTTCCCTTTTACCGTGACGCTTTTTCTTAAGAGGAGTCCACACCGCCGTTTTTCCATACAAACGCTGTCCCCTGTTTCCTCCCTGGATCCCTGGATCTATGGCCACTATTAGCATGTCCCTATGTTTTCTTTTTTTCATAATTTAATTTATAAAAAAGATAAGAACGTCCAAAAACCCAAAAAAATGGCCAGATTTTCCTCTGTGTTCAAACATCCAGAAAACAAAACTGGCTAGAATATACAAAAAAAAAAATATTTATTTTTTTACATAGGAACACAGCTCAAGCCTTGCTTTAATTCTTAATGAAAAAATTACTTAAATCGGTTAAGTTTTGGAGAAGGAATCAGCGGACAACGAATCGAAGATTTTCTGTTCTTTTATTAGAACTTTTGTCGTGTTGTCTCTATCGCGCTCTGCGGTGGGAGACTTGAGATTGGTGAGACAGCAATACATTTTCAAATACCTATTTTCAATTTCTCTCGCCCCTGGTGTATCCTCTTAATTGGTCTATTTATTGTAGTATGCGCGTGCAGTGTGCACTCATAGGTAATTAGTGTGTACCGATAATACTCAAACATTGGCGAAAGCTTGCACACGTCATATACTATAAACGAGTGGGGCGCATCTTCGTGGATTGCACGGACTATAATATCCTATTTCCTTTTCCGGAATCACAAGTATATAATATCAAAATTCAATTAAAGAATTCGCACTCATATCAGAGTCACTGCAAGCTGAACACATAACATAGCATTGGTGATTAATTTATTTGCATTAATTTACATACAAATACTACTACTATTGTTATTCAATTTGCATATGCGCATACATTGTAGCTCGATTGAACACCATGCAGGGTCCTTAGACTATCCGCATTCGATAATTCCAACAGTGAATTATCAGAAATCAAAAATTGTATTCTAAGTGCGATGATTTACCTCAAATATCATAATTAATTGACAATCTTTACTGTTGGAATTATCGAATGAAAATTTTCTAAATACCCAAAATTACTTTTTTTTTATCTCCTTTATGTCCTGCGATCTGTCTTTATGACATTGTTGGCGTGTATGGACCGTATCCAGTGATATGTCCATTTCGGTGCTAGCTCTGTTTATATTAACATGTCTTGAGGGGCTCGTCTTTTGAGCCTTTTGAATATTGCATTAGGCTCTTTGCTCATTAGGTTTTTAGCCAGGAGGTTGGGATGATTTTGCATTCTTTTGGAGTATTTTTGTAGGGCGCTTTTTATTTCCTCTTTAATAGTTTCTACTTTCAGGTCCTTGTGGAGGTGAGTGTTTGAGATGTACCAGGGGGCACCAGTTATCATACGCAGGGTTTTTGACTGGAACCTCTGCAGGATGGCAATGTTCGATGGTGATGCTGTACCCCACAGCTGGATGCCGTAGGTCCAGATAGGTTTTAAGATACTATTTTAGAGTAGAAGTTTATTTTCAAGACGGAGTTGTGACTTTTTGCCCATTAACTATTGAAGTTTTAGCAGTTGGAGGTCGAGTGCCTTTCTTTTTGTTTGGATGTGCTTTTTCCACGTCAGTCTACGGTCTAGATGTACGCCCCGGTATCGAACGTCATCGGATTGTGGGATTTTGATTTCATTTAGCTAAACTTCGGGACATGTTTCGTGTCGTAGGCTAAATGTAACATGGACCGATTTTGTTTCGTTGGCCTTTATTTTCCAGTATTTTAACCAGCGAGATAGTTCGTCTAAATTGTTTTGAAGTTTGGCAGAAGCTCCAGCAGCTGTACCGTCTGTTGTTACAATTGCGGTGTCGTCGGCGTATGTTCCTGTCAATACATGTTCTGTGTGTGGTAAGTCTGATGTGTAGAGCAGATAGAGTGTTGGACCCATCACACTCCCTTGAGGTACACCTGCTTCTATTTTATGTAAATTGGAGAAGCCATCGCCATGTTTTACATAGAAGTGTCTTCCAGTAAGATATGATTTTATGAAAAGATAGTAATTGATGGGTAAATTCTTTTTGATTTTAAATAGCAGTCCATCGTGCCAGACTCTATCAAATGCCTGAGAGATGTCTAGGAAAGCACCACTTCTTTTCCTCAAATGTGTTGTTAATTTTCTGCACAATTCTATGAACCTGTTCAATCGTGCCATGGCCAGGCCTGAAGCCGAATTGGTGTTCAGGGATTAAATTAGCTTCTGAGATTTTTGGAGCCAGGCGATTTAGAAATAAGATTTCCAGTACTTTAGATGCAGTTGGGAGAAGACTTATAGGTCGGTAAGATGTTACTTTGGTTGTATCTTTGCCAGGTTTCGGAATGAGGATAATTTCGGCTACTTTCCATTGAGGTGGAATAAAATTTCTCCAGAGGCAGGCATTGAATAATTGCGTAAGGTATTTGTATCCTACTTTTGGCAACTCTTTTAAGATTTTAGCCGTAATAAGATCATACCCAAGAGATTTATGAACGTCTAGTTTCCTGATAGTTCGAATAACCTCCTTTGTTTTGATTTTATTAATCGGTAGGTCATTTTGATGAGTTAGTGTGAGCTCGCTTAAGACTTCGTTTGTCTTTGTGGAGTCGCAACCAACGTTCGGAGTGAATACTTTCGATAAGTGTTCCGCAAATACTCTTGCTTTGTCTTTGAATGAATTGAAAAATTGAGATTTCTTACTGCTTTCCACAGGGTACTCCCTGGGCTGGGGTGGCGTCAAGACTTTTGAGAAAAATTTCTGTTTCGCTCTGTTTCTGTGTTTCAAGTTCTTTTTTTAGTTTTTTCGCGATTCTGTTGAAGTTTGCCTTGTGTTCTGGATATTTCGTAATCTGCCAGAGTTTCCTAGCATTGCGTTTTTCTTTAACTAGGTCTAACGTGGTTTTTGTGAAGTAGCTTGTATTTTGTGTCTCCACACTCGAAATGGGAGTAGCTGACCAGGCAGCTTTCTGAATGGTGTGGTTAAAGTGTTCAACTGCCACGATTATGTCGTCATCTGATTTAAGAGGTATATTAACGTATAGAGTATTTGTGAAAAGTTCGCGAAAATATAGCCAGTTAGTCTTCTTATTATGTAGCTTACAGTTTTTTTCTTTGTGTTCCACTGAAGAATCCACATAAGCTATAACTGGTGAGTGGTCAGAAGAAAGCTCGAAGCAAGAGTGGCATCTAATTAAACAGCTCGTCATCCCTTTGCAAATGAAGAAGTCAACAAGGTCTGGTTTCTTTTTTGTATCAGTTGGCCAATATGTTGGTTCCCCAGTGGAGGTGACAGTTAATCTCATATATTGCACGGATTTATGGAGTTGTCGGCCCCTAGGAGTGGTAATACGAGCGCCCCAGTCTGTATGTTTTGCATTAAAATCTCCTCCATGAACCGTGGACCTAGGGATTTGAAGAAAGCAGGGTAATCTTCATACTTCATATTATGTTTAGGTGGTATATATAGTGCTGAAATCAATAATGGGCCTTTGTCGTCGTTAATTATAATGTTAGTGGCTTGAATTTGTTCAGTCTGGTAAGCATTTGTTACATGGTGGCGAATTTTTTCTTTTATGAGTATTGCTGACCCACTATGGGCAGTATCATCCGGGTTTAGTGTGTGGTACATCTTGTATCTTGGTATATTAAAATGAGTCTTTTTTGTGAAGTGTGTTTCGGACACGAGGAGTATGTCGATTTGGTTAGTCTCAATAAACATTTTTACTTCTAAGAAGTGTTGTGGTAAGCCATTGGCATTCCAGAGGGCTATTTTAAGTTTGTTGAATTTTTATTAATTGTAGTCATTAGGTTGGTTAAAAGGTTTGTCATGACACACATCTGATTCATAATTTCTTTTAGCATTTGGAGAAGGTGCGTCATTTCGTTCGTTTGGCTTGCGGCGTTGTCATTGTTTGCATTGTGATTTAAGGGTATCCGCGTAGGTTTTTTTGTAACTCTCCTTTGATATTCCAGAGACTTTTTTCTTGTTGTGGGGCTCCCTGGCCTTTTCGGGAGCAGAGTTGGTTGCATTCATCGGGTCTTGATATCTCCTGTCTCTGATAGGTGGGTACTTTTGTTTTTGCAACTCCTTGAAGATAACACAACCTTTATAGTTGGCCGGATGATTTCCGTCGCAAAGGACGCACCTGACAGAGTCTGAGCGTTCTTTTCAATGACAGTTTGCTGATAAGTGGTTTCCGGCACACTTAATACATTTAGGGGTACGATGGCAGTAAGATTTGGTGTGTCCGTAATGTTGGCAGTTTGCGCGTGAAATATACCACATATTTCTCACTGGTCTTGGTGGTTCGAATTTTATGCGGTAGTTTAGAAGGTTATTTATTTCATAAACTTTTTTGTTGTTGCTTTTTGGCTGCAATTCTACTATGAACATGTGTAGAGGCTTTTTGGTTGTCCTTTGTTTAATGTTCCATACATTGACTGCATCATGTCCTAATTCTTGTAGCGCTATTTGAATGTCTTCGATGTCTGTGGAAGGATGTATGTTTTTCAGAACTACTTTAAATGAACGATCCTGTTTAGGGCGATAGGTATAGAACTCTGTTTGTTTTGCCTCTAATTGCTTTACTATTTCTTTGTAAGCCTCTGGTGTTTTAGCTTGAATTTTTACTCTGTTTTCATTCAGCACTCGTATCTCATAGTTTTCAGAGGCGTGTTCATCCAATAGGTTTTTTAACGGTTTTATATTTTCCACTTTATCTACAAAAATGGGAGGAGGTTTTATAGCTTTCTCTTTATTGGTTGAATTACTATTTTCAACAACTTCAACATCTAATTCGTTAAATCTGTTGGATGTAGCAATAGGTTGATTCAGCCAATATGTACTTAATTTAGTTTGCTTTTGCACCTGTTGGTTTTTGTGTTCAGGACTATCTCTACGTCTCTTGCCTCCTGTTACTTCAGTCCATGAACTTGAGGTGTGATCTATGTTTTTGTTTGTTATATTTTCGTTTTTGTTTGCTATATTTCCGTCCTGTGTGTTTTGGGTGTCGCTGATGATCGCGTTGTTCAGTGAGCGATCGTCACTAACGGAATGCGACCGCGGTCTGTTTAGAAAGAGGCTCCTATGAAAAATTTGTTGTGTTAATATTTTGTTTTGTGAATCTTCCATCTTTTTCCCACGAGTTAGGTCGATAAAACAGGTCGCTAGGAAGGTGACGCCTATTCTCCCTAGAAGGCAAGTTCAACGACGTTTGCCAGGTCCGCCGAGGTTGAACGCTAACGACTAAGTCTCCCACTAGCCACGCAGTCTCTGGCGCGCATCCCACCGTAGACTTGGGGTGAATTTTTATAGAGGCTTTCTACCTCGTAGCCCGGGCGGTGAAACCAAGGCTACCGGTCCTGCGAAACATGACCACAGGGTTACGGCTTGTGATGGTCATTTCCTACCACCACAGGTCTGACGCGTTTCCGTGCAGGCGCATCGGGCTAGTTAACCGCCGCCCGAGCCTCGGCTTTATTGTCCGTTTAGCACCACCCAGGGGATACGTGTAGGGTGGGCCTAGGAAAGGTGGTATTATCCTACGGACGCGGACAACATTCATCACCCAAAATTACTAAGAGCGAGCACTCATTTGAGACATTACAGTCTTAAAATAAAGTATTGCAATAATGCATGAAGATGCTACTTTTTAAAAATAACATCTCAAAAACTAAGCTGTCTAGAAGAAACAACACACGAGATGTCGTAACGTAAGCTGTTGTAAGGCAGATTTAAGGCGACGTCTTGATAATTTGGCTGTAGCGATATCGATTTTTCTCAGCAATGACTAAAGCTAAGAAATTAAAGTTCATTGTCAGTATTCATCATGTCTTCGTCTTTGAATTACCCATAGCATAACGACTGGTCCACGGTCCACGATTGGTCAACTTTTATAACACAGAATAATCAAACAAAAAGATCTCTGTAAAAAAGGGATTCCTATTTTGCCAAAAGAGGAGAGTGATTTATGCTTCCAAAATATGTACATAAATTGGTTCAAGCATACACTTTAATTTGCCCATAGCATAAATGAAATGTATTTATTGTTTTTAAATTACGCGACAAAAACCATTTTGTCGCCAAAAACCATCTTACGCCCTTTCCATTTTTTTGCTGTTCCATTGCTTGTTTTATTTGAGAGGCCGGGCTGGCCTTTCCATCAGGTGACCATTTTGGTCGTTTGCCCCTTATTTTATAAAAAAAAAAAACTGTTTCTCCTTTTTCATCATTGTATAATAAAACTGGCCAAGTGCGAGATCCGCGCACGTAGAGTTTAAACGGCAGATATCCGTCCAATAACGATTTCCAGAATCCAATTTCCAGGTTTAGAATATTCTAGCACCACCCGAAGCACTAATTATTTTAAATAATACATTTCAATCTGAACAGGGTTTCAATTGATAAGTTAACAGTGAAACCATTTTGCTAATAGCGCGAGCGCTCAACAGAGTTGGCTTTTCTAAGGAAATGATTTATGAAAAAAAATCTACAGTTAATTTATGAAAAAAAGACTATCAGCCGAAAATATAAGTACTTACTTAACCCAAAAAAATCTATAGCCAAAAATAAATTTGAAAGTCAGTTAAACCCGAACTGGCGAGTCCTGCCTCCGAGATAAATTGTTTTACTTGTTTGTGTGAAAAGCCTGAATATCGTATTTCATTTAAAAAGGAAAAAAATGTAAAGGACTGACTGAGACTCGACGGTACAAAAATAATAATTAATCCTCTATTCTTTTCACGAAATAAACATCCTATCCTCTCTTATACTTTTAAAAATTTTAATTTACATAACACGTACATTTTACCTGGTTATGATAAACATTTCGTTGCTACTTGCTTCATATTATCGTCGACAATTCCCCACACAATATCACAAGTTAGCTCGAGTTGAAAGTTACCTGGAACAAACGAGACACAATTAGAAATAACGTTATTACTATTGTTACAGTTTGTGATAATGATAATATTTTACTCTAATCTCTAGAAGCTTTTAAAAAAGCGTGAAATTCAAGGTGTAAGGTCAGATTGCCTTCAAACGTAAAAGTTTGGCGAGTTTATAGTTTGTAACAACACATAAAAAATTGTATTTTGTGAAATAAAAAAAATGAAAAAAAAAAAAGATAAGTATGAATGTATAAAACAAAATATATTATTTTAGATCATAAGCGTTTTAGAGTAAGATCCAGTGACAGCCGGGCTTACTCATTTTATAGTTCTCAAATCTCAAGTTCGTTCGAAAGTTATTTTGTATATGGCCACTGTAGAGGTAAGAACGATCAGCAACTATGGAGTTTCGGTCATTACTTTAGAGTTATTAGGAGGTAGATATCCAGGGGGGTAAGCCAAAATCTTTACGTTTTCGCTTCGTTATAGAATCGCCGATGAAAATGTATGGAATTGACATAAGTGTTCGTTAATATGACGTTGATGTTCGACTCGTCTTATACATTTTGATCGGCGATTCTATAACGAAGCGAAAACGAAAAAGTTTCGGCTAGTTCTGTGGTCTAGACCGCGCTCTATACCACTTAGTGGTATAGAGCGCGGTCTAGACCACAGACTCGCGGCTCTTGACTCGGAGGTCGTGGGTTCGATTCCCGCGTTGGAAACATGTTATTTCTAAGTTTGGTTCGGACAATGCAGGCTGATCACCTGATTGTCTTACAAGTAAGATGATCCATGCGTCGGATGGGCATGTAAAAAGTCGGTCATGCGCCTGATCTCTCGCCGGTCGTGTCGGTCTTCCGTCCCACTGGGTTATGAGAGTAAAGGAATAGAGAGTGCTCTTGTGTACTGCGCACACACTTGGGCACTATAAAATTACTCCTGCGTAGCTGGCCTGGTTTTATTGAAACCGGCCACCGTCACCGAAACCGGTGTGGGAGCTATTATCTTATATCCAGTTCTGTAGGTCTAGTTAACCTTCGATAATGAAGCTCAATTTTTTCATCTTATTTTCTTCGGGATAACTGATAAGCTGCCGACTGCTCTGGCAGTGGAAAGATCTGTTATTAAATATGTGCAGAACCACTGTGTATAAAATTTATTATTATAACCCATAGACATTCTGTGAAGCTTAGTAGATATTCTATAATCCATTTGATAGTAAGTGTATTCGAATATTATATTATATCCATAGTAAACATTATATTATATTATATCATGGCGATTTATAGATGCAGTGTCCCATATTCAGCGTGTGCTAAATTATTATCAAATGTTTGACACGCCTGTGGTCGCCTGATAATTTGTGGTCGTAGGGGAGATTGGGGTAACTTCGACTTTATGAGTCTACATCAAAATAATTAATAACAATCTATTATTTTCAAATGAATACAGTGCATATTATATTTGGTCGCTGTTAAGCATGACTGTGCTAACCAATTATTGAATTTAATATCTGAATTTCACCCAAGCCGTAACTTTTATTCACCTTAGATGCAAATTTAAATATCTAAGGTTTTCCTACAATTTATTAAAAGCAGATAAGTATATATAAATAATTAGGATTTCTGTTTTTAAAACTAGCAATCACTTGAAGAATTAACAACTTGGGATTGACTCAACTCAATAATATTATTTTTAGGTTATCATAATATTTTAGATACTTACTATGAAATTTCAAATATATGTTTGAAACTTCAATGTTATGGGTACGTACGCAGGGTAGAATTCGCAAAACTTCTTTAAAAACTCTGTCACATTCACATTTTACCACACTCTCCCCTACTTGCGGTTTAACTAGCAATATAAATAGTAAACAATTTGTAGGCCAATGAAAGTCACTGTAAGTAAGGATAGTAAGTGAGCATGGCAATAGATTACAGCAGCGACCCCGCTGTCAACAACTTTCGCGAGTACCTGCGGATAGCGAGCGTACACCCTAATGTCAACTATGGTATGTATACCACAACGGTTTCGTAGACGGTGGTCGATTTCATTGAAGGCCAGTTACGCAGGAGTTACTTGCCCAAGTTTATGCGCAGCACAAGAGCATTCTTGTTTCCCTCTCTCAGTGGGATGGATGATCGATACGACTGACGAGAGATCAGGCGCGACGATTTTTATGTGCCAATCATCTTCGAACCTAACTTAACCAAACTTAAAAAATATTTTTTTCCAATGCAGGAATCGAACACACGATCTCCGAGTCAACAGCCAAGAGACTTGAAAATCTAACATTGCGCTTTTTTCTTACACTTATGCCGGGAAATCTTAAAGCTGTGCGCACTGTATAGACGTTCTTTTTCAGATGAATGTCTAACATTCCTCCGTCGTCAGGCCCAGGAATGTGGTCTAACAGTTCAGGAGTTTGAGCCTGTGCCGAAGAAACCGGTGCTGGTGATGACGTGGACGGGCGAGGAACCAACGCTGCCGAGCATCCTATTGCTGTCACACATGGATGTTGTTCCCGTAGCTGGGGTAATTGCTTAGACACATGACTTTAGTCGCTCATTTTGACATTATCGCTTTTTAGTGTTGCACATTGTGCATTGAACATTTTGCGGGTTAAGTATTGCTCATTTTGCTCCGAAGGGGCAAGACTGTTTGACAAAAGGTAGACAAACCGCACACGGCACACACAACCCCTTTTTCAGTCTGTGTAAAAAAGTATAAGAATTGAGAAGTATACCTTAAAAACAAGATACCTTTTCTATGGAGCCCTGACTACCATGAGTCTCTGACTATTAGAAAGGAATTGAAAGTCTTGTAAAGTGCTATCAAATATTTATATTTGTATGTATATCATATATTTATACGTGGGAGAGCCATGCTTCGGCACGAATGGGCCGGCTCGACCGGAGAAATACCACGTTCTCACAGAAAACCAGCGTGAAACAGCGCTTGCGCTGTGTTTCGCCGAGTGAGTGAGTTTACCGGAGGCCCAATCCCCTACCCTATTCCCTTCCCTTCCCATCCTTACCCTCCCCTATTACCCTGTTCCCTCTTAAAAGGCCGGCAACGCACTTGCAGCTCTTCTGATCCTGCGAGTGTCCATGGGCGACGGAAGTTGCTTTCCATCAGGTGACCCGTTTGCTCGTTTGCCCCCTTATTTCATTAAATAAAAAGGAAGTAATTATGCTGCTTCATCGTAGAGCAAAATACAGTGCTCTGGCAGGATTTTCTCTTTATTCAGAACCTTTTTCGACCTCTTAATACTTTTTCAGCAAGATTGGGACTATCCTCCCTTCGAGGCGCGCCTCATAGATGGTCGGATCTACGCGCGCGGCTCGCAGGACATGAAGGCACATGCCATGCAGACTATAGAGGCAGTGAGGAGGCTGAAGAAGAACAATATCAAGATGAAGAGGACGGTGCATCTGTGTTTTGTGCCAGGTAGGGGATAGAGCAAGAATTGGAACCTGAGTTTTTATGCTACCAGCCTAAAACAACCTAGTTTTAGGTCGGGTTGCACCAGAGGCGTGGTTAAAGTTAAAGTTATGGTTATTGTTAAGGCTAATTTAACTTTAACCTTAACTTTAACCACAGAATTTGACAGAAGACGTTGCTGGTCCGACAAGGCTTTATAAGAACGAGGGCGGTGGCGCTGCTGGTAAAAGAGAACTGTCAAAAATGGCGTTTTTGTATGATGACAGCGTTAGTTCCTTTTTTCGCCACGTGTATTCAAAACCTTGTCGACCTCTATGGTTATGGTTAAATATGACGTCTTGATGGCGTCTATTTTTAACTTTATACAAAGATTTGCCATTTTGCATTGTAGTTAAAGTTAAATACAGTTAAAGTAAGTTGGTGCAACTCAACCTAAAAAAATGTCTGTCTTCAAATACCTGATGATAATATTATACTCGTGATAGGTAGTTTCAATATTATCAGCAAACCACAAAATGGTAAACTAATGCTATTTAAAAATTGCAGATAGTTGAAGATATTTTTTTCCGTAAGCTGGTAAAAGAGACAAGTAGATTATGTCTACTTGTCTCTTTTACCAGCTTACGCCTACCTTCCTTAATCTTTACAGCCTTTCGATATTTTATTTGAAAACGATTCAAAGTTTAAAAGTAAATATTACGCAAAGGCCGAAGCAGAGGGCGCTACTAGCACAAACAGTAAATAATCTGACCAAAATCCAATATGTCAAACGTCAAACGAAACTTATTGTTTCATGTTTATGATGGTGATGCTGCCTTTCGCGTTAAAAGATAGCAGTAACATATTTTTCCACTATATTTTTTCTTTTTAGACGAGGAAGTCGGTGGCTTCGACGGCATGGCCACGTTCGTGAAGACAAACGCTTACCGGAGCCTCAACGTAGGGTTCTGTATCGACGAGGGCTTCTAACTCTCACAATTATTTTGTTTTTAGACGAGGAAGTCGGTGGCTTCGACGGCATGGCAACGTTCGTGAAGACAGACGCGTACCGGAGTCTCAACGTGGGGTTCTGTATCGACGAGGGCTCCGGCAGCCCGGGAGACGAGATCGTGGTCTACAACGGAGCTAAGAGCATTTGGCGTGAGTATCCACTGATATAATATTGTGTTTCTAATCCGTCGGCAGTTACTTGGTATTTATATAGTGTTCCTTATGTGGCTGGTGTTAAGGTTCTGTCAGAGGGAAGTAACTTTAAAATGAAATAGTGCTTCTAGTCATTATGGTAGTATTGTTTACAATATTTTACTTGCTATTTTTAGCCTTCAATGATCAATTATTATTATTGCTTTGAGACAGCCCAAGTAAACGTGAGTCTGAATTTATATGCGGCGACGCAAATGCGCGGTTTGGCGGCTGCACCGCGAAGTATGTAAAACAGTGATTCCCAAAGTGGTCCAGGTGGATCCCCGGGTGTTTGGGAACCTCTGATATAAAATATGACAGCGTGCCGCGCCGCTATTTATTCTCGCCGCTCGAGCGGTCCGTGTATTGCGGATATGAATTTAGTATGGAAACTGAGATCGCCGTGCCGTGCGGCGACCGCATTTTGCATTTTTTCGGTTCGACTGCAAGACGCGGTCCGTCTATGGCCGGCCTTATAATGTTAAAACTAACATGTTCCAGATATCGAGGTGACATGTCGGGGACAATCTGGACATGGGTCACTCATGTTCCCCAATACTTGTGGAGAAAAAGTAGGTTATTCTTATTCAATATTTACTAATTTGTTCTCTTGTAGAAAGGGTTCTCTGATGACTCTATTGGGTTTGGCAAAATTAATTATTTAAGAGCCGTTCTGGCACTGCCAATTTGGAAGTTACTAGCACTTTAGTCTACGTGGAATTACCTTTGAGAAGATGAGTGACCTTGAAATTTCATAATACGACATTATTTTAACCGGCTCATTGAAAAAACTGTTTTTTTTTTTCAGATCCGCTACATCATAGACAAGTTCATGGATCTCCGTAAGGAGTATGTGGCGAAGGTCGCGGCGAGTGGCAAACCCAATCTGCTGGCACTCGGTGACGTCATATCTGTTAATCTTACCATGTTACGGGTGAGTATACAAGATAATACTATACTTGTACGGGATAAGAAGTATAAAGCTACCTCTATTTTACAATCCAGAACATAATTTATTGCCATAGCCCATACCGATTTAAAGAAAGAGTAACAAAACAAATAATACTGATTGAATTTTTTGGAAATCTTTACATAATATTATAAAACAAAGTCGCTTTAATCTTTAAAACTACGCAACGGATTTTGATAATTCTTTCAGTATTAGAATTTAGATAGCCCAACGAACGCGCTAATCTCAGGAACTACTGGTCCGATTTGAAAAATTCTTTCAGTATTAGATAGCACATTTATTGAGGAAGGCTATAGGCTTTATATTTTATTACGCTAAAACTAATAGGAGAATGTGGAAAAAACGGGGGAAATTATTTGAAAGGGCTTTTCTCGCTAACTACTGGAGCAATTTTTATGTTATTTGGCACCGATAAGAAGTAGATCACATGAAGGATCATAGGCTATCGATTTTAATAAATTTTTCAGTGGCTATATATTTTATACCCGTGTGACGCCGGGGCGGGTCGCTAGTTACAAGATAAATTTTAATCGTTATTAGTAGCGAACCCTGCATCGAAAAATATGACGGATTTCGAAAAATCTATATAATATCTAATCTATATAATCTAATCTAGAAATATTATTTAAATAACGGTATTTTTGTTCCTAATTCCAGGGTGGCGAACAAAACAACGTGATTCCCGATAAGATGGTCGCCAGCTTCGACCTGCGACTGCCTCCTTTCTTGGACTTCGATCAGTTTGAGAATCAGGTTACTTATGCCTGTTTTCACCAACGGTCTCCTAACGCTAAGTGTTCCCTAGCGATCTTTGCGGGTCAAAATCTTTTAAAAACAAACACATTAAAAAAAAGTTATGTTTTGCAAAAGTTCTTACGCCCTAAGGACGAACGTGACACACTAATATTCTCGAAATCTTGAAGGATATAATTATATTAATGGCCGCTAGGGGACCACTTAGCGTTAGGAGGTGGTTGGTGAAAACAGGCATTAGACGCTTTAAAGTCATGGCATGAAGTTACTATCACTCCCTATATTACTTCCCGAACTGGTGATTGGCATGTAGACGTTAAAAAATCAATTCCAACTTTGTATACAAATATTTGAATTTGGAATTTGAAAAATCACAGATAAAGCAGTGGTGCGAGGAAGCGGGAGAGGCGGTGACGTTCGATTTCCAACAGAAAGACCCCAAGCCTAAAGACTTCAACCTAGACGAAGTCATCTACTGGCAGCCCATCAAGGACACGCTGGATAAGATGTGAGTAAGCTGCTGTTTCTTTTTGTGGTTTAAGAAGAAACTGGCATATCAGTTGACTCACAATATGTGACTGTAACAAAATGGTCCCTATAGACCAAGGGTTCCCAAATTGTGCGCCGCGACGCCTGGTGCGCCGTGGAAAGGCAAATGGGGCGCCGCGGCCCGTGAGTCGATCCTCCATCCTTATCCGAAACCGCACATATCAAAAAAATAAAATTATAATATTAATTAGGTGAAGCAGGTACATGTTTAAATATTTGTTTTTTATTATATACCTTCATTACCTAAGTATAATCATTAAAGGTGTTTATTTCTTCTTCTTATATCTACTGCTTATGCTCTTCCGGGGTATAAGCTTATTAGAAACGACCGTGTAGGTAAGAGTGGCGGTGGAGTGGCCATTTACTTGCGTAGTAACACTGTATGTAAAGTGATCACTGCTTCGCCTAGCCGATACACGTGCTCAATTGAACACTTGTGTGTTGAGATCACCTTAAATCATAAAAGGGTATTGCTCTGTGTGGTCTACAGTCCATCCATGCGTATTGATTACTTCAGTACTCTGGAGACACTGTTAGCCACACATAGTCCAAATTACGATTGTACTGTAGTTGCAGGTGATTTCAACACATGTCTCCTGAAAGCCGATTCACGTGCCTTGAAACTCCGCTCCTTACTCTCATCCTTGAACCTAAGTATCCTTCCACTGTCAGCTACCCACCATGCTCCCAATTCCAACCCTTCTCTCCTAGATCTTCTTATCACCTCCTCATCCGATCTCATCGCAACCCATGGCCAATTTCCATGTAACCTCTCTCACCATGACCTAGTTTTCCTTTCCCTTAAGCTCAAACCACCTCGTAAAAAACCGAAGTTCCTTATCCTACGTAGTTTTAAGGGTTTGGATTTGAAGGCTCTTAAGCATGACATATCTAATGCTGACTGGTCTCGTGTCCACTCGGCCTGGGATATCGATGTAAAAGTATCGATATTTAGTGACATATTGACCCAGATCTTTAACACTCATGCTCCATTAAAAAGAGTTAAAGTTAAATATGCACCGGCACCTTGGCTCACTCAGGAAATATTAAATATGATGGCTAAGCGTAACCGAGCTCTGTGTCAATATCGAAAAAGACCAACTGAGACAAATTTGGCTAAGTATAGGTTCCTCCGAAACCATTGCAGTCGCTTGTGTAGAGATTCAAAAAGACACCACATACATTCTACAATTGATCAAAGTAACCCCTCCCAACTCTGGAAATTCCTTTCGTCGCTTGGTATAGGAAAGTCTTCTGTTAGTTTAGATAGCACGGTAGATTTAAACGCTCTTAACAACCATTTCTCTAAACCACCAGTAAGCGTTGACCAAGATACCAAAGCGCGTACGATTTCCCATATTTCCTCTTTTCCTATCCCCTCCTGTATTCCATTTTCGTTCCGGCCTGTCACTGAGGATGATGTTAAAAAACATATCACAGCTATAACATCCACTGCTGTAGGGAATGATGACCTTAGCCCCCGTATAATTTCCCTTTCAATTCCTGAACTCTTGCCAATTCTCACTCATATTTTTAATCACTCCTTGTCAACGAGTTCTTTTCCTTCGGCATGGAAACGTGCCAATGTAATTCCTTTACCTAAAACCCCTAATCCCTCTTCCTTATCCCAATTTAGACCAATCTCTATTTTACCCTACCTATCCAAAGTCCTTGAAAACATTGTCCATAAACAGCTTTCCCAATTCCTTACCTCTAATAATTTGCTCTCCTCCTTTCAATCCGGTTTCCGCCCTGGTCACAGTACTGTTACAGCACTGCTAAAAGTTACTGACGATTTACGTCTAGCTATGGTGCAAAAATGTATAACTATCCTGGTACTACTAGACTTTAGCAGTGCTTTCAATTCAGTTGACTTTGACATCTTCCTTTCTGTCCTTCGTTCCCTCAATATATCATCCGCAGTGATAGACTGGTTCGACTCCTATCTTCGGGGGCGCTCGCAGCGGGTCCGCCATGGTGAGGCTACCTCTGATTGGTGTGATCTTGAAGCGGGGGTTCCACAGGGTGGTGTTCTTTCTCCTCTCCTTTTTTCTATTTTTATAAACACAGTCACATTAATAATTTTATCATGTAACTTTCATCTCTACGCAGACGACTTGCAAATATACCGTCGTTCTCATGTTGATGATATTAGTGTAGCAGTCAGGGACATCAATGCAGACCTACAGCGTATAGCAGACTGGGCAAAATCGTTTGGTCTCTTAGTCAATCCCCACAAATCTCAGGCAATAATTGTCGGTAGCAGGTACATGACGCAAAGATTAAACGATGTGCCCAGAGTTATTTACAACGATACTCCGATTGCTTACACACACTCTGCAAAAAACCTCGGAATAATTATTGATAGCAATCTGTCCTGGCAGCCTCAAGTCAATGAGGTAAGTAGGAAAATATTTCACTCGATACACATGCTTAAGCGTCTTCAGAACTTTTTGCCCTTAAAAATTAAAATTTCCCTAGTCCAGTCACTCGTTTTCCCTATCCTTGATTATGCTGACTCCTGCTACTTAGATGTTACCGAAGAGTTGCTGACTAAGTTAGAACGTTTGCAGAATCTCTGCATTCGTTTTGTCTTTGGTCTTAAAAAGTATGACCATGTCTCTGCTTTTCGGTCACAGCTAAGGTGGCTTCCCATTCGTCTTCGGCGAAATATCCATATTCTCTCCCTCCTTTATAATATCCTTTATAACCCTTTGTCTCCCTCTTACCTCGTAGAGCGTTTTAACTTCTCACGATCCTTAGACGTCCCTTGTAGACCTAATGTTAGAACGAACCTTTCCCTCCCCTCCCATCGCTCCAACTTCTTTTCCTACTCCTTTACTGTTCATGCAGTCAGATTGTGGAATTCTCTTCCCCATGCCATCCGTGATAGTAGGACACTATTACTGTCTTTAAAAGACGCTTGAAAGAGCACTACCTCAATTCTGAATCCAGTCATGATTATTAAATATACATATAGAATGTATTTATTTATAGTATATTATAATTTATATAGTTTATGGTATAGTATACATATTGTATTATAATGTAGTAAGTATGTTATTATTATTATTTTAATATATTTTTTGTTGTTGTACATATAATACTGTTTATCATAGTAATAATTTAGTTGTATATTTCATTTGTGTTTATCTGTGCACGCCCTATCTGATGTTTTCTGATCAAATTTCTCTTCTTAGGTCTGCTGGAAGAAATCTCTTTAGAGATAAGCAGTACCTGTTGTGTCGTCTTTCTTTATAAATATAACTTGTTACATGTTTTTTGTGTGCAATAAACGGTTAAAATAATAAAATAAATAAATAAATATTTATGTAGCTCTTCCTAATAGCTAGGTAGAGTAGGGCACCGTGACAAAATATTGACGTGCAACTGCGCCGCTGAAACTGATTGGGAACCCCTGCTATAGACTCTTTTGCCTGAAATTAAATCGATTATGATTTATGATTTTCTTCCCGCTTTTTAGTAAAAATTATCACTCGTCGCTTACGTTGTTTCATTTGGCTGTTATTGTTTTTCAAGTGGTTTTTTCAACTTATCAGATTGACAGTAACATGGATTTGAATAAACGTTATGTGAATATTTTTAATGATGTTGGGGTAAAGTGTTTTATCTTAATCTATACATGCTTTCTATGTTTTCCGTTTCGCACAGTGTTACAGAGTATTGCTATCTTTTCGTAACACTGATATGTGCCACATTTCCATATACAACTTCTCTTTTTCCAGGAAAATTCCCTACCTAGTCGGCATCTTCCCCGCCGGCAACGACTCCCGGTTTGTCCGGGAGCTCGGCACTCCCGCCATCGGCCTGTCCCCGCTCCGGCACACGCCAGTAGCGGCTCACGCGCGCAACGAGAGCCTCCTCGTGTCCGTCTTCCTCGAGGGCATCACCGTGTTCGAGAACATCATACCCGCTATGTGCAACGCGTGAAAAAAGAGTCAACGTCATGTGAAACGAGTGAAAAAAAATAAACGTCTATCCCCGCGTTCCATTTAGCGTTAAAAACGATCAAAACGCTTAAAAAGCTTTCTATTTTGGGCGTTTTGCGCGATATATTCTCTTTGATTTTTAACGCTAAATGGAACGCGGGGAACGTCATGTAAAACGCGTGAAAAAAAAGTCAATCTCATCGTTATTCCATATTATTTTGAAATTCATACCATGTTCTGAGTGGTTTTCCTCTGACGGAAAGTTAACACATAATAAAGTATTTAATATAAGTAGTAGTATTTTAGTATTCAGAGGTTAATTATTTAAATCACTTTATTTTTTTAAATATAATAATTATTTAATTCACGAAGCCCTAAGCGGCCGCATCCGGCCGCGATAACAATAGATAAGCTATTGTGTCTCGATAATCCACGATTGATGGGGGATGGGATAAGTAACCTTAAAAAATATTATAAAAAGATATGTATAAAAAAAATCTCAAATAAACGTGTCATGTCTAAGCGTCTTTTAACAGTCAAATTAATAATATCACTTTTATACGTCTGAAAATATTTTATACCTCCTAAGTCCTATCCAATCTTAGCCACTTTAAAAGTAGCGGTAAATCCTACCGCAGCCAACTAAAACTGATAGCCATTACGGAGAGCAATATTTTTTCATCGCCGGCCAGTATTTACACAGCTATCAGAACAAACACTCGCCAGCTATCGTAGCCAATATTTCCCCAATATGGCTTGTCTTTTGACATTTCCAGGATTATTGCTTTCTGTTTTTGTAGAGGCTATAGTGAATGGTAGAGCAAATGTTGTTATTAAAATTACCTTCCTCCCTTACTCACTGAACATAGTATTACTGTATAGGCTGCTTAATTAATAATAATTTTATTATTTCATTACAAGTCTATTATTATAGAATAGATTAGAATAAACGTTTATCATACCATTATCTATACTAATATTATAAAGAGGTAAACTTTGTTTGTTTGTTTGTTTATATGTTTCTTTGTTTGTTTGTTTGTTTAATTGTAAAGAATAGGCTCAAAAACTACTGGACCGATTTTAAAATTTCTTTCACCATTCGAAAGCTACATTATTAACGAGTAACATAGGCTACTTTTTATTTTGGAAAATATAGGATTCCGTAAGATATTTCAGTATTTCGGAAATAACCAGAAAATTTACTACCGGCATCATCCAGGGAGGAAACAGGGGGACAACGTTTGTATGGAAAAACGGCGGTGTGGACTCCTTTTGAATACATTATTGATTATGGCCCTTCACAGCATTTTTTTATGAAATAAGGGGGCAAACGAGCAAACGGGTCACCTGATGGAAAGCAACTTCCGTCGCCCATGGACACTCGCGCAGCATCAGAAGAGCTGCAGGTGCGTTGCCGGCCTTTTAAGAGGGAATAGGGTAATAGGGGAGGGTAGGGGAGGGAAGGGAAGGGAATAGGGGAGGGTAGGGAAAAGAAAAGGGTAGGGATTGGGCCTCCGGTAAACTTACTCACTCGGCGCAAGCGCTGTTTCACGCCCGTTTTCTGTGAGAATGTGGTATTTCTCCGGTCGAGCCGGCCCATTCGTGCCGAAGTATGGCTCTCCCACGTATGAAAGCGTATAAAGCATATTATGATTTAAATTTTAAATGAATATTTTCGAAGATATTACAGATTTAAAAATTGCGGGACGTAGCTTTTGCGGCAGTACCGACCAATGCGGGCCACGGGTAGTAATGAATATAAATTATTTATCAAAACTACTTTTTTAAATTTAAATCATTTTTGGTGACATATAAAATAATATATTTTATACCCGTACGAAGCCGGGGCGGGTCGCTAGTTATATATAAAAGGCTAAATAGCGTTGATTCTAATGTTTAATTTAGTTCAATATTTAATGGTTATAATTATTTAATTTAGTATTATATTATAATTCAAAACAGACGACGTTTCTCATTAGTGTAACCCAACCGTTACAAAGTAACAATACGAAAACGGAAACTTCAGTAAGATGCCGCAATGCGTTTGCCGCAAAAGGGTTGAGAGAACGTTTGAAACTGACACAAAGATTTCAAATCTCAGGACGTACATTTTATAGAAAAACTAGCTGACCCGGAAACGTTGTTTTGCGGGTAGCTATACTTTATTGTCGTTATCAGGAGTTGATCGTATAAAGGTGACAATTTCGAACTGTATCTATTTATCAATGCGTTTCATGAAAAAAAATCACAGCAATAAAGAATATAGAAATAAAAGCTAAGATTAGACCACCTTAATTTTAAAGGCTTTGAATTTGATAACAATCAGACCCAAATGCACTCAAACTTTCATAACAATCAGACCAGCCGTTTCGCAGTGCTTTTGCAATAAAAAACGCGATATAAAATGTAATTAAAACCAACAAGATAAACTGCTGCACTCCGACAGAGACGAATAATAATATCTTAATTGTAATAAAATGAAGATTTTGACATAAAGCCCATACATAATCTGTCGAACTCTTAATTAAATTGAAGTTTAATCGACATATTATAATGTCTCTGTTCTCTGAGTGTGGCCGTAAGACTTCATAAAATAGTATTGAAAATTAACGCTATGGCGTATTTTCTATTTTGGTAGCCGAACAAACAATTTCCAGGCATTATTCAAACAATCTACGCAACATGTTTGTTCATTGTTTATCGTGGGACATCACACAACAGAACAATAACTGGTGGAACACTGTACCTGGTACCGGGTACCTCAGGGCTCGGGTACCAATCAATTATGCTCCAATTCGCACAATGTTCCAATCAATCATACAATGGCAGTGTTTTATTTAAATACTAGGTATACAGTACTCAAAATAATGAGGCACGGAATTCTGTACTAATTTTGACATTTTTAAATATTATGAAGTATGTGCCTCGATTCGTCATTAAGACCTTACCACAATAGACATAACGACCAGTAGTTCGACTGCAAAGAGACGGACAGGTTTCAATATCTGTCAAATTCGTCGGGTTTCACTAGGATTATAAACGGAATGTGCCTCGCGCTGGCTGATATAATTTATTTTTAAATATTTAAAATAATGATTTCAAAATTGGATTCTGACAATTTTAATCACATGTGCCAAAACACAAACAACAATACGACCAAAGAGGAATACGTCCAGCGAATATGTCATAGTTTTAAATTCGTAGGTAACAATTTAACAACCCTAGCAACGATTTTCGTCATAATACGTCAAATTTAAAAATTTCAACATCAGTTCTAAGTCGGCATACTCTATCATTCTGTCTACTCTGACCTTACCGCCGTAGGTACTCAGAGACGTTTAATTATGATTTACCTTAAATTTAATGAAGAGTTTGACAGATTAAGTATGGGGCTTGTGTAAAAATTTTGAATTAATTACATACAAAGTAATTAATATTCCACTCTAAGTGTAGCGGTTAGTGCCTTTGTGTTCTTTTTAATACAGCAATATCTTCGACTTAGTTTCGATGCACCCTCGATCTAATCAGAATCAGAATCAGAATTTATTTATTGCTACAATGAAGTTACAAAGGTCTTAAGATTGATTATTTGGAGCTTTCATTCTACCACATATACATGGTGTGCAATATAGTCTTAAATCTAAGTACATAATAAAACTTCAAATTGGTATTCGCATAAAATACGTCTAATTCGTTCTGATTAGATCGCATTTCGCAATCTCATATTATCTTACATTTTTTTGGTACTCAAGAGAATGTTAATTTTCTCTGTCGACTTAAGAGGAGTCCACACCGCCCTTTTTTCCATACAAACGTTGTCCCCTGTTTCCTCCCTGGATAATGGTAGTAGAGTTATAATTTTTTTCCTGAATATTTACGGCCACTAATACAATGTGTCCTTTTTTTTCATAATTTAATTATTAAATAAGATATGAACGTTCAAAAACCCAAAAAAATTGGCAGACTTTCCGCTGTGTACAAACATCCAGAAAACAGATTTGGCTAGATTATACAAAAAAAAATAAAACATAGGAACACAGCTCAAGCCTTTCTTTAATCTTTAATGAAAAAAGTACTTAAATCGGTTAAGTTTTGGAGAAGGAATCAGGGGACAACGAATCGTTGATTTTCTGCAGTTGTCTCTATCGCGTTCTGCGGTATAGGCTTGAGGTAAGGGAGACAGCTATACTGCCGGCATAAGAAAAAAGGCCGCTAAGTGATATTCGCAATTTTCAGGTTTTGAGTCCACTTTTTTTTTTATGGCGGCAGTATAGATATTGCTTTTTTTTTTATGGCGGCAGTATAGCAGTGGCTACTGGGTGATATGGAGGAAAAACAGTGGGAGCTTTCAAAAAATTTTGATGAAAAGTTCAACCGCCTGTATAATCATCTTACTGAGATACACACAGACATCAAAAGAGCAAGATCTGCTTCAAACTCACCTAAAGAAAAAACTGGATTAAGCGACTATGTGAAAACGGAGTTAGCTCTTGTGCATGGTTCCATGCTGCAACTAAAAACCGAATTGGAGGAGATAATGCCTTCAGTTAGTTTTCGAGACGAACTTAACAGACTGCAGGGCCTGATAAAAAGAACGACTGCTGATCTCGAAAATAACTCAAAAGAAGTGGCTGCTTATAACTCTTCTAACTCTAGTACATATGACCCTCTACAGAAAGATATGCTGCTACAAATCTTACAAACTCTAAACGAACTGAAAGATCAAAACTTAAAACAAAATGACGACCATACCATCAAAGAGGATATGAAAACAGCAGTAACTAGTATAAATAACATACGGAAGGGTATGGAGGATATTCAGGATACAACTGTAGCCGCTATGGCACCACTGAGAACGGCAATCGAAGATCTTCGAAGAGAATGTTGTGTAGGTGTAAAGGCGCATAAAAACACTACCATGAAAGAGACAAACCTGTCGCCATCTTCTAACTCTCTGACTACACAATCCGTAACACGCGAACAAAGCTTTTCAACACCTCTGACCTATGCACGAATCCTCAAGTCTCAAAATCATAGCACTGAGGACAAGCGTTACGAAATAGCAAGATTTTCACTGGCGGTATCCTCTACTGATCCCAAAGACAGTTGCGAGGATATAATAGATAAGATTCAGACTGGAGTCAATGTGATAGAACTAGGTGTGGGAGTAAATGGAATTCATAAAAGAAAAAATCAAAAAGTTATAATTAACTGTGACAGTAATAATGATAGAGATAAGCTTGAAAATGCTCTTAAAGCGTGTAATAACAAACTGGAAGTATCTAAATTAAAAAGCCGAAACCCCCTAATAAAATTAATTGGAATAGCAGCAAACCATATAACTGACAATGAAATAGAACAGGCGATCATTAGACAGAACTCAAAGCTGATAGAGAAAATAGAAGAGAAAAGCAGAAACATAAAAGTGCTGAGAAGAATAAGAGGAAGGACTAAGGAACTCACAAACGCCATAATAGAAGTAGAGCCTCTAATGTGGAAGTCCCTAAAAAACCAAAAAATAAGAATAGGCTACCAGATTATCCCTGCCATAGACCAGAGTCCGGTTATACAATGCTTTTGTTGCATGGGTTTTGGGCACGTTGCAAGAGATTGTCAAGGGCAAAATACGTGCGGTTATTGTGCTGAACCTCACGAAACGCGAAACTGTCAAAACAAGAACTTGACACCGCGATGTTCCAACTGCGTCAGACTTAATAAAGATTCAGATCTTAATCACACAGCCTACAGCAAAGATTGCCCAATATGGAAAAAGTGGGATACCATATCCCGTAGCATGATAAATTATTGCTAAAGGCGTCACTCACAAGAAAACTAACAGTATTCGTCTTGGACAAATCAACTTAGGTCGTGGACTAGCTGCTACACAAGAAGCAATACACACAGCAACCAGAAACGCCTATTCAATTCTCCTATTGCAAGAGCCTTATGTAGGGTCAACAGGATGTCTTGCTTGCGCATACCGTTGTGCACAAAAGTTTGACGATCGCAAAAAACCAGTAAAGGCAGCAATAGTAATATTAGACCCAAACCTCACAGTCATTCAAGATGAACGATGCATAACGGAAAACACAGTTGGCATAATACTGAAAATTGGGACGAAGAAAATAGGATTGATTTCCCTTTACTGGGAAGGAACGGAAGACATAAATAGATACACCACAGAACTACGAAACATAATGACATACCTAAATACTCCCTTTATCGTTGTTGGTGGAGACTTTAATGCTAAAAGTCCTTGGTGGGGGCACAGCTTTGAAGATACTAGAGGCAAAATACTAACTGAATTTCTTGCAACTAATGATCTCGAAGTCTTGAATACTGGCACAGTACCAACTTTCTATACTATAAGAAATAATAAAGAGCTTACTAGTATTATAGATATTACAGTATCTAGTCAGGAACTTATGGACAAAATTCAAAAGTGGCATGTTAACCTAGAATTCGTAACAACATCCGATCATAGAGCAATAACTTTTGAAATTAATCTTGATAAGAACGATGAAGAAACCTTAAATAAAAATACAACGAGGAGATATAACACAAGAAAAGCTAACTGGACTAAATTTAGAGAAAGCCTTGAGAGTCTATTAAAGGAAAACAATATCACTGAACATACTACTAACGATATAAAAACAGCTGACGAATTAAATGAATTGGCAGAAACATACACTAAAATCTGCCAAGAAGCGTGCCAAAAATCTATGCCAATGTTTTCACCAAAACCTACAAAGAAGGTTAGATGGTGGAATAAAGAGTTAGAAAATATGAAGAGAGAGGTAAATAGGTTAAGACGAAAAATTAAAAAAGCAAATCCTAGACGAAAGGAATTCGTCGTAGAAAACTATTTGATAGCTTTACGCACTTACAAAGAGACGATACTGAATACAAGAACAAATAGTTGGAAACAATTCTGTACAAATCAAGAAAGAGAAACAGTTTGGAGTAGAACATACAGAGTTCTTAAGTATTCTACAACCCGATCAGATGATATCTTGCTTAAGAAAGATAACCATGTTCTAACTTCTGAACAATCCGTACAATTACTCGCAGACACATTCTTTGTAAGAGATAATTTAGAAATAGAGACAGAATTCCACAAAAACATAAGAAATAAAGTACGTGAATTCTTCGAAAATATCAACTCTGCCAGTGATAATCTAGAGACCCTTACTCCATTTACTACACGAGAAGCTACCAATATTGCAAGAAACATTAGCCCCAAAAAAGCACCGGGAAATGATGGACTAACTGCAGATATCTGCTTGCAGTGTCTGCTAACTAAGCCTAATATACTGCTTCAAATATTTAACAAATGTTTAGAAATTGGTTGCTTTCCAAAAATCTGGAAAATAGCTCACGTAATCGCAATAAGGAAACCTGGAAAAGAAACATACACAAACCCTAAATCGTATCGCCCGATAGGTCTCCTGCCGATTAACGGAAAGATACTCGAGAAAATGATATGCAATCGAATTTTATGGAATCTTGGAAGAAATAAGCTTTTAAGTCCTAAACAATACGGATTTATGCCACAAAAAAGCACTGAAGATGCCCTGTATGACGCAGTTACACTAATTAGAAAAGAAGTAGAACTAAAGAAAATTGTAGCAGTCATATCACTAGACATAGAAGGAGCATTTGATAACGCATGGTGGCCATCAATAACAAACAATCTTATTAAAAAGGGATGCGATAAGTACACATTAAAGATAATAAATAACTACCTCAGTGAGAGAACAGTAGAACTAAGTTATGCCGGATGCACTACTAAACGATGTACAGATAAAGGCTGCATACAAGGATCACCTGGAGGCCCGCTTATGTGGAACATCCAACTAGACGAACTTCTACAAGAAGCAGAAAAGTTAGATGCCCAAATACAAGCTTTCGCAGACGACCTCTTAATAATAGTAGCTGGAGCTGACATGGACCAAGTCAATGAAAAAGCTAATGAAGCACTAAAAACGATTTCAGCATGGAGCAAACAAACCAAAATGAAATTCGCACCTCACAAAACACAGATGATTATAGTTACAAAGAAAAGAAAATACGACGCTCCATCTATACAACTGGAAAATATGAATATACCCACAACACCAACAGTACATTTGCTAGGATTGACACTTGATCCGAAACTGAATTTTAAACAGCATCTTAAGGATAAAGCGAACAAAGCATTGAACATATACAAAATTATTGGCAAAGCTGCTAAAGCCACATGGGGCCTCAATCCAGAAATTCTCCGCATACTGTACACTTCAATAATAGAACCAACCTTGCTCTACGCGGCCAACGTTTGGCAGCCTGTTGTCTGCAAAAAGTATGCCAAAACCATACTTAATAAAATCACGAGAATATTTGCCCTAAAAATATGTAAAGCTCATAGAACTGTGTCACTAAATTCCAGTCTTCTACTCAGTGGGATACTACCACTTACAATGAGAGTAAAGGAAGTAGCTGAAATATACAAAATAAAACACGGAATATCCACAGATTTATTCCCAGGAAACGAAGTAGAACAACTGACTCACTTTTTCGATCTTCCGCACCCAGCTGTAAGAGAAGAAATTAATTTCGGTTTAATAACAAACTCAGAGGACCTTGAAACTATACAAAATAATTATCCTTGTGTGTACACAGACGGTAGTAAAATAGAAGGAAGAGTGGGAGCAGCCTTATCTTGGTGGGAAAGCGGTGAGGAGAAAGAAAGTCTGACGATAAAATTAAGCGACAAATGTTCTGTGTTCCAAGCGGAACTTTATGCTGTATGGAAGGCCCTGCAAGCTCTAAAAGAAAAGCCACAAGTGACTCATATAAACATTCTATCGGACTCAAAATCTGCTCTCGAAGCCATCAGAGATCCAGAAAATTTGCATCCAGTAGCATTTAACGTAAGAAAAACCCTAAAAGACGTACAAACACAAGGAAAAAATGCTGAATTTTACTGGATAAAGGCTCACATAGGACTCGAAGGCAATGAAAGAGCTGACTATCTTGCAAAATCCGCGACGAACAAAGAAACATTACCAGAATACTGCGTAATTCCCGTTAAATCGGCCAAATATTTAATCAGACAAAACACACTTAAAGAGTGGCAATTAGAATATACCCAAAGCTCGACTGGCGCCATAACCAAAATTTTCTTTCCTGATATACACGAGGCTTATAAAACCTTAAGAAATATAAAATTAGACAATACATTCAGCCAAATTATGACCGGACACGGAGGCCTCGCCCACTACCTACATAGATTCAAAATCAGAAACAGTCCCAGCTGCAGATGTGATCCTGACGCAGAAGAAACCATCATGCATGTTTTGAATGATTGCCCGCTTTATGCCAAAGAAAGGCTGGACCTAGAGATACTGTGTGGACTGGCAGTAAAAGAAACAAATCTAAGACAGCTTATAAACTCAGGAAAAACGAGAAACGATTTCTTAAATTACGCTAGAAACATAATTAAAACTGTAAATAACTATAATAGGTGAATGGATGGTTGATTGGCAGGCATATTCAGTCATTCCTTGTCTTAATAAAATATGTATAGTAATGTGTTACTTAGTAATTGTACAATTTGTATTATATGAAGTAATTATAGTAAAAGTAAAAGCAGCAATATTATAACTATGTAGAGTATGTCTTGGTTAAGGCGTGCCTGGATGAGTTCAAATATTGTTAAATTATAGTGTTAATTATTAGTTTCTATATTAGTTAAAAGTAATAGTGTAGTGTAGTGTAGTATAACCTTGTATTAGTTTGTAATAATATAATTTAGGATAGTATTTAATTATTTAAATATTGTATTCAAACAAATGTAGAGATGCAAAGTTGTTGCAATATAAAATAGCAACAGTTGTTAAGAATAATAAAAAAAAGAAAAAAAAAAAAAAAAAAAAAAAAAAAAAAAAAAAGTATAGATATTACACGTACTTTTTTTTCATTTCTCTAGCCCCTGGTGTATCCTCTGTATCACACTCAACCACTGAGCTACAAGGATCATCATAACCATTGCCATGAGTTTTAAGCCGGCGCCAAACATGGGCTTCAAAGTTTGAGCAAACTTTGCACAAATAGGCAAATGTCAGTGCCACACTTGGCGAATTTGCGTATTTAATCACATGTCTGGCGCCCGCATTACTATAATGTTTGAACAAATGCATCCATCTCGGTGTAATCCGTACTAATTATTTCGCGCCAACTCGCAGTAATGGCGGCCCCCGCGCGAGCTTCACCCAAATTGCCTCATACAAATTGCATTTTAGCGTCATCAACGTGCATACATTTAATTTAAAGTTGTAATCTTCCGCAAGATAAGTGCCAAGTTGCGAGTTGACTTAGCGAGTACTTGCTTATTTACAGTACTTAGTAACTTACAATTTAGCCAAAGCCGAAAGTTTAAAATCTCTTCATTTTTTATTTTGGCCGAAACCAAATGAGGTTTTTTGTCAGAAGTTTATATTTTTAATAGCAATAATTAGCATTGGAATTATTCATCGTAAGCAGAAAAGCGCTAGTGTATAAGTAGGAAATATCAGCATGTAGAAAGATTTACACAAAGACACTTTAATCTGAAACTAGATGACGCCCGCAACTCCGTTGCGCCAAAACTCGTTTATCGCGCGGGAACCGTACATTTTTCCGGGATAAAAAGTATCCTATGTCCTTTCCCGGGTCTCAAAGTATTTCCATACCACATTTCAGCAAAATCGGTTTAGCGGTTTGAGCGTGAAGAGGTAACAGACAGACAGACAGACAGACACACTTTCGCATTTATAATATAAGTATGGATTATTAAAATTTTTCGTCTAGTTAATTTTACCCAACTACAAATAACGATGGAGACAATGCAGCTGCTAAGCATTTATTTTGACCGTACAGTGCAATTTGCATTTTCCCGGCTGTACATTGTGTGTACTGTTTAATTTATGACGTCATTATGTTTAATAGCTGCAGTATAATTACCAGCGTCTCGTGAAATACACGCTTCGCCGTTCAGACTTATTTTGCCTCTAACTTTAATCTAAATCGGTTCAGCGGTTCATATAAGACAGTGTTTTTCAACGTGTGGGTCGCCAGAGGTCGACAGGACAGCAAATAAATCAATTTAAACATTAAAAAGAAGGTAGGAGAAATTGACAAAAGGATTAAGTATATTTTATTATATTCATAGGCATAGCACTCCTCGCGGGTCGTATCATAAAAAAGGTTGAAAAACACTGATGTAAGAGATAAAAAACATTGTTGAGAATATAATAAGTATAATGTTCTTAATCTACACCAGAATATCTTCCGACTATTCACAGAAATTTTCCATGGTAACAAAATAATATTTCTCGTCTTAACTGCTAAGAAATATTGCGGTAATGCATCGTGTTGCACAAAATTATTTCCCTAACGATGCTGCAATAGCGTTCCTCTGAAAATGTATAAATGGCCTGTCTGGAAGAATAATTTTATGGCCTAAATGGCAATAGTCAACAGTGTTTAACAAAAACCTTGAGTGACCATGCAAAATAAAGTCCAAAATCAACAACATGGTCTAGGGATATTTCAATTAAACCTAAATAACTAAAATTCTATTAACTTTTTGTTTAGACACCTTGTCTAGAAGTTAATTATCAGATTAGATAGGCTAATTAACAATGTTTATTTTAATGTGATAGGTGTTTTATCAAAAAGTTAATTAGAATTTTAGTTTTTTTAATTTTTACTAGCTTTTGCCCGCGGCTTCACTCGCGTTAAGAAGTATTATTATATACAAATTTTCATCCCCTATTTTAACCCCTTGGAGGTGGAATTGATCAAAATCCTTTCTTAACGGATGCCTACGTCATAACATCTACCTGCATGCCAAATTTCAGCCCGATCCGTCCAGTGGTTTGGGCTGTGCGTTGATAGATCACTATGTCAATCAGTCAGTCAATCACCTTTGAGTTTCATATATATATAGATTGAGATTGAAAAATCCTTTATATGTATAGACTAGGGAATACAATACCGGGATATCGGGATCCCGAAATACTGGGATCCCGCATGCATTTTGCGGGACTAATCCCGGTCGAAAATTTTGCGGGATCCAGCGGGACTGGCGGGATTACAAAAAACATGATTTATATGTGTAACACTGCGCGTCGGGGTGCGTGAACTGCCTACAGGCAGCCCACTAAATATCCCTTATTTTACCCCTTGAGGGTAGAATTGATCAAATTCCTTTCTTAGCGAATGCCTACGTCATAACATCTACCTGCATGTCAAATTTCAGCCCGATCCGTCCAGTGGTTTGGGCTGCGCGTTGATAGATCACTATGTCAGTCAGTCAGTCAGTCACCCTTGAGTTATATATATTTAGATTGAGATTGAAATATCCTTTATATGTATCTTAGAGTATACATTAGCAATCTATAGAGCGCGCGCATCGCTCGTTCCCCGTTGTGCCGATCGTAAGCAGAAGTTCTATAGATACTTGTCAAACGTATAACGCAAGTCTAGTGATGTTCCATGCGCCATCGTAAGACGCATATAGGAAAATATGTTCACACTCGTGCTTACAGTTCATACCTTGTTAGAAGCACTCTATAGCTTGCTATAATATATACTCTATGATATGTATAGACCATGTTGTTGTGTTTATTATTGTAAAGTTTTCCTAACATTAACTTCCGGCCTGCGTTATTTGGTAAAGACAATATTAGTATTTGGCAAAAGCCGATCATAATTTGGAACGAACTATCACCAGCTACATTTCCGGACCAATACGACCTGCAAACCTTCAAGAGAGCGTATTCCCTCTTACAGGGCCGGCAACGCACCTGCAGCTCTTCTAATGTTGCGAGTGTTCATGGGCGACGCGACGGTAGTTGATTTCCATCAGGTTAGCCGTTTGCTCATTTGCCCCCTTATTGTATAAAATAAAAATATTGCGTAAGACCCCCAAATGGGGGTCGTACTACGCATGCCTTTGTCCGATGGTACTTACAGCGTGAACACAAGACAGCCAATAGATTCCCTCTAACCATACCATAAATAAATTAACGATCTTGTCACTATGCCAAAACAGCTGACTAGAAGCAGTACCTTAATTATTATGTATGAACGATGTACGAGTATGAATATAGATTTGTTATAATAGTAGGAGTCAACAGTTACGTAAATTACAAACAAAGGGGCATAGACCTAAGTAACTAAGTTATTCTTTAAAAAATACTAGTATCCACAAAAAGTAATTCAGACAGAAATGAAGTAATAATCAAGCAAAAACCACGACGCATGTCATAATGTAATTTAGTAAATCATTATTTATTATTATTAGCCACTCCGAAATAGATTTATAAGTAGTAAGTAGGCTATTTAAGAACTACAATTTAAAAAACCTATTTCGTTTATAGCTGTACGAAATACGAATAATAAAAACATAAGTTATAAAATGTCTCCTGGGATATTAGCTGGCTGTCTTGTGAAACTGTCACAATAAATATTACCAATCCTACCAGTACAGGGCTATAAAAGATAATAATATATTAACAAAAAAAAATATAACATGACTTATCACGTTAGAAATCAGCACCAGCATAGATAATAGATATACTGTACTCGGCGAAACATGGCGGTAGCGGTCATTGACTCCTTGTCAAAAACTTGTCATTTTCTTTATAAGCCGCGATTGACAATGTAGTGTCAGATGTTGTCAATCGTGACTTTGTATAGAAAGAGTCTACAAAATGTGACCCGAATACATGCATACTTTATGCATACAGTATTCGGTACACAATTTGTGTTTTTTTTTTAGTGTTAGTGTTTCGGTGCTATTGCCCTATTTTAGTCATTAGTGTGCGAAAAGGACGGTTGAAGTATGGGAGTTACGTTTCCTTAGTTTTTATTATTCGTAGATTTTTTACATGTTTATTTATAATAGGTACGTCACACTTGCCTTACCAGTGCAGTGGCACACCAGTACAATATGGCGTCATATACAATATGTCGTCTTGTGCTTTAGCTAACACACTGGATGTTATTTCGGAACCTTGACAGTTGGCACCGTGTTTGTGTACCTGGTAAACCTTATAGATGATATTGCGATCGAAGCTATAATATTCGAAGCATGAAAATCACACCCGGTCCGTATGCCACTAATACATAAATTATTGGACCCTCTCCTGTACCCTTATAATCCTAGTACCGGTTATGAAACTAGGTACTGAACTTTTTGAAATAAACTTTGAATTGTGAATCTAAACCATTCTTGAACTCCATCAAATTCCCGAACCCACTTTGAAACTAACGAAAAACTTCAGAAAAATCGGTTCAGCCGTTTAGGGGTAGCCTTAGAAACACTAACAAACACGAGCAGTGCGGACTGAAATCCGAAATAGGATTTTAACATCAATAAAAGTTGGGTTTGAAATGGTCTAGTTCAGGGGTCACCAAAAGGCGGACCGTGGTCCGCATCCGGACCGCCGACCCATGGTGTGCGGACCAAGCGTTTTCGAAGATGAACTCCGTTGAAATAAATTTCGGTCTCGACTTACTGATCAACATCTCCAGGATTCAAAAGCTTGCACCAATTTCACTCCAAACATCCGATAACAATTAGCTACAAAAATTGTCAATTTTTTCATTGATATAATTGTAAATGATGATGAAAAGAAAAACCTTTGTAATTTCCGTAATGTGCGGACCGCGAAGGTCATTTCATTTCTTGAAATGGACCCCGAGCGAAACTAATTGGTGACCCCTGGTCTAGTTACTAGTAAACAGGTGGCTAAATGAAATATTACCAGCATAACTCACAAATGTCCAGTCTGTTGAAACAACAACAAAGCCAGCATTTGCTACGTTCCCAACTTTTCTGTTTTCACAACTATTGCTATCACCTTCCTGTGTTCTCTCGTTGCAACCACGTAACGAGCCAGTGGTTTTAAACTAGTTTTTATTTACCTTCTTTCGTATGAGAGATTGACACACAACGATATTTTTTTTTTAATGAAATAAGGGGGCAAACGAGCAAACGGGTCACCTGAGGGAAAGCAACTTCCGTCGCCCATGGACACTCGCAGAATCAGAAGAGCTGCAGGTGCGTTGCCGGCCTTTTAAGAGGGAATAGGGTAATACTGAAGGGAAGGGAAGGGAATAGGGGTGGGTAGGAAAGGGAATAGGGTAGGGGATTGGGCCTCCGGTAAACTCACTCACTCGGCGAAACACAACGCAAGCGCTGTTTCACGCCGGTTTTTTGTGAGAACGTGGTATTTCTCCGGTCGAGCCGGCCCATTCGTGCCGAAGCATGACTCTCCCACGTATTATCGTCGCGCACAGCTTTAAAATTGTTTATCGAAAATGCAAGCGAAAGTAGCAATGTTTGGTAGATCGCTATCTGATGGTAACACATTATTGGTGGCTAGTGTACGCTTTTTGGTGGTTATTGAACACATACCCTGATTGTTTCTTCCAAAATCACCTAGCAACTTTTGACATACGAAAATAATTTTTCTCTTATTAATAATATGATAAAAAATAATCGGCCAAATGCGAGTCGGACTCGCGCACGTAGGGTTCCGTACCATTATAGAGCAAAATTAGGCCAAAAATTGTGTTTTTTGTATAGGAGCACCCCTTTTTTATTTTATTTTAATATTATTATTAAATATTAAAGTACACATCTAATTAAGAACTTTGAGAAAAATTCAAGTACCTACCTGTTGTCATTATTGATATAGAGATAAAAGGCAAATAAAAATCACGTTTGTTGTATGAGAGGCCCCCCTTAGATATTATTTTAATTTTGTTTTTAGTATTTGTTGCTATAGCGGCAACAGATATACACAATTTGAGAAAATTTCAGAATTCTAGCTATAGCTGTTCTTGAGTCAGTAGAGTCAGAGTACAGCCTGGACACAGACAGACAGACATCGAAGTCTCAGTAATAGGGTCCTGTTTTTACCCTTTGGGTACGGAACCCTAAAAACGAATAAGATAGGATGATAAAATCCTTATTACGCCGAACGCGTTTATAAGCCTTAGAAGAACGAAGTCTATACTAATATTCAAGACTAAGGCCCAATTTCACCAACCTCTGTTTGTTAAATCCTAACAAGACATTACTTAACGGACCTTGGAAAATTAAACAGACTGTTAAAATACTTATGTCCCACAGTAAAAATTTAACAGCGGATTAGTAAATGCAATGTTAAGTGAACAACGAGTGAACAACTATCAATTCGTTCATTCTTGTTATAAGGCGACGAAATTGCAATGTACAACTTACAAGATTAATACGACATGTTTGCTACAATGTGTCACTTTCTTCCTTATTAGTATAATAGTAGATAATGCGACTAAATGAAAAAATCACTGATCGCATACATTTGTTACGGTATAATAGTTCTTCTTAATTTACCAGGTTAATAATTATTATCTGTCAAAGCTGAAAACATGAATCATAATACAAACTTTTATTTACGTATTTCGGTTTGGCAATTTAGATACAAGTTAGTATATTTGCAATGTCAAGGAAAATCCGAGGGCTGAATTTTTGACAAAGTAAAAATAAATAATTATTCATAACTATGAAAATAATTAATAATAAGGACGTAGCGGAAACATGGTGGAAAGACTCAAAAGTCAAAACAGATTCTTTTATTGATATTGCATATTATTGTCTTTGAAAGTTGTTATTTTGACTCATATAACAGCCTGTTAAATATTTAACGGACCTCCACAGCAGGAATTAAATTTAACACCGTGTTAGGTGATTTAACATGACATTAGGCCATGGTGGAACGCTCGATAGCTCTAACAGGCCATTAACTGATTTAACAAGCCATTATTTATTTAACATTGCTTGATGAAACTGGGTCTAAGCTAGCTTGGTCGTCAATCAAGGGTACTCTACCAATGACCCTTAACACTACAGCTAAACGACTAGCACTTATCGACTTTAAACCTACAAATAGCCTACAGTTAGTGTTCATATTTTATAAGTCAAAGTCACGATATAACTAATGTTCTAACCTTTAAATAATTCGTTTTTTGTGTTTACTGTTAAATAACTAAAACGAATGGACGGTGGGGCAAAATGTTTTAAAGTAACAATACGATAAGAGCTTTGTTATGATCTAAATTAGAGATAAATATATAATGGATAATAATCCATAATACTTCTGTATAATATTATGGTGTGTATGAGTCCCTTATATTATAGAGTAGATGACGCCCGCAACTCCGTTGCGCCAAAATTTGTTGATCGCGCGGGAACCGTACATTTTTCCGGGATAAAAAGTATCCTATGTCCTTTCCCGGGACTCAAAGTATCTCCATGCCAAATTTCAGCATAATCGGTTCAGCGGTTTGGGCGTGAAGAGGTAACAGACAGACAGACAGACAGACAGACGGACAGACAGACACACTTTCGCATTATACATTAAGGGCCTGTTTCACCGCTTCCTGATAAGGCTATCCACCACTTAATTTGACAGATGGAGTATGTAAAATCTGTCAAATAACCCTATCGGGCACCTTATCAGGAAGCGGTGAAACAGGCCATAAGACAGTATGGATACTTCTGTTATCTGTATAATATTATGGTGTGTATGAGACCCTTATATAGATTTTATAGTGAAAATAGCAGCACTGAAAAGTTTACTCAGTTGTGCGGCATCGGCCGTTGAGTGCAGTCGTGGCGCAGACACTCGGTTCATTGATATCGCGAGTTTTGTAACTACCCTCTTTTTTATTTTCTCCTTTATGGAGGGGAATGAGACTATTGAGACTAATGTACTGTTTAGCAGTGAAATAAGCGATGTAATTGAGGATGTAGAATGTGTCCGTGAGTTGGATGAAGTGTTAGAAACGGGAATTATGTCGGAAAGTAGTGCTGAGATTAAATATAACGCGAGAAAGGTTGAAAAAAAGGAAGGAAAGAGAAGAAGATAGCTGCGAAGATGGATTTACTGAAGTTGTTTATAGAAAACCAAAGAGATTGATAAGAAGTAATTCTAAGGATGTGGGAAATATGGATAGTGAAGTTCAAACTGAGTCAACTGAAATATGTGTAACATCTTTAAAACCTCTGCCAAAACAGATGGCATTTGCGAGATTACTTAAGGAAGAGAATATAAAAAATGTTACTAAAATTAAATACAAGAGTTTATATAAACTTTTGGTGCGATTTTCGTCTAGAGAGAATGCTGAGGCATTATTAAAATCTTCAAAATTTGTGGAATTAGAACTTAAGTGTCAAATGACTTATGAAAATAGCAGTTCTTATGGAATTATTAAAGGAATTGATTTGGAGTTAACTGATGAGGAATTAATGAAGATACTACAAAGTGAGCAGGAAATTTTATCGGTTAAGCGGCTTAGAAGAATTAACTCAGAAGGAAAATGGGTAGACAACGAAACTGTTCGTCTTTGCTTCAATAGTTCATCACCTTCTTTCGTTCGAGCCTACGATTATCGCATCAATGTGGAGTCTTATGTGTTTCCAGTTTCGCAGTGTTATGCGTGCTGGAATTTTGGCCATATGACCAAACTTTGTCCTACAAAAAAAATGTATGTCCGAAATGTGGTGGTAGTCACCGTAATTGTGATCTTATGGATTATAAATATCTTAATTGTAAAGGCCCTCATTTTACGTTGGACAAAAAATGCCCCTTGTTTTTAAAAGAAAAAAGTATACGAGAAATTAAAGTAAGGATAATGTTACGTATCGTAATGCTCTTTTGACTTATTTAGCTGGTCAACCTAAAAATATATCTTTGGAAGAAAATAATGGGCATACTTTGGATAGTTCAGATATTCCGTCACAGGCAGAGACTACTCAAGAGCCTAATAAGGAGTCCTACAGTAGTGTAACGGCACTTCGTACATTAAGAGGTAATCAAGAGCAAGTATCATCAGGTTTGGAGACTCAAACAAATAAACAAAAAGTACATAAGAATAACAGTAAAAGCCGAAAAAGTGAGAAGAAAGGAAATAAGAGTAATGATGGAAGAATAACAATGGAAAGAAGTGATAATCAAGATAATCAAGAGTCGATTAATGATCAAATGGATCTGGATTTAGACAGCTCGGAGGATAGTCAAAAAAAATGAAAGAATGGACTGGTTAAAATTAATGATGAAATTAAAACGTATATATTATTCGGAATGTAGTGGTTCACAAAAAAATTATGTTATTGTGTTGCTATTAGTAGGTGAAGTCAAAAAGAAAGTTTTATTGATAATATTTTGAATATATTTAATGGATAGTTTATCTCATAATTATACGTTAAATATCTTTCAATGGAATTGCCAAAGTCTGCTGCCTAAAATTACGTGTTTTGGAGAGCTATTAAATCAAATGAAAATTCATATAGCTATTCTAAGTGAGACCTGGCTAGAGCCAAGAAAAGAAACTAAAACAAATGGATATAATATATTTAGAACTGACCGTCATGATTCCTATGGTGGTGTAGCCGTAGTTGTACATCACTCGATTCGAGCTTATGTAAGTTCATTTAAAGTAAGTAGTAATAGTGGAATAGAATTATTACATATTAAAATAAGCAATTGCTCTAATTTACATAATATTGTGTCTGTTTATTGTCCATCATCTATTCGTACCGAATGTTTACATTGGGACGAATTGTTTTCGCAATTTCCTAATAAAACTTTGATTGCCGGTGATTTCAATGGGCACCATTGTACATGGTCAAACAAGTCAGATGTGAGGGGGGTTCAGTTATGGGACTCGGCATTAAATAACGGGTTTATGCCCTTAAATAATAATTCTTCAGCTACACGGGTAAAGTTGGTAAATGGTAATCTACAACAGTCATCACCGGATGTAACATTTGTGTCATCTGATATAGGCTGTTTCTTTCGACTGGCAAGTGCCGAATGAAAACCTAGGTAGTAACCATTTGATTATCAAGCTGTCAATGAATTATCAGGAACCTTTGAGGGTTATCAATAAACTTGGGGTGTTCATCCAAAACACTTAAGAAGATTATACATGGCACTTATTAGAAGTAGAATGGATTATGGATTCCTTTCTTTATGATCATTGTGCGAGATCTCACTTGTCAAAGTTAGATAACTTAAAGCTGCAAAATCAAGCTTTAAGAGTAATTGGCGGATTTATTAAGAGCTCTCCAATTCACGTAATGCAGAGTGAGTTAAGTTTACCACCTCATTTAAGAAGAGAATATTTAGCCTATAAGTTTTATTTAAAGGCATTGTCATGGCAAAATAATGTTACTGTAGATATTATAAGTGAATTACATATGTCTAGTTTATGTCGGTATTGGAAAAATAAAATTAAGCCCCTTTTGACCAAAATCTTCCATGAGACCAAAAATGTTAATGTGTATGCTTCGAGTCCTTTGGAAATGTTCAAAATGAATAAGTGGATGTCCTGTATTAACCTTAAAGAAATAATACATGTTGATTTAAACTGTGTTGTAAATAGTAAGAACAGATATGAAGTTAACTCCCTAAGATCAGAGGTTGTAAAAGAAATTTCTACGAAGTACATTGGATGGGATTGTATATATACCGATGGTTCAAAGGACGCCGGTGGTTCAGGTGCAGAATTCTTTCATGTTAGCAAAAGATTTTCTGGGTGTTTTAAAATAGAATCTAATTTATCAATTATGTCCACGGAACTTTTTGCTATTTCGGAGGCACTGTCTTATTTGTTGAGGAACAGTAGCAATACTCAAAAGAAAGTTGTGATCATTTCGGATAGCAAAACCGCTCTTCAACATTTGGCTCGGTGCGCCTCTGGACAAAGAGGTGTTCCGGTAGCCTACGAAATTATTAAGAAGATCTTATCTTAAGAATCTTCAAGAGCACAGTTGGACTCTGAGAATGCAATGGGTCCCTGGACATGTTGGTATTGGAGGTAACGAGGAGGCATATCGATTGGCAAAATTAGGTATACTACAAGGTAGGCTGATTAACTGTCGACAAGATTATTCCGAAATTTTAACTTTATTCAAAACCTGCAATTACGAACACTGGCGAGAATATTTCGACGAACATTCAAAATCGAAAGGTATTTGGTATAAAACAGTGCAATCGATGCCTCCTCGTATACCATGGTTTATAAAACCTGAGTTAAGTCGTAATGTTGTAAAATTAGCGTTTAGACTGAGATTTGGACACATTCCATTAAGAAAGTTCGCATTTTTAATGAATAAGGCTGACTCACCGAATTGTGAAACTTGTGGTCAAGTCGAAGACGTTCAACACTTGTTGATGGAATGTGTCAAGTATCGGGCCCAAAGATTGTCTTTTTTTGAAAAAAATAATTTTAACCTTTATGCGATGGGGCTCGTGCAGTCCATTCTTTCTGAACCAACTTCCGAAGAAGCCAATTCTTTTTTCCATATTTTTGCCAATATCGACTATACAGTGTAAATTTAAATATAAGTGTAAATTTAAGTAAAGGGTATAATGGGATTGATATATCTTCGGATAAAAATCCCTAATTAAATATAGATTAAAAAAAAAAAAAGTTTACTGTTAGATTTATAAATTTTTGTATGAGAAATGTTCCACGGTACATATGACACGGTAATAATATAGTTAAACATTTCTTTCAGCGCTACTACTTTCACAGTGAGCTCTATAGAATTTAGCGTGAAACAAGTATTATCATTTTGCAGCTTTATTTTGTTACATTTTGTATTGATAACACGTTAGCAGTGGCACCTTGTAATATATTACATTGCACCACGATAGCAATATTTTCGTATACCTGAAATAGATTTTCAGGCTTTCGAAATATTGTATTAGCACTGGTAGCCACTACAATTCAATGAACGCCTCCGTGGTCTAGTGGTATAGAACGCGGCTCTAGACTCGGAGGTCGTGGGTTCGATTCCCGCGTTGGAAACATGTTATTTCCAAGTTTGGTTAGGACAATGCAGGCTGATCACCTGATTGTCTGACAAGTAAGATGATCCATGCGTCGGATGGGCATGTAAAAAGTCGGTCCTGCGCCTGATCTCTCGCCGGTCGTGTCAGTCTTCCGTCCCACTGGGTTATGAGAGTAAAGGAATAGAGAGTGATCTTGTGTACTGTGCACACACTTGGGCACTATAAAATTACCCCTGCGTAGCTGGTCTGGTTTAAATGAAACGGGCCACCGTCACCGAAACCGGTGTGGGAGCTATTATAATTATTCAATGAACGGTCAATAAAAGAATTTTTACTAGGCTTCGTAACCCAGATTGGTGTACATACTCGTAATATACTTGGAAATAGTATGCAGTATTCACATTATCCTTGGCTTGAGAGCTTATTTCGAGCTTCGCAAAACGGCGACGGATTCTGAGATCGCCGGAATATTTTATATTCACTTATCCGATGCAAATTGATTTCAGAAAATCTTATGCAGTAGTTGTGGTAGTTTCATAGCTGTTCATTTAGTTTTAGAGGTTTCTTTCGTAACTATATGGCAATTCTTTAACGACTCGATAGTCTAGTTTTGAGCGTGGCTCTTGATTCGCAGGTCGTGGGTTAGGTTCCCGGGTAGAAAAATGTTGTTTCCAATTTTGGTTACGACCATGAATGCTGATCACTTGATTATCATGATAAGTAACCATATGCTAAAGTAAGAAAGGATTAATAATTAATATAATGCATTTAGCTTTATTACAAGCTGATCACAGCAGAAATTCATTCATTACCATTTTTTATACACGGATTTAACTGAAAAATTAAATTTATATAAAAACGAGCTTTTGCCCGCGGCTTCGCTCGCGTTAAGAAGTATAATTATATACAAACTTTCATCCCCTATTTGAACCCCTTCGGGGTAGAATTGACCAAAATCCTTTCTTAGCGGATGCCTACGTCATAACAGCTACCTGCATGCCAAATTTCAGCCCGATCCGTCCAGTGGTTTGGGCTGTGCGTTGATAGATCACCATGTCAGTCAGGTTTCACCTTTGAGTTTTATATATTTAAATTTAATCGCTTTTAAGTTTTAATTCCCACTGGGCTAAGTTTTAATCATGTAAGTACTCAACGTCGGTACACTGAAGTCGTTTAATAAATTGCCTGCTACATTTTTTTTTTTTTTTTTTTTTTTATTAAATAAGGGGGCAAACGAGCAAACGGGTCACCTGATGGTAAGCAACTACCGTCGCCCATGGACACTCGCAACATCAGAAGAGCTGCAGGTGCGTTGCCGGCCTTTTAAGAGGGTATACGCTCTTTTCTTGAAGGTTTGCAGGTCGTATCGGTCCGGAAATACTGCTGGTGACAGCCCATTCCAGAGTTTTACAGTGCGCGGCAGAAAGTTACGCGAAAAACGCACTGTGGAAGACTGCCACTCATCAAGGTGATGAGGATGGTATGTTTTTCGCGTGGGACGATAGCGAAAAGTTGCAGGTGGTATGATTCCGAACAATTCCTCAGAGCACTCCCCGTGATACAACCGATAGAGGATGCAGAGTGAAGCAACATCTCGGCGTAATTCCAGGGGGTCCAAGCTGTTTGAAACACTATGGCAGTCAACAATTCGAGCAGCCCTTCGTTGGATACGATCCAGAGGGAGCAGTTGGTATTTTGGCGCCCCTGCCCAGAGATGAGAACAATATTCCATATGAGGCCGAACCTGCGCCTTGTAGAGTTGTAGGCGTTGGTCCGGACTGAAGTACTGTCTCGCTCTGTTAAGAACGCCAAGCTTCTTCGAGGCTAATTTGGCCTTACCCTCAAGATGATATCGAAACTGGACTTCGCTCGATATGTTGACGCCAAGTATCTCAATGCTAGGGGAGATGGTTAAAGATGTGCCCTCGAAACGAGGATAAACGACCATTGGTGACTTTTTAGTGGTGAACGCGCAGACTTGTGTCTTGGCGGGGTTGAATTGGACTAAGTTACGTCTACCCCATTCAGAGACCTTCTCCAATGAATTCTCCACCTTAGACACAAGTTCGTTTCGACTCTCAGTGACATTTTGCCGAGAAATATTAGGGGAGCCGGTATATACAGCATCACCTGTACTATCATCCGCATAGCAATGAATGCCTTTGGTTTGTAACATGTCATTGATATGCAGTATGAATAGAGTAGGCGATAGCACACAGCCCTGAGGGACACCAGCATTAACAGACTGAGTTTCCGAGCATTCGCCGTCAACTACGACCTTTATGCTTCTGTCTGCTAAGAAACTAGTGACCCACTTACATAATTTCTCGGGCAGCCCGTATGATGGAAGCTTTGATAGCAGCGCTTTATGCCAAACCCGATCGAAGGCCTTCGCAATGTCCAAACTAACAGCCAATGCCTCTCCCTTCGACTCAATTGCCTGAGCCCAACGATGAGTCAGGTATGCCAAGAGATCACCAGCCGAGCGACCCTTACGGAACCCGTATTGTTTCCCTGGCCGTCCAAGTATCGAAGAAGCTGGCTATTGATAATGGATTCCATTATCTTCGAGAAGAGAGAGGTTATAGCGATTGGTCTGTAGTTGGAAGGATTTGAGCGATCACCTTTTTTGGGGATCGGGTGCACCAAGGCTGTCTTCCAGGAAGCCGGGACGATGCCAGTGGAATAGGAGAGCCGAAAAAGTCGCGTCAAGACCGGAGCCAACTCTGGAGCACACTTTTTCAACACAATAGGCGGGATTCCGTCAGGCCCACTCGACTTTTGGATATCAAGGGAACAGAGGGCTTTTCGCACTGAGCGCTGATGAAACCGTATATCCGACATGATGCTCGTGCATCGCGGTATGGTCGGCGGTTTCTGCCCCCCGTCACCCAGGGTCGAGTTTGACGCAAAGAGCTTGCCCAGAAGATCGGCTTTGTCTTTTGCGTCCTGGGCCAACGATCCATTTCCTACGTGTAGGGATGGTAGGGTTGGCTTGCAGAAATTTCCTTCAATAGCTTTGGCCAGAGACCAGAATGCACGGGTTCCCGAGGGGAGGCGCTCAAGTCTCTTGCCAATTCTATTGACGTGCTGTTGCTTTGCCCGAGTAATCTCTTTCTTGAGGGACCTAGAGGCAAGGTTGTACTCCTTTTTATATGTGCTGGTATTTAAATCCCGAGCAGACACTGCGTTGGCCCAGGATTGGTAAGCCTCCTGCTTCCGGCGAGAAGCTTTTTTGGGGGATGAACCAAACCAGGGACGAAATCTGCCGCCAGTTGGCACTACAGAGGTCGGAATGAAAAGTTCCATCCCCTGCATCACCACATCGGCAACAGAGTTGGCAGTGTTGTCGAGATCATCCGGCGAGAAGCACACGTGCCCCCAAGGATAGGATGCAAAAAACGACCGCATCCCATCCCAGTCTGCTGACTTATAGTGCCACACACGACGGTATTTAACAGCGCGCTGTCTTAACACCGTCGTAAGTGGCACAGAACTCCTAACAAGGCAATGATCCGATGAACCAAGTGGTGCGGTTACGGATATTTGGTAGCCGTCAGGATTTGAAGTCAGTAGGAGGTCCAACAAGGAAGGATTCTGACCATCCACATCTGGGATTCGCGTAGGCGTAGTAACCAGTTGTGTCAAGTCGTTCGCAAGGGCAAAGTTGCAGACAGATCTCCCCGCGTGATCAGTTTTACTGGAATTGAGCCAGTCGGCGTGGTGGGCATTAAAGTCGCCAAGTATTATGATCTCTGCGGATGGGATCTGCCGCTGCACAAAATCTGAAGCAGCTTGTAGGTGCTCCAAGAGTCGGTCCGTCTCGGGGTCACCACTATGGGACCTATATAGGCACGCATAGACGCGAGGGTGGTCGTCGCAATCTATGCGGAGCCATAAGTTTGATAGGTCCATGACCTCAAGATTGCTGAGGCGGCGAGAGCTGATATCATCTCTGATATACACACACACTCCAGCTTTGGGTAGAAAGGAGTGCTCGAGGTAATACCCTGGGTGGGAAAGGTATGATGTGTCACTCGGAGATGATATCTGCGTCTCGGTTAAAAAGAGCAAAGCCGGCCTTGCCGTCTCAAGGTGGTAATGGACGGCATTAAGGTTGGAGTGTAATCCCCTGATATTACAAAAGTCCATGTTTAATATCGAGGGGGGTGCCTTTGTGTGTTTGCTCTTGCCCCGAGCAGATTGGAGCGCAGTTTTGCCCTCCCCAGAATACGAGGGGCAGCCTGGACGTCCACGTTCAGTTCCAGGGGTTCCTGAGCATGGACGTCCAGAGAGGGATTCTCCAACGCAGTTGGTACCCTCCTGGGGTAACAAATTGTTTTTCAACTGCGGCATTTCTAGGGGGGGTAGGGGATTGGGCCTCCGGTAAACTCACTCACTCGGCGAAACACAGCGCAAGCGCTGTTTCACGCCGGTTTTCTGTGAGGCCGTGGTATTTCTCCGGTCGAGCCGGCCCATTCGTGCCGAAGCATGGCTCTCCCACGGAAAACTTTCACTGGTTGGCTAGTTTTGCGGCTCTTAATTGGTTTCCAATTTTCTCTTAGCCGAAAAGTCGTGAAAATTGAAAACTAGGAACTATCAGTCAATAAATATGGAAATAGATGACAAATTGGGATTTGTAAAAAATATGTTTTAGAGTATTTTGCTAGTATAGTTTGCTGATGAATTCTTATTATAATCGAGCGAGAATTGATCGAGGACAGAGCTACTTTTGCATAATATTGTCTTTATTGCAGTACTTTACCTAGATCCAATTTGATTTGAAAAAAATTTACACACGCACAAATATTCGGCTAGGTATCTTGTTTCCACGTGTGCCTATGTTATGATAGGGGCAATAGGGGTGTAAGCCATGTAATAGTGATATTTTCGAGAATTAATGCAGCATGAGAAAGACAGACAGAGTTTGGCTATACAGTATAGATGATAGTGTAATATTGTCATTTTAAATTTGGATCAGAACATTATGTGATAGAAATTGGCATGTAAACTCCGCAATCCGCATAGCTCCTATGTAATCTAGAATGGCATGTGAACTAACAAGGCCTGGGTAATCTAGGTATTAACAAGACCAAGGCTTATTAAGCCCAGGTTACAGCCAGGTGCAAACTTTACGTAGTAAACATATTAGCTTGAAACGCCTCCGTATAGTGTCGTGGTTTAGAGCGTATATATTATAGAGTGTAACAAAACTAAGTGATAAATGATACTTTAGTCACTAAACTTAAGTTTATAGTGTGTGCATGAGTCCCCTGTATAGATTTCACTGTGAAAACAGTAGCGCTGAAAGAGCAAAATTTGTTTGTGATTTGTATGGCAAGCGTCGTCGTCATAAATTTGCCTACACAAAAGTTACGTTAAAAAAATACTCTTTCAACGCTACTATTTTCACAGTGAACTCTATACGGAGGACACATACACATCCTAAAGTATTATAACTTTGTTTTGCTACACCTTGTAGACTCGAAGGTTGTGGATAAATTCTAAGAATATTATTGGAAAAATGTTGGTTCCAAGTTAGGTTAGGTTAATGCACGCTATGGATATAAATTGGTATATTCAGTTCAGTTCAGTGTAAACACCGTTGTTCTTGAAACCATCAAATGAGCCCGTCAAAATGAATAACTTTTTCTATGAGAACAATGCTGGGAACCCAAAAAAAAAAGCCGTCTTCATACCCATACGGATGCCCGGATCGGCAATTTGTAAGGGTATGAAGACGGATTTTTTTGAGTTCCCAGCATTGTTCTCATAGAAAAATTTGTTCATTTTAACGGGCTCATTTGATCGTTTCAGGGATAGTTCGGTGTTTACACTAACATCTTGTATACCGATCCGAATTTAGGAGTGTGGATTGCAATTTGTCAAAGTTTCTTTATTGGTCTCAAGTGAAAACAGCTATATGTTCAAACGAGCTTTTGCCCGCGGCTTCGCTCGCGTTAAGAAGTATTATTTTATACAAACTTTCATCCCCTATTTGAACCCCTTAGTGTTGGAATTTATCAAAATCCTTTCTTAGCGGATGCCTACGTCATAACATCTACCTGCATGCCAAATTTCAGCCCGATCCGTCCAGTGGTTTGGGCTGTGCGTTGATAGATCACTATGTCAATCAGTCAGTCAGTCACCTTTGAGTTTTATATATATATAGATAATACGTGAAAGCGAAATATTTTAAAAGTTATTACAGAAATAAAAGCTTAAATATTCATCCCTCGCGGAACATTTTCAGTGCTTTGTGGGATTAATACTGAAAAATATCGTTATTGCATTATTTATTACAATAGCTTTTAATTTTTTCCAAGCATTATAATTTTGAAGCCGAAATTTCTACATGGAATAATTGTAATACATAATATTATAATTCATAACTAATTAGAATTAACTTACTTAACACAGCTTAAGTAAGTTAAAGAAGTTAATAATAATTCAATTCATTATAACGTTTTCGTAACTACGGTTAAATTTACGTATCTATACTAATACTAATCTATACTAATATTATAATTCTGCAGAGTTTGTTATTTTGTTTGTTTGTTTGTTTGTTTGAACGCGCTAATCTCAGGAACTACTGTTCGGATTTGAAAAATTCTTTCAGTGTTAGATAGCCCATTGATCGAGAAAGGCTATAGGCTATATTTTATCACGATAACTCTTATAGGAGCGAAGAAATAGAGGAAAATGTGAAAAAAAACGGGGGAAATTATATGAAAGTGCTTATTTCAACGCGCTGATCTCAGGAACTACTGGTCGGATTTGAAAAATTTTTTCAGTCTTAGATAGCCCATTGATCGAGGAAGGCTATAGGTTATATTTTATCACGCTAACTCTAATAGGAGCGAATAAATAAAGGAAAATGTGAAAAAAACGGGGGAAATGATATGAAAGTGCTTATTTGAACGCGCTGATCTCAGGAACTACTGGTACGATTTTAAAAAAATATTCAGTTTTAGATAGCTCATTTGTTGAGGAAGGTTATAGGCTATATTTTATCACACTAAGACTAATAAGAGCGAAGAAATAGAGGAAAATGTGGAAAAAACGGGGGGAAATTATTTGAAAGGGCTTATTTGAACCCGCTAATCTCAGGACCTACTAGTCCGATTTGAAAAATTCTTTCAGTCCTAGATAGCCTATTTATTGAGGAAGGCCATAAGCTATATTTTATCATTCTAAGACTAATAGGAGCGAAGAAATAGAGGAAAAATGTGGAAAAAACGGGGGAAACTATATGAAACTAGCTGTCCCGGTGAACTTCGTGTCACTTTAAAACCTTCCCTGGACTTCTACGAATATTTTAAGACTAAAATTAGCCAAATCCGTTCAGCCGTTTTCGAGTTTTAGCGTTACTAACACAATTGAAAATCCATTTTTATATATATAGATTGCTTATTATCTTAAGAACTACTGGAGCGATTTTTATGTTATTTGGCAAACATGAAGAATAGACCACGTATAGCGACATAAGCTATTTTTTTGCGGAAAACTGTACGGTCGCGTGAAATTCCTAAATTACGCAAGCGAAGCCGCGCGGAACATCTATCTTCTATAATATTATAATTGGGAAGAGTTTGTTTGTTTGTTTGTTTGTTTGAACGCGCTTATCTCAGGAACTACTGGTCCGATTTGAAAAATTATTTCAGTGTTAGATAGCCCATTTATCGAGGAAGGCTATAGGCTATATTTTATCACGCTAATACTAATAGAAGCGAAGAAATAGAGGAAAGTGTGGAAAAAACGGGGGGAAATTATTTGAAAGGGCTTATTTGAACGCGCTAATCTCAGGAACTACTGGTTCGATTTGAAAAATTCTTTCAGTGTTAGATAGCCTATTTAGTGAGGAAGGCTATAAGCTATATTTTATCACGCTAAGACTAATGGGAGCGAAAAAATAGAGGAAAATGTGGAAAAAATGTGGGAAATTATTTGAAAGGGCTTATTTGAACGCGCTAATCTCAGGAACTACTGGTCCGATTTAAAAAATTCTTTCAGTATTAGATAGCCCATTTATCAAGAAAGGCTATAAGATATATTTCATCACGCTAGAACTAATAGAAGCGAAGAAATAAAGGAAAATGTGTAAAAAAACGGGGGAAATTATTTGAAAGGGCTTATCTCACGAACTACTGGAGCAATTTTTCTGTTATTTGGCACAGATAAGAAGTAGACCACGTGAAGGATCGTAGGCTATTTTTTGTGGACTAATTTGTGTGTGAAATATCTAATTTACGCGGGCGAAGCTGCCCGGAACGTTATATTTCGCGTGGTCACATCACACGTAAACGGCTGGACCCATTTTGCTGAAATTTGGTAAAAAGATACTTTGAGTCCCGAAAAAGTACATAGGATACATTTTGTCTCGGAAAAATGTACGGTTACTGTACAATATACTTTTATGATTTGCGCGTAAACTATTCAATCTATTTTGATGGAATTTGGTATGGAGATACTTTGAGTCTCTGGAAAGGACAAGGAATACTAATTTTGTCCCGGAAAATGTACGGTTCCCGCACAATAAACTTTTATGATTATCGCCTAAACTATTCAATCTATTTTGACGAAATTTGGTATGGCAATACTTTCAGTCTCGGGAAAGGACAAGGGATACTTTTTATCCCGGAAAATATACGTTTTCCGCACAATAAACTTTTATGATTCTCGCCTAAACTATTTAATCTATTTTGATGAAATTGGGCATGGACATACTAATTTGAATCTGGGACAAGGAATGTTTTATGTCCCGGAAAAATGTGCGGTTCCCACACAATATACTTTTCTGATTTGCGCTTAAACGACTCAATCGATGTACGGGAACAACTATAAACTAAAGTCCACGCGGACGACAGCTAGTATATTATAAAGCGGATGAGTTTGTTTATTTGTTTGTTTGAACGCGCTAATCTCAGGAACTACTGGTCCCATTTGAAAAATTATTTCAGTGTTAGGTAGCCCATTTATTTAGAAAGGCTATATGCTATATTTTATCATGCTAAAACTAATAGGAGCGAAGAAATAGAGGAAAATATGGAAAAAAACGGGGGAAATTATTTGAAAAGGCTTATCTCACGAACTACTGGAGAAATTTTTCGGTTATTTGGCACAGATAAGAAGTAAACCACGGGAAGGATCATTGGCTATTTTTTGTGGACTAATTTGTCTGTGAAATATGTAATTTACGCGGGCGAAGCCGCACGGAACGTCTAGTTTATAATACTGTATGAAAGTGTGCTGCAGTCAATTAGTGAGGTTTGAACGTAATGGGGACTGTCCATTTTTATTTTTATTTTGCTCATTACAAAAACATTTCGAGGAATAAGGTCAATGATCCTTTTTCTGTATATAAACGAAAAAAATACCCATTAGTTACTTACATTTTTGAACAAATATGTTTAACCTTCGTTTGGCCTTCAATGGCGTTAAATTAGCAATAAATTCGACCAACATTACGTTTCGAACTTTTGGTAAGCTTCTCGTATCAACTTTCACATAATGAGAACTTGCATTTGACGAACCAGCCATTATAAATAAGATTAAAAGGAAATTTAAAACAAACTGCAGAGGTCAATAATTGGTCGCCGATGATGACGTCAGAGCGAAACTTTAAAAATTTATTGAGAAAAAACTAGCCAATGAATTTCAAAATTATTTAATTTATATTCTTAAAATACCCCATTTTAACGAAAAAAAATATAAAAAGTACATGTGATTTTTTTTTTGGACAATGCCCATTCTGTATACTCTTGTGAGTGCGATTCGTTTTAATTAAAGCGCCAATGAATCGGGTTGCCCGGCTTTATGGTTTTTCCCAGAAAATTATCCATACTAGTAATAATATTATAAATGCGAAAGTGTGTCTATCTGTCTGTATCCTCTTCACGCCCAAACCGCTGAACCGATTTTGCTGAAATTTGGCATGGAGATACTTTGAGTCCCGGGAAAGGACATTAAACACTTTTTATGTCAGAAAAATGTACGGTTCCCGCGCGATAAATGAATTTTGACGTAACGGAGTTGCGTGCATCATCTAGTGTGTTTATAGGCCTATGTAGCCTGATATAAATAAATAAATATAAACTTCAACTGTCTCGTTCTATTTCCATACAAAATATCGCCATCTCACTCACTCATATTGAAGCCTAATAAAAGCGTAGCCTACGAGATCGCGTGACGTCATCCACGACCAACTCGACTCAAAGCCACTGACCTCTATAATACACTGGACAGGCTATGCCGTACAAAATGACAGCTATTTCTTATGCCGATTTGAAGCGCCGCGGTGAGCGTACTGTGAACTAATTTATATGAAAATGACAACCGCCATTTGCAAAATAGTAGTTCCAAGTACACTCACTACTGCTTTCACATAGCAATCAGCGCCCATATTGGCGCTGATTGACTTTCAAATATTTTATTGATAGCGATCGCCTGTACAGTGTATTATAGAGGTCAGTGCTCAAAGCACATTCTACAAGGAAACAAAAGAACGCGAAGATCAAGCATCCAGACTCAAGAGTCAAGACGCTCCCATCTCTCTCAACTCTTTCATTTTTATTTTTGTATTGTAAATAATTAATACATAAGACTGATTAGCATCTAAACAATAAGTGTAAGCCACGTCACAAACGCTAAAACAATCCATGTGTTTTTATTTATTTATTTTTATCCATAGATTATAGAGTATAGACCCCTGCAGCTGTCAAACATTTTTCTTTTTTTTGTTTAAAGGTACATAGGCAACAACCTTTACTATAAATTATAATATTACACCTATTCGTTTTAGAGATAATATATAGTATTAGTTTTTTTTTTTTTTCTCTTTTTTTTTGCATATTGTTGTATTATTGGTATATTTAGTCATAAGTGTTGTTTACCTTGTCTATTATGTGGTGGAGTCACTCTTTGGCCCTTGCAGAATACCAGTGCAGCGGGCTTGCTTGCTGCGTATAGCTGAGCTGGGGCCAATTTTGACATCACATAATATATACAAATGTAGCTTAGGGCTTTTCTCTTTATTATTATTTTTTCTTCTGTTTTGTGTATGTTGTGTGTTGACAAAATAAATGTATTCTTATTCTTATTCTTAAGAAAATTATTCGGCATCAATCACGTTTTTATATTATCCTCTTTGGTTTTTATAAATTGTAAAATTCAAAGAATATACGTATCTATTGCTGTAATTGTACTGTAATGTCCTGTCCGGCTATTGTGTGCCACGTCCTTAATAATTTCAAAATGTTGTACGGACGCACTCCGAGAAATTGAACGATTACCTTAATTTAATGTAGAGTTTGACAAAAAATGTATAGAGTTTAAAATCTACATCTTTAAATCTCTCTTAGTGCAGCTATACTTTAATAACTGCCACAGTCTTCATTAAAAAAAGTTAAACGATCAATAAATGTCTCTAAATAAGGTCGATTAACTATAAGTTTAACTTCACTGATGATGATTATGAATATAACATAAAGAACGCGTTCCTCGCCGAGTAATATTGAATGTACCTCCCACGGACGTAAAAAAAGTACGGACGTAACCTTCTCTAATCACGAGTGAAGCCTAGTTATGGCCGCCCGTGTAGGACGTGTGCGTGATATGAGGGTTGCCATATAAATCATAAATTTCCCTACTTTTTAAATTTTGTAAACTCAGACAAGTAAAATGTATTTTTTATACTTAAACATATTTTTATGTTTTTTTCGCTTCAGAAATGTAAGCGGTTGTTAAAGATGTCATAATGGAAATATTATTTTTATGACTCTATAGATAGAAAAAAAAACACATATTACGTACAGAGAAGTATATTATTTACATAACATTATTAGTAATAATGATTATGTACAAACATTTACAATAATAAAATTATTACTAGCTATTTGACCGAGCTTTGCTCGGTATTCGATAAAACACGAATAAAATGACATTTTCTAAAAATAATTCCTAGCTAGACAGATTTATCGCCCCCGAAACCTATATAAGAAACCTGTATACGAAAAGATATAAGATACTTAAGTCCCGTAACCCGTTTCATCAAACAATCAAGTTTATGTTAAATAAATAATGGCTTGTTAAATCAGTTAACGGCCTGTTAGAGCTATCGAGAGTTCTACCATGCGCTAACGTCAAATCAAATCACCTAACATGGTGTTAAATTTATTCCTGGTCTAGAGGTCCATTCAATATTTTCATTCCTACTAGGTCTCAATGACGCTCGGGTGACTACACCAATAGCACCTTCCCTCCCCTACTACTGAAGGAAATCTGAGACAACAATTTTATCTAAGGACGCTTCACACCACGTCAGTCTGACCCCGTGCTAAGTACCTGAAGGACTTGTGTTACGGGTACCAGACAACGGAAATATATTTAATACTGTTATACTATACATATATTTAAGATTTTTATTATATGATACATATATTTAATACACACCCATGACCCAGGAACTTTGAAAACTTTTTGTTCCGTCGGCAGGATTCGAACCCGCGACCCCCGGCTTGAGCTACCGACAGCCCACCCACTGAACCACATAGGTCGTCAAACAACAATTATATCCACTTTTGTAAATTAAGAAATTAATAGGGATGTAGACTATTTTTAGGAAATATATTTATTTTACAGATGTACCATCAAGGAAGTTGATTCCTATGCAATTGACAGACCAACGTTATTTGTTCGAATACTTATGTCAATTCAATGTTAATTGTGATCTGCCAGCTGGGTTTGACGTAACGCAACCAAACTACTTAGGTCCCCGATTTGCATAGGAATCAACTTCTCTGATAGTACATAAGTATTTTGTCACACCTAAAAATATGTATAAAAAATAAATACACTCTTATTTCAATTAAAAAAATCACTTACTAAATATAAAAAATATTATAAAGTTATTAAGTAAAATATGTCCATTTTCGGTAATTCTATTATACAAACTCTCAAAAAAACAATAATTTGTATTAGATTTCGTTTACTGTCTACACCCCTATTATTGTATTCCTGCCTAATTACTGGTCAATAGTATGCTAAATACTTACATGACACTAATAAAAGACAATAAAATTAATTATTTAATTATTTAAAAATAATTTAAAATTTTCCCCGGTTTGGGGAAAATTTCCCCACTTTGTTATGGACATTACTGACCTGTTGAAGTTGAATTAATATTTACATTATTTTATCAAAATACTTTAAAAATATGTTATCTTACCTATGAAATATTATTCCTTGATGTTTTTTTGTGTAAGCTTGTATTGTTCTTGCACCATTTTACAACACAAGATGGCATATTTATTTTTATTTATGAATGACAAAGACGTGTCACCGCGATGCAGTCTAATTGCGTAATGGCGGTACGATCGGCTTATTACAGTGCGAGTGTTTGTGCAAGATGTGTACATATGATCGCCTGGGCTTATTAAGGGTGCTTCACTCATTTCTTAATGGCGATCCGTCCGTATTTTTTTTACGTCCGTGGTACCTCCATCAAACCTTTTCAGATCCCGTTCCATTCACTCACTCATTCACGAGGACCGAGTGAATGATTAAACATGAGTGTAAGTATGTCACGAACGCCATCAAAAAGAAAACTCATTACCCATATTCGAGTATTTTTAATTGAGCGAAGAAATTTTAAAGGAAATGGACTAGAAATTTTCTTTTACTTAGCCCATAAATCGAATCGAATTACTTATATTAATTTTTGCCAGTAAAAATGTAGCTTTATGTTCTTGTAATCTACTTTATATGTTTGCTAAATTTTATCACTCTCGACTCAATACTTTTGGCGACTATTTCATGCAAATAAATGTTTTTTTTTCTTCTTTTTATGACAATATAATAGACGTTGCACGATTCGTGCACACAAAGGGGAAATATGATTGCCATAATAGCAAGCTTTTTAGCAAGTACCTACTTACAATAGCTATCTAACCTATGTTCTTCCTTGTGGGCTACCTACTCTACATAATATCAAAATGTGCTCAGTAATTTCTAAAAAAAAAAAACTTAAATCTTTTCATATTGTGGGTTGATTATACGCAACGAAAGTATAATACAACGCTCTTCGCATACAGTACAATAACGCTTTTAGAGTGCTGCTGGCGCTGCCGCGGTACTGCAGCACGTCGGGGATGTTTGCTGACGCCCGCGTGGATTGTTTTTATACGACCATGCTGAAGCGGTGCACATCTCTGGCGCGCAGGGTGAGGGGCAGCGACAACACCATTCTAAAAGTGTTAGCAAATAGGTTTGACTTTGAGTATATGGGTGAATTTCAACAAATGACCTTTTTTTTATCATATCGGTGAACTTTTTTATTTTTACATATTTTATATACTTTTCAGGTTTTATGTATTCTTTAGGATACAAAATGTTCCCAAATTTAATATCATTAACGTATCATTTAAGACTAAGGAGAAAATTCAGTTTGAATTCTGGTTTCCACCGATATGATAAACCGGCACCGATTTTTATTTCTGTGCACCGATATGATAAGCTTAACCACCGAAATGACATACTAATCCAGCAATGTGATAATATTATTTTTATAATATTATATTTATGTATTTTTTTTTTATCAAGAACAGGGTGCTTAAAATAAAATTAAAATATTTTTAAAATGTTTTACAATATTTGAGTGGATTTCAACAACTTGCATTTTTATATAATTTTGGTGGAAATTTTTGTTTCCACCAAAATTGGAGATTAGGTGTTTACGGGAAACTGGTACGACAACCACCACCTAGACGAGTTAGCTTGTGACAGAATGAGGTGACTGGCGTATTTTTTATGCTTCAAGAATCAATGGTATTTTGTAAAAATAATGTTTAACACACTCTCTTACCCACCAAAATTGGAATTTGCGAGAAAAATAATCCTTGCCGCGCAAAAAAGCGGTTTGGGAAATCCAGTCATTTGATGTAGGGATATAGAAAAAATAAAATAATAAAATTTATCATCGTTGCCTTTATTAAAATGAACTAGAAGTGAAAAGAAAAATTAAGTAAAAACTTTAAATGGCCCATACATCCTTACATCCATTCATTTTTACTATCATGCGCATTTTTAATTTCTTTGTATACCTAATGAAATGCCACTAGATCAACCGATATGATAAAACAATTCACCGATATGGTAAAATTATCAACCGATATGATAAAGCAATCCACCGATGTGACAAAACTGTGCGTTGGTCATGATTCCAAACACCGATATTAGATTTAAGACACCGATTCGTTTTTTCTTATAATTTCGGTGTAAATTATCATATCGGTGGTTAAAATGACCACCGATTACACCGATATGAGAGCAGCGACGTGAGAAAAAACACACTTTTTAGGAAATTATAAAAAATGCATTATATCTAAGATAAATTTGGTTACAGATAATGAAGCTTAATCACTACTATTCATTAAAAAAAAATATACATTCATTAGAACCAAACAACAATTTTAAAACTATTAATTACATTAAAAAAATTCAATCACCGATATTTTAAAATAATTGCCCGAGAACATTTTAATGGCATACTTATATTGTTGGCACGAATATACAGCGTTTTGACGAAAATCTGTCTTAACTGCGTGGAAGCACACACTAAGGAGTAAATTAAAATTGGGGTGGGGAGACTGTCCGACTCGTCGATGAAAAGTAATGCTCAAATTTCTTTTATCCAGCAATATGAGGAAAATTCTCAGGACAAGTACATTTGTGCCTCTAAGTAACTATAATCGTTAATTATATAATAAAATATGGTATATAATAATAGATTAACTAATATTCTACGAAATAATATAAGTTATACCCTTAAATTATTCATATTTTCTAGTATGTAAGCGTTTTTGTTTGTAAAAAAAGTAGAGGGACAGCACCGATTTGTGATAGTCCTAGGCATATTATATTTTTGCCACAATCCTATAGCTACCCATTGAATAGTAAAACAAATAATTTAAAACAATATTCCCTTTTTTAATAGTAATTTTAACGAAGACAAAAAAAAGCCGTTTGGGAAATTCACCAATATGAATCATTGTTCGATGATTCATATGCATAAAGTCACTACTTACCTTGCGCATGTGAATCGTTGAGCGGTGGTTCGTACTTCGTATGCTCAAAGTCTACTTTTGATAATAATTCTAAATTTAATTTAATAGGTAATAGTTAATTTTATTTGTAATAAAAAATCTAAATTATTCTAAATTTAATTTAATAAGTAATAGTTAATGTTATTTGTAATTTAAAAATATGACCTGTCATGGGGTTAAAATAAAGATTTATTATTATTATTATTTTAAAATTATACTGACCTAACTACAGATATTTCTCAATACCAGAGACCAGACATACTATCAATACAGAAAGTTCGCAATCATTTATAATAGTTTAAAACTATCGAAACTCGAAACTCATCTATACTATAATTTTCAACATGGCGACTCGTTTGCCACACCGAAAGTTTTGCGAACTGTTATAAAACCACACGTAATAAGCAATAACGACACCTGGCTATACTTTTCTAATATGACTTTAATATACTTTATAGGTTTTTGTTCCCAGTTTTATATACAGCTGTCGGGACTCGGGGATTATTTCTCCGATTTTGATAAAAATATTATGATTAATTCCTTTTTTTATCGAAATTGGTTTTTTTCGCGGTACACCACTAAAAAGGACATAATATGCCAACTTTTTATCATGAGTTAATGAAAAGGTTTTTTTTATTCTTGTGAGATTTTAAAAATCACCAGAAAAACTAGAGCCATCGACAATATTTTGATAAGAACATAATATTAATAATAATTATTATACGTTTACACCTACTTATAGTTATACGTAACGTATAATTTAATAATTATACGTTACGTACGTATAAATTACAGCTTATAAACAAAAAATTTTAACGTGACGATAAAGTTGTAATTACTCTATTTAATCTCACAGCTTATCGAAATGAAACTTACATTTTAAGCAATGCACTATTTTACATGCGAATATTTCATCTCGCAAACTTTTTGGTATTTATCGACATGACGAACCCACCTCTAGACCCATTAATCGACATAAACTATCGACAAGCTAATTTTATTGCTCCATTTTTCGATATAAACTATCACAAAACTCATCTCTATCACCATATTTTATCGACAATACCGACTAGCGTTTTGCCAGCTCCGTTTGTCGATATAAATCTATCGTCTAGATCATCCCTAGCTCTATATATCGACATAAACTATCGACTGTCGATGTTAATCCATGCCTAACTGCAGTTGGCACATGAATATGGCATCTCGCGCGGTTTTATGTGTGTGTATTTGTTGGGAACTCTTTGGCGAGAATATGACATACGCGATACAAGTGAGTATAGGACATAGTATTCTATTCTACATAGTATACTATATTTTCTCGTTTAGGCCGTTCTGTTTCATTTTGGTCTATGCGTAAACAAAAAATTTAAGCTCGACCAAATTGATGTGCTGCTTTATTTGTTTTTACAAAGTTTAATAGTGATTTTTTCTGTTTTGTACTAGGTATATCTATAATATGTAAATATAGCCCCTGAAACCTAGGCCGCCGTTATGCTATCTTTTTCTTCCTTTTACCTATTTTTGAGCTTTCTTTTCCCTCACCTATTTCTGTGACATAAACGTCACGACTCACGAGGCACTCTATCCAAAGACCACGAGGTGTGGAGTGTAAACAAACGCGGTCAAGTGCGTTCTGCGGGCTTTGTTGGGCTCTTAGACTATTCCCGTGTACTATACACCGAGATCTCGGAGGTGTGAAAATACTTTTTAATTATTGTCTGACTTTGAAAGATCTTGCTGCCGCACTCAGAGTGGAACATTAATATTAGGTTGGGGAAAAAGTTTCTTCGCATTTTATATAAAAATTAAAAATTCAAAAGGTTTTTTTATAAAGTTTATTTACAATTGACTAAAGTATGGTGCCATTTTATTCGATAACTTTTTGCCATCTTGTTGGTAGGAACATAATCCCATTGCTATAAAAAAATTAGGGCTTCTGATGACAAAACTGCGACAAGTGGTTTTGGCAGTCCTCTTGTGATGTCAACCTGACACTGCCTAAGATTTTCTGCAGCGACCGAAACAGGTGGAAATCTGAAGGTGCAAGGTCAGGTCTATACGACGGATGCATTAACACCTCCCAGCCAAACTCCCGTAATTTTTGCTCAATGGCTAAAGATGTGTAAACGTTATCATGGTGAAAAACCAAACCCCTTCTGTTGATTAAATCCGACCACTTTCTCTCAACTTCTTGCTTTAATCTCATCAGTTGTTCGCAGTACAGTTTAGAATCGATAGTCCTGCCTGGCGGTAACAGCTCATAATGAATAATGCCCTTCCAATCCCACCACACACACAGCATTACCTTGTTGCGAGTCAACCCGGGTTTCGCCACAGTTTGTGAAGTCTGACCGGCCTTTGACCACGATCTTTTTCGCACGTTCTTGTCGCACGTGATCCACTTTTCATCACCAGTTATCAGCTTCTTCAAAAATGGTTCGGTTTCATTACGTCGTAATAAAGAATCACAAATGAGTACATCATTCATTAGGTTTCTTTCAGTGAGCCCATGAGGCACCCAAATATCGAGCTTTTTTGTGTACACAGCTTTTTTCAAATGCGCCAAAACCATTTTGTGGTCAATCCCCAGCTGTTCTTCAGCTACATCGTAACTACTAATATGGCGATCTTGCTCAACTTTTTAAAAAATGGCATCAGTTTTGTCCGTAACAGGGCGACCAGAGCGACGTGCATCTTTGATATCAAAATTTCCGGATGAAAAACGCATAAACCAAAATATTTTGCGCTGCTCTCACAGATACTGCATAAGGTCCATAAACATCAAAAATTTTTTCGCGGCTCTCATTTTCTCTCTCTCTCTCTCTTTCTCTGCATTTTTACCTTTTTTGTAATAAAATTTTAAAATATATCGAATTTCTTCATTACGAGTAGAATCCAATGATATTGTACTTATACAGATCTGTTACGTCCATACTATTTTCCGGCTAAAATCTCTACCAAACAATTTTCAAATTCAAAATTGCAAACATTGACAAATTTGACAGATAAGTGAAACAAAAGATACGAAAAGCCATTTACATAAAAGAGACAGTTCTATTTTTAAACGTCGAATCGTATCGCTGTCTCTTTCTTCGCCTGAGCTATGACGAAAATTCGATTTTTTCCAGATTGTTCGAAAAAATAATTGAAAATGTAAATAATCGAGGTATTTATTGCAATCAAGACATGTGGTGAGAGATTCCATGTGTTTTGTTTTCTTTTGAGTCATAATTGGTACATTTTCGAAACACGCACGACGTCATTTTCAATTTATTTAGATAAGACAAGACGCGGCACGTTCGGGCAAACGAGCAAACGGGTCACCTGATGGAAAACAACTTCCGTCGCCCATGGACACTCGGAACATCAGAAGAGCTGCAGGTTGCCGGCACGATGTCGTTGCCGGCCTTTTAAGAGGGAATAGGGTAATAGGGGAGGGTAGGGAAGGGAATAGGGGAGGCTAGGGATGGAAATAGGAGAAGGGGTAGGGAAGGGAAAAGGGTAGGGGATTGGGCCACCGGTAAACTCACTCACTCGGCGAAACACAGCGCAAGCGCTGTTTCACGCCGGCTTTCTGTGTGGCTGTGATTTCTCCGGTCGAGCTGGCCCATTCGTGCCGAAGCATGGCTCTCCCATGTTGAAATTCGGTGCTATTTGCTGGTTTGATTGAAACTAAGCCAGCTATGCAGGAGTCAATTTTAATTGTGAGAAATTAAATACAATTCCCGAACGTGGTAGGCACCATGTAGACTTTCTGAGGACATTTGGTTCAAATTTATTCAGAAATAAAAGAATTTTTATTTTATTTTACGCTAGTCACTTTCTGTTTCTAGCATGCGGGGGTGGATGAATTGTAAACGCCTTGGACATAGCAGCTTTTTAGGGTTCCGTAGCCAAATGGCAAAAACGGAACCCTTATAAATTCGTCATGTCTGTCTGTCTGTCTGTCCGTCCGTATGTCACAGCCACTTTTCTCCGAAACTATAAGAGCTATACTATTGAAACTTGGTAAGTAGATGTAGTCTGTGAACCGCATTATGATTTTGATACAAAAATGGAAAATTATTTAAAAATTTTAGAGGTCCTCATAGGTACAACTGAAACAAAAAAAAATTTTTTTCATTTAACCTATACGTATGGGGTATCTATGGATAGGTCTCCAAAAATCATATTTAGGTTTCTTATATAATTTTTTTCTAACCTAAATAGTTTGCGAGAGAGACTCTTTCAAAGTGGTAAAATGTGTGTGTGTGTGTGTGTGTGTGTCCCTCTAATTTCTAAAGTAGGGGCATGATAATTCTAAAAAAAATATATGATGTACATTACTAGAAAAACTACCAACGAAAATTGGTTTGAACGAGATCTAGCAAGTAGTTTTTTTATACGTCATAAATGGTAAACCTTAATTTAACTTTTAATTTCATAGAAATAAACCTTATTGCTGCTGCGGAACCCTTCATGGGCGAGTCCAACTCGCACTTGGCCGGTTTTTTTAAGTTACTTCGGCAGCGGCAGCTGGCACTCTTGTGTTCTTTTATTTTAACACCATCATCAAAATTATGAATATCGCCCATAAAACGACAAATACTTATCTAAATGTTATGCCATCCGACATCGTACCGTTTAATGTTAATTTACTTCCAATAAAAAAGTGAAGTATCATAATTTTAGAACATAGTATTTCATCATTAGCGTCAAGTGAAAAGCGACGTAAAACAAAACGTGAATGCGGCATAGCGGGGAGAGTGGGTCACGTCTGTTTGTTCATAAATATCCAATGGTGCCGCGTCTCCTCTACATAATGATGAACTGAGTAGTGGTAAGCCGTGAGACTTATTTACAGGCCTGCAAGGATGTTTCGACGAAAGAAACTTTTAAACCTCTAAGTATATTTTATAGACAGGCCTTACTTTCCTCACTCTCCAATGTGATTGCCCAACTTAATTCTGACTTGTCAGAAATACTTAAGTGGAGCAAATACTACGGTCTAGATCTTAACCCGAAAAAAAGCCAATGCATCATCATTGGTAGCAGGCAGCTGATTGCTAAAGTCGACTGCGCTAACTTACCTGAAATAAATCTTGACGGGTCTATCATTTCCTATAGCTCCTATGTTTGCAACCTCGGTATATACGAGTACATTGACCGCACTCTTTCGTGGAACACCCAAACTCAAGAACTCCGCAAGAAGCTGTTCGCTGCCACTGCCTCTCTCAGACGCCTCAGTTACTTCCTTCCTGTATCAACTAAAATCTCACTAGTTCACGCTCTTCTGTTTCCTATCTTAGACTACGCAGATGTCAGCTACAGTGATCTTAACGATCAACTTCTTTCTTCCCTGGAACGCCTGCAAAATCTTTGCATCCGATTTATTTTCGACCTAAGAAAATATGATCACATATCTATGTACCGGACAGAACTAAAGTGGCTACCTGTGAAGTTGCGTCGGAATACACACATTCTTCATCTTCTTTACGATATTTTATTTAATCCCAAATCTCCTGCTTACCTCAAACAAAACTTTACCTTTCTAGGACACAAACATCACAACAGCCAATAAACTAACTCTTGCCTTTCCTTCTCACAACACTAACTTCTATGACTCTTCCTTCACCGTCTCTGCTATCCGTCTGTGGAATGCTCTACCCGAAAGTATACAAAATTCCAAATCTATTAATACTTTCAAGAAAAGACTTAAACAACATTACTTAGATCTATCTGCAAACTCTTAAAATTCTGATTTCTTTTATTTCCTTCTTCGTATCATAATAATGTTATATGTGTTTATTAATTTATGTATATATACATGTATTGTAAGTATTTATTAATAGAAATTGTATCTATTATATTTATTTGTGTATAATATTTATTTATCTTATTATATATTGTATCTCATTTTGTCATTTTTTATATCTATGTATTTAATTAATATTTTCAGTTAAGTATTTGTTTTGTTAAGTAATTAAGTTTATGGTTGCCTGGAAGAAACTGCTTCCAGCAGTAAGGCCGCCATTTCAAACTGTTTTTTTTTCCCCTCTTTGTATCTGAATTGTTTCATTAATGGTTTGAATAAAGAGTTTTTTATTTATTTATATTTTTGGTGATATAAGGATATTCAGTTCAGGTATGTGCTTTTAAACTTTACAGTTATTTCCTGTTTATATATTGATTCTTATGTCGGAAGTATAAAGGTTTTAAATTAGAGGAAAATTACTCAAAGAATTACGTACCTACTTAGAGACGAATATAAAACACTGAACTTTTATTAATTGAACATTTTGACCTATTAAGCATATATTAATACAATATCTGTCAAACTCTTTATTAATAAGTTTAATCATTATTAAATTTCGCTGAATGCGGCCGTTAAAAAAGCTCCATTTTAACTGACAGTAGTATGTCAGAAACACGTCAAAATATCCTTGTAGCTGTATAATTATAAAGATAGTGTAAAACCAGCTTAAAACATCTGCATGCAGCTCATTAGAAATTCCCTCATATAATTAGTGAGATGCTGGGGCCTATTGGGACGAGTTATGTCTGTGTTTCGAGCTGAAATTGTAGACTTTTAGATGATTAAATACGTCATCTAAATTCCACAATGATTTCTATGTCAAAGGGTGATTTCACTGAAAGAAAGAGTAAGAGATAGTGTCCGAGAATGTGCGCAATACATAAAGACACTCTTTCTTCCTTTATGGTGGGACTAATAATAGTCCTACACAACTGGCGATAGATGAGTCGTAGCATCAACTTTTAAGAGGAGTCCACGCCGCCGTTTTTCCATACAAACGTTGTCCCCTGTTTCCTCCCTGGATAATGCCGGTAGAGTTATGCTTTTTTCCTGAATATAAGCCACTATAAGCATGTCCGTATGTTTTCTTTTTTTTCATAATTTTATTATTAAAAAAGATAAGAACGTCCAAAAACCCAAAAAATGGCCAGATTTTCCTCTGTGTTCAAACACCCAGAAAACAAAACTGGCTTAAATATACAAAAAAAATAAAACATAGGAACACAGCTCAAGCCTTGCTTTAATTCTTAATGAAAAAGTACATAAATCGGTTAAGTTTTGGAGAAGGAATCAGCGGACAACGAATCGAAGATTTTCTGTTCTTTTATTAGAACTTTTGTCGTGTTGTCTCTATCACGCTCTGCGGTGGGAGACTTGAGATTGGTGAGACAGCAATACATTTTCAAATACCTATTTTCAATTTCTCTCGCCCCTGGTGTATCCTCTTAACATCCCGAGTCCCGACACAATATGGATCGTCGTTCTTATCAGACATTTAGGTGATGAGCCTGCATTGTCCTAAGTCCTATGCCAAGATATAGAATGGAGAAACAGACCCAAAATCTGCGTGAAAAGAGTCTACCTCATAATTAATATATAAATATTTTTATTTATTAATGACGAGTTCGATTTGGATTGGTCAACCAATCAATTTAACAAAGTTCATTAAAAGAATCCTGAAAATCGAGAGACCATCGCGCAATAATTAGAAAAATAAAATATGATTTATTCGAGGCGGACATATTGCAATATTTATTTATTCACGAATGAGTTTTCACCGCAACATAGAACTACCTGTCATTAACCACGACAGATGTACTAACAGAATTCATTTAAAATGTAAAATGGATTTTTTATTGCAGTAAAAACTAGTTAAAGTTGGGATTTTTCGAGGTGGGTAAAACCTTTGAATCTGGCTCATACACACTAACAAAAGACTTTCCGAAAGTGTTAGCTTCGAGCCAACTTGGAAAATAAAAGAAATTTTGATTTCATGCAACACATATCGGGTAAAATTCTCCAGAATTTTCCAGTATCTGCAATATACCTAATATGCTATTACCTAGTGATACAGATGCAGCTTGAGTTTTTAATAAGTACAAAATACAAGTATCAACTCTTTTAACACACACATTCAGTTGAGTAATCAATTCCTAAAATATGTTCCTAATTAAATTATAAATATTACAACAAAGTTAGCTTTTATATCCTAAAATGTAACAAAACTAATTAGATTTCAGTGAAAAGATAAACAAGTTTCATAATTTTCACGTAATTTATGATTGTCTGAAGCAGAACAATCAAAAGTTAGTGTTTCTGACACTTCAGTTTGTGTTATACAATTTAAAATTCTATTCCAGAAATAAAATATTTTATCTTTGAAACGCTTAAAGAGAGGATAAGTAGATGAGAATAACACTAAATGTATATATATATATATATATATATATATATATATATATATATATATATATATATATATATATAAATAGATACTTTCACATATATATACAAAACTAATTTTGTGGGTATGGAAAAATGTTGGAGCCCCGAACAGGCAATTTTAGGTTTTTATCGCTGAAAAACGTACGGTTCCAGGGCAATAAACGGAACGATGAATTATACGTGGGAGAACCATGCTTCGGCACGAATGGGCCGGCTCGACCTGAGACGTACGTCCACGTTCTCACAGAAAACCGGCGTGAAACAGCGCGTTTCGCCGAGTGAGTGAGTTTACCGGAGGCCCAAACCCCTACCCTATTCCCTTCCCTACCCTACCCTATTCGCTTCCCTTCCCTACCCTCCCCTATTCCGTGTTAAAAGTTGCCGGCCTTTTCAGACGGAACCCTATTCCGTCTTAAAAGGCCGGCAACGCACCTGCAGCTCTTCTTATGCTGCGAGTGTTATGGGCGACGGAAGTTGCTTTCCATCAGGTGACCCGTTTACTCGTTTGCCCCCTTATTACATTAAAAAAACGAAGAGACTGCCAACATCCAGTATGCATCTAGGTATACTTTGCAGATGGTTTTTAAAAAAATTTGCTCGAACTTGGAACAAGAAAAGTTTTATCTGTCGCACTGGCTGCCAAATGCCGAGTTTTAAAACCGTTTACGAAGTTTCGAAGTGATTGGAACATTCGAAACAAGCCGATAGCCACTAGATACGGATATGAGTTTTGGATTTATATGCCTTTTTTTTTGTACTTTCATTTTGTTTTTTTTTTTCGTTTAATAGTCTTGTAGGTTAATAATGAAGTTCATGGTCTAACCTTATTAGAAATCCCCTAATCTCTGACGATGTTGGGTTAAAAATTACTAAAGTTGAGTTAAAGCCGGAATTATTTTTCATTTTTCCGGAAAAATGATTTGATTACAAAAAAAACTCCTGGTATAGAAAATTGTACAATATGTAATAAATAATAATTTACTATTATTTATTCAACAAATGCATAATCTATATATATAGAAATGGATTTTCAAATGTGTTAGTCGCGCTAAAACTCGCAAACGGCTGAACGGATTGGGCTGATTTTTGTCTTAAAATATTTGTAGAAGTCCAGGGAAGGTTTTAAAGTGACACAAAGTTCACCGGGACAGCTAGTCTTATATATAAAATTCTCGTGTCACAATGTTAGGCCGCGTACTCCTCCGAAACGGCTTTACTGATTTTAACCAAATTTTATATGCATATTCAGTAGGTCTGAGAATCGGCTACTGGGTACTTTTTATATTGATAAGTGCATTTGTTGAATAAATAATAGTAAATTATTACAACTCGAGACTGACGGCGACCATTGTTTGTGCGACGGGACAGCGACGGACGTTGCCATGGTGACATACTTATTTAGTCACTTCAATAAAATAAAACGGGCGAAATACTTTATATGGCAAAGAAACGTTTGCCGGGACAGCTAGTATCAATATAAAAAGTAGCCAGTAGCCGATTTGAGAATCCTACTGAATATGCATATAGGTAATAATCAGTAAAGCCGTTTCGGAGGATTACGGTAACTAACATTGCGACACGAGAATCTTATATACTTATAAGATTATTAAGTTTCCCTTATAATTTTAATAAACCTAGTAATTTACACATTTCATCATCTAGCTATTAATAATTGTACAATGTACATATAATTTTTTTTTTATTACAAATAATTTTCCTGGTCCCAATTTATTAGAAAAACGATGGTTTTCAAATTGTTAGTTACCCACTTTATTTAACTATGAAGCATGAACTAACGTTTAATCACACGGTATCTATACGATAGAGATCCGATATTGTCGACATAGCGTCGTACTTGTCCAGTTTTTTTTGTATGTGTACTTGGGCACTATAAAATTACTCCTGAGTAACTACCTGGTTTCAGAACGCGTCGTGGCTGTTTTCATTAGGGCCGCAACACGGATTCGCGTCGTGGCTGTTTTTAAATGCTCAGAACGCGTCATGGCTTTTCTCGATTACCACAACGCGTTGTGGTCGAATAGCACGTCAGCCACGACACGAATTTCGCTTTGTGGTATTTCTGTGATTACCAGAACGCGTCGTGGCCGTTTTCACTAGGGCCACGACGCGAATTTCGCGTCGTGACTGTTTCACTATGACCACAGTCCACAACGCGTTGTGAGCCGTTTTTTCGCTCATTGAGCGTTTTCGGTCTTTGAGCGTAACATATGCATAATATAATATAAAGGTCTACCAGAATCTGTAGGTAATTTTTGACTCTTTATTATTTTATGAAAATCTGTAGCAGATTTTCATAAAATAATAAATATCCTTGATCATTGAATACATTTTTATATTTGCATGTTTAACACACTTAATCAGTCGCTGTAAGTCACTATAAGGATCAAAATGTTTTATTTCAATTACCCCGGTATTGCTAGAGTCAATTCATTTTCTCATTTTTTGCCAGATTCTGGTAGACCTATATTATAGTTTTTAACGCCTGCATACCACAGGCCACAATACAATAACCATAGACACAGCTTTTAGCCTCGTCTGAATGCAAGTCACAAACTCAATTCGTGTTCCAAGTTTGAATCCACGCGCGAAACCAATTTCAGGAAGCAAAACTCAAAGGCTTACAATATTCGAGTCTCTATATAACCATGATGAGTAACATTTTATTTAATAAAGTAGCAGTCAAACTCTACAAAACACAAGAAAAATGTGCTATATCTACGTCATCTTACATATGAAATTCTCGTGTCACAATGTTAGGCCGCATACTCCTCCGAAACGGCTTTACTGATTTTAATCAATTTTTATATGCATATTCAGTGGGTTTGAGAATCGGCTACTGGGTACTTTTTATATTGATAAGTTCATTTGTTGAATAAATAATAGTAAATGATTACAACTCGAGAGTCGAGACCGACGGCGACCATTTTTTGTGCGACGGGATAGCGATGGACGTAGCCATGGTAAGGTATTTATTTAGTAACTTCAATAAAACAATATGGGCGAAATTGATGATGTTTTTTATAATAAAATATCACTAGGTGAAATACTTTAGATGGCAAAACAACATTTGCCGGGACAGCTAGTTAAGATATAATAAATTATATCGCCAGTATTTTATCGCTTGGGCGCAACTACACTATGCCATTCCTCAAGACTCACAGAATTTCGACAGTAACAAACATCAAAACTTATTCAGCGGTTTAAACCTCTAGACAGTAACAAACAGACACTCTTTATATATCGCTGAGTCCGTTGTGTATAATCAGCACGAATTAATTACACAGTCGTAAGTATCTGCATTGCGGCCCGCACCGTCAACTGCTGTAGCTGTATTATCCTGAGAGATGTCATTATATCCTGTATCTAATTTGTCATTACTCATTAGTATCCTGGAATATAATTAGCTCCTTTTTGGTTAGTTAGTTAACAAAAAGCTAGCCTGGTGGGTATACCCATTATGCGCGGAAGCCATACAGATGAATGAAAATTATTTGCTCTACTTAAAAGTGAACCTCTATTCATGAGGACTCCATCCTATTAAACCTTAAACGTTTGTGGCATATAGGATATTCAAAAGTCAAGAACACTAAAGTCCTATTATAGTTTGTCTTCAAGGTTTTCTCAAGACAAGCTATAGGATACCTCTGCAGTTACCCAGACCATATTAACAAATATATTATTAAGTAGTTGACACTTGATACGATATTAATCCTTCGATCGCTGATTCATGGGAATCTATTGTTATTCTATTGTTGTCGCGGTCACCTGTGTCCTTATAAATGGGGCTTGACAGGATGGTGCTACGGCAGAACAAATAAACACAAATAGACTACAAAAATCATTACCTATACTTTTGGCTTCCCGGCTAAACTAGGATCTAGATTCTAGGTTAAAATCAGATTTACCAGCTCTAGCCTGGGGCTATATTTTCCCGACTTTACAACATGTCACAGATACAAAGCCAGATTTGGCGTTCAAATACCAAGTGAATAGGGTTTTATAAAACGTTTATAGGAACTCGCTGTAATATTTTTGTTATAAGATTTATATTAGAGAAAGCGTTTTTAGTACCGCAAAATATGAGATAATATCATATTAAAGTATTTTCGACCAGCACAAATTCATGATGAATGATCCTTTTAGATCGATTTAAGTTAGATTTTTATAACTAGGCTTGGTGTTTTATGTATAAGGTGGACAGCCCTCAATCTTCCTCGTTTATAATATTAATTAGGATAATAGTTTTATGATGGATGTTTCTTACACTTTTACTGAAAAAAATGTTTCTAATTTACGCGATGTTAGTTCTTTAGTATGTTTGAAATCAACTAGCAGGTACATTTCATTTTACCGCTGGTTTTCATACTTACCTGTTCTGCAAAAGTTCATAGCACTTGTATATTATTAGCCACAACACTACCACTTACTTGAATTCATAAACCATAGATAATATACCGGTACCAGTATTATAATATTATAATCACCACTTAACTGAATTCACTAACAGTACTCGATTATACATAGTTGTGTACCGATGTATGTCATATTACAGAGTCACAATAATCCGGCCTTTCGCAGGCCTCAGCACTTTTATGTTAAACTCAACTAAACATTATTTTAACACGTAAACTTTTTATCCCAATGTTATGCAACTGCGCGTGCTCTGTCTCAACTGATTACAATTTATCAGAGAGTTATAATAGTAGTATCAGACAATAAATACTGTTCGGTCGCGCAGCTGTGCCGTCTATCTGGAGTTATTTGCAGCCCGGACACTGTCCAAAAGCCATTGGCTACTATTTGGCTAATAAGCCAACATGGCAGTTTTTGGTCAAGGAATTTCCTTGTTGAAAGTCATATTTGGTTAATAGTTACTTAAAAAAATTGTTTTCGAAACTAATTTTTAGCAAGTTAGCAACTATTAATTGCTAAAAAAATTGTTTTAGAAACCATAAGTTCTATAATATGTAATAAAAACTGTTTAAGTCCTTTTTCGGGACACTGCAAGTATATTCATATCGAATTTCATCAAATCTCAGATTTTGATGCGGTGGATGCGTTGACCAGTTATTCTCAGTTTCCAGTATCCTTTCTTATTTCCAGTTTGTAACCAGACAAAAAAAAGTTTATTTTTCATAATATTATGATGACAGTGTATGTAAAGGATGTACTCGTATGGTTTGTGAACATGGTACGATTACGGATACAGCCACGTGCCAACACGACCTTGGAGAACTTAGGCCCTGAACTCACTCAGGGTCCAAGTGCACAAGCCTGCTATAGTCCATTTAAAGCTATTTTACCCGCAGTTTAAGCAAGAGTAGTCTTTACGACGTAGGTAATAGGATAAGGGTCAGAACTCAGAGGTAAAATCTGAGTACCTACTTGTATTTTTATGTACGACCGATTTCAATTTGACGCCCAATTTACGGGAACACGCTGTGGTGTTCATCATCATCATCATCAGACAGACAGACAGACTTTATTATATTAATATGGATATGTTAGAAATGTATATAGTAATAGGCATTCATAATAAGTAACATGTCTTCATTACTACGGCTTATTAATATTATGAGTATGTATTATGATATTATGTAAAGCTGCTGAACATCAATGAATCAACACTATACCTAGGTATAAAGTTTTAGTGAAAAAAATAATAGTGAAAAAAAAGTGTTTATTCAAAAACAAATAAGTTTCCTATGTAAAGCTAATATATGTAAAGCTGCTGAACATCAATGAATCAACACTATACCTAGGTATAAAGTTTTAGTGAAAAAAATAATAGTGAAAAAAAAGTGTTTATTCAAAAACAAATAAGTTTCCTATGTAAAGCTAATATATGTAAAGCTGCTGAACATCAATGAATCAACACTATACCTAGGTATAAAGTTTTAGTGAAAAAAATAATAGTGAAAAAAAAGTGTTTATTCAAAAACAAATAAGTTTCCTATGTAAAGCTAATATATGTAAAGCTGCTGAACATCAATGAATCAACACTATACCTAGGTATAAAGTTTTAGTGAAAAAAATAATAGTGAAAAAAAAGTGTTTATTCAAAAACAAATAAGTTTCCTATGTAAAGCTAATATATGTAAAGCTGCTGAACATCAATGAATCAACACTATACCTAGGTATAAAGTTTTAGTGAAAAAAATAATAGTGAAAAAAAAGTGTTTATTCAAAAACAAATAAGTTTCCTATGTAAAGCTAATATATGTAAAGCTGCTGAACATCAATGAATCAACACTATACCTAGGTATAAAGTTTTAGTGAAAAAATAATAGTGAAAAAAGTGTTTATTCAAAAACAAATAAGTTTCCTATGTAAAGCTAATATATGTAAAGCTGCTGAACATCAATGAATCAACACTATACCTAGGTATAAAGTTTTAGTGAAAAAAATAATAGTGAAAAAAGTGTTTATTCAAAAACAAATAAGTTTCCGCATTAAGGCCATCCCCCGAGCAAACGACCTTGCCGAGATCGTACAAAATCCTTATTTTTTTCTTATCTCAGTTCAAAATTGATCTAAAAAAATCAAACGGGGAATAATACGTACCATAGTTAATAAAATTGTCTGTCTATTGGCGTGTGTTTCAAATAAACGTAATTTGTAAATACTAAGGAGATGCTGAAAGTATGCTTGAATTTTAATAAATTGATATTACTTTGGAAGCTAATATCATGATAATAAACAAAAATAGGCAATTAATAACAGGGAAAGGAATGTTGATATGCTGAAGATTATCGCTATATTTTTATTATACCGTTGTAGCTTTCAAATGATGAGTTTATAAGGCTCTAAATACCGTAAATTACGGCATCTACGTAGGGGGAGCGCCTTAAGTTATTTTCTAACTATAATAGCGTAACTTTTTAAGATAGTCTTGCAGTTGGATTAGAATGAATAATGACTATTGATGAATATAGAAGCGGACACCTTAAGAGGATTCCACACCGCCATTTTTTCCATACAAACGTTGTCCCCTGTTTCCTCCCTGGATAATGCTAGTAGAGTTATAATTTTTTCTTGAATATCTACGGCCACTAATACAATGTCCCTATGTTTTCTTTTTTTTCATAATTTAATTATTAAATAAGATATGAACGTTCAAAAACCCAAAAAAATGGCCAGATTTTCCACTGTGTTTAAACGTCCAGAAAACAGATTTGGATAGATTATACAAAAAAAGCAAAACATAGGAACACAGCTCAAGCCTTTTTTTAATCTTTAATGAAAAAAGTACTTAAATCGGTTAAGTTTTGGAGAAGGAATCAGGGGACAACGAATCGTTGATTTTCTGGATTTTCTGCAGTTGTCTCTATCGCGTTCTGCGGTATAGGCTTGAGGTAAGGGAGACAGCTATAGATATTACACGTACTTTTTTTTCATTTCTCTAGCCGCTGTGGTATCCTCTTAATCTCTGCTACTAAACGACTATCACTTTAGCAGTAAGTTAAGCCAATTTAGGAATGTACATTTATAGTGTCGTACCACTGAAAAGTTAGAACCGGTGTATTTTAAATATTTTTCGAACTTAGTGATTCGAAATAATATTATAAATATTATTTATTTATTTATTCTTTATGTACAATATTCTAAAACAAGCTTAAAATATACCATACATTAATATAATACATAGGTGTGCTTATCTCTAGAAGATTATTCCGAATTATTAAGTTGAGTAGTAAAGGATTTCTAGGTGAATAAAGATGAGAAATCAAAGGAAAAGAGACCAAATAACGCCTGACTACCGACGTAATTTGATAGTGAAAAATCTAAATTTTCATTTTAAACTGGAAAGTGTCTCAACTAGCGGAATTTGCATAAAGAGCTTTTGAATTCATAAACCTCATAAAAGTGAGGAATATAAAGTTTGTGGACTCTCTGCATGAACTACAATATTTCTATTGAAGTCTTATGTTTTGTTTTTTCTTTGTTTGAAAATGGTATTAATATTATTTATCAGACTATATATGGAACTTAATGCAGATGTTCCTTAAAATGCAAAAAAAATATACGTTTTCTCGAAATAAAGTATGCATAACATAATATTAAGTACCTGCAAAAGATAAATAACTTTTTTACTGCTCCCAAAAATGACGTAATCCTACTAAATCACAAAGGAAGACAACTGACAAAGTCCCAAATCTGGGAATAGTAAAAAATTAATTAAGTAGTGTCTATTAATGCAATAAAACATTAATTCCAAAGTCGAGAAATATTCACGAAAAGCGATAATTATTTTAGCAAGAAATTTAAGAAAACTCGCGTTAATTTTTGCCCCAAAACATTCTGTCTCACAGAAAGTCGGTGAAAATTCATACCCATCGCAAATTTCGTGGCAAAATTTTTAAACATAGAAACACAAAATTTTGGCGGCAAACCTTTCTGTGGCGTCGGCGGGCAGTGGGGGCAAAAAATTCACCCAATCGAAAACGCGGCAAAATTTTTAAACATAGAAAGTTTTCAAAATTTTGGCGGCAAACCTTTCTCGGGCGTCGGCGGGGGCAGCGGGGTCAACTGAGGCAGCTGGGGCACCTGGGGCGGGGGCAGCTGGGGCCAGGCGCGGTCGGTGCCCACCTCCTCGGAGCGGGGACACGGGGTATACGCGTACTGCCGCTTAGCCGGCACCGGCGCGACGCGGTGCTTGCCGCGCTCGGCCATGCAAGACTGACTGAGTGCGGCGGGGTTGCCAGCGCGGGTGGTACTTGGGGTTGGACTACCGACTATAGTAGAACTGTACCACTAACTTAAATGATGTACTGTGTGTTCTTATTCTTATTTAAACAACTTTGAACTCATATTTTACCGGTTCGACTAACTACTAACTCGTATACTACCGGTTCAACCCACAAATAAAATGTCGGCTTCTAAAGTTTTTCGCAGCTCAGGCCATAGAGTTAAAACGGTTATTAATTACATATGATGCGTACTACAGCATAATAATTAAAATACTACAGCAGCAGGCTGAAAGCCACAGGTGCTGTGTCGTGTTTTCTTCTTTTGTTACAGAATAAACAGGAGCCTAATATCATTTTGGCTATTTCAAAATGTTTACTCAATATTTTTATGTAAAATCAGTGTCTTGATATTATACTAGAAATTATTGTAACACACGTTAATAAAACTGCTAAAGACAAGCTTCAAAAGTGATACTGAAAGCTTTTTAACGGACTACGGCAAAAGCTTTAATAAAATTAGTAGTAGTAGAAGTATGTTTAACATTACTTTAGCGGCATAGCGAATATCGTGTGTTATAGCCTTAATTTTGTTTTGGTTAATATTTAGATGAAAATTTTACCCACAATTTTGGCATAAAATTACACATGGCAACACCGAGAGTACCGCAGTTAGCGTGCCGCCTTATCGATAAAGCTCTCGCATGTGCAACTCTTAATTTTCATTACAACCGATAAACATCGCACTGCCCATCTGTTGCCTCCACCATAAGGGCGAGATTCCCATGAACGTGAAATCATAAATTCCAGTACTCCAGCCTTTTTACTAACACTTTAGGCCTCAAAATAATGGTAATAAATTATTTTTAAAACGGCCTAAATGTTCGCTTACAAGTCTAATACATATATTTTTTATTTAAATTCTTTGTTCAGTTTTTAAATTATATTACTTTAATCGCAGTTTCACTTTTAGAAATAATCATAATAACGAGGGAAAATATATTTAACGCAACACAATAATTCATTAAAAAAATATGTTTTTATTTCCCTCGCGGAAACTATCCTATGTCCTTTTTTGTCTCTCAAAGTATCTTAGTACGAAGTTTCATCTCAATCGGTTCGGCAGCTTAAGAGTGAAGAGGTAACAGACGTCAGACAGACAGACATGAAGAGGCACCTTTTTATTTTTAACAAGATCCAAGAAGAAGAGAGAAGCAACTCCGTTGCGCCAAAATTCGTTTATCGAGCGGGAACCGTACATTTTTCCGGGATAAAAAGTATCCTTTCCTGGAACTCAAATTTCAGCAAAATCGGTTCAGTGGTTTGGGCGTGAAGAGGTTACAGACAGACAGACATAAAGGCACACTTTCGTATTTAAAATATTAAGTTGGTGGTGGGTGGTGGCAGGGTGGTGACATAAACCAAATATATATTCTAATAGCTTTGTCCACACTGTGCCTTTTTCTGTTCGTCAAGGGCATGCGTTATAGCGCAGTTAACAGCGTCAACAGCGAACGTGAGGCATGCCCTCTGACCGTCCACAGTCCACAGTCCATCCAAAACTTCAAAAATGACAATATTGGCGTTGCGTTCCTTGACGCATTCAATTATTGAATGCGCCAATATGAAAGTTGATGACGAAATTGAAGATGAAAGTGCACAGTGTGGACATAACTAATTCGTGATCTAGAAAATTGAAGATGAAAGTGCACAGTGTGGACATAGCTATAGACTATTACAATATATTCGTATTGAGATTGTAAATATACGCCAATAGACTATAGTAGAGATCATTTGTTTCATAATACTGCATTGCCGTGATACCTGCATTCGTTCGGTTACAGTTTGATGCTTCAAAGTTTTCTAGTTCTTTTGTCTTTGTTGTACAGCCGCGGAAATGTAAATATTGTGCATTCTGCAGTATTGATCCTAAATATAAGCTGCTAATAACAATTAGTACATGCTTACTTGACAGTACTAGGTAGAGGTAGAGTTCTTGAAATGAATTTTTTATCACACAATATTCATCAGTTTTGAAAAAAACTTTTCTCCAATTGTTAGATATCTTCAATCCTCTGAGATTGACAATTATTCTTATAATAACTTTTGGACAAAACTTAACATTTTTCTTTAACAAAAGAAACATCTAGCAACTCTTGTCCTTGAGAAAAGAAACAAAGACGTCATACAAACTTTAAATAGTCTAAAAGGTTAACGAATAAAAAAATTAAATTATTGTAAGTAAAAAGCTTGCGTGCAGGCCAACTTGCACTTGAAGCTAATGTTAACTTTGTTTTATATAACACTAGATGACGCCCGCAACTCCGTTGCGCCAAAACTCGTTTATCGCGCTGGAACCGTACATTTTTCCGGGACAAAAAGTATCCTATGTCCTTTCCCGGGACTCAAAGTATCTTCATGCAAAATTTCAGCCAAATCGGTTCAGCGGTTTGGGCGTGAAGAGGTAACAGACAGACATACAGACATACTTTGTCATTTATAATATTGGTATGGATTAAGGGCCTGTTTCACCACTTTCTGATTAGTGCCGAATAGGCTATCCACCACTTAACTTGACAGATGAAGTATGGGGAATCTGTCAAAAAAGTTGTGAATAGTCTATTCGGCACTTTATTAGAAAGTGGTGAAACAGGCCCGTAATATTATAGTAACTATTTTTTTAACGAACGATTGACCAAGAACTAAGTTTATACAAGACTGGTGCGAATGATCCTAAAAGTAATCAAATGCGAACTTACCATATACCTACTTACCTATTTATTTCCAAGGAACACGATTTAAATTTATATTGAGAAACGTCCCGTTCGATATTTGAATTACTTTCAGTTTTGACATGGTGCTGATTTGATGTTTCCGTTTCCGCGGAATGTTTCTCAGGAATAAAGATTTCATTCTGATCAAAATACCAGAAAAATGTAGGGCATTAAAAATAGTGTTCTGTGTACATACGATAGAGCTGAAAATATAATTACTCTATGCTGAAAATAACAGGAGATATCCAAGTGGCAGCCGGCTGCCGCATAACAATTGAAAATCTATTAAAAATCTATTGTGTCTGCGATACCCACGATGGAGGTGTTAATCAATTAAACAAAGAAATCCAATTACATTAAAGTTTATTTTATATGCAAATTCTCTTTGGCTCTGACCTAAACAGTCGTTATATTATGTTGATACCTACCTACATTAATAAGGTACTAGATTTTGTCTGCAACTTTTTAGTAGCATTGAGATTCGTTTAAACCGCTAGAGTTGTACACTTTTTCGGAATAAAGACTATTCTGTATTCATTTCTGGGATGAATATATTATCGATGTACGAAATTTCATCTTTTCCATGGCTAAATGATTTGAATGATGTTTAGTGATTTAAAAAGCCTTTAGATAGAAATACAACCATTCGAATTTATATTATTATGCAAATGGTAATAGATGGTGTTGTATTTGGCTCGAAGAAGCCATTATCTGGTTATGGGGTTATACAACCTGTGGCGCTATAGCCGGGTAATAGCCATGCAACAGCCGGTTATGGTAAATACTTCCGAGCTTTAGCTATAAACATGATAGACGATGGATCGTCGCTGTCAAGCATTTGCGTACTATCAGAAAATTTGATTCATAGTCAGTTGGCAGACCTTCGTAATTTGGTCGCGTTACGTCGAACCCAGACATCGGAAAATCACAACTTATTAAATTAACTAAACCCGACCAGCTGACGTAGGTCTGTCAACTATGAATTTTTTTTTGATGGTACTAACCCACAAAAAATTTGATGTTAATGAATGCAGTCTTGATCTAAAATCTAAATGATCTAAAGATCATGACTGCATTTGTAACTTAATACGTAATTTCTTGTGGTTTGATACACAAATGCTTAATAGTGTCCTTAGTGTTAACTAAGGGTCAATTCACACTGCATATTGGTCAGTTCACATTGCGATGTAACACGGTTTAATTTGCTCGTAATTGGCTTAAACTGACTGAGACATGACATTTTTAAAATCTTCAATGTAAAATATAAGAGCTACTTTTTATACTAAAGTTAAATAAATATTATAATATAGTTTTCTATTATACAAAAAACATTTACGTAGTTTTTACTTAAACACCTGATAAAAAAATTGTTTTTGTAAAGTATTAGATTTTACCATGTGTACTTAAATGATAATCCTACAGGAACCGTATCTTATCCTGTGACAAAAATACCTTAGTATGTTTCTACCTTTCAACCAAATAGATTTAGGATATAGACTCAAACAAACAATCCTTCCCTTTTATTGTATTAGTATGTGGAATTATAAACTTTAAGAAGTTTAGATTGCATTATAAAATTGTGTTCAGTGATGCACTTAAGAAACTTCTAAGTGTTAAGTGTTCAAACTTAGAAAACACTTCGTAGCACGCTCGTAGCAATCTCGTAGACGCGCTACGGCGTAGCGCTCGGCGTAGCAAATACAACGTAGACAAGAGATAGAGATACAGATTTTACTATTATGAGAGAAATGGGCATTGTCCAAAAAAATCACATGTACTTTTTATAATTTTTTTCGTTAAAATAGGGTATTTTAATAATATAAATTAAATAATTTTGAAATTCATTGGCTAGTTTTTTCTCAATAAATTTTTAAAGTTTCGCTCTGACGTCATCACCGGCGGCTAATAATTGACCTCTGCATATGTTTTAAAGTTCCTTTCAATCTTATTTATAATGACTGGTTCGTCAAATGCAAGTTCTCATTATGAGAAAGTTGATACGAGAAGCTTACCAAAAGTTCGAAACGTAATGTTGGTCGAATTTATTGCTAATTTAACGCCATTGAAGGTCAAACAAAGTTTAAACATATTTGTTCAAAAATATAAGTAACTAATGGGTATTTTTTTCTTTTATATACAGAAAAACGATCACTTTTTATTCCTCGAAATGTTTTTGTAATGAGCAAAATTAAAAAAAAAATGGACAATCCCCATTATAGTATATTTTAATATTTGATTAGTATTTATAACACATAAGAATATATATATAATATATGTTAAATACAAAATCTTACATACAGTAAAAAGTGTAGATCTAAGATAATAAATGACAGGTCAGTCTTATAATGAGCTCACTTCTCATAGGGATCATACATTGTAGCAACACAAAAATCAGCCTATGACCTTCCTTTATTGTCTAGACTCCGTCTACTATTACATCAAAAAAGGCCTATTAATTTCGAAGCCTAATCGATAAAAAGACAAAACTTCCCTCTTCATATTAGCATAAATTGATTTACAACACGAAAACAATAAAAAGCTTGAAAGGAAGCAATAAAGTCGGTAAAAATATACGATTACGGCAAACAATACCTTGAGAACCAGTATAAGCTGACCTCTGCCGCCGTGACCCCGGCTCGGGGGCAAGTGTCAACAATTGGGACAATCACATACAGCTGGTAAGCGATAAACGAGTTACTTTTTAGAGACATCGTCGAAAGAAATTGACTGAATCTGGCCTAAAGTTATGTTATTACAAATCAATTGATTATTATAAACTTGTTTTGGGAGATTGGCGATCATTTAGTTATAAAAATTTGGATATTTACTGCCGCACTCAGAGTCTAATATAATGTTAACTAGCTGTCCCGGCAAATTATTTATATGGCAAAATAACGGTTTTGCCATATAAATAATTTTAAGTATGAAAAATAGATGTTGGCCGATTCTCAGACCTACTCAATATACTCACAAAATTTCATGAGAATCTGTCAAGCCGTTTCGGAGGAGTATGGCAACGAAACCAGTGACACGAGAATTTTATATATTAGATATACTAAGAATTACTTACTATAATTAGTTGAAGATTTTAACATTCGAGTCAACATCTAATCAAACTCTTCACTTAATGACAGTAAACCACTTAGTCTTTGTCTCTTTAGTTAGTGACAGGTACACCTCATCCTTAAAACCGGATCAGTAGTTTAGGCGGGATAGACAGAGACAGAGATATTAAACAATCGCGTGACATATTTACGTAAATTTTTGAAAGTTTCGCTCTATTTGTGTTAACTATACGAATATCTATGGCCCAAACTACAAGACAAATAGTAGGACTATTTAGTTTATAAGGTTATTAACAATAATTTGTGACTGGGTTTCACCGTGAGACCTTCGGATGTAGCTCAAAATCTAAAATTTTTTTGGTCACAAATATAGTTACGTTCCTTGAAATTATTTCCCAAATAAAACTTATACAAGAGCGTTAATTTTAAACTATTAAAAGTTTTATAACCTCCAATTTATATAACAAGTAACAACTTACACCATTAAATGAGCACAGAATCAGTGAGATTAAGTCGACAGTGACAAATTGCTGGCGAATGTGCCATTATTACTGGCACCTAATATCTGACCTGAAAACAATACAACTGAGATGTTTTGTCACTTGGATGAAATAAGAATGCCGCCATCATGTAAATTGTCACTGGAGGTGTTACGCCGTGCACCATTTTGGGTTTTTGACCCACTTGAATGACAGTTGTTTCATATCTTACGCCCCCTTGATAATGTCATCCACGCGCTAAAACGAGAATGTTGAGGTCTTTTATCAGAGGCTCTACCATGAGTTTAAAGCTATAGTGTGTAATGTGTCGAGCTAGCGTACGGTCACGCTCCACGTTATGCACACGCAGCTAATATTAATTATTAATTAATATTTTCGCGAACCGCGCGGCTGATTGCCGCTGCACGTCACCATGGCGCTCGTGGCGAATGAGTTGCTGGCGTTCATCCAGCACGCCATCGACACAATAGACGAGATCAGCATACTGCAGATCTGCAAGTCCTCGTTCACCAGTGAAGAGATTGCCCAGGGAAAGCAGTTGCTGTACGAGACGCTCGGTCAGAGCGCGAATATGCCATCTCGACGGAGGGATGGAACTGAAATAAGCGTGCAGGATATAATATCCTTGCTGAAGCAGACGGATCCGGATGAGGTGCCGGCTTTTGTGGCGAAAAAACTGCACAAGCTGCCGCCCGTGACGATGGACCACGTCGACGTCGTCACCCTCACTCCGTCCGTCTCCGTCACCGTCACTCTTCTTTCAGGAATCTGATGTCCTAAAGGACATCAGATTCCTGAAAGAAGAGTTGGCCGAAGTTCGAGGTAGACTGCAGGCATCAGAGTCTACGCTCAGCGATCTACGTAATGAATTATCACAATTAAATAGTTGTAATTCAATATTATGTAGGTCATCTGATGCCGCGTTCGTCACTCGCCGACGTGGTGCGCAGGCGGTCACGTTCAGCCCGTCAGCACTTTCAGACGGGTCAACGCACGAGCACGTCATCGCCGCCGCCGCCGCTGCCCCCGCCGCCCGCTCCCCGCCTGCAACGGAGCCGCGGCCGAACTACGTGTCAAACAAGTGTCGCCGCTTGCCCCCCGCCTCCTCCCCCGCGTTCAAAAAACAAAGGAAAAAAGGAGGCTCCCGCAGAAGAGTGTCCTCTCTCCAAAAAGGACCGAAAATGCGATGATGACGGGTTTATAAGAGTGGAGAGGAAGAAGAAGAAACCCGTCGTCCGCAACCATCGCGGCACCGCACCCGAAGGACTCGAGCAGCTGTTGCGGCGTGAGACTCCCGCGACGCCGCTGTACGTGTCCAGGCTGCACTGGTCCACGACGGTCGAGCAGGTCGTGGACTACATCAGGAGCAAGACCCACTTCGTCTTGAGGGTCGAGCGTTTGGAGTCCCGCCACAAAGTCAATTTTAGCTCCTTTGTGGTGAGGGTCCTGACGCATCATCTACCGACCTTCGAGAAGGAGGAGTTCTGGCCGATTGGAGTCGTCTACAGAAGATTCCGACGACTTCCGAACACGTCGCGCCCCACGTCGCAGACAATACGTGTTTAGTGTTTAGTGCTTAGTGTTAGCTTTAGTTTATATGTTATGTATGTTAGTCTATAAGGTATATATAATATGGGCCAAGATGCCTGATTTAAATAAATAAATAATAGTATTTATCTATTTAGTATGGCGATGTTAGTTCCGCAAGTAACCGCTAGAGGCACTGTAAAATTTGCCATACTAAATATTTACGTAATCGGTATCGAGTATCGATAAATACTATAGCTTTAAACTCATTGTAAAGCTAAAGGTAACAAAATAGTAATTATCAAACTTTAAGTAACGTTAATATATCTATACCTAAATAATATACTTTTCATGTAAACATCAACACGAATGTAAACATTGTATTTCATTTTAAAATACCGACAATAATTACTGAAGAGGTAAGGAGAGGAATTGAATAGCTAACAATTTGAAAAATTATTTCAAATGAAAAGGATTTCATGTACTTATTGCTGATGAAGTAGATAAGATACAAGGTGTGTTAAAATTATAAAGGAATAAATAGATTACTAATTATGCCCTTCCACATTCTCTTAGCATCCAGTAAACATCTTCAACTATATTACTAGAATTTGCTTTAGAATGAAACAAAATAACATTTGAATTGTGTCCAGATTGGGTTGCAGTCGCGGGCTATTTATATTGACCGGGCATGCACCGTGCAGCCTGCAGGGTCCGTTTTGCGCGCGCATTCTCCTTCAATTCATTCCTCCCAGATTTTTTTATTAAAAGATAAAAACCAATTGTAACTACTAACTAGATAACCCACTTCTTCTAATATGATTGTGTTTTAAAATCTAATTATATTTTAACTATTTTTGACACTAAAAAGTGTTTTTGTAAACCTATTAGTACGGGAGCCCTAGAACAATTTTTTTTGTTATTACTAACAAGCAAATTTTTTGTGAGTAGCTTTATTTTGATAAGACAAACAACATTTTTATTTTGTATATAACCTATGAAGAAAAAAATTGTAACAACTGACTAACTCTAAATATACAAAAGTTGATCCAACTTGAGACTTTGTTTACGCAAAAGTTTTTTGTTTTTCTTAGAATTCCAGCATAAACTATGTACACTTGACACTTCGGATTAACAATAGAAGTGGAAAAGTGCTGAAGTGTGTGAATTTTCACAAGTTTTAAATTTAAATAGCTTTTTAAGTCACAAAAACGAAAGAAATCGTTAAGCTAAGAGTGCTATTACATAAGGCAAGTAAGTTTATATTGCATTGGGCAAGTCCTGAGTATAGTCGAGTAAGTGAAATTTTCAAGCTATGCAAAATTTTCGAAGACTCGGTCCTAAGATTACAAAATGACTCAATATATAAATTACTAGCTGTTGCCCGCGACTTCGTCCGCGTGGACTTCAGTTTATAGCGCGCGATGTCAACAAAATTGGTGTCAAAAGCTTTTAAAAAAACCCTGGTACCCCTTAAATCAAAGCAGCTGTGCAGTGTGCACATAATATTTCAATTTTTTTAATAAAACTTTATATTTTATGTTAAATTTTTAAGCTTATTTAGCCCCCCAATTACACAACTTTACCCATAAACTATTTATCATTGATAGGTTTAAGATTACGTCACTGCATAGTTAAGTACTGATTTATTAAATAACGTAAAATAGAAATAACAATTGAAAAAATCGAATGTAAGATAATACCACCTCTTATAGAAAGACTTTTGGGCAAGCGTTAGCGCGATGTAGGAGACGCACGGCGCCATCTATTATGAATTTTTAGAACTAACTTAATTTGAAAAAAAAAATACGCATTTTCACCCCCTTACAACGCTTTTTTCCAGTAAAAAAGTAGCCTATGTCCTTTCTCAGGCTTTAGACTATCTGTATACAAATACATATTTCATTACAATCGGTTCGGTAGTTTTGGCGTGAAAGCGAGACAGACAAACAGACAGACAGTCAGACAGAGATACTTTCGCATTTATAATATTAGTATAGATAGTATAGATTATATCTACCCAAATGTTGGTATAGAAATCTATATACTCAAAGGTGACTGACTGATTGACATAGTGATCTATCAACGCACAGCCCAAACCACTGGACGGATCGGGCTGAAATTTGGCATGCAGGTAGATGTTATAACGTAGGCATCCGCTAAGAAAGGATTTTGATAAATTCCATCCCCAAGGGGTTCAAATAGGGGATGAAAGTTTGTATATAATAATACTTCTTAACGCGAGCAAAGCCGCGGGCAAAAGCTCGTAATTTATATACTTAAGTCATTGTTGCATCTTGGCCTTTTTATAAATGTAGGGCCTTCAAGCAGGTTTTAATAATAAAATTCTTATTTTAGTTTAAAGGTTTTCTAAAGTCCAAACAATCAAAAATTCTGCTTGCTTTACTGCTCGCATACCAGTAACTTTTACTGTGTAACTGCACCATAGTTTAATATTTAGGCTGGTATAAAAAGTCAGGGCTTAAGATGCGACCCGGTCTCAAGACGTGGTTCGGCTCAGTGATTGGTCCAAATTTTGACAGCCAACCAATCACAGAGCCTGAACCGTGTCTTGAGACCCAGATGCATCTTGAGTACTGACTATTTATACCAGCCTTAAACGCTGATGTTATAATCTTGGAACTTTGTTATTCGACAAAACTAATTAACTAACGGTACTAACTTTTTTGCTGTCTAGCTGTCTTTTAATATTCACCGTTCAATCGAAATTGTATCTTCTTGTTTGTTGTTAGGGTTGAATTTTGAATGATATATCTTGATATTTGTGTACATGATGGCTCTTGACCAAAATGATTGTGTTTTTCTCATTAAACAAGTAATTAAGTCTACGTGCCTTTATTTGCCATAAAATTTGCGGCTTTGCAATTTGTTTGTGAAACAGTCAGTTATTCCGCTCCGACCAACTAAACGGATCAACTAGAAATTACACAACTATTTTTCTTCCGAACGACTCAACTATTTAGTTGGTCGGTAAGCAAACTAAATGATTAACTAGTTTTCTGGCGAACGGCTCAACTTTTTGATACTTATTGCTGGTGTTGTGACTGGCTACTTCAAAATATTTATTTATTTATTTATTTATTTCTTTATTAGACTCGCCAACAGCAAAACACAGAAATACATTTAGACTTAAAACTTAAACTAAAACATGCACTTATGTGTAAGCCAATTATAGGCGTGTACGGCATTCATTAAGAACAGTAGATATATTATTTCTTAAATGTAATAATGATTACTTGATATGAGTTTTAATTTTCGAAAGCAGAAGTTTGAGTATTATAATTGGTTAATTTGGTTTTTAAACTCTTACAGGAATCATTAAAAATATCTAAGTCTCTTACAGATGTGCAAGCTAGGTTGTAATCAGAACAGATATTAGATAAGGGAGAGTATTTTAGGATGTTAGTTTTGCTTTTAGGAGTGTAGAATAATTTGGTAATTGGATAACGAGGATAGTGATACGGGACATTTAATTTTATACAACGAAGTAGGTTGTCGCAGTTAATAATTCCGGATAATATCTTTTTTAAGAAAATTATATTATTTATTGATGATTAATAATATGAAGTCGCATGCGCGAAGCGGACACGATCGCACGCTATCGATGCGCCTTGGCCGATGCGCGACGTACGATTTGCTTACATATAAGTAATATAATTTATAAATCACCTATAAACTTTCACCAAAACTACATTCATCCCAACTGACTACAACAAGTGGTGAAAATGGTCAAGTGTGTCCAGTGTGTAAAGGTCATAACCAAGAAATTACCCGGATTGCAGTGTGGACGGTGTAATAAATGGCTCCACGCCTCGTGTGCACTACTAACAACCGAGCAGCTAAACACCCTCAATTCCACAGAATCCGTGGACTGGAAATGCAAGGCCTGCACAAGTGGTGCGAAAACTAAAAGATTATCATGCATCCTACAAGATGAGGACGACGACGATAAAACTGACCCGGAAGCCTACCACGCCGCCGCCAACATGGACGCCGCAGGAATTTTACAACTTTTACGCCGAGAGATACGTCAGGATATCAAAGAAGCCATAAAATCTGAGCTACAGGAGACTCTGAGATATTTTTCCGATAAGATCGATGAATACGAATATAAGATTACCGAGTACGAAAAACACAACAAACAGTTGGCAAATCAATTGATTGAGGTTAAAAACAATTACAAGAACATAAACACAAAATTCGAGAGCTTGGAAATGAAATTCAACCAAATGGCACAAGCACAACTATCGAATCAGCTTGAAATTTGTGGTATCGACGAGAAGGACTCCGAAAATCCGAACGAAATAGCAAAATCTATTGCTGTCACAATAAAGCAAAACCCAGAAGACGTGATCAAAGCCTACAGGAAGAAAAAAGTGATACGGCAGAACAAGGCCCTCCAAAAACCTGTGCCGTCGGTCATCGTGGTGTCACTTAGGGATGGAGTACGTGATGGGTGGCTCTCGTCAGCAAGATCGTCGAGTATATGCAGCGACAATCCTCGAAAAGTATACCTACGTGAATCTCTCACCCCCTCTAATGCCTACTTGCTGTGGAAAACCAAAGAAGCTCTCAAAGGATCATATACCTACATCTGGTGCAAGCAAGGGAATGTGCTAATTAGAAAACATGATAAGGACAAAATAATTAATGTGCAATCAATAATGCATCTAGAAAAAATCAAATCGGACACTAAAGGCTAAATCTTTATTTTTATTATGTTATTAGTCATTAGTTAATCGTAAGAATGGATGATAGTCCTCCTTTTATAGCTGAGTACAAGTGTAATTCATGGAATGACTTTGCAGGTCAAATACCTAATAGCTCATTGTTATTATTTCATGTCAATATACGATCTCTTCTCAAAAACTTTGACTTTTTGGAATATACTGTACTCAGCTCTGAAAAAACCATTCATATTGTTTTAATCTCCGAAGCTAATGTAAAGGAAGATTATATAAATATGTTTAGGATAAAAGGATACAACTTGTATTACAACCTAAGAACAAACAGAAAAGGTGGTGGATTAGTGCTGTATGTACATAACAGTATTGATTTTTCAAAAAATAATATTTCAGTTAAAAATTTTGAGTGCATAACAGGTGATATAATATTAAACCAAAAATACAACATAGGGTTATGTGCAGTATACAGGCCGCCAAACACAAACAAACACGATTTTATCTTTGAACTAACTTCCACGATTTCCAAATGCAAACCGAAACAAACTTTCATACTAATCGGAGATACAAATATTAATATAAAACAGTCATGCCTCATAACAAAAAGTTATCTCGATTCCCTTATAAATGTAGGTCTAGAAAGCTGCATAAATAACTTTACCCGCATAGAAACCTATTACAATCAAACGGTAACTTCATCATGCATAGATCATATTTTTGTACGTAACTCTCAAGGTCACAATATACATTCTGCAGTGGTAGGTACCGCGCCAGCTGATCACTGCATTATCGGATGCGCGCTGACGCACCCGGCCGATGGCGACCGCTCGCTGGTAGGTAAACAAGATCGACAGCTGATTAAAATAATTGATAACGATAAACTGAACAGCGAACTGCGCGCCATCGACTGGAGTGCGCCCCTTACTATGACTGACCCCAATAGTATTGTCGAATATATATCTGAACAGTTTCGAAACGCATATTTGAAATGTCAACGTACAGTCACTAAAAACTTTAGTAAGCGCTATAATTGTTTATGGGCGAATCAGAGATTAAAAGAAATGTGTCGAAAGCGTGATGAGTATTATGAAATTTGGAAAAAGGATAAATATAACTTTACTAAGAGGCTATGGTATAATTCTTACAGAAATAAAACTAATAAATATGCACAACATCTAAAAAATAATTATATTAAGTCTTCGGTTAGTGTTAATTTTACAAATACCAGGCTAGTTTGGCAAACCATAAACAACTTAAGCGGTAAAGCTTGTAACAGTATTGATAAAACATTATTAAAACATTTTAATTTAGAACCTTTAAAATTAGCTAATAAGTTTAACTCAGAATTTTATGATAGCGTACAAAAGATCTGTAGTTCATGCCCTAAAACTATATTAGACCCACAATCTTATGTGAATAACCCCGATTGTTGTATTAAAATAAAGAAAGCACGCGAGGCTGACGTTAGGTCAATAATCAAACAAATGAACCCTAATAAAAGTCCAGGATATGATAATATACGAACAAAAGATATACAAGTAATTTCTACTCAACTTACCCCGGTAATAACGCATTTAATCAACCGTTGCCTAGACACATGCATTTACCCTGACTTACTCAAAACTGGCACCATCCGACCCATTCATAAAAAGGGTAGACTCGATGATTACAACAACTATCGCCCGATTACAATATTGTCATGTTTAAATAAAATAATAGAAAAATTTCTATGCCAACAAATTAGTAAATTTCTCGAGTTGAATAATATAATAAATCCCAAACAATTCGGCTTTCAAAAGAAAAAAAGTACCACACAGCTGTTAAGTGCAATCACAGACGAAATTAATGAAAACTTAAATAATAAAAAACATATACTAGTTTTATTTATAGATTTCAGCAAGGCGTTCGATGTTTTAAATTACAAGATCTTGTTTAAAAAATTATCACAAGCTGGTTTGCAAGGACCACTCTTAGATCTGTTAAAAAATTATCACATTAACAGATTTTCAAGGGTAAAAATTTCAAATAAAATAAGCGATTCGATACCTTGTAGTAGAGGCACGGCCCAAGGTTCGAATATAGGACCCTTAGAATATCTCTTATATGTAAACGACATGATTAACCTGATGAGAGGTGCCTCGGTATACCAGTTCGCAGACGATACTTGCCTGTTAGCTAGTGGTAACAGTGTTTACGAAGCTCAAATAATCCTGCAACGTTGTTTTACAACGCTGTGTAAGTGGGCACACGACGTCGGTTTGGTTATTAATGCACAAAAAACAAAAGCGATACACATACATTCATCGCATAATAAAAGTAATTGCTATCCTAAAGTCATCGCTCATACTCACAACTGCCTACACGATGAGAACGTAATCAGCTGTGACTGCCCCCACATACAATTTGTTAACCAGCATATGTACATTGGTCTAATTATCGACAGCCGATTCAATTGGCAACAACACAAAGATCATGTTTGCGCTAAATTAAGGTCGATTATGGGTAAAGTAACCATTCTCAAATATAAATTACCTTATAGTACCCTGAGACTAATATACATGGCCCTTGCTGATTCGGTCGTTGGTTACGGTATCAGTAGCTACGGCAGAACATACACGACTTACCTACAGGACATATACGACCTGCAGGTAAGAATCCTTAAGTCAATTGTACCTAAAAATGTAAAGGTTAAGTATAAAAATGATCCAGAGGGTTTGTTTAGGTTTTGCAAGGTCATGAGTATATTTAATAAATTTAAATATTCAATTTTAACTGAATGTCAAAATAAAGATTTACTTATACAAAAAGTAAGACCGAAAACATTACGCGAAATTACATACAAAGATAAATATTTAACATTTCAATCTAACAATGTATACGGTTCTAGAACATTAAAAAATATGGTACCAGCAACTGTAAACAGCCTGCCATCAAAAATACAAGACATTCACCAACCTAAATTTATTAGGGCTTTAAAGAAGTATTTACTAGCAGGAAATGACTAAAAAAAATGAGATTGTGATTTGTGAGATGTATCTTCAAGTATATTATATTATATTTGAAGCTACATCTCATAAAATATGTTTAAAATATGTAATGTTACATAATATTTATATAGTAGGTACTTTGATGAGACACGTATACTTGTCCATAGTGGAGTTTTGAGTTTGGCTGGAACAGAAGGTTTCAAGACCTAATATTATTATGTTCTATTCTTGACACCGAAAGTTATATTAATTTATGTAACAGATAATTACTTAGTAATTTCACAACGTAGTCTCAATTTGTTTTGTTAATTAATTTCGTTATTATGTTTCGTTAAGTACAATTTTGTATCCAAAAAAGCAAATCGTATGTTTTATGCGATACAGTGCCCAGATAAACTGATCCGGTTTATGGCGCACTATTTTATGTTGTAAAAAAACTGTGTTTCTAATAAAAAAAAAAAAAAAAAAAAAAAAAAAAAAAAAAAAAAAAAAAAAAGTACCGTATGTCAGAAAGAATGTTCTATATTAGTTTCCATCTTTGAGTATTTCATCATTGGTTTCCATGGTTCATTTCGTCCTGAGAAATTCTGTTATTCGGTTTTAGTTTTTAGATATTATCTGTCTGAGAATTACGTACTGATACTTTTGATATTTAAATATTAATTTCCACCATTATTATTATTTACACATTCCAGGGCGTTGAATGACTCTTTCCCTGTTACAACGAGGCTCAGCCTACCTAGCATACGCCAACGAGATATCTCACTCGCGAGATAATTAAATTTTGACATTATGAGACGAGTAGTTACTCGTCTCATAATGTCAAAATCTCGACATTATCTCGGCCAAACTCTATAAAAATGTGTTATTTCAATGATAGATCTACGCGAGAAAAAATGTTTGTCATGCTAGGGTCAATGGAGATGAAGAGACAAACCATCAAACATCGAGAAAACATGTAGAGTGAGATATCTCCAGTATATAATAAAGTACTCTGTGGATATCTCGTTCAGTGTTGCAGAAATGACATTTATGAAATCGGTGTTGCTACCAACTAAAAATCGGGAGAAATAGGGAGATTGCTGCCTAAATAAATCAAATTATAACACGTGTTAAAGTTATTAATCATTAGCCTCCTTCTTGCTTAGACAATAGGCGTAGTTTGCATATTTAATATTACTGCTTGCCTGTAACCACCCAGCAAACTCCGGGCGTGTTTCCCACTCTTTTTTTATATTTTTGTAGTATATCTTTTTCTTTTTGTTTCGAACGTACCACTACTAGTGGTTGGAAAATCACTGTCTGGGTCTGAACTAGACATTTGATTTGCGTTAATACAATATGGGAAGTTGCGTATCTGACGAATGATGCGAAAATTAAAAATTGAAAAATGAAAAATTGAAAAATGAAAATTGAAAATTTGAAACCTGTCGCATTCATATCGACGTATTTAAAAAATATATTCCCCTACAATAATATTCAACTTTAGTGAGTATGAATTACAGCCTAAATTTGCTTGTTTATTGAAAGGCCAATCTAATGCCTTGCCCCTTGGGGAATAACCCTAACTTGGGGAATAAAATAATAATAATAAAAATGTTAAATTTGGTATTTGTTATGTTTGTTTGTAACAACAAACTACAAAATGAATATAAATTAAGTTTAATGTTCTAAGATTGAGTAAATCGGGAGATTATACCCTAAAATCGTTTTATCGGTATTTGTTTGCCAAAATCGGGAGATCTACCGATAAATCGGTAACTTTTACAACACTGATCTCGTTGGCGTATGCTAGGTTTTTTTTTTTCGAATATATACGCTATAATAAATACGCTAGCGGCCCTGTGTGAGAGGGCCGTTTCAGCTTCGTCGGTAAGGAGACTGCCGTTTTGCAGCCTTGAGGTTTAGTTCGAAAGGGGTCAGGAGACCCCCCGTCGCCCCCTAATGGGCGACGTAATCCGGATATTGGGGAATAACGGATAATTTATTTAGGGTTGGTACTAGGGGTACCGACCCCGGCCGCACACGCTGATGTGTGAAGCCGCTCGCGCGCGTAGCAAAACCTAACGGCGTACGAGTGTTTATCGCGATAGAGTAGCTCTGTTATTTTAATCTATTTGACTAGGAGGGCCGGCCCTCCCCCCTCCCGCGTGCGGTCGGGTGGACGCGCGCGCGATTGTCCTTATGTCGAGTAAATTGTCCGCAGTATTGATAGAGCTCTCTATATCAATGTCGCGAACGCGATTAATGTTTAGGGTGCCTAGTCTAGCGGAATCCGAACTCGTTCCCGGTCGCGGGTTCGGTTCCGTGTCAGAGTCGGTCAGTACGTCTGTACGTGTGTCCGTGTTAGCTGTAAGACATCGGGAGTCGGCGCCGGCGCCGTCTCCGGTGCGTGTGTAACGCGGGTGCGTGTGATTTGTGTTTACGTAGCTGTACACAGTACGTTACGTATTCTGTTATCCTGTCTACTGGGTCGGCTAAGATATACTTAGGCCGTTTATGGGGATTCCTAAACGTATTATAATTGACATCATAATCAACTGCCCCTCTAACTAGGGGGTTGGGGTAATCTTTGCCTCTCTCAAAGAATCTTTCTACAAGTTCTTTGATGTGGGCTTTAATAGTGATTAATTCGAAGTCCTCATATACGCGGGTGCTCCTGTTGCCATACGCAGGAACCGGTTTTGGACTTTCTGTAGATTATTCATCTGATCTTCACTTATGTGTGCGAAAGAGGCACACGCATAAGTGAGTATTGTTCTAACACAAGTTTTGTATAGCGTCAGCTTGTGCCGTAAGGGCATCTTACTGCGCGCATTTAGTAGTGCGTATAATTTGTAGAGTACAAATTTCGCTTTTCGGACCGAGTTTTTAATATGTCTACTGAAGGTCATCAACCTGTCTAGAGTTACTCCGAGGTATTTAACGTGGGTGACTTCCAGAAAGATGTTCCCGTGCAGACTGACAGGCTTCAATCGGATATTTGTTCGGCAAAACTGGATTGCTTTGCTTTTTTCGGGATTTACCTCGATTCTCCATTTAGAGAACCATTCACCCATCTGGGTGACGGCCTCTTGGAGCCATATTTGGGCGTTGCGGATATGTCTGCTGGCACAGAACAGAGCTGTGTCATCAGCAAACATGGCCCTATGCACCCTAGGGTGTCGGGGGATATCTGAGGTGTACAGATTGTATAGGGAGGGCGAGAGGACCGAACCCTGAGGGTCTCCGGCCTCTAAGTCTCTTAGGGAGGACAGTGCGCCTTCGACTTCTTCTTGAGATAGTTGCTGATAATCAGCACTAAGCTGTCGGGTATGCCGAGCTGATATAATTTGAAAATTAGGCCTTTATGCCAGATTTTATCGAAGGCTTATATATATATATATATATATATATATATATATATATATATATATATATATATATATATATATATATATATATATATATATTAAAAAAAAAAATAGTTTGTTATTATTTTTAGCAATATTCCGCGAAAACAACTTTCACCTTTAAGTAAATGAGTGAGTGTACGCATAGACATGCGTACAGCACCTCCCTCCTCCCACACTGCCTATGCGTACACTCGCATGCAAGAACTTGCAAACACCACCACCACACAAGCAATGATGTTGGCAAATCCGTGCAAGGCCCCTCACCACCATGCAGGTTGAAAACCTCGACGCGCGTTTCGCCCCAACACCGGAGCATCCTCAGGATGTGGACTCTACGAACAACGTCCGTTAAGGGACGTTGTTCGTAGAGTCCACATCCTTCGTCTCTTCGACTATATATATATATATATATATATATATATATATATATATATATAGTCGAAGAGACGAAGGATGTGGACTCTACGAACAACGTCCCTATATATATATGTTTCGGGGGCGATAAATCGATGTAGCTAGGAATCATGTTTAGAAAATGTCATTTAATTCGTGTTTTATCGAATACCGAGCAAAGTTCGGTCAAATAGCTAGTAACTTTTTAAGAGCCTATACCAGGCTGCAAATAATATATATGCAATTCAAGCATTACTTAACTATAATTTAATGTAGAAAAAATTATGTACTTCACAGCAAAATTAGGTAATTGTTGATGATGAAAAATGGTTACGTAATTTTTAAATTTCTCTGAGAGCTGCCAAGGTTAAGCACGAATCACTTGAAAATAGTTGATCCAAATAAAAATAAAATATACAGACGATGAACCGCAGCAGACACATGAAGATAATTTCACTCCTCACCAACTCGGAAACGTTGCCAAGACGTTAACATTAGAAGCACATTGTACACTATAACCGTCGCTGTGCATTTACTTCAAATTATACACTTACTAGCGACCCGCCCCGACTTCGCACGGGTATAAAATATATAGTCTGTCATTCATTGAAAAAGTAGTTTTTAATTATATTCATTACCTGTGGCCCGCATTGGTCGGTAGTCCAGGGTTGCCAGATGTCCCGATTTTGGCGGGACGTCCCGATTTTTTTCATCAAAATTAAATGTCCCGCGCGGGACTGGCTCAGTCCCGCGTTTCGGGGAAAATCCGAACGTACGTGCAGCGTGCTGAGAAAGAAAGGTGCGTAATGAAGATAAGAGTGTGGGAGGTAGAGGGGTGGATTTTCTTTGGCTACTTTTATAGCTAACTATTGTCACGAAAATGTTATTTTAGCGCCAATAAAAAGATAAAAATTCAAAAAACTTTTGATTTCATACCTTTTTTTTAATTTGTCCCGCTTTTGACTAAAGAATCCCGCTTTTTCACTCAAAAAGTTCCAAAGTCCCGACTTGGCTCAAAAAAAATTTGGCAACGCTACTCGGTACCGCCGCAAAAGCCATGTCCCGCAATTTTTTAAATCTGTAATATCTTCGAAAATATTCATTTAAATCATATTATGCTGTAAAGGGCCATATAGATCAATATTAAATCAATCATGTATTTAAAGTATTTAATTGAATAAGGATTATTGCCATATTGGTTAAAATCGCTCCGAAAATTAGCCATTATTCGAAGTTAAAAGTAAATGACAAAAAATGTTATTGTGGGATATCCATAAGAGATAGACATAATATACTATCGAGGAGTTTTCTGTAGACCTTTTTATAGTGTACAATACTTACTTAGTACTTACATTATTTTGATGAATCTCTTAGAGTTCAGCCTGCGTTTGCAATCTAATTATTTACGACATTACATTAGAAACCTCAAAATTAACAGTATTTCTCCACTCTTTAATGAATATTATTATACTTATAAACCTTCCTTTTTGATCACTCTATCTATTAAAGAAAACCGCATCAAAATCCTTTGCGTAGTTTTAAAGATTAAAGGGAACAAAGGGACATGAAGGGAAAAAAGCGACTTTGTTTTTAAATAATATTATGTAGTGGTCTAGTTATAAACCTTCCTCTTTAATCACTCTATCTATTAAAGAAAACCGCATCAAAATCCGTTCCGTAATTTTAAAGATTAAAGGGAACAAAGGGTCATGAAAGAAAAGGGGACTTTTTTTTTACTATGTAGTATATACGCCAGCCTGTGCGCGCAAGATGACGGCTACACCGCGAAAGTACAAGCAAATATAAACCGTTGCGCTGTCATTTACATACATATTTTGCTTGCAATATCGCGGTGTATCCGACAAACCACTTATTTGGGCGGGCGTAACGGGGAGGAAAGGAAGAAAACGGGGAGGAAAGTAAAGGAGGAACTATTAAAATTAAATTTTATTTTCAATTTTTACGTTTCATTGTCAGTGATTCAAATAAGGTGTTGTATTTTAAAACTTATATCTTATAAAGTAGAGAATAAAGCTGAATTTTGAATCGCTACTTTGAAATAGTTGCCTTCTCAATATATATGTATACATATATGCTAATCCTAACACTGTTCTAACTACTCTTATATACTATTTAAGGCCCATCTCCATTATCGTTAAGATACCCGCTTACAGCTGCGAGTCGTGAATTTGTGTGAAAGCTCGCTCATTTATCGTGGCGATTAGAATTGAACATTATAGGAGTGAGCACACTGAGACGGGCCGTGCCGGGGCTCAGCGTGCCGGGGCTCATCGCAAGAATCCGCCTCCATACAATTTGTATGGAAGCGGATGCGCGTATCGCACACTGCGTCGGGGCGCAGCGGATTTCCGCTTCCATACAAATTGTATGGAGGCAGATTTTTGCGATGAGCCCCGGCACGCTGAGCCCTTGCACGGCCCGTCTCAGTGTACTCACTCCTTTAATCCACATACTAAACATTATTTACGTTTAATCACTGACAGCTATAAAATTCGGTGTTTTAGAATAGTGTTATGCTTGGTTACTTTCCTAAGGAAATTGATTCAGGGCGCTTTTCCTGCCATGCGTGGCATAGCCGCATGCGAATACAACAATATGCTCCTGACCGCACGCGTGTTGCCCGTATGACATAAAAAAATTTATATGAAATGATGCGGGCAACTTTCATGCGGAGCAGACCCGCGCGCGGGCGATGACACGCATGACAGGACACAGCGTAATTTGGTCGTGCTACTACAAATTACTAAATAGTAAGTAGTTACTATAGGTACGAGCTAGGTCAAGTCCAGCCGAAAGGTAAAAACGATTATGTCTTTGATTCAATTAATAAAAAAAAGAACAAATTACGTATGAATGGTATGGTCTACCAGGATCTGATGGCAAATTTGGATGGCAAATTTTCAAAAAATATCCTTGATCATTGGATAAATTTTTATATTTGCATGTTTCACACGCAGAATCAGCCGCTATAAGGAAAAAAAAGGATGAAAATGCTTTATTCTAATTACCTCGGTATTGCTAGAGTCAATTTATTTTCTCACTTTTTGCCATCAGATTCTGGTAGACCTATAATGTCTCTGATAGTGCTTTGGGAAGTAACTAAGGAAAACGACATCAAGCCAAGACGTTTTCTTTATCGCTTCTTTGATCGGCGATTCTATATCGCCGATCAAAATGAATGGAATTGACAAAAGCGTTCGATAACATGAAGTCGACGTTCGACATTGTCTAATGTCAATTCCATACATTTTGATCGGCGATTTTATTAAGAATCGATAAAGAAAAAGTCTTGGCTAGGGGCACAGAATATATATTAGTAGTACCAACTAGGGGCTCCGTTCTTCCATCTGCCTAATGCTTATTATTCAGTAGTAGAGTTCCCGTTTTAACTTTTAAACCACGGTCCACGAAACCCTAAAAATGTTCACGCTTAATCTCCCACCTACAGATCTCAGTTAAAAAATAATTCTCGTAGCAAACTTCTCCGAGATGTGGCTCTATTTTCCACTTTTAGAACTATTCGTGAGTCATAGCGAATTCAAACCGTGTCGGGTAAGAATTCCAACTTCATCTACAATGATTTATTTATGATATTCCAGTACATACTCGTAGTTTGGAATAACTTGGAATAAATACAGTTTTATCTTACTACCCTAAAAGTTGAAGTTTGTTGAGAGTTTTACGTGTTAAATACTCTTAATAACGCTAACGTTAAGAGGATACACCAGGGGCTAGAGAAATGAAAAAAAAGTACGTGTAATATCTATAGCTGCCTCCCTTACCTCAAGCCTATACCGCAGAACGCGATAGAGACAACTGCAGAAAATCAACGATTCGTTGTCCCCTAGGATTCCTTCTCCAAAACTTAACCGATTTAAGTACTTTTTTCATTAAAGATGAAAGAAAAGCTTGAGCTGTGCTCATATGTTTTATTTATTTTTTTGTATAATCTAGCCAAATCTGTTTTCTGGATGTTTGAACACAGCGGAAAATTTGGCCATTTTTTTGGGTTTTTGAACGTATCTTATTTAATAATTAAATTATGAAAACATAGGGACATTGTATTAGTGGCCGTAGATATTCAGGAAAAAAATTATAACTCTACTACATAGCATTATCCAGGGAGGAAACAGGGGACAATGTTTGTATGGAAAAAAGGGCAGTGTGGACTCCTCTTAAAACCTCTCAAGCACGATGACCGAATACGCTGGCTTTCCCGGAAGGATACTGTGACCTCAAAGAAAAGTGGCGTGGAAAGTAGTTGATGTCTTCAGTAGAATGAGAGTAGACAGAAGTAAGCTAGTTCTTTTTACTCTGGTAGAATTATGGTTACTGGCTGCTGTAAAGAATCTCTCCTTAATTTAGTAAGATAAGCATCTTTTCAGGTAGTTTTCTTACCAATAACAATTAATTTCATCAGGTTTTAGGTATTTAGATGTTTATGCACCTATATAACACAATACTATGATTTTAAAGCCTATTGTATAGGGATAGTCTCATAACATTTGCCTCGAACATCGATTATATCATTTAACCATTCAATCACAATATATTATGTGACATTATTGTTATTATGTCTGTACCATAAAGTTAATATACCTTGCGGAAGGTATATTAACTTTAATTATAATATATGTAAATAAAGACCTAACCACCGTACTCAGAGACATTTAAATATGATTAACCTTGAATTACTATATATCTAAATAAAGACCTAACCACCGTACTCAGAGACATTTAATTATGATTAACCTTTAATTTAATGAAGTATGAGGCATAAGTCAATTTTTTAAATTAATTACATTTAAGTACTTAATTATTGTTCCACTCTGAGTACGGCAGCAAGTTCTTAACTTCACTGAATTGAAGTGAAGTATTTAGTAAACAAGCCTCGTATTTCTGTGGAGAATACACGATAAGAATACATCAAAACTGTAGGCAAAGAGACTTTCATGAGGGGAGATAAATTTTGAATATAGCTATGAAAAAATAACTCTTTATTTCTTATCATAAACAAGTCTTGTCCTCAGGTAATAACAAACAATGTGTTGATGATACAATTTAATATGTTAATAAACATGACATGTGATATGTTAGTAACCCTAACCCCAATATTGGATACACAGTTGCATAAAATGCTGCATCGCAGGTATATTGCAGATGAATCATTGCAGAAAACTCGTGTGGAACACTTAGCGCCAAAACCTGCGTTCTATTTTTAAATTTACTTTTTTATAGCCAGCCAGTTATTTTTTCTTTTTTAATTTACATATTTTCTCCCAAGCACTGAAATAAATCCAAAATTCCGAACCATAAACAATTTTGTTTTTTTTTTATTTGCTGTTGTTTAACTATTGATTGTGTAGTGTGTACCCAGAGTTAATGAATGTGGATGATTGATACGGGCAAAATCCTGTAGTGGTGATATAATTTGGAAGTGAACCAGTCGGGATCAACACAGATGCATATCAACAAAATTCTTCTTGTCCTTGAAGGTGGCGCCCCAGACACCGTAGTTCTTCTGCTCCTTCCTCGGCGGAGGGACAACCGGTAGACTGGTCACGGGTTTTCTGGAAAGAGAACGTGACATTTAAAATACATATAATATCATTGATGCTTAGCGTTTCTTTTTCTTATGAGGCTACAGTATTTTATTTAGCCAATACATTCGTGCCAAAGTTTGAGTAGCATAGCCTTTAGGTTATTTTGCTACCCTTTAGCCTTTGTTTGTCAAAAAGTTGCCAACCTCTGCTATAATAATAATAATAGCTCCCACACCGGTTTCGGTGACGATGGCCGGTTTCATTGAAATTTGAAACCAGGCCAACTACGCAGGAGTAATTTTATAGTGCCCAAGTATGTGCGCAGTACACAAGAGCACTCTCTTTCCTTTACTCTCATAACCCAGTGAGATCAGGCGCAGGACCGACTTTTTACATGCCCATCCAACGCATGGATCATCTTACTTGTCAGACAATCAGGTGATCAGCCTGCATTGTCCTAACCAAACAAAACAGCAAATAACATGTTTCCAACGCGGGAATCGAACCCACGACCTCCGAATCAAGAGCCGCGCTCTATACCACTAGACCACGGAGGCGTCATCGTCTGCTATAATATTATACTATCAAGCAATTTTTAAAACGCTAACGCTATACTGCTGGCTAATATTATAATGATTTTAATTTATAAAACAGGGAGCGTAGTACTTATTAATGTTATGTCTTGCTTAGTAATATTGAAACTTCCTCAAAGAGCAACTTGTAACTTATTTATAAATACCCTCCAAGGCCGGATCTTTGTTTAATTCAACGCGGGTAGGAAGCAAATGAGTTTCCCCTGGAAGTTCTAAGTTTTACGTCGTTGCCATCCAAAAACGAAACAGTTCATCTTATTTTTATGCTTTTTAGTATCAATGCTATAATGAATAAGCCTGCCGATGCACGATGTCTTAACCAAACTTGAAACAACTTTAAATAAATAAAAAAAACTAAAATTTTAATGTCGATTTTCGAATAATGTTTTTTATACACTTACTTCATAGGCGCGGCCACATCGAACTGCTTGCAGGCGATGGTGGCCTTGGTCGCTGTTTTGCATTCATCACCACGAGCCATCTTGACCGTTATGAGAGGGATGGATGATGAGGGAGAGAGACGGAAGACCAGTTGTCTATGGTACGTGCTGGATGTGGGTTAAGACGGCGTGCTCGAGACGGTTGCCCGTGTTAGCTCTGCGGCTCCCTTTTCTAGTGCATAAGTTTTTCTGGAGCCTGGAATTGAAAAGGGGAATTAAATTTAGGCTTTAAAAACGTTTTTCAGCCGCACTCAGAGACATTTAGAGCGCTTACAAACGAACGGCACTTGTCGACGGCACGCGTCGACGGCAGCCGTCAACTGTCGACGGCTACCGTCGACATTGCCATTTGAGTTGGTAAGAGTTATTATGTTCTGAAACTTAGGGCTCCCAAAATATGGAATGAATATTGTTGTTTTTAAGCGAAAAATCAATTTTATTGTTGATTGAAATCTGTTTTGTTGATACACAAATATTGTTCTGCAAAATATTAACAGTCGAAATCATTCCAATTTTAAAATTTACCAATTGGGCCAGTGGCTACCGAATGGTCGGCGTAACAGAGGCCGACCCAAGAAAAGGTGGCGCGACGAACTAGATGCGTTTGATAAAGAGTGGCCAACAACTTCACAGGATCGTGAACTTTGGAAAGAGAGAGGGGAGGCCTTTGCCCAGCAGTGGGACACTGTAGGCTGATAATAATAATAATAATAATAATAATTGGGCCAGTAGCCAAATAAAAATTAAAGTTGCCAATTTTTTAGGAATATGCTGATAGCAGGTCAATAATAGAGCTTATGCCAAAAACATTTTTGTCTTTCGTTCCCTTTTGGCCAAACCTTTGTCTAAAGTTATTTTGTTTTTAGGGTTCCGTAAAGGTAAAAACGGGACCCTATTACTAAGACTTTGTTGTCTGTTCGTCTGTCTGTCTCCAGGCTGTAACTCAAGAACGGTAATCGCTAGAGAGTTGAAATTTTCACAGATTATGTATGTCTATTGCCGATATAACAACAAATACTAAAAACTCCCATACAAGAAAACGTGATTTTTTTGGCTTTTTTTGCTCTAAGCACGGACGTAAAAAAAATACGGACGGATCGCCATTAAGAAATGAGTGAAGCACCCTTAATAAGCCAAGGAGATCATACGTACACATCTTACACACACACTCGCACTGTAATAAGCTGATCGTACCGCCATTACGCAATTAAACTGCATCGCGGTGACACGTCTTTGTCATTCATAAATAAAAATAAATATGCCATCTTGTGTTGTAAAAAAACAATACAACCTTACACAAAAAACATCGAGGAATAACCTTTCATAGGTAAGATAACATATTTTTAAAGTATTTTGATAAAATAATGTAAATATTAATTCAACTTCAACAGGTCAGTAATGTCCATAACAAAGTGGGGAAATTTTCCCCAAACTGGGGAAAATTTTAAATTATTTTTAAATAATTAAATAATTAATTTTATTGTCTTTTATTAGTATCATGTAAGTATTTAGCTTACTATTGACCAGTAATTAGGCAGGAGTACAATAATAGGGGTGTAGACAGTAAACGAAATCTAAAACAAATTATTGTTTTTTGAAAAAAAAAATTAAGGAATATATATTTCCCATACAAAAAACACAATTTTGGCCTAATGGTACGGAACCCTTCGTGCGCGAGTCTGACTCGCACACGTCTGTGACCGATTATTGTGTTCTTCCTAGTACTAATTTTCATACAGTTAATAATAATACAATCCAATAATAAAATATTTTATGCATTTTATTATTATAGGGATAAGGAAAACATGTTTTATGATATTACCATTGTAATAATATAAATAATACTGTATTATCAAACTTGTATAACTGGATGATGCAATCCTCACAAAAGTGTCATCAGATTCATTTAAATATTGTTTGTGTTTTCCCTTCCCATAAATGCATTATACATTTTAAACACAAGCTATAACTTAGGTATATGCATAATTTATATATTTTTGCCTATTCAAATCCATATAATTAATAAATACAACCAATAATAATTATGATCTTTATCTTTACAAAATCTGAGACCAAAAATTATAGTCATTCTGCAAACAAAAAAATGTGCCGGTTTTATCATTTTTTATTTACTTTTTTAAGTAATACTTAAGTATATCTAATTGAGAGTGTACCATAAACCTGTAAGGTTTGTCTGGTACAGCTTAGAAAGCTTTACGTGTGTGTAAAACTAAGCTACTGTACGTATGAAAGGTAACGTAAAGTAGTGTAGTTTACTGCATGCGTGTGCGTTTATTACCGCGGGCTAGCTTTTTATTTATATCTAAGTACTTAACGATATTCCTTGTTTTAGTAATAAAATGTATTAAATTTTAACATTATACTGTTAAAAGAACAAAGAAGATAATATTATTCAAAATTATATTATTTTAAGACTGTAGTACTGGCGCACCAAAATTTTTGCAAAGCTCGAACTCTACTTTTCTAAGCGGGTGACCCTTTTATTATTTATATATAAATTATATTATTAAATTATTGATGTGATCACGTATAAACACCGTGATCGCGGCGTGGTCAGCCCGTGGTCGGATTTACATATTTATATAAACCTGTTCATGGCTTATGCTATTCCAACTATAACATAAATTTCTCGGCCTCCTTGATTTACTTGTGTTATTTTTAAAAGTAAAGTCCCTGTTGGAAAGACGTATAAGAAAATACTGACCGATTTTGTAACTATTTTGTATTTTACCAAAAACTGAGAAAGATGGAAGTGCTCGAAGGAAGCTTTTGTCATACTCAAGCAAGGATTAACGATCTTATTAGTTACACACATACTATCCATATAAATAACATAAATAATATAATTATTTCTTTCCTTTTTGTTTTTATAAAATTTGACATGAAGCCGGATTTCCGAGCAATACACAAATTGTTAAATAAGTTACAAAGTGCGGGCAACACCTACTTAAAATGGTTATCGAGTAGAAAGTATGTAGGCAATTCTATCTGGGGGCACGGGGCAGTAAAAGATTTTTAATATTGATATGATAATAACTTACGTACTAACTTGAGACATAAGGTCCCCTAGGTAGGGACTGAATAAATTAACCGACTTGGTAGGTATTGCATGGATCTCATAAATTTTTACGGTATAAAAACTGAGTTGCGAGACTTGGTTTTTTTACAGGATGTTTTTGATGGGATTTATTTTACTTTTTATTATATATTATCTTTCTGGTCCCTTTTATATGATCGCAATAATTATGTTCATCAGCACTCACGCGCCGAACGCGCCGGATTTTAGACGTGAGAGAGCCATGCTTCGGCACGAATGGGCCGGCTCGAACTGAGAAATACCACGTTCTCACAGAAAACCGGCGTGAAACAGCGCTTGCGCTGTGTTTCGCCGAGTTAGTGAGTTTACCAGAGGCCCAATCGCCTACCCTATTCCCTTCCCTACCCTCCCCTATTCCCTTCTCTTCCCATCCCTATCCTCCCCTATTACCCTATTCCCTCTTAAAAGGCCGGCAACGCACCTGCAGCTCTTCTGATGCTGCGAGTGTCCATGGGCGACAGAAGTTGCTTTCCATCAGGTGACCCATTTGCTCGTTTGCCTCCTTATTTCATTTTAAAAAATTCGTTGCATCAAATGACGTGAAACCTCGCACATTCATCCGCACCGAACGCGCCGCATTTCGTAAACTATGCGGTGCGTTCGACGCGTACGGCGAATAATGTACGATCGTTTTGGTTTAAATAAAGATTTACTCGAATCGTCCCCGAACGCGTTCAATTCTTTTCTACGGTGCAATTTCGGACACAGTCACACAGTTTACAGTGTCATAAAATTAAGAGAAGAATATCAGATTTTTTTCTGTAATTTATCTTTATAATTTGAAATTAAAGGTTTTTGTAATTTAGTATCACTTTTATCATTTTCAATATTTTGTACGGGTAGAGTCAGTGGTATTGTGCCAAAATAAAACCTGCCTGTCTCGTTTGAACCGTACTAACTTCATACTTGTTTGAAGACGAATCAAAATCAAATAATTTTTACTTATTCAGTTATTTTTTTACTTTTTTTTCTGAGCATCGTAAATCCATAAAATTACTAGGTATATTAACTTTATGCGTAAATCACTGAATGGTAAATTTTTTATTTTTATTTTTTTAAATGCACAAAACACATAACGATCCTAACTAAACATAAATATTTTATACATTTAAATGTAAGATCTAGATCGCAACGTAACGAATATGTGCACACTTAAAATTAGCACATTTTTTGGTTTTTAACTTAACGCAGTACATTTGGACGTTACTATTCACTCATAAGTTGTAGAGGTAAATATGCTATGGAGGATGTCTTTGACGATTTTAATATATTTATTACAGTTGTGTTCAAAAATGTCCAACTTTAAGCTGTCTTTAGCTAATTCATTATATTGTCTAACAATACGTGTTAAAGGGTTAAAGTAAGAAATATTATTCTTGTAGACTCGACGTAAGGCAAATAAATTTGTACAATGAGCTGTACGTGCACTAAACTTGGTATTAAAACTAATTTCAGATAGTATCTCCGACGAATCAATAATGTTATTCACAATTTTATAGAATAAGAATAAGTCGACAAATATGCGTCTAGTTCAATTATTACTTTATTTTGAAAATTTTGAAATGCATAAGCCTGTCGGTAATTTCATTTCATTTCATTTTCAGGCTGATTCAGGCTGTGTTTACCTATATTATGTAATACATCTTTTCTCTATGTTTGATGGTTTGTCTCTTCATATCTATTGACCCTAGCATGACAAACGTTTTTTCTCGCGTAGATCTATCATCGAAATAACACATTTTTATAGAGTTTTGTCGAGATAATGTCCAGATTTTGACATTATGAGACGAGTAGTTTTTAATTATTTCGAGAGTGAGATATCTCGTTGGCGTATGCTGAGCTGATGACGCCCGCAACTCCGTTGCGCGAAAATTCGTTTATCGCGCGGGAACCGTACATTTTTCCGGGATAAAAAGTATCCTTTGTCCTTTCCCGGGACGCAAAGTATTTTCATGCCAAATTTCAGCACAATCGGTTCAGTGGTTTGGGCGTGAAGAAGTAAGAGACAGACGGACACACTTTCGCTTTTTTAATATTAAAAAATATGGATATGTATGTTAATTAAAAACAAATACACGCACATTTTTATGATCTTTCATAAACAGATAATGATGGTTTCTCTGTTTATATACATTCTAAAGTTACGGTATAAATATTATACCGTTTACAATAAAAATATAGATTTCATTCATACAATTTTCTTACTAGTTACTGCCAAAAACTTCTATAGAAGTCTTTGGTTACTGCCCCAAGATAGACGCCAAAGTTTATAAGTAAGTTCATTTTACATACTATATTTCTTTGAATTCTAAAATATTAAAGGAAATGTGCATTTGACTAAGCCACAAATATAATATAAAGTAATGAAATTTTATAGTTAGGGTATATAGTGAAGGACCTTAGGTTAAGCTATGGACAAGAAATAAGTAAGTCTAATAAAGATTACTGCTGACAATGGTGAAAAGGGATGAAAAGATATCAATTTACAGAAAGTTTTTATAAGTTGTAGTAAAAACTATAACAACAAGTTGTTTATTCATCTAATATTAGTCTAGTTTTCTAATAATGGGAATTATTGTGTAATGTGTGTTTTGATGGTGACTTTCACATGGAACGGATATCTAACACCGTTTTCTATATATTTTGAGGTTAGTTTTGTTATTTTGCTACAACTTGCTGTTATAATAATACGTCCGTTAATTGTGTAAGCTTTATAGCTTTGTTTTAAAGCTCTCTTTTTATGACTTAGAGTTACAAGTTTTCATTTAGAATACATAATATTATATGTTTTTGCCACTATCGAGGTTAGGGTGATTTAGGTGTGAATAACAAACATTTATTTCAACATTGATTGGATAATAACTTTTAAATATCACCATAAAGGTTAGCCTAATTTAGGAAAGTATTTTCTTCACAGTGTATGGTGTTTACTATAAGCAACTTTTAAAAACTAACCTATATATTAGAATGTGGAGATTTAAGTCTCGGGATATTCTTAATATACATTATTATATCCCGAGAACATTACTTGAAATACAAAGTATATATTTTGCTAACCAAAAAAAGACATGAAGTGGTAATATGCATCCCCACATTAGACTATCAATTAAAACGCTTCAGTGGTTTCAATGTTTTAGACAGACACACTGAACATTTTAAATCATGGATTTTGTATTCAGAACAGTTTTACTTTTTTAGTTGGTTCTTTGACCCTAACCTCAGGGTTAACGATTGTCGCTTAGCAACAAAAGGTGTGTGTTAAGTGTGCTGTGATTACACTTTAGTAAAAAAACTAAAACAAAACTAACCTTGGGAGAAATTTGTCGGTGATCGCAAATTTTCTTTTCAATTTTGTCATTGACACATAAATTTTGGTAGGTAATGTTAAAACGACACTCCGAAAAGCAGCCAATTGGTTAGAGAGCTCGAACAAACTGTGGACAGGCAGGCTGAACCGGTATATATAAGTAACCTTACGTCACGAATCACGATACAAGCTCGTCCCGTGGAGGTTTCCATATCATGCGGCCTACACCTGATCTATTTTGAAGAAAAGAATTCCCCTTTCATTGACGTAGAATCAATTCCAATTAAACCCACTTTTTTAGTATTGTCATCGGTATGTCCTAATATCTTACTGATGCTGCTTAAAAGCTCTCCTCAAGATTAAAATTCATTGTACTATTATTTCTCTCGTCGATATTATTTTAAGTTTTCCTCCCTTACTTTACAAGATATTATCACAGTGCGTATAACTATTCATGGTCGGTAATGTGACTATTGTGTGTGCAATAATACAAAGATAAGAAGACATTGTAATTGTATATTTCTTGCTGGTAAATATTTAAATTATTAGCAAAGAGGTTAAAATATTTTTTCGTTTTAAAATCACTATGTACGAGCATTGGCTTGCCTATTGAGGCATGATGACTATTTTTTTTTTATCTTGAAGGACACTTAAAAAATAGAAACATCGTTGAAAGAATGACTCTGATAGCTTAAAAATTCACCAAGTTATGACAATTCAAATATCTCATAAAAAAGACCTGCCCGAAACGCTCCATACAAAGTGCTACGAAAGACTGACGTCAGTCTTTCGTAGTTTGTACGCATCGGGAGACAACTTTGTTCGACAGGTATATTAGTATTGCGTTTATGAAAGTGGTTTCATAACAAAAGTTGCTTTTAATTGCATAAGTTATCGAATTGTATACAAATATTAAGAAATTTAATTGAAAAAAAATCGACTTGAATATCCAACTTTAAAGGCGCATACGGCATAACTAAAAAAATACAAATGCTATCAAGCTGAAATTTTGGAAACACTTATTTTTCACCGTCATTTCTTTATTTTATTAACAAAATTCGCTAATCTTTGACCTTGTCATCATCCCTATTGTAGGTGCAATATCTTAATATGATAGATACTAATTGGTAGTCTTGTCATGTAGATCTTATAGCACGTTCGTTGTAAGAAGGCCACCGTAGAGGATGTAATGTTATCTTCCTTCGAGAGGAACCCCAAAAAAAATAGATTAAAAAAAAACTTCCTTCCAGATCTTCAATATCCTAAAAGTTCACATACCACCAGCAAGTGTAATCAATTTTAAAATGTTAAACTTGATGGTACAACAAATTTAATGTCGTCTTATGAGACGGTGCAGAGCCCCTCATGTTTCCTCCTTATTATTTAAAACGACCACCTGTAATAAGATTTTGAAGACACCGAGAGAACACTTTTCATGGCTCTACATTATATTGTATCTCGTCAAATCTGTTTCCTTCTTCGTGACAACGATTACTTTCAAGTCATATCGTTGTTAAAGTCGTATAGCTAAACTATCAGATTTAATAGGCTCCTAGTAATATAAAACCAAATCAAGAGCTTGCTATCACCTACGGTGAACGTGTATAAGATCACGTAGACATAAAGCGGCTAACGACATCCGTGGGAAAACTACATTCGGAACATCGGAAATAGTGGGGATAACTTTTGATCTTGCTCATCGGCTTATAGAGAAAAATATAAAATGCATACTTAATCATATCTATTTCCGGGGGAGGCTCCCGAACGAAGCGCGCCACGTCGCCGAAAGAGACTTTACGTGATAAAGTGTAGTGTGATTGTGTGTGTGAATGTGTAAATAATATATATTAGCATAAAATTGTTCGGCGTGCATCCGTTGTCTGATTGCCATAACACAAGTTTTACTTAGCATGGGATTATACGACGTGATGTACGCTACCTAGCTTTTATACTATTGTATATTATTGTATGCTTAATAAAGAATTTGAATTTGAGTATGTGTTCTCTATACCCAAATATTCACCTCATGTTTTACTTAATCATACTTTAAATTCGACAATCTTGTATATTATGTACCTACGGGATTTTATTTGAAATCTGAGCAAAGCACGTGATCATTAAACAAACTTGCAGGCACCGTACACTTTTTCGCGATATATGCAACTAACCTATACCTACCCTTTCCCGAGGCTAAAAGTATCTTCAGACAAGATTTTACTTTCATGGTTGACCATGATAAAGTCACAAACATATAAACATAAAAAATGGGTATGTACTTAAACAACTTGTATTCAAAAACACCTTGCGTGCGTGCTAAACCGTAAGCCAAATCCCATATTTTTTCTAAATTGTAATAATTTATCGAATGCAAATTGACTAAATATCCTGTGTAAAATTTTCCTCATATTCGAATACCGTAACTCACGCCCCGGACACGCCTCTGCCACTCGTATAATTTATTAAAAAAGTGGATTGCATAATGCTAAGCGACTTACACGTGTGTTTCATAAGTTTGGAGTTTGGACGCATGCTCGCCCGACTAGTTCTAGTCACTTTTGGTTTTGAACTCGCTGTGACCTTGATTGATGGTCACGTAGGTCTTAGAAGATAGATAGATAGATAGATATATTATTTATTGTTCACATTAAATTATGTACAATCAGTTACTTAAACTAAACATAGGAAAATAAATGTGGACAAGGGCGGCCTTATCGCTATAAGCGATCTCTTCCAGCCAACCCTGCAGGAAAGGATAAATATTAAATCTAAAAAAGTATGCGGGGTAAAAATTACAGTTATTTTTTTTTATGAAAGAAACGAGCAAACGAGCAAACGGGTCACCTGATGGAAAGCAACTTCCGTCGCCCATGGACACTCGCAGCATCAGAAGAGCTGCAGGTGCGTTGCCGGCCTTTTAACAGGGAATAGGGTAATAGGGGAAGGTAGGGATGGAAAGGGAACGGAATAAGGGAGGGTAGGGAAGGGAATAGGGTAGGGGATTGGGCCTCCGGTAAACTCACTCACTCGGCGAAACACAGCGCAAGCGCTGTTTCACACCGGTTTTCTGTGAGGACGTGGTATTTCTCCGGTCGAGCCGGCCCATTCGTGCCGAAGCATGGCTCTCCCACGTCAAAATAGTAATAGTTAAATTTTAAATAACAGTAATAACTGTCACCAATGGATTTAATTATTAAAATACTGAACTGATCACTACACTGATCAAGTGATCACAATGCACTTAAGAGGATACACTAGGGCCGTTTTTCCATACAAACGCTGTCGTCTGCTTCCTCCCTGGATAATGCTGGTAGAGTTATAATTTTTTTCCTGAATATCTATGGTCACTATAAGCATGTCGCTATGTTTTCTTTCATTTCATAATTTAATTATTAAAAAAGATATGAACGTTCAAAAAACCAAAAAATGGCAAGATTTTCCTGTGTGTTCAATTATCCAAACAACAAATTTGGCTAGATTACATAAACAAAAAAAATAAAACATAGGGACACAGCTCAAGCCTTGCTTAAATTTCTAATGAAAAAAGTACTTAAATCGGTTACGTTTTGGAGAAGAAATCAGGGGACAACGAATCGTTGATTTTTTGTTCTTTTATTAGAATTTTTATCGTGTTGTCTCTATCACGCTCTGCTTGAGTTTAGGGAGACAGCAATAGATAGACAGCAAATACTTGTTTTTAAATTCTCTAGCCCTTGGTGTATCCTCTTAAAGTAATGTAATTATTAAAATAAATATTAAGCTTTTGTTAAGTGTTCTAGTTTGTTCTTTCGTATGAAACTTTCCATTCCTAAGACTTCGTTCTTCTTAAATAAGAGATGTTTTAGAAGAGTAAGGTTAAGGTTTTAAGGTTTTCGAGTTAAGGTTTTCAATGTTGATTTTGTCATTACTGATGGTCTACATCCCAGTCTTATATTAGGCTCTGGTAAAAGTGTCCACTTTGTTCTTTCGTGTGATACATTTTATTGTGTCATTTTGTTCCTCGACTCAAGAGCTACGAACTCAAGAGATGTTTTAGAAGAGTAAAGTGTTGATATTCAATGTGCGCCTCCTAATTTTTAAATAGATTGAGTTTTCCTCTAGTTTTCTTCTTTATTTATTGTGTGTGATGCGTTTAATGATCAAGATATAAAATGTTCTCTCATAAAACACTGACATTTAAAAAGAGAGCGTCGATGGACAATAATTTCATTATCCGAAGCTATAGCTTCGAACTAACTCCTTTTCGTTCTTCGCAGGTAAGAAAGTAATAAATGTTTAAACGCATAGCTGTTTAAACATTACGTTATATCGATTATAGGCAAAACAGTGTGGGATATGTGAGTGGTGGCCAAAAGAAGATCATCCGACCGAGCGAGGTGTTATGCTCGGTCAGGCCGGAGCCCACGTGATACATTTCAGCTGTCGTATATATACCGACGCGCTCAGAAAACTTCAATAGCGCGATGCAGGAATGTTAGGCGAATTGTGGGTACCGCCACAACAGTTCTAAAACTCATTTTTGTAGTGTTCCGTACCCAAAGGGTGAAAACGGGACCCTATTCATGAGACTTCGATGTCTGTCTGTCCGTCTGTTTGTCTCCAGGCTGTATCTCAAGAACCGCTTTAGCTAGACACACATGATTTTCACAGATTGTGTATATCTGTTGCCTCTATAACAACAAATACTAAAAACAAAATAAAATTAATATTTAAAAGGGGCTCCCATACAACAAACGTGATTTTTTTGGCCTTTTTTGCTCGATATCAATAATGGCAACAGGAAGGCACTTGATATTTTCACAAAGACCATAATTATATGTCTACTTCAATATTTAAGAGTAATATTGAAATAAAATAAAAAATTAAGTGGGCTCCCATACAAAAACACAATTTTTGGTCTATGTTTGCTCTACAGTACGGAACCCTTCGTGCGCGAGTCCACGGAATATCGCGAGTCCGACTCGCACTTGGCCGATTTTTTTTCTACAAAACAAATGTTGATTTTACCCATTTCCATTAATTTTCCAGACTTCAATAATCATGATGATCCATGTCAAGTACATTACAACTGGTATAACCAGTTAAGCCCTACACACTTATCCCTAACAATAACAGCTCTTTAACATACTGGTTTCTGGTACTGACGTTACTTTGTAGAGATTATCATCATCATCATCATCGTCATAAGTAGCTGACGCACAGGCATAGCCTACGTGATTTTTGGCAAGTTTTCCCCGAGAATATGAATTAAATTATGTTAATTCATTAGTAAATCTACTTGATTTTAGACAAAACTTGCTTACGTTTTATAAACGTGCAAATAAGAGGCAGGTCATTTTATTTTAAAGGTTAGCTTGTCCTGCTAATTTGAAGGACAATATCTCGGATTTTGTTTACACTGGTCCCAAGGGGGTTTTGAGACGTGGGAGAGCCATGCTTCGGCACGAATGGGCCGGCTCGACCGGAGAAATACCACGTTCTCACAGAAAACCGGCGTGAAACAGCGCTTGCGCTGTGTTTCGCCGAGTGAGTGAGTTTACCGGAGGCCCAATCCCCTACCCTATTCCCTACCCTACCCTCCCCTATTCTATTCCCTTCCCATCCCTACCCTCCCCTATTACCCTATTCCCTCTTAAAAGGCCGGCAACGCACCTGTAGCTCTTCTGATGTTGCGAGTGTCCATGGGCGACGGAAGTTGTTTTCCATCAGGCGACCATATTGCTCGTTTGCCCCCTTATTTCATAAAAAAAGGGCCATATCACACTGGCGGTTTGTGGGTGAATTGGTGGAACGCACAGAGTTGAACGGGTCCCTTACATCTAGCGAGCGCATCAAACCGCCAGTGTAGAAGCTTTAAGTGTAAGATTAGAAAGAAAAACATTAATTATTATCACAAGCCTTTATTCTGCTTCGTAGGATCTCTTCCTAGAGAGGATAGTAAAAAGAATGATATCTCTTTACTCCATGTAAGGTTTGATGACGACCTGCTCGACCCTCTTCACTCGTCGGCGGTACAGCCACTCCGCTATCAGCACCGCCGATGCTGACATCACACCTGAAAGTTAATAAGGGTGGGTTGGACCAGAGCCGTGGTTATAGTTACAGTTATGGTCAAAGTTATGGTTATAGTAAAGACTAACTTTAACTTTAACCTTAACTTTGACCACAGAATTTGACAGATGACAGCTGTAGCCCTACCATGAGTTTAAAGCTATAGTATTTTTCGATACTCGATACCGACTGGCGACTACCGTAAATTTTTAGTATGGCAAATTTTTCAGCGGTTACTTGCGGAACTAAAATCGAAATACTAAATATTTACGTAGTCAGTATCGAGTATCGATTGATACTATAGCTTTAAAGTCATGGTAGAGCTACTGGTCCGACAAGGCTTTAAATGAACGTGGGTGGGGGCGCTGCTGGTAAAGGAAAACTGTCAAAAGTGGCGTTTTTGTATGATGACAGCGTTAGTTCCTTCTTTCGCCACGTTCATTCAAAGCCTTGTCGAGCTCAAGGATATCGTTAAATATGGCGTCTATTATTGACTTTAACCAAAGATTTGACATTTTGCATTGTAGTTAAAGTTATAGTTAAAGTTACAGTTACAGTTAAAGTAAGTTGGTGCAATCCACCCTAAGAGTACAAAGCAAAGTATACGCCTTTTTTTGAAAGTGAGCTAATTATTATAGCGAATTTATTTCTGTTAAAGCAGGGCTTCCCAAAGTTATTTTGTCTACTGCCCACTTTAAGAACAATTTTTGTTTTAGCGCCCCCTTTGTTTCAATTTAAAATGAATCCAGATGAAATAAATCACTTTAGACCTTCAGCGACCACAAGGGGGTGTTATCGCCCACTTTGGGAAAGGCTGTGTTAGAGTAATGCTGACTGTCTGCTTGATTGTCTGTCTCTCTTTATATTTGTCTATAACCTATTCAATGCTCATGCTCAAACCACTGAACAAATTTAAATTAAATTTGATGCGAAGCTGAAGACTTTAAGCCCTCAGAATGACATCTAACATTTTCAATCCAAAAATAAAATTCATCTAATTAGTTTCATCCTAAAAAAACGTGCTCGCAGTTGAGGGCATCATTTGCTTCCAAATAAATATACTGGATTTATTTAGAAGTAACGTCTACTTCTAAATAAATCCAGTATATTTTGCGGATTAAATCATTCAATCAAATAATATTTTATTTACTTTTTTTGAACGTCGGAGCTATGGTGCCTAAACCGGTTCGGGGACTAACCCGGCGACAAGAATCGGCGGAAGAAACTCGCACGGGGCCATCTTTTATCAAAAATATGAATAATTCATCATTTCACAAAATAATATTACAACAATATTATGACTTATGTATATCTATAATTACAATAAAATTATAATAGCCTATATGGGGCCACCCTATTCCCAAGGGCCACCCAATTCCCATTATCTCATCACACAGCTCGAAGATAGGAGCCCTGGATGTCACTGAGGCTGACGGTATGGTTGTTTACTTCTTGCGCCACGCCAGGTGTGCGCCAGCAGCGGTCGCGCTTCGGCGGGTAGGTTGATGATCAAGTGGCTATCAACCTACCTGCTGATGAGTCCCGCTTTGTGTTAAATTTCGGGCAAGCACTCATACAAATTACCAGGCCATCTACTAGTTACCCAGTAATAGCACGAAGAAGGATCCCTGCATGTCGCTGAGGTTGACGGTGTGGTTGTTGACCTCCTGCACCACGCCGGATGTGCGCCAGCAGCGGTCGTGCTTCGGCAGGTAGGTTGATAGCCAGGTGGCTATCAACCTACCTGCCGATGAGTCCCGCTTTGTGCTAAATTTCGGGCAAGTACGCTCATACATAATATATACCAGACTATCTCATCAATTACCCAGTAATAGCACGAAGAAGGAGCCCTGCATGTCGCTGAGGTTGACGGTGTGGTTGTTGACCTCCGGACCTGCACCACGCCGGATATGCGCCAGCAGCGGTCGTGCTTCGGCAGGTAGGTTGATAGCCAGGTGGCTATCAACCTACCTGCCGATGAGTCCCGCTTTGTGCTAAATTTCGGGCAAGTACGCTCATACATAATATATACCAGACTATCTCATCAATTACCCAGGAACAGCACAAAGAAGGAGCCCTGCATGTCCCTGAGGTTGACGGTGTGGTTGTTGACTTCCTGCGCCACGCCGGATGTGCGCCAGCAGCGGTCGCGCTTCGGCAGGTAGGTTGATAGCCACTTGGTGATGAGTCCCGCTTTGTGCATGTGGTTCAGCCTGGATCAGTAATTGTGAGGTTTGAATACGGCATCGATTAATTAATCAATCAATCATACATTATGTTTCAAGGAAACCATGTTATCGGCTAGGAAGCTCCTACGTTAAGAACGGGTATTAACTAGCTAATAGCTCTATCAATATTGTATTCAGACCCTTACTCTTTATTGATGACAGGCAGATACGGGCTTCCAGCCGGCACGATCATTGCAATCTTCTCGTCTATGAATTCTTCTGAACCTAAGGAGACATTCAATTAATATGGTGATTTGTATAGTAAAATGTAAAAAGGCGCTAGAGTTAAATAGACTTCGAATTTAGAACTGGAGCTCTTGCAATAAGAGATGTATCTTCTTGTGTAGCAAATTGGTAATGAAATCAATATCTGTGTCAATTTTCAATTTTTACTGATATTTAAAAATTGAGCCATAGCGTCTCTTAATAAGCAGACCGTAATTTATATGAGAAGTAATTAATTGCGTATGCCATTTAAAAATTTGGTTTGCAAGAAATAACAGCTAATAAATCATTTTGGTCAGCATACAAAGATTATGTTAGCAATAATTGAAATCAGGCTGCAATTCGTGTTCTGTAAATAATCATGACAGTGGTCAGCAATTTAAACACATAACTGGCAGCGAGTTTTGTTATGTATCTGCAAAATAAACAGTCACTCGGCAGAATAATTACTTGGTCGGCAAGATTATACATTCGGTCAGCAGAGAAAACATTTCAGTATTTCATTATTAATTTATTCATTTTATTAATTAATAAAGACTTACAGGAGGCCCACTTACCACAGATACCGAAGTGAGGGGACCGGGGGGGGGGGGGGGGGCTCGGGGGGCACAGCCCCCCCGCCAAAACAAAAACAAACACAATCCAGAAAGTCCAAAAGTAGGTTAGGTTAGGTTAGAACTTAGAACACAACACAGAGGGAGCCGAGCGTGCTGCGGCAGCAGCCGGCGACCGTCATAAAACAAAAGGGGGGCTCGGGGGGCCCCCCGCCAAAACAAAAAAATAAATCCAGAAGTTTTTGCTTATTCTCTGAGTGCTTACCAAAACTTTATTAAGTATAGGCCACTCATTGCAGCAGTCAAAAAAAAATACTGCTGTTCAGAATGATATATATTGCAGACTGATTTATAAATATTTGCTGAACACAAATTGCTGTCATCAATTTTAGCTTACCAATTACATATTTCTGCTCACAATTTTTCCAATACTTTGCTAATCGTTTAAATAGCACCCAATTTATATTCATATAATCTATAAGTACCTGGATGACCGAGCTTTGCTCGGTATAGCAAACACTCATTGACTTCGTGTTACTTAATAACGCCATCTGCTGGTCGTTAAAACAATTAGTCGCCAACAAAATAGTATTATTATTCGCCAATAGATGTCAGGAAGAGTCATATTTTTCAGTTTATCGATTATCGATAAAACACGAATAAAAAGACATTTTCTGAAAAGGATTCCTAGCTAGATCGATTTATCGCCTCCGAAACCCCCTATATACTAAATTTCATGAAAATCGTTGGAGCCGATTCCGAGATTCCAATTATATACAGTATGTAACAAAAATAAGTGATAATACTTTAGGGTGTGTGCGTGTTCCTTGTAGAGAGTTCACTGTGAAAGTAGCAGCTCTGAAAGACGAAAAAATTTTTTCACTTTTGTATGGGCAAGGGTCCGAGCGTCACGAGTTACCCCATACAAAAGTGAAAAACAATGTTGGTCTTTCAGCGCTGCTACTTTCACAGTCAACTCTATACAAGGAACACGGACACACCCTAAAGTATTATCACTTATTTTTGTTACACCCTGTATATATATATATACAAGAATTGCTCGTTTAAAGATATAAGATTATGATCACAACAATTAGTACTCAAAGTAAGAACACTATTTGTGAAAAAGTCCGCAAAGTTTTAGGGGAATCTATGCGGTAGGTCGAGGCCTGCCCTAGACAGTCTCCAAGCTAAAGTACTCACTGATAGAGAAGTCGCACATATCAGTCCTAAGCGTGTGTGCTCGCATGAGGTATGTGAGCCGCATGCGCCAGTCGATGATCGCGTGTCTTTCATCCCGAACACGCTGCAGCAACCGCTCGCCTGTAACGCTGATACTCATCATCATCGATTGCCTAGCCTAGATATGTTAGCAATGTGGATGAATAATGCTACTATTCTGAATTATATTAAAGTTTTTACAGCTCGGGAGAAAGTTACTACTCATCGTCATCGACTGTATAGTCAATTAGCCACTAGCCTGATACGTTTATGTTTGAGAGAATAATATTATTGGTGTCTTAATCCTGAGTAGCGCTTTTTCAGATTGTGGGACATGCGTAGTGGCCGCAAAGAAAGATCTTCCAATGACCGAGACCATGGTCAGAAGCCCACCGACGGGCGACGTATAATAATATAATCTCAGAAACTTCGATAGCGCGATGTAGAATGCAGGATTATGACGCTAGTTGTGTACCGCAAGATGTTTAATACTTCCAAAGCTTTAAGACTCACTAACAGTATTAACCGCTCTTAAAGCTATGGCCTGTCTGAGTATTTCGCTTGTTTGGATATTTATTTCTACTTTTTTTGACACGATGGCTAAAAAATTTAAAGCACAGAATCTACAACAGAATTAATAAGTACTGTGTTTAAACAACTCACTGGACGCGACGATGGCTTCGATGTTGTTATTGCCCTCTGTCAGCTCGGCTCCTCTCAGTAACGCTACGTACTTCGGCTGGTCAGAGTTCTAGAAGAGAAAGTATACAATGTGTCCCAACACCGGTGTCCGATTCTTTAATATTATGGTGTATGGCATATTTTATTGACAAATTGGCTCCCAAATTTTTTCTCTCTCTCACGGTTGTAAAATGGCAGCCATTTTAGTTTTTCTGGGGCTTTCACAATAATCTGACCAATGCTCCTCATGTAAAGGTATCATTTGATAGCTATGTGATAATGTGCCCCACATTGTATAACGTGAAAACTGAAAACGTGCTGTTCTCATCACCATTTTGCCTTCCATAAGATTTTTTTTAAATAACAGCATACCTTCAACTCCATCTCCAAGTAAGATCCCTTGGTGATCGACCACGTATAAGCGTTATTCTCCAGCAGATCGCTCACAGTGGTGACAGGCACCTCCAGCTTGGGGAAGGTTAGAAAGGCAACCAGGTTGCCGGAGTACGTGGTGACTACCACTAGCACGACCAACCACCATGTGCCTACCACGAGACGACCACTGTCCGCTCGGGGGAGGTACATTCCTCCTGAAAAGTGAGGTGGGGTTAAGTTTGTTCAGTAAGAGCTCGCTGTATGGGAATACAAAACTGCAAATTCGCATCGCATCGCAAATATTTGCGTTTTGTCGCAAATATTTGCGATATAATAAAAATGACATTGTGATGCGAATTCGCACGAATTCGCAGTTTTGTGTGGGAGCCCTATGGGTGTAGTTTTTTGGCTACCTTGTATGGTATGTAGCTAGCTGCACTCATAAAAGTGTGCAGTCTGGAATCTAACAAGTTGTCGTTGGGAATACTGATTTCTTCCAATACAAAGATCCTGTTTTAGACATCACCTGTTACCACCAAAACGCAACCACTATAATTTTAACACACCATAATGAGGGCTTGAAATGTGTCCAACGGAAACTCATTTCAGTGACTTCGCTATCTGTCTAACCATCAGAACTCAGAAGAGTAGAACTTAGAAGCCGGACACTTCTGGTCGCCTGCCGCTGCCTGTTTGTCTGAATTCTGGTGCCGTCTATCTGTCTGTGCATAGGAATCGCCTATATTTGTCCTGTTTAAAACTACAAAGGTCCTAATTTTAAGGTCCAAAGATCATAATACTGACCCTGCTGCAGCAATGCCCCGTAGACGTACCACAGACAATTATGTATAGTGGACAGACCGCCCCGTCTGGTCATATCCATGGCGTCGTAGTACGGACTCAAGCGGTGGATGACGAATAACACTGGGCCCATGAGTACCACCGCAAAACCGAGGCACAGCCATGTCTGAAAAACAAAGTAACTACATTTTGTGGCTCTCTAGTGCTAGTTTAGTAAAAAATCACACAATCATTTTGAAAGAAAATTTCTTGAATCAGATGGTTACGTCCTTTCTCAAATTATTCCCATACCAAAATTCGTGCAAACGGTTCAGCGACTCGAGCATAAATAATTAGCAAACAAACAGACACTTTCACTCACAGATTATTATTATTATTATATAGAATAAGGGGGCAAACGAGCAAACGGGTCATCTGATGGAAAGCAACTACCGTCGCCCATGGACACTCGCAACATTAGAAGAGTTGCAGATGCGTTGTCGGCCTTCTAACAGAGAATACGCTCTTTTCAAGGTTTGCAGGTCATATAGTTCCGGAAATACTGCTGGTGACAGTAAGATACCGGCAAAACAGATTGAATGACCAGCTCATCTCTTTGGAAGGTACGGTGCCAAAACCAGAAATACACTCCAAGGTCGTTATCCCTCTGTTTTCGCCAAAGTTTAAAATACTTAGGTACATCAGTAGTGAAAGGCAGGAGGAACAACAGCGCCCGGCTGAGCTCCCGCGGCCGCGCCACGATGAACGCGTACAGCTGCGTGCTCACCGCTATCGTGTAGTTTATACCTGAAAAGATTAGAACTTATCTTAAAGCCTATCCTGACTAGGACTATGATGACTATAATAGCTACAGCCTATTCGGGGTTGTGTCATCAGCAAATGACCCACACTTGGGTAGGGAGTTGCAGGGGGTTTCATCATTCCGAAACTATGCAGTAAGCGGGGAATCGAGCAGCATGAGGATTTCGTGGGGAAACGCCTAGTTTTTCCCACATACCCTGGCTGATGTCTCCAATCCTGAAGGATGGCGGAAAGCATTTTCCTGTGAAAAAAACTAATGGGCATCGCATCTCGAGTACCAGGATTTAGAAAATCCGTGTAAGTTCTTAATTAAATGGTTTTTTAACTAAGCTTGCTAAATAAATATGATTATGGAAGAAGTAATATACCTAATGATGATTCTGCGAAAGATTTACCTGCAGGAGGATCAGACAGTATGGTGAAAGGTGCTGCTGCTAGCGCAGCGTGACCCTTCGCTATTGCAGATGACGTCAGGGATGAACTGATAGTGTTCATCTGAAATTGATAATAGTACAAGCATAATCTTGCTCGCTTGCTTGATTTAAATTCTAAATGGACAGTGGATACCAAACAAAAATAAAAATAGAACAAATTAAATCTAAAATCATTTAAGCATACTTTAAAGCTGAATGATAAACTTTTGAATACTATATTTAAAACATGTATAACTCACGCTTGTCGTTTCATTGGAGATGTTGTATTTAAAATTGGTGGGAAGAACGATGCGTATCCTAAAAACAATTGCAATGTAATAATAATAATAATAATATCTATGGACGCTTCACACCACGTCAGTCTGGCCCCGTGGTAAGTACCTGAAGGACTTGTGTTACAGGTACCAGACAACGGAAATATATTTAATACTTTTATTCTATAGATATTACATATATTTAAGATTTTTATTATATGATACACATATTTAATACACATCCATGACCCAGGAACTTTGAAAACTTTTTGTTCCGTCGGCAGGATTCGAACCCGCGACCCCCGGCTTGAGCTACCAACAGCCCACCAACTGAGCCACAGAGGTCGTCAATGTGAACAGTGTGACACGAACTGATGTTAAAACCGTATTATTCGACTTGGGCCTTAGCTCTAATGGGTAAATTTTTTTTACGTCCGTGGTAAAATGTTGAAGAAAAAATTAACATACGTGAAGTTTTTGCTCTTAGCCAGTTGGTTGACGATGTCAAAGAATAAACCGCTGTAGCTTGTAATAGCGCCAGAGGAGTTCGTTTGTAAGATCGTCCAGGGAGGGCTCTGAAAAAGAAATAGCTTCGTCTCTCCTAAATTGATCTAACGTATTTTAGAGCTGAGATGTTTATGATACCTTAACGTGATCATACATATTTAATACCGGCTATAATTAGTTTAAACTTCAAAACATTTCAAATGATGTCTAATTAAATATGTTGATTGTTGAGGCTGAAATGGTTTACTATCGTCGTATCTTTGTTCTTTGGCCTTTCAATCACTCAAGCAGTAGTATGGATTTATATTGGACCATGCAGCATGGTATTTAACGTAAACCGTAAATGTATGTTATTTTAAAGTCCACGTGCTTCTTTTAGCACTCACATGATAAGTCAGGATAGGTAACTCCTTCCCTCGAAACCCGTGGTGGACATGAGGAAAAAGAACGTCGCGAAAGTTGACGCCGTCTGTCGTCCGCCAGTAACCCACCTGAAAAGTAACTAATTTCTTATCTCAATTCATGGGCTTAAAGTAGCTTCCTTCTGGACAAAAATCCGAATACAATGAAAAGGCGTTTCCACAAAGGACTTTCGACGCTATATCTACCGTGTCGCTCTTTGATATATTTTAAACTAACATTAGGATTAGTCGAATTAACCACATGTTGCTGTGTTCATCCTGCGCATTAATAAATCTAGTAGACGACTTATCGATTAGTAAGACCTGTATTAACTCAATCTTCATAAAGGCAGTAATTTACCAACAACGGTGTTGACATGCCTGGTGTAGCAAAAACATTTCATCACTCAAGTACTAAGGTATGATTTTAAATCGACACCGAAGACCGCGGTAAATGCAGAAGTCAGATATCTTTCAAAAAAATTACCTCCAGCAGCTCAATCTCATCAATGGCAGTAGATCCGTTGGCGTGTTCACGGTACGTGACGCCCCACGTGTCCGCCGCCAGTGCGCGCCAGCTGCTGCAGTTGCCGCACGCGCTGTGACCTGACAGGTGGAGCTGCGAGAAAGAATATTCTCTGTTTGAACTATATATACAATATTGCGTCGTATCGTTCTCTTGAAGAGCGACGTCATGTTGTCACGGTGAGTTGCGTCTACGTTTGGTCTACGGAGTAACGCATTGTACCATCGAAAAAATTGATTCATAGGCAGTTGACGGAAGGGTTAAGTCATTTACCAGCTTATGTCAATTCAATATGGATACGTGGGAGAGCCATGCTTCGGCACGAATGGGCCGACTCGACCGGAGAAATACCACGTTCTCACATAAAACCGGCGTGAAACAGCGCTAGCGCTGTGTTTCGCCGAGTGAGTGAGTTTACCGGAGGCCCAATACCCTACCCTATTCCCTTCCCTACCCTCCTCTAATTCCTTCCCATCCCTACCCTCCTCTATTACCCTATTCCCTCTTAAAAGGCCGGCAACGCACCTGCAGCTCTCCTGATGCTGCGAGTGTCCATGGGCGGCGGAAGTTGCTTTCCATCAGGTGACCCGTTTGCTCGTTTGCCCCCTTATTTCATTTAAAAAAATGTTAGCTGTGATGGGTCGGATGGGTTTGACGTAACGCGACCATTTTACTTAGGTCATAAACTCCTATGATAGTCCATAGCTGTGTTGAGGGATGCATCATAACGCGACACCGTAGTGCGTCATTCACCCTCCCCTTTTATCTTCTATCCATCGTTTAGTCAACAATTACAAGTACCACAATACAGCGGAGGCGGAACGTGACTTTTCTCTAAATCAAATCTAATGTTACCTTTCATACTCAAATACGAGTCAATATGTGTAGTTAGAGGCTTTACTTTGGCTGCCTCATAAGCGTAACCTTAAGAGGCAGCCAAAGTAATACATATCCTAATTACATAATATTATATTAGAAAATTAAGCTCTCGCAGTCTAGTACAACATTTACCCTACCCGCAGTATACCTAAAACCTCAATAGGTATTATAGAAATACCTGCATATGCCTCAACATGGTGTCCCTCCTCTGCATCTTCGTGGGTTTGATCGCCTCCCACTCCTCGTCGGAGACCAGCGCGGCCACATCCAGCTCCTCCTGCACCGCCGCGTCCAACGCCGATACGAACGCGCTCATCAGCTCGTGACAGAAACAGGTGAGACTGTTCTAAAACAGAAGGCTGCGTTTCCACCAGAGATGTTTTGCGAGGAATGTGTTTTTAAGATCCAATAGGATCGCTGCGCTGAGCGAGGTCACGTCAATAAAACGATTCTATTGGTTCTCAAAAACACATTCCTCGCAACACATGACACATCTCTGGTGGAAACGCAGCCTTAGACCCGTGGTTTTTAAAATTATCGACGTAAAGGACTATACTCATGTTTCTTAAACCACCACCACTTTTGAAGCTTATGTTACATTTATTATTTGTCGAACTCGTCACTCGTACCTAAGTCATATTGAGCGTGAGCTGTTGCATCGTACGTTTTAGAAAGGAATTTCAGAGAAATTAATGAAAACCTATTGTCACTGCGATCTTTCGTTCGCTGAAACTTCATGTCTTCCGTTAACGCCATTAAATTGTCCTTTTACCAATGGTACTGGTTACTAGTGGTGGTTACTTCCAGATAGGTTATATTGTGTGTATACAAGGGGTAACACACTAATTGATCGTACTTTAGGGTGTGTATGTCTTCCTTATATAGAGCTTCACTGTGAAAGTAGCAGCGCTGAATAAGCAAAAAGCAGAGTGAAGTCTGATTGGAGTAAACATAAATTGAATTAAGAAAACCTAACTCACCTGGCACTCTTTGCTATTGTCCGTCGCGTTATAAATATACGCCATATTCTCTCCCTCGTACACCTCGTATATCAGGTTGGAGAAGTTCCCGGTTCTGGAGCTAGTGTCGGATATGACGTATAGCCACTGCGCCTGGGTATGTGACATGAGCAGCTCCCTAGCGGTCTCCGCGAGAGTCGTGATGACGTCAGTTGTGACTATTGCTATGAAGTTCTCGCCTGGAAACGGGCATTATGTTCAACTGAACATTTACCCTACAAATCAAGGAAAACTAACTAGTTTTCCTTGATTTGTAGGGTAAATGTAAACAGGAATAATTAGAAACTTCTGTAAACTTACTTACTTGTAAATTATTATGATATCTGAATTATGATTAAAGGCTTTCTGGTTTTTGCCTAACCTTAGATTGGGTTCCCAATTTTTGTATTCAGCGACGATAGTCACAAGCCGGTCAAAGAAGGAGGCTAACTCGGCATGTGTTTTCTATGGCGTCCAAGTATGTACCCTATTTGGTTAGATAATATCTGAAGCCTAACCTTAATAAGCATTTTTCTTACCTGTATATTTCGTAGGAATGTTCGACAGCACTCGATGCACTTCTTTCCTTCGCAGATATTCGTTAACTTCATGTTTCATCTTGAATACGGACACAGAGGTCGAAGGTACGTCCTCATCCTCAACCTGTGATGTCAGCGACTGGATCACACGAGACACCATGTCTCGACCTGAACAAGTGACAAAACGCACGGAATATGCGTTATTATGGAAGATGGCTTGACTCGCTTAAAATGAAAATCTAACTAGCAATTCGACGACATGACAGAAAATTGGTATGAAATGGCGTTTGCTTTGTTTTACCAGATTTCGCCAAATAAGTGAGGAGTCTTCAAGCTATGTCTCTCAAACTTATTCTGGATTTAAAAAAAAGCAAGCAAAATTTTTAATGGCCATTGCGTAACTGTTTCGTATACTCCTTAGAAACCCCTTGAGAAAACTCACCAAGAGTATCATCGTGTAGAATCACCGCCGCCTTCCACTGGAACGTTTTGGTCGTCCGCAGATCCAGCAACAACTGCGGAAGCTCCTGCCCAGCTTCAGCAAATGTGACGGTTATGGCGGAGTCCATGGGCAGACGCGGACAATCCACCTCGGTCAACGCGAACATCAGCATCTGTTCCTCTTCAGCTCGCTCGAATAGCGACCACGTATCCTCGCATGACGCCACGCTGAATATCGCTAGGTAGCCTGCGATAATTATGCTATTGACGCCATCTCCAAATTAAAGACATTTTTGATAATAAAAGTTAAAGAGTTTGACATACTGTGGATCCCATTTTAAAGCTTCTTTCAAAACAAGATTCAAAGAAAGTTTAGATGTTTCCTATTTATACAGAGTGTTAGGTTTAACACCGTTATTCTTAAAACCAAGGACGTTGAAATAATAGCTTAAAACCATCAAATGAGCCCGTCAAAACGAACAACTTTTTCTATGAGAACAATGCTGGGAACTCAAAAAAATCCGCCTTCATACCCATACAAATTGCCGATCCGGGCAATTTGTATGTGTATGAAGACCGCATAAACCTAACAACCTGTAATACCTATAATTAATATCCTGATTTCCGAAAACCGTCTTCTTGGTCGAGCTGGCTTTAAAAGACAGTTATCCACTTAGTAGAATTTAATCATATTTAAATTACAGCCTACAGGTACTATCAGAGAAGACAGATTGCGGATTTTGGTCGCGTTTTGTCAAACCCAATCGACGCGGAAGGATGACGATATTCCGACCTAATAACTTAGGTCCGTCAACTGTCTATGAATCAATTTCTTTGATGGTACATACGAGATGTTTCCACGAGCTATCACTTACCTTTCTTCAGGTTAATAGCAGTCCATGAGAAGTAGTGTACCACCACCCCGCCGTGCTTCAGCTCAACTCGCGCCAGCTCCCGGATGTAGTCCTTCAGCTCGTCCAGGATGCTCTGATGCTGGTCCCCTAGGAACGCCCGGTCTAGGATCACGGCTGGGAGACGAGGGGAAAATTTTATTGATACTAACTACTACTAAAAAATAAAGGAACAAAAAGTTTTCTCTGAATGTGAACAGGATTAGGAAATAGTATCTGATACAGCCCTAGATTTATAAATAGGCCGTTATAGACCTGCACGGCCTAGGGGCGGCAGCGTCCATAGAATCTCTACAGATTACATACATAGATGGAAATAAAGTGGTCTACTCTCATAAAAAATACAAATTCGGCACTGTTCTGATAGATATAGCGCAGAAAAGATCTTGCAGATTTATTGATTAGTAACTCATCCATTTAATTCGTGTTAAAAGTAGACGCTACGTATGAACAAATACAGAAGGAATGAATGCCGAAATCATGACCTTCCATTTTCAAACTGACTAATCCGGTTAAGCTCAAGATGTATTTGGATTCGTCGTGAAGCGTGCAAATGAAAGTTACACTAGACACAATATCATAGTCGATTTTTTTAAGAAATAGTAATGTTTTAATGTAGTACAATATTATAATATTATGTCAACATAAAGTCTACACACCTATCGAGGAATTCGCCGTGATCAGAGACGGGAAATCCTCCCCGGCCGAGCATCCGATAACACACACAAACACCAGCCATTTCATCCTGCACTATCGCTTCTAAAGCCTCATCCAATCCTGTCATAGTTTGTAATAATCCGCTTCTTAATTATGAAAACCTAATCAAAAGTAGCACGCCACTCCATTGTATGTGTGATGTGTAGTGATAAAATTCAATTAATGAATTTTCTTGGCAAGGTACTCTAACAAGAATATTATACATCATGTTCCTTTTACCCATTTGTAAAAAAGTTTTTCAGGCATATTATATTGCATGTAACTATAATCGTTTACGGCATCTGAACTGCCCCGGATGTTTCCGTATCCTATCGGCCCACCCCGCCACGGGGCAGTGCAGTTACCGAAAACGCTACATGAAAGTTTTTTCTACTATTTATTCGAAGTTTAAGAGGATACACCAGTCTGCTTAGCATACGCCAACGAGATAATTAAAAACTACTCGTCTCATAATGTCAAAATCTCGACATTATCTCGACAAAACTCTATAAAATGTGTTATCTCGATGATAGATCTACACGAGAAAAAATGTTTGTCATGCTAGGGTCAATAGAGATGAAGAGACAAACCATCAAACATCGAGAAAACATGTAGAGTGAGATATCTCGTTGGCGTATGCTAGGCAGGCAGGGGCGAGAGAAATTGAAAATAGGTATTTGAAAATGTATTGCTGTCTCACCAATCTCAAGTCTCCCACCGCAGATACAACGCGACAAAAGTAGAACTTTTGTCGCGTTGTATCTAAAAAATATAAAAGAACAGAAAATCTTCGATTCGTTGTCCGCTGATTCCTTCTCCAAAACTTAACCGATTTAGGTACTTTTTTCATTAAGCATTAAAGCAAGGCTTGAGCTGTGTTCCTATGTTTTGTTTTTTTTTTTTGTTTTAGCCAGTTTTGTTTTCTGGGTGTTTGAATACAGAGGAAAATCTGGCCATTTTTTTGGGTTTTTTACGTTCTTATCTTTTTTAATAATAAAATTATGAAAAAAAAGAAAACATAGGGACATGCTTATAGTGGCCATAGATATTCAGGAAAAAATCATAGCTCTACCGGCATTATCCAGGGAGGAAACAGGGGACAACGATTGTATGGAAAAACGGCCCGTCGTCCATGGACATTCGCAGCATCAGAAGAGCTGCAGGTGCGTTGCTGGCCTTTTAAGAGGGAATGGAGTAATTGGGGAGGGTAGGGAAGGGAATAGGGCCCTCCCCTATTCCTTTTTCCTTATAGGGAAGGAAATAATAGAGGGTAGGGAAGGGAAAAGGGTAGGGGATTGGGCCTCCGGTAAACTCACTCACTCGGCGAAACACAGCGCAAGCGCTGTTTCACGTCGGTTTTATGTGAGCCCGTGGTATTTCTCCGGTCGAGCCGGCTCATTCGTGCCGAAGCATGGCTCTCCCACGTTAAACGCTCTTACTCTATAAGTGTGATATGATACCTACTTTATACTTTCCAGTTTCCAGTGTAGGTAACATGAGTATCATAATATTTTTTTCTATGAATCAGCACTCAGCAGATAACCTGGATCATGCTGTATAGAGTTTCTGAAAAGAACGCGTGAAAGGTCGCGCGGTAATAATTGAGTGGGACAATTACGTCGCTACAGCTGAACCTTGCTCCGTTACTCAATTTTCTTGTCTCCAGATCCATTTAGGTCAGGGTTTCAGGCCACATACAATTTTTCTACACGAATCTGTGGAAGTAGTTCATTAATTGGCTGCTGGATTCCACACCGCCATTTTTTCCATACAAACGCTGTCCCCTGTTTCCTCCCTGGATAATGCTAGTAGAGTTATAATTTTTTTCCTGAATATCTACGGCCACTAATACAATGTCCCTATGTTTTCTTTTTTTTCATAATTTAATTATTAAATAAGATATGAACGTTCAAAAACCCAAAAAAATGGCCAGATTTTCCACTGTGTTCAAACGTCCAGAAAACAGATTTGGATAGATTATACAAAAAAAGCAAAACATAGGAACACAGCTCAAGCCTTTTTTTAATCTTTAATGAAAAAAGTACTTAAATCGGTTAAGTTTTGGAGAAGGAATCAGGGGACAACGAATCGTTGATTTTCTGGATTTTCTGCAGTTGTCTCTATCGCGTTCTGCGGTATAGGCTTGAGGTAAGGGAGACAGCTATAGATATTACACGTACTTTTTTTTCATTTCTCTAGCCGCTGTGGTATCCTCTTAAGCATTGGTGTTTCATCCCACATAAAATCGGGTTTTGAGTTAATAATGCAGTTTTATTCTTTATAACATAAGGTTTACGACAGTGAAATCATTTTTTTTGAAAACCCACTGTAACATATTCTAGAGTACAAAAATGGTTAATGCTTATTCCTCTTAGTGAGGTTTTGTATACAGCATTTATGTACTTTGTTTCTAAAATGATTTGCGCTTAAACCGCTGAACCGATTTTGATAAAATTTTGTATGCGGATACTTTGAATCAATTAAAATGTCATTAGATACTTTTTGTCCCGGAAAATGTACGGTTCCCACGCAGTCAACAACAATGAATTTGGCATAAGATATCGATATTGAGTACATGTAGATATTACGTAAGGTTTTGGAGAAGGACATGGGATAATATTTAAACTCATGTCAGATTTAAATATTTCTTTGAACGACCAGTACTTCTTCCAACCATTTGCAATTCTACGGTTGACTTCTTTTGTGGTCTGGTTTTCATGGGAGATTAGTTGTCCAAGGTAGATGTAATCTTCTACGTATTCGAGAGGTTGATCGTCAACTTTTATGGTGATTTGCTTGGAGTTTGTAAGTACTTTGGTTTTGTCCTTATTCATGCTGAGGCCTACTTTTTTGCTTTCTGTATCAAGAGCTTTTATCATTGTTTCAAGGTTGTTTGGGTTTTCTTCAAAGATATCGTCAGCAAATCTTAAATGTTTTAGCTTTTCTCCGTTCACGTTAAGGCCCATACTTCTCCCAGTCTAGTTCTCGAAAGATGGTTTCCAGTACAGCTGAAAATAGTTTTGGAGAGAGGGGGTCGCCCTGTTTTGCGCCTCTTTCGATCTGAAATTTGTTTCCTATTGTTTCAAGTCTTATTCTGGCTTCACTATTTAGGTATATGTTTTTGATGATATCAATATAAGTTACGGGTATGCCTTGCTGGTCTAGGCTTTTCCAGATCGCTTCATGACTTATGCCGTCAAAGTACATCGTACGTACGCACAAAATTATCGTATGTGTACGATAATTACTATCGTACGGTTCCAAACCCTGGCCGCGCGCCGATCACATGTTACCGACTTGTAACATCACGCTGTATTTATAAACAGTAGTATAAGAAAAACAATAACTGTCCCCTCCACACTCATAAGATAGACCGCGCGCAAGAGAGACGGACAGACTTTTTGGCGTGATGGACCACAATTAATTAAAATTCATAATATTATTTCAATTATCCTTGGTGCGAAAAATCTAAATAATAAAATAACAAAAAAAGGATATGGACGAACAGTCCAAACCGTAAAATCGACGAAAAATCACAGGTAAAACGGGTAAAACTTTGGAATTCATACTAGCGGAAGTTTTGCGAATGCGCACATTTTTGCGGCTTGTATTTTTAAAGAGAACATTTTTACACTTTAAACGTTTTTATTTGTAAGGCCCCATCCCCACTCGCGCGCGAACCGTGTGCGACGCCGCGGCGCCGCGAAATTCCTGCGAAGCATGAGTGAGAGATCCGATTCGCATATTATGTTTCGCACTTCGCGGCCCGTTCCCCGATTGTTGTCGGTTTTCTGTTCCACGACAAAGATAATTTTTTTTATCTTTATTTTAATAAGGGCTTTTGCCATACAAGACATGCCAGCATTGCTTAGTGAACAGAATATAATTAATTCTACTTTATACTTTATTACTATATTTTATTTTATTTATTATTTATTTACTTTGTTCAATATTGTATACAATGATACTACAGAATACAAGAAATCTTGCCTCAAAAACTACAAAGAGTTTATCTGGACAAGATGATATTTACTTTATAATATTGTAAAGGCGAAAGTTTGTTTGGATTGATGGATGTATGGATGTTTGTTACTCTTTCACGCAAAAACTACTGAATGTATCTTAATGAAACTTTATAATAATATAGCTTATACATCAGAATAACACATATGCTACAATTTTAACTGACTTTCAAAATGGGGGAGGTGTTATGTTCGTTTTTTTATATTCAACGATTACTCCGCCGTTTGTGAACCGATTTTCAAAATTTTTCTTTTGGCGTACAGAGTGTCATCCCAATTTGGTACTATACTCACAAAAGTGGTGATCTGATGCTGGGAGCCATGACTAATCGAGGGAACTCTTTAAAATTTATATGGAAACATGTGGTGACTTCGGTTTCGTGGGAAGTAGTCTAAGCATATGCAATCAACAAGTAAGATTTTGCACCAAGGTATACCATGATTAGATTGGGAAGGTGCTGAGAGAACTCCTTTGCATTGCTTTAAGAACGGAAAGCATATGCTACTATGCAAATTACATTCATCATCACTACCATATTATATTATACCTTATAAAGTTATATGCATCCCATGATTATGAATCTATTATGACCCATTGGTACTTTTCATAGTCATTTAGATCAAAATTCGATTTTGTCAAGCGATTTAAAAAATATTTATTTGTTTGATTGAACACGTTAATCACAGGAACTATAGGTCCGATAAAAAAATATTTTAGTGTTAGATAGCTCATTTATCAAAGAAGGCTATAGGCTATTTTATCACGCAAACTAATAGGACTGAAGAAACAGAGGAAATGTGGTTAAAACGGAAAATTATTAGCAAGGGTTTATCTCACGAACTACTAAAGCAATTTTGTATGTTATCTGTGCCAACAGATATAGAGTAGACGTGAAGAGAGATAAGCTATTTTGTTGCGAAAAAATATACGATTTCCGTAAAATTCCTAATAATTTACGCGAGCGAAGCCGCGCGGGACATCTAGTTTATAATATAAAGTAAGATAAATACGGCTCAAGAGTGCAAACTATAGTGCGTCAAGAAAGTGTAGAAATTAAAAATTAAACATTGCGAACATGTCGCGAACTTTGCGACTGTGGATCAGTAAATTTGGCAGAATGCGCGATCCGCGCCGCGTTCCGCGGCGCGCTGTCGCGCGCGAGTGTGGATCGGCAGTAAGGTTTTTGTACCTTATATTAGGATGAACATGACTAGTGATTGGACAGTACTAGTCATTGGACAGAGCACAAAAACACTATATTTATTAAGGTTGCTTTAAAAACTACCTGTTTTTCTTAAAAATCAGGCGTTTTATTACTTTAAAAACAGGCAGTTCTTAGAGCAACTTTAATAAATGTTGTGTTATTATGCTCTATCCAATGACTAGTACTGTCCAATGTACTAGTTATTTACCCTATGTGATTTACAAAATATTATTATGTTCAGCGTCTACTCTTTTTTGATTAAAAAAAACTAGGCCTTTCCTAGCCTACTTTCCAGGGTGACCATATATGGCAGGTTCCTGCCATTTTGGCAGGATTGGCGTCTTATTTTGGCCTGTGGCATGATCGGTGGACGTTTTAAAAACTTGGCAGGTTTTGGCAGGATTGGGGTATGAAAAATAAATGTTATTTTTGCATCAAAGAAGTCAGTGATTTATTAGAATCGGGTGGTAGTCATTCAAATTAATATTACCAAATAAATTTATTTTCTTTCTTTCTTTCAAATTCTGTTTTAAGTGTAGATAATTTTTGGGGTGCAATAGGCAGTATGCGAAATTCTTAATAGACAGTATAATTATTGTTACGTTAGTAACATAGAATATCATTCAATGATATTCTATGTTACTAAAGAAACTCATTGGTATAATTTTAAATGTTTCAAAGGGATTGTTATGCTTACCAACGCTTCATGCGAAAGAATGTTCTCCCAAATCAATACAATAACTCGGAACCGTTTTTAGGGTTCCGTACCCAAAGGGTAAAAACGGGACCCTGTTCATGAGACTTCGATGTCTGTCTGTCCGTCTGTCTGTCTCCAGGCTGTATCTCAAGAACCGCTATAGCTAGAGTTCTGAAATTTTCACAGATTGTGTATTTCCGGTGCCGCTAAACCAAGCAACCGAAGCAACAAATACTAAAATCAAAATAAAAGTAATATTCAAGGGGGGCTCCCATACAACAAACGTGTTTTTTTTGCTCGTAATCAATAATGGCAACAGCTAAACACATACCCCCTTACTAATAAATATAAGCTATGAATAGTTATACAGTGTGTCACTCAAGTGACATTTTTAATTGGATTGAAGAAGACAAAATACTGTATAACTATTCAAAGCTTATACAGCGTTTATTAGTAAGAGGGTTTAAATTTATTATTTAAAATTGGACGTAGTTATGCAGAAATGTTCCAATCCCAGCTAGTTGAAACCAATATAAATACATTTTTGTGTTTTGACTCGGCATTTTTTTGTTTAAACTAGGATAATTCAATACTGTAGGTTTTATTCAAGTATTTCAATAATACTGTTTTATCCATAAACCTATAATGCTATATATATATAAAATCTATGGTTTTATCATAATAGTATTATTTCGAAATTGCTTTTAGAAAAATCGTTTTGGAACGTTTTTGAAAAAATATTTTTTGTATGAAGTAGCACTCAGTATATTTTGTAAAAATGTTCCACATTTTTTAATTTTAAATAAATACGACTTGTTACGAAATAAGAAAGTTTATTGTGAAAAACTTAAGACTAACAAGAAATCGGTCAACATAAAAAATCTAAATCATCAACTTTTGCAATGAACGAAGCTTTAGCAATGAAATGAAACAAAAATATATTTGAAAATAATAAACTTAGTCAAAAAAAGCTGATGATTTATTCATCAATAGGCTACTTAACCTATACTTATTCAATTTCATCGATGATTGAACAAATGCATATTTCTAGTAGAACTTGGCCTAGGAAACCTAAATTTAGCACATAAAAAAAATTCAATAAAGTATAAAATACAAAAAATATGACGTCACACTATGGGGGACAGTGTTGTGGACAGTGTTTTCGGCGCCATTTAAAAGGCATATTTTTCAATCAAGATTTTAATGGGTTTCTACTGTTTAAAATATTAAAATATACATTTTTTGGTGAAAATGGATGATTAAGAAGCGATTAGCATGAAGAAAAGAAATAGCGGAAATAATAAATACACTTTGATTATTAGACAAATTGAGTGCTCAAATGCATCCTCATATAATTGATTTGTTTGAATCATCTATATACATATTATTATAAAACAAAGTCGTTTTTTTACTTCATGTCCCTTTGTTCCCTTTAATCTTTAAAACTACGCAACGGATTTTGATGATTCCTTCAGTGTTAGATAGCCCATTTATCGAGGAAGGCTATGGCTATATTTTATCACGCTAAGACTAATAGGAGAGAAGAAATAGAGTAAAATGTGAAAAAACGGGGAAAATTATTTGAAAGGGCTAACTTGAGGCCCATTTATTGAGGAAGGCTATGTTTTATTACGCTTAGGGCCTGTTTCACCACTTCCTGATAAGGCTATCCACCGATTAACTTGACAGATCAAGTATAATGGAGAATCTGTCAAAAAAGTTGTGAATAGCCTATAAGGCACTTTATCAGAAAGCAAGGGCGTCGCCAAGGGGGGGGCACATGTGCTGTCGACTTTACCTACAATTCATACCTACTTTTCTCATTTATAGAGAGTGAGTAAAGTATGAATTGTAGACTGTAGTAGGTAAAGTCAACTTGCCCCCCCCCCCCCTGCGCCATCGGCTGGCGACGCCCTTGTCAGAAAGTGGTGAAACAGGCCCTAAGACTAATAGGAGAATGTTGAAAAAACGGGGGAATTTATTTGAAAGGGCTTATCTCGCGAACTACTGGAGCAATTTTTATGGTATTTGGCACAGATAAGAAGTAGACCTCGTGAAGGATCATAGGCTATCGATTTTAATAATTTTTCATATATTTATATATATTTTATACCCGTGCGACGACGGGGCGGGTGGCTAGTTTAGAATAATTTTAGACTATAATATTATTTTTATACAATAATACTTAGTATTAGTAATATACATACACACATTACACATTCACGCGAATCATATTTCGTTCAATGTAAAGCCTGACAATGACCGGCAAATTGTAAAAAACGTACGAAAATTTGAATGTCCGGGCTACCGTGGTACCGTAACATCCAATGAAACATTATTTAATTTTAACGAAACAAGGTTTTTTTTTCGTATTTTTAAAACGATATTATAACATTGGAACATTAATTTTGCAATTATTTTTAATTCTTAAAAAAGATTAAAAAGCATAGAAACATTATTTTTAAGAAAAATAAATATTTTATATTTTTTTTATAATGTTCCTAAAGTATTTGAACAGTGTTTTCAAGAAAAAACATTATTTCACAATATTGTGTAAACGTTCCAAAAGAATTGTAACATTATTTTCAAGAAAAATGAATATTTTGTAATTTTGATAAAATGTTCCAAACGTATTGAAACATTATTTTTAAGAAAAGAGACCATTTTATAGTTTTGTCAAAACATTCCATTGTTTTCCCGGTGAAATAAAATAATATTGTTTATTAAAATGTTTCTTGCGGATTAATACATTTTTTATGACTTGCATATTGCATTAATCTGACAAAGTGTGGGTTGGAACGTAATGTCAAAATAAAATATCTAAAACTGTCACTTGAGGACTGAAACAGATTAAGGAAACAAGTAGAAGATGTAAAAATACGCAGATCTGCATTTTTGTATTTAACTACGTCCAATTATTATTATTAATAATAAAATAAATATTTGATCCCATAAAAAACACAATTTGCCTAAGTGCTTTCTGATTTCTCTCTGTAACGGTACGGAACCCTTCGTGAGCGAGCCCGACTCGCACTTGGCCAATTTTATAAACAAACATGTTGCATCTATTTTGCATGAATGGTGAGCATAGTGATTGCAAATTTTCCTTTAAACCTACAAAATAAATTTTGAATCGCATGAACAAATCTATGTATAAAGATGAAGAAATGGAAGAAGACGGTGCGAATGTTTACTCTTATAAAAAAATGCAATATATTATATTATGTGTATTTTTACTTTTCTTACTTTAAAACAACAGTAAATAAAGATGGCACTATTAAGGCATTTTTTACTGCAGGCTTTGGCAGGATTTGGCAGTTTTTTGACCAAAGTTTGGCAGGATCTGTAATTTAAATATGGTCACCCTGCTACTTTCAGAGCAAAGTAACCACTCTTCAAGTACTGTAGTGCCTGGGACAAGATTTAAATGTCCGTATGGTTGCCCGTTAATACGGCATTCTCGCAACATAGTCAGTCTTGTCCAGAGTAAAGAAGTTAAGAGTACGTCTGGTACCAACCCTGTGCGGGTTTCCTCACGATGTTTCCTTCACCGTACGAGCGTCCGTATTGAGATCAGAAAATGTCTCATTAGTACACGCCTCCACCCGGGATAGAATCTGTACCCTCTGCGAGTGTGAAAAGTCTACTCAGCCCCCAGGCCAGGCCACGGACGTTCTTACATGTACTTTGTAAGTATAGTCTGACATAAAAGTAAAGAAATTAAAAAGTGGCAACATCGTAGTGTCATCCCTTTTTTCTAGATTGATTTGAAAGGGATGACACTACGATGTTGCCACTTTTTAATTTCTTCACTTTTATGCCAGACTATTATACGTCGTTTATCATTCCTCCCACTTTTAGTTCTATCCGTTTTTACTATTGACTTTATCTAGACTTTGGAATTTTTACAGCGCCACGCGCGCATAAATAAATGCAATGGGCAATGGTTTTTTTTTGCCATAACGCATTTAAAAAATCTTTTTCTCAACTGTCAATAATGAATTAGTGTCTACAAATCTATACTAGTAATCTGTGATTAGTGTCAACTACAGCTGATTGCCGACGTAGTGGTTTTTTGTTAAAAATATAATTTGTTTATCTAATAGTTGTTACATTTTTATAAGTATTATTAATCTTTTACATGTAAAAGTACCATAATTCCTATAGAAATGGGTCATCAATATCAGAAAATCTTCGTCACGGTCGGCACAACAAGGTTCGACTTACTCTGCGAATATATTCAATCTCCTCTAATTTTGAAAGCTTTACAGAAGCTCGGGTGCAAGGAAATAACTATGCAAATCGGTAATAGTGACATTGAGCCTGGGACATACGAGCTAGAAGGTGTAAAACAGTGCCTTTATAGATTCAAAGATAGTATAGAAGATGACATAAGAACTGCCGATTTAGTTATAAGTCACGCTGGTGCTGGAAGCTGTTTAGAGGTTTTAGACGCTAACAAACCTCTGTTGGTCGTAGTGAATGAAGATCTAATGGATAATCATCAGCTTGAGCTAGCCGAGCAACTTCAAGTGGACGGTCATCTTTACTACTGCACATGTGATACTTTAGAAAGCACATTGGACATGGTTGATTTTAGTCTACTTACATCATTCCCTAAGCCTGATCCCTCACATTTTATTAAGTTCATGGATAATGTGTTTCAAATAAAGTGTAAAGATACTTGAAGTTTTCTTCTTCTCTAATTTCTAGCTCTAATTTCACCAAAAAGGCAAAAGCATAAGTAATATTGCAAACATAAAGTTACTATGATTGTTCTTCATTCATTTATAACTGGATTAAAGGAGATAGTAATAGAAATAATCAAAATAGTTGTTTGTGATGTTGTGCAAGTGTAAGAATTCAATTGTATAATATGTATTTTGTTTGTAACTAAAAAAAAAAGAGCTAGCCGAGCAACTTCAAGTGGACGGTCATCTTTACTACTGCACATGTGATACTTTAGAAAGCACATTGGACATGGTTGATTTTAGTCTACTTACATCATTCCCTAAGCCTGATCCCTCACATTTTATTAAGTTCATGGATAATGTGTTTCAAATAAAGTGTAAAGATACTTGAAGTTTTCTTCTTCTCTAATTTCTGGCTCTAATTTCACCAAAAAGGCAAAAGCATAAGTAATATTGCAAACATAAAGTTACTATGATTGTTCTTCATTCATTTATAACTGGATTAAAGGAGATAGTAATAGAAATAATCAAAATAGTTGTTTGTGATGTTGTGCAAGTGTAAGAATTCAATTGTATAGTATGTATTTTGTTTGTAACTAAAGAAAAAAGAAGTAAGACTGGTGCTTAGGTATTTAAATTTTATTGTTCAAACACAATTTCTTGTATATGAAAAAAGCAATATAAAAGGTACTAGCAATAATTTACAACTGTTAATTCAGATCAATAATAATAAAAGATTTTATTTATATAATTTGTTATATTTAAAAGAAAATTACGAAATTCTTATTTATTTATACAACTAAGTTTACACTAATTTCTTAGCCTCAAAGAAACTCTTCAAGTGACGCATTTGCCAGTAGCCAATGCCGAGAAGGACCCCAGTCTGCAGCAGACTCCACCACAGGACTCGCTGGTTTGTGCTTTCTGACGTCTGTCTGAATCTTTCCTCTCGGTGCTAGAAAAATTTTAAATTGTAAAATAATAAAACAATATCTTTTTCATGTTAAATAAGACTACAATTTACAAACTAGACTAGAGTTTTATGCTTTATAAGCTTATTATATCTATCTCTCAAATTGGTTTGTGTAAATTATAAAAAAACTAGCTGTTGCCCGCGACTTCGTCCGCGTGGACTTCAGTTTATAGCGCGCGGTGTCAATAAAATTGGTGTCAAAAGCTTTTTAAAACCCTGGTACCCCTTAAATCAAAATACCCAGCCGTGTAGTGTGCACATAATATGATTTTTTTTAATTAAACTTTTTTATACCTTTTAAAGCTTATTTAGCTTTACACAACTTAGCTGCATAATGCATTACACAACTTTAGCTTTGCCCAATAGCCAATACCCATAGGCCATTAAACTATTTAGTATTTATTATTGGTAGACTGTTGTTTCTGATTTCTATGTTGGTACGTGAGTTATTTAATAACATGTATAACAATCGAAAGAATCGAAATCCTAAATCGACATGGTACCACCTCTTATAGAAATACATATGAGCAAGCGATAGCGCGATCTAGGCGACTCTTGGCGCCATCTGTTCCAGTTTTTGGAACTAACTTAATTTGAACAAATTTACGCATAAACACCCCCTTACAACCCCTTTTTCCAGTAAGAAGTAGCCTATGTCCTTTCTCAGGCTTTAGACTATCTGTGTACAAAATTTCATTACAATCGGTTCAGTAGTTTTGGCGCTGTTGTTTTTGAATTTGATATCTAAGTTGGTAGGTGAGTTATTAGTTAATAACGTGTATAAGAATCGAAATACCAAGCTTAACATGGTACCACCTCTTATAGAAATACGCATGAGCAAGCAATAGCGCGATCTAGGGGACTCTTGGCGCCATCTATTTTGAGTTTTTGGAACTAACTTAATTTGACCAAATTTACGCATTTTCACCCCCTGACAACCCCCTTTTTCAGTTAAAAAGTAGCATATGTCCTTTCTCAGGCTTTAGACTATCTGTGAACAAAATTTCATTACAATCGGTTCAGTAGTTTTGGCGTGAAAGCGAGACAGACAGACAGACAGACAGAGATACTTTCGCATTTATAATATTAGTATAGAACGTGTATAACAATCGAAAGAATCGAAAAACCTTGCTTGACATGGTATCACTTCTTATAGAAATACGCATGAGCAAGCAATAGCGCGATCTAGGGGGCTCTTGGCGCCATCTATTTTGAGTTTTTGGAACTAACTTAATTTGACCAAATTTACGCATTTTCACCCCCTTACAACCCCCTTTTCCATTTAAAAAGTAGCCTATGTCCTTTCTCAGGCTTTAGGCTATCTGTGTACAAAATTTCATTACAATCGGTTCAGTAGTTTTGGCGTGAAAGCGAGACAGACAGACAGACAGACAGACAGACAGACAGACAGACAGAGATACTTTCGCATTTATAATATTAGTATAGATTACCCTTTGGTAACTTTGTTCCTTTGTGATCTGGTGGACCTGATCCAAGAGCTGTCTGATCCTCAGTTGTAGCTCTGACAGCTTGTCTTTCTGTGCAACATTAGCATAGTCCACTGCATGCTCGCCAACTTGAATGTCAAGATGAACCTGTACATAAGAATAAATATTTTAAATAACTTTTCAATGCCAATGAGTGTTCTTTTCTGTAAAGAATAAACTTAACATTAAAATATGAATGTAGATAATTATGCTAATAAGGTGGTTATTAGCATAGTATAATGTGTTTAAAAAGTAATTCACAATGTGACTTGATTAAAAATTCGATTGTTACTTTACTAAGGTTCTTCATAATCATTGTTTGACCCAAATAGTGTCTATGTAACATAAATTCACTTGTTCAAACATAGCCTCAGAAGACAAAACCAATTAATTTGTGGTTTAATGCTCTTTTAAATATAGCAACATAATATGCTCTTATTATTTCATACAACTACTAAATATAATAAATTACCATTTAGTATAAACATGAGCAGTAAACATTTTTATTACTTACTCTTATCTGTGATCCACTGAACCAGGAGGAACTGTTTGAGTACATACAGATCACGTGCTCTCCGGGAGTGGTAGAAGTGAAAGAGATCATTCCCTCAGAGGAGTAGACGCGGGACAACACAACTCTGTCATTTGGATCCCGAACCTCCACATGCATCCCTATTCCGGGAGCCGACTTCATGAAGCCCCCGGATCGGGGGTCAAACAGCTCAACCTTGTAGTTCACTGAAAGGATATTATGTGAAATTAAAATATATTCTTCCGTGGACCGTGGTAAGGGCTCAAACAAGTTGCCTTGTCTAATGTCTTACCCAGTACTGTCGTGTCGTCGGGAATTTCTTCGATGAAGCATTTTCTTTCGCCCTCTGCTATGTGAAAGTACAAAGCTGTACTAAAATCTATTAGCAGAATTAGGAAAAGTAACGAATACATACTAAAATACTTCATTTTTATAAAAATGTAGCCGCAAATCCACAGTTTTACGAGACCAATCTGACATTGACACTTGACAATACTCACACGTCATCTCACTAATGTCAAGTAGGTGCAAGTCGAAGTTTAAAAAAACAAGGAAAATAAAACAAAGTCTCTCTTTTTGTTGTTATTTATTACATTACTCGTTTGATGTCTCTTTCATAAGTTTTTAGTATTTTATCATTTTTAGGTACGGCTAGGACTTAGGAGACATTCTACAGTCTGGCATAAAAGTGAAGAAATAAAAAAGGGGCCATATCCTAGTGTCATCCACTCATCCCTTTCAAATCAACCAAAAGAGGCCCATTCACGGCAGGACTGCACGACAGTCCTGCCGTGAATGGGCCTCACTGATTGGTTCACACTCGGTGTTTCCGGCCGGCAACACCGAGTGTGAACCAATGATAAGGAATCAGATGGAAGCGACATAAGTACAAAAAAGTGTGGCCGGCGCCATATTGCCTAGAACTAAACATGGCGGTCTATAGTGATGGGACACTCGGTTGATTTTTCTCGAGGATATCGATAAACTAAGATGTTATAAGTGAGCGTCCTGTTATATTATATATTATATTGATATCAATTTTTTTTATGTTATATAAAAAAATCATTTTTGCCTATTTTGTCTCTATTTATTAAAGTACATAGAGACAAAATAGGCAAATATGGTTTTTTTTTACATAGGAGCCTCCTTAATTTTAATAAAACTATTTAAGGACATCAATCACGTTACATTCATTTTGGACCAAAAAATGAAAGTGCCAGCCAGAAAGAAAAAGTACGATATTCGGATAGAATACATAATTTCTATCATTTTTTACTATGACGTCCAATCTATGTGCATAATGGTTACGTCGTAATAAGATAAAAAATACAATATTTTTAATTTCATTCTTTGGTGATAAAAAAGGTTGGAGTGTCATTATAATATAAAAAATATTATAATGACACTCATTATAATATAATAACTTAAATAATAATTATTATTTAGGTTGCCATTATTGATATCGGCCAAAAAAATACCAAAAAATCGGACAAATACTAGTTGTACTCGCGCACGAAATGTTTACATCAATTATTATTATTATTAAAGTATGTATACAACTGAGGTTTTTGTGAACATTTCAAGTGCCTATTTTTTTCGCAATATATCGAGACCGATATTGATATTTTTTCAAATATCGATGTATCGATATATCGATATTTTCTTTCAATTTCGACATCCCTATAATACGACAATTTGGCAGTATATGTACCTCGGAGCACCGGAACATAAAATGGCGGACCGGCCACAGTATTTTGATTTGGTAGAGACCATTATGCCGAGTCCACTTATAAAAGTCAACACTTATAAAAGGCCCATAACCCATTCAATGCAGGACTGCCGTGCAGTCCTGCCGTGAATGGGCCCTTTAAGAAAAAAGGGATGACACAACGATGTTGCCAGACAGTATTTATTATATATTATTAATTATTGTTTGCAACTTGCATGTATAATTTAAAAAAAGGTGAGTTGTTTTTTTTTTTTTACTTGAGTTTTTTTTACTTTACAAATTGTCATTTGTCAAATGTTTAGTTTGACAGATATGTGATTTTCGAATCGAGCGTGTTACGTGTGATGACGTTGTTTTCCTAAAATACAAATTTTACGAACGAATAAAATGAATTTTATCGATAATTTAACTTAAAAAGTAATAATTATACCAAACCTTTTCTTAAAAACAAACAATTACACCCTTATTTTTATAAACAGAAGACATTACAAAAATATGGATCCCTTCATTATTGCTGCAATAATAAGTGCTATTGTGATAATTATTCTATCTATTGCCTTCCTGAGAGTGTCACAAGTTAAACCACAAGGTGAGTGACCTGATAAATAAACTATAAACATTCCTTGCCCATTCATTAATATTAAGAAAATAAAACACATCTGTTATGATAGCTCAATTACTGGCACTTTATTTAGGCATAAATTAAATTATTCTTCTTATCCAGTTCCTATTGCAATTATTATAGTTTATTGTTATTTTTGAATTATGTGCAATTAAAGAGCTTTTTATTTGACACCTCCATTGTGGGCATAGCAGACACAATAGATTTTCAATTGTTATGCGGCAGCCGGCTGCCGCTTGGGGATTGCTGGGTTAAGGTAGTTCTTAATCCAGTTGTGACCAATCTTCATAGTATATTTAATGTTTATTACAGGAGGCAGGCCTAGGGCCGTAGCTCAGAGAGATGGAGGGCCAGGGAGAGTGGCCGCTGTGCGAAATCAACGAGCTCGGATGAGAGCTAATGGTGATTACTTATTTTATCCTTTGCTTTTGTGGTGGTGCTTCTGTTTTTATTTTAAGTTGCCAAACAATTTGGTTAAAAGAAAAAAAAATAACATTTTTGTAAAGCAGTTATTGAGTTACAGCCTGGATAGACAGACTGACAAACATTGAAGTTTCAGTAATAGGGTCCCGTTTTTACCTTTTGGGTGCAGAACCCTAAAAAGAAATGGCCAACTCAACGTAATATACTTAAATGACCAAAAACTCACTTTTTAATTATTAATTCAATCATAATTAAACAGCGGCAAGACATCAAGCTGCTTTAATAGAGGAAGAACCGGGCGCTGCTGATGATATTGAGGATGAAGAAGTCCAGGACAACCAGAAAGTGGAATTTGATGACAAAATGGGAGCTAAGGTATGAACTATAACATACAGTCTTACACAGTAACTTTATAATATTCACTATTTAGTAATCTATGCTTTAACCATTTATGTATTTATTATGTTTTCCTTTGTAAATGTTAAGTGACACCGATTTTATATTATCTATGAGTTATGACCGACTTACAATTACAGAACAGATAAAAGAAATGCCTAGGATTATAATTAATCTTTTATTTTTTCTTTCTACTTTAAGTAACTTTAGTAAGGCATTAAATCAGTTATAAATTTTCTCTTTTTTCATGTTATGTTTTTCTGTTCTTTGTTAGCCAGCTTTGAATATGAACAACTAACAAGTCCAGTTTTCTTTTCACATGTGTTTTAAACTCTATAATATAACATGTAACCATATTACTAATTTCAGAAAAGAGCAAAACTAGAGGCAAAGATGGAGAAACAGAAAGCCAGAGAAGCGGAGGTACAACTTCGTGAAATAAAGAAGAAACGAGAGGAGGAACAGGAGGAAGAGAGAAGGAAGATTGAGGAAAAGAGAGAGGTATATAGTTTCTTTTGTTTAGAACCTTTAAGTTATTGTACTAGCTAACATTTTAATTATTAGGCTGACCCCACATTAGGCGTGCGCGTTCATCGGGCGTTTTAGCTATAGAACAGCGTGAATCGTGATGCTTTTGCAGCGCACTCGCGTCTCGTTGATCATATGCCTGAGGAATGTGCAGTGTGCACGCCTAACATGGGGTCAGCCGTAATTCAGTGCTATGTTAAATAACTATAGTTATATAGTGCATTAAGATTTTGTCGTAAATAAAAAAAAACTGAAACAGAGGTACAGAAAATTTTAATTGCGTTTTTATTTTTTATAACTAGGAGGAAGAAAGAAAAACAGAAGAATTGGCTAAAAAGGCCGAAGAAGAGAAGAAAAGACGCGAACAAGAAGAGTATGAAGCCTTGAAAGCAGCTTTTACTGTTGAAGGGGAAGGCTTTGATGAAAACGAACAGGAGGACCAAGATAACCAGTTGAAAAACTTCATCAACTACATAAAGGTGATTTATCAATATATTTAAATTGAAACTAGCTGTATGATGTATCTTGTACATAATAATGTCTATTTGTGAGTTATGACACATAAAATAATATCTAAAAACTATAAATTTTATTGTCATCAGATGATAAAGCTTAAACTGTACTCGGCGAAACATGGCGGTAGCAGTCATTGACTCCCTGTCAAAAACTTGTCATTTTCTGTACAAAGCAACAATTGACAACATCCGACACTCCATTGTCAATCGCAGTTTATATAGTAAATTACAAGTTTTTGACAGGGAGTCAATGACCGCTATCGCCATGTTTCACCGATTATAGTAGTGGTTTTATTATATTATCGTTTTTTTTTCAGGAGCAAAAAGTTGTAATACTTGAGGATTTAGCAGCACACTTTAAAATGAAAACACAAGCTGTGATTGACAGAATTTCAGAGTTACAAGCTTCAGGAGACCTTACCGGTGTGATAGATGACAGAGGGAAATTCATTTATATTTCACAGAAGGAATTAGAAGATGTTGCTAAATTTATTAAACAGAGAGGCAGGGTATCTATTGCAGAGTTAGCAGAAAGCAGCAATGAACTTATAAACCTCAACCCCGTTACAATTGCACAGGCATAAACTTATTTTTATAGATGTTGATATATTTTAATAAAAAGAAAATGTAAATACAAACTGTTTATTAAAAGAATTATTAATCTTCATTCATTTCACTTCCAAACATATCAACACCCTTCTCCAGAAGTAGAAGAGATGATTCCTTGATTCGGTCCAATACCTCCAGGAGTTTATTTTTAGTAAATACATTATACAACCCCCTATTTTCGGCAGCAAGGTAATGGCTTATCTTTAATGCTTCCCTATGGTTATCAATATCATCATTACTTTGCAAGATTTTTAAAATTAGAACTGTAACTTCAGGAATGCAAAGTCTTCTTAGAGATTCCAACTGCTTTAATCTTTCCTCTTTTTCGTCAGTTGAAAAGTTTTGTGATGATGAGCTATCACTTTCGTCTTGCAGCCATCCTCCTGGGAATAACAGGACATTGTATAATAGGCTCTTGGTATGGCGTGATTGGTGAAGAATGGCATTCTTCCAGTGAGCCTTCTGTTGTTCTACTTGTGCAGTTCTCTGCTCATGGTGTACTTTATCTGAAAATGAAGCTCCTGGGGGTAAAGGTTCCACATCCTTGGGCTGACCACTGATGAAATGTCTATACCAGGATGCAAAAGCTTCCAGTGCCTCCAAATATGACTTCAAACATAAATGCTCTCGAACTTCAGAAGTGCTGGTTGGAATATCATTGAGGAAATTAGGAAACAAGTTCCTAATGTTTTTGATACAAGACATTGCAGCTTCAGTGTTACCAATCAAGATTAACATTCTCACCATATCATTGTTTAGCCACAATGCTTCTTGGAGTTGGTTCTTTATTAAGGCTAACCATTCCAAAGATGCTATTCCTTTAGCAATCATTGACTTATCTTTCTCAACTGCTGTAGTACGGGTGCAACTGTTGTCTATATTCCCATAACCTTCTTGGATATCAGTTATAGCTTTTTTAATAGCAATTCGGGCTGAAGCTGCGACATCAATACCAGCAATGACTCCGGCTTTAACAACACCTTCTTTGTGGTCACGCTTTATGGTTTTGTCCATTAATTCTGCATACAGCTCTGTTTGCTTAGCAGCTGGTACTGTGGATGTATAATAAGCTATCAACTCAGGCCATTCGCAGGATCCTTCAGACAATCCAGAGATGAGTTGTGTAACATATTTTTCCAGAATCTGATCTCCAACGTCATGTTGAGGGTCTTTGCCCATCTGTCTCAAGACAAGAGTTAAATGTGCCAGGAATCTTATGAAACCTTCTTCTGAATTGTGTAACCATTGCAGCGAAGCTTGCATTACACTTCTCACATTACCCAGCATCAAATGCCTCTGACAGGTTTGATAGTTTGATTCTCTCTTTCCATCCATCAGAGCTTTAACAGCACTGAAAACATTTTGTAGTGACAGTTCATCCACATGTAGTTCACTTTGTAATAACTCCAGAACTTCAGCAGATGTGGTGTTAGCCTCAGCGGTGAGATGATGTTCATGTAGGAATTTATCAACCCTTGTCTCTATTTGAACTCTCAAATGGGCCCAGAGTAGGTCTTCCCAATTTCCCTGACATGCTGGAAGAGCACTTGCCAAGTGCCCACATAATACTCCTATGGTTGCTCTGTAATAAACATTCTCTGCTGGGTTATTAGCAATACCTAGGGCACACCATTTCCATAAGTCTCGGGAGGAATTTCCAGAAACTTCTAAGGCTCCATTGACCTCCTCGTTAGGAGTATAATGTAGGAGCCTCCAACCTTGTAGTGCAGCCCCGCGCCACGCCTGACCAGCATTAATGCACAGTGAAATAGCTTCCTTGAATTTGCCACATCTAACCTCGGTAAATATCCTTTTGCACAGATCATTGTCATCTTTTTGATCATTTGAATGAATAGACTTATTTTGTCTCCTCGGGGCATCCGGGTCCATACAAGTTATCATTGCTTTATTAGAATCCTTATTAAACAAACTGGCTCCAAATAGTAACTGGTGAAGTGTATTTTCCCACTGTATATTGTTTCCAATAACTGGGGCAGCCGTTTTAGTAGCCTCCTCCTGATAGGCTGCCGTTGCTTCGAGCCAATCAACTAGAAGTTGTAGCAAACGCAACTCGGAATCACACTGAAATAAGCCGTCGACCAAAACTTGCTGTGATAATGTTGGCGCTAAAATCACATCCTCGATTGCAGAGGGGTGCTCCGAGATAGAGTCGCTATATAGACAATGTAGCAGTTTCCACGTATTGGCTTCCTCCGCTAGCCAATAATTTTGCGCGCTGTACCGGTTCCAGGGATCAACGAGCTCTAATGAGTCACAGCAGACTTGGGCTAACCTCGCTAACGTATCCAGTACGTGACTTGGGCGGCTCGACTGTATAATCTCAAAAAAGGCTTCGGTTAGCCCGTCTCCAGCGTTGCCCTTACCCAACAGGATTGACGACTCATCTAAAACTTGTCTCAAACTTGTATCATTCAATGTTTTAAATATGGATGTTTCGTTGAGAATTGGCGAAATGTTCAAAGTATCTTCTCTTGTGAGTAGTTGCCTTGTGCGTTTATTCTTCGGAGTATGTTGTGTAGAGTTAAATTGGAACGTTCTTTCGACATTCATCGTTCTAAATTTCTATTTTAATAATATTAAACTTATATACCGAATAAATTACAAAGTTTTTTTTTTTTTTTTTTTTTTTTTTCTTCTATTTTGGCAACTTGACACAAAGGATGCGTATTGTGCCACAGACAGGGTAAAAAGGTAAGGAACGGCGGAAGGAATAAAAGGAAACGGAATTTGGAAGAAAGTTAATTAAAACAGTGTGGTAAATAATTAAATTCTACAATAAACTAAATGACATATAACTTATTCTAAATATTAATATTATTTAATGATAAGTAATTAGATATACAATTATATACATATTTATCATTGGAAGCAAGTAGTATATTTACAGAAGTAGGAAATGGAATAGGGATTAAAGACAGTTTATTATACAGTTGGGAATGATCATGGAGGGAACACGATAGGATAATGTGGTTTAAGTCACCTACTTCTCCACAGTCACATAAATCATCATCTTTAACGCCAATTCTCCTAAGATGCGTTGGAATGCACATATGACCCAGTCTCATCCGAATAATTGATGTTGTTATATTTTTAGAGAGGAATATTTTAGAAAACCAGGGCTTAGTAGGGATCTCTGGTTGAATTTTACGATACTGTATAGCTTTTGTTTGACTACTCAAGGCCCACGACTTATTCCAAGATTTCAATAGGGAACTCCGTGCCAGAGCAGCCAAATCATGCGCATAATTATTAAAAGGGAACAAATCACCACTGAAAACAGCCTCTTTTGCCAATTTGTCGGCAATTTCATTGCCAACAATACCGCAATGGCTCGGTATCCATATAAATGTTATTGAAAAGCCTTGAAGTTTACATTGATATAGAAGGTTTCTAACTTGAACAATAATTGGATAACAATTTTTTGATTTAAAAGGAAATTTAATCAGGGATTGTAGAGAGCTTAAAGAATCTGTGAATATTAGAGTCTCTTTAAGCCTGCCAAGTAAAATATACTCAACAGCCTTAAAAAGGCCGTAACACTCTCCTGTAAAAACAGATGTTTCAGGCGGAAACTTTACTTTTTGTACAATATTATATTGTAAATGGTAGACACCAACTCCAACACAACTATCTGTAGTATCCTTAGATGCATCTGTATACATGTGGTGGTAACCCTGCCAATTGTTATTCGTGATGTACTTAAATATATTGTTAGCAAAATATGTATCTGTTTTTTGAATGCCAATGTCAAGTCTAATATCTGGCACAAGCGTTAGAGCTTCATATACTGAATCAAATAATGGAAAAGTTTGAGAACGAAAAGTGGGGGCGTCAATTACTAAGAATTTACGATAACTAGTAAGAAGTAAGGGATGAGATTTATGATGCCAGTATTTATTATTACTATGACACAGTTGAAATAAAGTTCTAAGTTTTGGAATTAAGGGATGATTTTTAAATTGATAACAACGAACAAAATATTTATCCGCCAGATATTGTCGACGGAGTTGAAGAGGAGGTTCGCAACATTCCAACTGAAGTGCGTTTATTGGAGATGATCTCATAGCTCCGCAGATTATACGCAAGGCTTTCGCTTGTATTTTGTCCATTTTTTGTAAACCAGTTACGCTACACGGCTCCAAAAGAAAAGTGCCATAATCTAGGACACTCCTAATTATTGCATTATAAATTAATTTCATAGTAAATGGATGTGATCCCCACCAGACACCAGATAAACACCTTAACATATTTAGAAGCCGCTCACATTTGGAACAGATGTAATCGATGTGTGCGTTGCCATTTAATTTTCCATCTAAATATAGCCCTAAAAATTTGACTTTGTCTTTAACGGGAATTGGCACTCCATCATAAATAATAGTAATAGGAGGAGGCATACGCATACGGGTAAATAAGACGACGGAACTTTTATTGATGGACAAGTCTAAGCCATGCTTGTCCATCCAAGATTTTAACTGTTTCAAAGCGCTAATAAGATCTCTACATGCAATATTTATCGAACTATTGATTACATAAATAGCCTTGTCATCTGCATATTGAAGTAATTTTATGATACTTAAATCTAGACAATTTTCTAAGTCGGATGTGTATATATCGTAAAGTAGTGGACTTAAGACTGACCCCTGAGGAATGCCTTTTCGAACAGTTCTAGTTTCCAAAGAGTTATTTAAAATTAATATTCTTTCTATTAAAATATTAATAATGAAATTTACTAAAATTAAAGGCAAACCAAATTTAATTAACTTTTCCTTTAGGATACTTATAATAATATTATCATATGCAGAATTTATATCCAAAAAAGATGCAACAACAGATTTATTTTCTGTGAATGCTGTGCGTATATCTGTGGTTAATATGGCAATATTATCTATGGTACCTCTACCTTTGCGGAATCCAAACTGTGTATTGGAAAGGAGGTTATGTTTTTCTACAAACCATTCTAGTCTGTTTTTCGCTAAATGTTCCGCAATCTTTAATAAAACAGAGGATAGAACAATGGGGCGATATGATGTAGCCAAAGATGGGGGTTTGTTGGGTTTTGGTACTGGAATAACTTTTTGTTTTCTCCATGAAGTGGGTAAATTACCAGTTATTAAAATTTGGTTTATTAACTTGAGGTAGTATTGTAAAATTTCCTCATCAGCATGTTGAAAGAAAGAATATGGAATGCCATCTAATCCGGGAGAAGAATCTTTTAAGTTTTGTACTACCCCTTTTAACTCTTCTTTTGTAAAAAGCGAATTTAGGTCTTCAAAATTTACATTTTGTAAAGGAGGAGGAGGTTCAATAGAAATAGTGGGAGGAGCTAAATTATCTAGAAACTCAGAAGCTAAAGAGTCAGATATAGGATGAGATGGGGTAGTGAATGCAGATCTATACCGTCTTATGTTTTTCCATACTATAGTAGGATGAATACCTGGATTTAATGATAAGCAAAAATTTCTCCAACTAAGTAACTTCTTTTTCCTGAATAATTTCTTAGTATCCTTAACGCAATCAAGATATAGCTGATAGTTGGCTATGTTTGGATTTGTATTATATTGTTTTTCAATCTCTTTCCTATTCTTAATGGCAACTGTGCATTCTTGATCCCACCAAGGTGGAGATGGTGTATGATGACGTGAAGTATTTTTTTTTGGAAATGATTCATCAGCAGCTTTTATAAATGCTGCAGTCAAAGCCTCAGCACATAGTGACTCATTTTCTGATGATATTTCAGGAAGAAAAGATAACTGATTCCTGAGTGAAGTTTGAAATTTATCCCAGTTAGAATTATTGTTAATATGATACTTTATTGATTCAGACTGATTCGATTTACTTTTATCTTTACCTGGAAATGATAGAATTATAGGAAAGTGATCACTTCCATGACTTGACTGTAACACATTCCAATGAAAAACAGATGATAGATTTGGTGAACATATTGACAAATCTGGTGCACTACAACCTTCATGAGGAGCAGTGCGCCGAGTAGGTTGGCCGGAATTGAGAATACACAGTTTATTATAATCTATTAAATCTAAAACTTCGTAACCCCATTGATTGTCTTTGTGACTCCCCCATGACTGATGCTGTGCATTGAAGTCTCCTAGAATTACTACTGGTTGTGGTAATTGGCTAATAATACTTTTTATTTCAGAGAAGATGTAATATGAAGGATGAGGTATATACAGTGAAACAAAACATATGTTATTTACAGATGCAGCGATGATTGAAAAATCAGAGTGATGTGATGGAAGAGGAATGTGATGAAATGATTGATGGTGTTTGATGAGCATGGCTGTACCACCATACCCATCTGATCTGTCTTCCCTGAGACAAGTGTAGCCAGAAATCCTGAAAAGTGATTCCGGCTTGAGCCATGTCTCTTGTAAGGAAAGAACAATAGGTTTGTATTTATTAATTAAAAAAATAATTTCGTGTTTTTTACTAACCACACTGCGGCAATTCCACTGGACTACGTTGTCCATTGTTGGAAGTGGTATTAATTTGTGATTCAGTGGTGAATATGGCAGCGTTGGACGGTGATAAAGATGATAATGATGTAATCAGTTTGTTTAATGCTAAAATTGTTTCTTGTATCGAATCCATGTTAATACCGGGAGCTGGATATGCAGATCCATTATCTCCTAATGGAGGATTATAATCTTTTATTAAGCTATTATGTGTTTGTCTGTCATACCCATTTTGTTGTTTCTGTGGCAATTTTGGTTGTTTGAAAACAGTTTTTTTATATGACCGTTGCATTAAATTCAAATTCTGTTTATTATTATTGTTGTTGAAAAATGATTTTTGTGTATTTACAGGTGATGATGATGAAGAAGTAGATGATATTAACACGTCAGAATATAATTTTGAAATGGGAGGATGTAACTTAGAAGCTTCTGAGTAGGATAGACAATTGTGAGCCATTGACTCCTTAATTGATTTTTGGCGTTGGAATTCTGGGCATTTTTTATCAGTTGCAATGTGCGAACCGTGGCAAATACAACAGTAAATAGACTCCTCTTCAACTGAGCAACTATCACCAGCATGCCCTTGGCCACACCTAAAGCATCTAGGTGTTGACCGACATTGGTTTTTGACATGTCCGTATCTACAGCAATTGAAGCACTGTATTGTAGGGAATATATATAAGTCTACAGGAAGTGCATTATAGCACATGAAGACTCTCTTTGGTAGCGTCTGTCCGTCAAATGTTATTACCACAGATTCGGTGTTATTAAATTGAGCGGTTCCATTCACTATTGTTTTTTTCTTTAACCTCCTAATTTTTAGTATTTCACCACATCCAATTGGTAAAGTAATATTATTTATAACATCATCATCGGACCAATCAGCAGGTATGCCTCTAACTAATCCTATTCTACTTACCTGAAATGATGGAATAAAAGATTTAAATTGTTCTGAATTGAATTGAGGGTTACTTATAAAACTATTGGCTTCATTATATGAAGAAAAGGCTACAGATAATCGGTTTCTGGCTATTTTCTTAATACTACCATCTACAATATTTTTAATGTTATTTGTTTTCAAGTAATGGCCAAACACTATGGGGTGAAAATTTATGTTTTCATTAGGCGACTTTGGTACCTTTTGTATATGGACAATATAAGGAGAAGAGTCTGTATCTTTATACAGCATCCTACCGACCCGTGAATCTAAGCCCTGGGTTTTTTCAATTGTACTCATATTTGTCTGCGTTTCAGGAATAACGTCTTGTTTAGGGACATTGTGGATTTCGGTGTCGCTAAGACACATGCAATTGATATTCGGATTAGCCTTTTTTGGGTCCCTTTTAATTTTTTTCTGGCACTTTTTGCACCGCTTTCTAGGAATCGCTGGACGTTTTCTAGTATTTACTGAGCATGAGGTGTCAGTATCCATGCTCGAATCATTAGATACAGTAATATAAAGACCAACGGGGGGACCAGGTCCCCCCGGGTCGGGCTCCTCCATAATATTCTTATTAACTACGTTATAAAATAAAAACTTACCAAATAAAATGAATATAAACTACAAGAAAGAAAAAATAAAACTAAAACTACACTATTTAATTAACTAATTAAAGATAAAAAGAATTTTAAAATTTTCCGAAAAAATACCGCGTCCGCCTTTTGCAAGTTCCCGCGCTTTTCCCAATTACAAAGTTTGCAAAATAGCGGTCAACGCGCAGTACTTCTTCTTCTTCTTTTTTTTTCTTTTTTTTTCTTGGCAACTTGACACAATTTTGCGTAAGATGTGCCACAGACGAGTAAAAGGCATAATATGTCTATGGTAAAAGGTAAGGACTTAGCGGAAGGAATAACAGGATCGGAATTTGGAAAAGTTAAATAAGACAGTTTTTAAAATACAACATAAATTTAAAAAACAAAAGAGTAATAATATAATACAACTTAAAAATCAAATATTAATATTATTTAAAGATAAGTAATTACTTAAACAAATATAAACATGTTTATTATTATAACTTAGCAATATATTTACAGAAGTAGGAAGTGGGATAGGTATAGATGATAAGCTGTGATATAAATGGGAATGATCATGGAGGGGACAGGATAAAATAATATGGTTTAAATCATCAATTTCACCACATTCGCATAAATTATCACGTCGTACGCCAATTCTCATAAGATGCGTTGGAATGCACAAATGACCCAGTCTCATTTGAATAATGGATGTTGATACATTTTTTGAAAGATGAATTCGGGAAAACCAAGGCTTAGTTGGGATCACGGGTTGAATTTTTTGGTAATGGATTGCTTTTGTTTGATTGCTCAGTCTCCATGACTCACCCCATGAGTCCACGAGAGAGCACCTGGCAAGAGAAACCAAATCGTGACTGTAATTTTGAAAGGGGAATCCATCCCCACTTAAAATAGCATCTTTTGCCAATTTATCAGCTACGTCATTGCCTATAATACCACAATGGGTAGGTATCCATACAAATGTTATAGAGTAACCTTTAGATTTACATTTAGGGCATAAACTGCGTTAAGCGGGCACCCGCGACAGGCGCACGTCGCTTGAGCACGCGCGTGAACACGCAGCGGTCCCCGTCGCGGGACCCGTCGCGGAGACCCGACTTACGCAGTGTCTCCAGTTTAATTTTAACATTGTGCATGTACAGTCGTATCGATGGAGAACTTAATATATTATTACTTAGCAAAACGACGACTAGCAAAAAAAAAAAGACAACCAGTGATCTCTTTCGTTGAATCTAGGTTGCTATGCGGGGAATTTGTTGTAAAGTTTAGTCAATGGAGAATGTTACCTAATTTTGATTATTAGCAGTCCACATTCTCTGTCAAAAATAAAGAATATTATATAGTGAAAGAATTACTTGGATACGTTAATTAGTTTCCGATTTATAAGCAAAATAAGTTGTAACTGTACGACGCGGGCGCCCGGTTACGGTGTGACGTCATATCACAACTGCGCCGCGCGGGCCCCATACAAACGTGATTTTTTGGCTTTTTTTGCTCTATCTCAATAATGGCAACAGGTAGGCACTTGAAATTTTCACCAAGGCCTTAATTATATGTGTACTTAATTAATTAATCATAATATTATAATGAAATAAAAAACTAAGGGGGGCTCCCATACAAAAATCACAATTTTTGGCATATTTTTGCTATGTAGCGGTAGTGAACACTTCGTGCGCGAGTCCGACTTGCACTTGGCCGATTATTTATTTGCATTTTTTTAACCGACTTCCATAAAGGAGGAGGAGGTTATATGTTCGTCTGTTTATATATTTTTTTGTATGTTCAACGATCACTTCGCCGATTGTGGACCGATTTTCAAGATTTTTTCGCTACTGTATCGGGTTTAACGCGAATTTGGTACTATGTTCATAAAAAAGGTGACTTCATGATGGGATCCATAAGTAATTGAGGGAATTCCTCGCTATCTTTACTAAAACCGTATATTTATCTGGCTGATATTGTGATTTCGATTCATAATCTGAAGTAAGTATTTCAAATGAAAACTTATAGTGATTTTGGATAAATAATGAAGTATTCCAAGTAAATCTTACCAAAAAGTAAGATTTTGCACCAAGATTTATTATACCTGCATGGTCTGAAGGCGGTGAACAGAACTCCAACCTCCTTGAAGATACATGTTTGGGGGTTTCGGTGTTGTTTTAAGAACTGAAAGCATAATATGTTACTAAGCGCGTGCCGCCCGTAGGCGTAACACATAGCGTCATTAACCGAACAAGCCCGCGCGTGCTCCTTTCGGCGCGCCCCGCGCCTGCCCCCGCAACGGGAACCATCGCGCGGGGAGACGGGCTCCGTTGCGCGGGCGCGGGGCCCGCCGCGCCTGCCCGCGACGGTTTGCCGCGCGGCTTCCCGCGACGGGTCACTTTTGTATGAAACCGCGCGGGTGCCCGCTTAACGCAGTTTATGCCCATAAATAGAAGATTTCGAATCTGAATGATGATAGGAAAACAATTTTTTAATTTGAAAGGAAATTTATTTAGAGTTTGTAAAGCGCTTAGGGAATCTGAAAATATTAGTGCCCTCTCAAGCCTACCGAGTAGAATGTACTCAATAGCCTTAAAAATACCATAACACTCTCCAGTAAAAACGGAGGATTCAGGAGGAAATTTAACTTTTTGCACAATATTATATTGTAAATGGTAGATCCCTACTCCTACATGACTATCTGCAGCATTCTTTGATGCATCAGTGAATAAATGATGCCATCCCTGCCAATTGTTATTAATAATGTATTTAAATATATTACTAGCAAAATATTTATCGGACTTCTTGATACCGATATCATAACGAACATCGGGTGTAAGAGTTAGAGCTTCGTATGATGATTCAAATAAAGGAAAAGATGGGGAGCGAAAAGTAGGAGCGTCCAAAGTCAAAAATTTACTATAGCTATGAATGAGTGGGGGTTTAGATTTGTGAAGCCAATATTTACTATTATTGTAACAAAGTTGATATAGAGTTTTAAGTTTAGGAATTAAAGGATGATTGAGAAATTGGTAGCAGCGAAGGAAAAATTTATCTGCCAGGTATTGTCGCCGGAGTTGAAGAGGGGGTTCACAACACTCCAGCTGAAGCGCGTTTATCGGAGATGATTTCATCATGGAAATTTATGTACGTAGTACATATTAATTCCATGGATTTCATAGCCCCACAGATTATGCGTAAAGCTTTGGCTTGGATTTTATCAACTTTTTGTAATCCACTCAAGTTACTTCTTCTTCTTGTCAATTTCATGACATATGTCAAGATGAAGTCTATTGACAGTCCTTTAAGCCACTCTGACATTGGCAACTCACCGAGGCGGCCATTTTTAAAAGAAGAAGAAGAACATTTGACAAGCGGAATTTGGGAATCTGACATAATATTATCATAAAACGCAATGATAAAGCAAAGGTATACTTACATGTAAGTATTTTACTTAGTCAAAAATATTTTTTGATTATTTTGTCACAACAAAAGCACTTTTATATTGTGTCTTCTGATTACAAATAGCTGTAAAATATTAATTTATATTTTATTTCACGCAAACAAATCAATAGTTGGCTAATAGGTAGAGATTTTTCGTAGAACTTGGTAAGATTTTGTTCTCTTTTGAATTTGGCTCGTTTTTAAAGTGACAATTCTGTAAGTACCTATTTTTCTATATAATAGCTGAATTAATTTTCTAATATTCAAAAGGCCAGTATAAAATAAAACAACTCAAGAAAATATTATTACATAAATAATCAAGCAAGTAGCAAGACGTGAACTGCACAAGCTAGGTACTTGCTTAGCAAATCCTATGTCTTTACTCATTGCTAAACTCGATTTGATATAGGAACGACGGGCAGCAGGTATCTTAGCAAGGTAAGCAAGTTATAGTATAAATTAGTTTTAAATTACTATACTTAATGTTAGCGAAACAAAACATTTCAAGTCAACAAATATTATTTGAAAAGTTTTGGAAGTGGCGCTAATCGCTGTCTCTAGCTGTGGCCTAGCTTCTTGGGCAAGTTGGTAGTAGAGTAGTCAGTAAGTACTCAGTAGTCAAAAATGAATTATTCTCTTCACATTTGATCACAATTATTTTGTAAGTACATAAACTCTAGAAATCTGCAACTTGTATAAGTATACAGTGGGATTTCTAGGTAGGTAAGTGGGTAAGTACACCATCCATAGTCCAAAAAATAACAGCTTAATATTTCTTATTTTTAACATTTTTTACGCTTGTGTTAAAAATGTATTAAATGTTAATGAGGATGTAACTTCAGTGACATGAAATTTTACCAGCTTACAAGTACATAAGTACAACTTTTATCAAGGCATTTTTGATTAAAATATTTTGAGGTCGCATAAAAATATATTTTGTTTCAAACTTGCAAAATAAATATAAGTACAAAATACATGACTTAAATATTGTATACTTACCTAAGTACTTATATATTTATTTTATCATATTGTGCATGTCACTGATACAAATGTGAAATGAAGTCAATTTAATCAACTGACCATTTTTGCTTCCTAGTAAATATTGTACACATTTACTTAACTTTATTATAAAATACTTTTGAAGGGCCAGGTAAGTATGCATTAGGTAAAATTATAATGTACTATATTTCCATAAAAAAATAATATTATTTCCACGTACGTAAATTAAATAAAGGTTAGTTTTTGTAAATCTATAAGTACAAATTAAAAACCTTTTAAAGGTTTAAGTACCTATGTCCTATACAGTAGGTACTACTATTCTTATATTATATGCTGAATTTTTTTTATATCTTGACATTTTTATATAAAATGTTCAGCAAAAATTATACTTGTATTGAACCCATCAATCCCCAAGCGGCAGCCGGCTACCACATAACAATAATTAAAAATCTATATATTCTATCATTTGCGATACCCTATGATGGAGGTGTTAAGAAGTTACATAGATTTCTGAGGAGAAATGAACTGAACATTACCTACTTAATTACGAATAAATTAAATACTAATTAGTAACGAATTATTTTTGCATTAAATTTTTTTTTAAATTGATAACAGTAAATAACAATAATTTTCATCATATTGTTATCAAATGGTAATTATTGTATTAAAACATAGAAACACATTTTATAAAATAATTTCCGTCCATGGGTGTACCCAGGGGGCAGCTGCCCCCCCCCCCCGGAATATAAAATACACATCAATTTTCCTGCCAAGTAGGAATTAAAAAGTTAAAACGTGGAACCTACTCTGCACAAAATGAAGTGTTGGAAACAAAATATCTTTTCAGTCAGATTAATAAAATTCAATTTTCATGATTTTTTTGTTTCAATATACCAGATTGACCATATCTTCTCGAAACATCTATGCTGCCCACCCTAGCTGAAATCCTGGGTACGCCCATCAATATCACTTAGGTATCCCTATGTATATCATATTAAAACAGTTAAAATTATAACAGTACGAGAGAGATATAAATTGAAAGTTTTATTTTCATGTAATTCTACTTTTCTCAGTATAGTGTCATTATTCAATATTTGTTGATTCAATTGTAATATTCATGTAGTCTGTAGAGTCAAAACATTATTATAATAAGATGTGTTCTCTATATAATATAATATCACCAAACTTTTAACATGAAGTTATTTGATTTATCAAATGTATTTGACAAATCAAATAACCTCCTTTTTAAAGTTGGTTAGAAAGAATTATTGGAAAGTATTATTGGATATTTGTATGAAAAAAAAGCTAGTGATTAGCGGGTCTTGTCTGCGTCGTGTCATGTGTGTGTAGTGTAGTATAACCATTATAGTGGAGCTAATTTATGATGAGTTAACCCGTCAATCGTGGAAAAACGAGACACAATAGAATTTCTATCTCGGTCACCGGTGACCGTATGGGGCTTGATGAATTAAATGCAATAAAGAATACACATTAATTACATTGTTTTGATCTTACTTAATTTTAATTTCAGGCTATCATAATGATGTATGTAAAGAATATTGGAATGACAGGGACAAATCAAACAGTGCTTGCCGAAAATTGCCGTGCTATTGGTAAGTTCTACAGTACATAATAATATTAACCGCTGATACTATATTTCCCCAAACTACATAGGTAACAACTTTTATCACTAATTGTAATAGTATGTTGTAATTTTTATCACTTCTAGAAGTCAATACTAGACAAAGTATTGACTTGTAAAAGTCTTGTAATATGTATTATTATATGACACTTCTAGTAAAACTGAAACATATGATACAATACTGTAAGCAATAAAATGAAACAGTAGATAAAATTTTGTGAAATTAAACTTGCATTTACACCAATTGATAGATTATTGTATTGTATTACTGTATTATACTAACTACATTTTTAAAAACGTTATCTTGTCTGATTAGTGGTTGATTACAATAACTATAAAAAATAGATTATTCTTAGTTTAATTAATTAAAATTTCTCATTTCTAATCATCCAGTTCCTCGAGTTTCATAATTTTCATTTCATTTATGACATTTATTTTTGAGGTTATGCAGGGTGACCATATTTAAATTACAGATCCTGCCATACTTTGGTCAAAAAACTGCCAAAACCTGCCAAAGCCTGTAGTAAAAAATGCCCAAATACTGCCAACTTATTTACTGTTGTTTTAAAGTATGAAAAAACCTATCTTATCGTATTATAGACTATAGGAGAGAGCCTTGTATTGGTGTATATGAGCAAAAAGCGTATCAAGTTAAAGGTAGTCTGTCAAAAAAGTGAAGAAATTAAAAAGTGGCAACATCGTAGTGTCATTCTTTTTAAATCAATCTCAGAAAAAAGGGATGACAGTGACACTACGATGTTGCCACTTTTTAATTTCTTCACTTTCTTGACGGACTATAGGTCCGACCTACTCGGTCATAACAAAGGAGTCTGAATCATCTTTTGCTTTGGAGATCCAGGACGATAGTTTTGGATCTTGCTCCCGCGCTCTATACGCTCTTTCATATTTTCGCTCCATCACCACACCAGTTGTTAGTATAATGCCACCACAAGATAGTTGTTAGTATAAAGCCACCACCAATAATAACTATCACCCACGTTACCAGTTACCACACAAGAGAAGTACAGTTCGACAAGGCTGTTTATGAACGTGGCGAGAAAAGGAACTAACGCTTAGATATCATACGTAAAAACGTCATTTTTGACAGTTCTCCTTTACCAGCAGCGCCCATTGACACAATTGACATAATATTCATTTAAAGCCTTGTCGAAGTGTACAGGGAAATACCCCGTAACATTGAGGTACTATAGACTGGAGAGAGCCTTATATCGGTTACATAAGCGTCAAAAGCGTGTAATGTTATGTCCTACTTACTAGGACATAACGGAGTCGGTCTGCATATTTCATGTAATAAAAGTGTTAATAAAGGTTTTTAGTGAACATTTAATGCTAGATATTATTGAGTTTTGTGGTTCCGCTGTACTTTACAAACTTACGTATTTAACAATAAATACGTAAGTTTTGAACAACGTTTTTTGGGCGTTCAATCGATATTTTTGTAAGCTAAAAAGATAATTTATAAGTTTATTAATCCCTTATTCGTGCTATATAAGGCATTAGTGCTAAAAATGTCACATCAATCAATAATTTGGCTATAAAAATTGCATAGATTTTACCGTGTGTTTACGGATTCTCATCACTTGAACTATAGTTAATCGATATCATAAACTAATTGACTTTCTTTTCTGTATCATAAAGTGCTTCGAAATAATCGACAAATAGAAATATTCAAGAAAATAAACGCACACTACTTGTATGAAAATAAGCACAAAATGGCCACGCGATGACGGGCTAAGGGTACATCTATACTATAATACTTTATCTATGCCCCGTAAAGTATCCAGGGTTGCCATTGTCGGAAATTTGAGATGCAATATTATCATTAATTTTTCATACCCCAATCCTGCCAAAACCTGCCAAGTTTTTAAAACGTCAACCGATCATGCCATAGGCCAAAATAAGACGCCAATCCTGCCAAAATGGCAGGAACCTGCCACATATGGTCACCCTGAGGTTATGTTTTTTTTTCTAACCAAAGAATATAGTTGGCACTTGGCAGGAGTAATTTGTATTCTGTGCTTGGCAGTGTTGCTCACGAGTCACGACAGAAGTGTCAAAAAATACATTAATAAACCTCCCACAGACAGCTGACAGGCGCGATATTATCGCTCGATAATAACGCAAGCAATATTGCGATAATGCGTCCCGATTCCCACAGAGCTGCGGCCTGCGATGTTAATTGTTATCGTCCGGTATTTCTTAGTTTACACTTTACGATAGAGCGCCGCGGCCCGTGCCGCGACCAGTGTTGCCAACTCTTCAAAATATTTTCTCCTAAAGCAACTTTTAAAACCCACTCAAAGAAAACTCCCCAAAAATATAAATATTTATCATTTGGGGTACGTTCCACAAAATTATCGATGACGTCATTATTTTTGCTTATAAGCAACTTTAAAAATGACCCATCTTAAAAGGTGGATCGAAGTGGGCTTGTTTACATAATAACTAATTATTTTGCATTAAAATTAATGCAAAATAATTAGTTCATTTATAGAACAAATATAAAAAAACTTTATTTTCTCTAATTATTATAATAAAATATGATTATATAACAATAAAAATGATATTAATATTACTAAAATAAAAACAAAATAGTACGTTTTCAAAAACTTTTTACTGCATTTCGAATGCAGTCTGTATCCATGCGCATCTTTTGTTTTGACAGTTACGATAATCTATATATTAATACGTAAGCCAAAAACTTTATATCCCTTTTGACGAAAAATGGGGAAACGTAGGTGAATGAAATTTTGCTCAGTTATAGTTTATATGGTGAAGGAGTGCATCGAGCTAATTTTATTTTGAAAATATGCTTTTATCATAAATTTTTTTAACAAATAAAACATTACACACACTACAACACACACACTAGGAAAAATGACAGATTTTTGTGTGACACGGCGTGTGCGCTGCGCAGTCGCGTCGCTTTCAAATCGCTCGCTAATCGCCAGTGTGATAAGGTCCTAAGTGCTAACTGCTAACATAGCACCCAAGTTCAAATTCTGCTCAGTTTCCTCAATGAATGTGGAGCGAACCTTTTCTTTTTACAAAAATATTCTAAATGAACGTAGACACATGAATCTTACTACTGAAAATTTAGAAAATTATATGATCGCTTAAATTTACAAAAATATTAAATAATTTTAATGGCATATTATAATGTTACAGTACGGTCTATTATCGCCTATCAAAAAATAATTTACTAATTCTATGTGCCAGATTTTGAATTTGCATATTGTCATATAATTTTGCATATTCTGCCAATTTTTGTGCATATTTCAAGCATTTTTCATGCATATTTGCATGCATATATAACGTGCTTTTTATTAGGGTTCCGTACCCAAAGGGTGAAAACGAAAACCCTATTCATGAGACTTTGATGTCTGTCTGTCCGTCTGTCTGTCTCTAGGCTGTATCTCAAGAACCGCTATAGCTAGAGTTCTAAAATATTCACACATTGTGTACTTATATCTGTTGCCGCTATAACAACAAATACTAAAAACAAAATATAAATTAATATTTAAAGGGGGCTCCCATACAACAAACGTGATTTTTTTGCCCTTTTTTGCTCGATGTCAATAATAGTAACACTTGATATTTTCACAAAGGCCTTAATTATATGTCTACTTTAATATTTAAGAATAATATTAAAATAAAGAATCAAGGGTGGCTCCCATACAAAACCACAATTTTTATGTTTGCTCTATAACAGTACGGAACCCTTCGTGCGCGAGTCCGACTCGCACTTAGCCGATTTTGTTGCATATAATCCGGTCTCTACTCATCACACTGTTCTGATGCGATGCGATTCATTTGAGATTGAGAGAGAGGGATCGTAAATTATGATTTATGTGCTAATACGTAAAATTACCTAAAACCACAAAACTCTCTGGTTATATCTGTTATTGGTAAAATCCACTTTTAGAAAAGCGTTTGCAGTTTTCTGTCTATGTCGCCTAATGTGAAAAGTCCTAGCTTAATGTCGCGTAATGTAAAAAGCCGTAGCGTGATGAAATAATCGCATCAATCATGCAACTTTTTGATTTAAAATGGCCTGTCATAATAAATCTCAATATTATTTTCTGAAATAAATTATATTAAAAATTAAAGATATTATGTTTCATCTAAATTGTAATGGTTTATGGTTATTGTAGGATTATTTTTAAATTAAAAATTTATGAATATCATTTGACTTTACCGCGCAAGTGCAACTTTAGAACGATTCTCTGTCTCTTTTACACATTCAGACGTCGTCCGACGCTTGGAGCGTTTGGTGTGGTTTACATTGTGTTTCGTCATAAAATTGTGTGCACTATCTCCTAGAAACTGTTCTAAAATCACTCCGCCATTATTAATTTTATGTTTTCCTAGTGACCCGTGTGTTTAAATGGACAATTGGTTTTGATTTTCGAATTTAAAAGCCTAGCAGCAGTGTTTGAGTAGTGTATCATTTCCTGTTCCATATCGTGCAGAAACAAGCTACTGCGACAATTATAATACTCAATTCAATATCACGTGGGTCAAATTTCAAATGCAGTGGATAAATATAATGAATTTAAAACGTTAATTACGTTGCCGACGGCTAGCGATAAACAGTTACGAGGAGTTTACAAAAGAACACAACCCCTAATCAGTGACAATCATTGTTTTCAGATACGCGCCGAACGCGGCCTTCGCTTGTGTTGTTGCGGAAGCCGGTCGGGATTCATGCAAATAATGACCCCAGAAAACAGTGTAGTGAAGTGCAAAGTGACAGTGTTGTGAAACTCGCGTTCGCTGGATTATATAAGTGCAGAATGAAGGTAGACGGCGGTCCGCCCTGACGAGGTCGGCGCCGGCGTCCGCGGCGGGCGAGGCTCGTGTCATGGCCCCGGCGCTCAACGTGACACCCCCAGAGAGTTACGACGTGGCCGACGAGGCAGACAGACTCACCCACCGACGACGGACGCTCGCGTCCGTCCACAACATCACCTCACACATGGAGGACGACGACATGGGCCTCCAGCAGCCCAGTCTCGCTAAAGATTCCCAGGAGATGGAGCAAATTCTCGTGGACCTAGGCAATAACGATGCGGACTTGCTGCAAGCGATCAAAACTTTGGAAAGCGGCAGCGATGCCCTGTCCACCGGTGACCCGGACGCTATATTTCCGCTTTCGGGGTTCGATTTGGCCGAGACGGCGGATTCCGAGGGCGATTCCGCTGAGGATAAAATCAGATTGATGCAATCCAGGTTGGAGCACAGATGCGCTTTTTTATTGAGAAGGCTTAGAATTTACCAAGCTCGATCATTAGGAAAGAGAATATCTGAGGAGGCGGCACAGACGTTTGAGAAATGTGTCCGGGGGGCGAGAAAGGATGGGGCGGGAAGACCAGTCGGTATTAAAGCTTTACTGAAGAGGATTGACACGACTGCAGCATTGCAAGCTAGTGCTGCATCTCGTAGTGTAGTCGGTCCAAAGTATTATCGTGCGGGTACATCTAAAGGTGATGCTACAAGATCTGCCTCACTGGGAATACCTTCGGGCACACTCACAGGGCTAGAAGATGCCGCTGGTGCATTGCGTTCACATCTATCTGTTGTGAAGCATCAGTTGGACTCTGATGCTACGGATTCCTCATCGGGAGCTGAAAGTAATGATGAGGCAGTGCCCTACAACAATCCTCATCAACAACCGATGCCCATGTAAGTTTATTATCATTTTATCTTTGTATACAATTACATTTCTTGACAATAAATCTATGCTCAGGACTTTTAAAATATGCAATGGATCCTATTGTAATCTTTATATATAAAAATGGATTTTCAAATGTGTTAGTCGGCTAAAACTCGAAACCGGCTGAACGGATTGGGCTGATTTTAGTCTTAAAATATTCATAGAAATCCAGGGAAGGTTTTAAAGTGACACGAAGTTCACCGGGACAGCTAGTAATAGCTATTTATGAGGATATGTTGTATAATTATAAAGTAAATTAAATTTGTTACATCTAAAGTATATTTCTATATGTATAAATATTGATTCTAGGAGCCCTAAAATTCTTGTAGTGTGGTTTAAAAGGTTTGTAAACTTATAAAATCAAATTTCAACTTCAACTATCGCTTACATCCTATTACATCATCTGTTATTATACTTTATTACATGAAAACTTATTCTAATATGAATTTATAATGATTTTAATTTTAAGTGTATGATCTGCTTTGTTGTGCAGAAGATTTTGCTAATAAGTCTGACTGAAATTGGTTCTGAATAAATCAATACCTGCTGCTGCTGCTGCAATATATGCTGTGCTACTAAAGAATTTCGTAACTATTTACCCAAATGCATCAGAGGGAAGATTTTGGCTATATATTAGGCATTTAAGCTTAAGAAGTATCATCAAATTTCCGGATTACTTCCCTAACCAGTGGTAGGTAACACATAGGTTGTTCTGAAAGTAATTGTTTCAAAATTTATTCAGAAACTTAACAATTTTTATTTTATTTGTTTAAATGAGAAAGGTCACCATCCAGCCATCACCAGGTAGCAACCTTGTGGTGGTCATAAAAATCTGGAGTATGGAATTTCTATTCTTAATACCTTTATCTTTACTAAATTGCATTGCACCTTAGTCCATTTATTGCTAAAGACTGTTAATTTTTCTTTGATAAAAACTGTTGTAGTCCTTTCTTGGAACTCATTGTCTCTTTATCCCAAATTTTATAAAAATTTTGCTGAGCCTTTTAAGCAAAAAGTAATTAAATAGGTAAAACAGAGATCATAAAAAGACCAACACATGCTTTTGCATATTATGCAATAATTATGTAAAGATGCAATGTATTCAAATACTACTGACTTGTCCCCAAGCAAACTGGGTATCTGGAATATAAATTACTTTTTGAGCCGGTAGGTTCAGAATTAATATAAATCCTACTCAATAGTAATATGATTAATCTTAAATAAACTAAAACATATAAAATAATTTGTACCCTAACTCTTTAATATTGCCTTTTTCTGAATTCGCCTAAACCTCAACTATTTCTGTTATGAACAAACTCTTCATTATTATTAAGTAATTTTTAAGGTACCTGTCCCAAACATTTCAATTTTCATATGTCTTATTTTCACGATTATGTTAGCTGGTAGTTGGTAAAGACTTCACAATTATGAAGATTGTGTACAGAAATAGTTGAGTTTTAGGCGAATACTAAAAATTTTTTTATAATAGTGCCCACTAATCCTACTAATATTATAAAGGCGAAAGTTTGTTTGGATGTATGGATGTTTGTTACTCTTTCACGCAAAAACTACTGGACGGATTTTAATGAAACTTTACAATAATATAGCTTATACATCAGAATACATAGGCTACAATTTTAACCGACTTTCAAAATGGAGGAGGTGTTATGTTCGTTAAGTTTAAACATGTTGGAACTTGGGGGGAAGTTGACATTGAAGCAACAGCAGACTCTGTCAACAGAAAGATACAACATTTAATGCCATATATGAAATTCTCATGTCACAGTGTTTGTGAGCAGGGCCCCCGTAAGGGCTACTGGCGCCTGTGTGCAAAAAAAGGATTTTGGCGCCCCTTTAGGCAAATTTTTGGGGTCCTTGGTTTTGGCGCCCCTAAAGATGGCGATTTGGCGCCCCTAGAGGATGGCGCCCGTGTGCATTGCACACATTGCACATATGGTAGCGGGAGCCCTGTTTGTGAGCGAACTCCAAAACGGCTCAACCGATTTTAATGAAATTTTGTATACAACATTAGTTAGGTCTGAGAATAAGTTTTTATCTACTTTTTATATTGATACTAGAAATAATTTATATGGCGAAACAATGTTTGCCGGGTCAGATAGCAAATTATAATCTCAATTACAATTACTATTTTCTATTTTTACAGTGAGAAGCGTGCACTGTGGTCATGGCAGAAGAAGCGGGCCTCCATCGCCTCGCGCTGGTGTTGGCTGCAAGTGCAAGTTCAGGAGTTGGAGTATAAGATACGACAGCACAATGAGCTGCATAAACAGGTATGTTAACTATACTATGGAGTAGGATGCATGGGTGGCCTATACTCAAGAAGGGGTCAATCCATACTTCTATACTTAATATTATAAATTCGAAAGTGTGTATGTCTGTTACCTTTTCACGCCTAAACCGCTGAATCGATTTAGCTGAAATTTGGTAAGAAGATAATTCGAGTCCTGGAAAAGGACATAGGCTACTTTTTATCCCGGAAAAATGTACGGTTCCCGCGTGATAAACGAATTTTTGCGCAACGGAGTTGCGGGCGTCATCTAGTTTTCCATAATTATTATTTATTATCTACACAATTATTTAGCTATGTACTGTATGGACTATGGTATGTCCATTGTCCATCCTTGTGATCTTCTCTACATCTGAAATAAATGTCACTAAAATTGATCATTTTACTTGGCTAACCAAAAATAAAAACTGACAAAAAGTTTTGAATTTCATATTCAAAACTTTTTGTCAGTTTTTGTTTTTGGTTAAGAGATAAGAACAATTTGAATTTTACCTTTGATCTTAGGTTAAAGTTCAACTTAGATCTTACCTCTATTTATCATGTTTACCATATTTTACTGTAGGTCTAAACATATTCAGTGTCTTCTACCTTCTTCAATAGATTGCTGTGGATTGTTTGTTTCTTTTATATATTTTTTTTATAAAAAGTCTCCAGGCTGTAACTGAATGGTAATAGCTAGAGAGTTGAAAATTTCACAGATTATGTATATATGTTGCCGCTATACCAACAACAACTAAAAACAAAATAAAATAAATATTTAGGGGGGGCTCCCATACAACAAACATGATTTTTTTGCCCTTTTTTGCTCTATATCAGTAATAGCAACAAGTAGGTACTTGAATTTTTCACACAATCCTTAATTGTATGTGTACTTTAATATATTTTAATAATAATATTAATGTTAAATAAAAAATTAAAAGGGGCTCCCATACAAAAAACACAAATTTTGGCCTAATTTTGCTCTATAATGGTATGGAACCCTTCGTGCGCGAGTCCGACTCGCACTTGGCCAATTTTTATAATTATTATTCATACTGTCAATGTGTTTTTGGTTAAAAAGTAGTATTTTTGTTAATATCAATTAACTATCATGCTTTTGATCAAAACTCATTCAGTAGTTTTAGCAAAAATATGTTACAAACACACTCACAAACTTTGCCTTTACTCAATCCAGCTATGGTGACAATAATACCATTTCCTATATTGAATGCAAACTTTAAAAATAAATTTAACCTCTAGGTCAATTACTAGTGAAATTGTATACTATGTTTAACATTTGTGATAAGCTTCCTATGTTTTGTTTTGTATGAATCATGTGTGTTGATAAGAGATACAGTTAGTTCAATGATTTTATACACTGTTCTAATTTACCTTTGTCTTCTCTTTCAGTCATATGAAAACTAATTAACTTTAACAGTCATAACTATTGATGAAATTGTGCCTTAAGTTTCTATACTTTGAATATTTTAAGTTAATTCTATGAAATCTTCATGATCAGTATGTTATTCCCTCTACAGTCTACATCAGGGCTCACCAATTAGTTTCGCTCAGGGTCCATTTTAATTTTTAAGTAATAAAATGACCTTCGCGGTCCACACATTAAAAAAAATGAAACGGAAATTATTACAAAGGTATTTATTTACTTACATATCAATGAGAAAAGTCACAATTTTTGTTGTTTGTTTGGAGTGAAATTGGTGCAAGCTATTGACATTAAATTCCTGGAGATTGTCATCAGTAAGTCGAGACCGAAATTTATTTTAATATATAATATAACGAAGTTTATCTTTGAAAATGCTTGGTCTGCACATAATAGATCGGAGGTCAAGATGCGGACCGCAGTCCGCCAGTTGGTGACCCCTGGTCTACATAGTTATAAACAGTAGATTGATAAAAATTGCATAACTTAGCAGTTTAAGAATAAACAAATTTAAACTTTTCATATTACCATTTCAGGTTAGAGAGGCAAAGGGTCCGGTGGAGTTTGAAGGAGAACCTGTGGGCTATTCTGGATCTTTGCCTGGAGAGAGTGAAGATGAGTCAATGTGCTCGTGCGCACGTGTCAGACCTCTACGCAGGGACACATTCAAGAAAAGAAAACTACTGCAGATGCATAATCTCCATATTGCTACCGCCAAGGCAGCTAAACCTGCAGATATCAAGTAAGTTTTGACATATTTTATCTTATATCTTTAAACAAGCAATTCTTGTTTATATATATAATTGGAATCTCGGAATCGGCTCCAACGATTTTCATGAAATTTAGTATATAGGGGGTTTCGGGGGCGATAAATCGATCTAGCTAGGAATTATTTTTAGAAAATGTCATTTTATTCGTGTTTTATCGAATACCGAGCAAAGCTCGGTGAAATAGCTAGTTTTATATCTAAATGAGAACATTATCTTGTAATCACTACTACAATACTCTGGATTGTGGTATGGTTGAAAAATTTGAGAAAGCTTATAGACTTGCACACAGACTGAAGATTACTCTGTTTAGAATGTTATATTTTCAGGAGCATAGTCAGTGTACTTTGAAATAAAATATTTCGGTTGAGTCAAGAGATTGGTGAAATGCTACAAAATGTAACTAACCACAAATGCCCAAAAAGCCGGGACATTTTCCCCGATTCCAAACAAAGTGACAATACTGTAGTTTTGTCCTGTATAAAGTTGTCTGTAAGCTGCTTCTGAAAGAGTTACATTTATGTTCTGTGTATTCATCACTGAATCTATGGAGAATACCACATAATAGCAATCCCCTAAAACACTTCTTACCTAATACAGTAGTTTCTGAGTTTAACAAGCTACCTGAAAATGTAATAAGTGTATAAAATAAATGTATAAAATAAACGGTAAATTCTCTCAAAACGGGCTGGACAAACTATAAATCGTATGACACACACACACACATCAGTTTATAAGCTGCTAGTGTGCTTATTGATATAAAAATATTTATTAACGAGCTTTTGCCTGCGGCTTCGCTCGCGTTAGCAAGTATTATTATATACAAATTTTTATCCCCTATTTTGACCCCTTGGGGGTAGAATTGATCAAAATCTTTTCTTAGTGGATGCCTATGTCATAACATCTACCTACATGCCAAATTTCAGGCCGATCCGTCCAGTGGTTTTTGCTGTGCGTTGATAGATCACCATGTCAGTCAGTCACCTTTGAGTTTTATATATTATATAGATGTATAGGTAAGCCACCAAAATGCTTAGGCTATCTATGTAAGTGTGGATGCTGATCAACATTTCCCAACTTTCAGATGCAGCTGTCAGTCGACAGAGAGCTGTGCGGTGTGCACCGGGCGACAGGAGCCGACGCAGCCCGCGCCGCCGCCGAGCACGCTGCCCGCGCCGCAGCGGGTCGCCAACGTGCACCCCGCCTTCCATCCCGTGTTGAGTGATGTTAGCGGTCAGTTGTTCATATCTCTATTATTATACTAATCTTGTAATCCACGAATAATAAAAACTAAGGAAACGTAACTCATATACTTCAACTGTTTTGAATTTGGTTCCTTTTCTCACTCTAAGAGCCTGTCCAGATGAGGCGTTTTACGCGCGAGTGAGTGACTTCCGAGATACTAGAGCTACATATATCGCTTCCAGATGCCTACGCGCGTTTTCTTACTTGCGCGTAAAACGCTTGCGATGAGCGGGACTCTCGAGTCGCCCGTATAACGCGCGAGTCGAGATACTTGGGTGCCATTGCAGCGTCCCTGAACTACGCGCGAGTCCGTTGCGAATAGACGTATTTGATGGAGCGTGACAACTTCGAGTCCATGTTTGTAGCGTAAAAACGCCATATCTGGATGCAATAGAAATTAAAACGCGCGTATGGACAGGCACTAAAATATGGCTACAGCAACGAAACACTTACACTCTTTACCAAATAAAGCCGTTGACAATAATTGTCACTTCTATATTTACACAAAATTGTGTACCGAATACATGCATAAAATATGCATGTATTCACTATTCGGGTCACATTTTGTAGACTCGTGGACAATTTTTTTGACACAGTTACTTTTCCTTAGTTTTTATTGTTCGTATATATAAAATTCTCGTGTGACAGTGTCTGTGCGCGAACTCCTTCCCCCCATACATCAAACGTGATTTTTTTGTTTTTTTTTTGCTCTATATCAATAACGGCAACACATGGGCATTTGAAATATTCACGAAATATCAGTTGTATTTGTACTTTAATATTTATCTATAATATAAAAATCAGTCGCTGAATGTGTTGCTAAGCGCAAAACTCGAGAACGGCTGAACGGATTGGGCTAATTTTAGTCTTAAAATATTCGTAGAAGTCCAGGGAAGGTTTTTAAGTGACACGAAGTTCACCGGGACAGCTAGTTATTAATAAAATTAAAATCAATATAAATAATGCTCCCAGGCTCCCATACAAAAAACCCATTTTTTGCATACTTTCTCTCTATAACGGTACGGAACTTTTCGTGAGTGAGTTCGACTTGCACTTGGCAGATTTTTATGTCATTGAGCCACCGATTATTGATCTTCCTCCTTCCTGTCTCTTGGTTGCTAAACTGATAGTATTTTTCTTTCTCCCTCTTGTCATGTGTCCTGCCCATCGCCATTTGTTATGTGTCTAATTTCTGTTGCTCCTTTTCGATGTTTTAGCGTGACTCCCAACATACTTCTTTCGGACCTTTGACACGTTCTAAGTTTCAGAAGGTGTTTTTTTTTTGTGTGTTTGCTTTTGAGTACTTCCTTCAAGGATCAATATCTTTTCCAAACATTAGCTAACGTATTGTTAGAGCTAGTGCAACACTAACATTACAACATCACATTATACTTTGATGTATTATTATTGTTTTTTTTTTAGCAAAGGACTCGTTTCCTGCTCCCAATATATTAAAAAAAAATAACCACATTACAGAGATCCCAACGGGCATCCACATGTCGGCGCTGTCCGGACGAGCATGGTTCCGGTCGCGGTGCAGCAAGGCGTGGCGGGGAGCGCACCACGCTCCGCCCCCCAGACCGCCCCGCCCCACCCCCGAGCCGCCCAAACATAGGAAACACCCCACCAGTATGTATAACGGCTTATCTAATATATAAAAATCTCCGGTCACAGTGTTTGTGCGCGAACTCCTCCAAAAGGGCTCAACCGATTTTAATAAAGTTTTGTATGTACTATGAGAGAAATTGATTCCTAGGCAGATGGTGGACCTACGTAGTTTGGTCGCGTTACGTCAAACCCAGCCGATAGATCACAATTAATATTGAATTGACATGATTCAACCAAATGACGTTGGTCTGTCAACTGCATAGGAATCAATTTTCTCGATGGTACATTTGTTACTATATTACTATCTACTTTTTACATTGATACTAGAAATAATTTATATAGCAAAACAATGTTTGCCGGGTCAGCTAGTATAGCTCTAAACATCTCTAAAAATACTCTATACATATTTGCTTATTGGCAAAATATTTACGCAGCATATTAAAATTTTGCTGTGTGATTTCTTCAATACGCATAAAATAACATTGAGTACGAGAAAACTCCGTTGCGTCAGAATTAGTTATTTCGCGCGGGAACCTTACATTCCCCCGGGATAAATTCCTGTCCTTTCCCGGGACTCAAAGTATCTCAGCCAAATTTCAGCAAAATCGGTTCGCCGGTTTAGGTGGGAAGACTTAAGGTGAGAGACAGACACATTTTCGCATTTATTATATTAGTATGGTGGTCCTCCGTGGTCAAGTGGTTAGAGCTGGCTCTCGACTCCGAATCCCGCGTTGGAAACATGTTATTACCAAGTTTGGTTAGGTCAATGCAGGCTGACCACCTGATTGTCTGACATGTAAGATGATCCATGTAAAAAGTCGGTTCTGCGCCGGATCTCTCGCCAGTCGTGTCGGTCTTCCGTCCCACTGGGTTATTAGAGTAAAGGAATAGAGAGTGCTCTTGTGTACTGCGCACACACTTGGGCATTATAAAACTACTCCTGCGTAACAGGTCTGGTTTCAATGAAACCGGCTACCGTCACCGAAACCAGTGTGGAGAGTATTATTATAAGTATGGATGCTAATTAGGTTGTTGTTGATAATTTTAGAACAGAAAAGAGGGCGTCCGCCGCTATCGCGCAAGGTGAAGGAGAGAGAGAAGGATGAAGATACATCGACGTCGGGACAAGAGAGGTTTGCATTTTATTAATTGGACCTATTTATGCAAAAAAAAAAATATTTTTCTCAGGTCTGTCATTGTGTGGGTTGGTTCTGTTTTGCATAAAATATAGGGCAAAAGTGTAGAACTACGACATATTTTCAATGATAACAAATATTGTATATACATATAGGTTTTTTTTGGAAATTACCATGAGATAAGCTGATTTTAAAGAATAAAGGGAGATGGCAGACCTACATTATTTGGTCAGATTATCAAGTCAATATTGGTTGTGACCTGTCGGAGACACAATAATCATTTTCTCTTGCAATTAGTTGTGAAGTACACGCTCGACTATAAGAAATACCCCCGCACTCGGCGCGAAGCCGTTCACAATGTTTGATGATAAAGGTAACTAAACTAAAAAAAATATTGTCTGTAAAGTCGGTTTACGGACGGTAGTTTGACGCGACAACTACAAACTAAGCCGATCGCTCGAGCCGATCATGCCTCTCTCGTTCTCCGCGTTCTCGCGTGGGTGCAGCCTGCCTGTGGTAACGAGTTAGGTTGAGTTCACACGGCACAATCCTGCACGTTTCCTGCACGCTTTTTTTTTGCAGTATACGTCTTAACGAATAAACAGTGGCGCATACAACGTATATAGCAGGGCTTCCTAAACTTATTTGTACTGTGACGACCTTGGGACTTTGCCATTTCTTTACGACGCCCCTCAACCCGGCTCCCAAAAATACTTTTTAATTTAGAACCAGCCTACATAGGTTATCATATAAACACTATTTGGATATTTATATCTTTATTAGGAAATAATGACCGAATCAAAACATAAGCATAAGGCGCAGCGCAGACATGTGCGTTACTGCATATAATTGCATAGGTTCTATTTCCTTGGACTAAAAAGTGCGTCACGGACAGTCTGTTGTCTGCGTTGCGCTTAAAAAATAAAAGAGATATTTATGAAAAATATTAAAGCCAGCAAGGCTGGCTAATGTGAAGGCTGTGCTTGCTTTTCTGAGCATAGCTTCTGAAACCGGTGATTTAGAGTTTAGACTGCCTGGGAATCCCGGGATGTATGATGTTAATTTGATCACACAGTTTTTTTTATTTGAACACAGTTTGGGAAGCCCTGGTATTCTATATATAGAACCATTTACACGTCGATTGTACTGCACGATTTGTTGCATTACAATCGATGTATGAATGTTAAGATGTATACTGCAAAAAACGTGCTGGATTGTGCCGTGTGAACCTAGTCTAATGAGACGTCACATGGAAAAAAAAGTTAGCACATCATGAGTCATAACCACAGACATAGATCATGATAGATACCGCATGTGTATGTACTTCGCGTGCCATATCGAGCTCCCAAACGACGGGCAATGCTCGTCTTTCAAAAGTCTGTTCTTTACAGGCGCGGTACGAAGAGGGGGGGGGGGGGGGGTCACGGGGGACATGCCCAATCTCAAAATCTTATCAAATTATAAAAGAAAATTTCTAGCTACCCCATAGCAGCGACTTATTTTTTAGTGTAGTGAGTAAATTGTACTCGGCGAAACGAGGCGGTAGCGGTCATTGAGTTCGAAGTGATACCATATCGCCCTTAAACTAGGAACATCAGCTGACACTTCATTGTCAATCGCAGTTTCTATAGATAATGGCTATGGGGGTAGATCCATAAACACTCCATAAAAATGGCAAGTTTTTTTGTCAGGGAGACAATGACCGCTACTGTCTCCCCCCCCACGCTACTGTCTGACCCCCTCCAAAATTTTAGGCTGCGATCGCGCCTGGTTCTTTAGTCTGCTATCGGAATTGGACGTCAATCGGAATTTTAAATATGATTAAATGCCTAAAAGTATTGAGCTGTAGAAATTCAAATAGAAACGTTGACCTAGATAATGGGCACTTTTCTTATCATCGGTACGACACAGTAGCTATAAAAAGTGGCACGCTCGTTTTCATACAAATGGAGCGACATGCTGTATCTATCTTGATCTATGCTGTGGTCATAACTCACTTTTTTATTAACATTGTGTAGCAGGGGCCGCGGTCGTTGGAGCACGGAGTCGCGTGCGCGGCGCGCGTCGTACGACATCGACAATATCGTGATACCGCAGAGCGTCGCCGCCAGCACGCGACCGCAGATACTCACCTACAAGGAGATCGTTACACCCAAGTATGTTGCTTATTCCCTTGTTATTAAAGGCCATTTCCCTAGACAATACTAGCGTGTCATACGACATTGACAATATCGTGATACCGCAGTACGTCGCCGCCAGCACGCGGAAAAAATACACCCAAGTATGTTTATTCACAATAGGCCCATATAATTCATATGCCTATTCAAATTCAATCTTAGCTTATATGCTCTCAGCTTCTTAAGTTAAGGCGGCGTCAGACTCGCCAGCGTAGTGTTCAGAAGTTACAAAATCAGACATTCACACTATACGGATACCAGAGATAGAAGACATAGCACTGCTGCTGTATTTAAGTAGGATAAGAGAGTTCAAGAAAAAAAGAAACAGCGGTGGCAAGATGGTTTCATACAGTGTGTAGCTTAATGTATGAAACAACAATCTTAAAAGATATTTGGATAACATTTTTAGATTACGTATATTATGTATTTAGTTTTATAAGTAGCTAGTATAAAACATATAAAATGCGTAATACCATGTTTAAGGTGGAGAGTGTTGGAGATACCTGAGCATCCACTAAACAACGGCGTTACCAAATCCAATCGAATGTCGATTGAGAGTGAGGTGTGTATTGTGATTTTTATGTTATCTTATTTAAATTGTGCTGCAATAAACATGAGAGCAATCTTAATGTCATATTTTTAATAAATAGATAGAATGTCTAATTTACCAAAATTGAAAAAATTTAGAAATAATAATATTGATCCCTTTATCCAGTTACTTCAAGTCCTTAGTCCAGGCAAGAAAAACTACAAGGTTATTAAAAATGACTCTAAAACACTACCAATGACAATTACTATAATAATTTCTTTGTATTTAATTTATGAAGAACAAAACCAAAATTTTGTTCTGAACATACATACAAACATACACTTATATATTACAGGAGGAAGACATATCCGAAGCAGCGATGCAGGCGCGGCACTCGCGCGCCGAGCTGCGTGAGAGGAGCCGCTACCTCCGCAAACAACGCACGCGCCGCCAGAACGCGGACGCCACGGAACCCGGTAACCACGAGGAACCACCGAACCAGTCCGGGAACCACGAGGAACCACCGAACCAGGCCGGGAACCACGAAGTGCGGAACCAGCCCGGGAACCATGCGGAACCGCGGAACTCTGAGGATCCAACGCAACTGCAAGAGGTAAGTTTGATAACAATCTTTACTTGTCTTAACTTGTTCATCTATTTTTTTTCTCGGTGTATTATTAAATTTATCCATCCTCGCACATTTATGAATTTATTATTACTAGATCACGCCCGCAACTCCGTTGTGCCAAAAGTCGATTATCGCGCGGGAATCGTACATTTCCGGGATAAAAAGTATCTATATCCTTTTCCAGGACTTAAAGTATCAGCAAAATCGGTTCAGCGGCTTAGGCGTGAAGAGGTAACAGACAGACAGACAGACACACATTCGCATGATATTAGTATAGATTGCAATCGCATTCCTGTGGGTACGCAATGGTAGCACTAGAAGAATATTTTAGACACAAATATTGGAACTCTAAACCTTACCTACCGATGTAACTTTTTCACTACCCTCATTTAGGGTCAATTTATAATAGCGCATCGAAGCGAATTACCAAAATTGAACATAACAAATTCAACCTGAACTCCTAAGCGTTAATGTACACATTACTTCTGAGAATTTAAAAAGGCGCGCGCGAAATCTCGCGAATTTGCGTGAATGCACCCGACCCGACCTGAGTGCACAGAACATTGACTCGCAGAAGTAATGAGTGCGTTACGCTCTGGAGTTAAAGTTGAATTTTCTATTTCAGTTTTTGGGAATTTGCTTGACTCTGTGCTAGTATAGATCGACCCAAAGTGTTATGTTCGCATTTCAGATGGTGAGACCGTACACTCCTCGGCAGTTTCCGTTGCCAGAGCCCGTCTACCAGGACATGCTGTCCAGCATGCCGGACAGTTACCAGCCCAGTCCGGAACTGTCTCCCATGATGGAGGAGGACATCAATGACTCCAGCACGCTATCCCCCATGTCCCCGCTCGCTTTCGAGGGGGATGATCCAGATGATGTGGAATGGGACCCGACCAGTGAAAAAAGTGACAGACGGAAAAGTGCTTTCAAGTGAAGGATTCTGTGTTTGAAATGCTGTATTTAAGTAGTGAGTTTGCTCTGGTTTATACAGTTGTTTTTTTTTTGTTTTTATCTAGGTCTTCTAAAACATAATACATGTTCCTGACTTAAGTCTAATATTTTGTTACAAGAATGTTTCTTTCATAAATATTATAGTATGATAAATTGCTAATATTGCTTTAAAATTAGCTAATTATAAGCAATATTGTTATAAGTTCTATAGCGGTCTAAACACATTTTTCGTGGTTTTAATTGTTTTGTTAAAACACTGAATAAAACATTACCAAGTCAGCAAAATAATGTTTTTATATTAACAAAATTATGAACTTTCCCTCTTTGGGCTTAACAATTTCTTAAGTGAGTCTAAATTTTAAGTGCCACTCAAATAATTAATTTGTAATATTATAAGTAATTAACGATTTCAAAATCTATCTTATTGTCTGTCACTTGACTACATTTTGCAAATGACCCAGTGATTGTGTTCCAAAATTCATTTAAAAAGGGGCAACTAAAGATGGCCTGTGACTATATAACATATATAACAATCTCTTAAAATATCTTAGGACATTAAAATTAAAATTGTTGAATATTAACAAAAAAATGTAAATCACTTTTACATACATAACTTTAGTAAGGATTAATTTTAACAAGTATTACCATAATAATTGTGAAGTTATTGAGTCTTTATGTAAGAATTATTTTGTTTGATTTGGCATATTTGTACTGTTGTTTACATTGCAAATAATTTTAATAGCTTCGTAATGTTTAACTGTTGCTGTAACAATAAGTCTTTGTACAAAGGTGTATAGATGCTGGTCCCCCTGATCAGAGACGATGGATGGATGGATGGATGGATGGACTTGTTTTGTGGGCTCACCCTTACATTCCTCGCACGGTTAAAATGCTTGTATAAAAACTATGGAATGTTTGTGTATATTTTACTGAGGTGCCTATAATTTTGAAAATTCTATAGGATAGGGGTGTTGTCACAGTGTATTACAGTCTGGGATATGATTTATATAAGCTTAGCCCATTCCGCAAAGCGATTTGTAAATAGTAACGGGCACTGAATAGTAACTTATAGACTGTGGATAAATATTTGAATCTCTCTAAGAGGTACAATGTTTGTTAAAGATATAAAGCTGAACATTTATTTTGTAACCGTCACCCCCTTATTAATAAAAACATTTATTTCCGGCCTACGCTAGTTGGTATTTCTGTCAGTTTGTCAAATTGCTTATCAAACAAATTAATACTTTGATTGCGGATTCCAAGAAATGCTATTGTATTTTATTGTGGTCGCCATCACTGGTGCTCTTATGGGGCTTGAATAATTAGACAGCAAGTGAATATTTTTAATAATAAAGGGGCAAAAATCTAAACCTACTCCTCTGCTGCGTCTTTATGTAATTTATGTGATCTTGGTATACTTATTGTAAATAGTTCAGTGACTGAAAAATGGGGCTTGCCAAAAATTTGCTGTTATGTGCACTCTTTTTATGTATTATCATAATATTATATATTGTGAAAGCAAAATACTGTCCTGTGTCCATATGATTTTCATACTACAAACTCTACAACTGAAAACATTGTTATGAAAATGATATCACTGATTTTAGTTGAGAGAATTTACTTCCAAGGCAATACATCAAAAAGTATTAGATTTTGCATCCAAGTGTCTAATAATAATTTTTGAAATCATCTGTACATTTTAACTTAAATTCTGTGAATATCTATTGTTCAGTTACCTTACTTCTTGAACACTTACTGCCGCACTCAGAGACATTTAATGATGATTTAAGTTCTTCTTCTTATTATTATTTTGGCGTAAGCCTCCCCATTTAGGAATTTCCAGCGTCAGAGTCAATTTAATGAAGAGTTTGACAGTTAATGTATAGGGCTTATGTCAAAATCTTCATTTAATTACAGTTAAGTAATTAATGTTTGTCTCTGAGTGCAGCAGTTAGACCACTAGTAAAATAGTATTTTTTGATGCATCATGCAACAAAATATTCAAAGTTGCATTTTAATAATACTTTGCAGTTATAAAAACAATTTATTTTTAAAGGAGCATTGGTATAATAGCGAGCCACACATTTGGATCAATTTGTAATATACGAGCATGCAAGTTGATGAACTATTGTTTGATTTGTTTTTTTTTTGTATTTAAAAGAAGCCAAAGTCTTCTTTAATTGTATGTTAAGTTTAGATTTACCTACATGTGACATTCGGTGAGGATAGTATATTAGTATGCAGAGAGTAAAATAAAATGAAATGATGATTGTCAAAAATGTTTTATTGCTTACCTCTATTTCATTTACCCCAAAGTATAATGTTTTTCCCCAGTAATGTCATTGCAACTTTGTGATATCTCCTGCTTTGCTTGGGGAGCAAAATTGGAATATATCTTTCTTCTACCTTTGTTCTGATTAATTTCGTTACAAGTCTTTAGATAGTTGAGCACTTCTTGTGGGTATGGAGGGTAGATGGAGGAGAACTATCTTATATGGGGGATATTTGAAAAAGTCTCCAGCTGTACGCAGTAAATAACAGTTGAAAAATCCTCCAAGAGTGGCGCTAGCTGCACCAAAGGGTATGGAATGAATGTAGCCGTTGGCGACAATATAACTTGAAGTTAGCCGAAAAGCCGAGTCACAGAATTACTGGGTTAAAAGCTGCTAAATAAAAGCTGCTAAATGATTTAAAATTTACCCTGTTGCTACTGTAGCGCCACCCTAATTTAACTACATACTAGATGTATGTACTCCATACTTGTGGGTATAATATTCGTTGGTTTAGCTCACTTTACCATGTCCCTCGGACTTGCGATCGACTCGTTTTTATAAAAATTTGAGGGTAGATGTACTTTTTTAAATGACACGATTGTAGAACAGACTTGAGGCACAATATTGTAATAGTACTCATACCGCATTTATACATTCGCACGAATAGCGAGGCGAATCACGAGGCGAAGGACGAACACGAATGTGTAAACAGTGCGCTCGCTATTCGCCTCACTTCGCCTCGCTATTCGTGGCATTCGCGTTGAGAGCGGTTTTTCGGGCGCGAATCAAAGGGCATGAATAGCGAATACGAACTTACTGTTTACACATTCGCCTGCATTCAGTTGACAGCTAGCGTCCGACCCTACAGGACGTACAGTACAAAGCCGAACGTGCATAATATTTGACTACACTGTACTGAAAATAAGCCTATTTTTAGTAGTGTATATTAAAAATGTTATCATGTTATTATTATTATTATGTTATAGTACAATGTTATTAGTTAAGTATTACAGTCGTTTCTTTTCTTACTATTGTGTAAACTTATAAGTCATAACTTAAGATACTTACTTATAACTTATTATACATTATACTTACATACAAAAAGATTTTGTAGTTAGTAAAGTATATTATTATATTTATTAGTTTTAATATAGTATTTATTAGTGCGTAGCTCGCCGATAAACTGCTATGCAGTATATTTCGGTTTTTAATAAAGATTTATTATTATTTTTATTATTATTTAGTATTATTATTATTATTATGTAATAAAAATGGAGTAGAGTGAAGGGCGAATTTTAGAATGCCTATAATTTTACAAAAAGGATGAGCTCATTTGGGACCCAAAATATCGCTATCATTAATTTCATATTTCTAATTCAACATCGCTATCATAATAATATGAACATGTCCTCCATGTTCGTGTGCGAATATCAAATTGAATCACCCCACGAATGTGTGAACGGTAGTTCGCGACAGCATTCGTATACGAATGTTTCGTGGGATGTTTCATCGAATGACGAGGCGAATAGCGAACGCGAATGTATAAATGAAGTATCAGAGAGATATTTTTATTCTAATTTGGGGTAGATGTAAATATTTTGCAAAATGTCATGAGTCATGACATACAACATATCTCTATAAGCGCTCTTACAGACGAACGGCACGTTGACAGTTTGACGCTTGCAGGGGGCCTACCACGACCTTTCCTAAAACTATCATGTTCCCAGAACCCTTTGTTGTAAGATTACAATAACAATACCGTACTCACTTTTTAAACATAATTTTACTAAAAAACAGTAAAAAAGCATTGTTAAATCCGCTGTGAAATATCAACTTTTTTAAGATCGCTAGCTTGACGCTAAAGTAATAAATGCTTAGCTGTCAAACGGTGTCGCTTAGTAGAGGTGGTGGTAGGCCCCCAGTTGTGACGTACCGCCTAAAAGTAAGCGGCCACAGGTCGGTATCGTACGCAACGGAGGTCTTGCATCAAACGAATAATTTTTTCACAGTACATCCGCTGAATCGGCAGCGTACAGATCACCGACTAGCTTAGTAAATGAATGCTCAAAAGGGAGGTGTGGATGGAAAAGTCGAAAGCAGAAATTTCGACTTAGGAACTTTGTTTGGACTAATTTGAAGATAAACATACTGGCTAGTAGGTAAATTGTACGCTGCTGTGGACGTACTGTAAAAAACTGTCGGTTTGAAGCGAGACGGCCGTTGCGTACGATACCGACATGTGGACGCTTACCTTTACGCGTTACGTCACAACTGCAAACGTGATAAACTGTCGACGGCTGCCGTCGACTGTCGCCGACACGTGCCGCTGACTGCCGCCGACACGTGCCGTCGACTGCCCCCGACGCATGCCGCCGACACGTGCCGTTCGTCTGTAAGCACTCTAAGCGTGTTTACACACGCGCCACAGCGGCGGCGGCACTGCCACCGCGGCGGCGCCGCTGCATACTCATTCTTGTATTTCTATGGGCCCTTTTTTTTTAACAAACATACGAGACCAGTCGGACCCATGATCGCACCGGTGTGCGCGCGGCGGCGCCGCAAAATCTGCGGTGCGTCCAAAATCTGCGGTGCGTCCACCGCAGCGAGAAACGCTGCCGCTGCGGCGCCGAGTGTAAACAGCCTAAGGAGCTGAATAGTAAATTAAAAACAATTTTGAATCCTCTATACATTTTATTTTTACTTATACACAACAGGATGTTTGGCAAAAAAGTTGACTACACATTGTGATAAATAGTGTTTATTAGCTTTATCAGAAACCTTTTGCGAACGACTGTGATTTCGGTCCAAACTCAGAAGCCGAAGGCGATTGTTTTGTAGAAGATAAATTCTACAAAACAATCGTTAGAATAACAACTGATTGAATAACGAACTGTTACCCAAATTATTGATTGAATTTTAATTAAAAACTAGCTGACCCGGTAAATGTTGTTTTGCCATATAAATTATTTTAAAAAGTAGATAAAAACCTATTCTCAGGCCTAACAAATGAACACACAAAATTTCATTAAAATCAGTTGAGCTGTTTTGGAGGTATTCGCGCACAAAAACTGAGATATGAGAATAGATATTGTATACTCTAAATTAATGATTTGGAACAAATCTAGATCAAAATTGTTAAATATTACTATGGTGAAAGTAGCACAAACTTTTTAAAACTATTTACAAACAATTCCTAGGTAGCAAATATATGCAGTCATTTGCCAAACATCCAGAATATTATGCAAAATTACAAAATCTGAAATAATAATATCTTAAATAAGCGTAAACTTGTAACATTAAGTACAATAGTAAATCTACATAAATGCACACAGTAATAATAATACACGTCTTGATTTAGCGTAACAACTATGGCTATTATTTATTATTGTTACCAAACTAGTAAAATTAACACAACCTCTGCAGTAAATGGCACAATGGGTTTTAAAAACTAAAATATCCTATTTTAACTAGCATCACATATACCTTTGAATATTTTTTTAATACTGTATAGTGGATATTGCTTGAATTGGTGCAAAACACAGCCCATTCGGGATATAAATGCATGTGGAATGTTATTATCTAGATATTATCATAGAGAAAATTATTGAGTATCAGTACAAAGAGAGTGAAGACAAGATATATTGATTATTGTAGTTAATAATAATAAGTCTAATGCTTAGACATAATATTTAAAATACTATGAAAAAATGGAAAATGCCTTTAAGCATGTTAAATCATATTTAGTACTTATGTAAAAAGACTTTGGTTGACAAAGTGTTAACTGTTGAAGATTTTGGCAGTGTTGTTTTCTTTCAGTCATTAATAATATTACAATGAATTATACAACTACAAGAAACTACAAGAATCCTAGCACACACAATTTATGTGTCTTCTACAGAATAATAATATATTTAAGCTGCTAATTATTACAATAGACATCGATTCTATTTATAATAGAAATACTGATTGAAGAAATGAAGATATGAAAATGACAAAAAATATATATATTCTGTGCTGATGCTTATAAACTACATAGTATTGTGATGAGTAATATTTATAGGATAAAAATATATAACATAAACAAAATATAATAGTACTAAATGATAGTTTCAAAAGAAAACTACAATTAAAAACAATGAGACTCATGTAATATATCTTGGCCAGCAAAAACTTGCACCATTATATTTTTTATAAGCATTGATTTACACTCTTGACAGTTTCGGTTGCATAACAATTCCATGTATGATATATTAACTGCAAAGAGTAGAATATTTTGCAAAAATCTTAGTTAATATTTTTGGAAAGATCTTGTATACGTCTAGCATTACATTCCTTACAGTACAAATGATCATCGAGAGGGTAGCAGCCTCTGCCTTCCTCCCTGGAGCAGAGGGAAGCACCGCAGTCCTCGCATGAGTAGCAGGCGATGTGGAAACTCTTGTCCAGTGCCACAATGCGGACTGTCTCTTCTGCTCCACCTTCTGGGACGATCGGTTCCCGACATCGAGCACACCGTGGTGCATATCTGGAAACATAATTAGATATTTTTAAGACATCACCTTAATATTTTGTACTGTATGGTAAAGAAATGGCACAATAATAATAGATGAGGGAATATTGGATGTTTTTATATTACAAATTATAGTTAAGTATATTAATAATTAATAATATTATCGATTGTCGTAGTCAATCTATGTATCATAATTCATAGTGCAGGTATTGAATATACCAAGTAGCATAGGCAATAACTGTTGATTTGGTTGTACATTTCATGGACCATGGTTGAGTTAAAACTAAGTTATGGCATACCTTTTATGGAAATCTTCAATACAATGGATCCTGTTAACAGCATCAACAGTAAATGGTATTCCGTCAAGGCTCTTCTGGCACACAACACAAGTAAAGCATCTCGGGTGGTATGGCTTCCCTGTTGCTCGGAGAATACGATCAAGTATCGGATCACCGCAGACGCAACATTTTTCTAAAGTCTCCAAGTAATCCCGTTCACATAGCGCCTTGCCCTGTACTGCATAGAAGGGCCTGCCCTGTAACATGAAAATAAGTTTGTTACTTTAACTACAAGCACTATCTAAACACACAAGGTCTGTACAGAAGAGAGCACATCATTTATTTTGCTTTACATCCTATAGATCCTATAGGTCTAAAAAAGCAGTTAAATTCTTATGTGGCCTATGTAATAAGTAATTCTTTTAGAAACTGTAAGTTATAACTTTAAACAGAATCTTATAAGTAGTCAAAAAACTTACTTGTAAATTAATGCTACACTGTTGACAACAGAAACACTTGATGTGATATATCCGTTCCATGGCCGTGCAGCCTGTCGTCTCGCCCATGATCTTCTCCCCGCACCTGTTGCAGTTGCCGCAGTACAATGCCTCGTCCGGCTCCAGTATCGGCTCGACTGCGGGACCGACGTAGCCCCCGTAAAGTGACGTTCCAGACAATTGACTGCACGGTCTGGGGTTGATCGGCTCGTACAACGACTCATACGTCGATGACGCCTGTGAATCTCCATAAGTGGAGAAGTCTTGCGCGTTGACTGACGCGGAGGACGGCGGATAAGCGGAACCCGGCCGCCGCAGCTCGCTGTACGTGGACTGAGCGCCCAGATCGCTCATCCTGGAGACCTCGGACCGCGCATCACCACCGTAGTAGCTCTCCGGGTTCCGCTGCAGAGGTATGTTCGAGTATACATGAGTCGTGCCGCCAGGAGGCAGCAGGTTGCTGTACAAGAGTACATCGCCGCTCCGCGCTCGCGCTGAGTTTCGGACGATGCAACTCTTCACTGGCACCAAATTTGAGTACGTAGAGCTCGTCCGGCTCCCGTACTCTAATCTAGAGGAGTACGACGGCTCGCAGGCCGATTTCACCGTGTAGCTCTGGGGTATTTGCGGTTGCGGCGGTTTATTTTTTTTGGGTGGAATCGATGGTTTTAATTTTGCAGCGTTTATGTCGTCCTGTAATTTTGCGTCCAACTCGTTTGCATATATCCGAAGTTCCGCCAGTTGTCTGTCTAGTGTGTTCATTTTGATTTCCTTAAATTACAAGCGGATAAACATAGCACAATTTATGAATTTTATTAAAAAAAATTGACTCATAAAAATATAAAGAATGACAATTATTGACAAATGAGTCTTTTGTCTATGAATGAGAGAACTCACCATAGACAACATCTTTTTATTTTAAATATTTTGTAGCTAATAGCGTTAGTTTAAGCCTCAAACAGTCTGAAAGTTTAATGTAGGTAGGTACGTGGTAAAGAAAGCTATATAAAAATCATTGATAAAAATAAAATAAGCCGTGACTTAGTATGGGCAAAGTGTAAACATAAAAAGAGCATAAGGACTAATAACTCAATAATTAATTGACCAGTCACTAGAGTCATAAAATCCATGGAAACAATAAAATTAATTGGTTCGTTATAGAATTTTTGTTGTGAGTAGTTCAAGCTTCCTTTTAGGCCTTTTAGGTGAACAATGTACTTTTACCAGAAAATATTCACAAATCTTTGCATTACGATTTTATTTCTTGAGGTTCGTAGAGATAAATTTTTATTTGTCCAAAAACTTGTGCATTTTTGTAATAAACGGATAAATTGGATCTTTTACTTTCAGTTAAATGTAGCCGATGATTCGCAGGAAGATGAAGGTTTGATGTCGTGTTTTACTCCGACAATTTTATGCGCATAGTACACATAAACATACCCCCATAGTCCATACATGTATTATAATAATTTATAACACCCATATAATAATATAATATGATATCAACAGGAGTTAAAGATAATCAAGAGAGGATAATTAGAAATAACTTAAAGCTATGGGTTGATTTTACTTATTTTTTAACTATGTAGTTACTATTTACTTACATAATATTAAAGATCTTTTTCTTTTAGCAACTTCACTGCCAGATGCGGAGGGGACGACTGAAGAAGAGGTACATTTTTATAATCGTATACAAAACATAAATATACTATTATTTAAAAATTCAAACAGTACTTACACACTTTGGCACTTTACATCTATGTACCTATTTAACTTTAATAATATTATGTTTTGTTGCAGTGGCATATGGACTTCATGCCGGTATGTGTAATTAGTACCTACAACTTACAAATATAAAGTATTCAATAATTAATTTTTATAGCTTTTATTAACTTCTTATCGAATGACAGTACGCATGTTGCTATTTGCTAATGATGAATTTTCCAGACTGGCTACCTGCCAGACAGCGTGTACAGGGAGCTCGCCTGGTACGGCATTCTTCAAATCCATCCACTACACCACAGCACCAAGTTCAAGGCTGCGGCGGAGCTGATGTGGCAGCATACCCTGGGCCGACCGCAGATTATAATGGAGAACCCGCCACAAGTTAGTACTAAATGTTACGTACTTTAGATCAGCGGTCCGCAACCTTTTTAATATTGCGACCCCAAAATTAAAAAAAGAGTTATGAGCGACCCCAGAAAAAAAGCACTAAGTTAATTGTGCAAAACTAAATAAGTGCACAGTTGGGTCTTGATGACTTTTTTTTGGCGACCCCATAAATATCTTCCGCAACTCCACATGGGGTATATAATATAGCTGTATAGAAAACAGGTAGACTCAAGTACTTATTTAAGACCCCGTAGTATGACCCCTTAAACCTTCGGGAGCAGGAACACCGTTGGGGTTTTAGTGGGTAGTCCCGGGTGCGGATCTTACGTCCGACCCGGTTATGCGTAAACGCATTTCCTCAACGCAAAAAAAAAAAAACTTGAGAGGTGTCAAAGGGACACCCGGATGGAACAAGGTTGTAGATAAAAAAACGCCATCTAGTTGACGCCCAGGAATACTAACAACGACACTTTTGTGGAATTGTAATAAAATTTATTTAAACGTCCAGTAGATGTCGCTGTTTATTCTCAAAAACGCCATCTAGTTGACGCCTAGGAATACTATCAACGCTCTCTGCCCCTACAGGAACTAATAAAAATGTGTCGTTACCACTTTTCCCGTCTAGCCCCCATTCGCAACGTGCGATAAGGAACTTCGTTCCGAAAGTACTAATTTAAGGCCTACCGATTCAACTAGCCAACTAAAAAGTTTGAAGCTCATCCAACCTTTGTTAAGAATATTAGCTACAACGAAAGCAAACTGTCGAGTGTCGAGACACGTCCTGCTAGCCAGCACATTAAAGAAAGCTTGTGTAAACATAAAATATCCGCTACATCCATACATCTGCTTCCAATACACAACGAGTACCTAACGTGCCTATAACGCTACACTTGTTTATTTTCTAGTCTCTACAGTCAGAAAATAAAATAAGCCGTCAGATATTGGCCGAAGAGGCGTCGAAATGGTCGCGCGAACAGCGGGCGGCACAAGAGGTGCTGATGGAGAACATAAAGAGTGGCGGCAACGGACTGACCGTCAGGACTGTTGTCGGCGCCACCACGAAGACAATGTATATTGTGCAAAACGGTAACAGTAAAAAAATTGTTCAGTATACTGTATACCCTGTTCCTGTAGTAGGTATACCAGGTATATCTACTTGTACTATTATCTATTCTGTGGTATATCACGAATGAGTTAGAAAGGGCAGAGGAATTGCTGCTAAGCGCGATACTCTCAAGAACTGATACTCCAAATACATCCTCAGTTATCAACGAGATTATAACCTTTCACTGCAATTCCATACCTTCGTTAATCGTACGATCAATCCTTCGATGATCGATCGCGGATTCTTGGAAATGCTATTGTATTCTATTGTTGTTGCGATCACCGGGGCATTCAAGGGTCCGATTTTCTAAACAATTTCTCGCTTATCGCCTGTTACTGTTAGGTGCAAGTTGCAACAAATACTATACTTACAAGAAGGTTAGGTGGCTAATGCATACGTTTTATTCATACTCATTTTACTTTTATTCTTAATTTTGATATATTTGAAGCGCGATCTTTTCAGGCAACTACTTCAAGTGTCCGAAAGGCACGGAGCCCGACATGGAAGCGTATCGAGTTCAAACAACTTTGCACGAGATGAAATGCACTATGGGAAAGAAAGCTGTCCAAATCCCCTTTGATCCGTGCTTGGAGGCGGAATCTGCACCAATAGAGTACTCCTATGGAGAAGGTTGGATGTTCTGCCTCGGAAGTGGCGAAAGGGACGCCAATTACTTCCAGAATGGAACATTGGATTGCGGGAATAAGACTAAGGTTGCCTTTTATTTTGATTGTTGATTGCACTGTAGTTTAGTTTAGACAATATTATATCAGTATTGCAGGTTGCCTTAGCAGCCAGTTTGGAGTCTGAACCTCTAAAATGGTTTTGTTAAATTTTATAATCAATATGGATAGTTTTTTTTGCTTGCAGGTACCATTAAACGACTTTTTAAATGAGTGTGCCATTGACAACAATGTCGTCATCACATTCGAGTACTTTGGAGATGAGCCGAGGAAGGATTTGGTGCACAACACGACTTTGTGTTCCTCCTGGGATCCCTGTCATGTGTCGTATTTGTATAGAATTGAGGTATGCATACCATGGTCAACTTACAGCATATTCGTTTACTTATAAAATTCCGAGATAATTATTAATTTATTATAAAATAATTAAACACTGACTGTATAGCTGTGCTGTATAGGGCGTAGGCGTTAGGGTGTCGCAGATTACTAGAGTCTAATATTTTTTGTTTTAAGGTGGCTCTTAGCCAGTAAGGTGGAACCACTATAACTACTAGACAACTATGAACTAAGCACTTGGTGATAGGTGCAGAAGTGAACTAACAACGTTTTACCTACTAGTTACTACTGAAATAGGAAAGTATCACTAGGACTAGGATTACAGCTTTACTACTACTAAAATAAGCGTCTCATTGTTACTTGTTTTATACCGTAAAAATGGTGAAAACGGAAAACAGAGACTCACAAAAATAATAATTGAACAAAAGTACTGTAAGTTCATTTATTTATGGTTTTGTTTTCCTTACCTTATCAGGTTCCACCTCCAGAGATGGTGCCTGCGGCTCCAGAAACAACACAAAATCCTTGCGACACAACTCCATGCGAAGAATGTCTAGAAGACTTTACAGAAGAGCACGCTGAACCGATAAATATATAGTACTATAATTATACATTTTACCGTACGTTTATTTTATTGTTAAAAAGCTGGAGTATTTTGAGGAGCAAAATAAGTCTCCGAAATGTTTTGTAAAAAAATATAATTCTGTAGGTAGTCTTAAAAATATAATTTTGTAGCGTCATCAACCAGAGGCAGGTTACACGCCATAGATAAATTATTCTCATCAGTTCAGTCCATCAATTTGGTTAAAGATTGACGCGATACAGGGGCCGTACCACAAAACCGCTTTGAGATTCGAACAATCGTACGAGAATGCCGCATTGTTAGAGCAGGATGAGGCATTCTCATCCGATTGTTTGAGTCTCAAAACGGTTTCGTAGTAGGCCTGCAGGACCCGTACCATCAAATCCGTTTTGAGACATAATTAACAATCGAACGAAAATGCTGCGTCCTGCTGTAAGAAACGTGAAACAACGTTGTTAGAGCAGGACGCGGCATTCTCGTTCGATTGTAGGTAGTCTTGAAAATATAATTTTGTAGTTACGTCATCAACCTAAGAGGTAGGCCGTAGGTTTATCATGCTCTGTTTCTCATCAGTTTAATCCATCAATCTGGTTAAAGATTGACGCAATGCAGGACTTGTACGTGTACAGTACCACGGTTTCGTGGTACAGTACCACGAAACCGTTTTAAGACTCAAACAATCGAACTAGAATGCTACGTCTGCTCTAACAAACGTGAGGGGGGGAGGACCGCTCGGAGCACTAGGTAAAATAGGGTGCCGCAAGACATAACATTATAAAGGGGCGCCTCGCCTGGCCAATTTTTTTTCGTATGTATTTGAAATTTTAATATGGGGTACATGTTTAAGGGGGTGCCGAAGGAATCTCGCTCACTGGTAGGGCTAAGGGCTTGTCCACATCTCCACGTTACGACGTCGTCAACGTGAAACGGTGCGGTAACGTGGCACGGTACGTTGACGTGACGTGTAAATTTACGTCAACGTAAATCGTCTCACACAGCCGGAATGTCTATCTGAATTCATAATCGGAAATTTCCGATTATGAATTCAGATAGACATTCCGGCTCTCATAATCTCGGCACCTTGCCTCACACATATCAAAATTCAGGTTGATCAGTAGTCTCGTGGTTCCCGGCACATATAAATATCTTTATGGAAGAAGAATTAATACTAATCGCATTGCTTTTTGCTCTTTATAATAAAAAAAAAGAAATGCAAACGCAAATACTCGCGCGACAACTGCGCGACCGGTTGCTGTCTGCTAACCATCTGCTAAAGATACATAATCAGCCTGCGGGGACCTAAGTAGTTTGGTTGCGTTACGTCAAACCCAGCTGACAGATCACATAAATTAACATTGAATTGACATATTCGACCAAATAACGTTGATCTGTCAATTACATAGAAATCAACTTCCTCAATGGTACCCATAGACATGATCACTCCTGCCTTTATGATAGTCTCTCCTCTATCCCCGCGTTCCAGATGACGTTAGAAACGCTCACGATCAAGACCGTGGTTTTTCCGTTCCACTAGCATGTGAGCGTCAGTGATACAAACCCAAGTGGAACGGATTATGGATCGTTTTGAGCGTTTTGAGAAAAGTTTAAAAAAAGAACTAGATATAATTTTTTTATACATAGGTACATTGAACCGAACTTGGATATTACGATCCTTTTTTTCAAGTCATAAATAAAAGTAATTTTATTGTTTATAGTTCCATTTATTTTACAAATAAAATACATAATATTATATTTGTTTCGTTTTTAGTATTACATTTTTTTTACTTAAGTAATCATATTTTAATAAAGTTAAACTTTTATTATATTTGAGTTTTCACATTGAATCATATTTTAATAACAAAACCACATACTTTGAATATTGACTATTGTCACAATATACAATATATATCGTTAGGTATCAATACCGCTTAGTGCTTAGTCAAGTACGAGTAAGTGAACAGGTATGGGAGAGATGAAAATTAGTATTAATTATTATATTTTATAAGAAATCATTTGACCTTTCATTTAAAACAATTTATTTTCCAATCAAAATATTTCATTAAATGTAATTTAATTAAAATATTATTTGTAATGAAATAATATAAAGTTTTTTTGTCTCTACTCTCTCCTGAAAACTTTCCGTACATGGCTTTCGCGATATAGTTACGTTAAAATTAAAAAAAAAAACTAGATTGCCCACTTTGACCCATCTTCGTCAAGGGTCGTTTTTAGCTAAAATGATGACGTCATGAGTAGCCGCGATCAAAACGACCCCGGTCGCCAAAGGGAACGGCAGAAGGGGACGTTTTGAGCGTTTTGATCAAAATTAACGTCATCTGGAACGCAGCCATATGTCTATACCCTTTCCTACTTCCGTACCAACTTTATATATATTCAAGTAACAAATTAGTTTATTCGTGTTTATCTCAATATTTACGTAGCAACTCCATTACCCTTTAGTATATTATTATACCTTGTAGTGAAATTTCCTAACTAGATCCGCAATCCTAAATTCCGTACTTATTTTGCTTTTCCACCGCCTATTACCTACCTTTGTATATGGCAAAGTACACCGCCGGTGTCAGTGCCAAAAATAAACAAAAAAAAAATTGACAAATGACAATTCTAATTTCATAATTCGCAGTTCGCTTATTTTCCTGTGCTTATTTTTGTCGGCCGTACAGTTTTATAAAATTGTAATTATTATTTTACCTAGAAGATGGTTGTGCCGAGCTATATTAAAGATATTTTGCAAACTCTCGATGACTCTACAGTACTGAATTTACCGATATTCAAAGAGAAAATCTTAAAATTAGAGTATGTAAAATGTGATGTAAGTCCCAGTTTTGTGTTTTAACATTTATATTAAGTAATATTATTTACTTTATGAATGAAAATAACATATTTATAAGTAAATAAATGTAACTCTTTCAGAACCGGGATGTGGTTTTCAGCCAAGAACTAATACTACCTTTTTCTGATAGTAAAATAATTATCGCTGATATTTCTGATTGGAGACGATTAAGTGCTGATTTTCCCATGTGCAATCCTGTTTATGAGATTACTTTCAATTTGGAGGTTAAAATTATCTTATTATACATTTTTAGTGTAGTACAGTAAAGAATGTTGCTCCTAACCAAATTCTAAATACATTTCAGAACAATGATGTTCATTTTAAAGCAGGAGATACAATAGCCATAACGCCAAGAAATCGTAAAGAAGAGGTAGATATATTAATCAAATATTTGGGGCTAGAAAAAGTGGCAGATACCAGCTATACTCTTACACTGGATTGTGATCGTAAAGATGCTAAGATTCCTCCTCATATTCCTATTAAGGCTACTCTGAGATTTGTCTTGACATATTGTATTGATCTTAGAGGTATTCTGAAAAAGGTATTTTCAATTTTGTATTCCAATTTCCAACATTTTTGAAGTTGTATTCAGTACAAATAAACAATATTGTAATATAATAGTTACAATCACTCTCTCATATTAATTTTTAAATGTTGTCCCCAGGTATTTCTAGTGGTTCTATCAAAATACACAACAGATGAATCAGAGAAGAAAGTACTAGAATATCTAAGCAGTAAGGAGGGTTTTCTAGCGTATACTTCTAATATTTTAAACAAGAGCATTTGTATTTTGGATATATTCCAAATGTTTAAATCTTGTAGACCCCCAGTGGAAGTTATTTTAGAGCATTTACCGAGGCTACTTCCAAGGCCCTATTCAATATGTAATACCTACCTCAAAGACCCAAATAAATTGAAAATATGTTTTTCTGTGAAAGAAATTGGCAATGACAGAAAGGGCCTAACAACCAGTTGGTTGGAAGAATTGATTACTACAAGTGATGATGTGGAAAAAAATTTCGAAAAGATAAGTTTAAAGGGAAACAAAAAGGTTCCTATTTACTTTAGAAAAAATATTAATGAATTTAGATTGCCTGAAAACACAGAAGCACCAATGATATTAGTTGGCCCTGGTACCGGAGTAGCCCCTTTTATGGGTTTCCTTGAAGAGAGAGAAATAAAAATGAATGAGAATAGCAGCAATGTGCCATGCGTATGGCTTTTTAATGGTTGTAGATACGAAAGCTTCGATTTTATTTATAAAAATGAACTCAAAGACTTTGTATCAAAAGGTGTTCTTAGTAAAATAACAACAGCATTTTCAAGAGATGAGAATTCAAAATGTAGATATGTGCAGGTCAGTGAATTTTTGTCCTAAAGTATAAATATAAATTGTAAATAATAATCGACATTTTTAAAAATATGACAAGACAAAAAAACGAGACTAGTCGCTAAGCCTTTGCAAACAAACAAATTTAATTAATGTTTGTAGTACATAATTTTTTAAATTAATTCTTTCAGGACTGCATAGCTGAACATGGGGAAGAGGTTACTAAGTTAATAGAAGACGGAGCTTACATATTTGTCTGTGGCGATGTGAACAAAATGGCGAAAGATGTTAAAGAAACAATTATTAAGTGTGTAGAACAATATACAGACAGAACATATGAGGAGGCTGTACAGTTTATTACAGAGTTGGAAAAACAAAAGAGATATGTGGTGGATATTTGGAACTGAGGTTATGTAACAGAGTAATTTTTCATCAAAAACAAAACTAGTACAAATTATTAAAAAGACAGATGAACAGTTTTGACGGCCTCTGTGGCGTGGCTCAATGGTTGAGCGAGTGGCGGCTCAGCACGGGGGTTCGAATCCCGCCGACGGAACAAAAAGTTTTCAATGTTCCTGGGTCATGGATGTGTATTAAATTTGTGTATGATAAAATAAAAATATGGATTTTCAAATCTGTTAGTATAATGGATTTTCAAATCTGTTAGTCGCGCTACAACTCGAAAACGGCTTGACGGATTGGGCTGATTTTAGTCTTAAAATATTCGTAGAAATCCAGGGAAGGTTTTAAAGTGACACGAAGTTCGCCAGGACAGCTAGTCTCAAATATATGTACAGTATAAAAGTATTAAATATGTTCCATTGTCTGGTACCCGTAACACAAGTTCTTCAGGTACTTACCACAGGGCCAGACTGACGTGGTGTGAAGCGTCCATAGATATTATTATTAACAGCTAGTAATTTAGTTTAACTGCTGTAGGCTGTAGCAGTGAAACTAAATTAAAAACTTATTTTATTATTGTTTGTAAACAATAATATTAGTATGGGATCCCTAGAACAAACTTTTTTTATTACTATCAAGCTAATTTTTTGTGAGTAGCTTTATTTTGATCATAAAATATGGACTGTTTTATATGTAGGACAGTGTTACTCTTAAATTATATGACTTAATCTATCAATATACAAAAAATCAGCTTATCAAGGTTCCGTTATAGGGTTCAGTAGTCAACCAAGTTTTGTTGATTTGACAAAAACTCACAAAAAATTGGCTTCATAGGAATAAAAAAAATGTTCTAGGGCTCCCGTACTATATTGTGTGGGCAGTGGACAAAAAAGGCCATGTTCTAACATGTGCACACATGCTTGTAGTAGTGCAATCTATGACATTTTATTAGTGTATGGCGTAATAGTGTTGATGTCGCTGCTGCACTAAAATAGTAGAGCTAATAAAACAAAACACCAAAAAGATTCTAACACACAATCTTATTCCAGAGGGCGCCACCGATCCACAAACAACAAAACAGTATTACATAGAACATTGCTATAATTTTCACATATTTTGTTGCTTACTCGCAATGTGTTTTCTCAATAAAAATAGAAAGTATTTAACTGTGATGCACAGACAAAAAGTATTAATATATCAATTTATGTTGTGCATGTGGCGCCACTTTCTTATTCGATTATGATAAAGAAGGGATTTACAAGATAGTATAGATTATCAGATTTTGAAATTACCAGATTGGTATTGCCTGTTAGCGGCCAATGGATATTCTAGCTCAGGATGTGAGTCATGGGTTCATGAGTCATGACTTAAGATTAAGAGGCCCATGCATTATCCTGCATTGCAGTCCGCCGGCTAATGCAGGATAGTGAATGGTGTTGCAGGCCTGCACATCATTCACTATCCTGCATTAGCCGGCGGACTGAACGGCGGACTGCAATGCAGGATAATGAATGGGCCTCTTTATGGCTAGTCAAGCCAAATCTTCTAATCGCAGTGTTTTTTTGCAGCAAATGACATATCATAATATTATTCAGAGTACGCCTATTGTACAAATCATCATTAGTTCAATTGTTAATATAAGTACAAATATTTTATTTTTAATATATTTTTAATTTTTATCATGTTAAATGCTTTTCATTCCAAATTACACTAACGCTTCTAGGTAAGTACTGGCTGATATTTATTGCCTTTATATAATAAGCACAAAAAATTTTAGGCACTAAGTAAGGTTGCAAGATAGAAATACCTTCTCATTTACAAAAATAATTTAATAGGCAAATCTCAATAAAATGTCTAAAAAGTGTCATTGGTGTATAATATTACCTTAAATCTAGAGCATTATCAATACATTAGACACAATTCGTTGTGCGATATTATTATAGCCTTAGAATATAAGATACTTTTACATTAAGCATCCAGTGAGTAGTGTTGGTAAAAATAGCATTAGTAATAATTAAATTAATCGTACTTGCTTTTAATACGATTGCTGATATTATCGTGCGCAGCAATAGTCTGCGATCATGATAAAAAATTCACGTCCGCGGTGTTACGCACCGCGGCGATATCTATTAATGAATTGCTATTTTTCACTCGATGCGAAATAATACTCTACGCGAGCGGTGCGATGCGAACCGATAATTCACGATGCCGCGTTTTAGCAAATAGCAAAGCAATAATACGAAGCATTCTGTGACATCAACATTAGCATGTTAATAAATTAATAGAAAATAGCACTGGGTTCTATGGACCCTTGGGCAGTATTGTTAGTAGAAAAATTTATATTGCCAATGTAAAAGTATCTTGAATATGATGGACGATTATGTAGTCACCTTACATTTTTAAACTTCAAGCCAGAAGGTACTAATTATAAAAAAAACCCATATAATTAGACGCTCTTAGTGGCAGAAAACACAAAGGCTTTTATACTATATCTTTCAAACGTCATAATTGTTTCAAGATTGTACTTTCTCCTAGGTTATGGTGTCAGGTCAGTACATAATCTTCCTATCACTAAATACATCATGGGCGCAGCCAGGGTTTAGGCGTTCCAACAACCAAAATGTTGACAGATAATTTTCAAAATATGAGAATAATACACGGACAATTTGATTATTGCAAAAAAAATGCTAAGCTGATCGCACACCACACAATATACGTACACATTTATCCGCACCGTACGCGCCGCATTTCGTGACGTCATTTCATACGACGAATTCTAAAATGCAGCGCATACGGTGCTAATATCCTAAGATCCGACCGTAAAATTCTGTATGAATCGTTTTTTTTGATCAAATATATTTTAAAATAATCTTTAGAACGTATAGAATGGATTAATGTTGGGTTGCCTTGTTAAAAGTAGCCTTTTTTTTAACAGGCGTTTTTATTTTTATGTGTATTGTCCTGTCATTCATCAATGTCATTCCTTCTTAACTCTCTTACTTTTCTATTGAATACACGCAAGTTTGTATTACGGTCTTTCATTTTGCTCAATTAGAGGTACTTGCGGCTACTTTTGGCAAGGCAACCCAACATTAATCCATTCTATACGTTCTAAAGATTATTTTAAAATATATTTGATCGAAAAAAACGATTCCTGCAGGATTTTACGGTCGGATCCAATACTATAAGTGCTGACAAATGTGCGATCATCGTTGAACCTCCTTACTCTGAAATCAAAATTTGGTTACTCCCTTGGCTAGGCCCGCAGAATGTTTAACCAAAGCAGGCACATTGGTGGAGGAAACCTTAGTTCCTTAACCACTATCTAACCTAATATGGCTACTGCTGTAAGCCCTCTGAACAATATATTTTATTGCAAATTGAAAATCAGCCTTAAAATATTTTTTGTAAAACCGACATACTAGAGAGACGAAAAAAATGCATCTCCTTGTATGGTCTCCCATTGAATACAGTTTATAAAACAGAATACTTAATAACTTAATCTATTTTATTGTATAATTAATATTTTAAACCAAACCTTTAACCTTGTGACCAAGAATAAAATTAACGACTAATAAACTTTTGTCACTATATTTTAATCTGACAATTTAGAAAAGACTAATCAAAATTCATAATTTCTTATTGTTAACCAATATCAAATTACGAATTTTGATCACTCTAATTAAAAATATGAATTACTTATGTGAAAATTCATAATGGCGTTTTTAATTCATAAAATTTTGTGGTCAGTGGTCACCAAAAGAAATATGGAATTTTATTAAAATGCATTGGAATACTTAGACACAAATACTTTGGAAAATTGAAGTTTTTTCTCCTAAAAGAATGTTGGACGAAATATTTATTATGAGAATAGCAGTCTTGTAAAAGTTACTTAGAAGAATACATTGAAATACTTTGGAAGTATCGAGTAGCTTAAGGAATGTGCTATCTTTAAAAGTACAGTAAAAATTTCTGCAAGTTTGGCGTGAAGTATTGAAGTAAGTAATGACATATAACCTACGCTTACGAAGTACATATTTAAACAAAAAATACATATTATCAAAAAACATACTTATGCATACAAAATAAAAGTATAATCAACACTAAATATATTAATTACAATATGTACATATTTGGTAATGTGTGTTTTCCTTTATTTGCGTCGAGAAAGAGGAAAATGATTGCATCAGGCTGTCATGTCACAATAATTATTGTTATTATTTAGGCCTCAACGATTTCTGAAAAATATATGCAGCATATTTCATAGGGGGGTATTACATTATCATTTATATTGGATCATTTCTATGATCATATATAGGATCCAATATATATAATCATTTGATCATATCTGCATATTACACTATCATATATCATTGATCCTATTTTACGTCATATGTGGTTTCAATAGCCAATGGCGAGCGCTGACGCTGACAGGTATTGACGTCAGGGTTACTAGATCTCAGAGAATTCGATTTGTCAAAAGACATCGTCATTTTTAATATGGCTTGTTTTTTGTTATTTCAGCAAGATTATCCAAGTATATAATTAGAAAAATAATTACATTACATTATTTGAAACATATTAACGTACAAGAAATTAAAAACTCTTTTTTATATTAAATAACTGGCAACACCTATTTCTATGACCGTATTGGATCCAATCTCTCAGCAAATGTCAAAAATCTATGATCAAGGAAGAAATGAATCATATGTCTATATTACATTATCCAATATCATTGACTCAATGATCTCGGATCCAATATATATGATAATCTAATATCCCCCATAGATAATATTTAAAAATGCAGACTTCACCATACGCTTTTTTACTTACGCGTGTGATTCGCGCGTGAAAACAAAATACTTTTTAGTAATTTTTAGATTTTCTATTTTTCAAAGAGGGGTATTATATTATCATTTATATGATCATATATAGGATCCAATATATACGATCATATCTGCATATTACATTATCATATTCCATTGATCCTATTTTACGTCATATGTGGTTTCAATAGCCAATGGAGAGCGCTAACGCTGACAGGTATTGACGTCAGGGTTACTAGATCTCAGAGTATTCGATTTGTCAAAAGACATCATCATTTTTAATATGGCTTGTATTTTGTTATTTCAGCAAGATTATCCAAGTATATAATTAGAAAAATAATTACATTACATTATTTGAAACATATTAACGAACAAGAAATTAAAAACTTTTTTATATAAAATAACTGGCAACACCTATTTCTATGACCGTATTGGATCCAATCTCTCAGCAAATGTCAAAAATCTATGATCAAGGAAGAAATCTATACTAATATTATAAATGCGAAAGTATCTCTGTCTGTCTGTCTCGCTTTCACGCCAAAACTACCGAACCGATTGTAACGAAATTTTGTATACAGATAGTCTAAAGCCTGAGAAAGGACATAGGCTATTTTTTTACTGAAAAAAAGGGTTGTAAGGGGGAGAAAATGCGTAAATTTGTTTAAATTAAGTTAGTTCCAAAAATTCATAATAGGTGGCGCCGTGCGTCTCTTACATCGCGCTAATGCTTGCCCAAAAGCCGTTCTATAAGAGGTGGTATCATCTTACATACTGGTTTCGATCTTTTTTCGATTGTTATTTCTTTTTTACGTTATTTATTTAATAAGGCAGTACTTTATCTATGCAGTGACATAACCTTAAACCTATCAATGATAAATAGTTTATGGGTAAAGTTGTTTTAATAAAAGCTTTTGACACCAATTTTGTTGACATCGCGCGCTTTAAACTGAAGTCCACGCGGACGAAGTCGCGGGCAACAGCTAGTGAATCATATGTCTATGTCGCAGCCGACTGGTTTAAATAGCCGTTCAATCAAAAACTAGCCCTTTGTCTGAACAACGCCATTCAATCACACGTCTAGCTTTTATATTGAATATTTTAGTCGCTCAAAACGTTCAACACTACAGCTGATTCAAAAGCCGCCGTCTAATTGAAGTAGTTCAGCGCGCACCGCTGCGGCGCTAGGTGCGTTTTATTTACAATTTGGCGTCAACTAGCAGGTGTTTGTGGTTGTTTTTCGGAAATAAAGTAGTTAATAAAAGTTACAAGTGTTATTAAAGAGACAAAAATTGTGGAGGCACATACGAGTGAATTAAAATTTCAACAAATATTCGAGGAGAAATTACTTACGGGATTATGAAATGGATGGACGCAGCCTCCCCCGAAAGGGGGGTTCGGGCCCCCCGTCAAAACAAAAACAAACACAATCCAGAAAGTCCAAAAGTTGGTTAGGTTATGTTAGAACTTAGACCACAACACAGAGGGAGCCGAGCGAGCGCAGCGAGCGTGCTGCGGCAGCAGCCGGCGACCGCCGTCAAATAAAAGGGGGGCTCGGGGGGCGCAGCCCCCCGCCAATACAAAAACAAACCAGTTGGCTAAGCGTCGTCTAGCTGTAGTGTTGAACGTTGTAGTCAACAAGTCGGCTAAACGACGTATAGCCGTGTGATTGAATGGCGTTGTTCAGTCAAAGGGCTAGATTTGATTGAACGGCTATTTAGACCAGTCGGCTGCGACATCTATATTACATTATCCAATATCATTGACTCAATGATCTCGGATCCAATATATAGGCTAGCTGTTTGATTGAACGGCTATTTAGACCAGTCGGCTGCGACATCTATATTACATTATCCAATATCATTGACTCAATGATCTCGGATCCAATATATATGATAATCTAATATCCCCCAAAGGTTGAGTGCAGCTGGGTTTGCATTTACCTCATATAGTAAATTAAAAAAAGAACACAGTAGAAAATGTATTTTACGTTAGAATTTAAAAATATTAAAAAAATACTTTGTTCTCTCAAAAGTGATCTCTTGGACAGATTATTTTCTTTAAGTAATCTAGTTACATAACTACAATTTATGGCATACAATTGTACATACATTCCTTCTTAAATAATTCTGAGAAATGACGAGTAGTGATGCAGTTATCAGTAGGAGATATCATATCTTTTCTATTAGATAAGACAACACGGACATATTACAAGTTATTTGATAATGAAACAAATTCATGCGTCAAGGCACTTGTTTGAATATTTTTGGCCTAGTACACTATTTATTACACAATGTCGACTTCTCGAGTACAAAAGATTACATTTTATAACGCAGAAGTTAACTAGACACCTTGCTCTAAGGAAACTCCATGGAGGCAGGTGTCAAGTTAATTTGTGCGTGTTGCACTTACGTTAAACATGAATTACTTGGTACTTCTACTATTGTCAAATTTGCTTACGTTAACATTGCAAAAGTAAAATTATTTAAAGCCTACGCATTATAACTACTTCATTAATGACTAAGTTTACTACCAAAAATTGGCACGATAATCACTGTAAAAGCTATACAAAATACATGTGCTAAAAAAATGTGTACAAGTTTTGTACAAAACGGAATTTTAGAAAAATGCATCTTACCGTTAACGATACAGAGGAATGGACTGGTGATTCAGTCGTAATTCTTGTGCAGAATTTTCTGTGCGGCTTTGATGAGCGGGGTGAGGGTTCTCAGTTCCATCGCACACTCCAGGAAAGGGTGCCGTAGCAGTTCATCAGCAGTAGCTCTTTCATCGGCATCCACTTGCAAACATTTGTCTAAGAAGTCTTGGAAAGCCGGCGACAGCTTCTCCCATCGCGGTATCTTTGGTCTGCCTACTGCTGCGATCAAGTACAACGCTTTGATGGGCGCCTCCTTCATATATGGCGGTTCACCCTCTATCATCTCTATGGCCATTATACCTAGCGACCATACGTCAACTTTTTTCCCATATTGCTTTCTTGTTACCACCTCTGGCGCCATCCAATAAGGAGTGCCGACTAGAGTCTGTCTTTTCTCGTCGCCGACTATGTTCGCACAGAACCCGAAGTCTGTAACTTTCACACTGCCATCCATAGCCAGAAGGACGTTGTCAGATTTGATGTCCCTATGTATCGTTCCTTTGGAGTGGAGGAATGCGATGGCTTGTAAGGTCTCTCTGCATACGGCGGCAATTTGCCCCTCCTTCATCACTACTTCGGTGACCACGTCTGTTAGCGACCCCCCATCTAGTAACTCCATGGCTACCCATAGATGGTCATCACTTAGGAATGCATCTAGGAAGTTGACGAGGTTCTTATGGTTGAATCCCTTTAGCACATTGATCTCGTTCAATATGAGATCTTTCTTATTCTGCTTCGTCAAGTCTATGTCTTTGATCGCGACTCTCGAATTGTCTGTGTTGTCTATTGCGATATACACTACACCTGGAAATAGAAACAAATATTTTTAGAATAATAAATACGATAAGCTATCTTACACAGTTTATCGTGCGGGAACTTAACCGGGACAAAATAGCTTATCAGCGAGCCGCAATATTAGAGGAGCAAAAATGTGCTTATGGGCTCTAAAACAAAGGTACCTACCACTTACACCCTCAGTCTGCCATCAGTTCAAACTTCAGTCCATCAGTCTCAGACTGAAGCGAAAATAGGCATCATTTTCAAAAGTACAATTATCAGCCCATCAATCAATATAATCGATTAGACGATCATTCTCCCGTTATTCCTGACCAAACTCATAGACTGAACTGATGCTAGTCTGAGCGTGTACGGTATAAACGTTGCCTTTTGGGCCGTTTATATTCAGCCATCTCGGGCAGGGTAATAGGCATGCATCGCTCGGGCAGCGTCATGGCGCTGCTGCTGCCCGACGCGGCAAGTCCTATGCAGAGAGCTCACTCGCGTCTTTACTGCTGTAGAAGTATAATGAGGGCAATATGCCGGCAGCGCGGGAACAGCAGCGGAGGCTGAATGTAAACGTCCCATTCGAATTACAATATAATATAGAATAGTCAATAGAGTATAGACTGTACTAAGTATTGGCGTAACTACCAGGGAGGTAGGGTGGGACGGCCCACCCTAGGATTAGCATTGTATAGACTCGGCCTCGGGACTTCGCGGAGGGCCAGCCTTCCCCTAGAAAATAAGTTCTAAGTACGCCAATGAATCTGTACGGATTTAACGCGGCTTACTCCAATTTTGGCAATGTTTTGGTTTGTTCACGTCTAATATACGTGACGTGACCGTAACCACGGTTGTTTCTATTTACAATGCTATAATGATCTGAAATAACTACAATTACAATATGTTATTCGGGATTTTGTGCGCGTCAAAGGAAATCCCGCAAAATTGTAGTAGAATTTGATAATATTTTTGTAAAACAGCTTATGAGTCAATTTTGAGACTAAACTTTTACTATGCTAAATTCGATCAAAACCAATATTTTCAGTGGGTGGGTTTAGCCAAACGAGCGTAATTTTGTGAGTCGTGACTCGTGAGTCGCAGAATTTCTGCCGCGTAAATATCTTCTCATACAAATAATGACTCACAGTATTACCCTCGTGTGAAATGTGAATCAAACAGGACTTTTGTATGAAACTGAAAGCAGCAGAATTTCTGCCAGCCGAAATTCTGCGACTCACAACTCACAAATTACGCTCGTTTGGCTTCACCCTAAATTATGTATGATGTAGTACATAGAACATACATCCTGATCAACTTTCTAAAATACTAGAATTATACATTTCTTAGGATGCAATAATGAGAATTTGACGCCATAATAATCATAATATAAGTATTTTGTACATAATAATATCATAATTATAGCCTCAATATTTTCAAGAGGATTATTATGAATTTAACAAATGATAGGTAACAAATAAGTTATTGTGATTGCAACAAATACAGTTTAGAAAACACAACAAAAACATTTTTGTTAAATAGACTGACATAATCACTGTGTCCTTTTGTTCAAATGTTAGTCTCGCTACTCACTGAGATACAATAATTTATACAAAACAAACACAAGGATACGCAGATAAACTGTATGATATTTATTTAAAATTGTTGACTTAAAATAAATGCATATTTGATAGTCAGTGACTGAACTCAGTCATTATATAATTTTCCTTTATGACTAAAGGTTTAAGTTTTTATAATAATTTCTACACCCAGTTCAGCATAATAATTAAAGTCTTCTGATATTTTATATGCTGTAGGTATATAATCCGAACCAAATATAAAATGTTTATCATAAGCTAATTTTCAGACAATAAAAACACATGTGATATGAGTCAGGTAATAAGGTGTAATATTGTTATGATTTAACATTTTAGTTACATAAATTAAATAAAGAAGTAAATTTGGAACTTCACAAATCACAGCCCTTGGGATTGTAAATTAACCAGGCATCAATTTTAACCAGACATTGTTATATTCACAAAATGATAGCTATTGTGTCTGGTTTTGCCACAATCGAGGGAGTAATATGCCATTTGAATTGATAGACAGCTTAGTTGTAAATTGTGATAAGCACCAGTTTTGTAGAATAAATATAATAATTAATATAATTTATTAAAATAATTATTGAAGTGGATATTTAAAATAAAAGTATAATAAAGCAGGTGTTACTTCTTGTATAAATAATTATAGTAAAACTAATTGTTGCATAAAAAATCTGATAAATAGAAGCAGGTGGTCTTAAAAATATTAATTTGTTTTATCTTTATGTTAATTTACGAATAATAAAAACTAAAGAAACATAACTCCCATACTTGAACCGTTTTGAATTTGGTTCCTTTTCGCACACTAAAATATGGCAATAGCAACAAAACACTACACGCAAATTTACGAAATAAAGCTGTTGATATAAATTGTCACTTCTATATTTACACAAAATTGTGTACCGAATACATACACAAAGTATTCAGGTCACTTTTTGTAGGCTCGTGGACAAATTTTTTGACACAGTTACTCTTCCTTAGTTTTTATTATGCGTAGATGTTAATGGGTGAATTAGAAAATTTTGATTTTAAAATACTTTACATTTCTATTTTGGTATCAACTCTAGCTGAGATCATAATAAAGAATCTGAAATCTGTAGCAATCTGTAGTAAAAGTGCTATTTTCACATTTAATAAGAAGCTTTTTATAGATATTTCACTTGTAAAGAATGTAAATAGTCACACAATTCAGATTAGCTGTTTTTGTTATGTGAACACAAAAACAAGTGTAAGCAAAAGTATTTGTGATTTTGATTTAAAAACACCTGTAAGGTCATAAATTGAAAGAATCTTACCTGAGGCTCCTGCACCAAGTTGTTTGATCCTGTCAAAACGGACATAGGGATCATCTTTGTTACAAATCCTCCTCAACTCCTCATATATTTCCTCATCCGTTAAGGTGGAGTTCATAAGCTCCTTCTTTCTCAATATTGGACTTTCCTCTGGCTCGGTGCCAATCAAGGTAAGATCTGTGATACCCGCCGTCAAGTCCATCATCGCATCCTTCTTCTTTAAGCTATTCTTAACAGGTGCGACCGGCATGGTCTGCCGCTGGGATATCGTGTCCGAGGAGGATGTGACATCCTCCTCGCTGCTCTGACCCATGGATATGTCCGAGTCTTGACTTTGGTGAGCATTCTTTTTAGCCAGGAACTTCTTCATTTCCAACTCCTCCTTCGTGATCGCCTCCGCTGTGACGATCTGCTTGCATGGCTCATTTTCAGCCTGCTCCTTCTTTAGCGCGTGGAAGTAGTGGAAGGCGACGGCCTGGATGGCCGCATTGGGGTTCTCATTTTGTTCCGCGGGCGATATTTGTGCGTTCAGTTGCCTCAACCACGACGACGGCAGGCCCTCCAGCATGCCCGTTTCCGAGTTCATACTCACGTGTATGTGTTGCTGCACGTTTGTGGGCATCCCTATCTCGGTGACCCTGTCGTCCCGGTTCGCCTGCTTCTTGGAGAAGAGCTTCCCGAATACACCGCGGCCCGAACGTCCCGTCATTGTGATTCGTTATTGACGACGCTCGTTTTAACCCATAGACTTATCACACGTTCACATTTGAGATCACAAACTACATTTCTCGCAGTAGCCGCTAAAAATTAAAACTAATTAAGTAATATCGAGGAGTGGCTAATCACGGACGTCGGACGGACAGACTTGAGGATTTTTTTCGTTTCTTTATCACCTGTCAAAGTTCTGCCAGATAAATAAAATGTCCTGCGCACGACGTTCCTGACAACGCAAACCAACAGTGACACATCATTCATTCAAATGTATATTGTCCTCTTTTTTGGATCGCGCTGGTCACAATATTGTGGTATAATTTACAAGCAACTTATTTCTTAATTTATTACTAATTAAAGTGTTTTCATTTCAAAAAATATATAATAATTTACAAAATAAGAATAAATTTGTTTGAAACTTGGAACGTTATAATAATATCTCCCATATAGGTATCTCCAAAATGTGTATGTTGCCGTACTTGTGTTAATGATTGAAGGTTGGCGGTACTGATAATAATTACGTGACAAATTGTTGACTGTGGCACAACAGGGAACTTTTATGTATGTGTGAGTGGAGTTGATGATTCATGAAATTAATTCATTACCTACTTCGATTGCGAATAACTTAAGATTGTGATTCCTTTCCTGCTTTTGAAGAAAAGCTAAGGCATTCAATTTTAATCTTCCATCATAATAATTCATAAATCAAAATTATTCCTTTAAAATTAAACCACCCATATTTTTTTGCCCTTTTTTGCTCGATATCAATAATGGCAACAGGTAGGCACTTGAAATTTTCATTAAGGCCTAAAATATAATAAATGTGTATGTACTTTATTAATTAATGATAATATTTAAATAAGTTACAAATTTAAGGGTTCCATACAAAAAAGACAATTTTTGGCCAATTTTTGCTCTATAACTTATTAAATAAGTTACAAATTTAAGGGTTCCATACAAAAAAGACAATTTTTGGCCAATTTTTGCTCTATAACGGTACGGAACATTTCATGCACGAGTTTGACTCGCACTTGGCCGATTTTTTACATACAGGGTGCAATTAAACCTTCAAGCCCCTGTAGACAAGTGGCAAAACGCTAACGCTAACGCTAGCGCTAGCGCTACAAAATGTATGGATTTGACATTAGTATTATCACTTTGTTAAATTTTTGTTAGTATTCGCTAGCGAAGCGATGACTTATGTCAAATCGCATACATTTTGTAGCGCTAGCGTTAGCGCTTTGCCACTTGTCTACAGGCCCTGCCAAATTTTTTCCAGCCAATTTAATTTAACCAAAAAAAATTGGGTGTTATTTTTTTTCAATGACATATTTTATCCCATTTAAAATCGTTGCAGAACGGTGGCGCGCGCGCGGGGGTATGTCACGACTCACGCGCGGCCGACGCATCGTGTCCATTAATTGTAGAGTTTTTAGGATAACTTTCGGAAGCTATTTCTCAACATTTTAGTACTGAGTGACTATAAAAGAAAAAATTCGTGAATTTTTATTTTTAACAAGGATCAACATATCAAAATTTGGCAGGAAGATTTCATTGCACCCTGTATATTGATAGATTAATAGTTATATTATTTAAGAGTAACATTGTCCTACAAATAAAACAGTCCATATTTTAGGACCATCAGTTCAAAATAACATTTTAAACTTTCGCGTTGCATTATAATGAAACTTTTTAATCGGGACTTTACAAGTCGCGTTAAGTCCCGATTAAAAAGTTTCATCAGTTCAAAGTATGAAATCCTTTCTATCTCTGTTAGCTACCTGTTTCGAGATTTTTCGCAAATTAAAATGTTGTTCGTCTTATCAAAATGAAGCTACTCACAAAAAATTAGCTTGATAATAATAAAAGAAATTGTTCTAGGGCTCCCATACTACTCGTATTAGTTTGACTTGCTGAAATTCGTATATTCGCGCAGGTCATGGGTGTCCAGGAGCCGTACATTTTTCTAATCATAATCTTTGCACGATGGTTCTTTTTTATGAAATACTTAGATCAGCAAGCAGTCATCAGCTGACGTTAAGTACAGAAACCTAATGCATCATGTTTGGACCCAAGGCTCCTGATAGAATATAGATCTAAGATGGATAGCGGCTCTAAGTATTTCAAACTAAAGTAATGACTATAACGTTAGGCCACAGTAAAAATGGTTAGGCTAACCTTAAGGGCGAAGCCAAACGAGCGTAATTTGTGAGTTGTGAGTCGCAGAATTTCGGTTCGGCAGAATTCTGCTGCATTTAGTTTCATACAAAAGTCCAGTTAGATTCACGCGAGCGTAATTTTGTGAGTCATGATTTGTATGAAAAGATAATTTACGCTGACAAAATTACGCTCGTTTGGCTCATGTACCCTGTGACCCCCCCCTTCAGACCGCGCCTGACATACGTTTAGGTTACGAATTACAACTTTGGTCTTAGGTACGCTGGACTTAAACTTTGCTGAAAATATGCGATACTTAACATAGATGCGCCGTGGCCGTAATGTTTTCTTCACATAGAGCTGTTACTCTATGTCATAGAGTCTATGACATAGAGTCTCAAGATATTTGAACCGTACCTGCTTTAGGTATTAATTTTTTTTACAGAACTAATGTTCTACACTCTAATCATAATAATCGTCTGTTGTTTTAAGTAGGTACAAAATCAGCATTGTTTTATTTCCTTCTATATTTAAGTATGCTAGTTGATAATTATTATATTAAGCGACTACAAGACAGGTGTTCTTCATCTAACTCTACGGCATTTAGACCAAAATGGACGGGTGTTAGAATTTTATAAAGAAATTGGGACATGGTTGAAATATTTCATTACCGCATGACGCGAGCGTATATTTAGTTGCTGGGCGTATGCCGCCCACTGAAACGCAGTCTCGACGTCTACTCCGCGCGGTCCGCCTGTTTCCCGCCAAAATATTTTTTTTATGTCAATAAAATCCTGGCATTTGCATCGTAGTAAAAATCCTTAGACAATCGGGAAACTAAGTGCGGTCGTGAATCGTGTGTGCTTTTTTAATCGAAAGGATTTTTGTCATCAAGGTATTATTGTTTTATGGATTTTCTAGGAATGCTATCCTATATCCAGCTGTTTCTTTTCGAAGGACACAATGGTCGTGTTATATTGACAAATTAACCACTTAAAAGTCACTATAACACTTTATATTATGTGTGTACCAAATGTGTAGTTTAATTATGTACCTCATGTATAAAATAAAGCGCTCTCTGAAACCTGAAAAAAGGCGGTACCTAAGCCTCAAAAGTAAAAATCCGACGAATAAATTTATGTACCTAACTATTTCACATCGAAATTTAATTTTAATTATTATTTATTGTATGAATATGTATCTAATATATAAAATTCTCGTGTCCAAGTGTTTGTGCGCGAACTCCTCCAAAATGGCTCAACCGATTTAATGAAATTTTGTATGTACCTACTTACATTCGTTAGGCCTGAGAATATGTTTTTACTTTTTATCTACTTTTTATATTGATACTTACTAGAAATAATTTATATGGCAAAACAATGTTTGCCGGGTCAGCTCGAATTTTATAATGCGTTACTTATAATGTTTTCTAACCTCCAAAGTCTAACTAATTTATCTGGTCTATATTCGAGTCTCTGTCCACTTTCAAGTACATGTCAAGATCATCTTTCAGCGGGAGCTAGTAAATATTATCGTGAATGGCAGAAGTTCGTTAACACTTGCTGGCAAGAGCATTTGGCAAGCCAGCACTAGTAAACAAACCGACTAGACTAAAATAAAAGAGTTTATCTATGATTTTATTAACACTTTACTCTTAAAAACAAAATAAAAATCCATTAGCAACGGATCGCGCTATTAAATTTCCCTTTTTAATGTTTACTTTTACTCGTAGTTATTCTATAATATAATTAAACTACATCTTTGAACTCTTAACCATGTCTGAACTGAAAATACTTTTAAGCGATGTGTAAGCTACGTATAAATCAATAAAAGTCCCCAACAAAATCCAGGATTTCCCCAAGTTTGTCTGCGGCTCGGCGCGACGGTTATGAGGAACCTTTCTATCGATTCTACAGTCATGGAAATTGATCTTTGTCAGTATTTCCTATTGGGGAAATATACAATTTTAGAATCATAATATGGAATCTGATGGAATATTTAATTGCTTTCTTCACGCAGGTTAGAAGAAAACTTTACCAGTGGGCTCTATTTTGCTCCCCCACACACAGGGCCGTAGCTAGGGGGGGGCATAGTGGGGCAATGCCCTACCTTAAAATCACAATGCCCTACCTTAAAAATACCAATAATCGGCCAAGTGCGAGTCGGACCCGCGCACGAAGGGTTATACCGCGCACGTACCGTTATAGAGCAAAAATAGTATGGGACCTACCTACCTATACCTAACCCTTAATTTTTTTTTTTACTTTTATTATTATTTATTAAATTACATATATTATTAAGGCCTTTGTGAAAATTTCAAGTGCCTACCTTTTGTCATCATTGATAGTTAAGCAAAAAATGTTAGAAAAATCACGTTTGTTGTATGGGAGCCCTCCTTAAATATTTAATTTATTTTGTTTTTAGTATTTGTTGTTATAGCGGCACCAGAAATACATAATCTGTTTTAAGTATCTAAGAATAACTATATTGAATGAATTGAATACATCCTTGACCTAGAGATAAGTCAAAACAACAAATACTAAAACAAAATAAAATCAATATTTAAGGATTCGTGTTTTTTGGCCTTTTTTGCTGCATATTGATATTAATGGCAACAGTAGGCACTGGACATTTTTGCGAAATCACTTAATTAATTAATAATACAATTAAAATAACATTTATATTTAAAGGGGGCTCAATTACAAAAAACACAATTTTGGCCTATTTTTTATCTATAACGGTACGAAACCCTTCGTGCACGACTCCAACTCGCACTTGACCGATTTTTTTTGCTTCCGCCCTACCTGTAACCGACGCTGCCCTACCTCAAATTTGACGCTAGCTACAGCCCTGCCCACACACATAGTCTACTTTTAATACATTTCTATAAATTTCTGTAAATATTATAGGAGATATTGACCAAAATTACACTACAATGATGTAGGTCAAATCTACTGACAAGTAGATTTGACCTACATCTCTACCTTAATCTAGATTTCAGACAACTCTACCTAACTAGGTACGTGGAGCTTTTACTTTTAGAAACATTCAAAGAAATATTTACAAAAGTCCTATTCTTTCAGTTTTAAAACTTACTCACTGTACTAGAATATCACTAAAAATTTTAACATCGCATCTTTATTCTTCAGTAAATGCGTTTGAACTAAATACTCGTAATTAATACTTATTTGAGTTTGCGTATGCACTGTGCGATCGCCCGATTCAAGGCATTTCAAGGGTTTTTCTCTTTAAACATACGTACAACTAATAAGGTATATACTTAGGTATAATCTTATATATGTATAAATTCTCGTGTCACAATGTTAGGCCGTGTACTCCTCCGAAACGGCTTTACTGATTTTAACCAAATTTTATATGCATATTCAGTGGGTCTGAGAATCAGCTACTGGGTACTTTTTTATATTGATGAGTGCATTTGTTTAATAAATAATAGTAAATTATTACAACTCGAGACTGACGGCGACCATTGTTTGTGCGACGGGATAGCGATGGACGTTGCCATGGCGACATACTTATTTAGTCACTTCAATGAAATAATACGGGCGAAATACTTTATATGGCAAAGAAACGTTTGCCGGGACAGCTAGTAATGTATATACCTATATATAAGTATAACCAGCTCTACCAATTACCCGAAACAAGCAAACTTCTAACTAACATCCATAAATAGGGTACAATCGGTTAGATGGTATTTTGATTAGTGCAAAAGTTAGACGTTGCGTGTTTGAAACAGTATGTCTACAGTCTAACACGAACACCTAAACGCCTTGGCACCCCTGTTTCATATTGATTTTGTTGAAAATTCTCATTGGTTCATCAAATAAGTAATGTAGTCTGAAATGTTGGTCTAATACACCAGTTTGTGACGCTGTTTACCAATGGTTCTTTGGAAGGATGCCCTAGCTAGCACCTGTATAGTTTTTTTTGGTGATTTGTATGGGCATTTGGGCAAGCGCCCGAGCGACACGAGTTTTCCCATACAAAAGTGAAAAAAAAATTGCTCTTTCAGCGCTGCTACTTTTACAGTGAACTCTCTACACGGGACTCATACATACCCTAAAGTATTATTTGGTATTATCACTTTCAGTTTTGTGACTCCCTGTATATTATTAGAGGTTAAACTTTATGACAAATCGTTTTGTTTTAAAACATAGTAACGTACTATGTTTTAAACTCAATTTTAGATCTAGAACTTATGAAAAACTGCCCGATGAAACATAATAATAATAATTATGATTTACCTGTCCACAACTGTACATTCAACATTGATGTCACAAGACGCTCAAGGTGCTTTCTCACTTCTAAATTAAAACATTACGTTTGGCTATTTGTCATTGGTCGCAAATAGAGAAGAATAATAATAATATTATGCTCTCCAGTCTCCATGATTTCAGCAGATGTTGAAATGGCAGTACTGGCGTATGAGTAAACAGACAATGTTTTGATGTGAAACATCTGATGCGGATGGTGAATGTAGAATGTAGATTGTGGATATTGTTGGATAGTGTGTAAATTGTCGTAAGTCGTAATATAGCAGTTCTAATGTCATATTTTATCATTTGCCTGATACCTATATTTCCAAATATCTCTACCTGACTTTATTTACATAACAACAACATTGTAAAAACAACATTTAGAGTTTTTCTCTTAGCAGCATGTGTTTGCGTACAAAACAGTGTTTCCCAAAAATTGCACACTTTGCCTCAAAACTCTATCGGTGTACCGATAGAGTTTTGAGGCAAAATCAACCAGTACTTTCAATCCATATTCAATGAAAATACACACTCTTTTCTCCTGTTATACTTAACAAATTTTCAGCTCACATTCAAGGGTGACGCATATGCGGTGTAGGTAACACCTTCCGTGAAATTCGGCCGGTTGGCGCCATGCCATGTGGATTAGTCCGCGAAGGTCACGAGCTCCGTCAACAAGGCGAACGTTTAAAAATGGAACTAATTTCACCCGGGACATTTATACTTTTTTTAGCGCGTTTAAAAACGACACGACATCGACGCAAAATGAAATTTGCGTTGCGTGCGTTGAACGCGGTTAGGTCAAGCTTCGGCAGGATGGCTTGGCTGGACAGGATCTGTCTCACAGGCAGGCACGACTCTGCCTGGGATACTCGGGAGTCGGGATTTTAGTGTGGGGACACCGCCGCCCATAAGGCCCATTGCACCGAGTCCCAAAGTGGGGTTTTCTAGGCCAGTTCGCGGGGTCGCCTAGAAAAGCCTGCACACTCTGATGAGTCTGCGAGACGCGGACTACCGCTGGTAGAGTTGCGGTGGCCGGTGGGTTGATCGTGCCCGGAACTTTGCCCGAGCGGGTAGTGGAGTACCATGGGGTTTTAGTGGGTACATCCTACGAGCAGAGAATATAATATATTTGCTACGAGGAGCCTCACAGACCCCGGCCGTTGTCCCCTATCCGCCGGGTAAAAAAAGGTGCGAAGCGAACGATTTTGCCAGTTCACTTTTATTTTCTCTTCTGTCGGCACTCTCGGATTGCTAATGATCGTTTTATTCAAGACAAAAGTCAATCACCCGACGGCGGCGACAGTAATGTTTATTTTTGCGTTTTGGACGTTAAAAGTGAAGACTGGAGGCCCCGCCATATTGCCCACATCATAAGAATCAAGAAGCATACGTCTTAACGGAATCATAATTCATAATCCCTGTATTATTTGCAACGACGTATCAATATTATCCTTTTTATAAGTACTCTCTGTCTTCTTTATGTCTCGAATTTGAAAGCACCAGCCTCAAAATAAACGTCTAGGTACTTGGGTATTTAATAATTATCTTTCTTTACATCTCTTATCTCATCGCAATACAGTTGGCTATAAAGTAATTGATGTTTTTCACGCGTGGCAACTTTATGATCTGAATTCTAATTTGAAACTAACCTATTGATCTTATTCCGTCATCCGGGATAGCATTTTATCCCGGGACTGTTCCAATTTCGAAATAGAACAATACGAGCAACTTTGATGTACGAGTACAAAATGTACTTTTTGTAATTAAAACGAATGCCTTCAAACAAATGGTTATAACCAGCTTCTAGATGTTGCCGACAACTTCATTCGTTTTTCTGTGAAAAGAACTAGATTGTATCCAAAACTAAACTGTAAGTCTTTTCCCAGGTCTGAAAGTTCATAGAAAATTTTATCAAAATCGGTACTGTGGCTTTTAAACGTGATGAGGAATAACAATAATAATCATAGGTACTTTGATTTTTGAGTCCCGAGAAAGGGCATATTATACTTTCATTCCAGAAACAATAATTATTATGTACTAGCTGTTCCGGTGAACTTCGTATCACTTTAAAACCTTCCGACTTCTACGAATATTTTAAGACTAAAATCAGCCCAATCCGTTCAGCCGTTTCCGAGTTTTAGCGCGACTAACACATTTGAAAATCCATTTTTATATACAGGGTGTAACAAAAATAAGTGATAATACTTTAGGGTGTGTACGTGTTCCTTGTATAGAGTTCACTGTGAAAGTAGCAGCGCTGAAAGACCAACATTTTTTTTCACTTTTGTATGGGGAAACTCGTGACGCTCGGACCCTTGCCCATACAAAAGTGAAAAAAATGTTTCGTCTTTCAGAGCTGCTACTTTCACAGTGAACTCTCTACAAGGAACACGCACACACCCTAAAGTATTATCACTTATTTTTGTTACACACTGTATAAGATTAGGTTCATCCATAAAGTTAATATAAGTACCTTTAAATATTAACTTTATGGCTTCATCACGATAAACTAGTTTCTTTGCGTATGAACTTGAAGTATGCTCGCATTTAGTACAATTTTTTTTTATACACGTTCACAATTCATAAGATAGGAAGGTACTAGGTCGTCTAGATATTAAATCACATACGTGCCTAAAATTGTGCTAATAACAAACACACACACTCATTTTCCAGATAAACACGAATGCAGTATATTTTTGCTCTTTGTTAAAAGTACAAGTGTCTTTACTCTTACATAATATAGCAGCATTAAAAGTTAAAACATAGTTTAATGCACGTGATTTACATAAAATTGTGGTAAAAACTATCAGGCAGTTCTATTAGTTAAGTATTTTTCCAACTTCTTGTTTGAATAAGAGTGTGGTGTATCTTCTACAATGAGTTAGTACCTATCTTAGTCATTAGTGTTAGTACTAAACGCTATTTCTAGTCTATTCTGATAGTCTTTACTATTATAGTCTATGATAATAATTATGATAATCTATGTTTATGATAGTCTAGTATTATTAATTTCTTCAGTGTTATTTAGGAACCTAAATTCACTTTTTAGTTAGGTCAATTTAGCTCTTTGGCACCCAAATCGAAACACAGTTGAGTTTTGTTTAAAAATTTTGTTAGTACCATATGCCATCACATAATTAGATAATCGCATACCGAATGGTCAAATAAAATGGCCCCACTTCGTGGTTGTATAGGGCCAAATAAAATTTTGACTCATTACACATTTATGTGTCCTTGTATTCAGAAGTTTTTTTTTTAAATATACCTCGTAGTTCGTATGCACGGCCACAGAATAGATAATAGTTGCCACGGCACACAATTTCCTGAGTTTTTAGGCAGAAAAACATTTTAAAATTGGGCAACAAAGGGATCTGGTTAGTGTTCTAGGATTTCGATGTGTAGACAAGTGAGGGGTGAGTGACCGTAATATTTTCGTCCGTTTGTTTACGTTTTTCTCTGTTGCCTAGCACACGTGCTCGTAAATCAATAATACTTTCTTTACGTGGGGTGGCCATAATGCACTTAATTAAAAAAAATACATTTTTTGTCGAACATTAGACATTTCTCCTCTTTTTAGGGTTCCATAGCCAAATAACAAAAAACGGAACCCTTATAGATTCGTCATGTCTATCTGTCTGTGTGTCTGTTTTCTAGCTATACAATTGAAACTTGGCAAGTAGATGTAAACCGCATTAAGATTTTGATACAAAAATGGAAAAATTATTAAAAAATATGGATAGGTCTTTAAAAATCATATTGAGGTTGTAATATCATTTTTTTCTAACCTGAATAGTTTGCGAGAGATCTCATCCAAATTGGTAAAATGTGTGTCCCCTCTCCCTCTAACTTCTAAATATGATAAGTCTAAAAAATATATTATGGTTTGAACGAGATCTAGCAAGTAGTTTTTTTATAAGTACGTCATAAAAACCTTAATTTAACTTTCATTAAATCAACTGAAATATTTAAAAATAAATCGAAAACTTTTTAATTTCATAGAAATAAACCTTATTGATGCTACGAAACCCTTCATGGGCGAGTCCAACTCGTACTTAGCCGGTTTTTAAAGTTAGAAAAAATTGTGTAACAGTTTAAACAAGTAGAGCGATGTAACTGTTTAAAAAAGCGATTACAATTTAGTTCACAGCATCAGAAGAGCTGCAGGTGCATTGCCGGCCTTTTAAGAGAGAATAGGGGACGGTAGGGATGGGAAGGGAAGGGAATAGGAGAGGGTAGGGAAGAGAATAGGGTAGGGGATTAGGCCTCCGGTAAACACACTCACTCGGCGAAACACAGCGCAAGCGCTGTTTTACGCCGGTTTTCTGTGAGAACGTGGTATTTCTCCGGTCGAGCCGGCCCATTAGTGCCGAAGCATGGCTCTCCCACGTCTAAAAGATTGTTAATTGTTAATATATTATGTAATGTGCTCCTTCGTTTAGAAAATTATGTAAATTTTTTGGGCTCTTCTAGATTAACCTTGTCTTATAAAGCCCCTTTACATAATATATATGATTTTACATAGTTTCCAAAATACTGTTGTTCTAGTACAAGATCTTCTCGTCTCCTAAATCCTAATACATTAAAGTTCTATCAGGGAATCAAATTATTCTCCTAAAACCATTACATCTTCATATTTAAATAGTTTTGTGCATTAAAATATATTGCTGTTTAAGTTACTAGAGCTTCAGAATCCTATCAATAATAGCTTTCAATATCTTATCTTTGGCCATTAGTATACAAGAAACAGGGCTTGGTCTCCATTGTGTGTATGAACCGTATCGTCCGATATAATATATCAGTCCACAGACATACAGACTGTATGATTCAGGTCGGAGTTGAGCTCAATTCTCTAATAAGCTAAATTGGCGCGTCCTCCGCTGAGCTAATTCGTTTTGTGCTCTTCGCTATGTTTATGTTATGACAGGTGGATTATGTGCAAGATAATATTATGTTTATCTGGCAAACGCGTATAAGCTGCATATTTCATGGTAGAAATGTGGAAATAGTGGCAGATTTTGAGGGCAAAGTGACAGATTATTTTTGTGGATAAATAATAATTATCAATGAAATTACATATTATTTTAAAAAGGATAATTATGTTATTCTTACGTAGCGTAGAAGGACAGACAGTTTCCAAAATTCCGATAAACCCAGCGTCTAGTATAACAATATGCGGCAGCAAAACGTGAAGTTATGCAATATATTATGCGCCATTACCAATATGCATCAGTTTTATTATTCGTAGAATACCACCAATAAATTGCTAAAACAAATCATTTTACTTTTCAGAATCCATCAAGCAGCAATTCACAGAGGCCGCCTTACATCAGGTGAAGGCGAAAGACCGCAGACGTTGTGACCTCCCGAACATACGAGTCGGGGACGACATGGCGTCTCCTGACACTCCGACCTCCAGCCCCGCCGACGACCACAAGCGCCTGGTCGACGACACCTTCCTCAACAAAATGAAAGGTCTCGTCGAACGACTGCGGCTTGAAAACGCGACCTTGAAGAAGGCGCTCGACTCCGAGCGGAGTGAAGTTCGAGCGCTCAAAGCCCGCCACGACAGCGCTATTCGAAATTTAAAGACTGAGTTCAAGAAGAAAGAGGATCTGCTAGAGAAACAGCTGAGGACGCCAAGAATAGAGAAGCCAGAGGAACTAGGTAGTAACAAGCTGGTGGAACTCAAACGATTGGCGACAGAGATACAGTCTTTAAAAGCGGCTAACAAGGGTTTACAAGAAAAGCTCAAGGTTAGTAGCTTTATTTTTAATTTAAGCTGTTAATGTAAAATTCTTTGCATTATCATTTAGAAGTACTCACCTAAAATGCATTGGTTGTATGGTCTATCTGATGCTAGTAGAACAAACCTTAGTTTTAATCAGAGTTTGCTAAGGTTTGAGCATACTAGAGATACTTAACTTAGTCACAGTATTCGTACAATTTAGGTTCATTTTCTTTAAGTTCACTTTTCTTCTTTCTACGAAGTAAGCTTTTAAGTTTCTCTCTCAGAACACTGCGTTTTTCCTTGAATGCCACCTTATTTTTGCCCAGCACAGAGCTCGCTTTTCCAACTACCTTACGGTACTTTTCTAAAAGAAATTCTACAGGGCTTTGATTGTTTCTTCTGGCAGCATATACAATGAACTCTGAGAAAAAAATACCAGTGCTTGTTGCTAAACCAACAATCCAAACTATGAAGAATTCTTTAAGATTATCCGTGCTTAAGGCTTTCTTATCTTTTGTTAGCTCTTTCGTTTTAACGTTACGCGGAGTGAATTCGTCTGTAAGAGACCAGTATTGCAGGATGCCTCCTTGGTTAAGATGATGCAGGAGATAGTTTAGTCTGGGTAAATAAGGGCTTCCGTACTTTAGCCCATAGACTATAGAGCATGGGACAGGACAGTCCTGGACTGTGTGGTATATTGGCCTTCCCCGGACAATATTACTGGGCTTACGCGCTATGTAGTCTGCATCGGTTTTTCTCAACAATATCGCGTATCCGAAATCCCGTTTATCCAGTATTTGTTTTATTTTATCATCATTCACTATTTCGACGCGGTCCTTAAATTGTTCGTAGTACTCAGGAATGAGACTTTTATTGAAAAGCAAGAAGTCGCGATTATGCACACCGAAGGTCACATTGGTTTTGAGCAGTTTCGCTAAAGTATCGATGTCTGGTTTGTATCTTGGGTATGAAATGGCCGATGTTATGATACCCTGTAACAAAAAATAGAGTTTGAAACATGATGTATCTAGACATATTTAATAATTAGTCTTAGGTTATAAAAGAACTCACATCAATTGCGCAATCCACAATCAGCGAGTAAATCATGATCATCAGCGAGACACATCTAAACACTGGTCCGATAAATTTTACGTCTACAGTTTGTCTTATCAAACATCTCACCACGTCTAAAATTGTCTCTTCTGCTGGTCTATTCTCCTTCCATATTTTAGACTCCATTTTGTAAACAACGACGCTAATAACGATTAGAAAAACTACATTAAATATGAAGAGGATTAGCATATTTTTAGATATTAGTTTCAGAGTCGTGGTAAACGTAGATTGTTTTATAGATTTCTTTGTCAAGAAGCAGAGTTCATCTTGTATCAGGGGGTAAGTGGTGTCAATGTAGCCATAGTAGGTTGTTTTGAGTATTCTAGAACTCAGTTCCATATCAGTATATCCGTCCATAAGATCTTTAGTGACTCCCGTAGCTGTACCGTTTTCTAGCAAATCTCCAACTGTGCTGTCATCTCTTGGTTTCAAGGGTTTGCAAGTTGCATTGAGCTGCTTCATGACTGTCATCACAAGCCTAGAATTACACCCAACTGGCTCTGGGTCATCCGATATATAAGGTTTTCGGAAGACGCTCAAACGTAAAGGGTAACCGTACAAATTATGGTACTGATGAAGAAGAAACTTTGTTACATTCTTGACGTGCGTTATGTCTCTGATTTCGTCGCAGAAAGGGTTGTAAGTGAACATTTTTAAACTTCCCGACCAGAGAACTAGAACAGAATTGGTAATACTCACGCTCCATAGCAATTGAAAGTGATTCTTCATTGCGTAGTAGAAATAGCTGTCATCGGAAACTGGGGAGTTTATAACGAATATCACTGCTGATCTCGGTTTGAATACCCCAGTACTGGCCAAAGCCATCAACGCTTGTTCACTTCCATCGATGGTTAATTCATCTGATGTCACCAAGTATGCCGTCTGTCCATGTGTATCGATCTTAGGTTTGGATTTTGAGTTATTCGTATCTGGGCATCCGTTTAGAAGCATCACTGGGTACCCGTAGCCATAAGTCTCGGTATACCTTAATATCCTGTTTTCGAAGTATGTGAAATCACAGAAAGTGATCGTGAAGAACCACTGCTGGAAAGCGTTGAATATTTTATCCACGACTTGATAGGCGAATTCCGCCTTTGTGTTCGTTTCATTGTGGTACTGCTCAATCTCTTGATAAAGGGGACTTGATTCATCAATGCAATGGGTTTGATTAATCAAGAAGATTGCAATTATGGCTATATTTTTCAACATTTTTCGGTCATAAGACACTAGATGGTAAATCCCCTTTGAGAAGAAAGGCAGGTCCTTTCTTGAAGAATATTTTTCAGTAGGAAACTTTTTTGGCAATTTCGTCCTAACGGGTACCAGGACTGCATAAGACTGATGGGGTAAAGGTCAGAGGCGTGTCATCATTACCGGACAGCGGAATTGTATGTAAAAGCCCGTCAATTATCAGTGCAAAGAAAACATTGGCATGGTTTAATTGTGTTTTCGCAATACGCTGATTCGTTCGTTAAACGATCCGATAACGAAGTCGCTAATGATAGAATAACAAAAGTTATAATTGCTATAATAATTGACCGTTATGCGGTTAAACTTCTGAGAAATATTTTCTTAGAAGTGCAACAGACGTACAAAAATTATGCTAATGCACATCCGTTTAAAATATGGTTTATTAGAGATACATATTACATAGATCATTAATTCCTCAACTCTTAATAATCTTATTTATTTTGATCATTACCTAAAGTAATGTTATTGTAATCTTACAATACAGTGTTCTGGAAACATGATAGTTTTAGAAAAGGTCGTGGTAGGCCTCCGGTCGCCTGTGGGCTGTGTTATGTTACGAAGATTCAATTTTTTATCTTGTTAAATTAGCTTGCTCATCTACTCAATAGTCTTAAATGCATTATATTTAAGTATTTGTAGTTATAGTTGTTACTTATTGGCACAGTTTCAGAGAAATCAATTAAATAGTGTTTCAGTAGAAATAAAAATATACTTTTTTTAATGCCATAATTCTAATTATCCTTAAAAAGCTTAAAACGACCGTCAAAGGAGTATAATTTTTTTTTATTCCAGGTCGCACAGGCGGCGGAGTGCGCCCGCGCCGCCGAGCTGCGAGCGCAGGTGGCCAAACACGCAGCGCTGGAAGAGGCAGCGCGGCGGGATGCGCGGGCGCAGTGTCACAAACTGGTAGGTATTTCCTCCCGTCCCGAGTTGGTCGTGAATCGTGATGCACAACGTACTCCCGTGCATCGCAACGCAAGTCATAAATGGGTCATGCAAGACCCTTGGGACCTCTGCTTGGACTTGAGGGGCCACAAATCCCCCGCAGAGAAGAGCCTACGCAGCAGCAGACGCTCGCCGGCGGAGTCGTGGGTTTTTTTAAATGAAATATGGGGGCAAACGAGCAAACGGGTCACCTGATGGAAAGCAACTTCCGTCGCCCATGGACACTCGCAGCATCAGTAGAGCTGCAAGTGCGTTGCCGGCCTTTTAAGAGGGAATAAGGTAATAGGGGAGGGTAGGGAAGGGAATAGGGAAGAGAATAGGGTAGGGGATTGGGCCTCCGGTAAACTCACTCACTCGGCGAAACACAGCGCAAGCGCTGTTTCACGCCGGTTTTCTGTGAGAACGTGGTATTTCTCCGGTCGAGCCGGCCCATTCGTGCCGAAGCATGGCTCTCCCACGTATAATGCCGGGTGTAGGCTCACGTGATCCCGCGGCCCGCCAAGGCGCATAGGGGAGTACCGCCGAGTTTTTAAGGTGGACTTTCGAAGCGACGTCTATACTCTATAGCCTCAGTGACGCCCGCGCCACACCTGTCACAAATACGGACTCCTCGTATAGTGTCGCTATGCTCGACACCGAACCATGTATTACAGTCGCGGCGTCACTGACAGACGCTTGCTTCGAAAGGCTACCTTTAGTCATTAGTGGGTAGGGGCTGCGTCCACCACCATCTTCGGACGCAGCAGAGACCCACATACTTGCGGATGGGACCCCATCGGCCATCCCCCGCAAAAAAGGGGGTTATCAATTCGACATGTACTTATGTATTTTATTGTAATACTAGCTGTTGCCCGCGACTTCGTCCGCGTTAGCATAGTAGATCACAAAAAATCGAAAATCAAAATTGTTTTATTTCCGAATAAATTTAAAATAAATGTTTTCAGAATGTCCTACATGATGCTCACCCGGTGGTAACTAACCCGGCGAGAAGAACCGGCGTAAGAAACTCGCACGGGGCCCACTTTTTTACCAAAAAAAGTGAGAAAAAAATTAATCTTTTAAAATAAAGTTTACAATTTTGTAACTAAATATTATATACAATATCCACATACATAATTGTAAGTCCTATAATAATGAAGAAGTAGCCTTGCAAGAAGCCATCCTACTCCCAAGGTGTGCCATCGTTTATGAAATCATTGACCTTATAGGTCAATGATTTCATAAACTCCAGTAGTTCTTAAGATAATAAGCAATTTCATATAATTTCCCCCGTTTTTTCCACATTTTCCTCTATTTCTTCGCTCCTATTAGTCTAAGCGTAATAAAATATAGCCTGAAAGAAATAGAGGAAAATGTGGAAAAAACGGGGGAAATTATATGAAATTGCTTATTATCTTAAGAACTACTGGAGCAATTTTTATGTTAATTGGCAAACATGAAGAATAGACCACGTGAAGGAACATAGGCTATTTTTGGCGGAAAAATGTACGGTTGCGTGAAATTCCTAAATTACGCAAGCGAAGCCGCGCGGAACATCTATACTATAATATTATAATTCTGCAGAGTTTGTTTGTTTATTTGTATGAACGCGCTAATCTCAGGAAGTACTGGTCCGATTTGAAAAATTCTTTTACTGTTGGATAGCCCATTTATCTAAGAAGGCTATAGGCTATATTTAATTACGCTTAGACTAATAGGAGCGAAGAAATACAGGAAAATGTGGAAAAAACGGGGGAAATTATATGAAAGGGCTTATTTGAACGCGCTCCTATAAGTCTTAGCGTGATATAATATAGCCTATAGCCTTCCTCGATCAATGGGCTATCTAACACAGAATATTTTTTTCAAATCGGACGAGTAGTTTCTGAGATTAGCGCGAAATCAAGTTCGGTTGTTGTGTTCTTAGTACAAACCCAATCAAACCTAATGGCTACAGCCATTAATGGCGTTCAGACTTAAAATGCGAAAATATATACTTACCCAAATGTTGTCTGTTGCAGCTGGAGGAAATAAAATCGAAGGAGCGGGTGATCATACAGCTGAGGCGAGATGTGGCCAGGGCGACCAATGATCAGGTCAGTGCTTAGATCTTGAATATCAATGAACGTTGATCAGCTTTAAATATTTTTATCTACAATTTATATGCTGGGAATTGGGATACGGTTTCGACGCAGCCTCCGTAATATAAAAGTACTCTCGAGGAAATTGATTCCTAGGCAGTCTACAGACCAACGTCATTTGGTAGGATCATGTCAATTTATACGTGGGAGAGCCATGCTTCGGCACGAATGGGCCGGCTCGACCGGAGAAATACCACGTTCTCACAGAAAACCGGCGTGAAGCAGTGCTTGCGCTGTGTTTCGCCGAGTGAGTGCGTTTACCGAAGGCCCAATCCCCTACCCTATTCCCTTCCCTACCCTTCCCTATTCCCTTCCCTTCCCTATTCCCTTCCCTTCCCATCCCTACCCTCCCCTATTACCCTATTTCCTCTTAAAAGGACGGCAACGCACCTGCAGCTCTTCTGATGCTGCGAGTGTCCATGGGCGACGAAAGTTGCTTTCCATCAGGTGACCCGGTTGCTCGTTTGCCCCCTTATTTCATTAAAAAAAAAATGTTAATTGTGATTATGTCGGCTGGGTTTGACGGAACGCGACCAAACTACGTAGGTCTCCCATCCCATCTGCCTAGGAATCAACTTCTCAAAATCATAAACAAAGTGCTATTCTCTTTATAAGCGATCTGAGTGGTCAAAACTCCGTATAAACTGAAGCTATGGTCGGACACCATAATATTATTATTTGACATACTTACATTCAATACTAGTGAACGGTGGAATGGTAGGAATGTTAAACTTAGTTTTAACGCCAAATTAGTTAAATGTAGAGTCGTTGTGAATTAATTTGACAGTTAAATGTAAATAATTGTTATGAGACCTACCATGGGACTGCAGTCGGAAGCAGAAGACATTTCAGTTTCTATGCTTTCAAGGTTTATTCGTCTCTCGTCTATAATTATTATCATTAAGTATATTAGTATTTTTAAAATCAGTAGAAATCCCTACTAACACATTTTTGTTAACTTAACACATGCCTAGAAAGTATTATTGAATGGTTGACATTGAAAAATATTATATTATTATAATTATTTATAACCTACTTAATATTATGTAATCCAAGACTTTCTGCCGCACTCAGAGTGGAACATTAATTACTTAAAAATTCAAAATGTTGACATAAGCCCCATACATTAGCTGTCAAACTCTTCATTAAATTTTAGGTTAATCATAATTAAATGTCTTGCGGTTAGAGGAGTTTCTTAGATGCTATAGTTACTAGTGGTAGGCAGTGCCGTAAATAGCCTTTTTTGCGCCCTGTGCGAGCTTATATAACAGCACCCTTGTTTTTTAACTGACTTCCAAAAAGGAGAAAGTTATATGTTCGGCTGTGGATATTATTTTTCTACATTGGAAAACATCTCTGGGGCAGCGGGAAGTATTTATCGGGAGCAATTCAAAAAAATAAGGGTCTGCCTGGTCTGGCCATTCTTGCGCCCCCCCAGAGTCTACGCCCTGTGCCTGGGCACCGGTGGCACCGCCCTATTTACGGCACTGGTGGTAGGATGTAAGAAACTAGTGTTTCTTCATAAAGCAACAATAAGACTATTTCTAAGCGAAAGTTGTTATTTTAAACAATGAGATATTATAATGTCACGGATCTCAAGTATCCACACATGAATGCTAACTAGTCGTCATCACATAGTCATCTCATAGTCAATACCTGTCATATTCCTATCATCCTTTATGTAATAGTGAATGTTCGTATGTGTTGTGTAAAAGGTAATAACTTGCCATTTTAACTATTGATACTGAATAAGTTTTTATGTTCGAAGTATTCATAAAGAAATTTCTGAAGAATGGTATCGTTCTCAATATGTATAAGTTATAAATGTCATAATAATAACAAAATTTTGAGGTACCATCGAGGAAATTAATTCCTAGGCAGTTGACAGACCAACGTCATTTGGTCGGATCATGTCAATTCAATGTTAATTGTGACGTCTCGGCTAGGTTTCTGGCTAATTAAGGTTTATATATTCCTAAAAGTGTTTTTAACTCCAAACCCCTAACTGTTTTCGCGTATGTTCGATACGATAAAACCTGTATGGTATTGCTATATAGTTTTATCCAGGCGCAAATATCATCATGTTAACTATAATTGATTAGTGTCAAAATCAAAATCAAAATCAAAAATATTTTTATTCGGAGTAATTTTTTTACAAAAACTTTACCGAACGTCGATACTACGGTGCCTACCACCGGTTCGGGAACTAACCCGGCGAGAAGAACCGGCGTAAGAAACTCGCACGAGGCCATCTTTTACTAAAAAGATGGAAAATTACAATTTAAAACATATACAGTACAACACGGTCACATTAACCTGACGCACCACTGGAATGTATATGCAAGCAGTGTGTAATATTATTATGATTAGATAGTGGTTTTGATGAATAAACTACAAATTATACTTTTTGTTGTAGTTTAATCGCTATAATATTAGTGTTTAATAAAAATTCAAGTGTGTTAACAGGAGAATTAAAATTATGAAAGAATTTTAGCAGTAGATGCCTAAGTATGTTAATTCTATCAAGTAAACAAGTTTTATATAATTAATAATACACTAATAAAAAATAAAAAAAATAAAAACACCATACAAACGCCAATTCCCTTTAAAATCCAGACGTATAAGGTAACACAACACCGAGTCCCGTACGGCTTCCCCTAATAATTCAGGGAATCACTGCAAAGTGCTTTGTGGCTTTGACTTCCCACGACGCGCGACGAAGACAATGTAACTTGATATAAAAGAATATGCATATCTATGTATTACATACCCTTGCTAATACGTAATAATATTTAAAATGCGAAAGAGTATTAATTAATAGTCTGTCTGTTACCGCATCCTTGCTTAGTACATAATATTAATATAAATGCGAAAGATTATATTTTGTCTGTCAGTTACCGCGTAAATCGATTTACGCGGTAACTGACAGACAATACTCATACTGATTTAAGCTTAGGCCACAATAGACACTGCTTAGGCCAAACCTACGCGACCAGGCGACTGCGAAGCGGAGCGTCAAGTTGTCAAATGTGTTTTTTTATTATATGTTACATGATGTTACGCTCAAAGACCGAAATCGCTCAGTGAGCGAAAAAATAGCTCACAACGCGTTGTGGTCACAGTGAAAAAGCCACGACGCAAAATTCGCGTCGTGGCTCTAATGAAAACGGCCACGACGCGTTCTGGCAATCACAAAAAGACCATAACGCGAAATTCGTGTTGTGGCTGATATGCTATTCGTTTTTCTTGATTTGTTCTTGATTGATTAATCGTCCATAGGTATGGAAGATTATATTTGAATTACCACGCGTACTACAAAATATTTTGTTCTTTTACTAAATCATTGCTTAACGTGTTTTTCATTATTATTTGAAAATATCCATACTTCCATAATATCCGTGCTAATATTATTACTGTCTGTCTGTCTGGCGCAACGTTGTTGTTTTTTTTTAATATAAGGTAATCTGATCCTAATAAATTACAAAAAATAGTTTTTTTTTATTTATATACTTAATTTAAATATGATACTACTAGTTGATGCCCGCAACTTCGTTGCGCCAGACATATGATTACGGATAATATTAAGAATAATATTAGTACGGATATTATGGAACTGTGGATATTTTATAAATAATAATGATAGACACGTTATGAACTGATTCAATAAAAGAAAAAATATTTTGTAGTACGTGTGGTAAATGGCAATTCAAATATCTTCCATACCTATGGACGATTAATCAATCAAGAACAAATCAAGAAAAACGAATAGCATATATCAGCTACGACACGAATTTCGCGTTATGGTCTTTTTGTGATTGCCAGAACGCGTCGTGGCCGTTTTCATTAGAGCCACGACGCGAATTTCGCATCGTGGCTGTTTCACTGTGACTACAACGCGTTGTGAGCTATTTTTTCGCTCATTGAGCGATTTCGGTCCTTGAGCGTAACATATTACAAAACACACATTTGACAACTTGACGCTCCGCTTCGCAGTCGCCTGGTCGCGTAGGTTTGGCCTAAGCTTTATGAATAAAATGGGGTATCTAAGGTACTTTAGGAAGGGACATAGGATATTTTTAAACGAAAAATTTTGGACTTTGAACCAAACGGTTTCGGAATTTTGGTGCGCTAAAGTTGCTGGTAATATACAGTACAAATATTATAATCATGTAGAGAACGGCGCGAAAATGTACGGTTCCGTGTGATTTTCTTTGGCGCATAAGTCCCAAACTACAGCTAGTTGTATAACATGTAAATGCTATTCATGTAACATAATAAATGATAGTGAAATAGTAGAACTGTTACGAATTTTAAAAAATTACGATTAAAAAAAAAATTAAAACACATTCCAAATTATGTATGACTATAAAGTATGACTTCACATGTAAATATTAAAAGAATTTATGTGGAAAATATAAAACTTTCTTAACGCAACACTTCTCTGACACGAGTAGATTTTTGCATAATAATCATAATCATCATTTACGTCAGAATCATTATATTACTTACATTGGTCTGGTTTAACACAATAGAAGCATAAAAATTGTTTGGGCAATACACCGAACATTTTAAAACGCAGGATAGGATATGTATGACACTATGTTGTGCATTAAATGTTGTGCATTGGTGTTTTGCGGACATTCGACATTTATGTTTTGTGCGTTGTTTAGGGGTGTATGAGTCTTTTATTTAAAATAATATAGAGTTCAGCTCTCTTTTTTTGCGATTTTGGCAAGCTCTTCAACTTCAAATTTGCCAATACAAAGATAAAAAAAGTGATTCTTACAGTGCCGCTACTTTTATTAATTATATTGAACTCTATATAGAGGACTTGTACAAACCCTAAAGCATTATACGTGTATAAAAACAAATAATAGATTAAACTGTATCTCTAAATATTATATTTTGGTATTAGAGATAATATTATTTTTCTGCCAAAACGTACGACAAACAGTACATCATCTGAGCAAATATCTTTATACTAGCTGTTGCCCGCGACTTCGTCCGCGTGGACTTTATAGCTGTTCCCGTACATCGATTGAGTCGCTTACGCGCAAATCAGAAAGTATATTGTGTGGGAACGGCACGTTTTTCCGGGACAAAAAACATTCCTTGTCCCAGATTCAAATTAGTATCCTTATTTTCCTGTTCGAAGGTATCTCCAATCTCCATGCCAAATTTCATCAAAATGAAAATAGATTAAATAGTTTAGGCGAGAATCATATAAGTTTATTGTGCGGGAACCGTATATATTCCGGAGTAAAAAGTATCCCTTGTCCTTTCCCGAGACTGAAAGTATTGCCATACTAAATTCCATCAAAATTCGTATATTGTACAGTAAACAGTAATTTTTCCGGGACAAAATGTATCCTACTTTGTGTCCCGAAAAAGAACATATTTTTTCGGGACACAAAGTATCTTTATACCGAATTTCAGCAAAATGGGTCCAGCCGTTTACGCGTGATGTCGGGACCACGCGAAATATAACGTTCCGCGCAGCTTCACCCGCGTAAATTAGATATTTCTCAGACAAATTAGTCCACAAAAAATAGCCTATGATCCTTCCTTTAGTCTGAGCATGATAAAATATAGCCTATAGCCTTTCTCGATAAATGGGCTATCTAACACTGAAAGAATTTTTCAAATCGGACCAGTAGTTCCTGAGATTAGCGCGTTCAAATAAGCCCTCTCAAATAATTTCCCCAAATTTTTTCACATTTTTCTCCATTTCTTCGCTCTCATTAGTCTTCACGTAATAAAATATAGCTTATAGCCTTTCTCGATAAATAGGCTATCTAACACTGAAATTATTTTTCAAATCGGACCAGTAGTTCCTGAGATTAACGCGTTCAAATAAGCCATTTCAAATAATTTCTCCCGTTTTTTCCACACTTTCCTCTATTTCTTCACTCCTATTAGTCTTCCTCGATAAATAGGCTATCTAAAATTGAAAGAATTTTTCAAATCGGACCAGTAGTTCCTGAGATTAGCGAGTTCAAATAAGCGCCTTCAAATAATTTCCTCCCGTTTTTTCCACACTTTCCTCTATTTCTTCGCTCCTATTAGTATTAGCGTGATAAAATATAGCCTATAGCCTTCCTCGATAAATGGGCTATCTAATACTGAAAAAATTTTTGAAATCGGACCAGTGGTTCCTGAGATTAGCGCGTTCAAACAAACAAACAAACAAACTAACAAACTCTTCCGCTTTATAATATTAATAACTAGCTGTCCCGGCAAACGTTTCTTTGCCATAAATATGTAATAAAAAGTACCCAGTAGCCGATTCTCAGACCCACTGAATATGCATATAAAATTTGATTAAAATCAGTAAAGCTGTTTCGGAGAAGTACGCGGCCTAACATTGTGACACGAGAATTTTATATACTTATTAGATTTACAAACCTTATAAGACGTATTATAATACACTAATACTTATTATAAGGTTTGTATTAAAAACCGAGTATTATCACAAATCAAATTCAAAATTACCATGGCTGCATTACAAAGTGATTATTTAGAAGCACCCATAAATTATACTTGGGGCAGGCATCCCGAAACTCCCATCATCGCCCGGGGCCAACTCCCACGGTTAAGGATTCCAAAGCCCTATTTAGCATTATGGATTATTATTTTTAAGCCTTATTTAACATTTTGGAATACTTTTAAGCCCAACGTGGTGGACGTAGGGCAATGTATAACTAATATGATTGCCACCATGACTATAAGTGTTTATATTATACGAGCTTTTGCCCGCGGCTTCGCTCGCGTTAAGAAGTATTATTATATACAAACTTTCATCCCCTATTTTAATCCCTTGGTGTTGGAATTTATCAAAATCCTTTCTTAGCGGATGCCTACGTCATAACATCTACCTGCATGCAAAAATTCAGCCCGATCCGTCCAGTGGTTTGGGCTGTGCGTTGATAGATCACCATGTCAGTCAGTCACCTTTGAGTTTTATATATATAGATTCATAATTCATGGACAAATATAATATTATTAATAAGGGCAGTAAAAGTAGCCAATTTGTGGTTTAAAATTGATAATAATTATACATGTTACGTAACTTTTTTGTATGAAGATTATTCTGTCAAAGATACGTCGTAGTGTTGTCCTAAATTTTAAAATACGTTTCTCCATAACAAGAACAAACAGAAGACTATGGGCCTGTTTTATCACTTTCTGATAAGTGCCGGATATGCTATCCACCACTTAACTTAACAGATAGAGTATGGAGAATCTGTCAAATAAGTTGTGGATAGCCTATCCGACACTAATTTATCAGGAAGTGGTGAAACATTACCTTTTATTTTTATATTATTGATATTTCTATTATATATAATACGTGGGAGAGCCATGCTTCGGCACGAATGGGCCGGCTCGACCGGATAAATACCACGTTCTCACAGAAAACCGGCGTGAAACAGCGCTTGCGCTGTTTCACGCCGAGTGAGTGAGTTTACCGGAGGCCCAATCCCCTAACCCTTACCCTATTCCCTTCCCTACCCTCAACTATTCCCTTCCCTTCCCTATCCTCCCCTATTACCCTATTCCCTCTTAAAAGGCCGGCAACGCACTTGCAGCTCTTCTGATGCTGCGAGTAACCATGGGCGACGGAAGTTGCTTTCCATCAGGTGACCCGTTTGCTCGTTTGCCCCCTTATTTCATAAAAAAAAAATAAGCACAATAATTTCCAAATATTATTAGAGATTACTAAAGTATATAATGGCAGTGTAAGACACATTTTCATCATTTTAAATTCCCTACAATAATGATTAAATATTACTATAGAGTTCTATCTTTACATTCCCTAACGTGAAACGGACTTTTTATAAGTAGGTTCTGTCGAAGCTTACAGGTGCTGGATTCTTCGCCAGTATGCCATAAGCACCTGTCACATTCTATACAGGACTACTTCCACCAGTATAGTCCTTCCCGACGTCCAGTTATTTATAAACAAAAAAGTTTCATACTACTTGTGCGGGCAGTAGGAAGTTAAGTACTAGATTTTTTTTGCGGAAAACGCACACTTCCGGGTTATAAACTATCCTTCGTTCTTCCCCTGCATTTAAGGTATACCATACCAAATTTCATTGAAATCTGTTCAGTGGTTTGAGCGTGTAGAGGTAAATTTGTAGACAAGTTTCATACAAGTTGTGCGGCCAGTCGGAAGTTATATTGGCCATTTTCCTGTAGTGTTATCTATCCGCTTTTGTGTTTGATAATACTTATTACTTTATTACCTAACTGTACATTAACTGCGATCGTTAAATTTTATGCTGAATATTAAAAAAAACTGATAATAAAAAAAAATCTATATAACCTCAGGACAACTAATATATATTCTGTGCCTCAGGTAAGTTTTACATACATAATATAATTTATAAGTTCAATATAAGACGAAATGTCGAGACTCGAGACGAAAATCGTGTCAATTATGAGTAAAATACCAAACGTAATGGTTTTTGGGGCCATTTTGATAGAGATTTCTATTAAGACGACGTAACCTTCTTAATAAATAAAGTTACATGTTGTATATTATGAAGATTTTTATAATTAAGTGACCCTAGAGTAAGTTTCGAAATATTTGACTACAAGTTACGACTATTGTACGTTACGAAACAAACATTTGGATTGTCGATGGTTAAGTGACTGGAAGTAATTTTAACGCCAATAAATATGTTTACGAATACAATCTCCATTGTACTCGTAAACATATCCAGAGGTTTAGATGATGGAGCTGACATTATCTTGCACTTTTAATACAAAACATCATTGAAATTACCTTCACTAGCTATAAAATTGGACATTATATTATTATATTATGTATAATATTATGTTCTTCTAAATCTAATTTATTATAGTGGACAAGTCACCTTACCAAAGATTTTAAAAGTCGGGATATTTTATACTTGACTGAAAAAATCTTCGCACAACTAAGCAACAGCTCATTACGTCACTACTCGAAATGGGCTTAATAACCCCAAAGTAATAATAACTCCCGCACCAGTTTCGGTGACGGTGGCCGGTTTCATTGAAACCAGTAATTTTATAGTGCCCAAGTGTGTGCGCAGTACATAAGAGGAGTGCTCTTATTCCTTTACTCTCATAACCCAGTGGGACGGAAGACCGACACGACTGGCGAGAGATCAGGCGCAGGATCGATTCTTTTACACGCCCATCCGACGCATGGATCATCTTACTTGTCAGACAATCAGGCGATCGGCCTGCATTGTCCTAGCCAAACTTGGAAATAACATGTTTCCAAAGCGGGAATCGAACCCACGACCTCCGAGTCAAGAGCCGCGCTCTATACTGGACCACGGTGCGGAGGCGTAACCCCAAAGTATAGGCCATTTGACAACGCTTTTTGCGTCGAACTACTATTCTTACTTATATTATAAATGCTGGACTGTGTCTGTCTGTCTGTCTGTCTGTCTATTACCTCTTCGAGCCCAAAACGCTGAACCGATTTTGTTGAAATTTGGTAAGGAGATACTTTGAGTCCCGGGAAAGGACATTGGATCGTGGAAAAGACTCCTGCGCGATAAACTTATTTTGGCGGAGTTGCGATCATCTACATTACTTACATCCATTAATTTGAGTGCCGCTCAAGTTAAGTAGCGTTTCGTCCGTTAGACAGCTGGACAGTTACTCACAGCTGCAATAGTTATTGATCACCTGTAGGTGGTAACGGCGTGAGTTTTTGTGCGTACATCTGTAATACAATTGTTTATAATTTGCGCTATTATGGGTAACAGCTGCAACGGAAAATAGATCAGACAGGTCGTCGCGTGCGCGAGTTGCTTTGCTGTTGGTAGACCTTAAGAGGATACACCAGGGGCAAGAGAAATTGAAAATAGGTATTTGAAAATGTATTGCAGTCTCACCAATCTCAAGTCTCCCCTCACCCAGTGCCGTAAATAGCCTTTTTTGCGCCCTGTACCGTGTGCGGGATTCTATAACTGCGCTCCTGTTTCTTTTTTAGATATTATAGGTACCCAAGCAATGCTACGTATAGGCCCCTCTGATCTGGCCATTCTTGCGCCCCCCATGAGTCTACGCCCTGTGCCTGGGCACCGGTGGCACCGCCCTATTTACGGCACTGCTCATGGGCGTACCCAGGTTCTGGTGCCAGGGGGGGGGGCAAATTACCCAGGTTCTGGGCCAGGGGGGGCAAATCAGATTTTTCATAAGCTAGGTGTTTATAAAGAATAAAAAAATTAATAATTTTTAGTTGTAAAAATATTGTATTGCAAACAAATGGCAAAAATTCGTTCTTAATTTTTAATTTTTATAGATAAAAGTACTAGATAATATACTTAGTAGGGACGTCAACATGATCCAGGGGGGGGCAGCTGCCCCCCCCTGCCCCCCCCTCGGTACGCCCATGGCACTGCTCCCACCGCAGAGCGCGATAGAGACAACACGACAAAAGTTCTAATAAAAGAAAATCTTCGATTCGTTGTCCGCTGATTCCTTCTCCAAAACTTAACTGATTTAAGTAATTTTTTCATTAAGAATTAAAGCAAGGCTTGAGTTGTGTTTCTATGTTTTATTTTTTTTTTGTATATTTTAGTCAGTTTTGTTTTCTGGGTGTTTGAACACAGAGGAAAATCTGGCCATTTTTTTGGGTTTCTGGACGTTCTTATCTTTTTTAATAATAAAATTATGAAAAGAAAACAAAGGGACATGCTAATAGTGGCCATAGATATTCAGGAAAAAAATCCAGGGAGGAAACAGGGGACAACGTTTGTATGTGAAAAACGGCGGTGTCGACTCCTCTTAATTCCAAAAGTGTTTGTTTCTTAGGTTTCTACCAAATTTGTGTACAAGATTTTTTTTGTCAATTTATATAGTCTTGTTTATAGGTAAAACCCTAATTATTATTATTATTATACTAATTTACTTTCAAATATCATGTTATTTAAAAATAAATGGGCAACACCAGCCAACAAATCGTTATCTGAATATAATAATTTTACCAACAAACAAAGTTTATCAATTAATTAAAAATTTTCCCCATGAACATAATATAAAATAAACTAAAATTTTAATTTCCTCTAGGATATTTGGCAAGATAAAATAATATTATCTTAAAGTTTGACTATAGAAAAGGTCTACTTAATTTGAAAATATCTTGCTCTACATTCATATTTCGAACACATTTAAAATGTAGAGCCTATATTTTTTTCTGTTTTAGGCCTCCATAAGTCTTATGGAGGCTTAAAAATGAAAAAAATATAATGAGATATAAAGGAATCAGTACACCCGCATGCAGGATCTCAACACAAGACGATGTCAACACACTGCACCATTGGAGTGCGAAACAGGATTTTCAGAAACTGGTTTAGACGTAAAGATTTTATATGGCATTTGATCCTGGTCTCATGTCTAACTAGAAGTTATTTTGATGACTCCAGGGATAAGGTATACTGCGATTAGTTTATATGGACTTGTATTGAGGTAAAATAATTCCAACTATCGTGTTACGCGTCGCTGCACCGGCAGCCGCGGTAGAGACAGACCGTCTCCGCTAGTCGCGACGTGCGCACGCGTGGGGCCATCTTGGATTTACTTCTCTCGCGTTCCGTTTCAAAATAACGTTCTAAAGCACGTTCTTTTTTCAAACTGTGTTCTAATCTGTGACTTTCATTTTTTTGTGCAATTAATCGAATTGGTTATGAGTGATTGAGTTGGCGTTCGTTTGTCTTCATATTTGGGATTTACTTTCTATTACTGTGAGTACCTGTTTCATTGTTTATGTTTACTTCTCATTAGTGGAGAAAGTCGAATCGGTGTTTGATCAATTTGGAAACAGTGATCCTATTGGCACACTTTCCGCGGTCTACCTGCACCTACCTGTCGAGCGACTGTCACGAATTCGATATTCAAAAAATGATTTAAAACTACATCGTTCGTGAACAATTCTCATAAGAATTACAAAAGTGGCTGCAATTATGAAACATTTATGTGTAACGTTTCTTTTATTTAAAAATAACGTTGAGGAAGTTGTATAATTAATTGTAGCGATGGTAGAGTTGTAACTGTTCTAATTAAAATGTAGAGTTCATACTTTATGACTTCAGTAACCACTTACAGATATTAATAAAAGTTGTACACAATATTAATTAGATGTAATCAGTTAATTTTTTTAAATCAGTAAATGTAATCAGTAAAAAGCATTAAGTATATCAATATTTCAGTCATAAATTTTCGGGCATAAAGTCGTTTAGAGAAAATAATTAAAAGTGATTGAATGTTTGTCAAAATGGATACTTACAAGATGTTAGCAATATTTTATTTTATAACCCTTTTCAACCCTATCTAGTACCTTACATAGCTTTAACATTGAAAATAAATAGGCAAACGAGCTTGTAATAAATCTAAAGGACACTAAACTATCATGAGATGTAGATAAGCTGTATGTGATGTGTTGTACACTGTGGGAATTCACAAATAAAAAAATAAAACATTCAAACGCTGTCGCTGGATTTGAATTTCGAATGAATAGTTTGTATCCGGCGAATGCGGCACCTTTACTGCATTATTTTATGATTAGCGCTAAACGTAGGCATATAGAATTCAAATTATGTTTTTATGTTCAAACTGGTTGGTTTAAGCCTTTAACCCGTGTGCATCTTGATAATAATGACCTCTTATTCTAAAGGTGAATGCACTGGGTATGGATTATGATTTATAATAATAAGTAGACCTTAATGTCTTGATCGAGCAAAATTTTATATAGTTTCATAATTTATGTAAAATTTGTTTCATTTAATTAATTTAAGTTTTACAACATTTTTTTGTCGTCCTTAACTTGAAGAATAAACACAAAATAACTATTTTAATTTTATTCTTAAAATTAAAATTAAAAGTCTGCTCTACATCTTCGAAAACTTAAATAAAATTAAATATAATTTTTTTTTTTATAATAAACGTACTTTGTCAAAGTCACACTCTTTGTATGTCTACTAATGACTATGGCCACAGAATAGATAATAGCACAGACTACTAAGGGATGATAATAGTACTTACTTCGGCAAAGTATTTTTATTCACAGGTTCAAGGGACATTCAGTTCAAGTGACAATTACTGAGAAAGTATTTCACTTGCTTATTGTAAGAGACATTTTTGTGATATTTTAGATAGAAGACTATCTTTTTGTATCATCGGCACCAACTTTATAACGGGCGAAAATGTAAAGAAAAAAAAGTAGAGCTAGGCTGGTTTTTGTGTGGTTTTAGATTTTATCATTTTATTTGTCTGATGGTAAAAGTTTAACTTTTAGGTTAACTACCTTACAGTTAAACTTTTTACTGTCTTATTTGCTACTAAAGTTTTAATTAAAATTTGTGTAGCCTAGGAAGTAGGAAGTCTACATTACATCTAATTTAAATTAACCTAAGCTTAATAATTATACTTTTAGTTCCCACAACATCTACACAGATATTTAATACGTAACTATATAAGTGCATTTAATTACATTTAGTGAAGTCACTTCGGAAAAAATGGCCAAATAAAAAATGCCTTCATTTTTTACTCAATGTGTAATGCTCAATGTGTGCTTCGCTTTCCTCGCCAAAAAACAAGTTACAGCAATTACTGTAACATTTTTATGGAAAAGGAAAGCGTAATAATTGATAATATTCTTTAAAGTTTAAAAGATACAATCTTAAAACTCGCGGTATTCTGTCATGGTAGAGCAGAAATATTTTCTCGAGTGCAATTTTACTTGAACTAGAGATCGCCCAGTGGTCGAAATTCGACCTTACTTGCAACGACATTAGTACTACTAAGTACCTACCTATATTTTGTAAAAAAATATTGACTTCATCATAGTCTTTTTCAATTTTTTATACGTGGGAGAGCCATGCTTCGGCACGAATGGGCCGGCTCGACCGCAGAAATACCACGTTCTCACAGAAAGCCGGCGTGAAACAGCGCTTACGCTGTGTTTCGCCGAGTGAGTGAGTTTACCGGAGGCCCAATCCCCTACCCTATTCCTTTCCCTACCCTCCCCTATTCCCTTCCCTTCCGTTCCCTACCCTCTCTTAAAAGGCCGGCAACGCACTTGCAGCTCTTCTGATGCTGCGAGATTCCATGGGCGACGGAAGTTGCTTTCCATCAGGTGACCCGTTTGCTCGTTTGCCCCCTTATTTCATAAAAAAAAATGTCTCTAGGACTCAGCTGATCTCAGACTGGCCGTTTAAGCATAAAAAAACAATAATACATTTTCAATTTGTCACCTTGTTGTCAACGGACTTCAATCATAAATAAAAGAGCATAATTCGTATGTATAGGCTTGTCACTCAACAATCTGTCATCTTTTTTAGACAACAGATTGTTTCAAACTAGTGTCGTAGTATGTGTAACGTTTTATTTGCTAAAATATATATGATAAAAGCATAATTTTAAAATAATATTGGCTCGATGCACTCCTAGAGAACAGGGTAATAGGGGAGGGTAGGAAACGGAAGGGAAGGGAATAGGGGAGGGTAGGGAAGGAATAGGGTAGGGGATTGGGCCTCCGGTAAACTCACGGTGAAGGTAATATTATTTTAAAATTATGCTTTTATCATATATATTTTTAACAACGAAAACGTTACACACACTACGACACTACTACTAGGAAAAATGACAGATTGTTGAGTGACAAGCCTATACATATGAATAATTATACTCTTTTATTTATGGTTGAAGTCTGTTGACAACAAGTTGACAAATTGAAAATGGATTATTGTTTTTTTTTATTTAATTTTAGATACTATTAGACAGGCCAGTCTGAGATCAGCTGAGTCCCAGAGACAAGAATTGAAAAAAACTATGATGAAGTCAATATTTTTTACCAAATGTAGGTAGCAGTCCTAATGTCGTTGCAAGTAAGGTCGAATTTCGACCATTGGACGATCTCTAGTATAAAGTATTTCACCCGTATTATTTTATTGAAGTGACTAAATAAGTATGTCACCATGGCAACGTCCATCGCTATCCCGTCGCACAAACAATAGTCGCCGTCAGTCTCGAGTTGTAATAATTTACTATTATTTATTTAACAAATGCACTTATCAATATAAAAAGTACCCAGTAGCCGATTCTCAGACCCACTGAATATGCATATAAAATTTGGTTAAAATCAGTAAAGCATTATGACACGAGAATTTTATTTATAAGATTTAAAATCAAATTCAAATGTTGCCTTATTTCCTCAACCTTTTAGCCTTTAAGCATCACAAGCTGAGTCATGGGAGAGCATTTCACATAATGATTCCATGGAAAGAATCGAGTATAATAAATAACTGTCAATCTGTCGAGTGCTGACTTTCTACAAGTGTCGAGTTAGTCTGACATAATTATACTTTCTTATCGGCTGTTACGTGTGCTTATTGTTGCCCTTGATTCGATATATGATTTATTGTTTATTTTTTTTATTTTAGGTCCTTAAGGCAAGTGTCTTGAAATATTACAGACTGAATATTAATGAGTACCTAAATAGGTGTGATGTCAAATAAATGAATATTAATGTTTTTATATTCTTAGATATAAATTATAATTAATTAAAATATATAAGGACAAAAATATTTCTTAGTAAGATAAAATTACTTACAAATTAATGTGTTGTGAATAATTATTCTCAACATAAAGATGCAATAAGGTAAAATTGAATAAAAATAATCCGTTTTTCTTATTTTAGTACGACAGTCCAAAGTTCAGTATCTTTAAATATTATGGAAAATCTTGTAAGGAAATTTATACTTATAAAATTACATGTCCTGACTAGGGAATGCAATCCCGCCAGATAAATTCAATCCCGGTATTTGCGGGACTGAACCATCACAATCCCGCGGGATCCCGCAGAGTAGACTTAAACTTTCAAAATAAATGGTTATAATTATTTTTTTCTTTAGTTGATAGACCCCGTTTTATACATTAATGAAATTTATATATTTCATTAATGTATAAAACGGAAAAATGAAATTTTATATATTAATGAAACTAACTTTCTTCAAATGAAACTAACTTTGTCGGAAACTTATTTTACAAGGGTTTTTAAATACTTACTTCAGACTTCAGAATATGTAAAAAAAAACTAATCATTTTTTGGAAATAGCTACGTAATAATAATAATAATAGTTAAAATAAGCTAAAAAAGCCACGACTATTTCTTTTCATGTTTTATTAAAAAAATCGAAATATAGAGAAAATTGTGCTAAAAGATTCCATTACATACATATACAGCCCAAGCTATTAAAAGTTATATGTATTAATTTTGTCGCTTCCCAAACGGCTCCTGACAATTCGACACAAAGTAGCCAGCAGCTGAAAAAGTTCGCTCGCTGTAAATTGTTTAGTGGGCTGCCTGTAGCCAGTTCTCGCATCCCCTCGCACATAGTTACACGTATGAATCACGCTTCTTTCTAATCCCGCCAGTCCCGCGGGATCCCGCTAAATTTTCGAACGGGATTAGTCCCGCAAAATACACGCGGGGTCCCGGTATTTCGGGATCCCGGTATCCCGGTATTGCATTCCCTAGTCCTGACTGACTTACTGACTGACTGACTGATTCATCAAAAACTGTAAAAGTTACAGCCACGAAATTTTGTGAGTAGGGTTGTTTTATTAAGTAGACACTCACTAAGGAAGGAATTTTGAAAATTTTACCCCGAAGGGGCTGAAATAAGGGTTGAAAGTTTTAATGAAAGTCCGTCATTTCTTGAGTTAGAAACATGGAACTTTATGATGAAATTGAAACTAATTATGAAATTAAAACTAATTATGCAACATCAAAAGATTTTAATGAGTTACGAACATATGTGCACAATATAAAATGTTCGTCTCCATATCCGCCGGTACCCTCACCGTCTTTTGTAAATGCGCGACGCGGCGGCGCTTGCGCTTGGAACATCGATAGCGGACCTATCGGCTTGACGGTATGCCATACATCGAACGAGCAAAATGAACACCTGATGGAAATGTGTGTACAGGATGATATCTTGTCAAATAAACCAGTTCAGACAGATTTGGAGCCAAAGACCCAAAAATGTAATACGGTCGCCGAAAATACAGTGTGCTCCTCATTGCAGCGTGTGTCGACACCAACTACCGGGACAACCGTTGAGACAGATAATTTACAACAGTCTCAGGCAGTCCAACAACCTGAATCGCCTGAAAATAAGAGTAGGGGAACTGATAATGAGTGGCAAGAAATAAAGAAAAAGAAGAAAAAGCCTACTTATAAATATTTAGGTGAAAGGGGCAAAGCCGTAACCTCAAAGTCTACATTCAAGGCCGCAGACAAGGACACTCCTATTTTTATAACAAATGTGCATCTCGACACCGTTGAGACTGATATTATCGAGTACATAAAGACACAAACAGAGATTAGAATAAGACTAGAGAAAATTAATACAAAAAAGAGCTTAAATCATAAAGCCTATAAATTTTTTGTACCTGAATCGAAGGTGTGTCTATTCCTTAACAAGAATTTATGGCCGGAAGGTATTATTTTTAGGCGTTTTGTACACTATAAGAATCGAAGAACTGACTCAATGAAATCAGCTGTCGGCCTTTTGTCTCCGAACAATAATAATGGATAAAAACGTATTATGCAAGTTTGCCAGCTACAATTGTAAAAATGTCAAGCGGGCAGTAAATGACATCCAGCGTTTATGTAATGAATGTGAGATAATAGCGCTGCAAGAAACATGGCTTATGCCATATGACTTAGCATTCCTCGGCAGTATTGACACTAAATTCAGCTATGTTGGAACATCTGCTGTAGACACAGAGGGAGGGCTGTTACGTGGAAGGCCTTACGGTGGAACAGGGCTCTTATGGAATAATAATGTGTTTCCAAATGTGACAGAAATTGATTGCAATAATCCGCGAGTGTGTGCGATCCGTGTTGTGTCGGCGTCGAGGCCTTTTATTGTCGTGTGTGTTTACATGCCAGTAAATAAATCGGATAACCTTCCAGTGTTCACAGACTGCATGGGAACTGTAAGTGCTATTAATAATGAATATTGTAACGAACCTATTTATATTATGGGGGATTTTAATGCCCATCCGGGAACATTGTTTTATAATGAATTGACAAGTATTTGCAATGACGCTAATTGGTTAATTATTGACTCAGAAATGTTAAACACAAATAATAATTTTACTTATATAGATATAGCCAGCGGGTCTAAGCGTTGGCTGGATCATTGTGTAGTATCATTAAGTGCCCAGAGCTCTGTATTTAATGTATATGTAAAGTATGACGTACAGTGGTCGGATCATTTTCCTATCGTTTGTGAATGTAATATAACATGTCTAACATCTGTTACAAATATGGATGACGCTTGTTATCACAATAAAGTAGTATGGGGTGAAAGGTCTGATGACCAAATTTTGTCATATCAATATGAATGTCAAAAGCGCCTTCGGCACATAGATTTTCCTGAGGTTTGTGTGAAGTGTGCTGATTATAAATTCAGATATCGTGCTAGCCTTATCACAAGCCTCCATGGAGGGGCGGGGGGGCAGTCATGGACGGGGCAAGCGTAAGGTAAAGCGAAATATCATGGGCTGGAATAAACATGTTAGTGATAGCCACGGGAAGGCCAGGGCGGCTTTTCAAGAATGGATTTTATGCGGTCGTCCGACTACTGGTGATATATATACTAAGATGTGTGAGTCGAGAAAAATATTTAAGTCACGTTTAAAATGGTGTCAAAAACACCAAGAACAAATAAAACTGGATACCTTAGCAACTAAGCACTGTCAGAAAGATTTCTGTAATTTCTGGAAGTGTACTAATCGTCTGAGAAGCCGCCCTGGTCTTCCGGTGTCTGTGGACGGTACGAGTGACCAGAAGGAGATAGCTGACAGGTTTAAAAATTTGTTTATTGTAAAATCGCCTCTGGGACCATCGGTGTCGCGGGTGACGGATGAGATGTGCAGAGATGGTATAGATATTAGGGTTAGGGCTTCTGATGTAGTGAGGGCAATCAAATCGATATCTAAGGGAAAATCCCCCGGACACGATGGATTAAGCATAGAACACCTACAACATGCTGGCCCTCATATATCGAGAGTGTTGGCCTTACTGTATAGTCTCTGTATATCGCATTCTTACTTACCTCGCGACATGATGAAAACTGTTGTGGTTCCAGTCACGAAAAATAAAACGAAAAGCCTGTCAGATATTTCTAATTACAGGCCTATCTCGCTAGCAACCATCATTGCAAAAGTATTTGACAGCATTCTTAATACACATTTAAACAGTTATATCAGATGTCATGATGCGCAGTTCGGCTTTCGTTCTGGCCTCTCTACCGAGTCCGCAATTTTGTGTCTTAAGAGTGCTGTTAAGTATTATAATACAAGAAAAACGCCCGTCTATGCCTGCTTCCTCGACCTTTCGAAGGCATTTGATCTTGTGTCTTATGACATCCTTTGGAAGAAGATGAGAAAGTCGAGTATACCACATGAGCTGGTTAATACTTTTAAATATTGGTATGATAATCAAATTAACATTGTTAGATGGGCTGGTGTGATGTCAGATCCCTATAAGCTAGAATGTGGCATGAGACAGGGCGGGTTAAGCTCACCTGTCCTATTTAACCTCTATATAAACGGACTGATTGAGGAGCTCAGCAAGCAGCATGTTGGTTGCCATGTTGATGGAGTATGTTTTAATAACATAAATTATGCGGATGACATGGTCTTGCTGAGTGCCTCAGTCTGTGGTCTTAAAAAGCTACTTGATATTTGTCAGCGTTACGCAGCGGAGCATGGGCTGATTTATAATAATAAAAAGAGTCAGTACATGGTCTTTCATAGTGGAACCAGAAAGGTGGATACAGTGCCGACTATTTTACTAAATGGTGTTCCTTTGGTTAGGGTAGAGGAGTTTAAATACTTAGGACACATTGTGACGTCCACTTTGAAAGACGACACTGATATCGAAAGGGAGCGAAGGGCGCTGTCGGTTAGGGCGAACATGGTTGTCAGGAGGTTTGCGAGATGCTCGTTAGAAGTAAAAATGACGTTGTTTAGAGCCTTTTGTACATCCTTCTACACTTGCAGCCTCTGGGCAGCATATACGCAAAGGGCCTACAGCGCCCTTCGCGTCCAATATAATAACGCGTTCAGGATGCTGGTGGGGCTCCCCCGCTGGTGCAGCGCTTCGGCAATGTTCGCGTGCGCACGAGTGGACTGTTTCTTTGCCACAATGCGCAGGCGAACGTCGTCACTGATGCGGCGCATGCGGGGGGGCTCCAACGGCATGCTGGCCGCGCTCTGTGAACGCCCTGATAACCCGTATATCAGTCACTGCTGTCGCATGCATGCAGAATACAGACCAAAATAATTATTATTTAAATATTATGTAAGTATGCTTATGTGACTTTTGTTTGTAATTTTTTGATCTTGTACGTATATGAGTCTGGGATACTTGAAATAAATGATTATTATTATTATTATTATTTTATTTTTGGGTTACTGATTAAAAATGAATGGATACGTATTTAAGCATTTTTGGAAATTCTACTCCCAAAGGGGTGAAATTGGGGTTGAAAGTTTGAATGAAACTCCGTTATTTCTTGAGTTAGAAACATAAAATTTTATATTTGGGTTACTGATTAAAAATGATTGGATACGTGTTTAAGCGTTTCTGAAAATTCTACCCCCAAGGGGGTGAAATAGGGGTTGAAAGTTTAAATGAAAGTCCGTCATTTCTTAAGTTAGAAATATGAAAGTTTATTTTTGGATTGCTGATTAAAAATGAATGGATAGGTATTTAAGCGTTTTTAGAAATTCTACCCCCAAGGGGGTGAAATTGGATTTGAAAGTTTGAATGAAAGTCGGTCATTTCTTGAGTTAGAAACATGAAACTTTATTTTTGTGCTACTGATTAAAAATGAATGGATACGTATTTAAGTGTTTCTGGTAATTCTACCCCCAAGGGGGTGAAATTGGGGTAGAAAGTTTCAATGAAAGTCCGTCATTTCTTGAGTTAGAAACATGAAAGTTTATTGACGTTTGCGTTTGACGTTTGCTTAAATAGGGTCCGTTTTTACCCTTTGTATAAGGAACTACAAAAACAAAAAGGAGAAAACTATCCATCTTTGTTATTATGTATACTATGTTAACGCGGATGAAGTCGCGGGCAACAGCTAGTGTGCAATAATTCTAAGAAGTCTGAGAAATTGATTTGAATACGAAGATGGCGGACCTAAGCTACATAATTTGGTCGGATTCTGTCAAGTCAATATTTACCGTGTTCTGTAGACTGTAATTAATTAATTATTATGCCTATGATGGTCCCATACTATGGTGATTGCTGATTGGTGATTAAGAACCTGAAGAATATTTTTTGATGATTGGCCATGTTGACGTCGATTGTGCATGCCATGTACAACTTTGCATAGTGACAATCATAGCTCAATGTAGAAAAAGGCCTTTAGCCTATGAGAAGTGCTACTGCAGCGGTTCTCAAACTTTTTAGTGACGGGACCCTTTAAAACAGTGATGTTTTGTTTTCAAATTAATTGTTTCCAGATTTTACAAAAAACTTTCGCTTGCTAGTTGCTAGGGTCCCCCAGAGCTCTGTGGAGCACACTTTGAAAATGGTTATGCTAATTAATACATAAACTCCTGTCGAAAAACTTCATAAACTGGCCACAGGTCTAGTACATTATAATATCACCTAACAACTTGTCCCGACTAACACGTATGTACCTGTTTAGTTATTAATATACACTTTCTTTCCACGGGCTTGGCCGGTCTTTCTCACGGGTACCACTTGAGGTCACAAAATCAATCGAGATAGCACTCAAGAGTCAGAAGTCTACCTAATCGTAAATCCAGAAAGTAGGTTTATCTTCTGCTAAATAAATTACCTAGTACCATCGAGGAAGTTGATTCCTATGCAATTGACAGACCAACGTTATTTGGCCGAATATGTCAATTCAATGTTAATTGTGATCTGTCAGCTGGGTTTGACGTAACGAGACCAAACTTTTCCCCGATTCCCCGAGAGGTCCCCGATTTGCATAGGAATCAACTTCCCTGATAGTACATAAAACCTAGGTTCCCTTAGATAATATTCACACTAATCAGAATCGAAAAGTGTGTTACATGTACACACTCGAGCTGCTGAACCCATTTTGATTGAATTTGGTATAGAGATATCTCTAGTCTTGCCTTCACGAATTGTGGAATAATTCTCCAATTGCTTGGAACTGAACTGAGATTCAGCGTTACGGTAGCAAAGCTAATATTAGAAATTAGTATAGGTTATTACTAATTACTATTAGAGAAGTTGACTCCTAGGCTGATGGCGAACGTAATTTGGTCGCGTTAAGTCTAACCCATCCGACCGATCAGAGCTAACATTGAATTGACTTAAGCCGACCACAATATGACGTAGGTCCGTCAATTGCCTAGGAATTAGGATTCAATTTCTTCTATGGTACTAACGTAACTGAACTACTTGCCCTAACAATTACTTAGTCTAGAATGAATATAATATGCCAATGCCTAGTACTTAGATGTATTTTATCATAACGTCGAAACACTCTTCAGGAAATTAAACATTATGATGATGGATGAGTCTCGACATGACCGAACGAAATGGCGATATGAAAACTTTACTTTCATGAAGTGTATTAAACTTAAGTATTTTATATTTGTAAATATTTCATAATAATATATTCCTTATATAACTTCCAAAAACTCCTGCAAGTATCTCCATTAACATTAGTGTTTAGGTAAACTACTGCACAAATCTCCATAAAAGGTATTTAGGTTAGCAACTGCAAGAGCCTTCATGAATCTCCATCAAAATTAGTGTTTAGATTTGCCGAAGTATAAATCTCTACGAAAATTAGCCGCTGCGAGAATCTCCATTAAAATTAGTATATTTTAGATGATAAAGTATATTTTAACCACTTCAGTGCATTGTAGTTTTATTGAGCTCAGAAGTGTTTACGGTAGATACGGCAGATAAATGATAAGATAACGTTAACGTAATTTTGGTGCATGTGACACCGTTTTGTTATCTGTTATCACACTGCATCCGATGTAACACGAATTTTTAAGAGCAGTTTTTATAGAAGAATAATATTTTTAAAATATTAGTCTATCTCTAATAGTCTTTACATTTCTTTCCACCTCGGTTTTGTATATGTAATGTTAGGCAAGAAATGTTTTTAGTAATACGGGAACTTCCCGGGACCCAAAATATGTCCATAGTTCCATACTCAGCAAAATCGGTTCTGCGGTTCAAGTAACAATATAATATTAGTATGAAAGTATGGATTAAATTTTGAAGCATCGTCACTAACATTTTGGTCCGCCATTGCTAGGTCCTTGATCTCAACGTATGAATAGCTAGACCTCAATAATAGATCGGAATCTTAGAGCTATTAGGTCCGGTATGCAATGAGAACCGTTTGAAAGGAAACAAGATATCGCCATTGTTGGAATATAATGGCGTATATGTAATTATGTGATTTAATAACAGTACATTACAGGCGCTAAATGTGATCTATTGTCTGGTTATCTTGTTTTGGCGGGATACTATGAAAATACAGCCTTTAGTCTGAAAAATGCATTGTGTGGTTTCTTGTATCAGCTACTGACTCATCAAGTGTTGAAAAAGACACTCGTAGAGCCGAAATCTATACTAATATTATAAAGCGGAAGAGTTTGTTTGTTTGAACGCGCTAATCTCAGGAACTACTGGTCCGATTTGAATTTTTTTTTAAGTGTTAGATTATCAAGGAAGGCTATAGGCTATATTTTATCACGCTAAGTAGTCTTAGCGTGATAAAATATAGCCTATAGCCTAGCGAAGAAATAGAGTAAAATGTGGAAAAAACGGGGGAAATTATTTGAAACGACTGATCTCACGAACTACTGGAGCAATTTTTTTGTTATTTGGCACACATTTTTTTTTATGAAATAAGGGGGCAAACGAGCAAACGGGTCACCTGACCATGGACACTCGCAGCATCAGAAGAGCTGCAGGTGCGTTGCCGGCCTTTTAAGAGGGAATAGGGTAATAGGGGAGGGTAGGGATAGGAAGGGAAGGGAAGGGAATAGGGGAGGGTAGGGAAGGGAATAGGGTAGGGGATTGGGCCTCCGGTAAACTCACTCACTCGGCGAAACACAGCGCAAGCGCTGTTTCACGCTGGTTTTCTGTGAGAACGTGGTATTTCTCCTGTCGAGCCGGCCCATTCGTGCCGAAGCATGGCTCTCCCACGTATAAAGATACATAAGAAGTAGACCACGTGAAGGACCATAATCTATTTTTTGTGGAATAATTTGTTTGTGAAATATCTAATTTACGCGGGCGTAGCCGCTCCCTTATAATTAATAAAAAAAATAGAAACATTGTTCAGGTGAGAAGTTAATAAAACAGGTTCGATTAACAAAATATCAAACTAAATTTTGGATAAGCAAAGGTCAATCGAACAAAGTCGCACCCAAAAGCTGGTGCTTTATAATAATATTTCACAAAACGTGATAATGTTCGGCCATTATTACAAGCTATTGAAGTGTTGGAATATTGGTAATTGCTTTCGTGATCACTGCATTTGGGCGCGAAACATTAACAGGCGACTTCTTATCCAGCCAGAGTTAGATATGGCAAAAAGTTCATAGTGACAAATTTTAAAAATAAAACTGATACATTAAACTTAAAAAAAAATTGTGACTTATCTTGTAACAAAAAAATGAAATCTTTAAAATACATTAGTCGTAATTTTCTATTGTAGGAATAATTACAGGAGTCCAACTTCAAAAGTTTAACAAAATGTCTATTCATTAAAGTTTTCATTGGCTAACACATAAACGTTAACCGATCAACAGCCCTGTTGACTAAATAAACTCCTGTCAGAAACCTTAGGAGCCCAGCAAAAGACGCTCTAGACACCAGCTTTTGCTAAAGTGGGCGATAATGGCCCCTTGTGAGCGCTGTGGTAGTGGTAATGTTTGAAAATGACTAATTTAGCATTTTGTATTTATTTTTATAAAATCTGCAGCGATCGCCCCTTAATTTAAATAAAGATAAGAAAGTAGGTAAAACAAGGGTGGCGTTAAAATATTTTTTTTCTCGGAGTGGGTAGTAGCAGTAGTAGACAAAATATGTTTGGGAATCCCTGCTCTAAAATATCATAAACACAAATAAAAAGTAATATCAAACTTGAGTATTTAATTATGGAATGATTCATATTAGTAGGTTACGTTCACAATCGCTGGGAGCTGCATCTTCCAAGACCCAAGTGTAACAGTCTGATTTCCACATGCCTTTGATGGTAAACTAACGGCACAATATCTTGTTTGTTTAGCGATTGACTTGTATCCGCCTGCTTTTTGCCTGATTAGCGCCTTGTGAATTATCGCTTTAGCGGGATTCGAGTTTGACAGGTGTTCCAAATTCGAAATACATTATTTTTTACGCTACCAGTTCACAGTTGCAACAGTGTTTCTCGTAATGTCGTTTTTGCAGTAATTGCTTTTGAAAATTGCTGAACCGGTTTATTTTTTAAGTGTTATTTGAAGTAGCCGCATAATTTTACATATTCGTAGAATGTTAACACTCAATTTTTTTTTAAATTAAAATAGGTTTTCAGAGCCTTAATGGCCTAAAAAATTACGCTTATAAGTTGCAATATTCTTATAGTGCAGTATCTTCATCATAATTAGTCAATTAAAACCTTAATGTAGGTGTAAAATTGTGAAAAAACAACGAAACACATGAAACATTTTCGACATAATAGTTGCGTGTGGCAAAAACACTGGCAGCCATTTTATCGTTGTAGAAATCTGTTATAAACGGTTCTAGTTTAATGAATTTCCTTTGTTTTAAGTTAATAATTCATCATGATCATCTAGTGATTATCATTATAAATTTGGATGCTCAAAATAAGAAAATTGTTATGTTTATATTCTCAATTACCTTAAAACTTATACTGATAACGGAATTTGAAAAGTTAACTATTAATATCAGACGAGCATTTCATTACACAAATATCACGTATTGCGTCTAGGGTTGATAATTGATATTGAACATCGCGTGCCTTCAATCTAATTGTCAAATAAACTATTCAATATTTAAGCGTGATATTGCACAATACAATCGTCTAAGTGCCGGCTTTTTTTTTAAAATGAAATAAGGGGGCAAACGAGCAAACGTGTCACCTGTAGGAAAGCAACTTCCGTCGCCCATGGACACTCGCAGCATCAGAAGGTTTGCAAGTGCGTTGCCGGCCTTTTAAGAGGGAATAGGGTAGGGGAAGGTAGGGAAGGGAAGGGAATAGGGGAGGGTAGGGAAGGGAATGGGGTAGGGGATTGGGCCTCCGGTAAACTCACTCACTCGGCGAAACACAGCGCAAGCGCTGTTTCACGCCGGTTTTCTGTGAGAACGTGGTATTTCTCCGGTCGAGCCGGCCCATTTGTGCCGAAGCATGGCTCTCCCACGGCTAAAGGCTCTCTTCACGTTGCATTGGGCTATAATGGATAACCATGATAGAGAAGCTGTCTGTGGCATGTACTATCAGAGAAGTTGATTCACAGGCAGTCATAGCCCATAGGTCCGCCTACGTATTTTAGTCGCGTTTCGTCAAACCCTACCGACAAATCACAAGTATGAAGTAATATTGAATTGACATAATCCGACCAAATGTCGTAGGTCCGTTAACTTTTCTTCGATGGCACATTAATTACGACGTCGATTATGGGCAATCGTAGACGAATATTATGATTGCCCACGCTCAACGTTCGTAATCGCTTGTATTGATCCATCGTGGACCAATGTGTAAATGTCGCCTAATAAAATATTTTTTTACAATAGTTGCACCCAGCAATATCTTCATTTGCTGTTGAAATACATTTCAAATCAAATTAAATATTTCATAGTGATTTGTGCATTGAATTTATGCAATAAATTAATTTGTTCTCACGGCACTAATCGTTTTATAAACGCAACGTAAACGGACACAAAATTAACACCTTTTAATGAACACTGACATAAATATTCAGTTCTGAGTGCAAGCCCATAATATAGTTAAGTACTTTTATTCAGCTTTTTTATTAAATAGCAAAGCACACGGGCGTATACAGGGTGTAACAAAAATAAGTGATAATACTTTAGGGTGTGTACGTGTTCCTTGTAGAGAGTTCACTGTGAAAGTAGCGGCGCTGAAAGACCAAAATTTTTTTTCACTTTTGTATGGGGAAACTCGTGACGCACGGACCCTTGCCCATACAAAAGTGAAAACAAAATTTCGTCTTTCAGCGCTGCTACTTTCACAGTGAACTCTCTACAAGGAACACGTACACACCCTAAAGTATTATCACTTATTTTTGTTACACACTGTATATAGCTTTGATAAGGGGGGGTCCCTAACGTAAAAAAGCGGCCAAGTGCGAGCTGGAATCGCCCATGAAGGGTTCTGCAGCAGCAAATAGGCAACGTGTTTAGGAAATCATTTTTTTTAATATTTAATATTTATACATGTACCGCACCGATTTTAATCGGCGAAGATGGATAGTAATGGGGGGGGGGGTCCGGACCCCCTTATATACGTCCATGGCAAAGCATAATTTGTATCGAGTTATCAAAACAAAAGAAAAAAGTTACTTGAAGAACATTCTATTTGTTTAATTGCCTACAAAATATCACGTAGAGCCTATTCTAGCACCTTTCCCTATAAAGAAGAGTATAAGTATTCAAATTTTAAAATAGTATTCCAATATAATATTTAGAATACTATTTTTATGCGTTTCTAGCTAGGTTTAACCTGTGAGTTAATCTATCAGTCAATCAGCTTTGCTCTTATATATTTTATATGTAGTTTAGTTTAACACTTTCCCCATACCATATCCCTCCATCAATCTGGATATCCATAGAGATTGTTTTATCAAATGTCAGTGAGATGATAATCATTGGAAAGTAATGGTCATGCGGTAGTGCTAGTGAATGTACTATCAGTCATCGGGCGACAGTCTATAATTATGCACTTCACAGATTTCGTAACAATCTAATTGATTTAAGGAAGTTTGCTAAAATGTTGGGAGGTAGGACTATATGGAGTTATGAAAAATTTGCGAGAAATAGGGAATATTCGCAAAGGTTGCAGCAGAGGGCACTGCTGGCACATACAGTAAGGCATCCATTACACGGTAGGTTTTGCTGTCAGTTTTACCACAGTCATGGCTGTAACTGATGGATAACCTACCGTGTAGGAGCGTGACATACGGTTGCATGAAGTTGATTGACGAAAATCTGGATATAATCTTCATTTTTGCTTCATGCAACCATCAGTCACGAATTTTGAGTGAGTGTTGTCACATCTGACAAAATAGGAAAAAAAATTAGAAACGTACCTTTGAAAATTTTGGCTTTGACTGACATAAATCTGAAGTGAATTGAGTGACCGTCTAATACCATTCGTCAGTCCATCAGTCACCATCAGTCAAACATAATTCATGATTGACGAAATTGACTGTCGCTTGCATGAGCATGTAATGGATGCCTTAATAATCCGACTAGTTGCACATGTCATATCAGAATACTGACAGAAACGTTGTCAAACGTCGAACAAAACTTTTTGTTTACTGTCTCTGCTAGTGCTGCCTTTGACGTGAAAAAAATGAAGTAATATTATATCCTATTGGAGCATAAAGGCAACAGATTATGCGTGAAAAATCTAGGTCATTGACCAATCAAGTTGATTGAAATTTGTCTGAGAATCTGTATAGATTGTTTGTTGACAAGTTGTAATAAATAGTTACACTCTGTTAAATTAATTTGCACTCAGTTTGTTGCTTTTGTACCCTTAAGAAGTTAAGCTGCTTTGGATCCGTGAAAGGACATTATAAATAGTTTAATCAAAGGATAATGTTAGATTCCTAAACATGCTTGCCATTGCTGTAGTTTAGCCGTAAAAGCTTGTAGAAAGGAGAGTTTGCCGTTGGAGGAGTTACGTGTAACATTAGATGTCCATTGATGAAATTAAATATCGTATTGTATTTTTGGTTTAACTAAACCTACAAAGAAACTATTAACAATATAAGCCGCGGCTAAACTTACATTTTAGCTAGTAAAGCCGCAAAAGCTGTTGGAAAAGAGAGAAAAGTCGTCAATGTGTTAAGTTTTTGATAACGGGTTTGGGAGCTACAATCGTGTCAGTGGCACGAGGCGAGGCGCGAGGCAGGTTAAACTGCCTTATCATTCCACATAAACGTGACTTCACTTTTTTGGAAGTAGAGTAACCGTAGAGCACTGAACCTGGTGAAAATGCTTATGACGGAAAGTAGCGGGGTGGGTCGCATTTTATGGCAAAGTACGCCGTATTTGTCATAAAAAACTTGAGAGGTGTCAAGGGACACCCGAATGGAACGAAGTCATTTCTTATGTTCAAAAAACCCGTATACATATAAACTCAACAAAAATTGCTAAAAACAAGCCCAGGAATACTAACAACGCGTCGCTGTTTATTCCCAAAAAACGCCATCTAGTTGACTCACAGGAATACTATCAACGCCCTCTGCCTCTACCATGCAGGTACTAATAAGAAGTGTCGAGGTCAAATATCTTTCTGTCTAGCCTCCTTTACGCCGAACGCGCGATAAGGATTTTGATCAATTTGTACTAAAAAGTATGGAGCTTCGTCTCATTGCACTCAATCAAAATGTGCGCGTAACTGAAAACTAACGCTATGCGAAAAGCAAATGTCAAAACCGAATCTGCCCCGAAGAACGTCAAAAGTGATTCCCCACTTTTGACGTTCTTTGGGGCAGAGAGGGCAGGTTTAGGTGGGGATACTTTGTGTTGTCGTTTGCGCAGAACTTCGTCTTTCGGATCCGTTAATTTTTCCACATAAAAACAGCTATTCCATTTATTTTTTGGCACTCATACCCATCAAAAGCGTGATGAAGTAACAGACCCTTTAACATTATAAGTATGAATGCAAATTTGTACGTTCAGAGTCCATAATTTAGTAAAAATGATTGGGTGTTTAGTACCGTGTTAACAGATGTATTAGCGCGTGTGTGTATGTTAGTAATTAAGTGTTTCGTAACTCCGAAAGTGGCGTAATTAATCATATCGTGCATAGACACCCGCCAGACTGGTCGGTCATGCAACATCTATTATCACTGAGACGTCGACGTCGCTAACTGTGGTTATTGTAAGGAAAATGTGGATGAGGAAATCAAAACAGCCTTAATCCATAGCTATCCTTTCCTTGCTAATATTATAAATGCGCAAGTGATGTCTGTTACCGCTTCATGATTAAAGGAGTATGGGCAAATTTGTATGGAGCCTGGGCTATCCGCGGCCAAGAACAATTCTAATATAATATATATTTTAGAGTGAAGTCGTTTGAGAGGAGACGCCATCTAGTATGTGAGAGTGTGTGTCTATACCAGAGGTTCCCAAACTTATTTTGTCTACTGCCCACTTTGAGAACAAATTGTGTTCTAGCGCCCCCCATTGTTTCAATTTAAAATGCATCCAGATGAAATGAAATAGCAAATCACCCCCCAGGCCTCTACACAATGCCCCTATTTTTTTCTGGGTCCCACACCGCCCCCCTTTAGACCAGCAGCGCCCACAAGGGGGTGTTATTGCCTACTTTGGGAAAGGCTGGTCTATACATATTACACACACAAGAACTACCTCTATACGCTAAAATCACTCAACTGATTTCGATGAAATCACCTTATTTTCTGTTTCTTTCAATAGAAGATACATTTTTCTAGCTTTTTGCTCGATTATATACCTCATCGTTGATTCACCATCAATATCCAATACCTCAAATAATAATTGAATAATAGGTATTAACCCACCACGTCTGCCCACCACCGATTGTTTTCATGATGATTCACACAGCTAGTTACACTTGATCCAATTCCATCACCATAATATTCTATAGCCATATGACATATCCATTATCCATGCTAATATTACAAACGGGAAAGTGTGTCTGTCTGTCTATCTGTTTGTCTGCAGTCTGTTACCACTTCACGCACAAATTGCTAAACCGTTTTTGCATAATATACTTTTAGTCCCTGAGAAGGATAATATATTTTTTTATCCCGGCAAATTGTACGGTTTACGCGCGAGAAACGGCGTCAGCTAGTTTACAGTTTGACAAGGCTGTTTATGAACGTGGCGAGAAAAGGAACTAACGCTTCTATCATACAAAAACGTCATTTTTGACAGTTCTCCTTTACCAGCAGCGCGCATTGATATCATTGACAAATTCATTTAAAGCCTTGTCGAACTGTACTTTAATTTCAACAAACTATAATTTTGTATTGCGGGTAAGAATTAATATTTCTGACATCTCTATGCCCTTTCCATGATATAGGTTGACGACATTTTAACCATTCTTAGATGGACTAAAGAACGAGACGTTTGGATTAATAGTCTGTTACGCCTGTATTTTTAGTGGTCTGGAACTTTAATGTTAAAGACTTATTAAAAACCTATCTTCACTTATACGAAAAACGGACGGTAACAAGATATATACATTAATCATTAACTTTAACAGACATTGGTGAAATTGGCACATAATAATCAGTATATGTAGTTGTATAACGTTTGTTAGTTTGGCACGCGATGATCTACTGGTATAAATTGTTTAAAAATACGTAGCAATTCATTAAAATGTAATTAGTTAAGAATCTTGTTACATTTTTAACCGACTTCTTTAATAGTTATGACTTATGAGTATTATACTCTAGCTTAGAAGCCTAGGTATACTCAAACCCTACCTATCTATATATCAATACGTGAGCCAAAAACTTTGTATCCCTTTTGGCGAAAAATGGGGAAACTTAGGTGAATGAAATTTTGCACAGTTATAGTTTATATGGTGAAGGAGTGCATCGAGCTAATATTATTTTGAAATTATGCTTTTATCATACATTTTTTTAACAAATAAAACATTACACACACTAAAACACACACACTAGGAAAAATGGCAGATTTCTGCACTCAGACCTAACCTATATTGTCACTACAAGCCTATACATTATACGAATTATACTCTTTTATTTATGGTTGAGTTAAGTCTGTTGACAGCAAGGTGACAAATTGAAAATGGATTATTGACATTGGCAACTCACCGAGGCGGCCATTTTTAAAAGAAGAAGAAGAAAGCGTCTTATGCCATAATATACAAGACAGGAAAGAAGTGAGTAAACTGATTTCAAGAAAATTGGCAACTGTCGATGCAGGCTTACAAAAGTATAGTCCAATTTGCTCTCACTAGTTTAGGCAATGATATACTATATTACTAACGTAACTAGATTGGAAGTTTACGGTAGCAACGCGTTGCCACTTCGAAGATGCCTGCAGGCATATCTCACATACATAATGACATAACGAATATATGACTTGACATTGTCTTTTGAACAAAAAAGTGGTTACGCATTTCTGAGAATCTTTTGTAAGCTACTCTAGTATTTTAGAAACTCATTGAGTTTAGGCCATGATTGCCACCATGATTGCGTAGCTGGGGAATGGACATTGGACAGTCGTATAGAGCAATTCCTCTACACGTTTGCAACCTCTTAAATTGGTCCATCGTAGGCTAGAGTGAATATGCCGAATAAGAGTCAACTAGACTCTTGTCTAGTTGTCTCATGCGGCATATACGGTAATATTATTATTTATTATATGTATAACACTTAAGTGAAGTGAAGTCTGAAGATGAAGAAGAAAGTCATAGTAAATTTTGAATTTGGAATGTCCAATATCCGCTGAACGTAAATCCTAAATCCAGAAAAAATTCTACGCCAAGAAAATTACAAATTTTTTTCCTTACTTATTTAATAAATCTTCCAAAACATATTTACATAAAGTGTGTTAAATAAAGTAATTAGTCAAGAAGTAGTGCGTGGGACCCATGTTCATACAGTAAAACAAGTTTCCTCAAATGTTCACATCCTAAACCCATAATATTATCTAATAAGTTACGACTCATTAGGAACGGAAATACATAACTAAATGTAGAGATGGTTGCGAATGTAAAGTACATTTATGTATTTTGTATGAAAGTGGGTTTGTAGTTTTTTTAAATATATATTTAAAGACATGTGTATTCTGGATATACTGGAGCATACAAGATTACGAAATTTTAAATTATTTTGATGTTACTATTAAGAGCTCACCTGACTCTAAAAATCAAACATCGTCCTTCTCTCTTCACACTCACGCCCGTCTTTCATATGCCAGGTGAAAAAGGACGGCGCGGAATCATCGCCGAGTTAGTTTTACTTGAATAAAAGACGAACTATAATGATTATGAAAAAAGTGTTTTGAGCAAATTTAGGTTTTATCAATACCTTTTTAGATATTAAAAAATATTAAAGAAAAGACAGCAAACTTCGAAGATCCAAGCAAAAATGTGTCTAAAACAAGGTTTTTTGTAAAAAAGAAACTATCGAGCATTTTTTGAGTAATCGTGTTTTCGTCTTGAGCATTTAATCTTTATGAACTGAAGTTACTTGTGTCAAAAAATCAGTTTTCTAGACCTTACAGATTTTGAGATCTAGGTTAAAGTATGTAGTCAAGTTAGGGTCATATGGGCTCTTAACAATGCTGATTTACAATAGGAATTTTTTATGCTATTGCTCCTATATTATAGAGTCTCTGATATAATAGAGAATTATAGAGATCAAAGTTTGCAGGTTCTAAAATATTTAAAACTAGTACAACAATTATAATAATCTTGAACTTAGATTTTTTTTTGTAGTCTTGTATTTTTTCTTCAATTTGTTTGGTGATATTACTTACCATTAAAAGTAATTGCGCAAACTAAGGCCTAGAAAAAAATTACGAATTTTGAATCAAAGTATTTATAATACGTGCTTTAGTTTAAAGCTAGTATCACGTTAGATGTGACAACACGTACCAAAGAATATCTGTACACTGTCATCTCATGTAGGAAACACGTAAAATAGGTCTTATAGATTTATCCATAAGTTATAAACGCGTGAGGAGAAGACATACACAATTTGTTGCAAAATTTCTGCAACATTTTTATAAACTCAATAAAGTAATCTGACAATTTAGGATATTCGCGTCCTTGTCATTATTCAAAGCTAAGACAAGGACAGAATATAATTTGAGAAGCTCTCAGATTAACTGTCGATTTGTAAATAGACAAAACCGCATCTAGTAGTGTGACCAAGAGCAATGAACTTGACTTATCTTTTTACCATCTCGCCAAATAGATCGGGTCTATGAACGAGACAGATGTCGTCCGTCTCACCTAACCGTACTATTGCAATAAAACAGGTAGATGTACATTGTACGTGTCTAATTTTATCATAGTAAAAGTACCTATGATATAGAGTTTACTACTATTAGAGGTTGCAGGTTCAATCTGTTCAAATTTTTTTAAGCAAACTTAAAGTTAAAAATACCCACAATTTTTATTATACAGGAAGAATTTTAAAGTAATTACTCAAATTTAAAATATTTAGTGACGAATGACAATCGACGTTATTTAGGACGCTGTTGTGAATTTTAAAGTAATTACTCAAATTTAAAATATTTAGTGACGAATGACAATCGACGTTATTTAGCATTCGTGTACTAACCCACAAAAAATTACGTATTGAGTTATGAATGCAGTTATGTTCTTTAGGTGGTTTAGAACAGGACTGCATTCAAAATTTAACAACAAAAAAAAATGTGGGTTAGAACCATACATTATAATATTATGGATGAAAAAAGAAAATCTCCGAGAATTAGTACTTACTTGATTTAACTCTGCATGATCTTTACTTAACTCTAAAGAACCTATGCGTTAATCCCGGCAATGCATACTTCTATGGCTGCAGATAGCGTCTTTACTTTCGCGTATTTCTTCGTCAACGTCACATAAGCACTAACCATTGCGCTATTCCTGCGGGTGTAATCCGGAAGACGCGTGCTGAAGCGGGCATGGATGACGCAATAATATCGTTCAGTGAAAGTGACGCACACTCGCGAATATTAATTGTTACCCTTTTTGTGCTGGAATGTTCGATTTCTAATTTTCGATTGTTATTTTGGTGAAACTGACCCATTATTAGATTATTTGTAAGTTGTAAATATTAACTGCGACCAAAATAGTCACTAACAAAGAATTATTGCTCTATTATTATATAGAGCAATCATTCTTTGTTATAGTCAACAAAATAAAAGTTGGAGGAATATAATATTCCTCAAACTTTTATTTTGTTGGGGACTAGGATTCTAAGGGCCTGTTTCACCACTTCCTGATAAGTGAATAGGCTATCCACCACTTAACTTGACAGATAAAGTATGGAGAATCTGTCAAAAAAGTTGCGAATAGCCTATTCGGCACTTTAGCGGAAAGTGGTGAAACAAGCCCTAACTCCTAGCTGCTAAGTTTAGGATCTGAAATTCCTGGGCCGATATTTATGAAATTTCGCATAGGTTTATTATAATAGACTACGACGAGGTACACAAGCTATCGCAAGAAAATGTGCGGTTCCCGCAAGTTTTTGGATGAAAGATAGTACATAATCATAATACAAAACAAAAGAAAACATTTGTAAAGCCACATAGCATCATCGGTTTACCTAACATTTTTGGCCAATCACAAAATATCTCTTTTAACTATTACTTCATACCTAGGTCACAAGATAGTGTTTGCAATATATCTTATCGTCGTATTGTCAAACTGTTACCTTGAAATTGTTACGAGAAGGATCTTATGCAGTTTCACACTTTTTGCGGTTTTTGCCAGTTTTGTACCATAAAACTAATAGGTATTACTAAGCAGTATTTTTAAATGACATAATAATAACCAAACATTAAACAAAGTTTTATTAGTATGAATGGAGAATAACTTAAGCCGTAACAAAAACCACAAAATTAAAAGTAATAGTTACTCCATTGTCTAGCTCAGCAAAGAATATTCTTATTTCTTGATATCGTTACTCGTTTCTAAGTATTATCTGGTATTATCAATTTCCAACATCATAGCCCAACCTGGCGTAAGTGTCACTTAAGACGACAATCCCATCCCAGACGGTTCAATTTAATTCATTTTCGTTCTTAATTTATTACTTTTTAATTTCGAGTACGCTTCTAAACATTAAATGAAACGGTGCCGGAGCCCGGATCAAGTAAAATTAGGGCCTGTTTCACCACTTTCTAATAAGTACCAGGCTATCCACAACTTATCTGACAGATACTCCATACTCTATCTGTCAGATTAGTTGGATAGGCTATCCGGCACTTATCAGTCAGTGGTGAAACAGCCCCTTAATCATTTATTCGAAGCAACAATCACTCGAGTGAACGGCTAACTAGACCGCAGCACCGCAGCTCGTATGGAATGCCACAGCTATTAGCATACAATGCGTGTTGTACCGACAACGTCCACGATTGTCGCCAGACAAGTGTATCGCTGTAATTGTATTCATACCACACGTGAGATGTGAATCAGCGTTGTGGACTTGTGGCAAAGTAACGCAGCGTCACCGCTAGCTAGCCAACAGCCACACTCATAGGGTGGGTTGCACCAGAGGCGTAGTTATACTTAAGGTTAAGGTTATAGTTAAATATGGCGGTCCAATACGGACTTTTACTAGGGATTTGACAGTTCATTTGACATTTTGTTATGGTTAAAGTTATAGTAAGTTGGTGCAACCCACCCATAGATTTAATTATTACTCAACTTTAATTTAATTATTTTCTGTCAAACTCGTCATTATATTACAGTTAAGTTCATAAAATGTCTCTGAGTATAATTATTATTATCTAGAAGCTGCGCTCGGCTTCGCCCGCGTATAACGGTATTCCGCAAATTGTACATTTTCCCGCAGAAGACAAATCCTATGTCCTTTCCTGTGGTCTATATAATATGTATGTGGCCTGTATATGTTTTTTTTTAAGTCACTTGAACTAATTGGCCCAGACTTTGAGTTATTGCTATTCTTTTGTCAAAGTATTATGATTTTCTCTCATGAAGAGGGAAGAGGGTTCAAGCAGGAGGTAAGATATCTGCAGATAAGGTGTAGCTTTTCTGTCACATTTTAGCTACACATAATTACTTAATATGGTATTAAGTGGTTTATGTTTAAGCAATCATGATTCATGACCACATGGTTTACCTCATATGAGAATTGAGACATTGCACTTTGCAGTAAGTACAACTTGTACAGTAGGTATAACAATTAAATACACATTATCTCATTGTGTGACTAATGTTAAACAAAGTTATTAATATTATTTAAACGCCATTTAAGGAAGCGGCGACGGATGCATTTCCTCCGTACACTTGACATCACAATGGTATCGTAAATAATAAATAGAAATGCAGTTCCTTTTGTCTCGGTGCAAACGAGCCACCAAGAAAGATAACTCAACATTTTTGAGTTGCCGTTGTGGTGGCTAATACCCACATTCTGAGGGTTTTGACTGAAGTTCATCCATTTGATTTTTACCATCCAACATAGCTATTGTCACGCGGCTATTACCGGTTAATAATTATTGTGTATCTTTCGACAGCAATGGAACAGACGAAAATTGTACAATAACTGCTGTCAATAATAAAATACAAATTCGACGTGTTTTAAATAATATCTGTAGACCCGAAACGTATTGACTTCATCAAATTAAGTTTGTGGATGTTTTGGCAGACCTTTTTCTGTACACATACACAACTTTTTCTGTAATTGAGGACGTGAGTTAAAGAACACGATAACTAACATTTTGTAACATACGGTCATTTACTCACTTTTTCCCTTACAATTTCAACTAACCTTGTAACTTATCTACTTCATCACCTAGATAATGTATCTGGCTACACATAAAATGCTCAGTTTTTTTTAATTTGAAATAATTTTTCCAGCCTTCAAGCCTCCATTTATTTATGCACTCCATTAAAGGGCATTTTTTCTGTAATTTATTGTGTTCTTCACTCACGTCTCCAATTATAATTCACATCCGTGCGCGACAGGTGTCTAGAAATAGTGCGACTAGTCGCAGTAGTCTGTGGCTCGTATGCACCAAGTTATAAGTATTGCATGTAACGGAAGTGGGTTAATTAAATCAGAGCGCAGTTAAAGTGTGATTATAGTATCAAGATACTGTTTTAGTAGCGCGAAAATGGTACCTTTAAATGTAACTAGATGGCGTTGCACCATAAACGCATCGCGCTATAAAATGTTTCTGTTAATTGAAATATAATACCAATGGATAGTAAATGAAATGAAAGAAAATGTATTTTATGTTACTTAGTAGCGCTTGGTGAAATTTAATGTTTTTAAAGTGATTTTTCTTGTTTTCAGGTAAATATTTGTTCGAATCAAAATGTCTTGCTGGCGTACTGATTGGATAACTTAAGGTAAGAATAATAACTAATCATTTAACCCGTCCTTTATTTTAATTTAGTACATTTCTGTATAGAGGTATGATTTAATAAAATATGTTCAATTCAATACTCTTGTACTTTTTGAACGGAGAACTTTACTTTTTGAACTTGTTTTATTTTGCTAAATATCTATGCGTCTTTGATTCAGTTTTGATGCAGCGTCGATATAAGTAAGTTCTAGAATTGCTATTAACCAAGTCTAGATAACCTATACAGTGTGTAACAAAAATAAGTGATAATACTTTAGGGTGTGTACGTGTTCCTTGTAGAGAGTTCACTGTGAAAGTAGCAGCACTGAAAGACGAAAAATTTTTTTCAGTTTTGTATGGGCAAGTGCCCGAGCGTCACGAGGTACCCATACAAAAGTGAAAAAAAAATTTGGTCTTTCAGCGCTGCTACTTTCACAGTGAACTCTCTACAAGGAACACGTACACACCCTAAAGTATTATCACTTATTTTTGTTACACCTTGTATATTATACATACAAAACAGAACCTAAACCATGCCCGGGTGTGTCCTATTAGAAAGTATTGGGTGATCGGAACCTAACGTTACCCTGACCTCATCTGTGCTTTATGAATATGTCTGATTTCATACGTGAAAGCTCAACTATAACGTAATATTATTACCTAGGTTCTTAATTTTACTGTTCCTAGATGTTTATTCATGTAACGTATATTTTTATGAAATAAGACTATCATATACTGGAAATCATAATACATAATATTGTAATTACTTAATTTCATCAAAATCTATTCAGCTATCTTAACTCTTAACTCTTGCATTAAAAGAAAACGTAAGGCAGACGCTTTCGGATTTCTAATGTTTTAACTTTTAGTATATTATTAGCTGTGGTAAATTATAACTTATTTTCAAAAATTAAAAATAAAATTGCAAATGCAAAACCCACTTAAATTACGAATAACGAAACCCATTTAAACTACGGAACCCACTTTGGGAATCCCTGGCCTAGACTTCCATGAAGTTAATACTATGTGCCGTTCTCACGTACGGCTCTAACAACATGCTATTGTGTCTCATTATTATCTAACGGTGCGCTGAAATTCATTGAACAAACTGGTTAATTTTTTATGCGCCAGATATAATTAAATAAATCTAGCCATCAAAAAAAAACTCTTCAGGTCTTATCAGACGGTCCCGTTGAGTATTCACTCGAATGAAAATAACTAAAATTGCTCGTCTGATATCAGTTTAATCGTAATGTTCTATTTGTGACATAATAAGAATAAGTACGTTGTAGTTTCTTTTTAATCTCATGAAATCCTATTGGTTATAATAAGATGTATTTTATAAGACGCCATTTTAAAACAATGGAATCTCTGAAACGGTGGCAAATTAATCTGGAATTTCTTTCCATTAAATCGGTACAGTTTTATTTTACCTCCAACTAAACCTTATGGGGTACGACATTAGGACCAAACTCAAGTAAAATAGTTCTGGAAGATTCGAAAGAATGCTCAGAGGAATCCGTGACTAAAGTTAGCCAGGTGGAGTAAATCGACGTGTGTCGGGCCCCGTTACTGTGACATTACGTTAGACATGCTGTTTTTATAGAGACGATTTATAAATAGAATCTGGATTGACTAAACGTAAGTACCTGATATTAAATAGTATATTCAATATTATGTCTACAAGTTGCTTGCATGAAGCACAAAAGAGAATGCCACGGGTATCATACGTTTTGAACCGCTTATGTCCTTGCTCGAGAAATGAACTATAAGTACTTTACATCAAAATTGGTCCAGACTCCAATCGTTCTAGCGCCTGTTCATTGCAAACGATCATTTTCTCCTCATAATATTTAAAAGTAGAACCAAAAATAGGCATATTTCAACAATGGACAATCTCCAAAAAACCCGGTTAAAACAACGATGAATTGACACGTTTTACTTAGTTCAAGTTTTGATTACTTTCGTTATCAAGATGAACATTTATGTTCGGGTTAAACATTAACAATTAGCCTGAAATGCCGACGATTTTCCCACAAGAATGCCGCCATCTTGAAAAGTCGGCCATTAAAAAAAACCTCGACGCATCATTGTTCTATTCGCTCTATTTCACTCGTCCGCTGCTTCTTAGTACCGCTCACGGTAATTAATACTAAACAATGTCAAATACTTAGTAGTAAGTAGTACCTATTAGTAATTCATTATTAGTAAACAATTGTAAATGAGTGATCATTGCGTTGGCGCAGTGCGTTGAACTATCATTGTCACTGTGCCAATTATTGTATTGATTACTATAATGTTATCCGAATTAAGATCATAGTAATATTTTATTTTATTCCCGGGACAAAGCTAAACACAAAATGAAACATTTTAGCTGAACGTACTCAAAAAATAATAATTCATTCGTAAATAACTCAACTCCAGTGACCCTTTTGATGACACCTTAACAACCTATTTTGGCTAATCTTTGCTTTTTACATCTAGGCTAAATAAAGTAAGTAAATCAAGGTCTGTTATTTTACCACCTTTTTTATGAAAAAATCCAGAAACTACCATGCAAATCATCTGATGATAAACTATTAACGAGTATTGCAGATACCTTTCTAAAACTCTAAACACTTTTTCAGCCTCCAAAACATCACACAAATCTTTGACATGGTTTTACCTGTCAGCCGACTCATTTGTGCCGAAGCATAGCACTCCCAAGTGCAATAAAATGATGATAATGAATAGGTGCGACCGCGCACGCTGCGCCCTACGCGCCATTGTTACTCCTTTCATTCACTCATTCATTCGTTACGCAATTTGGGTTGGACGACCTGCTTCTGTGAATGATGGGCGGTTGAGGTCGTGGGTTTTAATCCTGTCATTCAAAATGTATCTTTATAGCTTGATTCGGTGGAAGATTACAATGATGAAGCGTTTAAAGTAATTTTCTAATTAATAAATTATTTTTTTAATTAATAAAAGTAATGAAAACTATCGGAACGGAAAAAAACTTTAGCAGCGTGGACTTATTTTGACTGATAGGCAAAAATTTTAAAACCGCGTCAGGCGATATGATAGAAAATTCGTAAAACGGTAGAAGAGTTTTTCTTCCTCTCCTTTTCCTTCCTCCATTGTTTCTACCGCACGGTAGAAATGCCTGCTCTTTAAAGTTTTCACATCAAAGACAAGAATTTTGTAGCCCAACCATAATATTAACTACAGTAGGTTTAGGCCCAATTTCACCAACGTCTGTTAGTGTTAACAGCTTGTTAAAAAGTCATGTCTTCTCTTTCATTCATATGAAAAACGAAAGAGGTAACATGAAACTAAATCAAGCATTAACTTTATCAGTTGTTGGTGAAATTGGGCCTTAGCATGGTCACCAAACAAAGGAAATCTGTCAGTTTGTCCGCAAAAACTGTCAGCGTTTCTTTTCTTATGCATTTATACTGTGGCCATGCTAAGCTGCTGCATGCTAAGCTGGAGGCAAGCCCAGTGGTTGTCAACATTATTTATTTTGTTATCATGTATTTGTGTGGGTGTGTGTTTCGCAAAGGGCACGATATGGAACAGTTTGTGCAACTCGGAATACGTTAACGTTGCAACACCTGAAAGCAATGTCCTCTATTTGCTGTTAATTGCTTGTTTACCCTTGCTGTACAGTTTTGACTAAGATCTTGTCAAACATTGTTTTAAACTGTTTTACGTATTTAATGCGACTTTTATGCGGCCTCTTTATAAATTATGTATATATGACTATGATGGACTAATACAATAAGGAATATTGTATTAGTCCATCATATGTATTTGGTGGAACATAACCAGCTTCACCATCATAGTAACCATCATCCGGCCCAACTTAAAGAGATAGATTCTCTTAAGTATGAAATTAAGTAAGTTGTACCTAAGTGCAATTATGGCTACCTTTCATGGCATAACATGAATAGAGACGTGGGAGAGCCATGCTTCGGCACGAATGGGCCGGCTCGACCGGCGAAATACCACGTCCTCACAGAAAACCGGCGTGAAACAGCGCTTGCGCTGTGTTTCGCCGAGTGAGTGAGTGTACCCTATTCCCTTCCCTATCCTCCCTTATTCCGTTCCCTTTCCATCCCTACCTTCCCCTATTACCCTATTCCCTCTTAAAAGGCTGGCAACGCACCTGCAGCTCTTCTGATGCTGCGAGTGTCCATGGGCGACGGAAGTTGCTTTCCATCAGGTGACCCGTTTGCTCGTTTGCCCCCTTATTTCATAAAAAAAAAGAGAGTTTATTTATGTGTATTTAAAAAAATGAATTATATTTTATCTGTTTATATTTTTACAGTATTTAATAAAAACTTGAATTAACGATTACTTATGTAGTAATAACGATGTGTAAAACTGATTAAATGAAGCGTTACAAACGATCGAGTTAATATAGCGTAGGGACGAGTACCTACGCTATATTAACTCTTAATAATTATAATACGAGTATAATAAGCTAAGCCACATGGCGGGAGATTCGACACAGAACGATATCTCTTTAACACCCTAGAAACTCCATCCAGCTTGAGTGACCCCTCTCCACCAAGCCAATGTCGTTGTGACATCTAAAGGCAAAGGGTGGAGCAGCATAAAATCTAAGGAAATCGGAAAATGTCGGATCTACTGGCCGCCACACCGACTGGGACCTCACCGTTCAAAACATTAATATTATTATTATGTAATTTATAAATTTAAATTCATAATATTATTTCAATTATCCTTGGAGCGAAAAATCTAAATAATAAAATAACAAAAAAAAATATATGAACGAACAGTCCATAGACGGCCACAATTGTATAAAAAAATAAAAAAAATACGAGTATTATAATCGCTACGTTCTAACATAAAAGTATATTCGTGAAACATATTGTATGTTGCGTAGGTCAGTGTTATAAGTTATTGCTTCTATTAAAATATTTTCGTAGAACACAGAATCAAATTCTTCGCGGCGCCAAACTTAGAAAAGACTAGATTTTTTCTATGAAAGGTACTTTCTATTGTATGCGTACTAAATATTACGAGTATTACCGATAACGAGTATGTGTGATATTCAAGTTGTGTGATATACATACACCTTATGTGATATCCACCTTGTGTGATATCCGACTTGTGGTATAAAGTATTATGAAAACGGTTTTCTAACACGGTGGCAGTATCAGATATCATGCGATAAATTATCGTACGCTATAGAAAGCGGTAATGTCTTTATGCATATTCTCTAATGCTCGTTTTCTATTATGAAAATGCATTTTAAATATTGCCCTGAGGAAAAGCTAATGATGATATTATGGAGCCTGGTAGAATTAATCTAAACGCTTAGCATGGCCACGATAGAAACGATAATTTTGATTCGATAATATGAGCTTTATATAATCTATCTTTAGGGATTTTCAATAATTCAGATTAGGCATCTCTATCTTTTTATAAATTGGGGGAGGCCTACGTTCAGCAGTGGACGGCAATAGGCTGACGATGATGTCGATGGTAAGCTTTATAGACAACGTGCAGGAACTATAAGTGGTGGCTGGATAAGTTAACTATTAGGGAATCATTATTATTATAGTTTCGTGTTGGCAAGCTAGTCCGCAGAACCTTCGTTCCCAACGTTCTATAGTAAACTGATTTGACAGTCGTGGATTTAAAAAAAGAACACGTTTTTTTCAATAATTGTTAACAAATTATTGCATTGTCATTGGCTCTTAATACGTATACAGAGTTTCGAATTAATTAGACTACTGGAGATAGGTAAAAATCGTGCTCAAAGATTCCGTTACATACATACAGCCTAATAAAAGCGTGTTAATTACATTCAGTCTGATATATGGACGAATAGTAAGATGAGCTACAGACTAGGAAAGAAATATGGAAAATGACAAAAAACATGAAGATATTATATTTTAGAATAGCAAAAATTGGAAAGGGTGTAAGCGACAAATTGGTTTTTGTCGCGTAACTTAAAAACCATAAATATACATATTTCATAATATAAGCTATGGACATATTAAAGTGTATGCTTGAACCAATCTATGTACAAATTTTGTAAGCTTAAACCACTCTCCTCTGTTGGCAAAATAGGAATCCTTTTTTTTACAAAGGTCTTTTTGATTGATTATACTGTGTTATAAAAGTTAACTTTAATTTCTTAGCTTTAGTCATTGTTGAGTAAAATCGATATCAAGGCGTCAAATTGTCCAGGCCTTAACAACTTTAAATGTAGAGTTGGGCTGGTAGAGTAAGAAACTATAAAAACTTCGGGAGAGCAACATTGAAAAGTATTTTCTGATTTATATTATGCCGTGTAGAGATTAACTAATAGGTACTGTTCACTTTCGTTATACGTGGGAGAGCCATGCTTCGGCGCGAATGGGCCGGCTCGACCGGATAAATACCACGTTCTCACCGGCGTGAAACAGCGCTTGCGTTGTGTTTCGCCGAGTGAGTGAGTTTACCGGAGGCCCAATCCCCTAACCCCTACCCTATTTCCTTCTCTACCCTCAACTATTCCCTTCCCTTCCCTTCCCTACCCTCCCCTATTACCCTATTCCCTCTTAAAAGGCCGGCAACGCACTTGCAGCTCTTCTGATGCTGCGAGTGTCCATGGGCGACGGAAGTTGCTTTCCATCAGGTGACCCGTTTGCTCGTTTGCCCCCTTATTTCATAAAAAAAAAAAAAAAAAAAAAACGCGTATTTTTGAGTTGCGACTTATGAAGTTGTGTAACTTATAAGGAAAGAACAATTAAAAGGGTGTCTAGACTAGTTTGAGAGAAAGTTGTTACTTTTTGTGCTTTTGTCCAGTTGTTGCGAACCTTGCGATTGAAAATACAAAAAGGTGGCGCATAATAATTGTACCTGTGTCTTTCGTGTCTTATTAAAAATTGAGAAAGCTGAAAGATTAATTACAATAGTTTTCTTTTATAATTTATTTGACCATTTATATACTTATTTGTTATCAGTAATCTTGGCTCATATTATAAATACGTTATAGACTAAACACATATTTATATTATTTACACTAAAACGAACACTAAGCTAATATTAATAAAAATATATTTTCACTGTTCGTTGCTTGAAGTACATATTAATGAAAAGTTCTAAAATAGCTACTGGTTGGTAACCTCTGGCATTATGTTTCCGATAAGGTATATCAATTGTTAAGTCCACTTTCATACAACTATTGTGTAACTTTTTTTATAACGTTTGATTTAATATTTCTATAGATTTCCTCTAACTAAATAGTTAAAGAAAACTGGCTTACTAACACGTAAGAAGTTAGATATTAAACCATAAAAGTCATAATTCATGGTAACATACCGCAGATTTTAATTAAAGTAAATTATTATGCCAAGTCATAAAATATTTCACATTTTATGAAGATACCTCATGTTTTAATTACGTAAGAGTCATAATTTACAGAAGTTAATGTAAATTTTATGAAGCCTAACTTACTATTAGTAATAAGAAGATCTACATTGTATACACATACGTTTAGACCCGTCATACTCAACCAGCGGCCCGCTGGGGCTTTATCAGTGACCAGTTAAGGGAGTGCCTCCAGTTATATAAATATTATAATTTCAAGATGACTGGAAAATTAAATATTTTCTTGTGTAAAAAACAGTGTAGTTACTAGTTTAATAAGGCATGAATAATTTTGCACAATTAAATCTCCAATTTTGATCAACGTTATGTTTTACCTCTAAATAATTTTGGTTGCAGCCCCTACAAAAAAGGTTGAGTACCGTTGCGTTAGACAATGTTTTTGTCCTTGTCCTAAAAAATAGGGAGTAAACGAGCAAACGGGTCACCTGATGGAAAGCAACTACCGTAGCCCATGGACAGTTTCTGCTACTTGTATCACTATGGAGTAAAGACATAACATTGTAATCTTACGGAACCCCTGTAGAAAAGTCTACAAGAAAATCCACTATCAATTAGCAATTTTTTATTTATTTAACTCAGGCATCTTGGCCCATATTATAAATACCTTATAGACTAACATACATACAATTATACTAAAAACTAACACTAACACTAAAACACTAAACACGTATTGTCTGCGACGTGGCGACGTGTTCGGAAGTCGTCCACGGAACCTTCTGTAGACGACACTATACTTTGTACAGTTTGTAGAAATAATACCTGTGGCCTACATTATGAATGCATGTTTGTACTCTCATAATATTGTAATATTATTATTATACGTAATTTACACATACCCGTGCATATCATGTCTAAATACGGTACCGTCTGCTTTTATATAATTGTTTCTTAAGAATCTTAAGTAGGTACGCTTAGGAAAATATTTTAAGTACTTTTGAAATATGCGTCTAGGACGCACTTGACGGAAATAGTTTTTAAGGAGCGCCCCTAGCGGATGATTGAGGAAGTGAAGTTAAATTTTAATTTTGAACTATCAAGTCTGTTATTTTATTTGTTATGTTTATTAACAATGATGAATTAATATTGTTAGACGTCTTTGAAAATAATATATTTCATCATATCACAACTTAACACAACATTGCATTGTCTCTCAATCAATATTCAAATGACAGTGACGTATCGCCGCCATCTTGCGTTACATGTCAAAAGTCTTTTGGCGGTAAATCTCGTGTTGAAATTATGCAAATGCATTGTCTACGGCACTTATGACCCCAAGCAGGTTTTATTTCAATTATAAGTTGCCTAACTTAACAAGGACGCCATTTTGTTAATTAATTGGCGTTTACAGTGTTAGAGTGGGACTTTTTATGATAACCTCTGATTAAGTGTAGCTCGTTAGTTATTATTTTATATCAACTTTAATGATATTAAATGAGTATTTTGTTAATAATAGGTAGTCCGTATTGTATTAATTTTATTTTGTAACCGATTAAAATAAAAATAAATGGCGCGCAAAACTTAAAGATCTAAAGTAATACTGGACGGGTAAGGCCCAGTAGGATTATAATTATTTATAACAAGCTGTTACCCGCGACTTCGTCCGCGTCAACAAAATGTTAAATACATAGGTAAAAAATAAAAAAGTAAAAAAATGTCCTCTTCCTTTTTGGAAGTCGGTTAAAAAGTAGCCTAAGTTACTCCTTATTACATCAGCTATCTGCCAATTAAAGTCCCATCAAAATCGGTCCAGCCATTTCGGGGATTAGCCGGAACAAACAGACAGACAGACAAAAATTCTAAAAATTGTTATTTTGGTGTAAGTACCGTATAAATATTCACATGCATGTAGTAAAAAACGGTTATTTTAATATTACAAACAGACACTCCAATTTAATTTATATAAATATATATTTTTTTTATGAAATAAGGGGGCAAACGAGCAAACGGGTCACCTGATGGATAGCAACTTCCGTCGCCCATGGACACTCGCAGCATCAGAAGAGCTGCAGGTGCGTTGCCGGCCTTTTAAGGGGTAATAGGGGAGGGTAGGGAAGGGAATAGGGGAGGGTACGGAAGGGAATAGGGGAGGGAACGGAAGGAAATAGGGGAGGGTAGGGAAAGGAAAAGGGTAGGGGATTGGGCCTCCGGTAAACTCACTCGGCGAAACACAGCGGAAGCGCTGTTTCACGCCGGTTTTCTGTGAGGACGTGGTATTTCTCCGGTCGAGCCGGCCCATTCGTGCCGAAGCATGGCTCTCCCACGTCAAAAATTATATGTATAGAGTATAGATGTTGACTTACGTCATTTGGTTGATTTATTTCATTTTAACAAAACCTAGTCTTCTCACTCGTCACTCGTGAAATATGTCGGCTGGATTTGACAATACGCGACTAAATTACGTAGGTCCGCCATCTGTGATCTGCTTATGAATCAAATTCTCTACCGTACATCAAAAAGGTGTATGCACCAAGGTTTTTGTTTTTTCAACTAAACTTACTAAATTATTTAATTAATTTTCATGTGAACATTCATTGGTCATATAAGGGTGCGGCTACATGCGTGTCTATGTTGCGAAATAGAGGTATTCAACATAACATAACCACAAAACATAATAGCTCTGTTAATAGGTGTAGCCCAGTTATGGGCGATTAGTTATGTTAGTTTAGCATTATTAATTATACTTTAGGTACTCGATAAGTTTAGATTTAAGTAGCCAAGGTATAACCGAAATAACGACGCACAGAATTATACATATACAAACTATATTATGACGCCCGTAACTCCGTTACTCCAATATTCGTTTATCGCGCGGTAAGCGTAAATATTACCGGGATAGAAAGTATCCTATGTGATGTGTCCTTTCCCGGGCCTCGATTGGCCGTTTTGCTTTAGACCAGTACCTGTAGACAAGTGGCAAAGCGCTAACGCTGACGCTAACGCTAGCGCTACAAAATGTACGCGATTTGACATAAGTCATCGCTTCGCTAGCGAATACTAATGTCAAACCCATACATTTTGTAGCGCTAGGGGCAGGGGTTCTCAGACTTATTTTGTCTACTGCCCACTTTGAGAGCATGTTGAGAGATGTTTTATCGCCCCCTTTGTTTCAATTTAAAATGCATCCCGATGAAAATTTTTTTCTGGGTCCCACACCCCCCTTTAAACCTTCAGCGCCCACAGGGGGCGTTATCGCCCACTTTGAGGAAAGACTGCTTCAGACTTTAGTATTCGTTATAGCTTTTGGATAGACGTAATTACTCATCTTGGTGGAACATTACATGTTACAATTCTGCATGGATGCTTTCCGCCTGATGATGATGCCGCCATGTTGCAAAGTGTCATGGTTGTAAGACGTTATAATGGCGGCATTAATTTTAAATTTTGGTAAAATTCTATTATTACTAAGTAAGTACTTTCAGTAATCGCCTTGTAAAATCTAGAACAAAAAATTAATTCCATAAACAGGGTGGAACAAAACTAAGTTAACCTTAGGGGTGTGTAATGTGTATGTGTCCCTTGTATAGATTCACTGTGAAAGTATCAGATTTTTTTTTTGTGATTTATATGGGCAAGCGTCCGAGAATCAGGAAGTTTTCCTATACAAAACTTAAGGAGACGCCTTGATAATTTGGCTGTAGCGATATCGATTTTTCTCAGCGATGACTAAAGCTAAGAAATTAAAGTTCATTGTCAGTATTCATCATGTCTTTGTCTTTGAATTACCCATAGCATAACACGATTGGTCAACTTTTATAGCACAGAATAAGCAATCAAAAAGACTTCTGTAAAAAAAAAGGATTCCTATTTTGCCAACAGAGGAGAGTGATTTAAGCTTCCAAAATTTGTACATAGATTGGTTCAAGCGTACACTTTTATTTGCCCATAGCAGCTTATATGAAATGTATTTATGGTTTTTAAATTACGCGACAAAAACCATTTTCTCGCTTACGCCCTTTCCATTTTTTGCTGTTCCATTGCTTGTTTTCAAGCAATCTAAAACATAATATCCAACACGGTTTTTTACTTTAACGCGGCGTCACCTTAAAAAAAGGGACTCTTCCAGCCCTGCTATTTTAACAGTGAACTCAATACAGGGGACTCATACACCCCCAAAAGTTATCATTTAGTTTTGTTACAACCTGTAGATTAACAATTTACATACTCGTAATAATATAGCATGCAAATATGTTTAATTATAAAATAACTGTTGTTCTTGACCCGTATGTAATGCGTGGGCATATCAGATTGTTACTAGTCTCATTTACGGCCGACTGTATCGTACAGCTAATTGGTGAATGTTTGGTAACAAATAACAAGTAACTACTAGATTATAGCTAAGATTATTATGCTACTAATATATTTTTATACTTACTTCATTTCGAACTATGCCTATTAATATCATAATTCATAACGCTTCCGTGGGCCAGTGGTTTAGAGCGTGGCTCTCGACTCGGAGGTCGTGGGTTCGATTCCCGCGTTGGAAACATGTTATTTCCAAGTTTGGTTAGGACAATGCAGGCTGATCACCTGATTGTCTGACAAGTAAGATGATCCATGCGTCGGATGGGTATGTAAAAAGTCGGTCCTGCGCCTGATCTCTCGCCAGTCGTGCCGGTCTTCCGTCCCCAGGCCCCGTAAGGGCTACTGGCGCCTGTGTGAAAATAAAAAGGATTTTGGCGCCCCTTTAGGCAAATTTTTTGGACCTTGTAGTAGGTTTTGGCGCCCCTAAAGATGGCAATTTGGCGCCCCTAGAGGATGGCGCCCGTGTGCATTGCACACATTGCACATATGGTAGCGGGGGCCCTGTCCGTCCCACTGGGTTATGAGAGTGAAAGGAATAGAGAGTGCTCTTGTGTACTGCGCACACATTTGGGCACTATAAAATTACTCCTGCGTCTGGTTTCAATGAAACTGGCCATCGTCACCGAAACCGGTGTGGGGAGTATTATTAATATCATAAATGTAAAACTGTCTATCTACAACCTTATCTATCAATTACATTAATTATCATATCAAACCACAATTAATTTTTTTTTTGATATTCGGTATAGATAAACTTTAAAAGCCAAGGAATAGACATGGGATGCTTTTATGCCAAAAAAGTACGGTTCCTGCGCTATAACTGAAGTTGTGGAAAACTTTTACTTTTAATATAAAGGGAAAAGTTATTAAAGCTCCATATTAGCTTTAGACGATAGTTACGATGAATTGACTTATTAAGCTTATTGTTAGCTAAAAGCATAAACCACCGTTCGTAAAACATAGTTTATAATCTGTGGTTTACGTGAAATCACACTGGGGGTATAATAAAATCGACGTTTTTATAATACAATTAACTTTCTAACTCGTGTGTTTCATATTATGCACGTCCGTTTGACTATGTTTATGGTCGAGTAATATCCGTTTTTAACCTACTTCCAAAAAGGAGGAGGTTATACGTTCGTCTGTTTATATATTTTTTTTGTATGTTCAACCATAACTTCGCCGTTCGTGGACCGATCTTCATGATTATTTTGTTGTTGTACAGGGTTGAATCCGAGGTTCACAAAAATGGTGATCTGATGATGGGATCCATGAGGAATCGAGGGGACTCCTTGAAATTTGTATGGAAACATATAGTGATTTTGATTTTTTCTGAAGTGTTTTAGGCATATACTACCAAAAAGTAAGATTTTGCACCAGGATGTACCCTGGTTCCGAAGGTACCCAACAGAACTTTTGAATCCTTATAGATACAAGTTCGAGGATTTTGGCTTTATTTATACTACTCCAAGCAAAAGCCAATGAATTCTACATTATTATTTATCATCTCATCATTAATACATTATGCAGGTATCGCACTATTAATTGCTTAGCAAATAAGGCTGTATTTATATGCATCCGCGCGAACGAGCGGTTTGGTCGCTACATCGCAAGATCACAAGCAACATGTAACGATTTATTTAAGAGGAAACGCGGGTGCAGAAGTATTTAAACGAAGACACTATTGCCATCACGCTTCACCCTGCGCCGACACGTGTATTGTGATAGAGACAGATACAGTAAATCGAGGTAGTCCTCTGATTCCTCCCTATGCCTCTATGTTTTTATTTTATCTTAAATATCTTTCAAATTTGTTTTATGGTCGGTGGATTGGCGGGGTACGGGTCAGTCATTTTTTGCGATTTTTGAAGGGTCATATTTTTTTATTTATTAGTAAATTTAGAAAAAATCTAACGTAGAGGCATAGCTTTAATAGATCCCAATATTGTATAAAAATCATTTGTCTAGACGCATTGTCCAGGGAGTAAATTGGGGAATACGTTTGTATGGTGTATCGCGGTGTACTTTCATTCTTGAACCAGCTTTTCGATTTATATGCTCCGCTCGAACGCGCGGTTTGGCCGCGATATCACAAGCAATACTCTCAGTCTCTACCGACCTAAGCGAAACGGCGAAGCCATACATTTACTGATAGGTATGTAGAATTTGTGCTCTAGTCGAATACGTGGAAGAATATACTTATCTTGGCCAAATAATATCACCAAATGACCTCACAACGAAAGAAGTAAACAATAGAATCAATTAGGAAGCGGTACTGGTCGCTCAAAGAAATTGTTAAAAATCCACAAATCAATCTTGCACTTAAAAGTAAAATATTCGATTCATGTATTCTACCCACTCTGACTTATGGATGTCAAACATGGAGCTTAACAGAAAATAACATACGTAAATTAAAAACCTGTCAGTATAGTATGGAAAGAAGCTTACTCAATATTAAATTACATAACAGGATAAGACTAGATACTATTCGTAAAAGAACCAGAATAACGGACGTAACATTCCTCATTAAAAAACTAAAGTGGAGATGGTCAGGGCACATGATGAGAAATAAAAAGGAAAAATGGGCTAAGCATGTCGCCGAGTGGTGCCCAAGACAATATAAAAGGAAGAAAGGGAGACAACGCCGCCGATGGGAAGATGATATAAAAAGAGTAGCAGGATCTACCTGGATGAGAAAAACACACGATCGTGTCCTATGGCAAGCTTTAGGGGAGGCCTATGCTGAAAAGCAAGTCAATCTTTGTGTAACTGGTGCCAATAATTAAAAATCAATATATTGTAATGTTAATAAGATTGTCAAATAGAGGCTATTATTATTATTATTATGTAGAATTTGTTGAAGTTAGGATCGGTAGAGTTGGGGCGTGTAGATTCAGAAGCTTGGCTCTAAATGAGGTCTGATATCATTTTCACAGGGCAAACTGCCTTGATTTGGGATTTAAATCCCAAATCAATGGGATTAAGAGCTTACCTCATATACCTCTATGTTGCTATAATATCCAATTAGAATAAAATTTGAATTGATGCTATATGTTATGAAATCTATATTTATTAATTATATTATTTTCAGATAGGTTGTTAGATGTCGTCAAAAGAATCATAGTAGAATAATATTATTATGTGTGTGTGTACTTGACTATTATAATAACTGTTTGGCAATTTTTTACAAACAAAACTGTTATAAATATAATAAAAATCAAAACTTAGATAGGTTTGCTTTCAAGTAATCACCTGGACCTCCGCTAATTTTGATAAAAATATTTTCATAATATCTGAGTACAGGGACACATACATTTAGTTGATTTTACATTTTTTCGCACTTGCTTCTATTTTGTTTTACATTTGACCACATTTTTATAATGAAACAGGTTTATCATGATTGAATTTTAAGGAGAGTTCGCTATAAATACTTCAAATATGGATTTGTGTGTCACAACAATGAACAATAAAGTCGACCGTGTGAACTCACCTTTATCATTTATCTTACATAAATGTAACTACACTCATAAGAATAGAGTTTAAAATCGATTGAGCAGTTGAATTTTTTACCTGCCTTACCTTTTCGGGGTGCAGTTATATCATCTCTTGTATTTGGTGAAATCAAGTTTAGAGAACTATATTTAGACAGCGATATGGATCGTAATTGTTAACTTTTAATCCCCGCCCACTTTGTGATATGACAGATTGAATGTTTAAAATTTCCGGGTCTGGTGTCTCGGTGTGAGTTCCAAAATTTAGCCCAGTATATTGATTGTGATTTGTATTTTGTAAGATCTTGAATCGACGCCATATTGCTGATTCTTTCCTATAATATGTACGGCAGTGCATTGACGTATATCATTTTGTTGGGATCCATACCAATATAAATACGAAAATATCTGATGAGACGGATATTTTCGTTTTCGGTTAATTTTCGGTTTTACTGAAATTTTTTATGGAGGTACTTTAAGTCCCGGTCATATCTCGGAAAAAATATACGCTATCCGTGCGATGAACGAATTATGGCGCAATAGAGTTGCGGGCGTCATCTAGTGTCATTATACTACGTTACATATTATGTCTCGCCAGTTGCCAATTATGGTACACTAGCACTGAATTATATTTCGGAACTTACCCTTAGTTTTGTAGAGCTTCACAGCTTGTAACGAGCATCGTAGAGGTGTATAAATAAAGATCATTCGCTCTATTGTTGTTAGTCATTCGTTCTTTCTGCACTATGATCAGTGACCACTTTACCACGGATGTCGTATTACTATGACAATTGGGAATCATGATCTATCTCTGAGATTGCAGCTTCAACCTTATCACCTAGGTAATTGGGTTCAAAAGGGTTGACGATAGAACGTCACGCGCTAAAGAATCACAATGCCAGCCCTTGACCAGTGACGTCATAGATCACAATCGTTAGATGTGCCCTTGCAGAGATGGCGCGGTTTTTTACAGTGAGTGAGCACTGAATGCAGACACTATGACCCTTTTGTTGGAGGAAAAATGCGTTTTGCATAACCTAGTGACCTTGTGTGAGTGCTGCATATGGTAGAGCTCTTTAAGTACTGAGTTTACTAACCAGAAACTTTTCGTCGTTCTTTTGGCGATGCCAGAACTTTAATTAGAATTTAACTTTGTAGTTTGTAGTTTAACCCTTATAAATGAATTTATAATAAGTAAGCCCAAATCTTCATCTTTTTACCTTTAGTCGAAGTTCAGACAAAAATGTTGGAAATCGCTCTGATTGGCTCATCATCGGCCAACGTGAACGGAATCATTGACGAAGCTGCTCATTACACTTAATGATTATTAAATCATCAGCAAGTGGGACAATGGCTGCCTAATTTCATTGTCATCAATGGTGCCGACTTGAAAGCGACATCATTGACTCGATATATCGCAACCGTGTTAGGTCACCATTCTGGCACAACACAGTGTTTAATGCGCATAATTAGTAATTTAAATTAAATTTTATTTATGTTTTCATAAAAATTAGTACTATGAAATTGATTTGTAGGCAGATGGCGGACGACAATAATTATTGGTCGCGCTATGTCAAACTCTTTGATAAAGTGTAGTTTGAATTGATCAATTGACATAACCCGACCAAATGTACGAGTATGTCATTTGTTTCGCGAATTTGCCTTTGAATTAACTTTTCCGATAGTACCATCAAGGAAATTGATTAATAGGAACGTGACAGACCAATGTCATTTGGTCGGATCATGTTAATTCAATGTAAAATGTTAATTGTTATCTTTTTGCTGGGTTTGACGTAATGCGACCAAACTACGTAGGAATCGACTTCTCTAATAGTATTAATTGTTTCCAAAAATCATTATCTCACTTGCCGTAGACATATCTATCGACTAATCTTTGACTTCTAAACTTTCTATCATTAGGAAACCTATCATCATATATTTCTCTCTTTATTGCTAAACGTATTACACTATAATATAAGTTATTAATGAATGGTTTTATGTTCCAGGTACATGAGGAAACGTGTTACGCGTAAGTTTATGTAATCAATTAACTATTTTGACCAGTTAACCTAACGGGGGTTTAACTAATGAAGGTAATAAGACCATTATTTTATGTAACAAATAACAATTGACTGGGCGTTAACTATTACGTTGTTATCTCATTATAACAGAAAGTTTGTTATTAGGTTGATCGCTTAAAGTACTTAGATAAAGTCTCTTATGTCTTTAGGAAAGAGGTCACTGAAAGTTTTTAGTGCGTAGAGCTATTTTTACCATTGCTTAAAGTACTTAGATAAATTCTCTTAATTCTTTTGGAAAGAGGTGGCTCATGGTTGAAAGTTTTTAGTGCTTATAGCTATTTTTACTTTGTTTTTTCTATAATATAATATTTAATGATTTATTAATTTGGAATAACATGTACTTACTTTATAATTCATGCTAATGATGCTAGTCTACACCTCTTTGTCAGTAGTCTAAATCTCTTCACGCTTAGTCGACAGTATGAAACAGGATAAAATATACTTTTTACTCGGAATAAACATTGTAAAATATTTGTCTGTTTACAATTTAAGGTCGTCTATGGGCTGTTCGCCCATATCCTTTTTTGTCATCTCTTCATAGTATGATGTTATAATACAACATAGTAAAATGCATTAGCGATACTTCTGAACGTCCGCGTTTTTTACTGTCCATGGTATCCATCCGTATTCTCACGTCACTAATTATGTGGAGGGAAATGTATAATACAATAAAATAAAAACGTCAATCTTTGTATTCTAACGTCGTAGGAAGTTGCAGTTCCCAGCTTTGACCGGTATGACCTGAGAGTTGAGACGGGTTAAGTTTTTTAGGGCAGATTGCCACAATACAATTATATACTAGAGTAACTCACCTGTTTAAATTAAAGATAGAGACAAGTTTGACGTGATACTGTATTGTTTTGATTCGTAAAGTTATCTAACGTCATGTGTGATTCTGTGCGGTGTAGTATGAAGAACTTTATATAATGTATAGGTACTGTACCTTTGTCCAGTAAAGTTGAAACGTGGTTTAAATAAAAAGATATAACTTAGGGCAATAATAATTATTGCCCTAAGTTATATCTTTCGTTCACGAAATAGAGAGGGAGAACGGCCGAACTCAGGGACGTTTAATGATGATTAAACTTCAATTTAATGAAGAGTTTGACAGATAATGTATGGAACTTTTGTCAATATCTTATTTTTATTACAGCTAAGCAATTAATATTCGTCTCTGAGTTGGGCATTAAGCGCCGTAAGCCCATTTGCACAAGATAAAGTTAACCCGAGGTTTAATAATAATTTATGTCATTCTCTATCTTCTTCGTATTTATGAAAGGGACATCAATACTGGCACAAGTGAGCCTTAGAATGTTGAACAAAATATAATAATGTCCAGGTCATTGTTTAAATCAATCATTCTATTGTTTTGTGATTATTATTCGACGGTAGGCTTCTTGACGAGATTCTGAGAAGGACCGTCACTCGTCAGAGCTTCCAACATACGATCGAAGCAGAATATAAAGAATTGATTTTAAATAATACTAGCTTTTGCCAAGGGCTCCGCTTGCGTAGAGTATCCCACGGTAGCAGTCCATTTTCCCACGACAAAAACTAATCAGGCAATTCCTCTGTGTAGAAAATTGATATGTTTTACAATTTTATATTTACCCTTACAAGTTATGAAAATGCTTTGCAAGAATTGCAACGCTACTTGTGATATCAATTTTTGGCATGCGATGTAACAAAAGTGACGTCACATGTGTGTGTGGTCGCTTAATAATAATAGGTCCTAAGGAATGGGATTAAGGTTTTTGCATTAGCATTAATGTTGATCAGTCACGACAGCAGTTAACATAAAGCAGGCACGATACGCTTATTTTAAAACCCCGGCCACTTTATTTGTCAGCATCATAAATAGATAGTTTAATACGCTTTAAAACGACCCTAAAGGCTTAACAAGTTTCATTGTTCTTTATTATATAGCTTTCCAGACTCCAAAGATTAGAAAAAATGTTTAGAATACAGTATATTATAGTACGTGTAGGTACTCATTTTATTCGTATTATGACTATGTAGCTGTAAATAATTATGCTATACTTTTTACTTTTAGTATTATCACATATCTACTTTTTAGAATCACACAGCACTACTAAAAACTTTTGCATGCCAAGACCAGATTACTGCATACTTTGGGAAAACTTTAGCAGATCACAAAGACACAACATACAAAATATTTTTACATATTGTCTTTACAGAAGCCACATTTATTATGCAATGTTAGATGACGCCCGCAACTCCGTTGCGCCAACACTCGTTTGTCGCGTGGGAACCGTACATTTTTCCGGGATAAAAAGTATCCTATGTCCTTTCCCGGGACTCAAAGTATCTCCGTACCAAATTTCAGCAAAATCGGTTCAATGGTTTGGGCGTGAAGAGGTAACAGACAGACAGACAGACAGACGGACAGACAGACACACTTTCTCATTTATAATATAGTATTATAGTATGGATATACCATTCGTTTAGACAAACGAAGGGTATACGTGCCTCCTGTAGAGTAAAATCCCCACCAACCCACAATTTTACATAGCTACAGCACAGTAGCATACCACCAGAGTATCAGATAGAATCCACCAGTAAAAAGTATACCGTGGGCATAAATAATATTAAATAGCATCCCATCACATACATGTCAGTCTCATAACACGGAAACATGTTAAGTGTTATCTATGTCGTGTATATTGTATGTATGAATGTGAATGTATGTATGTATGGTAATTGATACATGAGTCTCGCTGACTCTCTCACGGTAGGAATGTACAAGTCTATTGGACTTGTAGATGTTGCAGTACTAATTGCATGAGGCCGTGAACTTCGTATGCGGCTTAGGTAGATTAGATAGATAATAAGACCAAGGATTTCTAATACATTCTGACATAAAAGTACCTATTATTTTTTATTTATTTATTTAGATCAGGCATCTTGGCCCATATTATATATACCTTATAGACTAACATACATAACATTTATACTTAAACTAACACTAAGCACTAAACACGTATTGTCTGCGACGTGGGGCGCGACGTGTTCGGAAGTCGTCCACGGAACCTTCTGTAGACGACTCCAATCGGCCAGAACTCTTCCTTCTCGAAGGTCGGTAGATGATGCGTCGGGATCCTCACCACAAAGGAGCTAAAATTGACTTTGTGGCGGGACTCCAAACGCTCGACCCTCAAGACGAAGTGGGTCTTGAATGACTAATGATTATTTTTCCATCGTATATGGTGGTGCTAATGGTACGCTGCATCATGCAATTGGTTCACTTACACCAAATGCACGGTCATAATAAAAATAGGCTGGGTAGAAATTAGATTAGGGGCCTGTTTCACCAGTTTCTGATAAAGTGCCGAATAGGCTATTCACAACTTTTTTGACAGATTCTCCATACTTGATCTGTCAAGTTAAGTGCCTATTCGGCACTTATCAGGAAGTGGTGAAACAGGCCCTAAGATAGAAATTACAATTACATAGTACTATTCTGTAAATAATAATATTTACATAGATTAGTACTATGGCATAGTAAACTTTTTTTTATTATCTAAGGAAAATATCTGCTACTTTATGTTTCATACTACTACTTTTGTATGAAGATGTATTAATTATTATGTTATAGTACTCTACATTTTCATATTATATACCATTTCTAAACAATTTTTGCCGTGTTAGTATGCAATTGCATCCAGTATTAATATTATGTAGTTGATAGCCATTATTTCTGTTTCTATTTCTGTATGATTTATCGCAAAACATTGCATAATTCAACAGTTAGAAATCAATGTTATGATAATAATAGAGCCGATCTGATTTGCATCAATCAATAACATATGATGAATTATATTCTATCACGATACTATGTTATACTATGTGTTTATAAATTATATTACTTATAATAAATTACTTAGCGTCGATACATATAATATTAATGCGAGTGTCTGTTTGTTAATACGGTCTCTTAAGACTAAAGAGTATGAGCAACTTGTAATTTGTAACGCTTAAACTGTTGAAGTCTAAACCAATATCTAGGAGACATTCAGTGCCAACTGCCAGGAAAAGATATATGTTTTGTACCTGAAAATGTGTGGTTTTCGCCGATTTCGCGCAATTTACAATTTCTGCGACTGAAGACTTGGATTAGCATAGCTATGTTTGATTTTGATTTGAACCTACTTTGAGTCCCAATAATTAACGTTTATGATTGTATGTTTTTGATCCTAAAAATTGCGGTTCCCGGGATAAGCCGTGCCACAATGTGGCTAGCTGCTAGCAGTATCTAAATTTTATGTAACTTCAAGTAAATTAATAAACGAGGAAAACACAAAATGAATATTTCAAGTTATAATCTGAGTTTGTCTGTTGCATCACATCTAATTTGTAACTTGTAATAAATTCTATTAGGTAATTTTACCGCCACATATTGTGTATATGTGCATATAAATCATCTTTTGTTTATTTAAGTGTTAAGTTATGTCATAGTGCGAAATCCTGATTGTCATTTATATATTTATGTTGTAGGCAGTTTGTGACACTTTCTCAACAGCAAATGTGTTTTTCTATACCATTCAGATGCCAAATCATAATTTTATAATTTACGACTTATGTCGCTAGTTTCTTTGCTCATTTATTCAATTGATAGAAAAATAAAAGAAGTTGTTATGTAGCGGAATACACAGCGCACAATCTGGATCGCACTATTGAAGTTCCTGCGATCGGCACGACATAATACAACGTCTGAACTCTTAAGTGATTACTGATGGGCTTCAGCCTGACCGAGTTTTATAAAAAATGTTTTTTTTTTTTTATGAAATAAGGGGGCAAACGAGCAAACGGGTCACCTGATGGAAAGCAACTTCCATCAGGTGACCCGAGCCCGACCGGCAGACTTGTGCCAGACCGGGCGGCCCGCGGGCAGCCCGGTAGTGAATTCCCCGCTTTAAGAGGATACACCAGGGGCTAGAGAAATGAATAAAAAGTACGTGTAATATCTATTGCTGTCTCCCTTACCTCAAACCTATATCGCAGAATGCGATAGAGACAACTGCAGAAAAACCAAAAAATCAACGATTCGTTGTGCCCTGATTCCTTCTCCAAAACTTAACCGATTTAAGTACTTTTTCACTAAAGATTAAAGAAAAGCTTGAGCTGTGTTCCTATGTTTTGCTTTTTTTTGTATAATCTAGCCAAATCTGTTTTCTGGACGTTTGAACACCGCGGAAAATTTGGCCATTTTTTTGGGTTTTTGAATAATTAAATTATGAAAAAAATGAAAACATAGGGACATTGTATTAGTGGCTGTAGATATTCAGGAAAAAAATTATAACTCTACTAGCATTGTCCAGGGAGGAAACAGGGGACAACGTTTGTATGGAAAAAAGGGCGGTGTGGACTCCTTAATAAAGAATTTGACAGATTATGTATAAGGCTTATGTCAAATTTTTTAATTAATTACATTGAAGTAATTAATGTTCCACTCTGAGTACGGCAGTAAGTCTTTTATTTTGACGTACTCAATCGTTTTAGTTATTACTGCTGGCCCTAAATCTCGTATGCAGACACCCTCAAAATTTAAGGCTACGGCCGTGCCTGCTTGAAGGTTCATAAACCTACTGTGGCGGTACCCACAATTCGCCTAACATTCCTGCATCACGCTATCAAAGTTTTCTGCGTGCGTCGGTATATTTCGGTCTATTTTATTATTATGATGTGTAGGTCCCAAATGCTTAGGTTATCGCGCGGCAAAGTTTTGCCAGATATAGTATGACATGACACATACAAGGTATAATGTGACATTACAACATGCACGATGCACGTCCACTCGGCCGTGACGTAGTACGCGGTAGACACGTGGGAAACGAAATATTATACTTCTGGCTGAACCAGCCCCAGGTCATTATTGGTGGCTAGGCTTTAGAGATGTTAGTTAACTGATATTAACGGGGACCGTGGAGTTTCCCGGGCTGAAAACTATACTATGTTTAACGAGATTCAAAGTATCCATACCAAAAATTAAAAACAATGGCTTATGTTTGAAGACGTAACAGACAGATAGAGACACTATAATGTTTAGTATCGAAATGTTATTTCTAAGTATAGCAAAAAATCCCAATCTTGGTACATGATACCAAGATTTTGAGCAAAGGATCCTCAATTCCTCACACTACCTTTTCAAATATTATCAAAGTCTGTATGTATACCAGAATTGATATGATATGATATATGATGCTATCCCACTGCTGGGCAAAGGCCTCCCCCAAGGTCTTCCATCTGTCTCGCTCCAACGCCACCGCGGACCAGCCTGGCTTGTAGGCATCCAGTTCATCTCGCCATCTTTTTGGAGGCCGTCCACGGCGGCGTCGTCCATCCACTGGTACCCACTCTGTGGTGACCTTTGCCCAATGGTCAGGATGCATGCGGCTGGTATGACCCGGCCAGTCCCACTTTAATTTTGTAGACTTCATGCCGATGTCTTTAACACCTGTTGTGGAGCGCAGAGTGCTATTTTTTATTCGGTCAGCTCGTCTTACACCTAACATGCTGCGCTCCATTGCTCTTTGACAAACCCCGAGCTGGGATCTTTGCGACTCAGTCAATGACCAGGTCTGAGCAACGTATACCAGAATTACTTGACATAAAAGGACTCTAACTGCCACACTCATCGCCGTACTCAGAGACATTTAACTATGATTAAGCTTAAATTTAATGAGGAGTTTGACAGATAATGTATGAGGCTTATGTCAAAATTTTAAATTAATTACATTTCAATAAATATTGTTCTACCCTGTACTGTAATAATTTCTGCGATGCGGCAGTCAGATACGAATGTTAATTGCTTAACTGTACTTAAATTAATATTTTGATACAAGCCCCATACATTATCTATCAAACTCTTCATTAAATTAAAGCTTAATTCAATGTCTCTGAGTGCGCCAGTAAGTAAATTTATTATTAAGGCAGTGATACATTTACCTGCTCATAAGTCGCTGTACCTAGGTGTAAGACTGTAAGTGTCAGGCTCATAAGCTGCTGACACTTAGGCCGGTATAAATAGTCAGGCCGGTATAAATAGTCAGTACTCAAGATGCATCTCGGTCTCAAGACACGGTTCAGGCTCTGTCATTGGTTAGCTCTCAAAATTTGGACCAATCACAGAGCCGAACCGCGTCTTGAGACCGGGTCGCATCTTAAGTACTGACTATTTATACCGGCCTCAGTACTTAAGCTACGACCCGGTCTCAAGACGCGGTTCGGCTCTGTGATTGGTCCAAATTTTGACAGACAACCCATCACAGAGCCTGAACCGTGTCTTGAGACCGAGATGCATCTTGAGTACTGACTATTTATACTTACCAGCCACTCACGCATTACTCAATATATTATAACATTGTATGATGTGTCTCAGAAAAAACCTAATGTCCAGCTCCAGTATTACTCACATAAGGTAACCGCGACTACGTCACTACAGTAACATGTACCGTTACTGTAGGTCGGGTAATGTCCATTGAGATGATCTTACAGTTTTTGCCAGACTCTAATGTGTATTGTAGTTTTGTGTGTAACGGAATCAGAAATACTTTCAACAACTGTTGAAGATGATTGGCGATTGAATGTCTAATACCTGTTTTCACCAACCGCCTTCTAACGCTAAGTGGTCCCCTAGCGGCCATTAACGGTACATATCCTTCAAGATTTCACGAATTTTTGTGTGTCACGTTCGTTCTTAGGGCGTTAGAATTTTTGCAAAACATTACTTTTTTTAAATGTGTTTGTTTTAAGAGGTATTTGACCCGATAAGATCGCTAGGGAACACTTAGCGTTAGGAGACCGTTGGTGAAAACAGGCATTATTGTCTTTTGTGTTAATGAAAGAAAAGTTTGATCTTACTAGTCATTTAGTCTATAGTCAAAATGAAATAAGGGACGACGGCAGGCAACCGCCTAGGGCGCCGGATAAAAAGGGGCGCCGAAGGCAAACAAAAAGGACGCCGCCGGTGCCTTTTTATGGTTCCGTAGCCAAATGTCAAAAAACGGAACCCTTACAGATTTTTTGGCACTACTAGCACCCTAGGCACCGAAGAAATTTCGCTCAGAGTTCTGGTAGTGCTAAAACCGCCACTGCTTAGCGTGCAAAGGGATGCACCTTCACTCTTACATAAAATCAAAAGTGAACCTTACACAACAGTTTAATATGCATTCCACCCCGATATTAGAAACTAAGTGAAACCCGATTACGGTTCCATACGTGTTCATGATCGATATAGTCATGGTGATACGTGCAATAATAGTCTTAAACTTACGTGATTAGATTCATGATAGTACAATGAAGGATAAGTTTTCATGATCATAAATATTTTATTTACTTTAGCCCTTTTAGGTGTTGATTTATGTTTAGGTGACAAAAAAATTACGGTCATACATTCCACAAAATTTTTGGAAGTCAGTTAAAAACGTACGTAAAATTACTGTACGTATATTATGTATAGAGGTAGAATAATCTTAATATGACTTACTAGGTTTGCACAAAATTAGATTTTGCGCAAACATAACATTTTCCGGGATAAAGTCTACGTCCTTTCCCGGAACTACTACGAAATACCACGGGCTCACAGAATACCGGCGTGAAACAGCGCTTGCGCTGTGTTTCGCCGAGTGAGTGAGTTTACCGGAGCCCCAATCCCCTAACCTTTTCCCTTCCCTATCCTCTCCTATTTCCTTCCCTACCCTCCCCTATTACTCTATTCCCTCTTAAAAGGCCGGCAACGCACCTGCAGCTTTTCTGATGCTGTGAGTGTCCATGGGCGTGGGATGGGGTGGCGTGGCATGGGGTGTATGTCTGTTTATTATACATATAAATGTATAATAAACAGACTTACACACTTTCAAAAGACAAAAAGGTTTTTTAGCTCTTCCAGCCCCTGGGCTGGAAATCTCGCCCAGGGCGCTGGTAGTGCTAAAACTGGCACTGCCTAGCTTAAATAATAATTCATTCTACACTTCCATTCAAACCTTTCTCACTAACTCACAACCTGCCAGTTCTCAAAACTCCCAACTACCGGTTTGTACTGAGAACCACTCAATGGCTGTTCCATTGATCAGAACTGTTTGCTTTTCTCACGTGCTGTGTGCCCTACCCATATACACCTACACGAGAGAACTTGTTCTCATGTTATGTACGTTTTTATGTTTTGGGAGAGTTAGTGTAAATAGTTATGCAGCTAGAAAGATACCCTTTAGACTTTGTACAAACACTTTGTACTTCTGGTATCGAACCTAAAGTAAAACCTGACTTAACCATTATAAAAGCTTCTTTGGTGCTTGTCACTCTCAAGTCTCAATACAATGAAAGTAGCACCTTATACTTATAAAATATATTTCTATTCTATGCCCACATGCCTTATAAGCACGATTTCGCATGTGACCGAATTCTTAATGATCACTGGTTGCAGCTGTTTTGCTCTCACGTACCAATAACTGCTATGACAATGTCAATCACGTGCCAAGGCGTCCTTGTAGGTATTTTGGGTTCTAGAGCGGATCACAGGAGAATACACTATAAAAAGCCTCTTATGAGAACCAAAAGCAAAGAGAAATGAGCAATTGCTGTTGTAGTACACAACAGCTTTGCAGTGTAAAATTAAAGCCACAATTTTGTGTCATAAAAAAAACAAAATAATTCTAAATTTAAATTCATTTTTAAACCTTCTTTGTGGAGAATAATTAATACGAACAGATGCGGAACTCGGTACAAGGGTAAAGTAACAATAGATTCATGTATAATAGGCACACGAGAATTCGCACGCTATGAAATACCTGGCTACTGGCTAGTAGCTAAAATCGCTTCATTAAGAATCACTCTCACAATTAGTAAGTCTATTCTACATCTTCCTTCATCTTTTTTTTAAAATATTTTATTAAAAATTAGATGGAATATTGGATGGTTGTACATTGAATTAGGATAAATCTCGTTACAATTTACAAAGCTTTGATATTATTTAAATAACTAATTTTAGGTCTATTATATTTATTTACGTTCTTCAAAACAAAAAACTGAAATTTTAAGGCGTTTTAAAAGTTAATATGGATTATTATTATCTTTCTAAGTCATCTGCTAAAGTTAATAAACATTAATCACATTTAATGAAACAATTACATTCTAACGGAATTCGACCATTTTCTCACAAATCTCATAATACATGTTAGTTGTTACACATTGTATTATATTAAGTACTAGCTGTTACCCGCGACTTCGTCCGCGTCAAAACAATGAGATAAGCTATTGATAACAAAGAATGAACATTATGAACATGGTATCTAATTTGGACCATAAATATCTTATGCAACAACAAAAGAATTTTGAAAATCGGTCCACAAACGGCGGTGTAAAATACATAGGTAAAACATAAAAAAGTAAAACATATCCTACTCCTTTTTGGAAGTCGGTTAAAAAGTAGCCTAAGTTACTCCTTATTACATCAGCTATCTGCCAATAAAAGTCCCGTCAAAATTGGTCCAGCCATTTCGGAGATTAGCCGGAACAAACAGACAGACATACAGACAGACAAAAATTCTAAAAATTGTTATTTTGGTGTAAATAACTGTAATTTCAATATTACAAACAGACACTCCAATTTTATTTATATGTATAGATTATACTCAAAAACCGTAACAGAACAGTTATAATACAAAGAAAAAACGTATTCGTAGTTAACTTTGATTTTGACAGCATAGATTTGCATATTTAATTTTGACAGCAGTTAGAAAAAGTACTTATAGTCTGTCAAGAAAGTGAAGAAATTAAAAAGTGACAACATCGTAGAGTCATCCATTTTTCTTAGATTGATTTGAAAGGGATGACACTACGATGTTGCCACTTTTTAATTTCTTCACTTTCTTGACAGACTGTAGTTATATAAATATAAAATTTTTTAATTCTTACATTTATATTTAAAATAATCTAAGAACTTTTTAACAAAAGTTTCACACACAGCAAAATTGTAACAATTAATTTTTATTAGTGCATATTTTATTCAGTTAAATTGTTAAATTAAGTAGTTTTATTATTATAGTTTTAATTACTATCGTGGGATGTGAATATAGACCAGTCACAAAACATGAACCCCTAAAAATATAATAATTATGTTAGCTAAGTTCTACCACAGAATAGATAATAGCACAAGTTCTACATCTAGGGTAAAATCTAGGTATTGCACTATTCGACAATCAACATTACTTTTTTTTCATAAAAGTAGTTAACAATCTAAATTTTAAACTCTAAACTACTACCATGCCTTTTAATTTTAGTTTTAATGTTTTATGTTTTAATATGTCATAGGCATTTACTTATTAGGAATTTTGGTATTATAATGTTATGTTCTTAACAACTAGGAGTGTTGTCTTGATAAAGAATTGTTACCGTTGTCAATTGGCTGCACAGTGGCGGGAATGGTCGGCCAACGCCCGTTAAAAATGCTGTAACGATGTGTCACTATTACTTAACATAAGATATTCGCGAATTGCGAACGAAAAAGGAATTTAAATGTCGAACGTATCGGCCATTTTGATGAGTGTCCCACAGGGTTCTCTGACCCTATTGGCTGCTTGTAATGCTGCGCCTGCGCATGTAGTGCTGTTAGGTGTTTTTTAGCACCAGAATGCTATAAACCTGATACAGTTAGAACGTAAATCGAGGTAGAATGTAGACTGTAAAGGTAAACCTGATGCACTATCGAAAAAATTGATTCATAGGCAATTGACGGATCTAACATTTTGTCGAGTCAATTCAATGTTAGTCGCAAGTCGCAATAATATGTCGGCTGGATTTGACTTAAACGGGACCAAAATGCGTAGCTCTACCTATGAATCAAATTCTCTGATAGTACCTTATTATTATTTATCAGGGCGAGCGAAGCGAACCCAACCAGAGCACTTTTGTGGTACACTTTACGGAAAAACTATCACGCCTATTGATTTGTGCTTTAACATAGTAATTTTTATTTATAAGTTTTATAACATATAGATGTGTCATCATTGGTCAGTCAAGGTTTAGTTACTATTTAAATATAAAGAACTGCCTTAAAGCCTAGATTATTATCACGCAGAAAAACGATGCGAGCCCACAAAAAGCTTGGCTTTTAGCTAGTAATAATAAAATACACTAGGTATATTATGTACTATCAGAGAAGTTGATTCCTAGGCAGATGGAGCACCTACGTAGTTTGGTCGTGTAACGTGTTACGTCAAATCTAACCTACAGATCACAATTATTAACGTTGAATTACATGATCCGACCAAATGACGTTGGTCTGTCAACTGCCTAGGAATCAATTTTCTCGATGGTACATAGCTTTGTTGTGCCGAAATAATTATCCTCCATTTTTCAGGATTATAACCATCTTGAGTCCTTCCTCACTTATAGTCAAATTTAATCAAAATTGTTTTAGGATAGCGCGGATATGCAACAGACACACACTTTTGCATTTCTAATATAAACTGTACATTTTCTTAGCTATATAAACTTATTTAGACAACATTTAAAAATAAATAATTATGCAATGTGCGTTTGGAGGCGTATGAATATATTTTGTCATTTTCTGACCTTCTTATATAAAAAATCTTTAGGTTTGCTATTTTAACTCTAAATAAACATATTTTTAAACAGACTCGAAATCTGTCAAAGCAGCATTTTTAAGTATTATTTGGTAATGTCTTCTGAATGCAAAACACAACCTGTCAGTTAAAACAAAGAGGCATCGTTTCTGTTATTGCCAAAATTGTGTAAGCTAACCCTACGTTGTTGGATTTTTAAGTAGTATTTACTGAGTTATTTCGAAAGTAGAACAAAACTTATGACACAGGATGCTTATGACGCTATTTACTGGACAAGTCCAACGCAACGAAAAGTAACGCCTCCGTGGTCCAGTGGTTCAGAGCTAGGCTTTGGACTCGGAGGTCGTGGGTTCGATTCCCGCGTTGGAAACATGTTATTTCCAAGTTTGGTTAGGATAATGCAGGCTGATCACCTGATTGTCTGACAAGTAAGATGATCCATGCGTCGGATGGGCATGTAAAAAGTCGGTCCTGCGCCTGACCTCTCGCCAGTCGTGTCGGTCTGCCGTCCCACTGGGTTATGAGAGTAAAAGGAATAGAGAGTGCTCTTGTGTACTGCGCACACACTTAGGCACTATAAAATTACTCCTGCGTAGCTGGCCTGGTGTCAATAAAACCGGCCACCGAAACCGGTGTGGGAGCTATTATACTGGACTTCCAAGTAACCTTGTTACTTGCACTTGTTACAATATTATTGTTGAAGTCTAAACTGCTTTAGTGGTGTTAATTGCGCTTATTTAAAATAGGTCGAAGTTTTTTAACTAGCTCAGGAAATGTGACCTATGTAAGACCGCCAGCGAGGGCGCGGCGTTATGTAGGAAATAATATTATCCCCCTGATTTTTTATGGCGCATGTATTATTACATTCTGCTGTTTAGTTTTTACTTCTGTCGGCACTCCTGGAGTGAAGTTAGTCATTTCTTTTTAGGGTTCCGTACCCAAAGGGTGAAAACGGGACCCTATTCACGAGACTTCGATGTCTGTCTGTCCGTAGCTGTCTGTCTGTCTGTCAGCAGCCTGTATCTCAGTTCTCAAGAACCGATATAGCTAGACTTCTGAAATTTTCACAGATTGTGTATTTCTGTTGCCGCTATAACAACAAATACTAAAAACAAAAGAATATTTAAGGGCGCCTAGCTCATACAACAAATGTAATTTTTTTGGCCTTTTTTGCTCGATTTCAATAATGGTAACAAGTAGACACTTGAAACTTTCAAAAAATCCTTGATTGAATGTGTAATTTAATAATTAATAATAATATTAAAATAAAATAAAAATTTAAGGGGGGCTCCCAAACAAAAAAACAGAATTTTTGGCCTATTTTGCTCTATAACGGTACGGAACCCTTCGTTCGCCAGTCCGACTCGCACTTGGCTGATGTTTATACTAGTATAATATGACACTCTTTTCTGACTACACTTTAAAATACCTTAGTTTTCTATGAGCAGCCACAACGCTGCAGGCGCTATATCATATTATGGGAAGTCGGTTAAGAATTAATAAAATTCCTTCTTTCTTTTGGGCAATAACAGTGAAAGTTATTTACTACCACATATTTGCTATTGTCAAACGTAAAAAACAGAAAGTATGTACGGTATCATGGAGTATGGAGCATGGACACACTTTCTGAACAAGTACACAATGATTGGAAAATTAACAGGTTTAGGAGATAGACACTTTTCCTTCATACGGAAACTTAAAGATAACTTCACTTAATTAAATAATTCATTGTTCGTAATAGAGTTTTTCATATTTTGTAACTTCGCATACACTTGGGCAAAATATAACTCTTCTTTTGTGCCCAAGTGTGTGCGGAATGCACAAGAAAACTGTCTGTCTTTACTGCATAAATAAAATAAAAAAAATGTTTTATTTCTGAATAGATTAAAAAAAAAAAATCAGAATGTTGATACTACGGTGCCTACCACCGGTTCGGGAACTAACCCGGCGAGAAGAACCGGCGTATATTTATTGTTATGGTAAATTACATTTCTAAATCGTTTTATAGCGCCATTTTCATAGACGCCAATTAATGTCATATTATATTTTCTTGCCAGAGAATTAGGTGACCACCCTGTAAGGTCCTTAATACCACGTTGTTGTTTCCACCGCGGAATTCAAACTCATGACCATAGAGTAACCTATAGTTGGCTCATGACATCTGACTTTAAACCACTGGACCATGGAGGCGTTAGCAAATTAAAATATTACATGTTAGATACAATATTTCCCCGAAACCTCGCTGCGTTTACCTACTACAAAAATTATTCGTCATTGAGAAATTATTTGTATTCGTACAGTTAACACTTATATAACAATTAAACTTTTACGCCTAATAATTCTAATCAGAAATACATTTTAAGCGGCATGTGAGTAATTTTCGATTACACGCTCGCGTAATGGAGGCTACAGGTAATATAGTATAGTTTTATAGTCTATGGCACGAGCCATAGGTTTCACCGGATATTATATTCTCTATTGATGAATTTACTCTATACTTTATGAAGTTACATTCGTTTTCGAGTTACTCTCAAGAAGCCCTTTCGTTTAATATCCTTGTTGTAGGACTGCATAGAAAGTGACTATTTCGCCATCTTGGATGGTCGGCCATATTGGATTTGGAGTGATGTCACATACCATATTATCGTGCATGTCATCCAAACTAAACGCGTATGCGATATTTCGGCTCAATTGGTTAAGTGTATCTGCCTTAAAATTGAGTTCCAAAATTCCACCGTAACATACATACTTACATACATACAGAGCAAGTTAAATAAAAGCTTTTTTTTTATGTGTTTGAAGGTAAAATTCTGTCGATATGTGTACTTATAACTTTTAACTAGAAAAGTTGAAACCCACTTTTGATAAAATACTCATACACAGGAAATAACTACATAAGCTTTTCTCTCCTTCTAGCATATTGAAAAGACCACAATATGACAGACATTTGTATGAAAGTATGAAACATATTGGTTTTCTAAACATAAACATTGATAGAATTAGAATCTAAAACTACTAGGCCGATTGTGATTAAATGTTAGCGCATTATACCAAAAAGAGTAGACTACGAAGAGAGACACTTTATGTAGTTGTAACCACGTACAATGCCGTGAGATTTATTTTGTAAGTCCAAAAATGCAATAAATATCTGAAATAGGATAAGGAATTTGATCTAGAGTTCATCTTAGCTACCCGTTAATGACCTAGGTCCTAACTTAGGTCATTAAGGACACTTCAAGCTAATGCTTTGAATAATGAAGATACAAAGAAATGTTCAGTTATGCGGGGCGTGCGATGTTAATTGTTCCTAGCAGGAACAAGTTCAGTTGTCCATAATGTATGGGGTACAAGTAATTAATTAATATACGTAAATTCTTGACGTAGTTAGCTCACTTAGCACCATTGTATAAAATTAATATACAATAATATAACATCTTCTATATTTTTACAATTTTGGTGAAGATAAAGTCAAAAGCTTTTCGTAACCCCAAGCTTTCAGGATTTTTTACCATAGGTAACTTCTTCAACAAACTTCTGATAATAATTAATAAGATGTGAATAGTGTAAGATAATATTATGAGTAATAATAATGGCTCGGAAATACACGATGTGTACATAGGTACCGTATGTATAAAAGACACGGATTCGAAGAAAATTTAACTGACTTTCAAGAAGGAGGAGGTTATTTGTTCGTCTGTATATTTTTTACTTACGTATGAAAATTTTGTCTGTCTAATATTATGTATTTTTCTAAAGGAAACATCTCAATTTATAGTTTTCTCTTCAGAAGTCTGTATTATAATATAAAGTCGCAGAAACATGAATTCATAGATCACCTTGGACACAAAGCAGCCATTACTATACAATTGTTTATTTAAATTGTTATAATTTGAATAACTTTCACAATTTACTAGTCTATTACATAACTATTATTACAATAATAATTGTAATAATATTCATTTTCGTCTGGTATTATCGAACGGTACATTATTTATATTAATAGCTGGTGCCCGCAACTCCGTTGTACCAAAATTCTATTATAGCGCGGGAATTGTACATTTTTCCGGAAAAAAAGTATCCTACGTCCTTTCCCGGGACTCAAAGTATCTCCATACAAAATTTCATCAAAATCGGTTCAGCGGTTTGGACGTGAAGGATATCAGAATCTAATGTATACTCGTAGGTATAATCACATTCTAATTAAATCTTTTACCGTCTATAAGAAAGTAAATAATTGGTTTGTATATTAATATCCCATACGATATAACATGGTGTAATGGCCGATATAATTACAAGTAGCAATTATACTGTGAGCTTTCGTTTCGTATAGCCGCAGGTGAAATGCGGGCCAATTTCACTGGTTACGTAATATTTGCTGAGTTAGTATTTTGGCCATGAACTGTAGACTGTAGTGTCATATTTCATTAGTTTACTTAATAATAATTAAAGTTGGTAATATCGTAAGTGAGTGTGACTAATACACTGTAAGACAGTCCAAAATTTGTTTTTGATCAATTCAATTGGCAAAAATAAGTGTTTTATAAATTTTTTTATTTACTTTTTTGAAAATGTGCTTTTTATTTATAATGGTGAGAGTTATACATAATATTAATATTATTATTACACTTTAATTTTAAATTAGCCGGCTAAAGTGTACGCAGCGTTCAGAATATTATGGTAGAGCGTGGCAGAGTTTTCATCAACTTTTATAATTGTTATTAAAATAGTAAAAATTAACATTAATAAAATAATTTTTAAATCCGCATCTACTATAACATTATAAATGCGAAAATGTATCTGTCTGTCTCTCTGTTACAACGACTTCACGCCTAAACCGTAGAACCGAATTAACTGAATTTTGGTACTTATGGAGATATATTTGAAAAGTCATGAAAAGGTCATAGGATACTTTTTAACCTTGAAAAATGTACGGTTCTCACATGAAAAACGAAATTCGTAAAATATATTAATATGTACCATCGAGGAAATTGATTCCTAGGCAGTTGACAGACCAACGTCATTTGGTCGAATCATATCAATCAGATCTGTTGGCTGGGTTTGAAGCATAAAGTTAATATACTAGCCCTAGCACGGCCACCAGTAGAAATGGGAAAATATGGACAAACTGTGGAGATAAACTTAAGGTAGCGTTCCGATCTTTTTTCATTCCCAAAATTTCAATTAAAATGCCACTTTATGACAGACTATAGTCCTAAAAATTCAAATAATATCCTACTCTATGACATATATTATAGTTTGTCATAAAGTGCCATTTTAATTGAATTTTTGTCGGTCGCGATTGGAACGGCACCTTTAGTTTATGTCCACAGTTTGTCTATACTTTCGCATTTCTACTGGTGGCCGTGCTAGGGCTACTGGTATATTAACTTTATGGTTTGAAGTAACTCGACCAAACTACGTAGGTCCCCCATCTGCCTAGGAATCAACTTCTCTGATAGTACAAATATGAAGTATGTAAAGGACATTGCCCAGTATCCAATTAATACAGTCCCTTAAGTAACTCGAAACCACGAGTTGTAAGGGTATACGATTATACAATATTGGTGTTTCATATCTCTGGAGCAACCAGGCCGTGACGTGGTCAAGCGCGAGCCGTTTCCGAAGTTTCGACATTATGTCATGTATACAGTTTCATAGCATAACAAAATATGGCCTATTAACCGCTTTTTTAACAAAATAGACATTGCCCAAGTAAAGATGTATAGTTTAGACATAGTTATGTAGAGATAGAGAATAAAATTACTGGCATAGGCCAGTAAACATTGTCCATCTTAGCAGCAGGCTGTTTTGTATACAAGTCCACTGCCGCAAGGCTTCAGCAAGTGAGAAAAAAATATCAAAAAGAAGAAGAAGTAGCGTCGTTCAAATTTGAATTTGGAACGCTCGCTCTTTAGAAATTAATAGGTCATTGATCGATAAACGACACCTGCTTTTTAAATTTCTACGATTATAATGATGATGATCGCGTCATAATGACTGACATGCTGACGAGTCATGATGACCTAAGTCACCTACGGGCTATGTCACGGTATTATTGTAGAAACTGTCTTTTGACTGTCATTTCTACGTGACGTGATAATGCTCAGTGAAATAAACATGCAGCGCGTCGCGTCGCGTCACGTGCTAATGTTCAATAAAGATTTTACGATTATTTACTTAGAAAGTAGCTTAAAGAATTTCGTGTAAATGGTCAGGCCCTTTAGCCAAGACGTGTTCGCCGATCAAAATGTATCGAATTGACATAAGCGTCCGACAATGTGAATTTGACGTTCGGACTCGTGTAATGTCAATTCCATACATTGGCGATAAAGAAAAAGTCTTGGCTAGAGGCTAAGGGCCAGGGCCCCGATTCTTATATCTAGAATTTCGTAGATCAAAGCCTATCTTCTAATTTTATGCTGAAGCTTTAAATTACTTGAGTCTTATCGAGGCTATTTTAAAGACATATTTTTAGATAAATTCGTACTTAGTGCACTTCGAGAGCACTTGTGACTTCCATCATTATCATCCAGATGAAAATCATTATTCATATCCGATAGCTAAACCAATCTGAAGTGTACCTTAACCCTTTTAAATAAAGTTAAAATTCAAAGAATACGTTTAACCATCATAACTTGCTGGTTTCTTGAACTCTATTTTCTGGTGTTAAGGTTCATTTTCGCTCACTGGAAACTCATCTGGAGGAACGGATACCGTACTCCCATTGCACTTTCTTGTCCGTTTGAAGTTTTTGTTGTTTCTCATTACCTGTCCCAGTGGAAATAAATGAAGAGGGGAAAATTAACTTACCCTAGATGTATCTCATGTACTTTGCTCTACAATATAAGTAGCAAAAAGGCCGGCATGAAGCGTGCAACCCAAATTCAACGATTTTTTAACTTAAACATTAATCAAAAATTTGTGGACAGGTCATAGGACCCATTTAAAGCTTTACAATTTATCAAAACTTAGTATACCTTTTCAAATGATACATACAGTTTCCTAAAACAACCGTATCCCAAATTCCATAGTCGCTGGTAGTTCGTAAGGCGAGGATAAACCCCAATTTGTTATTCCGTGACTCCCGGTTTACCTAGTTCCAATATAATAACGAAGTGTTAAAAAAATATGAGATAAAAAGCACAATATTTAAAATACCTTAAGCCATAAACATTTTAATAAAACGTAATACTTTGGCTGTAATTAATTTACAAACTCACCTCCGATAAAAATCTATTTCATCGAAATATAAGTATTAACTAGGATAATGATACATTTTATTTTAATAAATTGTTAGTAAATCTTTATTAAAATGTCTTTAACCGAACAATTTTGTTTCTTAATGTTTATTTGCAAAGATATTTTAAAAAAACATGAAAAATAGAGAAGATCCGCCCGAGTAAATACAGTTTTATGCTAAGCTAAAATGAAACTTGTTGCGATGAGTATACGCTTGGTCTTTGGTTATGTGCAAGGTTATCGTTTTGGATTGAGATTAATCCCCGCCTTAACTCTATATTCTTTAGAGGACATGTACAGTAAAACTTTCCCATTTTAGAAGATGAAGAAGGTCTGGCCACTCTGGCCATAAAAAATTAGATGTACTGCAGTAATGGCTGTATTTTTTTTTGATGATGAAGAATTTAAAATACCTACTTAATAATATTTTTAATAAAATATATTCAATAGGATATCTTTTGTTGCAGGCACAGAGGATGGAGCGAAAAACAGAACGAAAACGTGGTGATCAGGTAAGATCTGACCTTGATTTTATATAAAAGCACAATTAAAAAAAAACGCATAAAGATAATGTCTTTAAAATTAGGATAGGCTAATCGGACTACTTTCCATAAAAAAGATCAACCAAAAAATTTGTCAATACAATTAATCATAAGTACAAACTAATGTTATAAGTTATAACCGACCTCTAAATATTATAAATAACAGTAGCTTAATTGACCTAATTAATGAACAGGCCAAATGACACACCTTAGCGCAAATGGATTATAATTTCAACAACGATCTTGCGCAATATGTAACCTGTATCAATTGTTACGGAGATAACAATTGACATGTTACGAAACAAAATGGCGGCCGTCTAATTAGAACCTTGGTACAGATTCGCACGATCACGATTAATTTAATTTGATCGATTACAGTGGACGATCTTGAAGCTATATACTCCATTAAAATTAAGGTGACTGCCCCATAGATTTATAACAAGGCATGGTGCCAAATGTCAGCCTCTGTGGCAGCTGTGGGGAATATATTTTTTTAATTTTTGCCAAAATTAAAAAAATTGCGTTTCTTATGATTTCTTCTCTGTGGAATCGTGTGTAGCCCATCCTTATTTTTTTAATCTTTTGAGTGTCCTTTGTTTTCGATAAAGCAATACCACGTTGCAATATTTTGCTTTTCGATTTTGGTAAATGGTAACAGACGATGGATCGACATAAAGCTGTGTTTGATTTTTAAAGTAACATAAAGAACTCCATAATAAGTTTTTGTTTAAAAATAATAATCTTCCATATTCTTTCAGAGGCTTAGAGATTGTGCATTCAACGTTTTATAGCAGTTTTTAGGACTCTCTCTCAGATGGTCAGTCAAACTGTCCAAGTATTTCATTCAAACAATGGACTATTACACATACATAAAATATTTTATGAAAAGTTATAAAAACGACTACACCAAGAGGATACTCAAAATAATCATAAATCTTCGAATACGAATTCAATAGAATACTTATACTTGACTCATAGAGTTCTCTGAACGTTTTAAGAATCATCAGTTAAAAGTTCAAATCACAAGGCTAGTAAGTTGTGCCAGAATTTCATAAAAATTGTATTCATAATATGAAGTCTTGTGACTTGTTGGATTGGTTGTTAGTTTGAACCATAGATATTTGAAAAAAGAACCTTCTAAACTTTCAACCGTTCATAAGAATTGATTGATCAGCTGAATTAGACTCATGGCAATTAATGACACAGCGAAGTTCCATTCACAGCCTAGTCAGGTCACAGGTGGTTACGCAAAATAAATAAAATCATCAACACATTATATCATTAAACAATTTGACCATGTAACCGCCAAAATGCTAAGAGAAAGCGCCATGTCAAATGTCAAAGGGACGCTGACCTTTTACCTGTCACATAAAAGGCAAAGGAATAATTATACATCCTCACCCAGAAACTTCTGTGCCAATATCCGACAGGCTTGAAATAAGAACACTCAAGATAAAGGTACTTTTATTTGTTCATTTTTTAATGAAAAGAAGTTGGGTAAAAACTTAAAATTAGAAGGCTTGGAACCACTAACTACTTAAGAGTTTAGACATTTTAACAATGTGATTCTAAAACGTCGGCAACATTTTTAAAATAATTAATTTCCTCTGTACTTGTACAATGTTTCGTCCTTGTTCGATAGGTTACAAATGTGTCTTGGCTACCACTAACAAACCATTGCATTACTATTTAACGTGTATAGTCAGTACTCATTGCGGAACTTTTAATTAGTAAGAGATATAATATTATGTTACTAGTAAAAAGTTATTATAATAAATTAACTTACACAACATCTAAGACAGTACCTTCTTAGAATATCAAAGCCATATTTAGCCATCATCAGTCATTCGTCTCGAAATCTCTCTCTTCCGCCACAGATGCAGTATAATCGACATAACCGTCTCGACATGATCGAGAGAATAAATCAATATTATCATTTATTCTAGCGAACCTGCTCGGAATAATTTAAACGAAAATTGGAGCCGTGACCGATTTTGTACACGTGAAACTTGATTGAGACAAAGATTTCCAAAACAGGGTATAGTCCATACTTCATAATCTTCATATCATAAATACATTCGAAAATGTCTGTCTGTTACGCCGTTCACGCCCAAACCACTGAACCGATTTTGCTGGGTATGGAGACATTGTCCCAGGGAAGGACACACAGTCCCCGGGAAGGACCTAGGATACTTTTTGTCCCGGAAAAATGTACGGCTCCCGAGCGATAAACAAGTTTTGGTGCAACTGAGTAGCGGGTGTCATCTAGTAACTTATACATATAATATCTTTACCCAAGAAAAAGAAACGTCTTCTACATCTGAATAATTATTGTCGTATCTCTAAAATAATTTACGCTATTATCTAAGTATCTATGTGTATTATCCAAGAAATAGCAGTCACATCACCCTCACACTTAGCATGGCATACTTTATACGTGGGAGAGCCATGCTTCGGCACGAATGGGCCGGCTCGACCGGAGAAATACCACGTTCTCACGGAAAACCGGCGTGAAACAGTGCTTGCGCTGTGTTTCGCCGAGTGAGTGAGTTTACCGGAGGCCCAATCCCCTACCCTAATCCCTTCCCTACCCTCCCTTATTCCCTTCCCTTCCCATCCCTACCCTCTATTACCCTATTCCCTCTCACAAGGCCGGCAACGCACATGCAGCTCTTATGATGCTGCGAGTGTCCATGGGCGACGGAAGACGGCTTTCCATCAGGTGACCCGTTTGCTCGTTTGCCCCCTTATTTCATAAAAAAAAAATACGCGAAGAATAGACAAAGTGACAAATTCACAAAGGAAATTATATTATCATTTTGTCCCCAAAATCTGTCAGTTTTTCTATTTTTTCATATTTCCAAGCCTAGCCAAGCCTGCCTATGGTAATCGATTGACGCGGCCTATGGAGGACATGTTTTGTAAGTTCTCCTCTGTTGTTCCTTTATCGTTGCGTTGATAATAATTGCTGGTCCTAAAAAATTTCGTTCCTTCAGGTGATCTGACTCACTTGACGAAAGGTACAAAATATGAATTTCCTATAAGACTAAAATGGCATGGTATGGTGTCGAACTGGCTGGACATTTTTTATGAGGTAAAACACATGTGGACCACAAAATGTCGGTCACGTAGTAATAAAACGGACGTCTCGGCTGTCTCGTGTTAAAAAGTGGTTACACTTGAGTTATGAGAGAAATTGACTGTCATTCTACTGTTTAGTGCAGCATGAATTATAACGATACATAACTTTGTTCCCTGTTCAATCCTGCCCGTATCCAATAGAACTAGAAAATGGTTCTGCATGTTTAGAGCCAAGTGCCAACATAGTTCTCAATTCTCATACTCTTTTGGTTTTTTGCGTTCTATAGAGCTGCAACTGTAGATGGACTGTGGGCTTTGTTGTGTAACTGCCGCATTCAGAGACAGATATAAATTACTTAACTATCTGTAATTAAGATTTTGACATAAGCCTTCATTGTCTGTCAAACTCATTATTGAATGTCTCTGAGTACTCCGTAAGGGTCAGGCCACAACACTGCGTGGCGGCGTCGTATCGCAAAAATTTCATATAGTATATCACTCTTTACATCGGAAATTTTCACGATGCGTTCTGCGGCATCGTACATTTATACGATGAGACGCCGCAACGCAGTGTTGTGGCCTGGCCTTATGTACTCTTTTGCACTGCTTCCGGTCCGAATCGATCAGATCGATCTAAATCCGAGATCCACGATTTGTGCAGAGTAGGTAACACGTTTTTAATTCCCACTTGCCAGGAAAAACTACGTTTATTTTATCTTCTAGGTGAGGGGGGAGGGAGCACCTGCCCCCCCTGTCTCTATCTGGGTACGCCCATGGAAATAGTTCTACTTATACTACGGACTGTATTTTCACGGGTTGTCAGTAGGGATTGCAATCCGGCGTAATTTTCAATCCGGACCGGGTTTGACCGGATTGATAAAATTGAACTAAAAACCGAAAATCATCCTATTTTTGCTTTCTTATTCAAAAACAAGGCATATATGCATCACTTGTAGCTGATTAATGCAATATTTTCAAAGCGAGATAGCCACTCTTAAAAGTGTAGAGCATGGAATAATATTTAAAATGTCCGTATGGTTGGTCAAGCACATTACAGCATTATCGCAACCTTCCTGTTTGCTGGGGGCTAGTAAATTTGTATTTATATTTTATTATGTGTAGATCTGATTAGTACTTACCTCTTTTAAATCATTACGCTTGAGATTTTTGTAATTTTGATTTTTATGAGGCTGGCATTGTCGGTTTCGACACAAGCCTTTAAATAAAGAAAAAAAAAAAAAAAAACCTAGTCGCCCTAGCCTATAAGAATGAGCAGGTTAATCGCGCCCTCCCCACCACCATACGTAGCTGTAGTCAATGGCGAGTTGATATTTATCGATATGACATCCATTTGTTGCTCATCATTTAAAAGCGTCACTTAGCAAATAATTTCTGTTAGAGCTGCTGCGGTTCCGTAGTACCGCTAGTTTTTGATAATTTTTGTATAGTCAATGAATATACATGTATGACGTATTTCACACTACTAACAACATCATCTCAGTCACGTATAAAGGAATTTGAACGAAAGGTTCCTTTATACTTCGTCGAATACATTTTTTTAGTTGATCGACTATTACTCAATAACTTTGATGTCTTCTTAGCCGTGATAATTTTCCTTTCCGGATCTGGTTTTCCGGATTGCAATCCCTAGTTGTCAGATTCGTATCAGACGAAGTGCGAAAGCGCTTCAACTAAAAAAGTCATAAAATCCACTTTCTTTATCATCTTGACGTCACACTAATGAACCTGCTTTACTCGTCCGAACTCCGAACGGTAAAGCAGGTAGAGCTTGACCCAATGTGCTACTTATTGATATTTTGGTAAAAAATCAATGACAAGGTTAACCGTCAATAGGAGAAGAGTCATAAAATTCATTTTAATAATAATAATATTTAAATCTAGTTAATATTTGTCAAATCTAAAAAATATATTTGTCACTAGCTAATAGCTAGTTAATCTTACTACGGCTAAGTGCTGACCATAAAGTTAATATACCTAGCGGAATAGAGAAGCAAAGGCCTGAGCAAGCGAGATGTCACTATCAGTAACACTGGGTGGTAAATAGAGACGTGTGAATCGTGTGATACATGACAGCAGAACTCTTTTTTTGAGGTCCAGTCGGCACTTATCAGCACGTTGACAATTTAATCTCATAGAATTCATGTTCAATCATGCTTGTGTAAGTGTATACGTACACATATTTTTATTTTTTACGCACAGATGTACTTAAATCAATTTCGGTTTCGTTTGACAGCTCGAGATTGTTGCTCTATTCCGCTAGGTATATTAACTTTATGGTGCTAACTGCTAACCCTTTAAACTTTGAGAGGAGCGAGTCCCAATTTTGCCGGAATAGATAAAAAAATTATAAGCCTTCTCTGATAATTTTTCTCATAAATGATAAAAACCCCGTGCTAATAGTAATTGCAATTTAGTATTAAAGATCTTGGAAAGCATACATATTACATGTACACAATACACCTGCCAAACTAAGCCTTTAAGTCAGTAAATAGAATCATAACATAAGGTGGGACAAACTCCGTAACACTTCGTACTTGTTTTCTGATGAGTTCGAGTCCTAAGATAGATAGAATTTGTGTTTTTTCCAACAAACCATAAAAGTTATTATTTTTAGTGCTGGTGCCTTTTTACAGGTGGGCAGGACTGTGCTATTTTCCTTCTTAAAAACAACTGTGTAACATTCCCTTGCAAGTTATAAGTTTTGCGCAAAAATGTATGAGTAATTTTCCAAGTGCTGCCGAACTGATATGTATTTGAAAGCGAATTTATGTAACATAGTAAATAATCTAGATCAGTGCTTATACGACCAGTTTTTTTGTCTAGACTCGCATGAGAACTTAACTCTTAATTAAATGCGACCACGCCTAGCATCTTAGTTACAGTAAATTAGGTAACTTATCAAGTTATCAGTAGATTTATCTACGTTCTGAATACTAGAGCATAACTTATTACATTTGATAATTTGTTTTAATGTATAACCATCGAGCGACCACGTAATATTACTATTAAGTAAAAACTTAGTTGACTACGGAACCCTAAAACGCAACCCTAACCAGCTGATTTTTTGTATATTGATAGGTTAATAGTTCTATCTCTGTTAGCTACCACTTTCGTTGCCTTTTTATTGTTCTTATTCTATTTATTTCTTTGCTCCAAATGTTGAGGACATCTGCATCCCCAATGGGGTAATTTCGAAAATTTTTCGGTACAAAAATTAGTTTGGTGTCTTCTATGGCTTGTATGCACAATGTTTTTGTATGGGGTAAAATAGAAAAAAAAAAATATGTGCCTTAAATGTATTTTTACATTAGGTCGTGTTTCGGCTGTTATTCGTAATTACCCCTTGAGTATTCGAAATTACCTATGAAAAGTAGAAATAGGGTTATATTTTAAAGGGGTAGTTATATCAGAATCCGTAAATACTTTTGAACTAAAAAATATACAATTCACATGGAAATATGTTTATTATAACTAAAATGTTATAGTTATAGGTAACAATATATACAAATTCGTCTTCTGAACTTGAAACAATGACACAATATACTCACTCTTCCAAAAACTTTATGAGATTGCCCCAATGCACCTAATTACTCAGTTAAAAATAACTATCGCCAAACAAAGTTCTCGCTTTTGATTTATCATTAAAATAAATAAAAAATAAAATAAAATAAAATTAGCCTTTATTGCTGTAAACTTATAAACATTATTTTACTATAACTTAATCTCATTTTAACTAAACATTTATTATACTTAAATTATTCTAAGTTTAACGGCGTTCGGGTGATTTCTTTTTTTTTTTTTTTGCAACAGCTTGTCTTTCGACATAGGCCTCCTCCAAAGATTTCCATTTTTCTCTGTCCTTTGCAACTCTGATCCATTCTGTACCAGCTACCTTTTTTAGATCGTCTTCCCATCTTTTCGTTTGTCCACCTTTGCTTCTTTTACCGTCTCTTGGATACCACTCTGTTATTATACGGGTCCATTTCTCTTGCCTTTCTCTTAACATATGCCCTATCCATCGCCATTTTAGTGTTCTATATACAGAAGGTGCCTGTTTGAATTGTGTTCTGTTTTTTATGTGTGTTAGTTTTACTTTGTCTCTTCTATTGACTCCAATGATATTCCTTTCTATACTATTTTGGCAGACGCTTAGTTTATTTGCTTGGTTTTTTGTTAATGACCATGTTTGGCTACCATATGTTAAGCAGGGCAGGATACAGGTGTTGTAAACTTTTCTTTTAGCTTTCATAGGCATGTCTCTGTCCTTCATAACTTCGCTAAGCGACCAGTATCTCTTCCAAGTGTTGGCAATCCTCCTATCTATTTCTTTATCCATAGTTTTTTTGGGCGATATTAGTTGTCCTAAGTAGATGTACTCGTTAACATATTCTATTTTCTGCATATTTACTATGATTTCATGTGTTTTTGAGGAGTTAGTCATGGCTTTCGTCTTGCTGATATTCATTGACAGCCCCGCCTTCGCGCTCTGATCTGATAACTGTTGTAGCATGAGTTGTAGCTTTCTTGGACACTCGGAGAACAGTATCAGATCGTCTGCAAAGCGCAGATGACTTAATTTTTCTCCATTAATATTGAGACCATTTTCATCCCAATCTAGGTTTTGAAATATCCTTTCCAGGACTGCCGAGAATAGTTTGGGTGAAATAGGGTCGCCTTGACGGACGCCTCGCTCTATGGGGAATTCTTCGCCGGTTTTCTCCAATCTCACTTGTGCTGTGCTTCTAGAGTATATATTCCTCAAAGTTCTTATATATTTGTGCTGTATTCCCTGACTGTTTAAGGCTTCCCAGATGTAAGCGTGTTCTAACGAGTCAAAAGCCTTATTAAAATCTACAAACCCTAAGTAGTAGCATTTATTGTATTCATTGTACTTTTGTAAGATTTGTCTCAGGACATGGATATGGTCAATCGTTGAAAACTTGCCACGGAACCCAGCTTGTTCTTTTGGTTGGTTTTCATCGAGTGTTGTAGTGATTCGTGATAGTATGACTTTTGAGAAGACCTTATAAATATTGGACATTAGACTGATGGGTCGATAGTTACCGATTTCTTCTTTGCTACCTTTTTTATGTAGTAATACTATCGTCGATTTTGTCCAGTCCTCTGGTATTGTTTCGGTCTCCAGGATTTCGTTAAATAAGTCTGTTAGTATTGGAGCAATCACTGGTGCAGTGGATTTAAGTAACTCATTAGTAATTTGATCAGATCCAGGTGTTTTATTTGTTTTTTGTGTTGTAATAGCTTTAATCGTTTCCTCTTTCAGTATTTTCGGTATAGGCTCAGCATCCATTAGATTAAATTTCTCTGTGGCCGCACTTGGGTTCTTACTTTTGTATAATTCCCTGTAGAAGTCCGTTGCTACTTTCAGTATTTCAGGTCTTTTTCTCGTGTTAGTTTTATTCTTTGACTTAACTCCTAGTATCCACTCACTTTTTTCCTTTAACTCTTTAATAGCCTTTTTTATTCCGCCAGTTCTATTTATATGTTTTTCTAATGTCTGCCGTCTCTTTATTTTTCTATCTTTTCTTATACTTTCGTTTATATTTTTACTGATTTCTCTTATTTTGTTCATCTTCTCTTGATTTTTTTCCTTTATTTGTAATAGTTTTTTCCTTTCTTCTAGTAAGCGCTGAGTTTCTAAAGAGATTTTGGTTTTATTCACTTTTCGAGTTTCTGTTTTAAGTATTCTCAAGGTTTTTTCGTATTTCTCTTCGATAGATATGGTCTTCTCTCTGATTATGTCTATTAATCTTGTGAGGTTATTGATAAGATTTTCATTGTTTCCAGTACACGTCAGGGCCGTGCTCTCATTTTGCCATCTCCGGTTCCTTCTTATAGGTTTTCCTGTAAGTGTAGCACGAACCATTCTGTGATCTGAGTTGAAATTTAGATTCTGTATGACTGAAACATTTTTGAAAGCCTTCAAATTGTTGGACATAATAAAATCTATTTCATTTTTGTAGAGACGATTTGGAGAGGTCCACGTCCATCTTTTTAATTCCTTTTTCCTGTAAAAGCTGTTAAGAATGCTAAGTTTGTTTGTTAAAGCGAATGTGACTATCCTTGCTCCATTTTTACTTCGTTTACCCTGTCCATATTTGCCAATTGTATATTCTTCTCCATTGCAGCATGTTCCAATCTGGCCGTTAAAATCTCCCATCACTATGGTATTTTTGTGTGCTTTTTGTATTGTTGTTTGCAGGTCTTGGTAAAACTTTTCTATCTTTAGTATATCTTCTTTTTTGTTCGATTCTGTAGGCGAATACGCTTGAATAATTGACCATTTTTCTTCCTTGCCAACCGGTAATAATATGTTTAAGATAGCTAATCTTTCTGTGACTCCTTTTATTTCAATTATTTTATCCGCTAATCTTTTATTAATGAAAAAGCCCACTCCATATTGTCCGGGCGTCATGCCTATGTGGTGTAAAATGTAATTTCCGTAGTCTTCTATCTTCTCCCCGTATCTTCTCATTTCACTTATTCCTATTATGTCCCATTTGATTTCTGATATGGCCTTTTCAAATTCTTGAAGTCTTTCAGGTGTTCTTAACGATCTTGAGTTAAATGTTGCTATATGTATATCTAACGTTCTTTTATTCATCTTTAAAGGGTCATGGTCGTTTTCCCCCACGATGACCAGTCGGCTTGGGGGAGGGTGTGTTGTTATGGTTGTTGTTTTGTCTTTTTGTTTATGTTTTTGTTTCCGTTCGCCGATAGTTGATTGCTATTGTTGTTTTCCTGATGGTTGGGATGTAAGAGAGTTAGATCGAGCCCTCATCAAGTCAAATGCATTTGTTCTTTCCGTAGAGGGTGTCAACTGCTGTTTCTTCGGTTTCGGGTTAGCATACGGAGAGGCAGATGGTTCTCTTTTCCTTTTGTCTTTAGCTCCTACATTTTCCTTAACAATAAGTTTATCATACTTTAGGTAGGCTATGTTTCCTTTGTTACGTTCCTCCTTTAGTTGTGGGAGTAATGCCTTCCTCTTCTCCAGTATTTCTTTGGTGTAGTCTTCAGAAATATATAACTCCTTGGACTTTTTCTTGGTTTTCAGAACTTCGCTCTTCTTCCATCTATTGATAAAGGATACGAGGGTCGGTCTCGGTTTTTCTTTGTTTTCTAAATTTCCAATGCGATAGATTTTATTTATCTCACAGTTTTCTACTTTTATGTTCAATTCTTCTTGTAGTTCTTTTCTCGTTCTCTCTAATAGTTCTGTTACAGATTTTTCACCCTCTTTTAATCCATAGATTACTATATTGTTGCTTTTCCTGTCTTTTTCTAAAAGTTGTACTTTATTTTCCAGTTTTTCTAACTTCAACTTTAAATTTCTATTTTCTTCTAATACTGGTTCCAGTTTTTCATCCATTTTTACCATCAGTGTATTTGTTATAGTTTCTGTTTGTTTTTGCATTTCTATTTTCATTTTTTCAAAGAAAATTTGAAATTGATCATCCATTTTTTTCCGTGTAAAGGAACGTTTCCAAGTAATAATTCGCTGGCAACACTGATAGTTGTGGCATTCGCCAATCACGACGCTGACAGTAGTGACAATGTTATATCCAATGAGGTCATTTATCTGTGGATATGTCAGTTGACTTTGACAGGTTGAGGAACTTTGAGGCTAGTTTGATATCACAACGGATTACACGCACGATTAAGTTGGCACTACCCTTAATAAAATTTATCATTAAAGTTCCTAGAATGTTTACATGTTTATGTAAGTAATAATAGTTTTTGATGACATCAAAAAACCTGGGAAACATTGTTTTGTCATAATAATATAGCATAATATTATAACGTTGTAGAATTTAGATTGATATGATTAGGTATAAGATTTTCTAACTTTCAGATAAACTTTGACAGCGCGATTTATGATTACAGCAATAAAATTTGATTAAAAAAATATAGACCTAGCCGAGTCTTCGCATCAACATGTTCATTACTCTCTGGTAATCATTAGGTAATATTTCCTTAAGAAGCAAAATAAAACGGTTCTTCAGAGTTTGCACGTGCTCTCTACGTATGGTTAGTGTTTCCGTTACTACTGTACTATAATTGTCGACGTCCTGAGTCTCACTGACCGCGTTTACTCATCTTGAAGGAAGCTACGTCTTCTGTAAATAAAGTATGACTTTTTGTGACGTGTTAGTTTTTTGCAAATCCATTTTTGGCACTTTTGGCTCTATATTAGAATTTGAAAGAGCCAAACTGCTGCTCCTGTTCTCAACTTAGGAGTTTTAAGGCGTTTATACTGTGAAACCATTATAATCTTTTCATCATTGTGACTAACATCGTGGTTCGGACCATACAAGTAATTCATATTTTATCTCTTTACGCTTCAATCACAAAAACAGACTTTAATGAAATAAAGTATCGAGATACTACGGGAAAGGACATACGACTGCTTTTACCCCCGAAAAATGTACAGTTTCCTGTGATAAATGAAAGTCCTTGCTTCGAAGTTCCCGGTAACATCTAGTTGACTGTAATGTTGTCTTTCGATCTTTATCTGTAACTTTTGCCGTAATTATTCCAAAAATGTGGAAAAGACGACCATTAAAGTATACACTAGCTGTTTGACCGAGCTTAGCTCGGTATTCGATAAAACACGAATAAAATGACATTTTCTAAAAGTGATTCCTAGCTAGATCTATTATATATGTTTGATTCTCGGAAATATAATGTAGTATCTATGTCTACAAAATGAAACAATTCGGGGCTTATTTTCAAGTATAAAAATGAATTATAAAATCGTCAATTTAGGGTTAGTCGCCCCCATAAGATAGTGATAGGGTATTAGAGCGAGCGAGAGAAATGCGTAGCTCGATTTTTATTCGGCGTTATCCGCTTTTCTGACATTTCACTAGATTTAGTTTAGTGAAATGACATATCACTAGATTTGTTTAGTAAAAAGACGTAAGAAACAAGAATATTCGGTATCTACCGCGATTTCGTGATATCCCTGATATCTTCTTTTCCCTGCGACATAAAAAGAAAAGTTAAAGCTCGTTTAAAGATACAAGATATAACCTGGCAAGTGCTTTGGAAAGCTCAGGGTGTGGTCTAATGTGGCCATGAGTCATTGTCCGGTTGCGGGAGAGATGTTGGCCATAATGACAAATGGCCCATTAAATACGAGTGTAAATTGTAATAGTAAGCCACGCCTTCGCTTCTTAAGTGGTCGTTATTAGGCCATGTATAATTTTAAGATGCCTGGGAAAAACTGAAAAATGTGTGGGTATTTTACCAATAACGTACAAGAGTTAGGTACCAATAATATGCCAACGTCCGTAATATCTACCAATCACGTTAATCGTCATTACTAATTTACCAAAAAATTAAAAAAATCAGACATTGTGTTATCTCCTTCCGTTTTTGTCCATAGATCCTTAACTTGTGTGCGGTCTATATGTAAAATAACCAACGTTCTATCTGCAGACAGAATTTAGTTTGTAACAGAAGGGCAGCTTTTTTGGGTCATATATGGGTATAACCTTCAATTTGGTTTTGACAATGACAGCTAAGGTCGAGCAAGGTCAATATGTCAAAACCCATCTGTCGCATTTTTGATCACGTACGCATCGTGGTCGGAAAACCATTGTTGTGGCCATGATTGGCGGTCAATAATTTACTGTCATTAGAAGTTTAAATTTGGAACTCCCACACCCGACTTTCGGTGGGAAAATTAAGAATGTCATATTCAAACGTGCGCTAATTTCGGTTTCAAAATTTTTATAATCTATAGCCTGCAAATCATTTATTTTGCTTTTAAAAATTGTTTATTAATGCACTCAATATTCTACCTGCATGCGCTTACCTATTCATATGATCTGATTTATTGTTATTTAACCATCTGCATCTTATTATATCTATTTAAATTATATTTTGCATTATCTATTATAATAACATATTACATATTAATAATTATTACACATGTACTATACTATAAATTTAAATGTGATCGTAAAAATTATATTTTGCTTACTCAGCTATTATCAAATAATTGTTATTTTTTTAATTTAAAATGGATTCTAAATTGACCGTTTATTACCAAAACGCTCGAGGACTGCGTACTAAGACCGATATTTTTAAGAGAAATGTATACCTAAACTCGTATGACGTAATATCGATTACCGAAACCTGGCTAATGGACGGTATTAGTGATCAGGAGCTATTTGATAATAGGTATATCGTTTGGCGACGTGACAGGGACTACAGCTTAACAAACCAATCACTTGGAGGTGGCGTTCTTTTGGCAATCCGACGTGATTTAATAGCAACAGGTCGTCCCGAGTGGCACACGTCTGCAGAAGATGTCTGGGTAACTGTTTCTTCAAAGGATGTATCATCCAACAAAATACACTTCTGCACGCTGTATCTTTGTGATCAAAATCGTGGAAACAGTTCAAGTACACAACTTGAAATGTTCTCCAATAATTTATTTAACGTGATTAACGCGCATCCTAATGATGAATTTATAATCATGGGTGATTTTAATTTACCGTTCATTGACTGGCATCCCCAGGGTAATCACTATACATCTGATAGCGTATCCCTCTCAAGGGCTCAAATCGGCTTTATCGACACTCTGGCTCAGTGCAACCTCACTCAACGTAGTCAAGTTCGTAACTACAACAATCGATTTTTGGACTTAATATTTTCAAATAATGAATTAATAGTCAATGCTTGTGACGATCCTCTGGTACCAGAAGATATTCCACACCATCGGTCTCTACGTTTTCATCTGATACACGATTCCTGTGACGCATTGAGGACGAATAAGAGGTTAAAGTATATTTACAAACTAGGAGATTTTGAAGCAATTTGTGATTATCTGGACACGGTTAATTGGCAGCAACACCTATACAATAAACCTTTAGATGAAGCTCTTAAATATTTCTACGACACAATCTATGATCTACGAAAATCACATATACCTCAAAAAATAATATCATCTGACTATTATCCGCCCTGGTATGACTGTGCTCTTAAAAAAGTTTTAAAAGAGAAACATAAATTCCATCGCAAATATAAGCTCTATGGAAATTACAGCGACTATGCATCCTTTTCCCTCCTTAGAAAAAGAGCCAAATCTATGGAACAGCATGACTGACATGAATCATACATTAACAAAACGGAAAACTCCTTAATTAATAATCCAAAAGTGTTTTGGTCTTATGTCAAAAGTAACAGTAAAGCTGCTTCTACCTTCCCTGCCTCTATGCGTTTTGACGGAGAACTCGCAACCTCCGGTGACGAAATTTGTGATTTATTTGGCGCTTACTTTAAAACTAATTTTCTGGACCCCAACCCAATATCTAGTAATTTTTATCCCGAAAGTAAACATGTAAATCACAACACTATTGGAGACATCGAGGTCAATCCTGATGAGGTTTTAAACTTGTTAAAGTCTGTTAGTCTGAGTAAAGGTGCAGGTCCAGACGATATACCACCTTTACTCGTAGTAAAATGTGCTAAATACTTGGTCACTCCTTTGTGTATGCTCTTTGGTAGGTCACTAAAAGAAGGATACGTCCCAAGTATTTGGAAATCCGCATTTATTACTCCCTTACACAAGGGAGGTGATAAGGTTAATATAAAAAACTATAGGCCCATATCAAAACTTTGCATTTTTGCCAAAATTTTTGAAAGTATCGTATATAAACAAGTCTACTCAACACTTAAATGCTGGTTCACTCAAGATCAACACGGTTTTTTAAAAGGTCGATCTACTACTTCAAATCTTCTTGTTGCATACGATTATGTTAGTGCATATATGGATACGGGTGCCCAAGTCGATGCTATATTTACAGACTTTAGTAAGGCATTTGACCGAATCGACCACTCTATCCTATTGCAGAAACTTTCCATCGCAGGTATACACGGGAACTTATTTCGATGGTTTTCGTCTTACATCAGTAACAGGTCGCAAGCAGTAGCTCTTAATGGTTTTATGTCAACCTGGATGCCAGTGCCCTCTGGTGTCCCTCAAGGATCCCTTCTGGGTCCCTTATTATTTTCAATATTCCTAAATGATTTATCTTCTTGTTTCCTTCATTCCAAACTGTTACTTTACGCCGATGATGCTAAAATAATAAAATATATTTTGTCACTTAGAGATTGTTGCCTTCTGCAAGAGGATCTTAACAGATTGAGTCACTACTGCACAATTAATAAACTAGATTTAAATGTATCCAAATGTTTTGCACTAAATTTTACCCGTAAGCCTAAGTTAATTAATTTTAAATATACACTTAATAATGAAGAATTACTTAAGAAGAACTCAATGAAAGATCTGGGAATAGTCGTTGACACTAAGTTAATTTTTGATAAGCACGTTGATTACATTGTGGACAAAGCTTCAAAAGCTTTAGGGCTTATCATAAGATCTTGCAAACATTTTAAGAACACCAAAACTATTAAAGTTTTATATTGCTCTTATGTGCGCAGTCTTTTAGAATATTGCTGTGAAGTTTGGAATCCACAATACAATACTTATATAATAAGAATTGAATGGATACAAAAGCGCTTCTTAAAATATCTACAGTTTAAATGTGGACTTAATCTACCAGATTATGAAGCGAGGTGTAAAAAATTTCATTTTCTACCGCTACAATATCGCAGAACTGTTTCAGATCTAGCATATTCTTGTAAAATTATCAATAATACTGTCGATGTACCTGAATTGTTAGGCCAATATAATTTTAATATTCCTATCCGATATTTCCGTAATTTTGTGCCGCTTTACGTCCCGCCTTACAATACGTTTTATCGTCGCAATTCTTTTATATATAGATCAAGCGCCCAACTCAATAATTTTATTATAAATAATCACATAGAAGATATTTTCTCTCTAAAACCCTTAAAAATTAGAAAAGTATTGACGGATGCGTATTTCTCGAATTAATAAGCCCTAATAAACATAATAATTATGTTAGGATGTAACAATGGAAGGAATGTATAATAAATCAGATCATATTATATGAACAAGCCATTATTATTAAAAATTATTTTACTGTTTACTTTTGCAGTGGTCTTCTTATAAAATTATATATATATATATATATATATATATATATATATATATATATATATATATATATATGTGTGTATGTATATATATATATGTATGTGTATGTATATATGTATGTATATATATATATATATATATATATATATATATATATATATATATATATATATATATATATATATATATATATATATATATATATATATGTATATATATGTGTATATGTATATATGTATATATATATATATATATATATGTATATATGTATATATATATATATATATATATATATATATATATTATTAACCAACCTTATTATTATTTAGCGCAAGTTAATCTAAACTAAGTATACAAATTTTATTGTTCTAAATTTAAGTCAACTTTTGAGTTCTTGCCATGCAGAGCTTAATTTTCACTTTGCTTTAGTTACTATTTATATTTATTAGTGGAAACTTGTTATTGGCTCTCAGTTTTGTAATAGTTTTAGTTATAGTTATTATTATGTAGCTGTAAGTTTTCCTAAGAAAATAAAAATAAAAAATAAATAAGTAAAATAGTCCAAAAGCTCTAAATATGTACCAGGCGAGGCGGGCTAGCTACAGCCTTTATCATATACTTCAAATAAAAAATATAAGTACAGTGTGTAACAAAAATAAGTGATAATACTTTAGGGTTTGTACGTGTTCCTTGTAGAGAGTTCACTGTGAAAGTAGCAGCGCTGAAAGACGAAAATTTTTTTTCACTTTTGTATGGGCAAGGGCCCGAGCGTCACGAGTTTCCCCATACAAAAGTGAAAAAAAAAAATAGTTTTTCAGCGCTGCTACTTTCACAGTGAACTCTCTACAAGGAACACGTACATACCCTAAAGTATTATCACTTATTTTTGTTACACCCTGTATAGGTTTACCCTCAGAACAGGGTTTACCGGAATCTGATGGCAAAAAGTGAGAAAATAAATTGACTCTAGCAATACCGGGTTAATAGGAATAAAACATTTTGATCCTTTTTTCCCTTGCGGCTTATTCTGTGTGTGAAACATGCAAATATAAAAATGTATCCAATATCAAGGATATTTTTTGAAAATCTGCCGTCAAAATTTGCCATCTGATCCCGGACCGATACGACCTGCAAACCTTCAAGAAAAGAGCGTATTCCCTCTTAAAAGGCCGGCAACGCATCTGCAGCTCTTCTGATGTTGCGAGTGTCCATGGGCGACGGTAGTTGCTTACCATCAGGTGACCCGTTTGCTCGTTTGCCCCTTTATTCAATAAAAAAAAACCCTGGTAGACCTATAATTGATTAATGATTATCTATGCACATGTATAATAGTAGAAATAATATAATGTAGATTTTAACATACTTCAGCAAATAGTGGGTCACAATTCTCACGACGCACGAGCGATCCTCGTGCTCTATCAAAACTTTCACCCATTCATTCCGATTATTCGATTATATTACACAATCGATAGATAATAATCGA